>NC_141691.1:1140412261-1141893996 GCF_964263255.1 Lissotriton vulgaris | reverse complement strand
TTCCAAGACAGAGCAACACTACTGGAACCTAGGACCAGATCAACAGCCCAGGATCGAATGATTTGTGTGACGACGTTCTGCACTGAAAGCAATGCCATTCGCAAAATTGTCAACCAGCACTGGAACATGGTAGGAGAAATCTTGGGGGTTCCCCATCCCCCTATGCATGCCTTCAAAAGATCCAGGAATGTTAGAGACTTTGTGGTGCGTTCCTTGTTAGGAACCCCACCAGCACCCACGATTCACAGTCTATGGAATCTACCAGAACTAGTGGGCCACTTTAAATGCACCAAATGCAAAGCCTGCCCAATGTGTTTGGAGATCAAACAAATGCAGTACAACGGACTCACAATAGAGCTTAAGTCACTGACCAACTGCAACTCAAGCGGGGTGATTTATGCCATTCTGTGTCCCTGTGACCTTATGTATATCGGTCAGACACAGCAGAAAATAAAAAACCGCATATTTCAACACTGCAGTCGTATTCGCTGTTCTACTCAAGGGGCCCCTTTGGTAGATCATTTCATTGAAAAAAACCACTTGCCTGAATCCATTCGCTGGGTGGTCATTGAGAAAATCTCCCTGGGCCCACGGGGGGGAAATTTGAATACGATTCTGGATATAAGGGAATGCAAATGGATGCAAAAGTTTCAGACAATAAGCAAGGGGTTAAATGAACTTGAGGCTAATTTCTCGCAGATGGCGGGATTGAATCCTGAATAGACCATGGGACATCTCCTACTCATTTACTGCATCAATCATTCTCAGTAATGTGTTCACATAACTGTTACATCCAGGAATTGGCTATTGGCTAGCATATGTTGCGCTGTTAGTTTTGTCTGGTCTTTTACATGTTAAAACTGTATATATTACTGTTCCTTTGACAAATTTTACACTTGGATATTTCTGCCGTGACTAAGTACTAACTCGAATACAGGCCGCATCCCTCGACAGGCCCTGGCTCCTTTCCTAACCACCCTTGGAGCTACAAGAGCTCTTTCGAGACGCTCCCTTCAACGAAATGACAAGCCTCGTCTCTGATTGGACCCGCGAGTCGGGCCCCTTTTTCCATTAGTTACTGGCATTGAGCGCCTGCACCGCGAGCACACTCGGATGCAGGACGCCGACGGTGATACAGCACGGCTGTGCGTTCCCGTTTTTCAGGTAACCTTCAGCCCAATCAATGAGACCATCCTTCACTACTCACTATGTGCGGTAGTACGCTTAAACCCATAATGCTAAAATACCACTCCCTTCTTCTTACAGCTTAAAGCTATACCGATACATCGAGGATCTATTCACCAGTGCCCATCGGCTGTGTGTCAACCCACATGCCAAGTAAGTCCCACCCTTTTCGAACCCCCGACCTTTCTTTATTATTATATCTCAGGGCCCTGATGGCACCTTTTAATTACTTTCCAGCACTCTGTGGAGCTCGAGGGAGCCCAGATTTCCCAGACGGAACATTTGATGGCCGTTTTTGACGACGTAGGTAACCACCCACGTCTACTCCCTGTACACTATCACTTATCTCACCACACAAATACTGAATCTTGTGTTACAATTATTTTGTAGGCTCTCCATTTCTCTTCCTGATGAAGACCCCACCATGAGGCTCTGAACTAGCCCTTTAGCGTAACCAGGGGTCGAAACGTAGAACTACGCCTTCACTTTACACACCATAGGAACCAACTAAACGATGGACTCTTGTTCCCTATGTGTGATGTGACTTTGGGAACCTTTGCTCATTAACCTGCTAGTAGAGGTTTTTCAAGTGTCGATTTGGATGTAACCACTTTGTCACCACACCTTTACCCTGTCCCTTTCACTTACTCACTCACTTTCCCTCCTTTTCTCTGAGAGCACGTCCGATGAATACCTTATGTATTGTTTTGAGTACATGTAGATACTATAATATGTTTTGTTCAATTTTTGCTGCTTTTGGATCAAATCTGACCGTGCATGATCAAAAATGCCAAAATGTTTATAAATGAATAAGTTGCATTTTCATTCCGACTCATCTTTTTTAAAAAAAACTCTATGGTGAGTGTGGGTTTGTTGGAAATCATTTGATACTGTTTCAACTCAGACCAAACCTTATTTATACTGACCCACGGACCCAGGTCCTGAGTATTTAGGGCCTTCCCCGTTAATACTCATACTCTCTGAGCAAGGAGTGCCTTGCGAGGGTTCTTCTTATACCTATATAGTATTCTAGATTAATCACAAATGTTGTATAGATAGGCTGTCAACATCATGGAACTTGTGACCCTATCCTATACTGAAGATTACATAAAGAATCTGGTCGGGGCTGACACTGGGACGGTTTTCTTAACCACAACCAATGCTAGTGTAGATCACTCTCTTAATGAAAAAATTAACAAACTCGAAAGATTAGAAAAGAAGTTGGTACGTACCAAACTGCATGGTCATCTTCTAACTGGCTACCTGAGAGCGAACATCATTCCTATCGGACTGCAAGTCCGCAACGAACCCGCCATTTTTGTTGACAATCCCAAATTTAAAGAAGGGTTCAGCTTCGTGGCCAACAACTGCTCCCGGCACTGGATGGTGCTGGGAGTAGAGACCGCCAGAGACCAGGTCGAACAGTTAACCAAGGAAATTGACGAACTGAGGGCCGAGATAGCCAACCATTCGGCTTTTGCGGAGGCCAAGGACACTTTGGAAAGACTCAAGAAGAACTTAAAAGACTTTGACGTTGAAACACAAAACAAAAAGTTGGAGAAATTGGCCAAAGACATTCAATACTACGACCAAAAAAAGACTTATCCTTACTTACAACCGGATTACTACAGACAAGACAATCAAGGCAGGTTCTCTAACCGAGGCAGAGGAGGATACAGAGGCACCAGAAAATACACAAATTTCTCAGATTCGTCCTACAGTGGGGACAGCGACAACGACCACTCAGCATCCAGAGCAAATTACCAACCACAGGATCAATGGTATCAGCCTCCAGAACAACAACCTCCTTTTTTAGGAGATGGTCAATGGAGACCACCGAGAGGACGTGGCCGCGGAGGATCATGAAACAACCGCTCGAACAGAGGAGGCAACCAACAAAATTGGGACGATGGAAGACAGCGGGACAGCACCCCCAAACAAGTACGCTTCCAACCAGAGAACTACAGGGAGATGAGCACCCGGAGGAAGACCTACAGGTGGTAAATAGTGTCCCAGTTAGGACCAATCCGATCATCAATTTGTCTAAATACACACTAACCGAGAATGAAAGCAGCATTCTCTGCAAAGGTTTATCTTATGTACCTACGACATACCCCAACAAATTCAACATACAGACTGAGCTGACAAGATTCTTCAGGAAAGTGAGGTTGAAATATTTCTTCAGGAACAAACCGATCCCAGTGATGTCGGCCTTCACTAACCTGAGACCTCCTTCCACCTTTATGCCCACATCATCTTCGGTGTCACATGAAATCCTTACATACGAGAGCATTGTTATGAGAGACGTCCTCCGCACCATTGAGAAGAAACAATATGTTAGACACAACATCACAAAGGAGGAGAGACATGCACTGGAAACACTCAAGAACAACAAGGCGGTGGTCATCAAGCCCGCCGACAAAGGCGGATCGATTGTGGTGCTAGATGTGGAAGATTACAAAGCAGAAATTCAATCACAACTATCTGATGGTGTCAGCTACAGACTCCTAAGACGAGACCCAACTAGAGAACTACGCGTAGACATCACAGCCATAACGACCAAGGCACTCGAGATGGGTTTCCTCTCCAAAAAAGAATCGGATTATCTCAATGTGGGTCAACCCAGAATACCAACTATATACGTCTTACCCAAGGTCCACAAGGACCCAGTTAAACCACCGGGAAGACCGATCATTTCAGGGTGTGGATCGCTACTGGAACCACTCTGCAAATACATTGACGTCTTCCTCAAACCATTAGCAGAGGCCACTCCTACATACCTAAGAGACACCACACAAGTCATCACTCTCCTTGACAATAAACCATTCAACAAAAACGAACAGATCCTGGTAACAATGGACATCGTCTCCCTATATACCAGCATCCCTCAAAGACCAGCATTGGATTGCATGAGACGAGTACTAGAGGGTCGGGAACAACCCACCCCAGTACCAACAGAATTTCTAGTGGCACTCTTAGAAATCGCAATGACCAGAAACTTTTTCATTTTCCAAAATGCCTTCTATGAACAAAGTAAAGGAGTAGCAATGGGCGCTGCCTTTGCGCCGGACTTGGCCATTCTCTATATGTCCGAAATGGAACAGGATAGTATCCTCTCACACAACAACCCATACAGAGCGATGATTACCTCGTGGTATCGATACATTGATGATGTCCTCCTAATATGGACTGGTCAAGAGTCAACCCTCAATGAGTTCCTGGCCTGGCTGAACAGTCAGTCACAAGACATTAAATTTACCATGCAGTTCAACAAAGAATCGATAGACTTTCTAGATTTAAGCATCAAGGAGAAGGATGGTTACCTGTACACCACTTTGTATCGTAAGCCGTCCGAAAGAAATTCCCTACTACGATATACGAGTCACCACACCAGAGGACTCAGGGACAACTTACCCTTTGGCCAATTTCTTCGGTTACGCAGGAACTGCTCCCTCAAGGAGGACTTCTTTAGGGAATCTGATGATCTTATCAGTCGACTTATAGACCGAGGCTACCCCCAACGCCTTGTCAAGAGATCAAGAAAGAGAGCTTGGTTCCAAGACAGAGCAACACTACTGGAACCTAGGACCAGATCAACAGCCCAGGATCGAATGATTTGTGTGACGACGTTCTGCACTGAAAGCAATGCCATTCGCAAAATTGTCAACCAGCACTGGAACATGGTAGGAGAAATCTTGGGGGTTCCCCATCCCCCTATGCATGCCTTCAAAAGATCCAGGAATGTTAGAGACTTTGTGGTGCGTTCCTTGTTAGGAACCCCACCAGCACCCACGATTCACAGTCTATGGAATCTACCAGAACTAGTGGGCCACTTTAAATGCACCAAATGCAAAGCCTGCCCAATGTGTTTGGAGATCAAACAAATGCAGTACAACGGACTCACAATAGAGCTTAAGTCACTGACCAACTGCAACTCAAGCGGGGTGATTTATGCCATTCTGTGTCCCTGTGACCTTATGTATATCGGTCAGACACAGCAGAAAATTAAAAACCGCATATTTCAACACTGCAGTCGTATTCGCTGTTCTACTCAAGGGGCCCCTTTGGTAGATCATTTCATTGAAAAAAACCACTTGCCTGAATCCATTCGCTGGGTGGTCATTGAGAAAATCTCCCTGGGCCCACGGGGGGGAAATTTGAATACGATTCTGGATATAAGGGAATGCAAATGGATGCAAAAGTTTCAGACAATAAGCAAGGGGTTAAATGAACTTGAGGCTAATTTCTCGCAGATGGCGGGATTGAATCCTGAATAGACCATGGGACATCTCCTACTCATTTACTGCATCAATCATTCTCAGCAATGTGTTCACATAACTGTTACATCCAGGAATTGGCTATTGGCTAGCATATGTTGCGCTGTTAGTTTTGTCTGGTCTTTTACATGTTAAAACTGTATATATTACTGTTCCTTTGACAAATTTTACACTTGGATATTTCTGCCGTGACTAAGTACTGACTCGAATACAGGCCGCATCCCTCGACAGGCCCTGGCTCCTTTCCTAACCACCCTTGGAGCTACAAGAGCTCTTTCGAGACGCTCCCTTCAACGAAATGACAAGCCTCGTCTCTGATTGGACCCGCGAGTCGGGCCCCTTTTTCCATTAGTTACTGGCATTGAGCGCCTGCACCGCGAGCACACTCGGATGCAGGACGCCGACGGTGATACAGCACGGCTGTGCGTTCCCGTTTTTCAGGTAACCTTCAGCCCAATCAATGAGACCATCCTTCACTACTCACTATGTGCGGTAGTACGCTTAAACCCATAATGCTAAAATACCACTCCCTTCTTCTTACAGCTTAAAGCTATACCGATACATCGAGGATCTATTCACCAGTGCCCATCGGCTGTGTGTCAACCCACATGCCAAGTAAGTCCCACCCTTTTCGAACCCCCGACCTTTCTTTATTATTATATCTCAGGGCCCTGATGGCACCTTTCAATTACTTTCCAGCACTCTGTGGAGCTCGAGGGAGCCCAGATTTCCCAGACGGAACATTTGATGGCCGTTTTTGACGACGTAGGTAACCACCCACGTCTACTCCCTGTACACTATCACTTATCTCACCACACAAATACTGAATCTTGTGTTACAATTATTTTGTAGGCTCTCCATTTCTCTTCCTGATGAAGACCCCACCATGAGGCTCTGAACTAGCCCTTTAGCGTAACCAGGGGTCGAAACGTAGAACTACGCCTTCACTTTACACACCATAGGAACCAACTAAACGATGGACTCTTGTTCCCTATGTGTGATGTGACTTTGGGAACCTTTGCTCATTAACCTGCTAGTAGAGGTTTTTCAAGTGTCGATTTGGATGTAACCACTTTGTCACCACACCTTTACCCTGTCCCTTTCACTTACCCACTCACTTTCCCTCCTTTTCTCTGAGAGCACGTCCGATGAATACCTTATGTATTGTTTTGAGTACATGTAGATACTATAATATGTTTTGTTCAATTTTTGCTGCTTTTGGATCAAATCTGACCGTGCATGATCAAAAATGCCAAAATGTTTATAAATGAATAAGTTGCATTTTCATTCCGACTCATCTTTTTTAAAAAAAACTCTATGGTGAGTGTGTGTTTGTTGGAAATCATTTGATACTGTTTCAACTCAGACCAAACTTTATTTATACTGACCCACGGACCCAGGTCCTGAGTGTTTAGGGCCTTCCCCGTTAATACTCATACCGGCCTGGAGCCCAGCGTCCTTGGGAGGCCCCCCGCGACGTACACGCTCCATAATTGTGGCGGAGGGTGTGGGGCACCTGCAGGGCTACCCAGATCGCTGCTTGTGCCGGTGGAGCGGCGATTGCTGAGTGCTCCTGATCCCCGCCGAGGACCCAACATGGCGGCCGCCCGTTGCCAGCTCGGGCTGTAGAGCAGCGGGGAGGAGGAGCGGAGACCGGGGACGAGTCGGACGGGCGCTGTGCACCCGAACCGTGCGTGGGGCGCCTGCCGCAGGTCCGCGGTGAACCTTGCTTGTCTGAGAAGCTCACTCGGCTGAACCTGTCCCTCGCTACATCGGACCCTCGGAGGCTGGAGGTGAGAGGGAGGGAGGGTGGAGTCGCTGCCCTGGGAAACATCGGAGTGGAGTCCCTAGTCGAGCAGCGAGACGAGAGGGAAACACACAGCGCCGTCGGGTGTGACGGAAGGGGCTGCGGCACAAGGGCTCAGAGCACCCTGCAGGCAAGAGCGGTGATTCCTCCTCCGCTCGGGTGACCCCCTGCGTCCCCCCCCCACCGGCTGCCACCGGAACCCGGGGAGCAGGTCTCCGGTGCCTACAGTTCACGATTGCCCCCCGCCCCACATCAGAGGATTCCCACAGCCTTGAGGGCAGTGGAGGGGCTCGGGGACGCTGTTTGATGCACCAGGAAACCGCAGAGATTCGGGGGCGGCAGTGGACGAGGCCCCCCCCCTAACTAACTGACGGGTTGCTACACAAAAAAGGTCATACATCTGGAACTGAGCACTAACGGACGGGCTGCTACACAAAAAAGATACTTCTCTTGACCATCGCTTGTACTTTGACACAACCCTTTGTTCAAAATGGCGGGGTGCTAAAAAGAAAGGCAATAAATCACCGCCTGTGCCTTCAGATGCCCACGAGGCCCCTGCAAGATAAGACTCCCTCACAGCAACTCAGGAACTGGGCTAGCTTGAAAACGAAACTGCCCTCCCTGCTCACAAAGCCACAATAATAAAAAGAGGACTACTGTCTCTTCTCCTCATATGGGGTGGCCATCTTTGCCTAGTCTCTCTCTCGGGTGGATAGCCGGGGTTTACACTCATGTGTTTACACCATTTTCTGGATAGAATGTCTACCTTCTTATATGGCAATACTATATCTCTAGTTGTATTATGTTCACTAGTAACTCCGTCATGACTTCAAACAAAGTAGTTGTAAAGGGACAGCTGAAATTCCAGGAGCCTAGTCCCGACAGGTCGACGATTTCGAAGGGCTGGAAGAGGTCCCCCGCTACACGGTGGAGGAGGGCACTGGACATTCCAGGAGCCTAGTCCCGACAGCTCGACGACTTCGGAGGGCTTGAAGTGGTCCCCCGCTACACGGCGGAGGAGGGCACTGGACATCGAATGCTGTCTTATTTAAAGCGCTTTGATAACCTATTCGGTTCAAGTTATTGAAATGTGCAACGTAACTGATTCTATGTAAACTGCTGTGTTAACATGTAACGAAACTTGTGTTATGTAAAGCGCTCTGATAACCTAATCGGTTCAAGTTCGCGCTATAGAAAACTCTAAAAATAAATAAATAAAAATAAACTCTCAATTTGTTTCTTTTGCTTAAGAGCATCACTTCTCCTCTTATACTTCTTCATCCTTTTCACCGATTTTGTATTACTCTAGTCCAAAACATTTTAGCTCCTAACTCCTTAAAATGTTTCTGTCTCCATGACAAAGTCCCTGATTTCTTAGAGTATTTTCTACTTTCAGAAAGACATAATCCTTGCTTTTTTCCACTTAATGCGTAAAATCCAATCGTGCTCAGAGGGGCTCCTGACTGCATCCGTCAGCAGCGACTCCGTCTCGTACGGTTGATTTCTGGATGACTCCTAAAGCTTTACGACCCAGCAGGTACGATGCGAGGATCGCCTCGCGCTCCGACTGAATCGTACCCATCAGCGACGCCGTCAAGACGACTCTGACTTCATCATCGCGTACTGAGCAATGGGTCCGATTCCCGAGCGACCAAGAATGAGGTTTGCATCGAGCAGCCAGATCGACTCGGACCCTCTGAATCGTAATAGCTCCAGGGAGTGGACCACGGGGGTCCGCAGCAGACCCCCCTTCACCCGGGGCCCTACGACCCGATCACTGGGGGGGTCCCAAGGCTCCCTCTTACACATGCATGCACAGCTGGGGCAGGACCAAGGTATCCCTGCGACAGGGGGCACCCTTTTCTGAGACATGTGCTTTTTGTCTATTGTAGCCTATGTACGCAACGTACACCAGGCTCTCATAGACATCAATGGGGCTCCGAGCGGCCCGAGTCCATCAGCGCTGCAGTGCATCGTACTCTGTCACTCGGAGCCCAGGAGCACGAGTCGGTCAGAAAGCTCTACGGGTGCGAGTCGGCCAGAGGGCTTTCCCAGAGCACTCAGAATCGGGCCTTTAATATGTAAAATCCATTTTCAGACAAGAACTGTAGTCACATTTTGAATTTTATGGCATATTTGTTTTGTGAAGCTGCATAGTACTCTTACCAGTTTCACCTTTTTGCCTCTGGATATTCTCGTCCATATTTTGTTTTTCTCTTTGAGTCTGCTGTTCATAATACTGCTCCCTCTCTTTCTTTCATCTTTCTCTCTTGACAGGCATTGTAAATCTTCTTACTCAAATAAAATCAGATGTCTTTGAAAAAATAAACAATACATTAACATTTACAACAAATAACCTAAATTAGTAATCCAATAACTAACTGGTTATTCTTTAGTCCAGGATTTACATTACAATCAGGTATACAAAACATACTTTCCTTTTATACATTGCTTTTCACTGTACACAGATTTAACTCTATATCCATTTATATTTCTTGGACATATGTATCATAGACATGCTAAATATAACTGAGAGTTTCAGTGACTGCATTAATGTGTCATTGGGTGTATCACTGTATGTATTACTCTGTCCTAGGATGTCTGTATTTATCAGAGAGTATGTGGCTAAATCAATGAGTGCATCAGTGTATCAGCAGATATCTCAGTGTACATATCAGTGTCACAGAATATCTCACTTTCTCTAGAAGTGAGTGTGTCAGTGTCTCACTGTATCTATCTCTCTCTCATGGTCTCAGAGTGTGTGTATAAGTGGCTGTTTCACTATATCACTCAATGCATCAGTGGGTTTATTAGTAAATCACTGTATGTATTAGTGTCTACAATAGTGTCTTAGTGTATGTATCCGTGAGTACACGAATAAGTCAGGGAGTGGATCAGGGTATGCATGACTGTTCTTGTGTGTGTGTATATATATATATATATATATATATATATATATATATATATATATATATATATATATATATATATATATATATATATATTACCTACTGGCGTTCGCCAGTAGGTATATATAGTTAGAATTTTTTCCCTATGGGACTTTTGAAAATTCTATGTCTAATAACTTTGGCGTTTGTGGATGGAATTGGCTGAAATTTTCAGGAAAATGGCACATTTTGTTTCTGAGCAGCTCCTGAAAATTTGGTGGGGTTTCGTCAAGGGGGGGCTGAGAAAAAAGGGGGGTCCCAAAACACGTTTTTTGCATTGAGTTTTCCATAGGGCGGTTGGACTCACTTTTAGCTCGAACGGCTGAATGGATTTGCACGAAACTTGGCAAAATTGTAGGGACTGTTAGCCCGATGTGCCTTTGCTAGG
The DNA here is from genome assembly GCF_964263255.1 of Lissotriton vulgaris. NCBI lineage: Eukaryota > Metazoa > Chordata > Amphibia > Caudata > Salamandridae > Lissotriton > Lissotriton vulgaris. Next base: position 1,141,883,391 of record NC_141691.1, on the reverse strand, counting down.
TCTCAATATATGTGCTCCAGTAGTTTTTGAGAAATTAACGTTCAAACCAAGATATATATCTGTAACAGCGCTCTGGGCAGCGATCCGGTCCGCTTACTTTTCGCTTATCGGAACTTTGCGCGCAGAAAGCTGATTGGCTCTCCGGTGTCTGTCAACATTCTAAACAGTCCGGAGCGGACGCCATCTTGTCTCTCGGTAGGATCGAGAGAGAAGAAGAGGTGGAAAACGAAGGGGGAATTTAATGAAAGGGGGCAAGGTATCCCCCTCTTGACCTTCTAGGAATGTTGTTGGGGTTATTAAAGGGTCCCGTGGGGAAAATAAAAAAAAAATGATTTTTCACGGTAGAAGCGCGGCCGCGAACTGGTAGCGAAACGGGAATTCGCCATTTTGTGCTTCGTAAATTAAATTACTAGTTATAAGTGGGTACGGGAGACGTATCCTAATCCCCTATGTTTCCTGAGGGTGGGTGAGGAGGCTGATATATGTTGATACATCTCTTCCAGCGGCTGTGCGTGAGCTTTTTTTTTTTTTTTGCTGCGTGACAGTCCGGAGCGGCCGCCATCTTGTCTCTCGGTAGGATCGAGAGAGAAGAAAAGGTGAAAAACTAAGGGGGAATTTAATGAAAGGGGGCAAGGTATCCCCCTCTTGACCCCCTAGGAATGTTGTTGGGGTTATTAAAGGGTCCCGTGGGGAAAATAAAAAAAAAATGATTTTTCACGGTAGAAGCGCTTCACGGGCCGCGAACTGGGCCGCAAACTGGTAGCGAAACGGGAATTCGCCATTTTGTGCTTCGTTAATTAAAGTACTAGGTATAAGGGGGTGCGGGAGACATATCCTAATCCCCTATGTTTCCTGAGGGTGGCTGAGGAGGCTGATATATGTTGATATATCTCTTCCAGCGGCTGCGCCATCTTGCCTTTTTTCGAATGCCACAATTTTGTCGTGCACGGCAGCCATTTTAGATGCCAGGCTGGTCCCAGGCTATCACCTACCCCTGCGGATGTAGTTTATGGCCCCAGCTGTAGAGAATTCAGACATGCCAATTCTCCTGATTCAGGCGTGTGAGTACTGATTTCAGTGCTAGTCTCCCGCCTCCCGATTTCTGCAAGCAAAAACCCGGGGGCATATTACTAACAACTAGCGATAATTTTTGTCTATAACTTGTTTAGAGACAAAAATTATCGCCGCACATCGGCGATTTTTATCGCAGATAAACCTTGCTATTATCGCAGAAAAGTCAGCGATATTCATGTATTATCGACCTAATGCTCTTAGCCATGTTATCCACCTCCCATTGGATAACATGGCTAAGAACTGCTCAGGGCAGGTGTTAGCTTTTGGAGATATTCGCGCTTAGTGCGAATATCTCCAAAAGTTGGTAATAGAAGGTAGCGATGTTAGGGACTGTTTCCAGTCGCTAACATCTTGGCACGCCACTTTGCATGTCATTAGTGATAAGTATCACTGACATGCAAAGCCGGGCCCAAGATGGTCGCTATCTCCTTTTAGGTGTCACTAACTGGTGTTAGCGACAGCTTGATAATAGGGAAATAATTTTATCTCCGCTTTCATGGTTTTTAAAGCCAAAAAAGCGGAGATAAACCCCCTTGATAATATGCCCCACGATTCCTTGGGGGTTTCAGCTGATAGGGCTTGGTATTGTGTTACATGGTAATTTTTCCATGAAACGTCAGAGGGTCGATGTAGGGGTTCTAGAAGAGGTGATAAACCATTTAAGCCTCATGAACAAGCGCATGGTCTTTTAAAGATTTCTGAAGTACTCGGGGCGGCGGTGTGTGTGTGCCCTCTTTCAGGAGCGGGCGGGGGGGCACTGCCAGCAACTTGCCAGGTCAGGTAGTGTTCAACACGTGCATCACCCTTTCTCTGCCTGCTATTGCGCTCCATGCTTCGGAAAGGTAAGAAAAAGAACGTGCATTTGAGTTTGAAATGTCCGATCCTGCAGCAGCACACTTCCAAAGCCCACACATGACAATAACCCGATTCAAGGCCCCATTCACCCGTTTTTCAAAAAATAGATAACACTCCAACAAAGTAAGGTTATAAAACTTTATTAACTTTTAACGATAATGAACAGAACAAAAACTAAAAACATTTAAACATTTATTAACACAAAAAGCAACAATGGTTAGAAGCTGTCTTTTGTGCGAATAGTCCCAAGGCAGCACAACGTGCAGAGTTCTGGACGGCACCCAGGTGATGTCGCCTGGGTGCCGCACTGGTTTAGGGATCCTACAATGCTGCTCCGAAAATTGGCGTGGGGCGTCCCGGGTGGGGCGGGGGGAGGCCTCGTCAGTAGCGGTCTGTTGTGCGAATAGTCCCAAGGCAGCACAACGTGCAGAGTTCTGGACGGCACCCAGGTGATGTCGCCTGGGTGCCGCACTGGTTTAGGGATCCTACAATGCAGCACAGAAAAACAGCGTGGGGCGTCCCGGGTGGTGCGGGGGGAGGCCTCGTCAGTAGCGGTCTGTGTCCAGTGTCACATGGCTGACACAACATGTACGACAGGCACCCAGGTGATGTCCAGTAAACTGCCGCACTGGTTTTGGTATCCTACAATGCTGCTCCGAAAATTGGCGTGCGGCGGCCCGGGGGGGGGGGGGGGGGAGGCGGCGTGAACGGGCCTCCCCAGGTGGCGGCCATTCAGCTGTTTACCGCCCGCTCTTGCGACTACAGCGTCTCGCTCACCATGTAGTTGAGTTGTTCCCACTCTTGCGGTGCAGCGATAGGCGGCTGCCACATGACTCTTAAAATGGCGGACGGCTCTTCGGTTTTGGGCCTGGTCCACTGAAATGGCCCTGGGACACCTTGGAAGTCGGATGCTTGCCTGCTAGGGCTTGGGCTCCATTCTCGAAAAGCGTCCCCTCAGCCGTGAAGATTGTATAAAAGTCTTGGGGGCTCCCGACTCCCGCAGGCTTTCGGTGGGGAGCGGCTGCCATGATTGCTCGCGGAATGACCACGACGGAGCCACGAGATGGTGGTGCTCTCATGCTGACGCCAGCTTCAGTCTGAATGATCCAGAAACAAGGTGGGGCTTTCATCGTTTGGGAAAAAAAAATGTTCTAAACCAATGAAAAGTGTTATTTTTAGGTCATATGACCAAGCCTTCCATCTTTAGGAAACCAAAAGTAAAATGAACCAATGAAAAGTTTTATAAACAAGTCACATGACCTGTTATGCGACATAGGGCTACAAAAAGCGTAGAAAATCCGTTGGCACGTGAGGCGGCGTCAGTAGCGGACCGATGTGCGAATAGGCCGAAGGCAGCACAACGCGCCGAGATCCGGATGGCACCGAGGTGGTGTCCAGCAAATTGCCGCACTGGTGTGGCCATCCTACAATGCTGCGCCGAAAGACGGCGTGTCCAGCTGAATTGCGGTCACTGTTGCGGTACAGTGACTCGAACGCGCCGAGATCCGGATGGCGCCGAGGTGGTGTCCAGCAAATTGCCGTACTGGTGTGGCCATCCTACAATGCTGCGCCGAAAGACGGCGTGTTCAGCTGAGTTCCGGTCACTCTTCCGGCACAGTGACTCGAACGCGCTGAGATCCGGATGGCACCGAGGTGGTGTCCAGCAAGTGGCTGCACTGGTGTGACCATCCTACAATGCTGCGCCGGAAGTCGGCGTGGGGTGCCCCGTTGGCTTATGAGGTGATGTCAGTAGTGGACTGATGTGTGAATAGGTCGGAACCAGCACAAGGCGCCAAGATCCGAATGGCAAGTCCTGGATGTTGAGTGCCTCAGTTGAGATTTCTGAGCAGTGCTTGTAGAACTGTCTGAAGCTTATTTGCACCTGCTGCAGCTTCACTAGGTCCGGCGGAACTTGTTGCTTTTTCCTTTCTGCTTCTTTTCCTACAATGCGTTTCTTCTGAAGACACGACCAGGTCCCTGAATGTGTGCAGGGGGACGCTATTGAATGAATGAACGCGCCGAGATCTGGATGGCACCGAGGTGGTATCCATCAAATTGCCGCACTGGTGTGTCCATCCTACAATGCTGCGCCGAAAGTCGGCGTGGGGTGCCCCGTTGGTTTATGAGGTGATGTCAGTAGCGGACCGATGTGTGAATAGGTCGGAACCAGCACAAGGCGCCCTGCACTGTTGAGCCTTTTTCAATGTCTGTTTTTTGTTCTTTCCCTTCCATCAAAAACAAAACAAAAATACAAGGCGCCAAGATCCGAATGGCAAGTCCTGGATGTTGAGTGCCTCAGTTGAGAGTTCTGAGCAGTGCTTGTAAGACTGTCTGAAGCTTATTTGCACCTGCTGCAGCTTCACTAGGTCCGGCGGAACTTTTTTCCTTTTCCTTTCTGCTTCTTTTCCTACAATGCGTTTCATCTGAAGACACGACCAGGTCCCTGAATGTGTGCAGGGGGACGCTATTGATTGAATGAAAATGGCGGCTTGACACAAAGCTGACTCAAGCGTTACTGTTGGTGCTATACAGACAAAAATTGGTTTTCAGTTTGTACATTCTTCAGGTTTTTTTTTCCATCCAAGTCTGATTGAGAGTTTGTAGAAAAATGGCTTCAGATTTTCCACATACTACTCTTCAACATTCTTCCTAAATGTAACAATGTGAAACTCACTAGGAGAACGGCTGTTTCTGTTTCCTTTCAAAATGCTGCCACCAATATTTTCTGAATGGAAGACATCATCTTGTAACATAAAGGGCCGAAAGGGGTTCTGGTCTGGCCGATGGTTGGTGGAGACATTTTGACTATATCTTGGACCTGCCCGGCCTCGCCCAAAATGGCGCCGGTATAAATGGGACTCGTAACTCTTTGCCCGCAAATGTATATCTAGAAAATGTTATTGTAAGTGGCCCTGTCGTATTTTAATTACAAAATGTACGTCCACCGATACCGCAACTGTTAGACACCTTTGTTCTTGTCACCTAATGGCCCGCTCGTTACGTTCTTCTACAGTGTAAATGTCTCCTCATCATATACGATTTGAGTTTGCTCCGTGGCCGGCCCACGTGGTTATAGGCCCGTATTTGTATACTGACATTTTCACAATAAAGGTTTTTAAAACAAAACACGGTAGTAGTATTTTCATTTGTAAAGTTTTTACTTTTAGTGACTGTTTTCGAATCAGTAAAAGGCAAGTGAAATAAAGCAGTCCAATTACATGACGGATAAAAGGTATAATATGTAGGAACGCAGTAAAGATAAATGGTCAAGGGCAGTTGTGTTTTTCATGTCTGCAACATAAAGTGATCGATAAGAATCTGATAATCAGGCGTATCGGCGACTAAGACAGCAGGCCGAATCTCTTTTACTCAACGGCTCCGTCATGGAAGGAAGAAACGCCCTTTTTCTCGAAAAAGGAATATATTTTACTTGCCAGACAGTTGTAAATTTTCCGGGAAAGTACATTAGCCTGGAATATTATAACATATGTTTGAAAAAAATATATTGTTCGAAAATAATAAAAAGCGTAATTTTTAGGTCATATGACCAAGCTTTTCATCATTAAATTAACAAAAGTAAAATGAACCAATGAAAAGTTTTATTAACAAGTCACATGACCTGTTATGCTTACGTTACGCGCTGCGCGCCGCGCCTCGGATCACTTCCGGGTGCGCTAACGCGGCGTGTCATAAAACGCATTACGCGACAACGTAGGTCAAGAATATAGTCTAAATGTCTCCACCAACCAGCGTTCAGAACACAACCCCTTTCAGCAGTCCAAAAAGTTCTGTTAAATGACAACAGAGGGGACAGGCAACAAGAACCATCAGTCAAAGAGGGGAGGGCAAGTTCTTCTCTTCCGGGTCATGTTGGGGCGCTACCGGAACTGATCGAATTGGTAGTCTACAGTGTTTCTGGATGTTTCAGACTAAAGCTGGCGTCAGCATGAGACCACTACCATCTCGTAGCTCCGTCGTGGCCATTCCACGAGCAATCATGGCAGCCGCTCCCCACCAGAAGCCTGCGGGAGTCGGAGGCCCCCAAGACTTTTGTAGAATCTTCACGGCTGAGGGGACGCTTTTCGAGAATGGGATCCAAGCCCTAGCAGACAAGCGTCCGACTTCCAAGGTGTCCCAGGGCCATTTCAGTGGACCAGGCCCAAAACCGAAGAGCCGGCCGCCATTTTGAGAGTCCTGTGGCAGCCGCCTATCGCTGCACCGCTAGAGCGGGCGCATCTCAACTACATGGTGAGCGAGACGCTGTAGTCGCAAGAGCGGGCGGAAAACAGCTGAATGGCGGAAGAGGCACAGTGTAGCAAAAGCGGGCGGAATGGCAACTAAAACGATAAAGGGGCGCCTCACTACAGCTTGTCTTCAGGTCAAACGGATTGTGGGACAAGGTCCAGAATTGAAGAGTCATCAAAAGGCAAAAAGTACCGCCGGACCCCGGGAGCCGGCCGCCTATGTCGGGGGCGATCTCAGGCTACACCAGTGCTATAAGACTTGGGGAGGGTGTCGGAGCCAAGCGTCTTCTCCGAGTCCATGGCCATCACAGCGCCCCTCAGGGGCCTCCGTCAAGCTGTTTAGGAAGGTAACATATCATATTGTTTTCTAATGCAGTCAGGTCCACAAACGACACTCACTTACTTTGAGAATAGTGAAGCTGCAGTAGGAGGAAATAAGCTTCAGACAGTGTTACAAGCGCTGCTCAGAACTCTTAACTATGGCACCCAACATCCAGAACTTATGCTATTTGAGAATGGTAGTGACATCGAAGCATCTCGGGGACCAAAACCATTAACGTACTTTCACGTATGAAAATCTTACTTGGGGAGGGGGCAGGAGCGAAGCGCCCCCTCCCAGTCAGCGCCACCACACCGTATGTTGAAAATCTGAAGCCATCGTTCTACAAAGTCAACCAAACTTGGATTGAAAAATCTAGAAAAATGTACAAACTGAAAACCAGTTTTGGTCTGCATAGCATCAGTAACAACGCTTGAGTCAGCTTTGTGTCAAGCCGCCATTTTGATTCAACAAAGCACAGGCATTGAAAAAGGCTGAAATTCAGAACTCTAAACTATGGCACCCAACATCCAGGAGCTTGCTATCCGGATCTTGGAGCCTTGTGCTGTTTTCGATCTATTCACACATCGGTCCACTACTGACATCATCTTATAAAGCAACGTTATGTAAATAGTTTTTTAATAAAATGTTTTACCCTATTTCTTTGCTGGTGTGTTGTCTATATTTTTAATATTTGCATAGGGTTTGTCATTATTTTGTGCGGGATGGGTGATGGAGCCGAGCTGTCTTGCAGCCCTCATGGTGTGGAGCTCAGTTCATCTCACTATTTTCGTATTTCTCAAGAAGGGTTGTTCCTAATATTTCTATTTTAGCGAGGTCAAAAAGAGATCCAATTAGTGGCCTACTGATTTTGCTCGATTACTTTTATTTTTTTACACGATTTTTCACTATCTGCAAAGACTAAACAGAGTATTGCGACTTTGTGCTTGTTTGTAAATAGAGAATGATCCAAAGAGAACCAATTCTAAAACAGTAAATGCTTGGACAACAATCAATCAAATGGAGAGACAAGGAGGTACGACGGATTACAACGGGGGTAAAGGCCTGCGTTAACTACCCTTCTGTATCTGCAAAGAGAGAGTACTAACAAAGGCAAAAGAGGGGAGGGGGGGGGGGGCAGTGTTCAAAGCACATCAGCGTGCATAAATACGAAAATGTTTTTATCTATCACGTACTTGACATTTTAAAGCTTTTCATATTTGCTATTAAAAAACCAATGAAATTCACAGAAAAAACCATAGGTTATAGTGGATATATAGTTAGGAATTTGCATTTACAAAACCTTGAAAATTCAATGAAAAAACCATAGGTTATAGGCCATATATAGTTAGGAATTAGCATTTACAAAACCTTATTTTACTCGCATAAAACCATTGAAATTCCATATATAGTTAGCTAACTATAAGCGCTAACTATATATCGCGCACCCGCAATCCACTGCTGATGATGTCACATATTACATCATTCATGACATGGTCAGTGACATCACTGATGACATCACTGATGACATCTCAAATGACATCACTGATGACAACTCAAATGATATCAATGATGACATCTCAAATGACATCACTGATGACAACTCAAATGACATCACTGATGACATCTCATTTGTCATCACTGATCACATCACTCATGTGATAATACAATGAACCTCTTCAGACTCTAATATAACCTTACATACACTCAGTATAAACAGACACTCACAGACTGTCACTCATCCATGGACTTACTCACACACCTAGTCAGTCATGCAAAGAATCAATCACACCTCCATTTCCTCAACTATACAGTTATACACATCTTACTTATTCAAACATATAATAACACATATTTACTCTCTTATATAATCCCTGATACAAGCTCACAGTGATCGATACAGCCACTCACACATTCACTGGCTCTTATGTTCAGTTATTTATATATCTCAACTCTCACATGTATTGTGTTTTACATACGTACTTACTTGCACATGTAGCAATGAGAAATCCATTCACTCACCAACACACCCATGCACAGTCAACCGCTCATATAGCTGTTTCCACATGCACTCTTGAACTCATACTCCTAGTGAATCAACTGCTTACACATCTATGCACAGAGTCACGCACCTCCCAGCCACCCACACACACACTCAGCCTCCCATTCAAATATTTGGGCAACCAATCAATAACCCATATGGCTACTCTTATAGCTACTGATCAACACATGCAGCAGCTTACACAACAACAAACATACTGATGCACGAATTAAGACAGTTTAGTCACTAACCCATGTACTCAGTGAGACACATTTAATCACTCACTCATACAGTCAGTCATGCACCTACTAAATTCTTCATCCAGACACTTATACATCCACTCATTCTTCAATATGTGAAACATATTTAAACTTTACAGACACATACAATCACTGGATGTTGTGATCAGTGATGTCATCAGTGATGTCATTTGAGATGTCATCAGTGATGTCATCAGTGATGTCACTGACCATGTCATGAATGATGTAATATGTGACATCATCAGCAGTGGATTGCGGGTGCGCGATATATAGTTAGCGCTTATAGTTAGCTAACTATATATGGAATTTCAATGGTTTTATGCGAGTAAAATAAGGTTTTGTAAATGCTAATTCCTAACTATATATGGCCTATAACCTATGGTTTTTTCATTGAATATATATATATATATATATATATATATATATATATATATATATATATATATATATATATATAATATCCAGGATATCATACTCTGTGTGTAAGTGACTGCGTGAGTGTATCAGTGAATGCATCTCTGTGTGCATGGCTGTATCAGTGTATGTTTCCAACTGCCCCAGAGTGTGTAACTGTATGTATAAGCTACTGTATACTTGATGTTAGTGAGTGTTTTACTCTGTACATAGATGCCTCAGTGTACTTAATAATCTGTTCCAGGGACTTTGACTGCCTACATAACTAAGTATCTGAGTTAGTCACTGAGTGCAATAATGTGTCCATAAGTGTGTACATGTATGCATCAATGTCTCCCAGGCTGTCTAACTGTATCCATAAGTGAGTATCTTAGTGTATTACTGAACCCATTACTGTTTCCATAACTTCCCTATAGTTCTACTCTACGGTTTTTAAAAAATATCCTCCTAACTCCCATATGCATCGGTATTACAGATAGGTGAAGAAAGAGCAAATAGAGGGCTGAGGCAATTCACAAGAACCTCCTTTATCAATAACTATTAGGGCAAGTAATGATGGTGTAGGAAAACCTGGAAGTGCACCCCTCTCCACTCCTTATTTGGGAAACCCAAAATCATAGCAACATGAGATACATTACAGATAGGCTGAATGTTCTAGGTATACATGTGTGCACATGTGTATAACTAAATACATTACTGTTTCACTTACTCTATTATTGTGTGTATCACTGTATAGCTGGTCCTGTAAATACCACAATGTTGTTGTTGTTAGGTATGTATTTAGAAACGTTGTTATCTACCTTATAGTTGTTGGCTCTACATTACTGTGTATGTTTAGCATCTATCAGAACTTATGTGTATGTTATACCTGTATTACAGCACCATCACGTTGTGCCTCTGGCTATAAGTGTCTTACTCCATATTTAATTGTGTAGTTTACTTCTCACTGTATCCTCCACTATCTCTACATGTCCTCCTGCATACTAATATTTCCCTATTGGTACCTCAGCTTACATTTTACTATTTTCCTAGGTATATAACTGCATATATCAATATCTCTCTGAGTGACTTAGGGCATACATCAGCTTCCTTTTGACTTTATAAATATATGCATCAATGAAGCCTTCGCTCTTTTACTATATACATAGTTATATCATTATCTTTGAAAAGCAAATGTATTTTACTACACCTTGCTGTCTTAACAAAAGCATCAGTGTAAACCAGCTCAACCTAACCTATAAACCTATTTTTGATCTCCTTGCATAACTGTATACATAATAAAATGCCTTAATATGTCACTGTATACATTAGCATTTCACTCCTTTGTGTCACTCCCTACATTCCTGTATACTTTTGTTTAGTTTTTCTGCACCCGTTTTTATTATTGGTTCCTGACCGGTACACTTTATTTTCATCTTCTACTCTCTTTCAACATTTTCTTTCAGTTTTCTCAAACATCCTGCTCAGTTTCATTGACCTTACTGACACTCACTCTTTCTCTATCAACTATTTGTTTTATACTACAGCTTAATTCACATACATGTTAAATGTGATAGTTGATGATTATTTCTCTTTATCAGTATCAGGTGCTCAACCTTGTATAAAGAAAGCATGCAAAAAATGAGCAGAAGAATTGTAAACTATCTCATACAAGCCAATTATTAATGGCACCCCATTCAACTTTGCTTTCAAGGTTACAGAGGGTGAAAATAAAGAGAAACACGCTTTCATTTAATTTCCCTTACTAATTATACAGCTCATCTGAATGGTCACATTTCTTAACTCTTCGTATGACTTGTCTAAACAGAGCCCAATTCGGTAACGAGTTTGGGCGCGTAGCAATCCGTGGCGGTCAGTGTGGCCCCCATGTAACATCTTGGTGGATCCGCGGATCAAATCAGAAAACCAACATTTCTTTTACAAACTATTCCTAAACACTACCACTTACACACCACTGCCTACAAATCCCAAAATTTAGACCCAAACAATAATTAAATGTTATTTATTTATGATCCATGTCTCCTCCCATTGACATTCTGGGTTTTTTTTGTTCTTTTCCCACCATACTTCTGTAGCTCTGTTTCTTTGGTGACCAACATTATAACATTCTTTGCTAGCTGTATACCACAAATTCACAATAGTCTCTACAGCAGCAGGCTAACTCCTAAACCCAAGACATCAGGTGTGGTTGACTGTATGCAATTTCAAACATACCCCACATTGACAATCAGACATATACTTACTTTAAAGTTATACCATAACCTAGTGTTAAACAGTAGCATCATTACAGCATCCAGTCAAATGTGGTCTTTTAGATTTTACTTGCTAGGGTATCTTTTAACTGCCTTCATTTTGAAAACTGCCTCATTCAGATGCACCCTTCTTCAGCCTTCTCCTGTGTGCTACTGCTCCATCCTTCAAAATGGTTAGAGTTTGGAGTGTAGGTCATAGCTATGTGTTCTGGGTGAGAGAGGTTGTTGGAAAGAATGGGATTGGCAGAGGCCTCGGCTTGTCTAATGTGGTTATTAGTTGGTTTGGCAAGAGAGGGTAAAAGTGGTAGCAGCTGCTTCCATTGTTTGAAAACACTATGGATTCCCAACATCCATACATCATAATTGTGCACTAGGGTGGCAATGACCTCTGCACACTGACTAAGGTAGGACTGGAAATCCTAATGAAGAATACCCTAGAACGATTATTGCAACTTTTCCCTCACACTGCCATGGTGTTTTCTAACATATGCCAGAGGCAGAAATTGAAGTGGTCATCTGAATTTTGTGCACAGACAGAGAAAGCCATGAAACATTTTAATAATATGTTTCAGCATACCTCGGAGAATATAGCATGGGCTCTATTAATAATAATTACCATCAACATGCATGGAATACTCTGGAGAGATGGTGTTCACTTCATGGACAGAGGCAACAGAGTATTTTTGAGCAACTTGAAACTCTGCATCTGCTTATATATGTAGTAATCATATACACACAATGAACACAACTGCTCTACTAAGAGCCACCCTATTTCCTAATACGTTATTATTTTTAACAATCAATCCTTTTTTCAAACATTTATCGAATCCATGGATCTACAAACCAAAAGCACACATTCAATGCAAAACAGCACATTTAATATTTCTAGTAGCCAGTTGTAAATGGATCTTACAGTGGATATAACAGAGTCTACATGGGTATGTTTTAGGTGCATACGTGTCTCAATGCATATCTAACTTGTTGTAACAGTGTCTCTATCAGCTATCACTAGGTGCCAGACTCTGTACATCAGTATCTGAGTGTCTATGAAAGTGTCTGTATGGATGTAACTCTTGGTGGAAGTGTGTTTTTATGTATTTTTAAATGGGTGTAACAGTGTATGTATGATATTTAAATGGGTGTAACACTGTATGGGTAGTGGTGAGTTGCTGAAAAAGTGTATATATATATATATATATATATATAAAATACCAAATAACTCGCCGCACTCGCCTTGGTTAAGTTGCAGTTTCTTTATTCACAACGTGACAAAACACCTACGCGTTTCGAACCGTAGTTCGTGTTCACGGTAGCCATAATGTGTAGTCCCTTCATTATTTCAATACAATTAAGCCTGTGGTGAACGCCCCTATTTTTTGAGGCATGCTGGGACATGTAGTTTACATTGTTTTTAGCCATCACTGTTTATGTGCTGGTCAAGGGTTTTTGCTGCATTGGGGCGGGTTTAGCGTTACTGCATCTAAGAGCGGGCCCCCAGTTAACTAGGGCAATGTCGCTTCTTGACGCGCGTGATGACACGTGCGTATATAGTCAGCCCTCTATTTACCGGAGGGTTGGCTAATGATGCGTAACTGGCATGGAGATACTCCATTTGTCAATAAAGGGCTGAGTGCCCTACGTCCCCAATGCTTGCAGCCGCCCGTGACTGTGATTTTTGACTTGTAAATAAGTGGCAAAATTAAGAGTCAAAGAATGAATAATAACAAATAATAACATAATGCAACTCAATTATGGTGTCAGTGATAAACACAAGAGTATTCATTCATATGTCATAGGAGTTCTTCAAGATTTAACTGGTTTAGGGAGAGTTCAGATTTACTAATTGTCAGTCCAATAGTCTGTGTCCTTCATAAATGTACATAAAGTTCCTCATCGCCATTGAGGCCTCCAGGTTGTTTGGTCTTAAACCTCATGATAAGTTTGGATTCCAGTCTTCTTAATCTTTGGATTCGATTGCCACCTCTTTCATGTTGTGCAATCATAGCAAGACCAAAGTATCTGGCGTCCTGCCATGTTTTCTTCTCATGGTTGGCAAGATGTTTCGCAATGGCATATGAGTTATCATGATTCTGTATGGCGCGGATATGTTGGAGAATCCGTATTTTTAAGGAACATGTGGTGCTGCCAATATAAGATTTTCCACAGTAACACTGAATCATGTACACTACAAAGGAAGAGTCACAGTTAATGTTACCGTTGATTACAAAGTTCTTTCCACTTGCATCTTTGAGACTTTTCATGTTTCGTCCTATTTTGCAAGCCTTGCAGTTAATGCATTTGTTAAAGCCTTGTTTTCTTATATCCAACCAGGATGCTGTTTTTTTATATTCAAAATGACTTTGAGTCAGCTCATCTGCTAGATTGCGCGCCCTTCTGTAGGAGACAAGTGGATAGTCTCCTATCGTTGTTCCGATGTCAGGGTCTTTCCGGAGTACATGCCAGTACTTCTTCATTGCCTTTTGGATTTTGTAACTTTCCTTGCTGAACGTCATTATCATCCTTGGTTGGTTGGATTTTTCATCTTCAACTTGTTGCGTGGAAGTGGGATTTTTCTTAGGTATCAAAGTTTCTGCTCTTGTTTTCCGTCTTGCTCTTGTTTCACAGTTAATCAGATCAGCCTGTTTGTATCCTCTCTGTCTGAAGCGGTCTTTCGTTTCTTTAAACTTGAGTTCCATCTCATTCTCCTCAGAACAGTTTCTTTTCATCCGTAGAAGTTCTCCATACGGAATACTTTTCACCAGTTTCTGTGGGTGGAAACTTAGTCTGTGCAAAATACTGTTTGTTGCAGTTTCTTTTCTATGGACAGTTGTTTGGATTTTGCCATCTGCAATATATACTTTGGTGTCAAGAAACACGATTTCATTGGGGTTGATGGTATATGTGAACTTCAGTCCCACTGAATTCTGGTTGAGGATGTTAAAGAAGGTAACAAATTCATTTTCAGTGCCTTTCCACAGGAGGAACAAATCGTCTATAAATCGTAGCCAGAGCGCTACTTTGGCCATGTGGTGATCATTTTCCTCTCCCCAAGCTACGCACTTCTCCCACCAACCCATGGTGAGATTCGCGTAGCTTGGAGAGAAAGAAACTCCCATAGCTGTTCCACAGCATTGTTTGTAGATGGATTTGTTGAATAAGAAGATGTTATTGTGTAGGCACAGCCTTATCATTTCCATGATCATTTTTGAATGTTCTCTTTGAGTGATCGGTTGCTGGTCCAGGAAGTATTTGATTGCTGTTAATCCGATGTTGTGATCTATTGACGTGTACAGTGAGACCACGTCGATCGTCACCAATAGGTAATCCGGTTGCCATTCAGTTTCCATTAATGTGCGAATAAAATCGCCTGTGTCCTTTATGTATGAACTGAGAGTTGGTACCAACGGGGCAATAAGATAATCTACAAAGCTGGACACGTTCTCGTACAGACCTCCACAACTGGATATTATGGGCCTCCCAGGGGGCTTATTCAGAGTCTTGTGTACTTTTGGCAAAAAGTAAATTGTAGGGAGGATTGGATTCTCAACCATTAGATATTTCTTTTCTGTGTCTGTAATGAGGCCATTTGAAAACCAGCCATCTAGTTTTAATTGTAGTTCATGTTTCATGTCTTCAGTTGGATTTTTCTTTAGTACTATGTAGTTTTTGATGTTGGTTAATTGTCGCATGGCTTCCTCAACATAATTGTCTTTGTCCATGACCACTATATTCCCGCCTTTGTCCGCAGGTTTTATTTCTATTTGGACATTATTTTTGAGACTTAAGATTGCTTGACGTTCTCCAATGGTTTGATTTTCTTTCCTTTTTTTGTTGAAGTTTTTAGGCATTTCTTCAATCTCATTGATCACTAATTCGTGAAAAATATCGATTTTGTTGCCGGGATATAGGATCGGGCAAAATTTGGATTTGGGTTTAAAGACCGTTGGTTGTCTTTCGTTGGTTTGAATGTTCATTTCTTCTAGTACTTGAGTATCTGAAATTTCTGTTTGTTCTATTTCATTAGCCAGTTCATAGGCCACTCTAAGTTGTGGAACTTCCGAAGTTAGATATTCACCATTTGTCACACTCCGCCTGTTGTTTTGCGGCACATTGGATATACTTGTACTTCGTTTTATTGACAAATGGAGTATCTCCATGCCAGTTACGCATCATTAGCCAACCCTCCGGTAAATAGAGGGCTGACTATATACGCACGTGTCATCACGCGCGTCAAGAAGCGACATTGCCCTAGTTAACTGGGGGCCCGCTCTTAGATGCAGTAACGCTAAACCCGCCCCAATGCAGCAAAAACCCTTGACCAGCACATAAACAGTGATGGCTAAAAACAATGTAAACTACATGTCCCAGCATGCCTCAAAAAATAGGGCGTGCACCACAGGCTTAATTGTATTGAAATAATGAAGGGACTACACATTATGGCTACCGTGAACACGAACTACGGTTCGAAACGCGTAGGTGTTTTGTCACGTTGTGAATAAACAAAATGCAACTTAACCAAGGCGAGTGCGGCGAGTTATTTGGTATTTTATACAAATCTGGGACACTGCCCTGGTCCCGTCGCTGGCACCGGCTGAGAAGTGCTCCCGCTGCGACAGGACAACTTGTATGCAGTATTCACATACAGCGGAGAGCCCGCCTACCCCCTCACCGCGGATTGACCAACAGCGGAAGGCTCTGCCCTGAGACTGAATCCGGCAGAACGACAACATCGTGGATTACCAGGTTGAGCGCCGAACGCGCCGAGTCGGAGGACCCAGCGCGATCCGGGAGTCTCCCAGGTAAGAGACACGTAACTGAGATATCTTTGGTCTGGTAAAGGCGCAGCGACACGAGTCACATGCTAACAAGTCACGAAATATTCAACGAGAATCAGTTAACATTTTGCACTTGCATTGTGACTCCGTCCCTTGGTTGCAGTACCCAACAGTGACAAAGGGTATATTACAATTTACCCACCTTCTTTAAAAACGAACATTCAGCCAACAGTGAAAACGTTCCCACACAAGCCTGTAACCAACAACTGCAACTCGGCACAGTGTGACAGTGAAAACGAATATAAATATGGAGGAAAGGAGAGTGAAAAGAGTCACCAAGGCAGAAAGCATTTTTCAAACAGATGCAGTTTGGGTAAACAAAGACGAAACAGTGATAGCACTACAACCGATTCCAACCAATTGTAAAGTGCTATTCACCCAATTAGAAAAACTAATGAGAAAGGAAATCTCTAGAGAATGGGAAATTCTAACACTAGAGAAATATGTGGAACTTAAAATGGTACCTAGGGGCCTTCGTATCTTCACCTTGCCAAACCACCCTGATACCAAGCCCGAAATGCTTGAAGAATGGGGTAATAACAACATGGGGTGCTCTAACAATATGATGCTTATAATCATAAAATATGCAAGAATCGAAGTTGAGGAACTACACAAAAGAATTGCAGATATAGAGTCCAAAATAATAGCTCTGAATGAAGAAAGTGGCACAATCAAAAAACTCAGAAGCGAAATGGAAAAAAACCTAGACAACCTTGAAGAGGATGTACAAAACCGTAAACAACGCAAATTTTGTCGAGATCAAGATGATTATAAATACGGCACAATTCTAACGTTTGCCAGAAAATATGACATTTACAAACAGCAATGGGCAACGGGAACACTAACACCCGGTGAACAAACCAGCGGTTCTGAATCCGACTTCAGCGAAGGCGAACAAAGACGCCCAGGTCTACGTAAAATGTCTTTTTTAGACGAGATTCAGCTGCTCTATCATGTGCAGCAAACTCTGCAAAGCAACACCAGAGGCAGAGGGCAATATCGCAATCGATCCAGAGGGAGAAGAACACAAGCTCCAGGAAACGCAAGCGCAAAACAAGACGCGGCAAACGCGGATGGAAGCCGATACAACCTCAGAGCCCGCACGAACAAGAGGAAATAGGATCACATTGTAACCAGACCCCAAACTTAGTAATAAATCTCTCCAAATACAATCTAACAATAACGGAAACTAAATTACTAAACAAGGGACTTTCCTTTTGTCCAGAAACTCATCATGACCTAACGGAAACAAAAATAGACCTGTATAAATACACAAGAAAGCTGAAATTGAAAAAATTATTTTCCAAACGAAGTACAAGTATATCCAATGTGCCGCAAAACAACAGGCGGAGTGTGACAAATGGCGAATATCTAACTTTGGAAGTTCCACAACTTAGAGTGGCCTATGAACTGGCTAATGAAATAGAACAAACAGAAATTTCAGATACTCAAGTACTAGAAGAAATGAACATTCAAACCAACGAAAGACAACCAACGGTCTTTAAACCCAAATCCAAATTTTGCCCGATCCTATATCCCGGCAACAAAATCGATATTTTTCACGAATTAGTGATCAATGAGATTGAAGAAATGCCTAAAAACTTCAACAAAAAAGGAAAGAAAATCTAACCATTGGAGAACGTCAAGCAATCTTAAGTCTCAAAAATAATGTCCAAATAGAAATAAAACCTGCGGACAAAGGCGGGAATATAGTGGTCATGGACAAAGACAATTATGTTGAGGAAGCCATGCGACAATTAACCAACATCAAAAACTACATAGTACTAAAGAAAAATCCAACTGAAGACATGAAACATGAACTACAATTAAAACTAGATGGCTGGTTTTCAAATGGCCTCATTACAGACACAGAAAAGAAATATCTAATGGTTGAGAATCCAATCCTCCCTACAATTTACTTTTTGCCAAAAGTACACAAGACTCTGAATAAGCCCCCTGGGAGGCCCATAATATCCAGTTGTGGAGGTCTGTACGAGAACGTGTCCAGCTTTGTAGATTATTTTATTGCCCCGTTGGTACCAACTCTCAGTTCAAACGTAAAGGACACAGGCGATTTTATTCGCACATTAATGGAAACTGAATGGCAACCGGATTACCTATTTGTGACGATCGACGTGGTCTCACTGTACACGTCAATAGATCACAGCATCGGATTAACAGCAATCAAATACTTCCTGGACCAGCAACCGATCACTCAAAGAGAACATTAAAAAATGATCATGGAAATGATAAGGCTGTGCCTACACAATAACATCTTCTTATTCAACAAATCCATCTACAAACAATGCTGTGGAACAGCTATGGGAGTTTCTTTCTCTCCAAGCTACGCGAATCTCACCATGGGTTGGTGGGAGAAGTGCGTAGCTTGGGGAGAGGAAAATGATCACCACATGGCCAAAGTAGTGCTCTGGCTACGATTTATAGACGATTTGTTCCTCCTGTGGAAAATGAATTTGTTACCTTCTTTAACATCCTCAACCAGAATTCAGTGGGACTGAAGTTCACATATACCATCAACCCCAATGAAATCGTGTTTCTTGACACCAAAGTATATATTGCAGATGGCAAAATCCAAACAACTGTCCATAGAAAAGAAACTGCAACAAACAGTATTTTGCACAGACTAAGTTTCCACCCACAGAAACTGGTGAAAAGTATTCCGTATGGAGAACTTCTACGGATGAAAAGAAACTGTTCTGAGGAGAATGAGATGGAACTCAAGTTTAAAGAAACGAAAGACCGCTTCAGACAGAGAGGTTACAAACAGGCTGATCTGATTAACTGTGAAACAAGAGCAAGACGGAAAACAAGAGCAGAAACTTTGATACCTAAGAAAAATCCCACTTCCACGCAACAAGTTGAAGATGAAAAATCCAACCAACCAAGGATGATAATGACGTTCAGCAAGGAAAGTTACAAAATCCAAAAGGCAATGAAGCAGTACTGGCATGTACTCCGGAAAGACCCTGACATCGGAACAACGATAGGAGACTATCCACTTGTCTCCTACAGAAGGGCGCGCAATCTAGCAGATGAGCTGACTCAAAGTCATTTTGAATATAAAAAAACAGCATCCTGGTTGGATATAAGAAAACAAGACTTTAACAAATGCATTAACTGCAAGGCTTGCAAAATAGGACGAAACATGAAAAGTCTCAAAGATGCAAGTGGAAAGAACTTTGTAATCAACGGCAACATTAACTGTGACTCTTCCTTTGTAGTGTACATGATTCAGTGTTACTGTGGAAAATCTTATATTGGCAGCACCACATGTTCCTTAAAAATACGGATTCTCCAACATATCCGCGCCATACAGAATCATGATAACTCATATGCCATTGCGAAACATCTTGCCAACCATGAGAAGAAAACATGGCAGGACGCCAGATACTTTGGTCTTGCTATGATTGCACAACATGAAAGAGGTGGCAATCGAATCCAAAGATTAAGAAGACTGGAATCCAAACTTATCATGAGGTTTAAGACCAAACAACCTGGAGGCCTCAATGGCGATGAGGAACTTTATGTACATTTATGAAGGACACAGACTATTGGACTGACAATTAGTAAATCTGAACTCTCCCTAAACCAGTTAAATCTTGAAGAACTCCTATGACATATGAATGAATACTCTTGTGTTTATCACTGACACCATAATTGAGTTGCATTATGTTATTATTTGTTATTATTCATTCTTTGACTCTTAATTTTGCCACTTATTTACAAGTCAAAAATCACAGTCACGGGCGGCTGCAAGCATTGGGGACGTAGGGCACTCAGCCCTTTATTGACAAATGGAGTATCTCCATGCCAGTTACGCATCATTAGCCAACCCTCCGGTAAATAGAGGGCTGACTATATACGCACGTGTCATCACACGCGTCAAGAAGCGACATTGCCCTAGTTAACTGGGGGGCCCGCTCTTAGATGCAGTAACGCTAAACCCGCCCCAATGCAGCAAAAACCCTTGACCAGCACATAAACAGTGATGGCTAAAAACAATGTAAACTACATGTCCCAGCATGCCTCAAAAAATAGGGGCGTGCACCACAGGCTTAATTGTATTGAAATAATGAAGGGACTACACATTATGGCTACCGTGAACACGAACTACGGTTCGAAACGCGTAGGTGTTTTGTCACGTTGTGAATAAAGAAACTGCAACTTAACCAAGGCGAGTGCGGCGAGTTATTTGGTATTTTATACAAATCTGGGACACTGCCCTGGTCCCGTCGCTGGCACCGGCTGAGAAGTGCTCCCGCTGCGACAGGACAACTTGTATGCAATATATATATATATATATATGTAGGTGTATTTGTGGATGTGAAAGTCTCTCTATGGGTTTGTGAATACGTGTGACAGTGTCTGAATGGATATAAGAGTGTCTGTTAGAGTATATAAGAGGGTGTGAAAATCTGTACATGGATGTAAGCGTAGAGTAAGAGTCTCTGAATGGGTTTGTGAAAGGGTGTAACAGTGTGCATAGGTGTAGAAGTGGGAGTGAGATCGTTTGTGAGTGGGTGTGAAAGTCTCTAAATAGAATTAAGAGTGGGTGTGAGAGGGTATATATGGGAAAGTGAGTGGGTGTGAAATTCTCTGTATGGATGTAAGTGTGCATGTGAGAGTCTCTGTATGGGTTTGTGAATATGTGTAAAACTGCCTATATAGATGTAAGTCTGGGTATGAGAGCTTCTCTTGGGTTTGTGAATGATTGTGAGAGTTTCTCTATCGGTTTGTGAATGGGTGTGATATTGTCTCTGTAGGTGTAAAACTGGATGTGAGAGTGTCTGCATGGGTATGTGAGTGGGTATATCAATATTTGTATGGGTATGAGAGCAAGTGTGAGAGTGGGAGACCTTATAAGAATATATAATATATATTTTTCTTCAGTTGCACTAAATCCGAGGATTCCCCGCGGAGGACCACAAGGGGCCGTGCTGAACCCACAAGGGATCCGTTGATCTTGCAATTGATCAAATTTTTTTTCTTCTTATTTGTGACCTCAGGATACATGCTTAGCCCTCTCTTACAACATTTACAAAGTATCAGGAAATATCTTACTTGATCCCTTTATTCAATTATGCAAACACATTTTCATCCCCGGGGGCCATTCCCCTGACAATATGGCAGCCACAACTTTTCTGTGAAGGCCAGCCAATCAGGACTTGCTCTGGCAGGTGAATCCGTGAATCCCAATGGGTGGATCCCTGGAGTGTCCGTGTCCATATATAGACAAATTTGTTTTCAATTTAATATCTCTAAAACTGCTGAGCAGGTTCATGTGATCTGTATAACCAAATCTACCTCACTGCCAAATTTGGTGCGATTCCATTCAGCAGTTCCAGCTGTAAGTTTGTTGAAAGGTTCTATGGGAATTAACATGGGGACAATGCATTTTGGGATCCGCCCTTTTTCTTGGTCCACTCTTGACATGCCCCCGAAGGTTTCCATACACAAGCTGACTTGAGTGTTAACATTTTTGGGGAAAAGTTTGTGAAGATTCGTGAAATGGCGCAAAAGATTTAAGCAAGTCAATAAACACTTTTCCTATGGAAACTAGGTCCTAACCATAACTATCTACTGGCAAGCTCCAGGAGTTATATAGATATATTTTTATTTATTTATTTATTTAATGCCATTTATAGAGCGCGTACAATTACCCTTAGGCGTCTCGGCGCTGAAATTGCATTGAGGTTTCACCCTGGAGCGGAAATGCGGAGATGGAAATCACTGATTGAACAGCCAAGTCTTCAGGTTTTTTCTGAACTGAAGAAGAGTGGGACTAGTTCTTATGTGGATAGGCAGAGTGTTCCAGAGTCTAGGGGCCGCAATTGAAAAGCGGCGATCGCCCCAGGAAGCTGTTCGACTGCGTTGTATCACCAGTTGATTAAGAGAGGTAGATCTGAGCGTTCTCGAAGGGTTGTAGGGAATCAGTTGCTCTCTAAGGAATCTGGGTCCTAGTTCCTGGAGCGATTTAAAGGCAATACACAGCGCTTTAAATTTGACCCGGTTGTGAATGGACAACCAGTGGTATTGTTTAAGCGTGTCCGAAATGGGAGCAAATCTGGGTTTTTTTGAAAGCACTCGGGCGGCGGCATTCTGCACTGTCTGAAGTTTTTTAATGACTCTGTTCTGGGCATTGAGCAGCAGGCCGTTACAGTAGTCCAATGAAGACAACACTAGTGAAGAAACCAGTGTTTTTGCTGCTGATTCTGGCAAGTAAGGAGTGATTTTTCTTACCATTCGCAACTTAAAGTGAGCATTGGCAGCCACCTTATTCGCATGGGCCATAAAGTTGAGCTGGTTGTCAAAAGTGACACCCAAGTTTCTAACTTTGGCCGTGGGGCAGGGAGGAGTGCCCATGGCCGCTGGCCACCAAGTTGCCGACCAGGCTGGGGAGAGATTGCCGAGGATAACCACCTCCGTTTTATCGGAATTGAGTTTCAGGCAATTTCTTGCCATCCACTCACCTATGGCAGTCATCCCATCTTGAAATCTCTCCGCCATTTCCTGTCCGTCTCCCTTTATGGCCAGGACCAACTGGGTGTCGTCTGCGTATGAGGTCAGGCCCATCCCGTATGCTTTGATGACACTGGCAAGGTCCGACACATATATATTAAATAGTGTCGGACTCAGGGATGATCCTTGTGGGACCCCACACGGTAACGACAGGTCGGCCGATTGGAAGGGGCCCATTGTAACCGCCTGAGTTCTGTTGGTCAAGAACGAGGCCAGAAGGTCTCTGGCAGTGGACTGAATGCCCATCCTCTCGACACGGTCGACCAAAATCTTGTGGTCGACCGTGTCGAAAGCAGCCGACAAGTCAAGGAGGACTAATACAGCAGTACCTCCTTGGTCACGAATGATTCTTATGTCGTCAGCTGCTTTGATGAGGGCGGTTTCCGTGCCGTGGTATTTACGGAAGCCGAACTGGGTGTCATCCAGCAGGTGGTTGCTTTCTATATAGGCTGATAACTGCTGGTTCATAGCCTTTTCTATGACCTTTGCTAGAAAAGGAAGACTAGCAATGGGACGGTAATTCTTCAGTTCACTTTTATCTAGCCCAGGTTTTTTTACCAGAGGTTTAATAAGTGTGTTTTTCAGGGAGTCAGGGTAGGTACCGGATGCTAGAATAATGCTACAGAGTGTGGTTATGATGGGGACGACTGTATCTGGTACTGTAGCTAGTACAGAAGAGGGGCAAGGATCCAAGGCTGATCCAGCTTTAATCGTGTTAAAGATGCTCGTGACTTGGTCAATGGTGAGGGCATTGAAAGAGGTCATAGTAGTACTAGTTGGATTAGTCAAAGAAGTGATCAGAGAGGTGGAAGCACTACTATGAGCCTGATCCAGGTTAAATGCTTGATAGATATCATTGACTTTAGTGAAGAAAAAGTCTGACAAGGCATCACATAATGTTTGTGATGGGGGTGGGTTGAGGTCTGGAGCATTTCCCGCAAGGGTTTTTGCAACATTATAAAGCTGTTTGCTGGAGTTTTTGGCAGCTTCTATATGGCGAGTATAGTAATCCTTTTTTGCAGTTATGATCATTAATTTATAAGTAGCAAGGGCTTTCTTATAAATGTCCCTGCTTTCAGTGTCATAAGTTCTTCGCCATTGTCGTTCCTTGTTCCTGGTGAGTTGTTTTTGGTCTTTTAATTCTTTCGTGTACCACTGAGCTTTGGGCGTGTTTCTGTTTTTAGAAATTGATTTGGTGGGTGCCAGCTGAGTAGAAGCTTCAACCAGCCATTTTTGGAATTGATTGGTAGCAGTCGCTGGATCAGTGGATAGTTCCGGGGTTGAAGTATTAAGAAGCAACATTAAATCGTTGGGGTCAATGTCCTTCCACACTCTAAAAGTGCCTTCTGTTGCAGGGTTCACTGTTTTCCTCTGCGGGCCTTTAATGGTAAGTTCGCTAAAAATGACAGAATGATCTGTCCAGGTCATAGGGAGAACAGAAGTGATGGACAATCCTTCCACATTTGTGAAGATTCCATCCAGTGTGTGGCCTGCCTGGTGGGTAGGGGTAGTAACCAGCTGTTTAAGGCCCATCAAATCAAGATCAGATATGAGGGTTGTGGTGTCCCTGTCACTGTGAAGCTCTAAGTGAAAATTAAAATCACTTAGTATTGTGGTGGATACTTCTGTTGCTATAGATTCGGTAATATTGGTAAGATTTGCGAGAAACGCAGATCTAGTGCCAGGGGGTCTATATATCAGAGTTCCCTTAAAATTGTACGTGGGGGCCATTTTGATGTCAAAATGCATGGCTTCGCATGCTTTGATGGGAATAGGTATGCAACGGGTTTGGTATTGGTCTCTTGCAATGATGGCTATTCCACCACCTTTTCCCTTGGGCCTGTCCTGCCGATAGGCACTATAGCCTGGAGGAACTGCCGTAACATAGTCAGGCGCAGATGCTTCGTCAGACCAGGTTTCCGTAATATAAAGTATATCTAAATTGAAATCACTAATCAGATCGGCTATATCCTGGCAATGCTTGCTCAGTGATCGGGCATTAACAAGAGCCATGGAAATATGTGTGTCTGCCTCCGTAGCTCGAGTTTTGTTATATAACGCGGGGGTAACGAGCATGGGCGGGGAATTGCAGTGAGGACACTGTGTGTGAGATGCCGATAATGTGAGCGAGACATCAAATTTGGTACATAGTGGAGCATAAAAAGGGCACAGCTCCCTAAGCTCGCTGTGAGAGTAAGAAATGCGAGAAACAGGGGTCGTGGCCCTGGGCCCGGTCCCGGCGCGGACGGGCGCAGACGGGCCCGCCTTTGGCGCGCCTTCGGCGCGCCTTCGGCGCGCCCGCTGCGCCCGCCCGCTGCGCGGACGGGCGATGGTGTTGCTTTTGTACATAAGTTGGGAGGGGCGTGAGGAGGGTGGGAGGGGCGCCGAGCTCTCGGCCAGCCTTCCCAAAGCAAGATGGCGGCCAAGTTCCGATTGCAAGCTTCCCTGCGCCTGACTACAGCGGCGCTAAGGGAGGGCAGTTCGATACTAGGCGAGGTGATCTAGTCTCAGAGAGACAATATCATAAAAACGAACCACACAGGTTACAGGGACGTTATAGGTTGGAATTAGCATTTAAAAAACGTTAGTAATTCACTGAAAAAACAAAGGTTACAGGGACATTGTAGTTAGGAAATAGAATTTGAAAAAACGTAGAAATTCACTGTAAAAAACAAAGGTTACAGGGAAGTTATAGTTAGTCTGATATTTCACTTGTACAAAACCAAAGAAATTCAGCAGTTACAGTTAGCTAAGCACTGCTTATGATCACATATAGTACATCACTCATGACTTGGCCAGTGACATCTCTCATGACATCACTGATGAGAAAAGTTGAACATTATAGAAATATCGCTGGTCGTGGATATTTTGCAGGGATTTTGCAATTAATCGCGAATGCACTGGCAAAAGAAATGCTGTGATTGGCTGGATGCAACCTGAGCAGAAAGTTGCGGTCACCATTTTATATATCTGGAACGGTTCCAAGGTTTGAAAATGTGTGTGAAAAGTTATATATGGGGTCAGGGTGGAGGTACTCTGACCCCATGTTTGAGAAATGGGGGTGTTAGTGGTACAAGTTATGTGTGCAAAATGTATTTTATTAACCGTGCACGATATTCGCGATAATGCCCCGATCACCAGCCTGGCTCCAGTAGTGTTACAGGGACGTCCTGAATATCACTGTGACATTGCAAATATTGCTGAAAATATATATATTTGTACACACCTGCCAGTCACTGTAAAAGACTTATTTATGCACTCAGACTATTATTCACCTAATCACATACCCACTCAGAAACTTTTACAGCCAGTTTAATATCTACTCAGATACTCATGCACCCACTTACAGGCTCACTCGGAGAGTCACACACCCATTTATAGACCCACTCAAAGACTCATGCACCCACTTAGAGATCTACTCATAGACTCATGTGCATATTCACATACCAACTTAGAGACCTACACACCAACTCAAAGACCCACCTGGGCACTAATGCACCTACTCACAGACACATTCAGAAAGTCATGCACCTACTCACAGACCCACACAGAGATGCATGCACCCTCTCACAGACCTGCGGAGACACTCACGCAACCAGTAACAGACACACTCAGGAACTCATTTACCCACTCACAGATTTAATCAGACACTCAAGCACACCCTCACAGATCCATTCAGGCACTTGGCACCAACTCTCAAAGCCACTCAAGAACTCATATACCCACTCATAGACCCACTCAGAGACTCATGCCCCCCTTGACTGACACTGACAATCAGACACTCTTTTTCCCACTCACCGGCACACTCAGACATATTTGCATCAACTCACAGACCCACTGTGACTCTCATGCACCCACTTACAGACCCACTCAGATACTCATGCACCCACACACAGTCAAGTGACACTCACAGACCCCTGAGAGAATCATGCAGCCAGTCACAGACCCACTCAGAGAGTTATCCACCCACCCACAGACCCACTCAGATACTCATGCAACCACTCAAAGACCCTCTGAGAAACGTATGCACCCACTCAGAGATGCATGCACCCTCTTACGGACCTGTTCAGACACTCACAAACCCACTTACGTCCACTGAGAAACATGTACACCCACTCACATACAGAGATGCATGCACCCACTCACAGACACTCATGCAACCACTCACAGATACACTCTGAGACTTCCACACCCACTCACAGACCTACTCAGACACTCAAGCACACACTCACTGATACATTCAGGCACAGACCCAGTTAGAGAATCACGCCCATTTATAGACCAACTAAGAGACTCAGGCATTCACTTACAGACTCACTCAGAAACTCTTGTATCCACTTACATACCCACATAGAGACTCATTTATCGGCTGTCAGATTTTATTTTATTTATTTATTTTAGCGATTTCTAAAGCGCCTGGTGACCCAAGGGCATCCCCGCGCTATGTAACTTGAAATCCTGATGAGGGGGAGAGAGGGGGAGAGCGACAGAAGGGTGGTATTTAGGAAACAAATGGGTCTTAAGTTTTTTGCGAAAAGCCAGGTAGTTGGATTCTAGTCTGAGGGAGCGAGGGAGTGCGTTCCAGCCCTTAGCCGCTTGAACGGAGAATTGTCGACCTCCTGTGCGGGTTCTTTTGAATCTGGGGGTGCTGACTAAGTTCTCATTTTGAGATCGTAGGGATCTGGTTGCTGTGTAAGGTGTAATCATTTTACTGAGAATCGCTGGACCAGATCCGTTGTAAAGCTTGTGTGTTGTACACATTGCTTTAAAGTGCACCCTTTGGCGCACGGGGAGCCAGTGCAGGGCTTTGAGGGCTGGCTTGGCGGACGTTCTGGAGGGAGTGTTAGTAAGCATGCGTGCTGCCGCGTTCTGTGTCCGCTGGAGTTTCGTGATAGTAGACTCGGGGGCTCCCAAGTAGACCAGGTTGCTGTAGTCCAGGCGGGACAGCACTAGTCCCTGGATGAGGAGCTTCCTGGACATAGGTGGGAGTAAGGGCAGGATTTTACGGGTCGTGCGCATGAGCCCAAAGCAGGTGCCCGAGGTTTTAGTTGCTTGGGTTTTCATCGTGAGCTGTGGTTCAAGCCACACCCCGAGTGTCTTGATTTCGCGTTTTGGGAGGGGAATTTCTCCGAACACATCGGGCCATAGTGTAGGAGGGATAGTTGTCCATTGCTTGCCAAGTAGCATTACTTCTGTCTTTGTCCCATTCAATTTTAGTGATGAGTCATTCATCCAGTTTTGGATACCTATGAGGCAGTTAGTCAGATTTTCAGGATGGTCAATCAACTGGGACAAGGAGACGACTAGTTGGGTGTCATCAGCGTAACTCACCATTTTTATGTTAAATGGTGTTACCACGTCCTCGAGGGGGGCCATATAGACATTAAAAAGCGTCGGGCTCAGGGAAGAGCCCTGGGGGACGCCGCTGGTGAGTGGGAGGGTGGATGAGTGATGATTATCGTCCCACACTTGGAAAGTGCGTCCTGTAAGAAAGGATTCGATCCATTTGATAGCTGTCCCGGTAAGTCCTGCATTTGCCAGTCTATGCAGAAGGACACGGTGGTTGACCGTGTCAAAGGCTGCACTTAGATCCAGGAGGATCACTGCCACTGATCCTCCTGAATCTAGTAAGCCCCTTGCCTCTTCAATGACTGCGAGGAGTGCGGTGTCCGTTCCATGGCCCGGG
The DNA here is from genome assembly GCF_964263255.1 of Lissotriton vulgaris. NCBI lineage: Eukaryota > Metazoa > Chordata > Amphibia > Caudata > Salamandridae > Lissotriton > Lissotriton vulgaris. The sequence goes on along the minus strand of NC_141691.1, from coordinate 1,141,854,871 downwards.
CGAAATCCGGTTTGGGATTGTCGAAGCAGGTTATTAGTTTCAAGGAACTGGGATAGTTGGATGTTTACCAGTTTCTCAGTGACTTTGCTGATGCCAGGGAGTAGAGATATTGGTCTGTAGTTGGACAGGTCCGATGGATCTAGCTGAGGTTTTTTTAAGAGTGCTTTAACCACAGCACTCTTCCAGCTATCGGGAACAGTTCCGTGAGCGAACGAGCAGTTGATGAGATCCGTGATGGTAGGTACGATTACTGAGGCTACGGTCTTGAGGAACCTGATTGGTGCTGGGTCCAAGGGTGATCATAATCAGAGAGTTATACACACAGTTACAGATTGGCATACTGACTGAGATAGTCATTTAGCCACTAACATATTAAGTTATAAACTCATGCTGCCAGTTATAAAAACACAACTTTGAAGAGGACATCACTAATCAATTAGTGTCAAAGAACATTCAAACTACTTCTAAATATGTGTTTTAGAGTTTCTTGAAAACATGTGATATCCAAGGTTAACGAGGTAACAGTGTATTCCAGTATCACAACAAAAGCGGGAAACACTAACTAAAAGTGATTTTGTTAAAACATTCTTTTAAGACTGACAACTTTAAACAAGAGATCAATAAACAATTAGTGTCAAATATGAATTATAATAGCTGTATATGTGTGTATTGGAGTTCTGTAGAACACATGCTATCCGCAAAGAGCAAAGTTTCCACGAACTCCGGTGTCGCCGCAAAAACAGAAAACACTAGATAAAAGCTGTTTTGTACAAAAAACATTATAGGCAGACAATTTTAAAGAGGAGACCACTAAATAACTACTCTCAACCATTAAAATACTTGAAATTTGTTTAAAATATGTATCAGTTAAACAGATGTTATAATGAATAAATACATGTTACAAAACTTTAAAGCTTTAATAAAAAACGAAATGTTGTAGGGATGTTACACTTAGCAAATAGAACTAAAAAAATTAGAAATTCACTGAAAAAAACAAAGTTTACCGAAACATTATAGTCAGGAATTAGCATTTCAAAAACTCATGAAGTCAATGAAAAAAGAAAGTTTACAGAAACGTTATAGTTATGCTCAGGATTTACTCGTACAAAACCAGTGAAATTCGGCTGTTATAGTTAGTGAGCTAACTATAACTCATGCCCCTGCAGTGCACTGCTTATGACCTCCTATATTACATCACTCATGACATGGTCGGTGACATCACAGAATAAATCAGTGTTGACATCCCAAACGACATCACAAATGATATCATCCACAGAGAAACACTGACACATCCACTCACACCCCATTTAACCTTTCATGCACCTACTCCAACTTCTCCAATACCATTCTCAAACTCATTCACACAACCTAACAGTACTTACACACCCACTCACTGATTCATAGCTCCACACACATATCCACTCAATCATCCATACCACCACTCATTCACTAATACAGCCACTGACATATGCACGCAAACACCATATAGCCACTTGCACACTGAGTCAGTCATGCATAGAGCTATTCACACACCTACTCACTCATGTATACAGTCAGCCACACAGCTAATTACTCACTCATACAGTTACACACACACCTACTCACTTACCAAAATAGATACTTACACATACTCATTCACCTATGCAGTCACTGACACAAGTATACAATCCCCCATACAACCTCATCCACATTCGCGCACACACCCATACTGTCACTCATATACATCACTCACCTATACAGCTTTTCACAGAACGATTTACTTATCTATATACGATTGACACAGGCACTCAGTCAACAACACAACAATACACACACTCTACACACACTCACCCATACAGTCTCTGACCCACCCACTCACTCATCCATACAGGCACTGACCCTCACTCAGTCATCCATACAGACAGTCACACACACCCTCACTGACGCACACAGACACTCAGCTCACCATACAGGTACTCAGACAACCAATCATTCACCCATACAACAACTCACATACCTATTCAAACATCCATTCAGCAACTTACACACCAACTGACAGACTGATACAGACATTCAGACACCCAACCACTCATCCATACATTCACTGAGACACCTAATCACTTATTTTCACAGTCAGTCATGCAATCACTAAATCATCTATACAGGCACTCATACATCCACTGATTAACCAATGCAACTTTTTAAATATATTTAACATTCATAAACTGTTTAAAAATACATATATACACACACAAATGTGTCAATCAATAAATGAATAAATATTTGTCTTGAGTGATGGAAAGTTTAAACTGGCAGATAACAAATGCACAGGTCTTTGAACATTTCAGACTTGTCTGTCTTTGAAAAGAAATAAGTCTAGAAGAATTCTAAACATATTTACAAATCATACAAGGAAGGCTTATTTTCACAAAATGCAGAGGACACAGAGGAGAAAATGACAACAACACACTTTAAGGCAGGGAATGTAAATGCGAGGCAATTTATCATTTATTAGACAGTCAGGAAGCAGCAGATGAAAGATTGCAAAACCTATTATCTTTGACAATAGATAGTGCAGCAGCATGACATTGTCACTGAGTAGTGATGCTCGTTAAAGAACAAACTCAGTTCACATTCAGGTGAGCGATAGATGATACCATCACTGCTTGAACAACAAAGATAAAATATATTTTGTGGAATTCTGAAGCCTTTGTTTCTCAAACTTAGACATTTTAATGTTATACATAGTGTGTGCATGGTTAGTAGGAGGCTCATTTCTCTTAGTCAGAGGAGTCATCCTACTATAGTTCATGAATTTATGTGTTTCAGAATACTCAGTTGTCACTACTTCAACATGCAGTAGGTGTCTCTGACTACCCATGCACTCTTGCTGAATTACTGAATTGTGGCCACTGCCCAAGATGCTTCATAATTCACTTTCTTTTCACTACTTAGAAACCAAGCAGGAAGGATAAAGATAAAAAACGACAACCCTAAAGATGCTTTCCGCGTAATGCCATCAACAACAATCAATCAGAAATTCACAGATCCTGATGAGAAACTGCCTCTCCTTGCAGCTGATTCTCATGCTTCTATACCAATAAAAAAGGATGTGTTGTCTTTTGTCCCTACTAATCAATTATCTTTTCTAATAATAATATATGAATCATGTGACATTTTTAGTTAGTGTGTGATATGTTTTATTTTTATAAGAATGTAATGGGTCTATTTATTTTTTTCTACCTAAAGGGAAAATACAAACTGCCATCATGATATTCCCAGTTTTATCATGTTATTTCCTCAATGAATGTTAACTTTGGTGCTCCTGCTCTGAGTTCTTTCAAGTGATATTAATCTGCAAAGTTATGCAGCTCATTAATGCTTGTGTTGTAGCGTAATGCGTGCATAAAATATTTATTGTACTCTTTATCTACTTAATACTCTAACCATAATCGGCCCTTTTTGATTAGACAGTCTAAAGCATTTCCTTTTACCACAGAGGCAATCAATCTCTGAGGAATTTTTCTCTGCCGATAAGAGGGGTGGAAATTAGGGTGACCAAACTCCTCGTTAGCTGTCCAATGAGGACCATTAATTGACAGCCAACTCACAGATTAGAGATCAAATTTAGGTAAGTGCCAAATAAAGTTTATCTAAGTAAGGTACACTACTCTTAAGACCATGCTGTATAAATAAGACTTGCAACAGGAAGACTCAACCTCCTGAAGAAGTTAAGTTGAGTCAAGATAATGCATACCAGAAGTTCTGCAACTGCAACGCAAAATAGTAACACCTGATGTTCAGTCAGGGCTTGATGATTCTCTCCCCAACTCATTAAGGACCTTCTTACTTGTTTGGTGATCAATGAACCGATGTGACTGCGGTCCGACTGTGGCTAGCTTGGCAGTCTGACCACCCTATTAGGAGATGGGCGGATGGCATTTCCAAAGACCTTGGCTGAAGAGCCGACACTTGACCACCTGGGTCACTGTGGGACAAAGGCAGCTGCCATAGGTTGGTACTGTGAAGCTTCACCACCGTCTGCATTACAAGTTGACTTTCCAGTGAGCAGACCGCGGCGGTCAGATAGCCAGCTTTGAGTCAGCAGTAACAAAGGATTTGGGGTGCATACTCACCACTTTCCTGTTCTTCCTGGCAGAGTTTGATGTAAATCCCTTTCTTTAGGTCTCCCCTTCACAGCAACATCTTTACCTCAAAGAATAATACCCTGTTTGCGGCAATCTACAGGTGAGTCCCTTTTGTACCATGTCCCCATTGCTGGCCTGGCCACATATGGGTCGGACTCCAGTAAGAGGTAGGTGGTATTTTTCCATATGTATCATACAGATGTGTACATTAGACACATGTGCAGTCTAAATGTACACACGGACATTGATACATATGGAAAACCATTGTCCAGAGCTGCAAGACTGATGCAGCCACACCACAGGTCTCGTAGTCAATTCTTAATACGGAAAGACCTCCAGCGCTGTGGGTTACTGGCAACAGCAGTTTTCGAGCGGAGCGGACCACCAAAACTCGAATTCGAGCCATTAGTCTTTAAGACACAGTAAAGTCTGAATGGAATAATTAAACAGGACTCAATAATAGAGTCAGACAAAGTATTGGTTAATTAGGCTACTGTATTAAAGATTCAAAATTATTTATCAGTTATTTTATCAGTTAAGAATATCACAATTTGCAGAACAATGTCAAACATTTATGCCGGCTTTCTTTTGATGGTTATAACTCAGAGTCAAACAAATAGGAGGACCCCACTCTAACTTTGTAGAGGACGGTGGGGAAAGTATTTGAGAAAGGAAAACAAACGTCCGAGTTCGTTGGACAGTTTAGATGATGTCTTGTTTTAGTATAGGACTAACGGGTATCATCTATAACAACCTAGGGTCATTTATCAATGCTAGAGGGGCATGTTTTCCATGAAGTAGGCAAAAGTTACACACTTGTTGTAAGACGAAGAACATATATACATATATTCCCTTGTGGTAGGAAGATTGTGTCTATGTTATATAGTAGAGTAATTGCGGGGAAATGACAGGATCCAAAAGAGTTGATTCAGTTGTCAGAAGCCAATCTTATGCATTTACTTGCAACAAGGTGGACAAATTATTAAACAAATTAATTTAATTTAAACGTTTTTTCTGATTAAGAACATATCACTACTTAAGTTTGGTAACAAAATACAGGTTTTATTACACAATACAAAATATAAAAATACATTAAAACCATTACACAATGAACATGATTATCACAATGTTGTTAAAATAAAAAGGTCACAGAATCAAAAGGTCGACGCGGCGTTTCGGCTTTTTCTAGTACGCCTTCATCAGGACTGATTCTAGACAATTAAAATCATAAAACACAAAGTTACCAAACAGGTAAAAACCGTCTTTTCCATTATTTGTCTATCCATTGTTGCTTCTAACCACCCCGATTAAAAATACAATGTTTTTCTCCTACTCTATACACATATTTCTATTGAGTTCCACTGTGCATTGTTGCTTATATACAATTCATATGGTTTCCTTCTAGACATATCTTAAAATAGTTCTATCATTATTTGCCTTCCCCTTGGAATTGTCTACTGTATGTGTAAGAGACACCCATTTACTCCTTTACTAAAAGAAAAGTACCTCCTATGATTAGGAGGTACATCAGTCCTGATGAAGGCGTACTAGAAAAAGCCGAAACGCCGCGTCGACCTTTTGATTCTGTGACCTTTTTATTTTAACAACATTGTGATAATCATGTTCATTGTGTAATGGTTTTAATGTATTTTTATATTTTGTATTGTGTAATAAAACCTGTATTTTGTTACCAAACTTAAGTAGTGATAGTGGAGAGGTGTGGCTCACTGGTTAGAGGCGGCAGACCCGAGAGCAGAGAACGGCCCGGGACCAGGGTTCGATTCCCGACGCGGCAGGGTCTTGGACCAGGATCAGCGGACGGATAATTCTCGCATCGGTGCCTACTCCGACCAGAGATCACACTCGGCAACTCTGGGCATTAGCTTGCCTCATCTCCACAACGGCCCCACACAAACGCCGGGGATGCCTGGTTTCACCTTGGAGACCCCCAGGAGGGACTATCTCACAGGGAAAGCCAGGACGGGTTCCCCAGTGGTCTATAGCGCTACGAGGCCTGCGGTGCGGGTAGCAGTGCGCTTTACAAGACACAATTTACAATTTACAATTTACAATTTATATGTTCTTAATCAGAAAAAACATTTAAATTAAATTAATTTTTTTAATAATTTGTCCACCTTGTTGCAAGTAAATGCATAAGATTGGCTTCTGACAACTGAATCAACTCTTTTGGATCCTGTCATTTCCCCGCAATTACTCTACTATATAACATAGACACAATCTTCCTACCACAAGGGAATATATGTATATATGTTCTTCGTCTTACAACAAGTGTGTAACTTTTGCCTTCTTCATGGAAAACATGCCCCTCTAGCATTGATAAATGACCCTAGGTTGTTATAGATGATACCCGTTAGTCCTATACTAAAACAAGACATCATCTAAACTGTCCAACGAACTCGGACGTTTGTTTTCCTTTCTCATATAACTCAGAGTCAGCTACAGCATTACGAAGCCCTACCACCATTAAGGCAGAAGGATCATTTGTTGTCTTACAACTCAGATCCTAAAAGATGAAATAAAATGGTTCTGATATTAAATTCCATTAAGTGCGACTCCATTTAACATAAACAAAGGAATAGGGAAAATGGCAAAATAGAAAATGGTTCAGCAAAGAAGGTTCAGGACATCAGCTACTGACTGTAGCATGAACTAGGTAGTTCAAAAGCGAAAGATAAATTGATCAGCACTGCATCCGGGTCTCGAGTAGGAATAATCAGAATAGAGTTGGGTCAAGATGCTAAAATCAATGGTGTCTGAATAGCCCCTCCTTTTGGGCTTCATTCTTTGTTGAGGTTTTTTAAGTTTGACCCGGTGAGGTGGCATCACACCACAACTGAATGATTAGCACATATCTATGTTTACATAATGCCACCTAGGACACTTGAAACATCAAGATGGTTTCCTACGCTAGCCATGAGAAATGAAAATTTGCGAGTCCTCACAAGCCTAGTAGCAAATAAGAAACAAAGTAGTTTATCCATAGGCATAACAAAAGTCTATTCCCACATGAATATTTCATGGTGCACATGAAGAACCCTTCAGGAATGCCAGGGTGTAGACATGTTAGGGACAAACAAGCAACATTTCACTTGTAAAGAACGACCCATTGTATTAAATCAAGGGGGAGGCCAGCACTAGAAAAAGCATTTTGAGAAGGCCTTTAAGTTAGCATCCCACTTTTAAATTAAATGAACTCTAACCTTACTTCAAATGTAATGGAACATGTCCTGTATGATGTTTTTTAAAATTATCCTACATCACTTGTAATCCACTTTGAAAGAGAGAAACCCACAGTTTCTACCTAGCACCAGGGCTCTTTGCTCAACATTGTCAGGGTTTTCACTAGTAGCACAATCATACATTCTGATATTCTATGTTTGAAAAGGCCTGCAATGATTTATAAGCATTCTCCTGTCTATAAGCCATGCTTTCACAAACAGAACCTTGTAGCTTCGAGTGTGGTGAGAAGTGGTGAGAGATGAACTCATGAGAAATGTAGCTAACACCACAGTAGTGGTTATGTTGGTTACTATCCAACACCTGGATATTCTTGGTTGTCTGCGAAAGTCTAAATCAATTCCAAGAGCCTGAATACTGCATGCGGCCAGGGAAGGTACAGGTGGGAGGATGTTTTGCCTCTATTTTTGTCTTCTTCTTAAAGTTTATTTAATTGAAGAGAATCAAAGGGTTCAATACACCTGTCAAAAACATATAGACACTGACAAGACAGATTTCCTATATATTCATTTGGCAGCTGGTAGCAAAAATAGAAAACCCACGAACAGAAAAGTACAAAAATGGCAAACATTTTAAATAGGTTCCCCAAAACACAAATACATGAAAGCAGACCAAATGAAACAAAACAATTATGCAAATTCATATTAACTTCTGAACAATACTCAAGCTTTTCAATATTGCCGATATATGTACCCGTAGGGAAAATACAGGGGCCAACTGGATTTTCATGGGAGCATAATTAATAAGAAGACAACAAACAAGAAGATAAACCCCAATTTGTGTGCACACATTTGAAGAGACTTCCTGTTCAGAGATAAAGCCTAGAAAGGAAATATTTTCCTTTAGTTCTAAGCATCCCAATATTATTTGTTTTGATGAATTAATATTATCCACAAGTGGTCTTCCAACTGGGGGCAGTATTGAAACATGTACTGTGTGTCACCATAATTGTCACTCAAACGACAAGGCCCCATATCAGGGCTCAATTAAAATATCTTATTCACAATAGAGAATGAGAGAAGCAGATCAGTTGCAATCTCCCGGGTACAATCGCATCACAAAAAAGCAACTGTTGGTGTCTGTATATCCCTAGGGATGTCTAGACTGTCAGGAGAAAAAGAAAATAGAGGAGTCAAAGTAGTCATGAACAGTTCGCTTTATCTTCCAAACAATCTTCGGGTATTGGGATATCCAAAGATATTGATGAAGACGCCTCACTCACTTATCGTGACATGCTTCATCATAGGTGTCTTTTCACACCCAAGTAAGAGGGAAACAAGACGGTTTCCTCGTCAGCGCCCACAGTTTCAGAAAATGAAAGTTGGTCCTTTAACAGCGAGATATGCCACAGATGGTGAGGACACGGAGATCACTACATCATAGACATAGTATTGAGGAATTGTTTACACATAATTGAGGATAACTGGAGTATCAACACAGAAAAACTCAGAATAAAAGATGAAGAAATCACGGTCAAAGCAGCGTGTCTGAACTTAGGCTAGGTATAACTTCCCACTATAACGTTTTCCTTAATGCCCTTTCGGTAGAAAAACTACTGGAAAACGGAAAACACAAGTGAGCGCACTATGCCTGATTTTTAAGCATGGAATGTGTGCTTATTCTAGAGAAGGGATACTTAAGAGTAGATAGTCTAGCCCTGAAAAAGGTCCCAGACCCAGGTGGGCTCACGTTGTGGGTCGAAACATGTTGGCACTCTGAAGAGTGTTGTATACAAAGGGGGGTAACCCATATATACTACCTGACCTGGGTTAGGCAATGACAGTATTAAACAAAGTGGTCATGGTAGTTTGAGCAGCTAGGCATATATTTACAAGAAACAGAGACAATACAAGTGAAGATGTGATCAATTAGATCCACTTCTGAATCCGTTGTATTTGTTCAAAAAGTATATATATCTGTTGGGTGCAGTACAAATCAAGGCATCTAACAGTATGAGTCTTACATATGCTCATTAGAACAAAAATGCAGATGAACCTTTAGTATGTACAGTGCTCGTGGTGACATGGAAAAAGAAGAAAAGATGGGGATAGAGAGTTTGTGTGTGGGTAGGGGACAAGGAAAGGCAGTGGTGACATACATACATCAGTATGATTCACTGTATACGTTTCCAAATCTGATAAAAGCGTTCCCATTATAATACATAACTCTACAGGACCCTGAATGTATCTTGTTAGGTGTCACTAGAGTTTGTATACAGAGTAGTAGTCGACGTTTCGACCCCTAATTACAGGATAAGTAGTAGTCCTTCCAGGATGTGAATCTCCTGGAAAAGGGGGATAGCCTGTGGTGTGGTATGCTTGCAGGACCAGGGAGTAATCCCTATACCGCTCTCCCGGCGGTGTCACAGCAGGTTTGGTGACCTGCTGTGAAACCGCCGGGAGGTTTCCTGGAGATTCACATCCTGATGTATAATCATTAGCCACTTCAATTGATCTGGAGAGCGACCTGCCACTGCCCTACAACCACACTGAATACGGAGGATTGATTCTTCCAACTCCCGCCCTTCTTCTTCTTTTTTAATTACACGTGTTCCTTCTGTCCTGAAGAAGACCCCACCACAAGGACTACTACTTATCCAGTAATTAGGGGTCGAAACGTCGACTACTACTCTGTATACAAACTCTAGTGACACCTAACAAGATTAATTCAGGGTCCTGTAGAGTTATGTATTATAATGGGAACACTTTGATCAGATTCGGAAACGTATACAGTGAATCATACTGATGTATATATGTCAGCACTGTCTTTCCTTGCCCCTACCCACGCACAAACTCTCTATCCCCATCTTTTCTTATTTTTCCATGTCACCACGAGTACTGTACATACTAAAGGATCTTCTGCATTTTTGTTCTAATGAGCATATGTGAGACTCATACTGTTAGATGCCTCGATTTGTACTGCATCTGACAGATATATATACTTTTTGAACAAATACAACGGATTCAGAAATGGATCTAATTGACCACATCTTCACTTGTATTGTGTGTGTTTCTTGTAAATATATGCCTAGCTACTAAAACTACCGCAACCACTTTGTTTAATACTGGCACTCTGAAGAGGGTATAACTGAATCAAAACAAATCATACATAACCCCATTTAGTTCATGCTTTTATCCTATACCCTAGGTACCCACCAAATAAACGTATTGTTTGGGTATACTTGTAGGTATTTTTAACATCACACACCTGGTTCACTGCATTGCCAGTTTTATGCTTTAAATAGGAACTCCCATAAAAACTTTGGTTCAGTCTGTCCAGGTAGTACCATCTTACCTGGGTGTGGTAAGACGTCTTTGATGAAGCATGTTACAATAAGTGAGTGAGGCGTCTTCTCCAAGATCTTTGGATACCCCAATACCTGAAGATTCTTTGGGAGATAAAGCAAACTGTGCGAACTACTTTCACTCCTCTTTCTTCCTTTTCTCCTGACAGTCTAGACATCCCTAGTGATATACAGACAACAGCAGTTGCTCAATTAAAATATGACATAACAGGAGTAAAGTCACCAGATACTAAGGGATTGCATGCAATGCAGGATTAAGACATAGATGCATATTTCCAATAATCATTAGGGCCTAAATCATTCATTCACCCCTACTAGGATGCCAATAACCTCCCATCATTTCTAAATACCGAAACATGGGAGGGCTCCAGGCCAATATCCAAAAGTCACATTATAGCTACATTGGACTTCAACTGTTGGTTTATGTGCTCTACAGAATTCACTTAATGGCATCAACAAAATTCAAGGATTTAGTTGTCAAACCTGCTGGAAGGTATGTGTAACTGAAAGTGAGGAAACAAACAAATTAAGCATATCCTTACTTTCCCTTTGAAACAGGGAGAATTTCCCTTTCTACCAAGAATGTGGGCAAATAGAATACAGATACTTAACACTCTTGGTGGCCGTAGTAGAACTTATAAATATGAACAAACAGGAGTACTCCAACAGCCTATCAATGTAAGTCATAGGACTGTGATAATAGGGCAATTGGGCCTTATGCTTTTAATAGAAAACTATTTTGCAGGAACAAGTGGCAGAAGATAATATCAACTTTCTTTTAATAGGAAAGTTGTTAAATCCAGTACAAAAATGCACAATGTAAGCAATGTCTTTTCTGGACAATCTATGCCACAAAATGCTACAAATGAGAGTTGGGTAAGGCGAGACTGCCTTAGCTGCAGAGGTTGAACATTGTTGGAAACCCATACAGGGCTTACGACAGGCCCAAACAGATGTTAAAATCATTCTGTCACCAGTTAAAAAGCATTGGCAAAGGCAAAAGTGCTGGGGGCTTAATCTGCTAATGATTGCATTGTAAGCACAGTAATGCCACACATGAAACAAAAGGTGGGCTGCATTGAAGGCTCTACGGACTTCAATCCTGTCTTCTTTTAGTTGTGGTCTAAGGAAAGGAAGAATGTGTTATCTAACTCTTTTAGTTCCTATGATATACATAGAAAGGGCAGACCATTGCAGGCTCTCTTGCTACCCACCCTTCTTTTGACATAGAAAGATAAAGAGGATCATATTAAGGGCAAAGGATCCTCCAGTATATATCCTGCATTCCATTTGATTAATATTACAAAATGTAAATATCCAAACCTGACAGCACTTTATAGAAGCTGCTCCCAGGGATGTGTTTACTGGGTTAGAGAGAGCAAGAAAAACAATAGGGAAAGAAGGCAGGGGGAGATATGAGACTGTGGTGAGCAGGGAAGGAAAAGTTCACAGGACAAAGAAGAAGGGGAAAGGAGATATGAGCGGTTTGTGGGCGCGAAATGGGAAACACATTTACATTTTAATCCTTAGCTTTATTATGGTCACTGTTTTATGGAATATGTTGCAAAATTACAAATACTGGATACTCTAAATCATTGATTGTATTAACACAGGTATTTCAAGCAGCACAGAAGAGGAAAGGTGGGTAATTAAAATGGTGGTGTAACAAAGTGGCAAAAATCACAAAACAAGTTAAAACACATGTTAGATTGAGAAAAGGCTTATTGATATATTTATAACAAATAGTAGGAACAGAGTGAGGCACACAGGAGTTAGCCAGCAGGAAATGCCAGAAAGAGCAATTGTTGTAAAGCAATGCCTCAAGAAGTTCAATGGAAGGCAAAAGTATTCAACCAAACAACCAATGACATTAAGTGAGAGATGAACACTACTGGCGCGAGTTAAATAATGCCAATGGTTAAAAGGGCAGACCTAAAGACCACTCTGATTATATTATAAGCAGTAGGTCTGTTTAATATCTGCACTATCATAACCCGTATGTAAAAAAAGGAAGATCTCTTTAAATAAAACAGTAAATTCAAAAATAAACATATAAGGAAACAAAATATATTTTCACTAGCACCACTAATGATATTGACAGATCTTGCATATGCTGAACATGCTGCCCTAATTGATATGTTGTATTTCAGAATTAATGTGATGGAGCATTGAACAGTCTTCTGATTTTGGAATATCTGGATACGATTTTGGACAAAGCGTTATATCAAGATGGGATTTCTGGAGCATTGAACAGTCTTCTGATATCAGAGTATCTGGATACCATTTGGGACAAAGCGTTATATCAAGATGGGATTTCTGGGAAAACATTTTGGGGGTTTTAAATAAGGCCCATGCTTTTCGGAGGTTAATCATTTTGTCAAGCATATAATAATATGAACTATGCTTACAGTTGTATATTAGAATTTTTTCATGTTCACTAAGAGATAAAAGCCATCAGTAGAAAGTTTAATCCACCTCTCCTCAAAAAGTTTTGAAGGTGCATTATTACCAGTTTAAATAAGGATGACCAGAGAGTCAATGAATAATGCAAAAAGAATGGTCAACAGTGCACACCCAAAACTCATCCACCATGGCACATTTATCAATCTTGCTTCCTGATTAGTCATAATTATCTGTGTCTCTGGACCCCATACAGATAAGCTATCATCCTGAGGAACTTGGATGCATAAACGATGAGCCTCAAATAAGTACATAAAAGTTGAAACCTCACCAGATCAAATACTTCTATGTGTCTATAAATGATGGCTGCTTGGATCTTTGAAGTATGAAAACAACGCACACTTTTAATCAAAATATGGGTATTGCCAGCCAGTTGTCGATTAGGAATTAATCCATTCTTCTTACTTGGTATCATTTGGTTTTATTTGGTAACTAAGAGTTTTAGCAAGAATTTTATAATCAATGTTCAGTAATGCATTTGGATGCCAATTTCCAGGGATTAAGAAAACTGCTAATCACATACGGCAAATACACAGATAGCCTTCATATGCTCTTGAGTTGCTGATTGAAAAGAAACCTAGAAGACTAATATTAGGAGGCAAGGCAGAGAAAGGATGGCTAGTCGACAAAATCCACTTGATGGTGCTTAAGTTTGGAAACAAGTTACGTCAACTCCATGAACGATGTCTAGCAGCCAAAAAGCAACCCTCTTTTTGACTGGCTCACCATTTTCAACCAATAAGGTTGTCCCCTAGTTCGGCATTACCCCTAAGGAAATTATTTTAAAAATCTGAAATTTATGGCAAAATTCTTACTGATTCTCTGCCAGATCAACTCTCTGATGCATGGTGCAGAGGTAGTGGGAAGTAGGCATTGACTAATGGCAGCTCAGGTGTTGAGATAGCGTAAATATTTCTCTGCAGCCTCTTCAGGGTGCTGGATAGAAGTCATACGTGATGCATACCATGGTGCTTGGCTGCCCAACTCAAGCCAATAGCAAAAGAGGCTAAATGACCAACAGCTCACACCAAAGAACTCAATGCAATGACAGATAAAGCCTCCATCACTTGTCCAGCTCAGGTCTATGGGAACATCGATCAAAGAATTTCAATGGCACATTGGTCTTGGTATATCTAATTCGAAGGGTGGGCAGACCATCTAAGCCACATGAAGAGAGCTGTCTCTGTCTTCAAGAGCCAATTTCAACAGCACATCAGTCCGTTCCAGTGGCTCTGACAGAACAGGGGGCAGTGGGAATGGGATCCCAAACTCAAAAAGACAGTACTTTACAGGTATGCCATTCTAACAGGAACACCGCAAGTATAACCTCGACTTGTCCATAAGTGGTGTGATATCCAGGCACATTGTCTGACAGGTGCACCCAACAGCACCATCGTTTTTTTGACAAAAGGCTTTTTTTAGCAAAAGTCTCATTACCACCTATTTTTTGCGATATAATGACACTGCTCCTCAATTTAGCATTTGTTTTTCTATATTTAGAAGCAAGTACTCATGATGAATTCATATACGTGGAAGGCAAATATTCATTTGATGATTGATGGCTCATTATTTGGTGCTTATAAAAGACACAGAAAATGGAAAGATTTGACATTTGATTGTGCAAGTAGTCTCAGAAAAATGTTTTTTTGGGGCTTAGTTTCTTGATTCAGGACTCTGAACAACTTGATTGTTAACACCAAAAATGCTGAAGAGGTAATGCAGAAAAAAAACACTTATAACTCTGTTAAATAAATGTTTGGTCTCTTACATTCAGAATGCTGAATATATCATTGAGTGTGCCACAGGAAAACTATGCTGAAAATTATATTTCTAAAGTGAGAATGCTGCTAAAAATATCCAAACGTCATGAGAACATTTAAGACTGCTGTTCAACTATGATTTTGAAGGATGTCTTCGGAACATAACGACAAGTATGGTTTCCAAGTCAGTATGAGCACATTTCTCACATCCTTTTAAAACTATAAATACTAATCTCAGCAAACACTATTTTGAGGAAGTTACTTCCACTGGGAAGTACATAAATTACGCAAGATCCAACTTCTAAAATCTAGGTTAGGTCCCATTTTCCAATTTGCCAAAAAATAGCGGCTGGTGTGCTACGCACTACCTAAATAACAATTATCATATTAATATTTGACAGAATTTTCTACACCATTAGTTTGACAATAATGTTCTGTCTTTATTTTGCATTAGACAAAAATTTCGATTAAAATGTGTTTTTTCCCCGTTTTTTCGAATACTATTAAGGAAGGAGATCTTTAAGGCTGGCTTTAGCCTGTGAAGCCTAAATATGCTCCTCTAGGCCCATCCGCAACCTACTAAGTTGGCCAGCCTTTAACATGGATGCAGAGTTGAGTGCATGTATTGTAAAAGCACATTCATTTTCTGCTTTGGAGGAGGTGCAGTATATCATCAAGCATGTCAAGGTCACTATTGTAGAAGCCCACAGAGGCCTGTGTAGCTCTCAAGAATATATTAAAAGGATTAAGATGCAAGTTCTCAGCCTTCTCCTTGAGAACCACGACGCCTTATCATGCTTATGGAAGTTTCAGCCCCTACATCCTTTTCATATCCACAAAGGAGAAATGTTTATACAAATGGATTTCCAGAAATCAAAGTAGATCACATTCCAAATATCAAGTTTCCCTTCAAGGAGGCGTGGTTTTCAGTCTAACTGACTGGAAGTTATTTTTTCCGTCCTCTAAAGCCACCAGTTTACCCAACACACGGCCTGATTCACAGAGGTAAACGTATATATTTGGTGTAACTATGACATTTTTACACACTCACTGAAGCATGGATGTATATTGATTTGTGGACTATCAGAGCGAGGGCCACAATGTTGTTGGCGGTTCCATTACTTTTTCTGAACCCCGTCTGGAAACAAGGTATTACGTTGGATTTTTCTGCCCATTCTCACACATCTTAGAGCAGTAAAGAGGCACAATATTTGGCCTTGACTTTCAGGAGGCCTATAAGTCTGTAATTTGACAGGTATTCCCTTTTACCTTTTTTATGTGTGGTATGGATGCAGCATCCCTGCCAAGATGGCAGGATTGAGCATGAGCAGTTTCAACTACCTTTGTTGGTGGATCAAATAAAAAGGTGGGATTTGTTCTGAAGTGGGTTTCTGGGATCCCAGTTGATCCAGAAACACTGTCATTCTGACATTTGGCAATATTATTTTGCAGACTACTTTCTGCCCAACTTGAACATTTTGTTTTCGAATTAGATCTTACATAACAAGGACCCACAGCTATTACATTGCCTGGTTTGTCCCTGCCTCCCCGACAGAACATTACGTTCCTCTGCTCTATGTCTACTGACAGTTGCGAAGATCAACAAATCAAGAAGTGGAGGAAGATCTTTGTTAAATCACTGCCTATATCTGATCCCCCAGAATATTGTGGTATAGTTTTGCAAATGTTACAGCACAAAATATGGAAATTTTGCAAAAACGCTGTGCTGCTTTATTATTCGGGCCCAACACGCGTTTGCCCCCTGAGCCCGCAGTTTGCTCTGAGGTGCCAAATCTTGATTAAAATTGATGACCCCCAGGTACCCCATGGGTGGCATGCCCAGGGGGAATTTAATGTTATCATGTTTAGGACCCACCACCCACGGAGCTTGCAACGGGCCCAGGGGGAATTTATTTCTATCAAGTTCTGGGTCCACTGCTGGCCCTGTGGGTGGCAGGCCCTAAACTTGATGAAATCAAATGACACCTGGGCCTGCCATGAGTCCTGCGGGTTGCAGGCCGTAATCTGATAAAAAAGGATGCCCCCTTGGCCACCTCCTGCCCCTATGGGCAGCAGGCCTTGATCTGATCACAGTGAATGCCCTTTTGGGCTCTCCGCATGGCCCAAGCCCTAAACTGTTATCAAGTTCACAGCCCACCACCCACGGTGCACACGGTGGGCCCAGGGGGACAATTTGTTTTATCAACTTGATAAAATCAATTGCCCTTCTTGGCCTAATGCATGCTCCCTGGATGGCGAGCCCAAATCTGGTTAAATGAATGTTTGCCAGGGCCCACGGGCCCTAATCTGATATAAATCAATGTCCCCTTGTGCCTGCCATGTGACTCATGTGTGACGGACCCTAAAATTATCAAAATTAATTCCACAGTAGGCCCGCAGCATGTCCAGTGGGTGACGGGCCCTAAGCTGTTATAGAGGTTATGGATTGCCATCCATCGGGCATTTGGCGGGCTTGGGAGGCATTCTTTTTATCAAGTTAAGAAAATCAAAATGCTTACTGGGCCCACCACATGCCCACTTGTCTGCAGGCCCTAAACTTAAATAAGGTTTAGGGCCCAGAGGGAATGTGGCGGGCCCAGGGGTGCATTTTATTTTATCATGTTTTTGTCTTCTTTGAGCAGTAAGACCTTGCCTGGCAACTGTGCATTTTGCTACTGTTTATTTATCTTTTCCCAGTTCGCCACACAGCCTTCTATTCCTTCTTGTTTGTTTTGTTTTTCCATTCCCTTCCCTTCAGTTCTGTCAATACCTGCTCTGTTAGGCAGGTTTTTGATTTTACGTGTGATTGCTTATTCCCTCCCTGTTGAAGGTTTCTTCATTTTTGGATTTAGCCTGGTTGTTGGGAATGTCTCCTGGTCTTCCACAAAGATCACCACAGCACCCTTAGTGGAAGGTAAGGTAAGAGTGATACCAACTGTAAATTGCTGTGAATCTTGGTTTTAAACTGGAACTTTATTGATGTGCTATTTCTCTGGATTTAAGGTGTGGTTGTATCAGTCTGTACATTTAACTCGCTTACATTTTACAAAAAACGGGGTCGTTGAGAACTTAGACGAATACCTGTCTGATAAACAAGCAGTACAAAGAGAGGGCCCCATATATATTCTCAAGAGCCTCTAACTCTCCATATTATTTGGCGATTTATCAGTGACATTTACTATAGTGAAAGGGGGATGGGGAGTTCTCGTTAGATTCATACACAGCCCTTTTTCTCATGGAGGCATAGAGGGGTATGTTTGAGCACTTTCTCAGACATTCTTATTTTGACTCCAAGCAACATACTACATATAACTGTAAACAGCCTGTATCTGTGCTTAAATCTGTATCTCATAATTAAAATGAAATCTATGAAGGATACATACCATGGACAGACAGGGATGCTGAGATCTGTCATTTATGAACTTTCCCCAAGGTGACCTATTCAAAAAATGAAAAATACCGTTTGAAATAGTGTTCAAAATATGGTACCCAGGCAATGTTGAGCTATATTGTGGGAGGTTGGTTTGGTTTACAATCAAAGCATGGACACTAAGATATCAAATTTCAAAATATTGCATTGATTTATGGGCAAGGCTCTCAAGAGATATTAGCTGTAGACATGTAATTGTGCGATCTCAAATACCAGGGGGGAACTGATTTGCAGGCTTGTTATGGCATATTGGCTTTTGAACCCTCACCATATTTTTCATTAAACTCAACTGCCAGCAGTTTGTGCTGCACTTAAAAGAGATCAAAAGGAGAAAATGGCATATAAAGGAATCACAAAAATACATAATTTGTGTAAAATGTTTTAAAATCTTGGAACATCCTTTGCTTTGCCGACTTAAGTGAAGGACAACTCGACTCATGTATAGCTTGTTAGGGCTCTCTGCTGCTTATAGGAGGAAAACATGCTAATAGTGTCCCTGTAGAGGATCCTTCGGCTCTACTGACACACAGATGTTGGCAGCTGCCCATCCAACACACTTCTGTGGTGTTTAGTGCTCCAGGAGATCAACCCTATATAAAGCTTTTTTATTGATGCAAAGAAGCCTAACAGCTCGGTAACAATTTGCCTCGAATTTGGACAAAAAGCCAGTCAGGATAATGGTAGAAATCTACCTGGCAAAATCTGTAGCCCTAGCCACTTATTGTGCCGAAATGTGGGGCACAGCCCAAGTGGATGCCTTGCAGACTGTGGGGGACAAATTTGCTTAAAAATTGTTGTCAGTCCCAACTGCTTGTTTGAAATTGGTTGCTCACAAAGAACTTGGTCTCCCTTTTTTAACTGACTCTATTAAACTGGCTCCGCTCCTTCTATGGCTTAGAATCTGGAAAAGGGATTCGGTCATAATAAATCAAGCATTTTCCTTTGAGAGATCTCAACGAATGCCGTCATCATAATTGGTAGCCGATGGGGACAACACTGCGCATGGGCCTTTACCGGGTCCAGCAAAGTATCAACATCCGTTGGCATGACTGATGGGAGTGTGAGACAGATGTCTAGCACGCATTCTTCTCCACATAGCAGGCATCGTAGAACAGGTAAGATGCAATCTTGACAGATTGGTCTGAATGATATAAACCATGTGGTATTTAACTGCCTCAAACAAGTTAATCCCAAAATTTGGACTATGCGCTCACGACACTTCATCACCAGAAGAGTGTTCTCCATGAGTGTTGTTATTATTATATATTTGCACATTTTGCACTGTGACATTTATCTGAACTTTTATGCATCGATCAAATGCTAATAAAGTAAATATGATGATAATGAAGAAGACAGTGTCCACCATACGATGCATGGCAGACACAGGCACAGATAACGAACAATTGCCCGCTTGTGAGAGAAGAGAACTCCATGCGTGCCATTTTTATTGTTCATGTATGGACAATTTTGGCAGCGTCACTACAGCTAATGTTCGAGAGGAAGTAAATTCCAAGATCCCAGCTAACCTTGCTAGACAATGTTGGAAATTGTATCTGGAAAGGGATACAACAATTCATGGGGAGTGCTTTCTCGAGACTCGGTTATCAGGCCATCATACTTACAGGATGATAGCTAAGGAACAGCCTTTTTATTGAACTACCATATTATTAAGTCTGTAGCTGAAAGAACTCCCAGCCTGAATATACATGGAGTCATCATACGAGAGGTGGAGGAAGCATTAAGCTTAAATATGACTGTATAATCCATTGGGCATTGGCCATCATACAAAGCCTCCCTAGAGTGAGTGAGGATATCCTTCTACATGAGCTGCCTTTAGGTCACTCAAGAGGCAGGGTTTAGGGTCACAAGGCATCTTCTCATCATTTGATCTGGAGCGTTTCATTAGTAGAACACATTAAACGCCTCTAACCAAGTGTAGATTTTAATGCAAGTATCAGGAATGAAGTTGTCACATGATTGTGTTAGATCTAATGCTGTGGTTCTAAAACTGTGATATCTTTTAGAATACTACATAACTACTTTCACTTTTCTCTCATAGGAGGAAGTATTTTTAAAGGTACCAAGGGAAACAGGAAAGACAATTTTAAATACCTGTTTGAAGTTCTGGATTGTTGAGCTTTCTTGAGAAAAGAGTTTGCATTACTTTTCTACTAAAGGTGATATAAATGTTTAGGGTCAGACTTTGATCCCTTAAACAGCCTAATGTTCTCATCACCAGCACTTGTTGTGTACCCTTGTATTCAAACTACAGACTGGAGTCCCATAAAATGGGTCTAGGTGGATCAGTATTACCTCAAACTTACTTTTATTTAGTATTATAAAATAAATTGGCTGATGAACACCATCTGCCAATGGAAAGTATTGGACACAATGAAAAGAATGAGGATTGCTGTGGATTCTCTTTAAAGCTAGTGCAATGGGCTACTGTAACGCCCACTACGCCAGAATCAACAAGAAACTCCTCTGCAAATTTCAGACCATCCGGAATGCCGCAGCCAGATTAATCCTCAATAGCCCAAGGCACAACTACATCACCCAACACCTGTGCAACCTCCACTGGCTCCCCATCAAAGGAAAGATAACTTTCAAGCTGCACAAGCACCAATTTAAGGCCCTCCACAACATCGGACCTCAAAAACCGCCTCTCCTTCCATGCGCCCAAGACAAACCTATGATCAGCCAACCTCTCCCTAGCCATCGGCCCATGCTTCTACAGGAACTGAGCTGTTGGAATGTCCTTCTCCTACCTTGCAGCAAAGACATAGAAGGAGCTCCCCCTCCACCTCTGGAAAAGACTGACACTGAACCAATTCAGGAAAGACCTCAAGACCTGACTCTTCGAATAACCCCAACGTAGCCTCATCCCCCTCCCGTCCCTTGACACCCTAACGGGTGAGTAGAGCACTTTACAAAACACTGATTGATTGATTGACTCATGATCATGCACTGTCTGCCTGTATATAATTGGTGCCACTGGAATTGTGCAGTTGTGCAGCAGCAGAAATGTTTGCATGATAATAGATAAGCTGCATTAGCCACATAATCCATCATCTGCTGCATAGTCTGCAGATTTTAACAAAAACAAATGTTTCAAGTGCAAGCAGTTCAAAAGTTACTAAAAATGCAGTGGAATGTGGTGCCATGCACTGAAAGGCCCTTTACAAAGCTGAACTGGCCACCTTTGTTGTGATCTTGCTATGCTTAGGTATTAAAATGGTACTAATGAGAGGCAACCAATGACCAGACAGAGTTACCAAGTTTAAAAATGATGAAATAATGAATTAATACTATTACCGAATGTGTCAAATTATGCAGCATAAATTGCCTATTCTTGCCACATAATTTTCTCAACCCTGCCACATTATTTGGCCCTCTCCTGCCACATAATTCAAGTGGCTCTATCTATACTAATATTATAAAGAGAGAGCCCAAACCTTTGAGGCGGGTAATCTCAGGAACCACAGCACCAATCACAACACCCGATACAGTATTGGAAAGGACAGTTACAGCAGATGGACATAGGCTATACAGCTGGCCACCATATACATTTTAAGGGTAAAAGAACCCTAGGGCCAAAGTAGTCCCTTGTGGGCGTTGGCGTTTTTCTCGTGGCGTTCTGCTGGGGGCGTGTTCGTGTGCCTTGTGCTGGGGGCATGGCCATACAGCGATGGGCGCAGGATTCGCTACGTGTTATTACTTCCTTGTGGCCGTGTGTGTTGTGCTGGGGGCGTCGCCATACACCAATGGTCGTGGCATTGAAGAGGCATTCGGAAAAAAATGCTGGACGGAAATCCGGTAGAACAAGCGTTCGCATTCAAGTGGCATTCAGAAAAAATGGTGCGTGGGAATCAGGTTAAACAACTGTTTACAGGGCTCCGTTGTGGGCATGTGGGGGCGTGGCCATACAGCAATCGGCCCGGCATTCAACGGGTATTTTCGTAAAAAATAGCGCACGGAAATTCTGCAAAACAAGCGTTCACAGGACTCCGTTGTGGGCGTGTGTATACCTGGACAACGTCGGGATGGGCTGCTAGTATATAATAATGAAATTAGGAAAGATTATGGTAAATGTTTCAGGTGATTTGATTGTTGAAATCAATGCACCATGGAGTCAATTGCAAACAAGAAATTGATTAATTAACTAAACATACCATGTAACCATGTCAGGAATTGTTAATTTATTAACCCTAGCTAATGGTAGAAGACCACCACATATGCACATTGTATACAACTACCACATTAAATTGTTTAATAAGTTCAATGAATCTTGAATTGTCATTGAGCTAAATAGTTCCAAAAGAAGCCCTTGCTTGCTAGTACAGCCAGGGCAGAGGGAACATCCTCCAAAATATTTTCATTAAAAAAATAATGAGAACTATAGGAAGTCATGAAAACATATGTGGAAGCTCGAGGGATAAATGAGAGTGCTCACGAGATACCCCTAATAACAACTAGAAATACCATCAGATATCTCAGTCGCTTCTCACCTGCATATCCCAGATCTAGAAGTATCACAGGAGAGGACAGGAAGATTAGTTCAGTTTGAAAATCCATTGAGTATGTGTCTGGTGGCTGAAAGAAATTCTCTAGAAAAGGGGAGCAAGACTTTCACTGATCAACCTTTAGAACGTGGTCCGTAGTTCTGTGACAGGGAGATAGACTCTCACTGACTGTCTCTTAGAACGTGGTCCATGGTTCTGTGACAGGGAGCTAGACTCTCACTGAATGCCCCTTAGAACGTGGACCGTGGTTCTGTGACAGGTAGCTAGACTATCACTGACAATCTCTTAGAACGTTGTCTGTGGTTCTGTGACAGCATCTTGAGAACACAATGCCCACTTATCCTAGTGGAAAAGAGGTTAGCACAGTGTAATGGTACTTTACTACACCCTCCCTGAAGCATACTTATGAGCTGCCTTTGCAACAATTATGATCAGGTAAGGTGAGAAACCCAATATACCCTTGTAGGCATGGGCAAAATTAATATTATCAAGTAATGTATGCCGACAAGGGATTTCACTAAAGATATTCTCCATAACTTATAGTTAGCATATTCATGTAGTTCAGATAAAGTCAATCCTGAACATCTATTTATAGTACTAACAGCAGTTCAAAAATCATGCTTTTATTGAGTCAATCAAGCAAGAAAAAAGAAACAGAACAAGAACAACACAGGAATATCATATGGTTAAGAAAGTGTATTTCCTTATAATAAATCTTGTAAAAAGGATACACACATAATGAAAATGAATCTCAAGTAGACACATGAACAAAGCAATTAGTTATGAAAACCTACACTTCACATGCCAAAATAAATCCAATCCAAAATATATACAATAAGTGCTGTAGTACTGAATTAATATACAATACACTTAGTATATCTCTAAAAACAAGAATTTGGAGAGTAGAGTCGTCTCCATATAACCTTTTTGTTAAATTGAATTTGTTGTACTTATTACAATGCTGTTTTTTTCTTGTCCTTTCTTAATCAACGCAAACTTAAAAAGAAAAAAATGCCCCTCATGTTTATATTTTAAGTGCACTGACTTTTGATGGGCCATTGCCTTGCTATAGCCTGTTTCATAGGCTCTCTGACATCAGTCGTTGAAACATTTGAGAAATTGAGGCGCACTCTCATCTTTAAGGGTTCTTGTTTAGTTTTTTCTAATTGAATTAGTTTCTGTGGTGACAATCCAAATAGATGTTTTGCAAAGTAACTGCAAACACTGTAATCTCCCTGCTATAATCATTTTACTACTGTGTCTGCCTTTAAAAAATAGGCAGGACAAGTGCTTTCATGACCAGATGGACATTGAATCTACTGGCAAATATGTTTTACAAAAGTGCAAAAACAATAAAACACCTCACCACCACAACAACATGCCACAGAACAACTATGTAGATGTAGTCTTGTGACACATTACCACCTCCAAAAACCTGCTTTCGTAATAGGTTGGTAAAAGTTGTTTGTATAAAACTCTGCCTCGATTTACCATGAAGGACCTTAACTAACACTACTTATAATGTTTTGTCATCTGGCCCTCTAACAACTTGCATCCTGAAATTGCTTAGCTTCACATCATGGCATCAAATGTCATGCAACAACAGTTTATATATGTAAACTGTTATGTTATTGTGTAATAAACATCAATATTGTGGATAGAATGCAGACTCAGGATCTCACTGGAAGGTCCTTTTCATTTTGGGTTACATCGATGGGAATACCATTAATGTTCTTTCACCTAGCAGTTACCAGAACATCTGGTCCAAAATTTTGCAGACGGGAACCGCAGGAGGCAGGGTCAGCTTTAGGGTGGTATGACCGGTGCAGCCACCCTTGGGGTTGAGCTTCGGGTGTTGTGTTTAGAAATACCTTTTGTGTTTAAAGTCCCTGATGCAGAGTTCCTTGCGTGTCCACCAGTTTTTAGGCAACAATAAAAATGTCAAGATAACTCTGGTGATTAATGTTCCAGCTAGAGAAGGATCATAGTTTTGTCTAGTGGCAGTTTTGGCTTATCATAAAATAGGGTAGAGGGTTAACATGCCTGCTGCAAAGATCGTGCGCCATGCAGATCACATAACTTTATCTTATGTGGATAGCTCAGTGAGTTACTGCTTCTTATCACAGAGATCCTTTTGGTAGTTTCAGTTCATAAGTTACAATCCTAATATAGCATGGTTTACTTATGCACTGTCTTCAAAGAGCTGCATAGAAACTGCATGGCATAGGTTAGACCGTTATGTTTTTTCCTACTCTTTAATTATCCCACTGTTACTAAAAATGTTTTGTTTGAATGGAAATACATTCTTATTAGTAAAACCAAAGCCAACCACTGTGTTATGTTTTAAATCCTAAGTTTGTGCTTCTCCATACCAAACCCAACGAAAATATGCTGCTGTGGTGTATGTCTTCCACTTCCATTGTAGTTTACTTTATTTAGTTTTGTAGTTCTTCTCCCTTGTTAGACTCTTAGCTATGTAATATGGAATTCTGTTATTGTATTCTGGTGATCCAGATTCTACTTCAGTGAAGCGGTTGGAGCTGAACTGAAGAGATGCCTGGACTCTAGCACCAGTGGGTCTTATTTGTATCTTTAAGAATAAATAAGTTTAAACCCTATTTCTGCCTCCTCCCGCTCTTTACAATGGCGACGAGGTTAATTAATTAATTACTGACCCACTGTGTAGCCATCCTAAAGAAAAGAAGACTTCTACTTTCCAGAAGCCCTTTGATTCGGACCTCTGCGTGGTTGTGCCGGCTACCACTGTCCTCCTATTGAAGATCCAGGCATCCGGTGTGAAACTTCCGTAATTTTATTACGTTTTAAGGTACTGTTACGAATTAATTAACTTTGAGGATTTAAAACGGCCCTTACTTTTTCTTTTGCCGTTAGTTGCCGCTCGCGCTGGCTTCATGCGCTCAAGACTCTTCTACGTCTCTTTGAGTTCTGAGCTCTGTGACGCTGCATGCAGTCACGTCTTCACGTATTGGAACGTGTGAGCTCATTGAAACGCTTTGCACGCAACGGGCGGCCATTTTAACAACACATTTCAAAGTTGTCATGGAAACTGTCCACACGCTCGTATTTTAAGCGCGTACTTGTTTCCATTTCTCAATGAACCTTGATTCGCCCTTCATTCATCACGAATTTAAAGCGGATTTCAAGCTAATTTTTCAGCGAACACAGTGATTCGCTCACTTTCTAACTTATTTTTTTTAAACACATGCATTTATTCTAAGTTACTGTTATTCATTCAGACATTATTTATTTTAAGCATTGCGCTTTTCTTTTATTTTGCATCAGTGATTTGCACACTGTTATTTTAAGTGCAAGTTACCTTTCAGTGATTTGCACACTGTTATTTTAAGTACAAGTTACCTTTTCAGTGATTTGCACACTGTTATTTTAAGTGCAAGTTACCTTTTCAGTGATTTGCACACTGTTATCTTAAGTGCAAGTTACCTATTCAGTGATTTGCACACTTATTCTACGAGTGCAAGTTTCAGTTAATTTCAGTGATTTGCACACTTTTCAGTTTTATTCTCCTCCAGTGTTTGCACATTTATTCTACGTGCAAATCATCTATTCAGTGATTTGCACACTTACTCTACTAGTGCAAGTTTCTGCTAATTTCAGTGATTTGCACACTTCTACCAAAACAAGTTTCTCTTATATTTTCTTCTTCCTTTTCTTGTTTGACATGTCTTCTTCTCAAATTTGCAACCAACCTTCTATTTTCCTGCAAATTCCTGGGAAACCTAAGTTATCTTGGAAAAAATGGTTTGAGTCCTTCGAAAACTATATTGTTGCAATTGATGGTTTTAAATTCTCACCAGAAAGGAAAAAAGCTATTCTTTTTAGTTATTTAGGTACAGCTGCAATTGAGATTTTTAAAAATCTCGAACCTATCACAGTACCGGGAGGTGAAGGAGATGTTTGGAATGTATTTTTAGAAGCTGTTGCCAGACTTGAAAAGCAGTTCGAAGATGAACCTAATGTTTTAATCGAGAGACATGCTTTTCACAAAAGAAAACAATTGTCCGATGAGTCAGTAGAAGATTACGTGGCGGCCTTGAGGGTATTAGCTGCCAATTGTCAATTTGGAGCACTTGTTGATTTCTCTATCAGAGACCAATTTGTTTTTAATTGCTTCTCAAAGAAGGTTCAAGAAAGACTTTTGGTGTGCCGCAACCCTACGCTAGGAGAGGTGATTGATCTAGCCAAAGGCATTGAAAGATCTATAGAATCTTCTTAAATCATTGAAGCGGAATCTGTTAAAAATGCAAGTGTCTCTTCCATTTGCTCAGTTCAAACTCGAAGCAAAAATCTTTTCAAGACTAACAGGGAGTCTGGTTTAAGCTGTTTTAGGTGTGGTTCTAAATCACATTTAGCGAACTTCTCTGATTGCCCTGCTCTAAAAAAGAAATGTACCAAATGTGGCAAAAATGGTCATTTTTCTGCATTCTGTAAAACTGTTAAGAGAAATGTAAATACACAGTCAGTTATGTTTCTGATGTTGAAAATGATATGCACAATATGATTATCCCCATTAATGATGATACTTTTGAGAATTATATTAACAGTGTTATTCTCCCTTTCAAAGCTCCTTTGGGTATTGTTTCTGTTGGAAAGGTTGAGTTTGAAGCCATGGCTGATTCTGGTTCGCCAGTAACCATTTTATCTGACGTATTTTTCAAGGAAAATTGGAGTGGTGTCAAGCTTAACATTTCCGACATAAATCCCAAGGCGTTTGGTAATTTTAAAATTAAAATGTTGGGTTTCTTTCAGGATTTTCTAAAATTTGAGACTCGCCAAATCTTTACTAAAATTTACGTGGCTATTGACGGAAAGAATATTGTGGGTTGGTTTGACCTTGGCAAGCTTGGCATTAACTTATGCCCAGGTTCTGATCACCCAATCCAATTAAGAGATATGTCTGTCAGTAGTATTATTTTAGAGGATGATTCCCTGTCTTCCATTCTTCATAAGCATGAAAAAGTTTTTGAGGATGTTGTTGGACAGGTAAAAGGATTTTCTCATAAAATCAAACTCAAGAAGGATGCTTTACCTGTCCAACATAAAGTCCGCATGGTACCTCTGGGAGTGAGAGATAAACTTAAAGCACATTTAGACGACCTGTGTTCTCAGGGTATCATAGAATCTACGGACAGTTCTGAGTGGGTTTCTGCTATAGTTATCGCTCTTAAAAAAAATAATGATATTAGGCTATGTGTTGACCTTCGCTCTTTAAATAAAAACATTGTTATTGAGACCTATCCCTTACCTAGGATACAGGAAATGTTGGCGGCGGTTAATGGGGCAAAGTTTTTCTCCATTATTGATCTTAAATCCGCCTATCATCAGGTGACTTTAGTAGAGGAGTCAAAGGACTTGACAGCCTTTATCACCCCTTTTGGCCTATATAGATTTCTTAGAATGCCTTTTGGCTTAGCGTCAGCGGCCAGTGTTTTTCAAAAATTGATTGAGAATCTGTTTCATGGTCTCAAAGGTGTACAATCATTTCAGGATGATATACTAATTTTTGCTAAGACCATTTCTGATCATAATGTTATCTTGGAAAAGGTTTTAAGCACCTTAAACAACAAGGGAATGACAGTGAGTAAAGATAAATGTAAGTTTCTGGTCAGTGAAATTAATTATTTAGGCCACAAAATAACTCCTGAAGGCATCTTTCCAAAAAAAGACATAATTTCCAGTTTAGAAAATTGCAGTAAACCCAAAGACAAGGATACCTTGCGCTCATTTCTTGGTTTGAGCCAGTATTATGCCAAGTTTGTGAAGGGGTATGCCTTGGTTGTAGAGCCACTCAGATTATTACTTAAGAAAGGTGCTAAATTTTTGTGGACAGATATTCATGATTCTGCTTTTGTGAAGGTTGTTAATCTCATTGCTAAGGCACCCGGTTTAAACACTTTTGACCCTGAAGGTGATTCTTTTGTGACTGTTGATGCCAGCACTGTTGGTTTGGGTGCGGTGTTCACTCAGATTGTTGAGGGCAAAGAATGTGTCATTTCTTTCATCTCCAGGGGTATTAGGGGTGCAGAAGCTCACTACAGCACCATTGAGAAAGAGGCCCTTGCCTGTGTGTGGGCTGTTGAAAAGTTTAAGAATTTTTTGTGGGGGAGGCCTTTTACTTTGGTAACTGATCACAAGCCGCTTGTCTACATGATGGACGGCGTGAGAAGTGGTAATGCTTCCTCAAGGTTAGTTAGATTAATTGCGAGGTTACAAGAGTTTAACTTCACCATTCAGCACATCTCTGGTGGGAAAATTGTTACCGCAGATTGCTTGTCCAGATTACCTCCTGCTGATGACTCTGGTGATGAACTTCTTGATCTGCACGAATGTGTCGTAGCTTCTGTTGACGCTTTAGAATTCTGTTGTTTTGGTGTTGAGGAGAAGGATTGGAGACATCATTTTTCTAATGATAGTGTTTTACAGAAGGTTAAATCTTATGTTGCTAATGGGTGGCCTTCTGTTAAGAATTTAGAGTTACCTCTGAGAAGCTTTGCTCAGGTCTCCGAGGAATTGTCTATTCAAAACGATTTTTTGCTAAGACAAGATTTGTTCATCCCTCCTGCTGGTCTCAGGGATAGAATTATTCAGTTAGCGCATTCTGGGCATCCTGGTGTGTCTGCTACCAAGAAGCTGTTAAAGTGCCATTACTGGTGGCCTGATTTAGATGCTTCAGTAGAAAGATTCATTGATAACTGTTCCGTTTGTATCAATTCTGATAAGCACTGGAAGGTTGCTTCTGAACCCTTGTCCTTAGGTAATGGTCCCACAGGCCCTTGGCAAAGGCTTTCCATTGATTTTTCGGGACCTTTTGAGTGTCTGGGTAGAGAGATGAGATTTCTCATTGTACTAATTGATGATTTCTCCAAATGGATTTATTTTTCTTTTGTAGAACACCCCACCACTGATGAAGTTGTATGTTTTTTGGACAACATTTTTAGGGTTGAGGGAGCACCTGTTTCTTTGATGTCGGACAATGGTGTCCAATTTGTTTCCAGTAAGATGCAAGTTTTTTTGAATAAGTTTGGGGTTACTGCCATCAGAGCTCCCCTTTACAGTCCCCGCTCAAATGGTCAGGTGGAGAGGGCTAACAGATTTTTTAAGGAAGGCGTTCAGGCCGCTTTAGAAAGCAATCTTGATGTTTTGCAGTTTCTTAAGGAGAAAATTTGGAGTTACCATTTGACTCCCAATTCTTGCACTGGCATATCTCCTTACTTTTTAATGAGAGGCAGAGAACCTAGATGCATGTTCATGCCTTTAATTGGTAGTGCCAAACCTAATAAAATCAGTTTGGAGGATTCTATCATTAAGGCTAGGAACAATATTTATTCTGCTCGTGTGTCTGGTAAGGCCTATCATGATTTGTCTCATCATTCTAAAGGCAAAAATGTTTCTATTGGTGATTGGGTTAGAATTATTAAACCATCTTTCACCCCCAAGGGTTCGTCTAAGTTCTCTGAACCTTTTCAAGTTGAGGATGTCACCAATTCCACTGTTTTGCTTAAGGATAAGGGTTGGTGGAGCAAGAGTTCTGTGATAATTCTTAAACCTGGTCAAGAGCGTTTCTTTTCTAAAATGGGAGATGGTGCCTTGTTTGATGATATTGCCCTTTCCAATGACAATACCAATGCTTGTTCTGTTCCTGGATCTGTTCATTCCACCGACAATGCTGAGAAACCTCCAGATCCTGCATCTGTCCTTTCCAGTGACAATCTGAAGCGCTGCGAGGCCTCCGGGTGGTTATGCGCTATACAAGTGGAATTTTTCATTTCATTTCATTTTTCATTTCTTGAGAATTCTCCTATTCCTGTTCCTGACACTGCTTGCTTACCTCTCTCTGATTCGGTGGGCACTGATCTAGGAAATGACATTTCTTTGAATTCCTCTGTTCTGGATGCTCCTATTTTATCTAGAAGAAGTGTAAAATTGCCTAAGAAATTCTGTGATTATGTGTTAGATTGATTTTGTTTTCTTTATTTTGTTTGTTTCATTTTGTTTAGAAAGGAACATGTGGTGTATGTCTTCCACTTCCATTGTAGTTTACTTTATTTAGTTTTGTAGTTCTTCTCCCTTGTTAGACTCTTAGCTATGTAATATGGAATTCTGTTATTGTATTCTGGTGATCCAGATTCTACTTCAGTGAAGCGGTTGGAGCTGAACTGAAGAGATGCCTGGACTCTAGCACCAGTGGGTCTTATTTGTATCTTTAAGAATAAATAAGTTTAAACCCTATTTCTGCCTCCTCCCGCTCTTTACAGCTGCCTACTAGTATGGATGATGTGGTTCCTACACATTGTAATCCTCATTGTTTTATAAAAAATGTCCTTTGGCATGATTTACACTCGTGTTGTGTAATTCATAGTCTCTGTATTATGTCTGTGTGATGAAAAGTCTTCTGACACCCTACACGGGTATGAGTCGCGATATAAAACAAATTAAATGAATGTGAGAGAGGGGCAATAGGAAAACCGGCTGCACTATTGAAGGGTGGTAGTGTAGGAATCTGTGAAGAAGGAGGTCATTGGGTGGCGCTGAAAAAGATTGTCCAACCAGGTGCCACCAGCGCTAAAACCAGCCGATTTCCAGGTAATTTCTAATTTTTCAAGGGATTCTCGTGGTTTAAACCAGAATCTCCAGAGTCCATTATGTAGGATGACCTATTAACCATGGGCCCAATTCACTGAACTAACTTAAAACAAAATCCTAAACTTACTACCATTTACTCATTTTGGTATTCACAGAAGGCACTTACTCACTTACTCATTTTGGTATTCACAGAAGGCACCTACTCATCAATGAATAAGTGCCTTCTGTGACTACGAAAATGGTAGTAAGTTTAGGATTTTGTTAAAAGTTAGCTCTGTGATCTGGGCCCCATTTGTGCAGCCATATCACAACTTTACACTATGGGGCATATTAGCAAGAACCTCGTTAAAATTATCGCTGTTTTAGCGGCAGGAAACTGCAGCGAAAACGGCGATAATGGGCTTGCTAATATGCGTTATAGAATTCCAATAGAAGCCGAGGTAAATGTCCTGCACATCTAACCTGGGCTTCTATTGGAATTCTATAACGCATATCAGCAAGCCCATTATCGCCGTTTTAGCGGCAGTTTCCTGCCGCTTAAAAACGGCGATAATTTTAACGAGGTTCTTGCTAATATGCCCCTATATTCTTCTAGACAGCGTTATTCACAATTTGTTGTTATTTCTTCCATGCAGCGATGAAAACCTTTTTTCCTCAGAGGCAGAGTGCTACAGATTGTACTATCCTGGCTCTGCTACTTACAAACTAGACGCCCGTCTCATTTTCTTTTAAATCTCCTGTTTTTGGGATCCTTTAGCTTTATCTTAGCAAATATCAACCACACAATATTTAATGTTCTACCTATTTGAAACCACAATTTTCCTAGTAATGGGCAATATGCAGCAGTGCAATTTTTATGCATAAAACATGGTTTCTGATATTGAAATTTTCAACTGTCCTTTAGTAGCACTTTTACCATCATCAGCTGGGTTGTTGGGTTTTTTAAGAGGTTTTGATGTTCACAAATGAAAGTTGCTCTCTGTTCAGCCCGCGTCATCCTTTTTTTCCCTGTATCTGGATTAAAATTTCAGCGATTCCAGATTATTCTCCAAAGGCAGCGTGATGACATATGCGGGGAGGTAACCCGAGTTCAGTTACTATTAGTTCCTCTTTTTAAATTTTTTATTTTTGGTTGCAACCAGAGAGGAAGCAACAATTACTGTAAGGGAAATATCAAAAAGGGAAGAGACGAAGGCCACGTGCACAACGTTTGACCTTTCAAACTCTATGCGGGGGCGTACCTATCACTTGTGCAGCAGGTGTAGTGGCACTGGCACAGGGGCCAGAGGTACTAAAGGCCCTCTGGACTCCAGTCATCGCTGGGTTTCAATGCCCAACCAGAGTATAGGGGCACGGTGTCCTGCCTTGCTCCAGGGCCCTTTACAGACTTTCTGTGTTACTGGCTCTATGCACTGTAGTTTGCATAACAACTTGACTTGAAAAGCCAGGGAGCAGTTAATTTGTTCCCACGCTCCCATTTGAATTGTTTTATCTGAGGTGCATAGAAATGTTGGATTTAATATGTCAATTTCAGCAAACAAATTTCTGACTAGGCAATTGTCTGGTAAAGCGCTGTTTCAATGTCACTCCACTATATGTTGTGTTCGTGCCTCCACATAACAGGCCCCATCCATGCTGCTGTCATACCTGTGACTACTCGACATTGTTATGTCTCCAGAATTTGCAAATGTAGTGTGCGCATAATCTTCGTTGGATCCTTCAGTTGAGTG
Organism: Lissotriton vulgaris; assembly: GCF_964263255.1. NCBI lineage: Eukaryota > Metazoa > Chordata > Amphibia > Caudata > Salamandridae > Lissotriton > Lissotriton vulgaris. The sequence goes on along the minus strand of NC_141691.1, from coordinate 1,141,821,657 downwards.
TTTTGGGCTAAGTACCAATTATGATGGAAGAACACGGAGTAACTTGAGTTACAAAGCGAACTCTATTGGTGTGCGCACTGCGCAGTTGAAAGTGTTGAGCAGTGCGTACATAGCTCAAACGAACACCCTTGTGACACGTTGACATGCCAACATTTTAGAGCAGGAACATGGGAGATTTTGATAACAAAATCGAGGTCATGTATTCTCTCCATTGACTTCTAATGAGACAGAGACAATTTTAGGCAGGAGACAGAATTGATTCAACTGGCATGTATGCCTTGAGCACGTGAGGAAATATCCACATGCAAGTCAGCCTCTGCTTTGGTTGAGACTTACAATTGTTTGGAATTTTTTCTTTGCTTGTCCATCTGCTTATTGTGACCAGTGGCGTTTTTATACTTGTTTTAGGGTGGCACATAAGAGGGCACAGTAAAACTGGTGATGACACCTACAATAGACAATCATGATGATTATATGCACGTCTGTTTTATATATATATTAATCATTACAATGATATGTTGAAGTGTCAAGGACTTTGGAGTGTCTTACTTTCTCCTGTCCTCCTCAGCACACCACTCTCTTCTAGTGTCTTTGTTAGAAATGTACGCTCTTTTCTTTTCCCCACATCTTTCCGTAACCTCAATCTGCACATCTCACACCTGGTCCCTTTTTTTTCAGCTCACTCTTTTTGCTCTCTCCTGCAGATACTGCCTTGCATCTCCTTCTCTTCTGCAATCCCATTCACGCACACACAATGCTCCCACTGAGCCTGTAGGCACTGCATGTACTTTAACTTTCTCTCTGTCAGTCTTTTAACAGCTGTGAACCCTACCTCCTTCCCACACTTTTGCATGTATTATCACAAATACAATTGGTACACCTGACCATTGCTCTTAGCACTCTGCAGAGAGGCCAAGGACTGGATGAGCATATTTTCCGGACTACTTTATAACCCGCTGACAGCCTCTGTGGGAAATTCATACTCTGTTCGGGCTGAGCTCCACGGCTCTAAAATGTGGTCTAGCCACAACCTGAAATCCGACAGCTATTTATGAGCGTCTCTTTTCACACTACGAACTGTGCATGACTAATGTGTAGCATGAAAAAACTACAGAAACAGACCATCGCAGAAAATACAAATACTCTTAGGGAAGAGTAAATAAAATGTGACATGTAAACAGGAACAACATAGCTGTTCCCAGGCAGAGAGGGCAGTGTGTGTCTTTGCTGACTGCATCTGTTGCTGGTGGTGGGGCACAAGGAGTTGGGTGGGTCAGGTCATTTACTGTTGGACCACCAGGACTCACCCTCGCGCAATCCCACTGATTGCAACTGCAGAGTTCGTGTCGAGGTTTTCAAAGGGGCTTCTACCCCAGGGAAAATGTTTTCCTAATGTAGAAAGAAAAGAAACCTGCATTGGTAAAGCCAGCAAGTTTGGCTTTAATCTGCTAACACAGGCATATAACTATAGTGCATGTCTGCATTTGCACACATTAGCACTGAGAAGCCAGACATATTGGTTTGGCCAGTGCTTGGTATTGCTTTCTGGTGCTTAATATGCTTGAGTGATTGATGTAGCTGCACTGAGATTCTGGCAGTTTATTAAATTACACTATTTATCTAAATCTCTTTGGAGTACAGCACACACATTAAATCATACCATCCAATTATTGGAATGTTCCCAAAGACATGGATAAAGAACATCGAAAGGATACTGGAAGAATGCCCAGTTTCCAGGATGGGGTCAGGTACCATTAAGATTAACGAGGAAAATTGAGAGCACAGTTGGATCATAATGGGATGTGATGAGTGGCTTGGCATCATTAGAGAAAAGAAATGTTTTGGTCAAAACACAATAGCAAATGGACCAATGATAGAACTGAAAAGGCGTTCCTGGATTTCGACTGGAAGCTGAATGCGGAATCAATGGTGAAAAGCAGAAAAACATGAATGAATTCCTTTTGTTTTCTAATTGCCCTCCTGCCTCAGTCGAGGACTTGGAATGGCAACATACACCAGCCTGGACTACAAAGAAATCCTACAAATGAATGTCAACTCCTATAATCCATATTGTTCGTTTTTTCAATTGTAAAATAATACATCTTAAAAATGAAAAAAAATCTATAATTTCAGTTTAATATACAAAATGCCCTAGTGGAACATTCAGATACAAAATGTGGCGGCAAAAGAGAACACCTGCGCTGGAGCCTTTAGGAAGGGGAAGAAAGAAATACAAGGGTATGTCTAAATTAGTGTCTCTGGGCCAGATTCACAGAACTGATGTAAGACAAAATCCTAAACTTACTACCATGTTGGTATCCACAGAAGGCACTTACTCATTTTGGTATTCACAGAAGGCACTTAAATGACACAGACACATAGGGGGTACATAAGACAAAAACGGAAAAGCAAGCGAGCACATTCACATTTGCAGGTAAGTAAAAGTTAATTGCCCAGTAGGCTCTGTGCCACGGAACGATGTATTGAGTCCTGGTCTGATTGGGATACTGCCATGGAACCCTGGTAAACTGAAGATTAATGCTGAGCCTATTGGGGTGCTTAACACCCAAAAGGTCTTCTCGTGTGGGTCCTTGATGCCTGGTACCATGGTTCATTGAAACATTTTTTTTTATTATTAGTGTTTGTGAATTGCCTGCATCATTTGGAAAAACCTGTTAGATCACACTTACTGCCCAATGGCAACTTACAGAATTTTGCAGAGCTTTCTTTGTATCACTTATGGACTGTTAGCACTCCACGCTACCACAAGACTTTCTAAAGAGCACCGACATTTGTGTACATACCACCTAGAGTCGCACGGGCAAGGCTTTGAAGTGCAGTCACACATTTGTGACTAGTGGTCTTTAGCTGATTGTGTAAATATATGGTTGGAGGACAACCATGCAGTTCAATTTAGTCCCCCAATATGTATGGAAAAACAGCAGCTCGAAGGGGAAAGAAGCACTTGTTTGTATTGCGTCTGTTATGTGACATCAGACATATTTCTTTCTCGCTCCATTATTTTAGTTATTTTATCTTTTGGGTTTGTTTTTCAACGGTAACGGAGACGTGCATCCAAAGGAGCATGGCGTCTTCCTTCCCCTTTTAACTCTGGACATGATGCAAGCTCTTTGAGGGAAGACATAGGGGCTTATATACAAGCCCTTAGGGCCACTAGAACGTCACTTTTTGGATGCTCAGTTGGCGCTATGCCCTGCACCATATTTACAAAGTGGCGTTAAGCCACTTTTTGGGGCTTAAAGTCACTTTGTAAATAGATTACCCTTTCATGCAGCTATCTGCATCAAAGGGGCATGCAATGGGTGTTGCAGTGGGTGTTCCAACGCAACACCCATTGCTTTTTGACACTGCTTCATTACAAGGAGGTGTGAATCTGAGGCAGGACCAAAAACGAATGCCATACAAAAACAGGCATTAGAATGGTTCAACAAGGAGAAAGGGTACCATTTATAAAAAGTTGAGTGCTTTAGCAATACCAATAATGCTAACCACCCCCCATTTTTGCCTAGTGCCAATCACCAAATACCCCAGCCAACCAATAGTATTGTTTTGGAAAAATGCTTTGTTTTAAAAAATGGAAATGCAAAAAAGTAATTTTCTGTTTCTTTTTAGAACTTGGTCCTGAAGAAGGTTGTCTATTGTTAGCCTGTAACCGAAACGCTGCGTCGACCCATGTTCTTTCGACCTTTTTAACCTATGTTTTCTTTATGTGATTTTTAATGTTTTTAATGAAATGTTTTTTGCACTATGTGTATAAATTTTTTTAAATGATTGGTTACCACTGTGATAAAATGTTTACTTTTGAATAAATACAAAATATATATATATTTTTCCAAAAAAACTACACTTTGGTTCTTCATTGTTTCTTGATTGGGACACTATGTAATTTTGTGTTATTGTGGTTTAAATTTGTAACTCTTGGTGGTTTAATTGACTATAATAGTTGACCTATGTCATGTAACCCAGCCCCTGGCATCTAATATGTTTGTGTGATTGGTATTGCAAAACACCGAATACTTACATGGTACCAGTTTTCCACTCCTTACCAATTTAGTGGTGTACTTGTGGGACAATTTTTTCTTACTCTATATCTCCCCTGTCCCAAAACTGACAGAGAAGGGGGCCTCCTTTTACTTTCGTCAACAAGGAGAAATACTTTTATTTCTCCTCATTTTTGCTTTTTCTATGTGCTGCAGCACACATAGAAAGAGCAATATGTGCAGGAAGGTGTCCCTTCCTGTGCATAAACAATCATTAAATAATGATGATTTGTAGAAAGCATCACACATAGAAATAACAAATCACCATTATGGATTGTTTATGCGCAATAAGGGACAGCTTGCTGCACATAAACAATCATTCCCTGCAACGCATAGTGCAAGGGTGCCTGCGTTGGCTCAAGGCAGCTAATTTTAGCGCTATGAAAAACACAGTGGTGTGCCGTATTGTTATAAAAAATGCATTTTTCTGCGTTTTGGAAATTTCAGAGCGCAGCACTGCCAAATTTGGCACAGCTCTGCACTATGACATTTCTTTGTACATATGCCCCATAAATTGATGTTTCTTCCTGCTTGCTCATGTATTTGTATGAGTGAGTAAAAGCGCTTATCTGTGCTTGGGCCTGTTCTTTCTCTTCTTGTCACCTTAATAATAATAAAAGGAATACCAGCCTGTTTTGTTTAGGGCTATGTATCACACTCATGTCGTTATGCCACTAAATGCAGACAGTGTTGTTTGTACATATTGTGAAATTAAACATACCCTATTGTCTAATTTAAGATACTTGATTCACTTTCTTTGGAAGAATGAATGGCTATTAAAGCTTGCCCTGTCTAAATCCCAGCGAGATATATAAACTATTAAATCCCTACGGAGTAAGTATAAATCAGCTACAGTTGCCTGCAAAAAGACACTCGAGGTTGAAGCATGGGAAAACTTGGTCATCTCTGCAAAAACTAGGAATATCAACCTCTTTTGGGATATAGTACAGAACAGTAATTGCTCCCTTCCTAAAGAATGATGATAACCTGGAGTTTTGTTCTTTTATTCTCTCAGATACATGGGTGAGACACTTCTCTGGAAGTTTTAATTATAGTGGGGAGAGACTGGTAGGGTGTGATTGGGAGTTGCATGAGAGTAGGTGTCAGCCTTTGAAAATAACTATTGATGAAGTGATTCAGGCTATTCAGGTGAGCGCCGGCGGAAGGGCCCCAGGATGGATGGTGTCCCAGTTGATGTTTACAAATTTGCTCCTGACTTATAAGGGCCTGTTTCATTTAGCTGTGACGCATATGATCCCCCTGACATGGGGAGAATCGCTTATCATAACCCAGATCTAAAAAAGGGGACAAAATAGGCCCTAAAACTATCGCTCTATCTTGCTCCTGGATACCGCCTTGAAAGTGCTGAGTAGGGTCCTGTTATTAAGATTAGAAAAATGGGCACTAGAACATCTGATCCTAATGCCGGTACAGTTCGGGTTTAGGAAATAACTTGGGACAATTGAGCAATGCATTATCTTAGAGCTACTCATCGGAAGTATACTAGGGCAAAGCCAGGTACTATCTATGCTTTGCTGATTTAAGTAGTGCATTTGATCCGGTCAACCACAATTTACTCTGGCCAACTCTGATTACAGTGGGAGCACCAAGGGTGATCATTAGCTTTCTCTCCCACTTATGCAAGAAACTAGTCAGTCAAGTCCGTTTTGGCCCTTTGAGAAAATGCTCAGAAAAATTTAAAGTAGGGTGAGGTATACGACAAGGGTGCGTGCTAGCTCCAATTTTATTTTCCCTTTTTATTATTGGGGTAGATGATCACTTACAAATGATACAGGCTGATGACTCTCGTGCGACTGGTCATCCAATACCCATACTATTATATGCGGATGACGCATTATTATTAGCACGGACCCCAGTCGTCCTTCAGAGATTGATGGATGCTATTTTAGATTTTATGACACAAAGGAAAATGGTAACCAATAAAACTAAAAAATTCACTATGGTCTGTGGCCCTGAACTGAAATACTGCAAATCTTTTTTTATTGATAGTACTTTAATTCATTCAGTGAAATCTTTTTATTTTGCTACCTTGGTATTTTATTTTCGGGAAACGGTTCACAGTTCCAACATATTTTAAACACTAAAGTTAAAATGTGTAGGGCAACACAAGAGAATTTTAAATTCTCCTCAAAAGTAGGTAATTGACCAATCAATGAAATGGTCGCCATTTACAGAGCAAAAAGGTGTAAGCACAGCACTTTATGGGGCAGGTTTATGCAAATAGTACAGCTTTGCAAACAGAAGAAAAATTTTTGTTAAAACATTTACTATATCTACCCTCTCCTGTTCAAATACTATTGAACATTGTGAGGAGGGACTTGGGTTTTTAGAAGATCTTTTATTGGTTAGACCACTGCTTTTGTGGGCCTCACTTTGAAAGAAGGAAGAAACAGCCTTCGCTAGATCAAATACTTTAGATTGTCTAAATCTGAACGATGCACTAAGAATTCCCTGGCTATCATATAATAATTCAACATTCGAAAGGCTGTTCAAGATATCAGTTTGGTCAGATACCTCAAAAATGTTTTCTCACACAAAGAAATAGATTAAAGATTCCTTTTTACAGCACAGACTGAATTTCAGAGCAAGGGCTGAGAAGAATAAACTAAGTGTCACTTTGTACAAATGCTTTAATTTAGAGGTGGGAGCTAATAATTATTTGCCATATGTGACTTCTGTACAGCATCATTTTGTATTGTTGAGATTGAGATGCAGCCTTGCTCATTATCTTGTCGCATTTCCAAAAATGAAGTCCCGCTCATCTGATATGGAACAATTTCCCTGCGATAGCAAAAGTAAACAAATCACATTGCAATTTTTGTTTTTCTGTAACTATTATCATAATTGTAGATGTTTTATCTAAAACTTTTGTTTATTGCCCATAATATCAGGTCACACATAGTAGCAATGAAATTCCAGGTGATCCTCAAACATGCTATAATGTTGCATCGTTTATCCTGAACTCGATTAATGCAAGGAAAAGTATAGTGTTATAGTGTAGCAAAAGAATTGTTTTCAAAAAATGTATGACAATCATATGCCTTTTACCGCTTTTTTTGATATATTATTCTGTCTGTACTTTTATGACTGGATTTGTTCTGATAGCTGAATAAAGATTTAAACAAAGTTAAATACGAGCAGTGGTTTGGTATAGGTTTAACTGGCGCCACCTAGAAAATCTCACAGTTTATTTTTTAAGAAATGTATTCGACGGTGCTAAAAGGTAGAAGAAACCTCTTTTATCCTTCCAAATATGGCTCAAGCCTTCCAAAAGCTACAACACTCCTTAGCACACGTAAATCACAATGATGCTATGTATACAAGTGTTTCCACCAATTTTTCCGATATAATCACGAAGAGTAGTTGTTCTTGGTACATCAGATTTGAGTTTATTTGAGTTCACTGGAAACTTTTCATACAGCCTGAATTTTATTTACAATGATATAAAGTCTGATGTTTACATTAATGTATTCTTTTCCACAAATTCTGAACTCACTGAGCTATCTTGATGGTGAAGGAAAAACATGCAATGCCCTCATAGAGGAAGCATATATTGCTGGAGATGGACAACACAACCTTTACATGCTCTTTTCTGTGGCAACTCGGTCCTGTTACAGTAATAACAGTAATACGTTTGCATTAGCTTTAATTTTTCAAACACATGTCGAAAAGTTCTGGCAATGCAAATATCTCTGGCTTTTATGAATACCTATATTTTCATTTGTTACCACTGAAAGCCAGTCAAGGTGGTTCAGGGAATACTTGTTTGATGGGAATACTTTAACTCAATTTAAATATGCTATGTCACGTTATATGCTGACCAAACCCCTTGCACGCACAAAATTCTATACTATGTAAAGTAGATTGACATAACACTAAGGGGCTCATTAGGATGGTGAAAGTTCCACCACCGCCAGCCATGCAGTGGCGGTCCTTCCGTACTCTGACCACAATTTTCCCCCGCCAAATTAGGATGGCGGGGAATCCAACTGTGACCGTGGCAGTCGCAAAGAACGTCCACCACGGAACCGCCACAGGCAATCGTTAAGATTGCCTGGCGGAGCGTTCTTCATCAGAAAAATGGCGGCGGTGCCTAGCAGACACCGTCTGCCAAAGAACGATATTGGCTGTAACCAGCCTTTCGGAAAGGCTGGGAAGGTTTGGCGTTCGGGCCTTTCGTAGGCCTCCCTTGTGTTGGGGGAGGCAAAGGTGGACTTGGGGGGTACCATATTGACATCATGGTGAGTGCTGCTCTCAGCAGCACCAGTCGCAATGTTAATGATCAAGATACGACCGCCATGGTGGCAGTCACATCGGGATCGGGTGTGCGGGACCTCCGCATGCATAGAGGACGGTCGCGGTTTACACCGGGATGGTGGATGGACTTGAGTCTGTCCGCCATCCTAATGAGCCCCTAAGTTCAATTTGTGGGTAATAATGTGAGCTCAACCTCGTTCTGTGAATCTAGATCTCGACGTTAATAAAAATCTACTCATTTATTGCATTAAACAGTTGTTCTTGTGTGCGCTAAGAAGTTTATGAGTCAGACCCGATGTTTCTGTAGGTGAAGTACGAATATTCCATCAATATTTTAATTGTGCTAAGTTGACTAAAACCTTCTATTCTAAAAAATATTAAATAAATGAATAACTGGAAATCTATAGAGTGCACACCCACCAGAAGGCATCACGCCGAAAGTTGAAATGTTCAAGCAGCCCGAAGCAGTCCTACCAAAAAGAGCAGGAGATTTTTTAAATTAATGTGCTCAGTTGTGTGATGAGCAGAAGATGGAAGGGAGTTGTATTGTATTACAATGTAGAATTTCCATAGTGTATCATATACCTGATGTGACAACAAAGGGCTTCCATTCGTGCCTGATTCCCGGCCACTGTTTTGGAATGCCCGGTTTACAGTGCTTTTAATGTCATTTAGCCTAAATCGGAGGTGTTGAGTGAGGAGCTTGAGTTTCAAAGACATGTTTGTAACATTATGCGGAAGATGTAATTAAACCTAAGCATGGGGGGAAGCAGCGACTGTGAGAGCAGACGCAGACGTATATACCTACCACATGTGTGTTATAGAGAGAGAGGGACTGCCAAGGTTTTAGTGTTTCCCAAAATTCTGGGTGATTGGCAAACCTTACTCTTGCAGGAATCGATTTCCAGAGCTTGGTGACAGATAGACAATATATGTTAAAGGAAGAGTGGTCCAATTCCATGGATTGTTAATGAATGATGGACTGCGATGTCAAGGTGATACATCTAGCCATCAGCAGTCAGTGTAAGGATGTAAGTCCTCATGTAACGTGATTCTGCATGGGTTGTTTGTAGAGCTGTCTGGTGGCTGAATTCTGAATTGTCTGCAGCTTGTGAGGCAGGAAAAGAGGGATTCTAAGGTCCTCATTTATGAGGAACAGGCATAGGGCAGCGCTGCAAGTCTCCTTCCACCTGACTGACGCCAAAGTGACAGGGCAGGAATGCACCGCAGTTACGACATGCAGTACAATCCTGTCAATTCCACCTGCATTGGCGTACAATATGCTGCCTAGCACCAGCGTAGGCACCCTTGTACCATGATAAAAGGGTGCCTATGTTGCAGGCTGGATTTGTTTTGTTAAGAAAGCGCACCTTCCTGCACAAAAACAATCACAAAAGAAGCGTTTTTCTCATTCTATGTGTGCTGCAGATGGAAAGAGAAAATAGCTAGGGGAAATAAAGATATTTCTCCTCGTAACGCCTGCTCTGGGGAGCCGTAAGGTTTTGGCTATGCCCAAGGTCTATGTAATTAAGTAAATATGGGGCAGCGTCAAAATCCATGGGGAAAACCCACTGCAACACCCATTGAATGCCCCTGTGATACAGAGAAAGGCTAGGCAGTGACCTGCACTGCTTTGTCTTACTCCAGATCTCTGAGGCCATGCAAAGCGGCTTTATGTCACAACAGAGATATGATTGAAAGGATTCCGCTGTCGGAGAGTCAAAAAAAGTGATACTCCGGTGGTGTAAGCCTCTCATAAATATGTCCCCTAAGTATGTTGGCATAACATAGCTGAGGTGGTAAAGTACAGTGTCACTAACCTACAGTTGGAGCTTGTTGCACAATCTGCACACTTAACAAAAAGTCTTGTCCGGGTCACTTTTGACCTAGAGAATTTGCAGACTTCTAGAGCTCCCATGCGGTAGCACTACCATCGGGGGACAATGAGGAGCCATCAAGTATGAGCAACAGATCTGTAGCAGAGGGTAATTGTCTAAGGCAGAAAAGGAGCAGGAGTATTGACAATCAGGCATGATTCACAAGGGCAATTTTTGGGGGAATTCACAACTACAAGTTTCTTTTTACTAAAAGTAATTTTACAACTGCATTGACTCTGCACTCATGGCACAGACTCGGTATACAAACAGATAGACCTGTCCTATCTTTTTAGGTGCTGAGTTGTCTGCACTGACTCTTTATCATTCAGGTCCAAACATCCGGATCAATAACACAGCCATATATGTTTGCAAACATGGCCTCTGTCGTTTTTCACACAACCTTTAATTGTAATCCAGCACCATAAATTATATTTCACATGAAAAATAACCCTTAAAACATCCACACAAAAAAATGCAGGAAACTGTGCCATAGGCCCTGCTCCCATGGAGAGAAATAGCCGAGCCCCTTCCTAAAAAGAACTTCAAATGTTGCAGATTCATTGCTCCCCACATGGGTAGCTAGTCAGGTCAGTTTTACATAACAGGCTGAAAAAGGATTCTATTACCTTAGTTTTATTCTCCCAGTATACAGGGAGGAGGGGATATGTTATTCAATGTATAGAAAATAGCTGTAATGGAGAACTGGGATTACTTATCATTAATTTGTCCTTCTCTTGTATAGGTTTTGTTTTGATTTTCAGAGCCTGTAGAAGTGAGTAGCAAACGCGTCTTATATACAAAGTTGAGTTAAAATGAGGAGCATGGAATGCTCTCTGTACAATAGAAAAGAGTTGCTGAGTTTTGGTGGAAGGACTTGAAAGAAATAAACACCCATGAGTTAACAACTAAATGTATGTTCTCTCAGGAGGTTTTTGGAAACTAAGTGGAGTGTACGAGGTGGGCTATAAAAAGTCTGTTTTACTGCTGAGCACCAGAGTGTTGGGTGCACCAAAGAGTCAAACAGAGAACTTTAAGTATTTTACCACCTGGATCCAGTATGGTGATATCCAAGCCTGGGTCATACCTAGTAAGGTCACTTATATGCCTCACTGTGAAATAGTGCATCCTCTGCCATTTGCTATTCAGAATAGGGGGGAGATCCAGGTGGATGGCTTTAGTATAGTAAAGATCTACAGTGGCGAATATTCTGTGATGAAAAAAGGAGTTAAAAGGGAAGTTCTTCATCGACATTTGTTGACAGAAACAATGGAATACACCTGCAGGAAAATCTATGTTGTTGCTTGTTCCCCCATCTGATTGGATAATAAGCATATTGTACATATGTGTCACTGGGAGCCTGATACACGCCACTAATGTTATCTATTGTCTGTTATGGTATGATGATAACACTAATATAGCACACAAATACCACCAGTCTCTATGCGCTTATCGGAGGGTTATAATATCATTTTGCACTAGAATTTATAAAATGAAAAGTCATTCTCTACCAAACGCCTGTTCAAATAGGAATTTTTCAATCTCTTACGAAATGGAAAGATAGCAGTTTCTCTCTGCAAACCTTCTGGTAATCCATTCCAAATCTGTGGTATCAGAACTGACAAAGCCCGACCGCCCTAAGTAGTTTAATAAAAACGTGGGCAGGTCAGTAAGATCACCTCGGAGGAGCGGAAGCAGCATCCAGGTACTTAGAGCCTCAGCCAAACCCCAAAATAGGCTGGTACCATACCATGCAACTTCTTGTGTGCAATGCTCAAGCCCTTAAACCTGGCCATGTGTTTGACTGAGAGGCAATGCAATTTTAGCTGCAATGGTTTAGCATGCAAGCGCCTTGGTATTTTGAACAATATTCTTGCAGCATCATTCATAACTACTTGAAGCTTACCCAGCAGCTTATCAGGGAGCCCGATGTATAAGGCATCCCCATAGTCCAACATTGGCACAATCACATAGTCATAATTATGTCATAATCACATAATCACAATCACCACTGTTCACATAGTTGTAAAAGAATACACATGCCATATCCGTAACCAACGGCAACAAATTGCCAGACAATAATTGGCATATTCGACTTTTAGTACACCATAGTGTGGTTGCACAAAAACTGGGAATGTGATATAAAAGACAGATGTCTCATGTGGGCTGCAGTGTGGAATCCCACATCTGCGACTAACAAAAACGTAGCAGCATGACTGACAAGCATGCCAGAAGCACTGCATGGTGAGGTAAAAAATGAATAACAGATTCATAGAGGGCATGGCAGCCCAGGACAGGGCTTCACAGTACTTAACCTTAAATCATAAATCAGTAGAGGCTTTACCAAAAAATTATGTTAATTCGCTAACTTTTTGTCCTCTGACCCTAAGGGAGTGACACCTAGATGAAATTGCCAACAATACCCAACAGCATTCTCTAGAAGGTCCGTAATCAACACTGTATCCAAGGAGAATTCAGGGGGGGGGGCAATATGGGATTTGTGAGACACTGCGGAGGTAAGACGAGTTGCCCTGTTACTTAGAAGGTACTTTCTCTTTTCTCTCCGAATACTCTCTTAGAAGATGCATCACTTCCATGCTATATATTTGGCATTCTGGGCAATAAAGTGTAGCTTTAGTTACTAGGCCAACTGGGCAGAGCACAGCTCTGCACTCAGGAAAATTCCACTCTTGTCCAATCCAAAGGAGTACAGGTAGTCGAAGGTAAAACAGAGCAGTTTATTCATGCTTAAACTGGTGCAAACCAACAATGGAAAACACCTGGGGGCATAGTATCAAGGGGGTTTATCTCCGCTTTTTTGGCAACACCAGTTAGCGACAGCTAGTAGGAGATAGGGACCATCTTGGGCCCCACTTTTCAGGTCAGTGATATTTATCACTGAATGACATGCAAAGTGGGCGTGCCAAGATGTTAGCGACTGGAAACAGTAGCTAACATCGCTATCTCCTATTACCGACTTATGGAGATATTCGCGCTAAGCGCGAATATCTACAAAAGCTAACACCTGCCCTGAGCAGTTCTTAGCCATGCTATCCAATGGGAGGTGGATAACATGGCTAAGAGCATTAGCTCGGTAATGCATGAATATCGCTGACTTTTCAGTGATATTCATGCATTGCGGCCGATTTTTATCGCATTTGCGATAAACCTTGGTAATGCCAAGGTTTATCTGCGATAAAAATCGCCGCAGCTCAGCGGTAGATTTTTGTCTCTAACCAAGCAATAGCGATAATATGCCCCCTGGTCTGTAAAAGTAATGAACAACTAAAACAATTCTCCTTTCAATCAATCAAGCAATCAAAAATCTTTATTCGGATACCAGTATATCCATAAAAGCATAGATCCAATAACAGCAAGATAGTACACAATTCAATAAGAATTAAAAAACAGTAAAAAAGATAAAACATCATGAAGAACAATTTCCAATTGAGGGCATTATGAGCGTGAAATCTCCATTGCGAAGAGTTAAATAATTTGATCGATAAGCAAACATCTGAATACATTAAAGTGATCATAAACACGATGTAAATGTAAGATCAGTAAAACCAACCTTCATAAAGTGCACATTGAATTACAAGCATGTACTACAGCCTTCACAAATGAGCCTACACGAAAAATTAATCCTTCCTCTTCCAGTTGAAGGATTTTCTTGTAGGCTGCTTTATAATAAATTGGAGAGTTTTTTTTAAAGAAAGGTATCAAAAACCCTTTAATGTATTTTAAATAGAAATTACAGAAGAATAAAAAATGTAACATTGCTTGGTTATTTCGATCATCACAGGGATATGGCAGTTGATTGAGATTGGCATTATATCCCAAGGGGAGACAAAGTAAAAATGCCAGTGTCCCTGCCCATAAGCGAAAAAGCAATCCTCTCTCCCAGCGACCTATAGGTTTTAAGAGGTAGCTGGAGGGCGAATAAGAGGCATCCTTTATAGACATATACCTGGCAACTGAGGTTTTCTGTACTTACTTTTCGAGTCTTACTTTGCTATAATGTGCGTACAAAGCCTCTTGTATGTCTTTTTTGTTTATACCTTCTAAATCAATAGGATTTAGAAACATATGCACGCATTCCACACTATTCAAACTCTCCCTTACAGCAGCAAGCCAAGGTATGTCCCTGCCCTTCTCACACTTAAGACAGTCTGTTATTATATCCCTAGTAAGGGCAGCAGCTGGGTTCTTCCAAATTGCAAGCCACAATATGACCGGAAGAGCCTTAATATAATCTTCAACAAAAGGCAGTTTTAGTTCTCTATGATAGATATACTGTTATGTGGAGATCGGGGCTCCCAGTAGTTTTTTGCAGAATCTGTTTTCTTCACCCTGGATGCTATTACACTTTGTAAAACCCCAGATTCCCTCGCTATATGTGGCAGTAGGGATACATTGTATTTTAAAATTTTGGGAAATAGCTAAAACAACATCTGTCTTTTTGGATTGCGGAATGCCAAGGATGGAATTGATCGCTTTGAAGAACGTATTCCTACAATGCATCACATGATCAGCCCAAGAACCATTTGCTGCAAATACCAACCCCAAATAGGGAAAAGTGCAAAGGTGATGTAAACTTTCTGAGTCCATGGTGATGGTATTAATCTAGTGCTTTTTCGGCCCACATGCCATTAAAAACTATTTTTTTTAATTAGTGCACAAATCCAAACGGGCCATAACATCTACAAAACCCTACACTAATATACGTAAAGCATTTGGTGTGCGGCCCATTTGAGACCGCATCATCAGCGAGAGGCGGGAGACTCTGATCGTCTTTTCTATCGCCCCAGGATGCCCCCTGACTCAAGTATGTCACGGGATTATTTACTATCACTTCGGGGTCCTTATGCTCCCTGTCATTGCTCTTTAGTTCCCCACACCTGGTATGGCCCGGCTTGTTGTGCTCACTGTCGAGTAACTTTAAATTCTGACTTGCCGTCAGAGACATCCAGCGATTCTATTCTGCTTCGAGGTGGGCTAATTAATGCCCGCTCCTTAGTAAAAAACGCTCAGAACATCTTTGATCTTATCACCGAATCCCATCTGGATTGTCTTTTTATCACGGAAACATGGCTGAAGCCATGGTCTAATCCTGCCCTTGCCATAGCCCTACCACATGATTATCATATCCTACGGTTAGATAGGCAGGAACAACGAGGAGGGGGTCTTGCAATTATCTATCGGAATAATTTCAAATGCACTATTGAAGCACTGACAGAGCTAAAAGAGTCAGAGGCATTTGCTTTTTCTTTAGCAATTCATGACTCTCTTGTATTTTCCGGAGTCCTTATATATCGCCCTCCAGGCCCACCCTCCACATTTTTAGACTCTGTTGGCGACGTGTTGAGTGACCTAACTCTCAGGTTCTCTAATTTCACGGTGTTGGGGGACCTCAACCTACATCTCGAGGCCCCAACTGATCCTGGAGTCAGTAGCTTCCTAGACACAATTGAAGTGTTGGGACTTACTTTGTTGAATCGCGAACCAACACATCAAGCAGGACATCTATTGGATGGTATCTGCTCCAATTTTTCCAGCCTGATAGTTAAACCTCCAAGCCCTCAGGTATGGACTGATCATTTTTTAATTCCTTTCCTGATAGCTGAAACCCGGAAATTCTTTTCTAACTCCTTAAAAGGTACAGATAACCCCTATATAAAACCCACTCCGAATTGGAAGGCACTAGCCAGAAGGGCCGATATTGTTGAAAATCTTAAAAATGATTTACCAATTTTCGCCGATTGTACCTGTCCAGACTATCAAAGCTTTTGTGACTGGATTGCTGGAGCGGGCAAGCTGCTCATACCAGCTAATAGTGAGAACATGAAACCTAGGAATAAGAAAAAAAATGCCCCGTGGTTTTCATCAGCCCTTAAGGCCGAGCTAGGTGAAGTGAAAACTCTAGAACGGAGGTGGCGTCGTAATTACGACACAGCTGCACGTAAAACCTATATAGCAGCTAGACGAAAATATCATGTAGGATTAAAACTAGCAAAAAAAGCCCATTACCTACAGGCCATTTCTTCTGCAGGCCAAGAACAAAAAGCTATCTTTAGGATCGTTAAGGATTTTATCAAGCCCTCAGCTCTATCGCAAGAGATCCCTCCATCACAAGATCTCTGTAACACGATATCTGATTATTTCGATAATAAAATCCTAACTATCACTAATACCTTCCCTTCAGATATTACCTTCACAACGGATGGTGAACAGATAGCGAAGATGACTTCCCCCCTCCGCTTTGACGAGTTCTGCCCAGTCCCCCTGGAGGAAACTGCCAAAGCCATTCTAGCCAGCAAATCAGGTTCCCCTTTTGACCCCTGTCCTCCTCCGGTGTTGCACCATCTAATAGAGATAGTTAATCCCATGATTAACAGTATCATCAACTCTTCTCTAGCAACAGCAAGTATCCCAGAGGACTGGAAACTTGCAGCTGTAAAGCCACTCCAAAAAAAGGCCATGGCCGATCCTACTACCCTGTCCAACCTGCGCCCGATCTCTTTGCTACCCATCCTATCTAAGCTGACTGAAAAGTTTGTCAATAGTCAACTGACAAACTTTTTGGAGAAGAATAACGTTCTCCATTCAAATCAGTCTGGCTTTCGGTCAGAACATTCTACCGAATCAGCTCTATTATATTCTGCTGAAACCTTAAGAGCAGCAATGGATCGGGGAAAACAGGCTGTCCTTATCCTTCTTGACCTGTCGGCAGCCTTCGATACCGTGTCCCACAACATCTTACTGGACCGGTTGGCTGCCGCAGGGGTGGGAGGACAGGTGCTGACCTGGTGTAGGAACTTCCTCACAAACAGACGCCAAATAACAGTGCTTGGCCCATATCAGTCTGAGGCTAAAAACGTCAGCTCAGGGGTGCCACAGGGCTCCAGCTTGAGCCCTGTCCTTTTCAATCTATATATGACACCCCTGATGAACTTGATCGAGTCATTCAAGATCAGTTCTATCTCATACGCTGACGACACCCAACTGATTCTGGTGCTGGATAAGGAACAACCAGGTGCCGAGGAAGACCTTAGGAATTGTCTTGCAGCGACATTCAAGTGGATGAATAACAACCATCCAAAGTGCAACGCCGGAAAAACGGAAATCTTACCCATAGGGATCAATAATCTTTTTTCCCCGTCAGCTTGCTGGCCATCGGATGCAGAAGCTCCACCTAACACAATTGCATCCGCCCGTAACCTAGGCATAAAGTTTGACAACTGCCTATCCTTCAAACCTCAGGCTGTAGCAGTGGCAGGTATGTGCTTTCAAATTATCAAAGCACTTAGGAAATTTTTTGACCTCCTTCCCCTTTCGGCGAGGAATACAGTCGCAGTGGCCTTAATAAATTCCAGGCTAGATTACTGCAATGGACTCTATGCTGGAGCAAATAAAATCGTGCTCCACAAATTGCAGATGATCCAAAACGCGGCTGCCCGCCTCGTACTGCGTCTGCCCCGCAGATCATCTGCCTCTGCAGCTCTAAATACCTTACACTGGCTGCCAATAGGAAAGAGAATTTTGTTTAAACTTCTCCTGATTACTTTTAGAGCCTTCCATCAACGTGGCCCGACCTATTTACGAAGGGGGTTCAAAAGATACTACCCAGCACGCTGCCTAAGATCTGCCAGTCAGAATTTACTTACTATTCCCCGCTTTAAACTGGCTACAAAGGGTGGCAAATCCATCTTTGTACTGGGAACTAAGGCCTGGAATAAACTTCCCCTTCCCTTGCGTTCTTTTTCCCAAGAGGCCCCTTTCAGGAAGGCACTGAAAACCTGGATTTTCTCCATGCCTGACTCAATGTGTAGAACCCTAGTGTAGAGGCTGTGTTTAAAAAACTGGACTTCTTTCCCTATCCAACCCTTCCATCTGGGCTGTGTAAGCGCCAAGATACTCCTTGGAGTGGTAGCAGCGCTCTATAAATGCCCATTACAATTACAATTACAATAGGGCAGGGAGTGTATTACCATTGATTTTAGGAACATTATTAGTAAGTGTAACCAGAGATTTATCTAGGTTGTTAACATGTAAAATAAAAAGGAGAGGGGCCAGGACACAACCCTACCTGACCCCTCTACCAACTTTAATATCTTTTGATACCTCTCTACCCTTACTGATCCTCACCCGAATGTTCAAATCCTTATGCAGGTAAGCTAAAAAATGAACTAAAACCTTGTCCAAGCCGTATTTTAGAAGGATAGACCATAAGCGTGACCTATTGACATAGTCAAAAGCGGAAGTGAGATCCATAAAAGCCAAATAAATAGGAGATTTTTGGGCTATATTATATTTGCCAATTATCAGGTCACGGTTTAGACATTGTTCGACTGTGCCTATTTTACTTCTAAATCCTAACTGTCGGGGTTGTAAAATATTGTCTAACTCAGCCCATGTCCTAATCTTTTTGTACAGGACCCTCCCTAAAATTTTCAATGTGTTGTCTATCAGGGAGATCAGTCTATAACAGCTTGGATTGGATCTATCGCCCTTTTAAAAATTGGTACAATGATGCTGGTAGACCATGTGCTTGGGATCTTAGCGTTGGATATATTATTAAAAACATTTATTAAAAGGGGCTCCCAGGACTCAGGTTTATTTTTGTTGTCAAAGCCCTTTTGATTTTGTAAAGTAGAAATACATTTAAACAGATTGATAAAATTCGCATTCGGTAAGGTGTAGAAGTCATTATTATAAAAATTAATAAAACAGATAGATACACCCCTGTTATAGGTCAAAGCCTGGAATGTATTGTTTTTTGTATCAAGAACCTTTGCACTGCCTCCAGCAAAGATGTTAACCCAGGGTGAAAGACCGCCAGACGGGGGGCCTGACTTGGGAATAGGAGCAACATTATTAAAATATTCAAACCCGTTTAAATATAAGTCTCGCATAGCCCAGATTTCCTGTAACATAAGAATATCCTGTTTTTTAACTATATCTAACCGGTCTGGCAAAATTATTTTATATGCCAGACCAGCAACGTTCCAGCTTCAAATGTTTAGGTTTGGGTCAGCAGCATACATAATTGGAATACAATGACCGCATGGTGAAGACTCATTCACTGTGGGGGTGATCTCATTTGGTGCTAATGGGGGTGACGGTCAATCCTGTTCATCCAGGTCAGATAATAATGAAAATGTGTTATGCATGGTTAGGATAGGGTCCTCGTGGGTCGTAAATCCCGGGGTAGGTGTATAGAAATAACCCAATGGCAATGACCAAATGTGGGTTTGATTAATTGTGTTTGCCTCCTGTGCCATCAATAATGATCCTATCATAGACGGCTTTCGAAAATGAATGACTATACAGTCCCCCGCAATGTTCTTTGAAGACGGCCCTACCCAACTTACTTTCCGAACCATGTGAATGTCATTTAAATTTGACACCCTCAACCCTCTGTGTTTAGACAGCCAATCAGCACTTTTGTTACACAGTTGATCCCATGTTTCTGCGTGGTTTTTCCTAAGGGTGGGTACCCTAGCCAAGACCAGACATAGGGACATGCTGCTGGTGGTAAACTCCGTACCTCCCTGCAGGGCTGTGAAGGTTTCAGTCTCACAGGGTCTGGAGCACCCTCACATGAGTTTTCACCCCCTAGATTTACTTTATCTGGGACACTTCCTGGTATGCTATGAGAATCAGGGGGCATGTACGGAACTGTTAACACTACCAACAAAGAATTCCTTGACTTTATTGCAAGTGCCACAAAAAACGGTAGATAGAATACGTGTTGGTACAGGAGTCTGTGGGTTATAATTGTGTGTCCCGTTAGTTGGCAAGTTCAAGTCCACCCCACCAGGAATGGCAAGCTTAATGGTTTTATATTGTGAAATTAGTTTGTTCGTAACAGTGTCTAAACGGTCAAGTCGCTTCCACAGGGTAGGGAGATCTTTATCGATTAGGTCTTTAATAAAACCATAAACAGTGTCCACAATAGTGTTGGTAAGAATGTCTCCAGAGCTGCTGCAATCAAAGAGGGGAGAGGCGACCTCAGTCTGTGTACCGATGGAATGGCTCAGTTCCTCATTGGAAATGGTCTCTATAGTCTCAATGTTCTGAATAAGTGAAGGAGCCTGTAACCATGAACTCATAATGGTACGAGATGAGCTAGAGCAAGTTGGTTGCTTCCTCTTAGAACAGGTAGGTTGGCCCCCAAGGCTGCTAGGGTTGTGGGCGAGTCCAAGTTTAGTGATGATACATCGGTGTTCTCTCTGTTACGGGACTCATTAGGGAAGACCGTAGTGTTCTGACTCTGTCCTATGGATGGTGAGGTTCTCAGTTTAGTGGCCAATGCATTACAGAGTGGAGAGGGGAGGTCAGGGTCTACCGGGGCCGCCCCTGTCAAGGAACCAGCCTGGGGTGCCTCAACTCCAAGGGATAAACGCCTCTTGGTTAATTCAATCTCATTAGCAACTATGTTAACAGCCCTTTCCAACATGCTGTCTATACTTGTAGTGGCAGAGGGAAGGGGGAGTATCCCTGAATGTTTCCCCATGATGGCCTCTTCAAGTAATTTGAATTTCCGATATGAAGAAGCTCACCTTAGTAATCTTGACGATTTAACACATGTACGAGGGGTTACCCACCCTGGCTTGTCAGGGCGCTGACGGGCACAGACAGACCCGCCTTTGGCCCGGGCGTGGCCCCTGATTCCCCGAGCCCGTCCCATGCTGCGAAAGCCGCAAGATACTTTATTGCGCCTCCAGGCACGGGAAAACTGCAGGTGGCGCCTCCTGGCGCAGGACACTCTGGGACTTGCAGTCCCCTCCTGATGACTGGCGGTTGGTGGCTAGCGGCTGGCATTGGCGGCTCCCTTTCATATTTATATTATATTTCAAACAAGTCTACATAGAGACTTCATTCCCCTCGGTTCACTGATAGAATATCGATTCCCAAAATATCCCCATACACAAATATTGATGCAAAAATATGGAAGGCAAAAATATCAACATCCTAAATTTTAAACTGTAAGTACAAAAATATTGAAACAAAAAATTCGATGTGAAAAATATAGATGTACAAAATATTTATTTAAATAAACATTAATGTTAAATATAATAAAAAATAACATTAACTTACATTGTTTTTAGATTTAATAAAACATTTTAAGAAATATAGAATGCAATATATATATATATATATATATATATATATATATATATATATATATATATATATATATATATTTCCTTTAAAACAATTAATAAACTATTCATTTTAATTTGTTATAGTTTTATAAATACATACAAATTTACAAATACATATATATATTTACATACACTTTTAACATAAAATCTAATAAAAAAACATTCTGTTATAAATTAAAACATTAAAATATTTATTAGTCTTTAAAATGAGATTTTGCACTCTATTCAGTGCAACAGTAGGGAAAATGTTGGATAGTGGAGGGGTAAAAATTACTATTCCTACTCCATTGAGTGCAACAGTAGGGAAAGTCTTGGATAGTGGAGGGGTAAAAATTACTATTCCCACTCCAGTGAGTGCAACAGTAGGAAAAGTTTTGGATATCGGAGGGGAAAACTTAGGGGCCCATTAGTATGGCGGGCGGACTTTGTCCGCCCACCATAGCCCTGGGATACGGTACCATCCGCAATGCATGTGGCGGTCCATCACCTACAGTTAGGAAGCGCTCGGCACACTGGCGGCGCATTCCGCATTTGTAACATTGCGGCGGGTGGCACCGCCAGCCGCAATGCCACAAATGCAAGTTGTGCGTTTTAATGCACAACGTGACAGGCACTGCGCCGTGCCTGCCATGTTGTACATTGAAATGCAGGGGGTACCACAGGTACCCCCCATGTGCAACCCCACCCCAAGAATACCCGGGGGGCCACTATGGCCCCCCAATGTTGAAGTCTGCATGCCCCCGCATGCATACTAATATGGATGGCGGTGTCTACCAGACACTGCCACCATATTAACAGCTTTTTCACCCGGTCGACTCATCTACTGGGTGGAAAACCGGCAGACGGTCTTTCCGTCTGCCAGGGTCCCCCCACCATAGTAATGTGGTGGGTGGAATTTGCATACACACTGGGGAATATGTCTGGCGGATCGCTACCACCATGGGGGCGCTCGCCATCTGCCCCACATACTAATGGGCCCCTTAATATTCAAACTCCAATAGGTGCAACAGTAGGGAAAATGTTGGATAGCAGAGGGATACAACTTACTATTCCCACTCCATTGAGTGCAACAGTAGGGAAAGTGTTGGATAGCGGAGGGGTAAACATTATTATTCCCACTCCAGTGAGTGCCACACTAGGGAAAGTGTTGTATGGCAGAGGGGTAAAAATTACTTTTCCCACTCCAGTGGGCGAAACAGTAGGTAGAGTGTTGGATAGCAGAGGGGTAAAAGTTACTAATCCCACTCCAGTGATTGCAACCGTAGGGAAAGTGTTGGATAGCGGAGGGGAAAAATTAATATTCAAACTCATATGGGTGCAAAAGTAGGGAAAGTGTTGGATAGCAGATGGGTGAGAATTACTGTTCCCACTCATGTGAGTGCACCAGTTGGGAAAGTGTTGAATAGGGGAGGGGTAAAAAATACTATTCCCACTCTAGTGAGTGCAACAGGAGGGAAAGTGTTGGATAGCAGAGGGGTAAAATTTACTATTCCCACTTCAGTGAGTGTAACAGTAGGGAAAGTGTTGGATAGCGGAGGGGTAAAACTACTATTCCCACTACAGATTGTGCAACAGTAGAAAATGTTTTAGATAGCGAAAAGGTAAACATTTGTATTTCCGTTGGACTCAGTACAAATTTAAAAATAAACAAATTAACAACAACACAAAAGATAAAAAAATATGTAAAAGTTTAAAACATTGCAAAAGATAGAAACAGATTAGAATGTTAGAAAAATCCTATCAAATACCTAGAAAGATTATTTAAAAAATGCAAAAATAATTTTAAAATAAAAAACGATTTTTAACAGACATTTTTTATAAACAAAAAAATATTTATTACATGAATGTAATACTTTTTTTCCCTACCCTATAACACCACACAATTCACAACCTAGAGATACATTTAAAAAAAGTACCTTCATAATTAACATAATTAATTACGAATTAAACAAATATCTTAAATTTAAAGAAATGTAAAACAAATAAACATGTATTTACTTCCCAAATGTTACCCCTATAAAAACAAAACACACACACACACAAAATCACAATAAACACTTACCATGTATATTTATCAATTGATACATCATATTAATATTCAACTATTTATTAATTAATTCAGCATAGATTATTTTTCACCCTCAACCTCAATAAACACCACAAACCACACCTAAAATCATAACACAATTTCCATAACTAATTTCACATTAATAAATTATTATCATTTTAACAACCTAATAATTCATTCAAAAGAATTTACTTCCCAAAACTTACCACTATAAACCCCACAACTTACATCAAAAATGAATTACACAATTGTCATATTTTCATTTTAGTTATTTAATTAGCCTCAATTATTAAAAGCATATTACTTCATTATAAATACATTACTTCCCACCCTATTCTGCTATAAACCCCAGCAACCACTCATGAACAAATGACAAAATTAACATAATTATTTACACATTAATTAATTTATAATAATTAACATCCAATTAATAAGCATTTATTAATAAAATAACTCCCACAATTAACACTATAAAACATAAATTAAATACATAATAATACATTAAAAATATTAATACATTTATTATAATTAAATGACTTCCCACCCAATTCTCCTATAAACCCACAACCCACTCCTATATGAAATGAGACAATTAACATAATTGCCAATTAATTAATTAATAATAATTAACAACCAATTAATCAATAATACATTAATTCCCACAATTAACACAATACAATCTAAATTAAATAAATATGAATACATAAATATAATTAATTTATTATAATTAAATTACTTACCACTCTATTCCCCTATAAACCCACAACCTGCTCCTAAAAAATAACACAATTAACATAATTGGCAATTAATTAATTTAAAATAATTACCAACTGACTAATAAACAATAAATAATAAATACATTTGCACAATTAACACTATAAAATTTAAAATAAATAAGTACTAATACATTAAAAATAAACATTAATTTATTATATTTAAATTACTTCCCACCCTATTCCCCTATAAACCCACAACCCACTACGGAATTCAAAAACGCTAAATCTAATTAAGGTAAAATTAATAACTACAAAAAATGTAACCCATGTATTAAAAAACGCAACAAATTCTTGTACAAGAAATAGATCACAAACTTTGAAAATTCATACTAAAATATATAACACTAATTAAAAACCTTGATATTTTAAACAACGACATTTTTGCAAACAGTACTAACAACTTCAATATTTCCAAAACTGATATTTCTTACCTGCAAGTTGATAGTCTTGACCACAATATTCTTCCTGTTGATATTTCTGTATCACGAACAACAAGAGTTCCCAGTGTCCTTTCCTTCAAGCCTCACTGATAAGCTTATGTACAAGTCGAGATGTTGGCGGTCTTGACCACCTCTCCAGAGATAATTTTTTCATTCAAAGTCTATAGTTTTTAACAATCCTAGTTCTCAAATTATACCTAGGTGAATCACAATCCAGATGCTCAAATAGAGGTATTGGTATCATTTTGAGCTCAACAGGAGTGAAGTTGACCTGTGGATGCCCTACTTCTCCTTCTTCAACCAGCTCATCATCATTAAAAGATATTTGCTGTAGAATGTGTTCACTTTCCAAATCAGGAATTCCTTGCTTCTCACATTTATCATAAAACAAAGGCAATGGAGCTTTTTTAATATGGCTGGCATGCAGCAAGTCTTTGTGCCCCATGCACTTAACAGCAGTCTGGGTGGTGAGTAGCACTTGCACCAGTCCTTTCCCTTGTGGCTAAAGACTGGATTTCCTCGGAATTTGTGGGTGAAGACCCAGTCTACAGGCTTTAGATTATGGTCTGAACCTTCAAGACGAGGAGGGAACTGGCCTTCACCTATGAATGAAACAAACGCAATTCTTTAATCAATTGGTCATAATAATCAACAAGCAGATGATATTCAATTTTGCAATTATTTTTTTAAATGGTACACCCCATACATTAGCAGGCCTCCCTATGACTAACTTAAATGGAGATAGCCCCATTTTTGAGTGTTCAGTATTGCGCATTGAAAACAAAGCTATGGGCAAAGCATCAGGCCATTTTAGTTTTGCTTCATCACATATCTTTCCCAGTTTTCCTTTCAAGATACCGTTGTATCTTTCCACTAGGCCTGCAGCATGTGGATGGTGGGCAGCATGGAACTTTTGCCTAATCTGCAAGCCTTTGCAGACCAGGTCCATCTCTTGGCCAATGAAGAGCGCCCCATTGTCACTCCAAAGAACTGCGATCAAGCCAAATCTCTGGAATTACTCCTTCAGGAGTACTTTTGCAGTACTTAGTTATCTCATAGAAGATAAGCCTCCACCCACCTACTAAAGGTGCAAACCACCACTAAGACATACTTAAGCTTGCCCACTCATTTCATTTCTATTAATCTATTCACAGGATTTCAAAGGGCAAATCTGGGGGTGCAAAATGGCCTGTCGGGAGAGGGGTACCATTTCATGGATTATAAGTAGCACATATCATGCATTTTTTGACATGGGACTCTGCCATCCTAGGAATCAGTTTGTTGAACCATACATCATTTAATGTTCTCACTATTCCTTTGGCACTGATGTGATCCGGGTTATGTGCCATAGTAACAATAGCGGTAACATAACAATTATGAAGCATCCATCTTTGTTTCTCTGATAGATCTACCCAACATCCGGTATCATCTAATCTGCCATATATCTGCCATCCCTCGTTATCTTCCATAGTAGGTTCCTGTTGTATCTCTCTAACACATTCTAAGGTATTGTTAAACAATTGATACTTCAGGGACGCATCTATCTGGCCCTGTAACATACATTAAACTATATTCAGATCTGGCAGTGTGCTTGGCTGATTCATCTACAAAAGCATTTCTCTGACTTATCTCATAAATAACCTTTTTATGGGCCCTGCATTTAACAATGGCTACTTTTTTTGGTAACATCAGAGCATCCAATAACTTCACTATTAATTCCCCATGCTGTATTTTAATACCATGTAAGGTCAAAAAAAATCTTTATTTCCATAATTGCCCAGATGAGTGGGCAACACCAAAGGCGTACTGGCTGTCAGTATAAATATTTACAATCAGATCTTTAGTCAATTCACATGCCTGTGTAAGGGCAATTACATCTGTCGTTTGTGCTGACATTTGCTGTATTTTTCATGACTCTGACACTGTTTTCAAAGTGGTGATGGCATATGCAGCAGTGTTTGTGCCATCCGGTAATTTTAAACATGAACCATCCACAAACAACTCTCCCTGTGGGTCATATATGGGAGTATCTGTTAGGTTTAGCTGTCCATTGGTCCCTTCTTCAGTGGTGAACACACAATCATGGTGTTCTACCCCTGAATCACCGGCAAGGGGTAGCACTGTGGCTGGGTTCTAAACATTGCAATGTTTCAGAATGATCTTTGGAGCAAAAAGTGTTAACTCATACCCTGTTAAGCGTGCACTGGTCAGGTGCTGGGTCTGCATTTTGTTTAGGAGCACATCCATAGCATGCAGTACCAAAACAATTTGGTAAAGCCTTAGCTACTGGATCCAATGTGGACAAAAAATATGCACAAGATTAATTCCTCCCCCCAGGGGATTGTATTAAAACAGATAGAGCACAGCCTTCTTTTTCATAGACAAACAAACAAAATTCCTTAGAGTAATCAGGGTTACCCAAAGCAGGCTCATTGCATAAAGCATTCTTTAGTTGTTGAAAAACATTCTCACACTCATCTGTCCAAGGGAGTGGGTTACTATTATTCGTAGGTGTTGGAACAAGCAAAGGTTTTGTAAATAAAGAGAAGTTAGATCTCCTGTGCCTGCAAAAGGAAGACATACCTATAAAGGTGCGAACATCAGATTGGGTCTGGGGACGTTTCATTTTCTGTACCAAATCAATTCTTTAGGGGTGCAGTCTTCAACCCCCTTTACGTCCTAGTAGTGCTAAATGATGTAACAAATTAACTAATGTCTCCTTGCAACCTTCCTCTGTATCTAAGGCAATTATTAGATCAACAATGTATGAGAGTAATACAGGGTCATTTGAGGGAGTAAGAGGTTGAATTGTTTCTTCACAGCTTGACTATATATACTAGGGTTTTCTGTATACCCTTGAAGAGCTCGCGCAATTTGAAGGAAACACTCTTGGAATAAAAACGAGAGCAGGTATTTACTTCCTTTGGCAATGGGCACACTAAAGAATGCATTTTTTTAAATCAAGCACCGTAAAATATTAGGCTGAAGAAGGAATCATGGTAAAAATAGAATGCATGTCAGGAACAACAGTATATTGGGGTACTACATCTTTATTAATAGCTCGAAGATCAATCACCAATCTATATTTATCATGGATTCCCTCTTTCTTTTTAAGAACAGGAAGTATAGGACTATTACATGGGCTGCCTTCTGTGTCTTTTGTTATCCTCTTATGTAATAAATCAGAGATAACCTATTTGAGACCTTCCTCTCCCTCCCAGGATATTTTGTATTTAGGAATGCCAGGTAAGAGAACACGTTGAGTAACTGTGATTACTATGGGATCTATGTCCATTTTACCAACATCATTATCTCCTGATACCCAGACCGTTTTATCAATTGTCTGTAATTCAAGTGTTAGGTGAGTAACATCTGTCTTTGTGAATCATTTGCTAAAATTATCAGAAGCTATTGATATAAAAACACCAACAGGAGAACAAGACATTTTAGCATTCAGTCTTTTCAATAGGTCCACACCTAGTAAGTTCTCAGCACAATTTTTAGTGAGCACAAATGGGGCAGAGGTGGTCAAGGGACCTATAGTAACATCTAGGGGTTTGGAGATGGGACTCTGGATGGGGATGCCTGAGAATCCCACTGATGTATTCATTCTGCGAGAGAGGGGAGCCCCTGGAAATTGGTCATGAGCCACAGAGGTGTGAGTGGTACCTGTATCAACAAGGAAGTTGCGTACTTCCCCTTCTATATCCATGGTGACATATGAACCTGCTAGATGATCATGACCGTATTTCCACCTTTTTTCATTGTTGTCCTATTGTACATACTGAAAGGTATTGTAATCATTGTCAGTAAATTGTAATCGATGTCAGTAAATTGTCAGTATTAAAACTTCTGTCAAAGTCTATTCTCATTCTGATGCTGGGTGAAATCTTGCCTATTTGAGCCACCTCTCCCTGTACCCCTTGGCATTGAACTACCTCTTCCTCTTGCCACAGTTGCTTGGCCCTGTAGGCTAGGGTGTTCAGCCTTCAAATGACCCTTCTGAAAGCAATAGGCACTCTGATTTTGGCCTAATCTTGCTCTTTGTTGCTGCACAGGAGCTGAATAGGCTCTGTCAGCCCCTCTTCCACATCCATCTTCCCTCACATTTCCCATACCCATTTGTCTTCCCCTGTTTGGGAATGCTTGCTGTAGCCAAATCTTTGGTTTTAATTCATTCTTTGATTCTTTCATTTTCTTATCATTCTTTTCTATATTTTCTAGTAATTCTCATAATATGAAACCAAAAGATCTGCATGTTCTTTAGTTGGTCAGGTGGTCTCTGATACTTTAATCAACTCTCCTAAATCTTTCATCAGATTTTTCACAAATTTGACAGCAAATATTTTTCTTTTCCACCTGACAGTTGACAAATCCTGACCACTACGAGCCCTGAATATTTCAGCCATCCTAGTGAAATAGTCTGAGACTTCTTTTGTAGGTTTTTGTTTACAATCTGTTATTTTAGCCAAATTTACATCTTCCCTTGGTATTATTCGTAGCAATTTGGCAATATTAAGATCATGTAAATCAAGTATAGGTTGATCTGGTATGTCTCCTGGTCTTCTCTGCGTATCAAGACTTTTCAAAATGTACCCAAGCACGCATAGAGTTTGCTATATCATCATGTCTAAGTATGCCATTTGCATATTTGTCTGGGGAGTAAGGCCTCAAAAAATATATCCAAGTACTTGAATGTCATGACACATAATTTAGTGGCTGACTCTAGGGGTTCATAAACCCCCATTTGGGTTTTTCCTAAAGTCTGGACAATATTTCTTTATTGCCATTAATTCATACCTACTCCATGGTGTATGAGCAAATTGGAGAATGGGGTTCTGAACAGGAATGCCAACAGCAGTGGGGGTACAAGAAGGGGTTGTATTTCCCTCATGGGATATTCCCCATTTATTTTTAGATATGTTCTTCTAACCTTAATACCACAATGCAAACAATTTTTGACAGCCCGTGGGACATCTGGGGAAGGGATCATGTGACCTTGCACATCATGCGACAATTGTAACACCTCTTGTGGGGTTTTTTCATTATACCATGTCCATCAGTCCTCTATCCTTCCAGTCATATATTGAATGAGTACGTTTTGCTGAAAAACATCAAACTTATTTACAGTTTTATATAACAGTATTCATGGTGTCATTATTTATGTCATCCATCCATCCATCTATGGGCAATCTGTTTTAACTCTTCTGGGTCAGCTCATTGTGATCGATATCTAGTATTAGGTCTGCCCCTCCAATTCCCACTCTTAGCAATCAAATTACCACTATGCTTGTGAATCAAAGGTAGGGTACCTGAAGGCATGTTTCCAGCAGATTGGATGCAGAGGGAGTTTGTCCAGTTATTAGCCTTGGAACAAAATGTACCTGAGGGGCAGCCAATACATTTGGTGCAGGTATCACTTGTCCTGCTTGTGACTGATGTTGAACAGCAGACGTATTGAGTATTGGTCTGGGTGGGACAGGCAGTTGCTGACCTGGTAATGGGGTATGAAGAATTGGTACAATTGGAATGGGTACTAGAGGTGCATTTCCCTGCTGACACATCTGTAGTGGTACATTTTGTGCCTGTGCGGAAAGTACAGGAACCTGTGGGATATATGGTAGGGGATTCTCCAATAGACTCTCTAATACTTCATCCTTTTGCACATGTTGTTTCTCTTGTGTCACATATGTCTTACTAGTGGTCATTCTAAACTCTCTGTCCATACATTCAATACTTTCTGATTGTTTTAATTGATCATATGCTTTGGCTTTCTAAAGCACTCTCCTTTTCTGTTCTTGTTCCTTCTCTTTTTGTTCCTTAACTACAAACATTCTAGAAAGGGTTCCCATTTATCAAAACTGTCCCACATGGCTTGTCTGAACTTTTTCTCAAACAAACATTGCTGCAAATATTACATTTTATCTAGATCAAATAAACCATCCAGCGGCCATCTCAAATTCTCATTTCCCTTAGTATATTGATGCCAGGGTCTATTTCACAAGTTCACACCTGTCCCATATTTTGTCATCATCTTCCATGTAGGACTACCCTCGACTGGGACTGGTTGGGACTCATCCAGGCATGGACTCATGAAACAGCAACAACGGCACTGTGAGATATAGTTCATTGGTTTCCTCATTTTGGCTTAAAGTCAAAGACAATCTAAGTAAGAAAACTTACCAACACAATCAATACATGCCTATTTATCAGTCCCTTTCTCACTGCTCCATCAGGATTCAAGCAAGTTCTGAGCTGGGATGGGGCAGTGAGATAAATAACGGTGATGGATCAAGCCCTGATCTTTGGACTGGGTAAGAGTGGTCTGCTTAATTCAGACACTCTGTTCATCACCACCCCCTTTTCTGTATCGTATTTATCAGGTCCAACCTGAAACCCAACCAATAAAATGCAATCAAATTCTCAATACCAAAAAATAATCAATAATTCAAAACTCCTGTTACAAAATAACTCTGTAGATACGTATAAAGTGGTCAGAGTCTATTGATTAATTGAAACATTAAATGTATCATAAGACTATTGCCAAAAGTAAATTATCAAGATTCCATCCGTGTAGTGCAAAAACATTTATTTTAGCACCTAGTAACCTGGGTGCTTAGTATCATTCAATAAGTACCAGAGGTAAGGGAATACAAATTAAGCATATGGAAAAATATATCAATTACTTCATTGAATCAAACAAATATTTAAGAACACAAGTATCAAATGGATGCATATATAAACTTTGTCTGTAGAAAAAGATTCACACATATTATCTACATTGTGACATATCGACGCGCTCAAAGTGATAAAGAAAGGAGGTAGTAAGGTGGGATGGGTGTGATGGGGTAAAGGTGAGGACTGGGTAAAGGTTGTTGTGACCATAAAACAATCACAGTGATATTCAGTGCGGCCTTTACAGTCTAGTTCAGATCGGTAGTTCCAATCAGCTCTTTAACATAGGAACTGCATTGTTCCATTAATTTCTCCTATGGTTAGAGGGTAGGTATAGTCTGGTCTACGTTTCGACCCCCGGTTTAAGGGTTGGTTGAAGCCTCATGCTGGGGTCTTCTTCAGGACATAAAAGAACAGGAGCGCCTATAAGTAATACAATTAAAATGAATGTATCAGATCTTTAGTGGAGATCATGATTGGAACTAGGACTAAGTAAAGGGATTGGGGTTCTTACTTCATATATGGCCGTTCAGTGGCCATTAGAGTTGGACCATCTTCGGTTCCTCTGTGGAAGAATATTACCTGAAAATATTTTTAAAAAAGGATCGGTATTACTGTCGGGTACCTGTGGAACCCTATCTGCATTTCGATTGGCCGGAAACACCAAGGGGGTACTTACTAGGACATCGACGCTTTCCAATCAGTCTATTTGGTAATTCCAAATATTCATGTGTCCGATGGAGACCTTTGGAGGTGCGCCAACAAATCTCGCAGCCCTTGGGGTTCTGGAGGACAAAAGCAATAGTGCATATGGTGAGAATAAGCCAGGGTGTAATTTAAAAGCTCATTCCTAGGTCATGTTGTGAAGGGGGATATTAATTAAAAATACACCAAAACTGGTCCAAAATCCAAAGGATAAAGACGCGTTATGCTCGCCTTATATCAATTAAATAAATCAAGTATGCGAGCATGATGGTTGGTTTGAGGGCCCAGAAGCAGAAGTGTACATTGTTTGAATGCACCCAATTATTGCTCAATGGGCTCACTCGTGCGCCAAGTTGTCATCACGATTTTATTTGTTAATACCGGGGCGGGTTAAGCATCTAGTTCCGTCATGATATTTAAGTAAAATATGGCATGTTGTAGTGATTGCCGGTTGGGTGGCATTAATCACCTGCTAAATCGTAAGTGCTAAAGTCAGGGCCCGTCTCACCGTGAATTCCACTACGGAGCGTGTGTATCCATCTCCGCTGCCGAGCCGCGAGTGATCAGCCGCGAGGTGCAGTCACTCGATACTTCCTGAGGGCTCGTCCCTGCTCAACCAATCAGGGGAGGGTAACTGAACTGCATTAAGGGAGTGTGTGCAAAGCCCCTAGGAGAGGCCACTGGGTCCCTAGGGTGTGCGTTTAAAGAGTGTTCCAATGTCTGAACTGGGGTGGTGTGGAGTCCAAAAAAAATGATGGATTTAGGCCCAGATCTCTGTTTTGGGGTGAATGTATGACATTGTTCTGCATTCTGTCCATCAACTGTTATTTTTGCATTTGTCACCTCGAGTGGGATGGGTATGCTCAGACGTGAGTCCCATGCTCTCCACACCACTGGAGTCAAGCAATCCTGGCTGAAGACGGCTGAGAGCCAGAAACCGGTCCTAGGATGCTTGATTCCGGTCCAGGAAAGACATGGCTTGGCAGTTCGGTCTGGACTGTTCCCATGAGGCACAGGGTCAAGGGTGATTTGCATATGGCCATGTCTGAACTGGAGTGGTGTGGAGTGTAAAAAAACGATGGATTTAGGCCCAGATTTCTGTTTTGGGGTGAATGTATGACATGGTTCTGCATTCTGTCCATCAACTGTTATTTTTGCATTTGTCACCCTGAGTGGGATGGGTATGCTCAGACGTGAGTCCCATGCTCTCCACACCACTGGAGTCAAGCTATCCTGGCTGAAGACGGCTGATAGCCAGAAACCGGTCCTAAGGTGCTTGATTCCGGTCCAGGAAAGACATGGCTTGGTAGTTCGGGCTGGACTGTTCCCCAGAGGCACAGGGTCAAGGCTGATTTGCATATGGCCATTTCTGAACTGGGGTGGTGTGGAGTGCAAAAAAATGATGGATTTAGGCCCAGATCTCTGTACTGGAGTGAATGTATGACATTGTTCTGCATTCTGTCCATCAACTGTTATTTTTGCATTGGCCATCATATGTACAGCAGCCCTATTAGAAAGTGCTGATATTGCCTCATCAATAGGTCTATTTCAAACCTCAAGAGTTGCTGCAGTCTTCCGCCTTTAGTTCTCCGGTATATCCAGCTGTGCAGTGTTCAGGTATACCCGTAAGGTGACAACACAGTATCACCTCGGGTCTTGAATATGTACAATAAGCCTTATCTGGGCAAGGAAGTGTGATCTATGCAGGGGCTCTCTCATAATATTTTCATAATGTGAAGCAACAAGAAGACCTGGGGAGTTTATCCCTTAAGGACTAGACCCCTCACTCACCCAAGGGTGACATGCTTCATCATATGGGTTCTTCCTGCCCGTAAGGTGACCTTCATTCGATCCAGATGAAAATGTGGAACAGGAAGGACCAAATGCCATAGTCACACTGTATTGGAGTCCTGGTCATGTTGGAGCAACAATGCCCATCTCTGTATACTGCTAGAAATCTCACCATGGTTGCTAGGGCTAGGGGACACTATTCGCAATAGACGTACATCTTAATCCATTTACATGGAAATTTCCTGTCAGTTTTCGAGTTTCTGCTGCTTCTATGTTCCATTCATGCTCCTGAAGTGGCCAAAAAGTGGGATTAATCACATATCTTGTGTAATCTACCTATCCTATCTGACTGCTTACCAATTTTTCCCCCTGCATTTGTTACCTTACTATTTGCAGCTAGTAGCCTCTTGCTACTTGTATACACTGTATCTCAGAATCCAAGCTCAAGGTCATTGAGGTTTATTGGCTGTCATCATGTACAGCAACGGCCTGTGTAATATTGGCAACATTTGTGCGCTCTTAATTTTGCACACCATTGATTGCACAGAGCATACGTTGTTCATGATTCCAGCGATGGGGGAGGAATGTGTTTGTGCGCCTGCTTGTGCGTATGTGTGTACGGGCAAGAGCATTTTGGCATGGAAACGGGCGTACCAGGAAGTACCTGCCAAAAGACATCCGTGTGAGATAGGCAGATGGAAAATTTCACAAAGATGTGAGGGGAAAAAAATGCGTAAGTGACCAACAGTGAGACTCTGCAGAAAAAGTGGTGTGGAGGGGAGAACCGGCGTGATTGTGACACTCCGAAGACCACTGCCCCTTCCACAGACCTAGACATTTAAATTCACAGTCTTAAATTCACATAAATATTTGGAACATTTTAAATTATAGCTATTTACAACAACATCATTATGATTCATTGAGCTGATACTGCGAACAAGCATTTGCAATGCTAAAAGATTTGGCTAGTTTTAGGCGTAAGTTCATTGTTGTGTGATATGTCTGAATACAGCAACAGAAAACTCACATAGAGGATTCAAATACTTTTTTTTTCTTTGACTTACTCAGAAGAATGTGTTAATAGAAGTGCAACACATTTGACAGTAGACTATCTCTCATACACACACTGATTCCATAGAAATGACGCTCCTAAGCAATCCAAAAACTTTACAGCTATTTCCTATGATGACCAGGCATAAATCTCAAGAAACAATCTCATCATGGCTTATAAACATAGTGCAACCAAGCCCAAAATGAATATAAATCTAACCATTCTTGAATGAGAAGCCGAGAAGGACTACATAATGCAGGGGTTGCAACAATATGCTTATTTTCTCATTATGTAACAGTTCTCTAAGCAAGAAAAACCTTTCTTTGAAAGTAGTTCTGGGCTTTTAACCTCCAGGAAGGCCATGTAGCTGCAGTCCCTAAGGATGAAACCTTGCTGACCAAACAAACACTATTCCTAAATGATCTCTGGTGCTTAACCTAAATACTATAGATGATGTACATTTCGACTAATGGCTAGATAAATACTATTAAGGAGGTCTTCATTTAGCCAGCCATGAAGAACAGCAAACAATGGTAGGGTGGTGGGCATCTTGAAATGGAGGTTCAACACGTGAGGTGTTTGAAAGCAAGTGCATATACAAAGAAACAATCATTTGTACAAAGGTAAGTGCATACATAATGTGCATAAAAAATCTGTAAAACCATTTTGAATTGAATTGAAACATTTATGTTATTTTCATATTCAGATAATAAATATGTGAATCAAACTTCTATTTCAGGAGCTTCAGGATAGAAAAGACAGGTATTTTTCACTGCAGTCTAGGACGGTTTGGCTGTCTACAAAGAATAATGAGTATTATTTGAAAACCTGTTACATAAACGTTTCATTCACTCATGGCAATACTTTAT
The DNA here is from genome assembly GCF_964263255.1 of Lissotriton vulgaris. Taxonomy (NCBI): domain Eukaryota; kingdom Metazoa; phylum Chordata; class Amphibia; order Caudata; family Salamandridae; genus Lissotriton; species Lissotriton vulgaris. The sequence continues at coordinate 1,141,785,901 of NC_141691.1, read as the reverse complement.
CTTTTAATGTTCATGATCCTCCTGCTGTTGGTTTTGAGGACTGAGGTTTTTTTTGCTTCTTATAGAAGGCAGTGTGCTAGCTTTAGTCTTCTTTTTAAGAAAGGTTGTGCTTGCCTAGTATTTCAAACTTGACAACACAAGAGCAGTTGACAAGCAGCAACAAACAGGAAATGCAGACAAATAGGTGGTGTCTGGGTCCAACAGGGAGGCACATGTCAGTAGGCAATTGGTGCGTGGAGGCACAGTGTTTGGGACATTTGCAGGAAGTAAATTGAGGGAGACACAGTAATGGGGCTTTTGTGGAATAGGGAAGTGAAAGCAGGAGACAATTAAGTAATGCGTCTGGTTAATTCAAAGGAGGAGTTCACTCTACTGCCTGTGAATAAATATACTTGTTAGTAATATTCACCTAGCTGCGTGGGTTTTCAAGCATAGCTCCGTATTACTCCCATGTCGTGAGTGAGCACTTCGGCTGCATTGACACTTTAGCCACCTGCACAATATATCTTGGGAATTACAGTTTTGGGGTTTACCATGCTAAGAAGTGTTATAAGTGGGCTAGGTCCTGTCTCTACTGAACCCTAATTTCTGTCAGTGACAGTGCTGTCTCAAATAAAGAAATCATTAAGCCAAGAAAATAAAATCTGGGTGACAGGATTGGATGTTGTACCTGGCAAAAGTAATTGTGGAGGGGGTCTGGGGAAGGATGGACTAGACCCAGTAAGAGGAAAATGATGACAAGTAGGAGAGTAGAATATGAGCCAGAAGGTGGACCACCAGGAGGGCTATGATGACCAGAGCCACAAGGACGATGACAAGAAAAACCAGGCACAGGATGCCCTAATCTATGAGGACCTGTATTACCAATGCCAGAGGGAACAAGGAACAAATAAATGATAAGAAACGAGACAAGGAAAAACAGGACTTATGGTACCATGACCAGGGTGAGAAGGATTATGAGGGTCAGCAGGATGTGGGACAGAAGGATCTGGACACAGTGGACAAGGGCCTGAAGGGAACAGAAACACCAGAGGTAGAAGAGCCAGACGGCCTTGGACCATAATGATAAGGTAGGTCTGAGAGCAATAAACAAGACTACCAGGTCCAGGAATAACAAACCCATTTAAACCGAACAAAGAGGACCAGTACCAGGAGGTCAGTGGTAACAAGGACCAGAGACAGGAGGGCAAAACCCACAGAGATCAGATCAAGGAGGACCAAGAACACATGAGAGAATGGGCCAGCATCTGGAAGGCCACAACCAGAAAGGAGCCGGGCTAGCTGAATCTCGAGACCCTAGATTAGAATGACCAGGGGATATAAAGGACCAGGAAGTCTAGGCCGAGTGAGGCCAGACTTATGAGAATCCTAAAATAGCCTGACAGGACCAGGAATTACCTGTAATACAAAGGAAATAGGATAAGACAGGAGGACCTGGGGACTTGGAGAGCTAAGGAAACCAAGGTCAGTTGGACCAGCACCAAAAGACTCGATTCATGAGGACCAAATAAAGAAGTACAGTACTAATACCAGGATTACATGGACCAGGAGAACCAGGAGCAGAAGGACTAGGAACAGGCAGACCAGGGGACTATATAGACCAGGCGGGAGGACCAAGAAGACTGATGGGTGATAATTAGGGTGAGGGGGTGATAAAAGTTCCTGACCGGGAGCCTGTGAACCAGGAGACCCAAGATACAAAGGACTAGCTTCAGGAGTACATGGGAATGATGACCAGACAGACCAAGAAGTACAAGTTCAGTAAGTTATAAAGCTGGCTGCGGAACTATGAGGCCAAGGAGCAGGAGGACCATGGCTAGGAGGATCAGGAACATATTGAAAAGGACTAAAAATATCAGGACCTGGAGGCAATGAGCATTAGTGTCAGGAAACCAGGATAAGCAGGAAATGGACTAGCAAGACCAAGGGAACCAGTACCAGGGCTTTGAAGAAGATTAGAGCAAGGAGGACTAAGTAAATTAAAAGGATCATGGCCATGCCAGGGCTAGAAAGGCCATCCATCTTAGGACCTAGATTACCAAGTGAGGCAGAGCAAGGGGACTGGGTAGTGGCAGCCAGGAGGAACAGGACTAAAATGACCAGGCTCAGGAAGGCCAGAACAAGGATTAGGAGGGCCAATATCTATTGCTGCAGAGCTGTAGGACTAAAAGGAGAAGGAAAAGATCCAAGAGGACGAAGACAACCTAAACCAGGAAGACGAAGACTACGAGGGCTGGGGCACAGGAGGCCAGGCCCAAGAGTATCACAACATGCTGGACAAGGACACAGAGAACTAGTCAGGTCAGGAGAAGTGGACCAGGGAAATTAGGACCAGAGACCAGAATAAGCAGTACCAGAAACAGGCCTAGGACTCAAGTAAAGTCGGAAACAGGGAGACAGGACCTGAAGTTCTAAGTGGAGCTGGAGGACTAGAAACTGGGGTATTAGGACCAGGCACATGATGATCAAGGATCAAGGAAATTAGGGCAACTAGAGCCATGATTAACAATGGAACTAGACCAGGCCCAGCCCAAAAGGGCCAATAAGGAGGACTAGGACCATTGAACAGAGGGCAAGGTCAATCACAAGGACCAAGGAGGATCAAGATGACTCAAGCCAGGAAGACTAGGAGTGCCAGCCCTAGGAGACTCAAGACAACATGGCTAGATGGATAGGGACCAAGCAGACCAGCAGGATCAGAGTGTGGATCAGAAGTACCAGGATCAGGAGGCCCAGTAAGGGCTAATAAAAGAATAGGCCAGGAAAAAGGCCAGGAAGTCCAGGGTCATAAAGGGTTACATCCAGGAGCAGCAGCTTCAGAAAACATGTACAGGGCCAGAATAAGAATCAGGAAGGCCAAAACAGACACTGAAAGGAAGACTTGAAACTGGACTAGTAGGAGTACCGATGCTTAAAGGTAGAGAATAACCTGGAAGATAAGGAAGAACACTGTAAGCAGGAGGACACCTATTTGAGTCTAAGCCATCCCTTTTGTAAATGGTTCTTATTCATGCTTCTTATACCCCCAAGCCCTAGAAACCAACACCTCGTCAGCCCAAGTATTAAACTTGGAGGTAATGCACTTGCTGAAAAACCAGTAAATAAAAAGCTGGGACTGTTGCAATTTGAACTCTGCTGGCACAGAATCTGAGCTTAACAAGAGAGGGTTTAGGCCCTTAATGAGCAAGGCTAGGCCAATAATATCAATGACAGAGCAAAAGAAGTGCCAATACTGATATTAGATCAAGATTCACTTTATAGATCACACGTGAAACTCATTGTGATCTAATCGTCACTTTTTATTTTTTACTTTTTATTTCAATAGAAAAAAGGTCAATACATTGTTTATGACAAATCTTTCAATGGTCAACACAAAGCAAACATTCTTCAAATCTTTACATGAACCACACTACACCACGTCTGAGCAATACACAATTATACATACATATTTTGACACATCACTGAATTGACAATAAAAGACAAAAAGTTGGACACGGGTTAGTGCATTTTTACAAAAAAAACAGATAAACAAGCTCAAGCTCCAAAAAATCTTCAAAGAATTGTGAAAAAGAAAAAAGAGGAAAAAAGAGACTAGATCAAAAGGTGAATTTTAACAATTGGTATTTCAACATCCCTAGTCAATGGGCAAAGACCAGACAGTGTACAGTCAACGACAACGGAATGATTTAATCAAAACTTGTTATAAACAGTTCATTCAAACATTATAAAGGAAGGGTTGGCCTAACAATCTGTTTTTTCACTTGAAAGGTCATTGTATGCTCAACGTGTTTCGAACCCAAAAAATTGTTTGTGGGTTCTCATCAGGACCTAGAACTAGAGGTAGAAAAAAAAATGGAAGAAATAGAAAAAAGATAAAAAATGGTGTTAAGTTTTACAAACTCCATTTTCATGGGTAAAAAAACTCAGCAAAATATACCCTTATAAAGTGAATCTTGATCTAATATCAGTATTGGCACTTCTTTTGCTCTGTCACAGAATCTAAGGGCATAGGGAATGAAATTTGGCAAAGGAGTTTAAACGTGGATGAGTGAAAATGAGTGTGGTCTCTGAAGGATGGAAGAAAAGGTTTGAGAATATCAGATGGCTGAAGTTAGGGAAAATGGTTAATGGCTAACAAAGAGATCGAACCTCCATGAATATCAGCAAAGATGATCTCAGAATCATCAGAAGACTCTGATGAGCAGAAGAAGGGGCAATTGAGGCCCCAGATTGATGACCTATCATGAACCAAAAAGCAATTCTGTGTGACCCCAAGATCTTTGCGCTGACATTCTATATTCATGGATGTGTGGTGGGTATGTAGCAAAAGTGTAGCACTAAGACTTCTTCTGTGATGAAAGTCTAATTGCATAGATCATTGGGATGCATTTTGTATGATTTGATGGTGAGTAGATGCAGCTTCACTACACAGTGGGTTGGAGACCCAGAACTGAAGTGAGGGAGAGTGGAGAAAAGGATACCCAAATAAATTCTGCATGGTCCTTAATTGGAAAAGACTGCTTATTTTTTCTTCTTGAGTGATGACATAGGGTAGATGGTAGGAGTAAGGGGTAGGTCAAAGGTTACTTTTGTTAAGTTTCGTAGCAGGGCTACCCTTTTGTCTCTGCCTGATGACCGCTCAGGAAAGCTTATGACAGCTGTGTACTGAGATCTCATATTTTTCAGTGTCCTTATTTTGGATACTTCTGATTGGAGTCAGCACTTTTGCTACTGTTGTTAGAGCCACATAGCTCACAAGCTGTGTCTGAGCGACAGCCATAAGAAATATATTTGAAAGAGAATCACCCCAAATAAGTTCTGAAACATCAATAGTGGATCAACATCCTCTATTTGGAAAATAGTATTAAAGTGGAAATGTGAAATGATCGATCCGTAGGTCTCAAGAATGGAGGTGACAAAATGTCTCTAAATATTAAGTGTCTTATTTCTTACAATATTTGTAATAAAGTCAATTAATAAAAATCTATGTGAGTTTCTTTTCTTCTGTGTCTTTCATGCTTATTTATGTCTTTCACTGGGAAATTAAATCATATTCCAATGACCTTCAGTTCAATAAATTATAGTCCCATTCCTTAGCTTATGGCTCCTTGTCTGAATACTTCCACTGATGGCCCAACAGGATAGGGACCATTGACATTTTATACAATCTGTCCTATTTAGAGTAAAGTAGGGGACAGGCAAAAAAATAATGACCCCTTCACTCTAGGAGAAAACTCGCAATCTGTGGGAAAATTTGTATTGTGTTTCAAAAACCAACTCTCACCTTAGGAGTCTGTTTTTGAAAAAACAAAAAAAAATTTAAATATTTGCTGGCTGATCATCATGTCTGATGGTACTGTCCTTCAAGCGTTCAGTACATAGACAAGAACTGCCATGGCAGCAGTTCCTGTCAATATAGGGAGTTGTCCACATGGGCAACGGAAATTTGGCATGCAGAGTTCCCTCAGCATGGTGGAGGTATTGTTCTCCACCATCCTGATGGACTTAACTCCGTCCTTGAAACTCTAAATGAAACCCATATTTTTCTTCATACATTCATCAGATTGGAACGAATGCTCTCAATTATGCTGTGTTGGTCACTTTAAAAGGGGCCCAATGCAATTCTATTTATTTTGATAAAAAATCACCCAAAATACTAGATGGCTATATGTGGCTTGGATACAACATTTCTGGTTCTGGTTTCTGCTATTACAAATCATTGTTTTCAGGTGTTTTACTGTGATTTGCTCAATTGAAAGAACCAGAATTAATAATTCAAGAATAGATCGATTAGCTGAAGAAAAAAAGGTGTTCTGATAAAATGGAACCTTTAGGTAATCCTATATCTGGCCCTGAAACATGTCCATGGCTTTGTGAGTAACAGAGAGTACTCAGCTTTAGTCTTATTAAGGTTCTAATAATGTTTATCATCAGTTACCTCTGCAGCTAAGTGTAAAGGTGTAGGAGCATTTTGGGGGGGCACAAGACATCTCCATAAATATCCTTCCAAATCACTATGTCTTGGTGCATGGTGTAATGGAGTGGCATTCTGTGCAATGTCTGTCAAATAACTTGGAAACATTCAAACATTTCTGACCTTTAGACTATGTGTTAGTGCCTGCAACTAAGCCAGTTGTAGAACTAAGGGCCTCATGTTGCATATTCGCAGGGTTTGTGACCACATTATGTTTAAAACCCTTTTTATGGCTTGGAAAATTATTTTGTTTAGTAAAAGGACTTTTGCGATTGCTTTTGATTTGCAAATAGAAGTGTTAATGAAAAAGGTTTCTTCCCTTTCCTTTCTATTTCGGAAAGTAATTTATTGATAGTGTATGGCTGCATTTGCTGTTGCAAATCATTGATTAGCTAACAACTACTGAGTTGGGGTGGTAACCTATTTGCAAATGAGAAGGGAACCGGTTAGGACCCCTTTCCCTTTGAAATCATATTAGCAGCCCCAGAGGGCAGAACCAAAACCTTTTTTTTTAAACCAGTACTGGTTCCTTTAAGGAGCACAAGCTGCTTTGAATTTTTTTTCTTCCATTTTTTAATGTAGTCATAGAGATTATGGTATGCTGTTCCTTGCAGGCCACCATTTCTGTGATTACATTCAATCACAGCGGGTCGCAAATTGACACCAGCCTAATCAATATTAATTAGGTTGGTCATTCAGCATCCCCCTGCACATCAGTATTTTGTGAACTGCCCGAACAGAACATATGTCATTTTGCAAAATACTATTCCATTCGCAAAACATATGTGCGGAACTTGTGCCCACTTTTTGTCAACGAATGGCATAATAAAACTAAATGTAGGCTGTTTAGACAGCAGCCCGGTAAATAGTGAAGTTCCTCTAATATTTACCTGGCTACTGGCCAACTTGAGTCCACTGTGTAGTATTTAGCCAGCCACCGGATAAATAATGAAGTTTCTTTTCAAGTTATTTGCAAGGCCACTGACAATGCAATACAATACATAATGTCAGCTATGTTGCCAGCAGCCGGGTAAATATTGAAATTTCTGTGCTGCATAAATACATTTAGTTGCTATTTACATGGCTATTGGCCTATTTGTACGTGTCTGCGGTTTTGCCAGCTGCTGTATAGTGAGTGAAGTTTTTTTTTTGCTTGACTGCTAGCCAAATAGTACAAAACCTCTGCTATTTAGCTGTTGGCCAGGTAAATAGCGAGTGTCCTTGTAATGTGCATGGCTGCATGCCAAACACTGCAATAATCTCTACTATTTGGCCAGCGACCAGGTAAATAAATAGTGTTTCAGTTTCATCAACTTTTATTCGATTATCAGTTTGAATAATCATAAAAAGTACATGTTTATAAATTTTAAGCACATAAATGAGAAAACAATAAAATCGTAAAGAAATTAAGTCACAATAAAGAAGGCATTAAAAATAGTGAAATAATTTTTGCAGTTTTTAACAGTTCTGATTTAGCTAGAGATGTTGCGACGTATTGTTATGACTGCTTTGAGAAAGGTCACTGTGAGTTTGGCTTCGTGTGGCGATTTTAAAGATTGCAAATAAAAGAATGCTGGGTAAGATTGTCTAAGTCCACTGGATCGAAGAATGGGGAAAATCCATGTTTTCCTTGGTAGTTTGTAATACTTGCAGAAAAGGACGGCATGGATCGTGGATTGTAGGGAGATTCCGTCACAGGGACACCTCGTCAAATTATGGGACCAATTTAGCATTTCCGGAAATGAAACCAAACGGAAGAAGATGTTAAAGCGTAGTCTCGTAAGTAAGAACTTTTCATGGTTGGATAAAAAGTACGTCAGGTAGGGCTGAATACATTTTCCAGTCTGTTGGGCACAGATTATTTCATTTTGAGGTTTAATTATCTCTGCCTGGTTTCGAAGGTCCCTCAGATGGCCCAAACACATTAGCTTTAGTTGCTTCCTGGAAATATCTTCCACTGAGGGGGGATAATCAAAGTATTGTTCACGGTCCAGATCTTTAAAAAATGTACATATGTAGTTTAGCCACGGGATTTTTCGCCAGTTTGTCAGGCCTAAGCAGTCCGTGATGAGGGAGCGAGTTAGATGACTTTCGGGATTGCACCATATTCGATGCCACAGTAAGATGGGCTGGCATCGAATGGTGTCGATGATGTATTCCATGCCGAGCTCTCGGTGTGAGGCTAATATCGGGGCGCTTTGAGGGAGGGCTAGGATGTACTTTATAAAAGCGTTTTCAGTGACCTGTAGCTGGTCGATGCGTCCATGGCCCCAAATTCCAGCTCCATAAGTGGCCACACTATGGCATTTTGCATAGTATATGGTCAGGAGTTCAGGTGGAGCTGGTTTTCCTAGTTTCCTCGAGAAAGAGGTTAGTGCTGAGGTTGCACGGCGAAAGTGTAGATTTCTCGCTTCGATTGCCTTTTTCCAGTTCATTGCATCATCCACTAGGATACCTAGGTATGGATAGACCGGGGTTTTTTCCAGTTTGTTGTTATTGACCGTTATGAGTTTGGAGTTTTTGATCCTGGGGCCGATGTTCATTGTAAAAGTTTTCTTAATGTTGACTTTAAGACCGAGTGAATCCATGAATGTTACGTATTTGTTGAGTTGTAGCTGAAGTTGATTTAAAGTCCGTGCTAAGATTACTGAATCATCAGCATACAGGAGGGTGGGTATCGGGCGATGATTTATCTGGGGCAAATCCTGGCTCCCTTCCAGCATGGCCTGTTCAAGCCCATTTGTGTAAAGGTTGAACAGGAAGGGAGCCAGTACACATCCCTGTCTTACTCCCTTCGTTATTGGAAAAGGTCGTGACAGTTCGCCGCTAGTACCAAAACGTACTCGGCCTTCAGCATTTGTATAGAGTTCTCTTCGGAAAGTTAATATCGGGGGATCCACACCGAGGTCGGTTAATATTTGCCAGAGTTTCGCATGCTGGACGCAGTCAAATGCCGCACTTAGGTCGACATAGACGAGGAAGATGTTACCTCCTTTGGCGTGAGCATATTTTCCGGCTAGAAGAACAAGGTTGAGAGCCTGCTCCACGGTCCCGAGCCCCTTCTGGAAACCATATTGCAGGTCGGTTATGATGTTATTCTCCCGGGCCCAAGATTGTAGTCTGTCCAGGAGTAATCGACCTGCGATCTTACCCATGGAGTCCAGAAGGGAGATTGGTCTATAGCAGACGGGATCAATGCGGTCACCTTTTTTAAAAATGGGTAGTAAGATTGAAGTTGACCATGAGTGAAAAAGGCCGGTTGAAGCTACTGCTGACATGACCTGTGTGATGATTTTTGACCAAAAGTCCACATCATGGAGGAACAAGTTCATTGGAACCCCGTCAGGGCCAGGGGCCTTACCCGTTTTTGAAGCCCTGATTGCTTTTATGATTTCGTTAAGGGAGAAATGTATCTTGATCGGATAGATGTTGTTTTCCGCCAGCCGGGCTTCTTGTGTTGGGTTGTTTACTACAGGGTCTGATGATGTTCCAAAGATTTTTGCGAAGTGGGAGACCCAATCGTCCTCAGTTATTGCCACATCAAGATGTTCAGGGTCTGTGCTATTGGCCAAAAAAGGAGATCTGATGGTTTGCCAAAATGCAGTGCTGTCTTTCCTTCGGGCACTATCATGTAAACGTAACCAGAGATCTCGTTTGATTTGTTTTTGCGGTCTTGCCGAGCAGAGTTGTAGCTTTTCCTCAGGTGAGAGATTTCCTGGGGGTCTCTCGTTGGCTTGCGCAGAGCTTCTTTGAGGGATGTGAGTGCCTTCCGAGAGGTGGTGTCAAACCATCTCGTGGTGGTAGACTTGGTCTTGTTTTTTAAGGTGACAAATAGCTCATCCCTTATTGTTTCCTGAATACTTTGGAAGCAGTTGGCAATTATTTGCGGTGGTGTCTCTAGAGACATACATTTGGATAGCCATTGGTCTGTTTTTTCGAGGACCCTCTGTGTCATCTCTTCCGGGTCAATCTTTGCCCATTTGATTGTATACCCGTTCAGTTTATTCATGGATATTAAATGCTGATTTAGCGAGCTGGGCTTTGTGGGGTGTACTCCTGCCCGTTTGATGTTAATTTTCATGCTGAGTGGGTAGTGATCGCTTATTGGGTTTGACCCAATTTCAAAGTTCGTTAATTGCCCTTTGAGTGAGTTTGAGGCTATTATATAGTCTATGGTTGTGGAATAGCCTCGCCCATGGAAGGTGGGTAAGTAATCCTGCTGCGGGTCGACCAGTTCATTGACATAGTCCATATCTGGGGAAAATAGGATTTCATTAAGTTTATTACCACATGTCGAATGGGCGAAATGAGGTGTAGGATACCCAAGTTCATTCTGGAGACCACAGTTCCCATTTTTGTGGTTTGGGCATAAAGGGAAGTTGAAATCGCCACCCCAAATGAAATGAATCGAAGATGCGTGGTTATCGGTTTGGAGTAGGGTTAGGAATGTGGCTATCTCTTCAAGGTTTGACCAGCATTCAGAGGTACCAGAGTTATTGTAATAGTTTATGAGTATATAGTTGTTGACTTTTGGTGCTGTTATCTGCATGATTTGCATAATTTGGGAGGTAGGTGATTCCTTTAGTAGTTTCACTCTGAGGGGAAGAGTGTTAGCGACGTAGGTCGAGAGCCCCCCCTTTGGTCTGCCCATGTTTCCAGGTATTGCAGGGGTGAAAAAGGTTTTATAACCCGCAAGATGTAATGGGATTGTGCACCAGGTTTCTTGCAGACACAGTATCTGATGTTGCTTTACTGTGTCAAGCCATGAGGCCAGTGTTATTTTTGAGGTCAAGCCTGCAATGTTCAAACATGCGATGGAGAAGCTCAGGTTTGTGGTGTCTACCGAGACATCTGGTGGAGTTGACGGGATATTTGCAGTCTGGGTGTCTGGCAATTGTTGTGGTTGAACCTGTGGAAATTTGACGGAAGCTTTAGAAGCTACAATTGGCTGGTGAAACAAGCCAGAGGTGATTCCGTCTTCGACTGGTAGGGTTATGTAAGTAATTTTGTTTGAAATACTTGGGGAAGTAGTTAGCAGTTCCTGGAGTGGGTTTTTATAGTTGTCAGGAGAGGGCTCTAGTGATGCTAGCTGCTGTATTGGATTGGTTGGTTGTGGTGTGGTAGTGATGTTTGTGTGTCTAGGTTCGGCCCCTGGTGGTCAATCGACCATCTCTAGACAGTCAAAACGGTTTTGCGTTGGAAAGCCCTGCCAGCCATCATAAGATTGAAAGGGTCTGTCTTGCCGATATTGCCTCAACCGTTCTCTCGGGCCATTTCTGCCACCGTGGTCGTATGCATTTCTGCCACTGTGGTCGTATGCATTTCTGCCTCCGTGGTCGTATGTGTACTCCTTCTGGTTCCATGGCTCCTGGTTTTATGGTTCTTTTGGGATCTGGTGCCAGGACCAGGGTGGGGTATTACGATGTTGTCTCGCTGGAGGGTAGAAGACGGAGAGATGCCGGGCATCGATCCCCCCCTTTTTTTCCAGCGAGGGCCAGGCACAAATGTAGTCCACTGCGGAGGGGTCTCTACAGGTTACTATGATACAATCTCCGCGTGTCGATTTTGTTGTTTTACCTACCCAGACTACCCTGCGGACTGTGGAGATCCCTCCCGAAAGATGGGATTCTAGTGGTCTATTAATGCTTAACCATTGCATGACCTTGTTTTTGAGTGACCATGCAGTTTCAGGTGTGTCATCGGTTAGCTCTGGTACGCCTGTGAGTACTATTGTATAGGGAGTGGCTTCTGGGGGCAAGTGGACTGGACGTCTGGTTACTGGTGTTTTGTTATTGGCGTTTTTTGGAGACGGCTGAGGAGCCGCTTGTTTCGGTAGAAGAGATACTGGCTTATTTGTGAGATGAGCTTTGCTAAGAGTGTTTGTGGCTGGACCTGGAGAATCTATGGTGGCCTGATCTATGCTTTGAGTTTGTTGATTTGATACAGCAGTGGTTTTACTTTTCTGCGGTTGAGGCGTTGTTATTGGTGGATTTTGGTTCGTAGTGTTTTGTTTGTGATTTTTTGGGGGTAGGGTAGCTTGGTTTGAGCGTTTTAATGCTTTGGGTGCTTGCGGTTGAAAGTGTGTTTTGGGGGGCTACGAAGAATTTCGCTGGCCCTTTGTTTCTATACGCGTATTGGTGTCGAGCAGTGTTGCAGAGATTATGGTCAACTGGGCTTCTAAGTTTCTGATGCTAAGTTGAATGGGTTTCAGGTATTGGAACAAAAAGTCTTTTGTTGTGGTCAGAACTTGCGAGGTGACTTTGCATGTTCTGCAGAGGTTATCGGTAGCCTCATTTGAAATTGTCAAGTGAGCGGGGTTAGCTACAGGGGGGAGCAGTGTGTTTTGTTGTACTGTGAGGTTTGGGTGGGTTATAACATGGTCTGAACAGGGAGCTATTTTTGCTGCGTTTTCTGCGATTTTTGTGGTATTTTGTTTTGGGATAGCTCCTTCCCTTTCTCCTTGAAGGTGCAGATTAGTGTTTGTCTGGACTTCCTCCTGAGTTTGACAGGCTGCCAGGTCGGGGGTTGCCTCCAAATTATCCGAAGTTAGTGAAAAGTCAGACTCCAACTGTGTTACGGAAAGATCCACTATAGATGGAACTGTGTTTATGTCAGGAGCTGACAGGGTCACGGGGAGGGAACAGTTTTGGGTATTAAGGTGGATAGGGGAGGTGGCATTTGCTATGGCGCCTAAGGAAGATCTTTTCGCATTAGCGTTCATGAGGTCTAGTGACACTCTCTTTTCCATGAGGGCAATACTCTGGTTGATTACCTCATGGGTCCGTGAGATGAATAAGTCAATGGGGCCCGTTATTTGAGCTACCTCCTGAGCGTATTTGGTTTTGGTCTTTGAGGTACTCCTGGTTTTCGGCGGCATGATGAGGTCTGCTGGGTAGGGTTTCTGTGATGAAAGGGGGGTGGCCCGGTCCGGTCGCTACCGGGCACTAACGGGCAACAACGGGCCCGCCCTTGGCCCGGGCTTCGCCCCGGGCCACGGCCTGCGCGCGTCCTGCGATGCGCTTCTATGCTGTTGCTTAAATACACTATCAGGTGAGAGGGGAGCGGGCACTGGGAGGGGGCGCGGCTCACACAGGAAGAGGTGATGGAATTGAAGGCTGAGCCTCGCAGTCCCGGAGCCGCGCCTCGCACCTCCTCTGCGGCCACGCAGATGATGTTACTTCCCTCTTCACCAAGGGGCTGGAGCAATGTCAGAGCAGGGAGCTACTCCTGTAGCGGCAGGAAAACAATGATACGCAAGAATCCTCAAAGCGATGTTTTCCTACTATTGCAAGGACGCCAGCCGACAGTGCAGAATCTCTACTATTGAGACAGCAGCCCCGTAAATGGTGATATTTTTCAGCTATGTGTGTGGCTGTTGGGCATAAAGTGCAGAATCTCTCCTATTTGGCAAGCAACCAGGTAAATAGTGATGTATTTGTACTATTTGCATGGACCCCAGCCAAACAGTACAACATCTCTAATATTAAGACAGCAGCCACTTAAATAGTGATTTTTGCTGCTATCTACATGGCCGTCCACCAAACAGTGCAGAATCTATTATTCAGTCAGCGGCGGGTAAATAGTGATGTTTTTCCTGCTATTTACATGGCCACTGGCCAAACAGTGCAGAATCTCTACTATTTAGCCAGCATAGGTGCAATTAGTGACGTTTTTCTGCTATTTGCACAGCCTCCTGCTAAACAGTGCAGAGTCTCAGCCATTTAACTAGCAGGCAAGTAAATAGTGGAGCTTTTCTGCTATTGGCACTTCCACCAGCCAAACAGTACAGAATCTCTAATATTTAGCCAGCGGCCATGTTAAGTGATTGTTTTCTTCTATTTTCATGCCTGCTGCCCAAATAGTAAACAATGTATACTATTTAGCGAAAGGTCAGGTAAATAGCAGTAAAATTTCACTATTTACTTGGCAGCCGGGTAAATATCCACTACCTTTTGATTTTTAACCTGGTACTCAGGCTAACAATGAGGTGCTCAGCATGAAGTTGTCTCCCGGCACCCTCAAAAGCTTCCTGTCTCTTTTTGTTTATTAGCTGATAACCTGCCAGTGAAGATGAAGAACATGCTAGCTTTAATTCACACATTATTCCAAATATCTTTATTTAAAGTGTGCCATGAATGTTGGAATGCACTTCAAATGTGGACATGTTTCTGAGCTTTTTTATGAATGACTGCAGAACTAGTTTAAAATAAACATGTGTATACATAATTATTTAGGTGACCATGTCTTTATGAAGCATTCCATACCACTCTGATAAAACTAAAGGTCAAAGAAAAATTTGAATTGTGTGCTACATCCCTCTCGAAACGGGCCACTGGATTATCAAAATCTTTTTGTTGTTATTAACTTTGTTTGCTTAATTGCATTGCAATTTAAAGACCACATTTCACCGCCGCTCTATGTGCTTTGTGAGCTTGCATTCCTGTGAAAAGCAATGCAGCTAATTTTGAGAACCAGCAATGAAGGCAGTCTGCTACAGTTATGTCCTTTATTGGAGTAAAAAACACAATCTGTGTTTTGATCCTTAGTGGTAAATAGCAGACTATTTGCCAAAATGTTTGGGCAACATTCTCCAAAGAGCATATATTTGAACCCTGGTGACATCAAAAGGGTCCAAAACATTGAGAAATCATTTCTTGTTGCCTTTTCTTCATTTGTTGATCTCTATTACACACTCTTGTCAGCCTTGCTTGTCCAAGTGATCGGGCTCTCAGTTTCTCTTAATTTGGGTAAATGCCTACAATAATAAAATATGTTGGACTTCAGCCCAGTGCGCTGCAGATTTGCTAGATAAACTGTCAGGTATCTAAATTGTTCAGATATTGGTACACCAAGACCATGGTTTCATGTGTTTGTTGCCTTCAGCGAATATTTATATTAAAGTGTACATTGTAACGTGTATAATGTACAACAATTCCATAGCTATCTATGAATATTTTTCCACATGTGTGTTAGTTGCTACCAGTCGCAGATCGTGCAGGTAAGCATGGTGAGCCAGGGGGGATGTAGACAGACGAAGTAATAGGATTGATTTATTTATTAAATATTTCCTATTCCATCGTCTGTTTACATCCACCCCCGTCTGCCCCACTGCGCATACCTGCAGGAACCACAACTGCTTTCTACACTGTGGAGTCTGTATAAGAAACAGTTTTCATATGCACTGGTATTCTTCAAATTTTCCAGGTCATCACAGTTTCAACTGAAGAATTAGAACCACATGTGAGATCAGGCATCAATTGTTCTTAAATATACAGGAAAAACATATTTTACTCTTTCAGCCTTCTCCTCCTCCTCTTCTGATCAGACCTACTGTAGGTCCCACAGCCTGCATGCAACCTGGAAGCACAACATTAGTCTTATTGAGTTGGAGGACTCATACCACATCAATAAATTATGGGGCAAGGAATTTGAACCACAACTAATAAAGATTACTGATAAGCAATCAAATCCTCATCACCCAAGACCACTTCACTCATTCCATGCCTTGCTGCGATGTTCCAAAGGTTCAGTGCTCTGACTAGAACACCAGTTCAAAGGAAACACTTAACACTTAGAATGCATTGATAAACATGAATCAATTTCAACAGCGACCATATCTAGATGCTCATCTATGAAGGGCTGCCAAGCCTTTTATGTACCATGTCTTTTTTTCTTGCCCATGTCTGACTCTGTTCTGAGGACTTTCCATACAACTCCAAGAAGAACATCTCCAGAATTATACTGGGTGCATAATGCAGCTGTGTAGGAAAATGCAATTTTTCCTGGACTGATGCTGCTGTGTGTGGACTCTGCGTACTGGGGCAATGCTAACCAGGACCCAGTGCAAGTGCTATGATCCCTAAACATGCAGAAATTAGCAACACACCTGATTTACATATTTAACTTACCCATAAGTCCCTTCTATATGGTACCAAAGTATACACAAGGCCTGTAAGTTAAATGTCACTAGTCAAAACAAATCCATGGTTTCTAAGGATCTGAGGAGCTTTTTGCCTCCTCTAGGATGGCAGGCTGATAGTAAATCCCCCAATCAGTGAACTAGAAAGACTAGCAGCCAAAGGTTGGGACCACAAAATGAAATACCTCAGGAATTCCTCTGTATGAGCACCAAAGGAATTCACAGCTCTGGATACAAAGACTTCAACTCTACTTCTGCACACTAAAGTTAGACATAGAGGTCATGCCCTCCACACGCAAGACTGGAGAAGTGGCACTGGAATAAAAATAGTACACATTTTGGGGCTGATTCCGATTCCGGTCGGAAGGGCTCTGAACCATGCAGGACCCCTATGGGTGTGAGGCTGCTGAATGTTGGCCTGAAAGCACCTATCGTGCCCCTCCGTTGATTCCTGCACCCAATGGCAGGCACCTTGGGGTGCCGGCCACATGGTGCAGGGATGAACTGCACCTCTGCATTTCACAATGGAGGCATGCAATCTGCTCGGAATGCATGCTCCCATTGTGAAGTATACGAGTGCGACCCAACAGGGTTCGTTCGCATCGTACTTGCAGGGCCGTAACCGACCACAGCATGTCGGTCGGTTACGGCTCCAATGTCGGACGGACTCAGGTCCGTCCGGTATCGGAAGAGGCCCCTAAGTGATTGCTGGAACGAAAGTATAATGTCCTTCACGAGCATCCATCGGTGCATTCTTCTCCCATTTGGTTTGATTCACAAGAATAATACTTCCTGCTAAATATTAAAGGGACAGGATTCTGCAAATCCAACTGAATGACACTTTTGTTCTGCCACTGAATATTTGATCAGTTGCAGGTCAATAAAAGGTTGTGGTGCAAACCAGTCATGCCCTGGTTATGAGTGTGTGGTTGTTTTCTGACACCTGCACAAACTTCTGTTTGTGCAGGGCCGTCCCCCTTTTGACTGACCACAGCTTAAAGTCCTGTGTCTACCTCTCCTTTCACTGCGTTGCCTGCTGTCCTCAAGCTGCCTGCTGTCCCTGCCCATGTGTTGCCTGCAGTCCCTCTCACGGCACTGCCTGCTGTCCCTGTGCTGCCTTCAGGGCCTGTCCTTGGATTACCACCTCCTGCATCGCAGAACTCGTTCAGATCCCTCCGACCAGCCTACCCATACCAGCAGCCTCCGCTGCTTCGACGAGATTGGAGCTTCATTGCCCTTCACAGCTCCTGCACACGCGCCTTTAGGACCTGCGTTGCCTCCCGCATTGCGAGACTCATGCAGATCTCTCCTGTTAGCCTACACATCCCAGCAGCCTCCGCTGCAGGGACGAGATTGGAGCTTTGGTTCCCTACTGCACTTCCCATCCAGGAGCCCTTAAGAGTCCGCGTCACCTCCCGCATTATGGGACTCGTGCAGACCCCTCCAAACAGCCTACATATCCCAGCAGCCTCTGTTGCTGGGATGAGATTGGAGCTTCGTTGCCCTCCGCTTTTTCCACCCAGGCACCTTTAAGAGCCTGCACTGTCTCCCGCATCATGGGACTTTTACGGATCCCTCCCACCAGCGAACACATCCCAGCAGCCTCTGCTACTGGGATGAGATTGGAGCTTCATCGCCATCTGCTTTTCAAGCCCAGGCACCTTTAAGGGCCTGTGCCACCTCCTGCATTGCAGGACGCACATGGGCAGTGCCTGAGTAAAGCCCGGGCCAAAGGTCCGGGTCCATTTGTGCCCGTCAGAGCCCAGAGGAGGCTGACCTGAGCCACCCATCTTTCGTCTGGACACAGCTTAAGGAACTGTGCCTGCCGCCCTGTCACTGTGCTGCCTGCTGTCCCTGAGCTGCCTACTGTCCCTGCCCTGTGCTGCCTGCAGTTCCTGTCCCTGCATTGCCTGCTCCCTGTCTCTGCAGTGCCTGCAGTCCCTGCACTGCCTGCTGTCCCTATGCAGCCTGTCATTCCAGTCCCTGCGCTGCCTGCTCCCGTCTTTGTGCTGACTGCTGTCCCTGCACTGCCTGCAGTCTCTGTTCTTGCAATGCCTGCTGACCCTGCCTCTTCACTGCATGCAGTTCCTGTCACTGTGGTGCCTTCTCAGTCCCTGCACTGCCTACTGGCCCTTCCCCTGTGCTGTATGCATTCCCTGTTCCTACATTTCCTGCTGTCCCTGCTCTGTCTACAGCCCCTGTCCCTGCATTGCCTGCCCTCCTGTCCTTGTGCTGCCTGCTGATCTTGTCCCTGGAATGTCTGTTGTCCTGCCCCTGCACTGCCTGCTGTCCCTGCACGGCCTGCAGTGCCTGCCCCGCACTGCCTGCTGTGCTCCCCATCTCTGCACTGCCTGCTTTCCCTGCCCGTGCACTGACTGCAGTCCCTGCACTGACTGCTGTCCCTATGCAGCCTGACATTCCTGTGCTGCCTGCCCCGTCCTTATGCTGACTGCTGTCCGTGCACTGCCCGCAGTCCCTGTTCTTGTGCTGCCTGCTGTCCCTGCACTGCATGCAGTTCCTGCGCTGCCTGCCCTGTCCCTGCACTGCCTGCCCCGTGTCCCTCTGCTGCCTGCTGTCTCTGCGCTGACTGCAGTCCTTATCCCTGGAATGCCTGCTGCCCCAGCACTGCCTGCTGTCCTTACCCCTACCTGCACTCCCTGTACCTGTGCTGCCTGCTGTCTGTGTGCTGCCTGCCCCTGTCCCTGATTGCCTGCTGTCCCTGTGCTGCATACAGTCCTTGCCGCTGCACTGCCTGTCCTGTCTCTGCACTGCCTGTTGTCCCTCTGATGCCTGCTCCCAGGTCCAATTGAACCACCTACCAGGACCACTAATAGAGGCCACAGCATGCTCATGCATGGGACGCGCACAGCGGGCACACTACCTACGCACCACTGATTGGACAATGGCCAGCATCAGGACCCTTGGCCCTCCTGTCAGCAGAGGGTACACCACCAATGAACTCCTGGACCACAGATGCCGAAACTACAGCTGCGTCTCCTCCTCCCCACAATCTACCAAAGGACGCTTCACCTGCCAGCACTGCCACTTCTCTTGCCATATAACCTACGAAAGATCCTACACCTCTCCTGTCCTCAAGAACAAGACAATGCCCCAACTGCTCCATTTTATCCTGCTCAACAACCGCTCACTCTGCAAACATGCCAAGGAAATCAGAACCCTCTCCAGAAATGTTGCCTTCATCACCTAAATGTGGCTCAACCCATCCACGAACCCCAACATCACCACTGTCACTCCTGAAGGCTACACGATGATGCACTGAGACAGTGCCAACAATCAATTTGGAGGCATCCCCATCATCATCAAGGATACCATCAGGTGCACTATCACCAATGACGACCACATGCCTCTCATGGTACACCTCAACTTCCTAATACTAACAGACACAAAGACCATGATAAGAGAGACCCTTGCCTATGGATCCCCGGGACACTGAGCACCTTTCTGTGACACCATCCCCAACCTCATCACCCCCTAGCAATCAACTTTCACCACTATGTATTTCACAGCGACCTCAACCTCTACATTGATGCCCCAACAAAGCCAATTCCATTCCTTTCCTGGAGTACCTGAACAACAGCCGCCTCACCCAACTGGTCACTGACCCCACGCACAAGACCAGATACACACTGAACTCTGGTTTCACCTCCAGTGACAGAATCAGATTCAGCCACACCCCAGAACTCACCTGGACTGCCCACACCATCGTACCCTTAACCAACACTGACACCTAGCACATTATCACCAGACATCAGATTTCTTCCTACCACAGTTGGAGCAAGGTCCCAAAAGCTCAGGGAGCACAGGCCTTCACCACCTCCCAACCCGAGACATCAACAGACCTCGACTAGATCCAGGTGGCAGCCACAACTTTGCCACCTGGATCATCAACAGCGCCTACAGAATTTTACAGAATACAACAAGACCTCCAAACATGCCAGCTGGTACACCTCAGAACCACCCAGCACAATTGTCACCAACTGGAGAAACGATGGTGCACCACCAAGATCCCAGCTGACAGAGCAGCTCACAAAAAAGCCCTCAGCAACTATCACCAACACATCAAAGAAGCCAAGAAAGCAGCCAACACCACCCGCATCGACTCCTTGACCAACCACACAAAGAAACTCTTCAAAATAGTCCAAGGATTCTTCAACCCTACAGCCATAGAGAGCAACATCCTCCCCTCCCAATAACTATGTGAGAAACTAAAAATACAAAAGAAAAAAAAAGTACTTATCAAAACTACCTTATCTGGTTTAAGAAAAGAACTATAATTGCAAGGTAATGTGTGAAAGTTTGGTTGAATATATGTAAACAGCATGATTGACTGAAAGAATGCATTAGTAGTGTTTGTGAATGTATAGGTGAAGATGTATGAGGAAGTACTGCAGCATGACACTGCAAGCTCTTTAGATGCACTGCACTGTGGCACTTCCGAAGCACAGGAATGTGACATAAGTACATGAATATGTTGCAACTCTCTGCTTCCCTCTGCACTGCTGCACAAACTGCAGCCATGCAGTAACACAGGCACCCTTGCACCATGGTGCAAGGATGTCTGTGTCGTGCAGAGATTGTTTTTGTGCAGGAAGGGACTCCTTCCTGCACAAAAACAATCAGTAAAGACATTTTCCTCTTCTCTTTCAATGTTTGCTGTATAATGCAGAATGCATTGAAAGAGGAAAAAATGAGGAGACATTAAAACAATTCTCCTCGTTGCGCCTTGCTACAGCAACTCTAGGATGGCACAGCATTCACAAACATCTCCAGATTTACGATTTCTCATAAATCTGGAGATGTGTCTTTTTCCATGGGTGTCGTGTGGGAACACCCACAGCAACACCTATGGAACGCTCTTTCAATGCAGGGTGGCTTTTCCTCTCCTTGTAAAATGAAGGAGTGCCTGGCGCCATCACTACTTTACAAAAAGTGACGTACTGGTGGCGCAGGGTGCTTGTAAATCTGCCCCATAAATGCCTCAGTATTGGCAGACTGATACAATAAGACAAAGTGCTGGATGAGTGAAGAAAGAATTGCATGAGACTGACAGGAGGTATCCTATGCTGCATGGGTACTATTTCAGTATTTAATTATTGAGTGGACCAATAGTATGTATCTGCTTAGAGATTTGTAGGGATTATGCACAGAATATTTTATGTGCACGTGTGTTGGCGCCTAGGTCATTTTATAAGATTACCACTAGTAACTGGAATGATGACAGTGCTGCAAATAGAGTGGACACTTAATTTATAAGAGCTTACGTATTAGTGGAGCGATAGGATAAGTAGATAGTGGTAGATAAGTGTTTAATGAAGTGCATGGGACAGACTGGACGATTCCTCCACTGCATGAGTACTAACTGGGTATTTAGAAAAGTGTATCAATAGTATAAAGCTAGTTAGAGGTTTGTTTCGATAGTGCACAATATATTATAGCTGTACTTGTGTTCACAGCTAGGCCATTCCATACGTTCATGACTAGTAACTAGAATAAGTACAGTATTACAAACAGAGTGTGTAGTGAATTTATAAGTGTTAGTTATTGGTGGAGTAATAGGATAAGTAGATAGTGCTGGATGGGTGATTGGAGAAATGCATGGGACAGACAAAAGAAGATTCCTACACTGCAAGGTACTAACTGGGTATTTAGAAGAGCGTATCAATAGTTTGTAGCTGGATAGAGGTGTGCATGCATAGTGTACAAAATATTGTACCTGCACTTGTGTTAGTGACTACGCCATTCCTTAAGTATAAGACTAATAACTGGAGTAATTTCAGTGTTGCAAAGAAAGTGTGTGTTGAATTTATAAGTATTGGTGGAGTGATAGGATACATAAAGTGCTGGGTGGGTGAATGGAGAAGTGCATGGGACCGACAGAAAGATTCCTAGACTGCATAGGTACTAACTGGGTATTTCGAAGAGTGTATCAATAGTATGTAGCTGGTAAGAGGTATGCATGCATAGTGTACAAAAAATGGTGAACCTGCACATGTGTTAGTGGCCATTCCTTACGTGTATGACTAATAACTGGAGTAATTTCAGTGCTGCAAAGAGAGTGCATGCTAAATGTATTATTGCTTATGTATTGGCAGAGTGATAGGATACGTAGATAGTGCTGGATGGTTGAATGGAGAAGTGCATGGGACAGGCAGAAGGATTCCTAGACTGCATAGCTACTAACTGAGTATTTAAAAGACTGTATCAATGCTATGTAGCTGATTAAAGGTCTGCATGCATAGTGCACATAATATTGTAGCTGTTCTAGTTTTACTGGCTAGGCCATTCCTTAGGTACATGACTAGCAACTAGGATAATTTCAGTGCTGCAAAGAGAGTACATGTTGAATTTATAAGTGCTTAGGTATTGCGGAGTGATAGGATACAAAGATAGTGCTAGATGGGTGATTGGAGAAGTGCATGGGACAGACAGGAGGATTCCTACACTGCATAGGTACTAACTGGATATTTAGAAGAGTGTATCAATAGTATGTAGCTGGTTAAAGGTCACCATGCATAGTGTACAAAATATTGTACCTTCACTTGTATTATTTAAGTATATGACTAATAACTGGAGTAATTTCAGTGCTGCAAAGAGAGCGTATGCTCAAAGTATAAGTGCTTAGGCATTGGTGAAGTGATGGGATACATAGATAGTGCTGGATGGATGAATGGAGAAATGCATGGGACAGACAGAAGGATTCTCAGACTGAACAGGTACTAACTGAGTATTTAAAAGACTGTATCAATGCTATGTAGCTGAGGAGAGGTCTGCATGCATAGTGCACAGAATATTGTAGCTGTACTATATTTTCTGGCTAGCCATTTCTTATGTACATGACTAGTAACTAGAATAATTTCTGTGCTGCATAAAGAGTACATGTTGAATTTATAAGTGCTTAGGTATTGGTGGAGTGATAGGATACGTAGATAGTGCTGGATGGGTGATTGAAGAAATACGTGACAAAGACAGAAGGAGGACACGCCCACGAGGAACATGGCGGCGGGCTGAGAGCCGGTCGCGGACGCACCCGGGGATCTCCGTGGCTGTAATGGAGAGCAGATGAGTACGGCGCAAGAAGAGTTTGTTTTTCAGCTGAAAAACCCCCAGCTTCAAGGTGAGACAAGATGAGAGCCCTGCGGCGTGAAAGGGTCTCGCATACTTCCTAATCGGCACTCGCTCTGCTTTTTCTTTTTTTTTTTCTTCCTTCGAGGCTTCGGCTGGCTGGCTACGGCTGGCTGAGTATGCACGGAAAGAGACGGCGCTAGAACCTCCTCGGACCCGCGCCCACCTGTATCCACGCTGGAAGAACGCCGGCGATGTTTGTGGAGCAGATTTCGCTCCGTTTTATTTAAAATTAAATTGAGGGGCCCAGCGTTCAATACATATGCACAACAACCCTGCAACACGACGTCAGGGAGGAAGAAGCTCTATTCAATTGCGGTAAGGTGTGGGGAGAAAGGGGGACAAGCAGCAACCCACGGGCTTACCTCTGGGAGGGAGGGTTGTATGGATCAAACACAGATTGAGTCTGTGATTTTGAAGAAAGGTTCAGCACAAGAGCCGGCTTTGTTGAAAATTGGTGAGCCAACAAAGAAAAAGATAACTGAAGCTGTCCCAACTGGAGTAATTGAGCCTGTTGTTTTTGATACAGTTTCCAATACAGCAAGAAAATGAAATACCCCTCCGATAAAAAGGAATAGGTACCGGTTGAGATCTAGGGTAGAGTTAAAAGAGAGAGGGGCCTTAGAATTCGAAGAGCGGGAGAGACCTATGCCATTAACCCCTTGTAAAAGAAAAAATAAAAAGACTACCCTAGTGAAAAAATCTAAAGGAGTAATCCCTGAGAACCAGGTGGTGAAAAGTACCCCCTCTCTTAAATCTTTCTTTAAAGTTTTAGATCAGGCCAGGCGTTCCTCTCCGCAAATGGAAGATAACATTAGCACTATACCCCAAAAAAATTGTTTTGGGCCTCTAGAGAAACTCGGAAATATGGAAAATATTGGGCCCCTGGCCTCCATGAACGGGGGAGAGATGTGTGAGACGGGGGGGCAGAGAATTTGGAATCAGCTGGTCTTGGGCAGCATCAGGCCCAATCGAACATTCCTGAGTCTGAAGATTCGAGTGTACCCCCTCCATCAGTTACTCCTGTTAATGTAAATAAAACACCTTTAGCTGATAAAGTGCAAAAAAAGCAGGACACTAGACCCAAGAGTCAGCCAGGAATAGCTAAATCTGCACAAAACAGTTCTAAGGGGGATGGCGAGGTGATTAGGAGGCAGGATGCAAATAAGGCTAATCAATCTGACCCGGCTCAAGTACTTACTGGAACAAGGAGAAGCCCTGAGGATTCGGGTGAGCAAGGGAACAATCGTCTTGGGGTTCTCTTCCGATCTTTGAGAAGCGACATGATGTCAAAATTTGAGATATCAGAAAATATCTGCGTATCTGCGTACAGGGAACCTTGAAACAGAAGCAGCTGCATTGAATAAAACGGTACATGGAAATCTAAAGGATATAGACACTTTGAAGGCCCAAAATAGATCATTGGCTATGGACATTGAGCGATTGGAGACCCAAGCACGGAGGAACAACTTAAGGATCTTGAAAATACCAGAAGGGGAAGAGTTGGAGGACATAAAGGGATTTGTTTGTAAACTCCTGAGAGAAGGTGTTTTAAAAGATCGCCCGGATATAGATTTGGAGGCAGAAATTCAAAGGGTGCATAGAGACCCTTACAAGAGACGCACATATAGGAAAGCACCTAGAAAAATATTAGTAAATTTCCAAACATACAGTGTCAAGCAGCTCATCCTGGGGAGATCCCTTTCAAAAACAGATCTCCGTTACAAGTCCAGTCCTTATTTTATCAGGTCTGATATTGGTGCAAGAACTGCACAAAGACAATGGGAGCTGGGCACTAGAATGCCGGATCTGAGGTCACTGGGAGCACATGTGCAGATGAGATTCCCGGCTATGCTCAGGATTATGTGGAAGAATAAGACCTATAGCTTCACACAGCCAGAAGAGGTTGATAATCTTTTAGACCGAATGAGAAGCGAGCAGGAGGAATAGTATTGGGCAGATCTGGTGATTACCTTAAGGAGGGAAGAAAATAAAAAAAAATTAAAAAAAATGGTTGGGGGAAA
The DNA here is from genome assembly GCF_964263255.1 of Lissotriton vulgaris. NCBI lineage: Eukaryota > Metazoa > Chordata > Amphibia > Caudata > Salamandridae > Lissotriton > Lissotriton vulgaris. The sequence goes on along the minus strand of NC_141691.1, from coordinate 1,141,760,841 downwards.
TTTGAGAAAGTAAATCATTGTATAAATATGCTGTATGACAAAACTGGGGACATGATTTATTTGTGATTTAATTTGTCTCGCCAGAATACAGTTAATTGGTCACGGGCACCACCTGGTTGCTCCGAAAGGCGAAGTCATCGCCAGGTATGTTGGGGGGGTTCCTCAGGGGGGAGGGGTTCACTGGGTGGGGGGAGCTAGGGGGAAAAATAAAAAATCCTCATATATAAACAAACGCATTTTGTATAAAGGTATGGATGGGTACGAGTGGATACTAGACTCATGAGTAATCCATATAAGCTTAAGGTCCTGTCATGGAATAATAATGGTATAGGGGAAAAAATAAAACAGAATAGAATTTGTGAATTTTTAAAAAATTCAGACGCTCAAATTATAATGTTACAAGAAACACACTTAGAGGCAGCATCATGTAATTCTCTCTTTAAGAAGTCAAGGTGGGTTCAAGAAATAATTAGCTCCAGGCAATCAGGTGTCACAAGGGGAGTTTCTATCATAATTCGAGCGAACAGAGGGATAAGCTTAAGAAGCTTTGAGACAGATCAATCGGGAAGATGGTTAGCTGCAGAAGTATATATTCAAAATATCCCTTACACAATTGCAGTGTACTATGGTCCAAACGAGGACAATCCTGGCCCGCTGTCCAAACTTGAAATAGCATTACTTGCGACAACTGGCCCTTTAATATTAGGTGGCGATTTTAATTTGGTCTTTGACCAAAAATTAGATAGAACCTCTAAAGCTAAATACCATGCTCCCTTAAAATCACTTGCCACTTTAGACGCCTTAATGAAAGACTTTACACTAGTAGATGTCTGGAGAAAAAAGTATAGAACTCAACCAGGCTTCACTTTTTATAGTAAGAAATATAGGAACTATTCTAGAATAGATCATTTTTTAGTCGATCAACACCTTCTCAAGGATATCAACTACCTTTCCTTTACGCCTACAGGTTTATCGGACCACGCTGTTCTGGAAATGGTAATTGAATTGAATATAATTCCTCTAAAACCAAGGTGGACACTGGAGAGATCACTTTTATTAGATAATCAAATACAAGTAGAAGTTAAAGATAAAACATTAGAATTCTTCATAATAAATTCAGGAACTTCCTCCCCACAAGTAGTATGGGAAACTTATAAGGCCTACTTGAGGGGAGTCTTAAGCTCTCTAATGAATCATAAGAGAAAGAGCATGAAAATAAAAAGAAGGGAAGACTTGGCAGCAATAACAAGAAAGGATCTAGAATTACAAAATGCAATTCTAACGAACTCCAGTAGAGTACATTTGCTAGAGAAGGAACTTATTGATTTACAACTTCAGTTAAAAATTTCGGATGAGAGAATTCTTAAAGAAAAATGGGAGTCTAGTAGACTAAAAAATTTCGAATACGGAGAAAAGTGTGTAGCCCTCCTAGCCTGGAAAGCTAGAGAAGAGAGAACGAGAAATAATATCAAAGCCCTATTACAAAGGCAGACAGGAGACTTGATGGAAACAGACGCAGAGATTAGAGAAGAAGCAAGGTCCTTTATGAGAAGTCTCTATACGGAAGACAAAGATCCTAAGGGGGAGGATTTAGAATCCTGGCTGATAACAAAACATTTGCCGCAAATGTCTGAAACGGATAAAGTATACTTGGAAAGCGAGATCACAGAAGGGGAAATTCTGAGTCAATTGAAGAAAATGAAACGAGGGAAAGCTGCAGGTTCAGATGGGTTGCCAGTGGAGATCTATCTGGACAACAAAGATCAATTAATATCTTCACTAAGAGAACTCTTCAACCTTTTATTAATCCATGGTTATTCTACACCTCCCTCATGGGCAGAAGCTATTATAACGCTCATACCAAAACCAAATAAAGACTCAAAAAGAATAGAGTCTTATAGACCCATTTCATTGCTAAACACTGATATGAAGATCTATTCCGGAATCTTAGCCACTAGACTATCGAAGGTCATAAAATCTATAATTCACCCTGACCAGAGAGGCTTTATCCCAGGGAGACAGTTAAATGAATTAACATTTCAAGTAATAGGGGCCATAGACTATGCCAACGCCAAAAATCTCCCGCTGGCCCTGGTCGCCATAGACGCGGCTAAGGCCTTCGATCAGGTCAATTCGGAAGTATCTATGGGCCACAATGGTGGCATTTGGGTTCCCTCTAATCTTTATAGAGGCGGTTAGATCATTATATCACAATCCAAAGGCAAAGGTTTTAGTCAACGGAGTCTTATCTGAGTGGTTTGATATATCCCGAGGTACTAGGCAGGGCTGTCCTTTATCTCCCCTTTTGTTTGATGTTTATATGGAGCCTTTTGTTTGTGGAATTAGAGAGGACAACATAATTCAACCATTTCAGCTCGGCAATTTGTCCCTGAAAGTGGCGTTGTACGCAGATGACCTTCTTTTATATACTTCTGATCATTCAGTAGCAATACCGAGGTTGTTTCTTTTATCGGAAGAATTTGGGAAACTGTCAGGTTACCAGATTAATAAGGAGAAAACGGAGATTATGGGATGGAATAATAACACACATATATTGGGCGCAAAACAGAAAATGAGGTACCTGGGAATTTACTTAACCCAATCATTAAAAGACATTGCATCACTCAGCTGCAAATGGTGGTTAAAGATATTAATAAAACTTTAATAAGATGGGGGAACCTGCCTTTGAATATATATGGTCGCGTCAACCTCATTAAAATGACAATTCTTCCAAAATTGACTTTTCTATTTAACTGTATCCCTTTATCATTCTCACCGAAAGACATTAATACTTTACAGGGTAAAATCGGATCTTTTATATGGGCCTGTAAGTCAACAAGAATTGCATGGAAGAAATTGAGAAGGGGCTTAAAAATAGGAGGGTTAGCCCTCCCTGATTTATTGTCATACTGTCATGCATTTCATTTTAAAAATTTTAGGCTTCTTGCAAATAAGTTAGATGCACCATCACAGGGCCGCCTGTTTCAAGCTTTATTAAATGATTTACCTTACGACCATGATTACTTTATGGATCACTGAAATATTATCGACGGTCACATTATCGACTTACCAAAATATCGTTGAAAAATTATCGACGACAAAAATATCGACTTTCTATCCTTATTACACAAATGACAAAAATATCGAGTACTAACTATATCGAATACATAAATATCGCTTCAATAAATATCGACTACAAATATATCGTTGGACATGAAATTAGCCCTAACACTACAAAAATATCGACTACAAAAATATAGACTACCAAATATCATTAAAATAAAATATCGAGTTCATGTTTGTACACTTTCATTTCTAACATACCATCTTTATCATCAATAAAAGTCATTTCTCTATACAAAATACATTTTACATATAATACCTGTTACTTACATAAAATTACTATTAATCCACATTTGCTATACATTCTATTACATGCATTTTATCATTTTCTACATATTCTTAGCATTTAACTAACATTTTCATTACTTATTTTCACATAAAAATATATTTCATTTAAACACGAACCTGCTTTAATGCGGGAATCACCACATACCACCATTCTCACATCAACAAACACTCCAATTAACAAACAAAAAAATTCAAACTAGCCTATACAATGCTTCCTTACATCCTACAACCAATCAAATCAAAGCACACATAACACATATACTATAAAAGGGATACATGCATTCTACCATTTGTTGCTGCTACCTCTCTGGAAAGTAGATGCCAACACTCTGAAGATTTTGTTGCAGAATAAGCATCTGTAAAGATCCAGCTCACTAGCTAATTAATCAAGTAAGTAACACAGCATTTTTGTAGAAATCTAAATTAGAAGTGCACTATTTTCCTTACATCTCCTAAGTCTTACACTTATTTTATTTTCATCTCTTCCTACTTTTCTGATAGAAACTACTCCAACACAATTCCTATTACATGGTCATATTTCTTCACGTGCAAAATCAGATAGTAAGTATATAATAATGCTCTGTTATACACCAACTGCTGTTTTTAAACACTAATTTACAAGAGAATTTAATTTTTAAAAACATTATCTTTACAGATATACTGAGATTGTCCTATTTCTACTGCAAAAAGGATAAAACTACACTAATTACACATGTAAGTATAGATGTGTTTGTTATAAAACAGCCAATTTCATTATTGCACATTTAGAATTAACATATCTTGCTTTTTACATCTTCCCTATAGATCATTTGAAAGATCCAACATCAACTATACCAAAACACAAGAGTACCCTTCTGAAAAATGTAAGTATAATTGTAATTTGTCTAAAAGTGGGCACAAAAAACGCTAACTATATTCTTAACACCATGTTATATATTTTGAATTGCCTCTACAGATATTCTGAAAACATCATACATCTATTCTACATATCATATGAAAACATCCAACACAAAATATACCAATATACAAGAATACCCTTGTAAAAAATGTAAGTATACTTGTCATTTCTCAAAAACTGACGAAAATAACACAGACTATGTTCTTAACAACATGTTATCTATTTTATATTTCCTCTACAGATATTCTGAATACATCATACAGCTATTCTACCTACAACAAAGAAAACGACATATTTAGAAGTTAGTATACTTTTAAATCTGTTCCATTTCCAAACGGTTCAATATAAAATTATAATATTTTGCTTTTATTTCTTCTATCTACTCTACAGATCAGACCTGTACTAACTTGATGTACTCCAGCAATTACTACTACTCTACTATTTAAACAAGTAAGTATATGTAATGTTTACATCAAATGCACTAGTAAGCAAAAATGACAACTACTTTTGAGTAGGAAATACGTTTGTTATGTGTAAACATTAACGTTGCTTTTCTATATTTTCATACCAACAGCAAATAAAGACATACATACAAGAACATCCTTTAAAAGACATTTCTGCTTCTGTGACTACTACTTTGATTAACTGTAAGTATAAATGCATCAATAATGATGTTAGCACCACAAATGTAAAAAAATGTGTTCTGATTTTGTTTCTTTCTACTCTTTCCTAGAACAAGTAAATCAAAATGACTGAAGGTGCAGAATTTGTCATGTCTCAGAAAAATAAATTACTATTATGCTACATGGGTTATGTGTATAATCAGGAAAGACAAAGTGGTAGAAAGGTTTTTTGGAAGTGTACCAAATATTACTCCAACAAATGTTATGGGAGGGCCACTACTGAGGAAACTAATGTGCTATTTACTAGAGAACACAATCCTCCCCCAAATGTCACAGAAATTGAAATTAGAGATGCTTTAGAAAGTATTAAAAGTGCTAGCACACAAAGTGACAAACCAACCACACAAATCCTTAAAGAAGAACTGGTAAAAGTCCCAGCCCATGCTTCAGGTCAACTACCCTCTATTGACTCCCTGAAACGCACAATTGCACGCACTAAACGACTCACTAGCACAACCCAACCCAACCCAACAAGTTTTGAGGAAATTATTATTTCACCAGAAATGGCCATCACACACAATAAAGATAAATTTATTCTTTTTGATAATGAAAGCAGTACAAACAGAATAATTATGTTTGCAACTGCAAGTAATTTACGAAAAATCCAACAGTGTCCCCAATGGATGATGGATGGAACATTTAAACCCTGCCCAAAACCTTTTTATCAACTGTATTCCATCCACGGTTTATACCATAATTCTAACATACCTTTCATTTACTGTTTGCTACCCAACAAACAGCAAACAACTTACACCGAAATATTAAATGTTCTCAAAACGGAAATCAATAATTATTTTCCTGAAAAAATAATTATTGATTTCGAATTAGCTATGATTAATAGCATTTTGAGAACATTTCCCCACACAGCAATCCAGGGTTGCTATTATCATTTTAATCAGAGTATATGGAGGCATCTCCAAAAATCTACTTTAAGTATACTATACTCTACAGATAGCACCTTTGCCTATCAAGTTAAAAAGTTAATAGCCCTGGCCTACGTCCCTGTTACAGATGTAGCTGAACATTACAATTTATTAATTGACAGCGCATATTACAAGAGGAATGAGGATAAACTAACCCCATTGCTGGACTATTTTGAAGACACTTGGGTGGGAAGGTTGCACAGATCTGGACATCGACGCCAGCCCAAATTCCAAATCCCTTGGTGGAATGTCTATCTTAGTACTTTAAACCAAGAGGCTAAAACCAACAACAGTGTAGAAGGGTGGCATAATGCTTTCCAAGCAACTACAAACAGAGGCAAACCCACATTCCATAACCTTCTAGAAGTTTTGAAAAAAGAACAAAGCTATCAGGAACTAAGAATGGAACAATCAGTGTCACAAATAGGTCCAAAACTCACTAAACAAACAAAACAAATGTTCCGACTACTTCAAAGTCAAGTCACACTATACCCTACAACTAGAGGATTAGAATACCTGGCAATAATAGCAAAAAGTCTACTATAAAAATGTAAACTAAATATACGAATGTCTTCTTACAATAATAGTAAAATTTACCAACAGTAAACATATATAATCAATTATAAATAAAACATATTTGTTTGACAAACTTATGCAAATTATGTACAAAAGTTCGTAACAAATATGCAATGTTTATAATTTATTCACACATACACATAACATTAAAAATCGACATTTCCCACCCAATCAAAATTGTAAAATAAATACTTACAATTTTTGGAGATGAGAGACGCAATCAAGGAAAAAGCAATCCATACAATCCAATCCAATATCTTTCTATTCCAATATGGGAAACCCTCAAAAACCCGAAAATAAAGTGTAAAACGTAAAAAAACGCTCCAGGAAATCCCGAAAACAGTAGTGTGGACACTTTAGTATTTAAAGTTATATACACACAATTTATAAAAAACGGTCACGCATATCATTGTATCAATCCGAATCGAAACCCTCAAAAAAACCCGAAAAAGGTTTAAAAAGTGTTAAAACCGCTCCTGGCAAACACGAAAAATAGGAGATAAATGTCAAAATATAAGCATAATAACTTAAACATTTGTGTCTCCGTTAAAAAACACGCTTCCTTCCATGTAGTTTTCATGCGAGGAACCGAAACCTGTAAAATAACATACATACTGAAACCCACCCACAAATACCCACTTCACATTTGTAAATATACTAACAATTAACATTAACCATGTAAGAAGACATTTCCGAACACTTAAAATAAGACTTGAAGGAAAAAAAGCACGACACATCTATAACGGGGACTTTTCACCCAAACGCTACTTAAACTATTAATACATACACCAAAAAACACTACAAAGTTCGATTATACCCTCAAACATGACCACTTACTTATAATTTGTAGTTAAAAATAACCTTACCTCTCTCCACGCGAAGCAACTCCCAACCGCGAGCTTCTCCAGTCCAGAATGGAGCGCAATAACCTTACGCGGTAAAAAAGTAGTCCCCTTAACCCATTTGTGTAAAAGGATAATAGAAAATACAATGTAATATGTAAAAAATATAATACATACACATGTATAATGTAACAAATTAATACACTATACTCATGACAATTTTCCTTATCTAAGAAAAATAAATATATCTAATATAAATTAATATATAATAATTATTATATATTAATAATATTAAAAAATTATGTAAGACTTTGAATAAAAGATGTAAATATTTGGTTATTGTGTATATTTATATGAATAAGTTTGTGTTTATTTTTAAGTAAACATTATAAATGTTTATGGTAATAATTAATAATGATAAATAATATAACTTATTTATTGTTATTAATATAACAATTTGAACCATTTACTATATAAAGAATGGCCAGAAAAAAGTATCTATTTTATCTGTGAATGTAGCTATTTTTGAAAATAATAAATGAATGTTTATGTTTATTAATTAATAATAATAATAATAATTAATAAAATAATTATTATTTTTATTAATTATTACAAAATGTTTTATAATAATTTCTAACTATAACAAAATTATTTAATAGCTTAACTAATATTTTGTCAATACCAGATATTATAATTAAACAAATTATTTCCCTATACAATTATAAACTTTAGAACCAAATTGATTTCTATGTTTAATGTAAAAACAACATTTTCTGAAATATACACCAAGAAATATTTTATTTTGTATTTCAATTTATCCTAACAAATGTAATACTAGCCATGTTACTTGTTAAAATTAAAAATGTTTTATATATATTTTATTATATTAATATTTAATATTAACATTTTTAAATATTAATGTAAGAAATGTATAACAAATCATTGTTTTATGTATTTCTATATAAATACTTGAAACTGTAAGTGACTGATGGGAATATGTAAAATTTACTGAAAGAATGTTGTAAACAAATGTTTTTTTATATTGACAACATGTATATAAATGTAAAGATGTTATTCTGTGAATACTAAAAGTCAAAAAAATATGATGTTATATTTGTTTGTGATTGTATTGTAGTACACAATAAAAATTAAAAATATTGTTTAATAAAGTTTTTTGAAAACATCCATGTTGCATTATTTTTTAATATTAAAAGACAGTAATGAACAAATGTATGCAAATGTGCTGCACACTGACCAATTTTATATGTCCTATTGCTACTCCAGTCAAGCTAATATCATAGAAGCTGCAGGACACTAGCTGAAAATTATTTACTATTCCTACTCCACTCAAGCTAATATCATAAAATGTGGTGGAGACTGACCAATGTTTATTTATTAATCCAACTCCAGTGTAGGTAATATCAGTGATGGTGCTGGACACCAACCAATTAATAATTACAATTCCAAGTCCACTCTAGCTACTGTCTGGAAACATGCTAATACATATATTTTTTAGATCAAAATAAAACTTAATAATGTAAAGTTATAATATTTTGTATTTTCGTGTAATAGCTTTAATGTATAAGTGTTTTATGTTACACTATACACCAGCACTCTAAAATACCCCAAACTGTCCCTAAACACTAAAAATACCCCTTCACCCCAAAGGCCAAAACTGACCCAGAACCCTACAAATACCCCTTTATCCACAAACTTAAAACTGACCCTCAACCCAAAAAATACCCCTTTAGCCAAGAACTGAAAACTGACCCTGAATCTTAAAAAAAATCCTTTACCCACAAACTAAAAACTGACCCAGAACCCTACAAATACCCCTTTACCCACAAACTGAAAACTGACCCTGAACCCTACAAATACCCCTTTACCCACAAACTGAAAACTGACCCTCAACCCTAAAAATACCCCTTTACCCAAGAACTGAAAACTGACCCAGACCCTTAAAAAAACTCCTTTACCCACAAACTGAAAACTGACCCTGAACCCTACAAATACCCCTTTACCCACAAACTGAAAACTGACCCTCAACCCAAAAAATACCCCTTTACCCAAGAACTGAAAACTGACACAGAAGGCCAAAAATATCCCTTTACCCACAAACTGAAAACTGACCCTGATCCCAAAAAATACACCTTTACCCAAGAACTGAAAACTGACCCTGAACCTTAAAAAAACTCCTTTACCCACAAACTGAAAACTGACCCAGAACCCTACAAATACCCCTTTACCCACAAACTGAAAACTGACCCTGAACCCTACAAATACCCCTTTACCCACAAACTGAAAACTGACCCTCAACCCTAAAAATACCCCTTTACCCAAGAACAGAAAACTGACCCAGAAGGCCAAAAATATCCCTTTACCCACAAACTGAAAACTGACCCTGATCCCAAAAAATACACCTTTACCCAAGAACTGAAAACTGACCCTGAACCTTAAAAAAACTCCTTTACCCACAAACTGAAAACTGACCCAGAAACCTACAAATACCCCTTTACCCACAAACTGAAAACTGACCCTGAACCCTACAAATACCCCTTTACCCACAAACTGAAAACTGACCCTGAACCTTAAAAAAACTCCATTACCCACAAACTGAAAACTGACCCTGAACCTTAAAAAAACTCATTTACCCACAAACTGAAAACTGACCCTGAACCCTACAAATACCCCTTTACCCACAAACTGAAAACTGACCCTGAACCTTAAAAAAACTCCTTTACCCACAAACTGAAAACTGACCCTGAACCCTACAAATACCCCTTTACCCACAAACTGAAAACTGACCCTCAACCAAAAAAACCCTTTACCCAACACCTGAAAACTGACCCTGAACACTGCAAATACCACTTTACCCACAAACAGAAAACTGACCCAAAACACTATAAATACCCCTTTACCTACAAACTAAAAACTGACCATGACCCCAAAAAATACACCTTTACCCCTGAACTTAAAACTGACACTGATTATAAAAAAACACCCCTTAATCCACAAACTGACAACTGACCCTTAACCCTTCCAAAACACCTTTACCCACAAACTGAAAAATGTCCCAAATCCCACTAAATACACCTTTACTCACGAACAGAAAAATGACCCTGAACCCTAAAAAATTAACCTATACCAAAAATTATTAAACTGAGCCTGAACACTATAAATAATAATGAACACAACATTAAACATTAATATATAATTAACAAAAAAATAATACTTTCCAAAAATAAATAAAATCTATATTATCACATTAGCTATAATAATAAATTTGATTAATTAATATTGTTTAATTCCAATTAAATAATTAACATAAACATAAATGTATACTTTACATTTAAATGTATCCAATTAATGTAATTAAGTCATTATTATAAATTAATTACCAATTAATTATTTTAAATAATATGCAATATATTAATTAGATAATAAACTAATTCTAATTAATTTGTTTGCAATTTATAAATTTAAATAATATGCAAATTCTTAATAAAATAAATCACTAAATATTAATAATTAATAACCAATTTATCAATTAAAATAATATACAAATAAATTTAAAAAAACAATCATTAAGAATAATTAATTAATCAATTAATCAATTAAATAATATAGTAAATACTTAATAATACAATTAACTAATTAATATTTATTAATTACCAATTAAAATCTAATTTAAAAAATTACCAAACATATATTGATTAATTAATTATTATTAAATTACTTCCCACCCGATTCCCCTATAAACCCACAACCCGCTCCTAAACATTAAGTACTATTTATTTATATATTATATATATATTTTTTTTTTTTACATTTTTTTCCAACATATTCTCGATATTTTTTACTTTCACTATATTTCGATATTTTGTCTGGTCGATATTTTTGAGTCGATATATTTGTATTCGATATTTTTAGGTCATTTTTTCAGTCGATATTTTGTCCAACGATATTCCTATAGTCGATATTTAGTCATTGTCGATATTTTTCCGTCGATATTTTGTCCATTCGATATTATGTAGTCGATATTATGTCCAGTTACCTTACTTTATATTTAAGTTCGGAGACCAGAATTTTTTTTAAAAAAATTCGCCTCAAAATTTTACAGACTGCATTAAAAAATTGGGGGTTTATCAGGAAGACATTTGATATCCCTTGCTATCACACACATACCCCAATATGGGATTCTCCTGGTACACCTCAATGTCTCCAGGATCAACTGTCACAACCTCTGAAAACAGCTGGGTTAAAAAAATGGGGAGATCTTTGGGCAGATTAGGGCTTAGTGAATTGGAACTCTTTAGTACAACTTACTGACGGCCAGTTGACTAGGTTCAAATACTATCAATTATCTGCCTGGTGGTCTAGTCAAAATATGCAAAGGGAGAAAGATACAGACATTCTTGATGCAATTGGCAGAGGGGGGAAATGGTTAAAAGAACTTTCATTTTGGTACAACTTGAGGATTAAAGAAGAGGAGAGTAATCTGTACCTGGAGGTGATAAATTTATGGGGAAATTGCATATCTGATCCTCCTGAAGAAGTCAGCAAAGTATGGTTAGACTCCTTTTCTCTTTCACAGAGGCTAATTAAACCAGCCAACTTAAGACTCAATCACCTGTTTACGGCCTATAGAGTCTATTGGACTCGGGCCAAATTGTACAAGATTACACGAAATAACTATTATTGTCCCCGATGTAATCATTACGCAGCTGATGATATTCATATCTTTTTGGAATGTCCAGTTATTCAAGACTATTGGAAAGCTATAATGGATTTTTTGGGTGATGTACTTTCAACAACTATTATTTGCTCTCGCAGACTTGTCTTCTTTGGTTTATTGAAAGATTATAATATCAATAGTTTGGATACTCAGCTCATCTTTTATATAGTAGTCATTGCAAGGAGACAAATTTGCATGGAGTGGAAGTCAGCGTCTCCTCCTAGATTCGCAGTATGCCTGAAGTATATAATGGAAGTATGTACAATGGATTTGGTTGGTCGTAGCGAGAACACTGAGAATGCCTGGTCTAAATTGGTGGTCTGGATAAATAGGTGAGCGGTCCTGTGATTATGCCAGAGGTTGTGTCGGTCCTGTCCTCCACCAGGCCTAGGGTGCCCAAAATAGGCCTAGAGGAGTAGGATAAGGAAAGCAGCCTACCTCTGGGACATCTCTGTCTGCTATGATACTGTCTCCAGGGCGGACTCGAAAATAACAGTATAAGAGGCAACAGTGAGACCCATCTAGAGCATACGAATTCTGGTGGCATATATGAGGACAAAAAAAACCCAACAAAAATAACCAAAGACAGAAGGATTCCAACACTGCATAGGTATTAACTGGGTATTTAGAAGAGTGTAATATTACTATGTAGCTTGTTAGAGATCTGCATGCATAGTGTACAAAACATTGTACCTGAACTTGGGCTAGGCCATTCGTTAAGTATATGACTAATAACTGGAGTAATTTCAGTGCTGCAAAGAGAGTGCATGCTAAATTTATAAGTGCTTGGGTGTTGACCGAGTGATATGATACGTACTTTGTGCTGGATGGGTGAATGGACAAGTGCATGGGACAGACAGAAAGATTCCTAAACTGCATAGGTAGCGACAGAGTATTTAAAAGACTCTGACGTCCATGAAAGCTGTGGTTTTTTCAGTGAATTTCTGAGGATTTTTAAATGCTAATTTCTAACTATAATGTCCCTGAAACTTGTGGTTTTTTCAGTGAATTTTATATATATGTATTTAATCTCCTCTCACTCTTACAAGGAAGGAATCAGCACTCAGGTTGTAGTTTGGAAGTATTTAATCTGCAAAGGATGTGATCCATGCGTTTCGGCTTGTCCGAACCTTGATAACAATACAAGACGTCATTGTAGCATTCTTATTTAAATATACAAATGCCTCCAGTTGCCAACATTAACAAAGGACTACTACTTTAATCTAAAAAGCTGGCAGCCATATTGGCCTGGTCACAATGTGAAAATTCAGGAATTGATAGAGTAAAGAAAAATAAACAAGTGTTAATATGCACACAATGTCATTTCAGCACATCTTGCCCCGCGACCGCCATACCTGTATGTTCGGCAACGTGACTTATTCATTATAAACCTACTTAGTATTACAAACATCAACATAAACAATGGACTACACATTACTTGAAAGTGAAAGGCTATCAGCCATATTAATCTGAACACGTTGCATATTATAATGGTTCTTACACGAAAGAAAAAAAAGGGGAGTTAATATACACACACTGTCCTTAAATAAAGTTCTAGCGATTATCGTTCCATTCCATTCACAGCTCATTTGAGATGTCATGAGTGATGTAACTGACTATGTCATAAATTATGGTATGTCCGAGGTCATTAGCAGTACATTGGGGGGGCGTAAGTTATAGTTAGTTCAAGTACCTATAACTGCTGAATTTCATTGGTTGTGTATGAGTCAAATCTGAGTCTAACTATACGTCCCTGTAATCTTTGTGTTTTTCAGCAAATTTCTTGTTTTTTTAACGTTAAGTAAGATGCATATCACAATGGATGGTGGGGGTTGGAAGCAGGGCCTAGCCTTGTGCTGCCCCCACCCAAGCTTGCTTCTCCTGCCTTTCCTCCTCCTAGCCATTCATTGTCCAAGTCCATTTCCATGCTCCCTTATTACAGCCCTGTGTGACCGTTGTTCTGCCACTGGCCTTCCCGCCTTATGTGAACAGTTAGCTTGCTGCCCCATCCACCCCATCCACCTCCTCCATATCCTCTGTTGTCTGAATCCATGGACTAGCCTCCTCCCTCCTGCCATGCATGGTCTGATGTGTTGCCACTGCCCTCCATTTAGCATGATGTACCAGTCCACTCCTCCTGCCCTCCATTGCCCAATTCTATGCCCCAAGCGGTACAAAAGGGGGTGGTGATGGACGGAGCATCTGAACCAATCAAACACTCACACCCAGTCAACATATCTGGGTCTAATCCATCACAATTCTTTAGCCCACTCTGCCACCCCAGTTCAGAAATGGCCATATGCAAATCAGTCTGACCCTTGGCCTCATGGGAACAGTCCAGCCCGAACTGCCAAGCCATGCCTTCCCTGGACCGGAAACAAGCTTCCTAGGACCGGTTTCTGGCATTACAGCCGTCTTCAGCCAGGTTTGCTTGAATCCAGTGGCAAAGTGAGCAAGGGACTCACGTCTGAGCATACCCTGCCAACTTATGGTGAACAAAGCGGTACAAAAGGGGGTGGTGATGGATGGAGCATCTGAACCAATTAAACACTCACACCCAGTCAAATAAGTCTGACCCTGTGCCTCATGAGAACAGTCCAGCCCGCACTGCCAAGCCATGCCTTTCCTGGACCAGAAACAAGCTTCCTTTCCTACGACCGGTTTCTGGCATTACAGCCGTCTTCAGCCAGGCTTGCTTGAATCCAGTGGCAAAGTGAGCAAGGGACTCACGTCTGAGCATACCCTGCCAACTTATGGCAAACAAAGCGGTACAAAAGGGGGTGGTGATGGACAATTCTATGCCCCATCATTGACCTCCTATTTAGCCTCTATGCTTAGCTTGCTGTACCTATTCTCCTTCCCCCTGGCCTCCGATGTCTGTGTGCATGCCCTTGCTCCATCCTTTTTGCCCACCATGATCCATGGACCTGCCACTCAATCTACTCTGAGTGTTCTGTTGAGATGCCACTCCCCTCCCACCTGCCTAGCATTGTCAGATGACTGTAACCTGTCCCTGCCACCTCCACCCTACCTGTCCACATTCCATGCCTCTATCCCCTTCCTCCTGTCCTCCATGGTCCATTTTACTGCCAAACCCTTCTGCCTTCTGCCCTCTCTGGTCTGTTGTGCTGCAACTGCTCCTCCTGCTGCCCCACGTTGTCTGTTGTGAGGCCCCTTCCCATGAAGTCTCTTGTCTGTGCCCAGGTCCTGACCCTCCCTTCTATCCTCCATGGTCCTTTGTGCATGCCTCTGTACCCTCCTTCTTGCCCATCATAGCCATTGTGCTGCCACTAACCCTCCCGCTTCCCATCCATGGTCTTCTGTGCTGCCACGGACCCTCACACCTTCGCTGTGTGGTCAGCTTGCTGCCCCTGACCCCCTCCCACCTGAAGGAATATAAAACTGATATTATGTAATGTTGACCTAATGTATCCAATATATTAACACGCTACTTTAGGGGGACCTCTTGTAAATACACTTGAATCAGATATACATGAAGAATCGGGCCTTGACCGAACAAACGCCATCTTGGTTTCGTTTCTTTGTCTCTACCTTGCTAGTTAGGAAAACACGTGACCTGCTGCTGCTTAAAAAGTCTAAGGGGTTGGTCTGTGCTATGAATGGACCCTTGGTTCTAAACTAAGAAATCCAAGGTCACATATGTCTTTCTTGTAGGATGCAAAAAACACACAAATGCCTAGACCACTCTTTTTAAAAAAAAAACAAGAACAATTAATGAAGGTCAAGAATACTCTTTATTGAATTCTGACCATGTACTTATATGTTATACCTTTGACTTCTTTTTTTACTTTCAAAGTTTTTTTACATATATATTCATTAGCAAAGATAGGACAAACTGTACATATATTTACAAACCAATTTATAAACAAAACATGTCACAATGTATCTACACAAACTCAATAAAACAACATCATCACAACAAAAAACACATTAAATTGATGTGTACTTAATCTCAATAAATGAGAGACAAAATCAAATGGAGGAACAGAAAGGCAGGAAGGAAGGAGAGCATAAGGATGTAACACACGTGCCGGTCGATCTCAACAAAGATCGCCGCTCGTTTTGTGGGTGTGCTTTATGTCATGCTCAGACCCGAGGATTTTGGTACTTGTAGTAAAATCTATCTTTTCAATTAAAATCCGAGAAATGTCGCACATATCTTTAATCCATATCCCACACTGCAAAAAGAGCGGACATCTTTGTTGAGATCGACCGGGACGTGTGTTACAACCGGAGTGACTCGAGAAATAGGTAAGCGCTTTGCCAGATTTGTGGTAAAACCAGCTTGACTAAGCGCGCTATCCAAAGGGCTTACAATGTTCTCCTTTTGTCTTTTACAGTACTCGAACGTGTGTGGCAGAAAACCGCCGTATAAATCACTTTAGATGATCAGGTAAGGGCCTCATTGCTCCAATGGAGCACCCCAATAAGCTAGAATTGTTTGAAAGGCAGGACAGCAGCATTGAAACGTTTTTAAATGTTTTGCAGCTCTGTATTTTCATGGCATGGAGTGTTTGAAAGTGTACATGTGTTGAGTAAACTCCACATACAACGTGAAGAATCAGAACGGAATCTGCCAACAACGAATACAAAGGTAGGCCACATAATGGCTTTCACACTAGGCTAAAGAGGCTCTAGGTTTGAATAATTACACTTCGCATTTTCTTAACAGCCCCCTGCACCTTTGACTGCCAAAACGTTGGGGAATTAAAGAGAGAAAAATTTCCGAGCATAACAAGAGAGTCTTCCACAGTCCACCTCCTAAATCTGGTATGTAGTCTTAAGTCAGAGACATTGCATTGGTCATTTATGCAACTTTAATGGAGATAAACAATGAGATTTTTAAACACAAAACTTTATTGTTTTGTTGTTCACATCATACAGACAAAAGAAAAAAGGCCCTGATGAGATTCCAGAAACTGGTTTCCTGTAATCGGAACGTGTTGGCATATTTGGAGGCACATGCACACTTGGAGGCACATTTGAAGGAATAATTTACTCACAAGAACTATTTGTTAGCTTTAACACCATGAACGAGTATTATTAATTTGACTCTATTCCTTATGCTATCCTTCCTTCCTGCCTTTCTTTTCCTCCTTTTGATTTTGTCTCTCATTTATTGAGATTAGGTACACATCAATTTAATGTGTTTTTTGTTGTGATTATGTTGTTTTTTTGAGTTTGTGTAGATACATTGTGACATGTTTTGTTTATAATTTGGTTTGTATAGTATTGTAAATATATGTACAGTTTGTCCTATCTTTGCTAATGAATATATATGTAAAAAAACCTTAACTGACCTACCCCCGGAATAGTTTGAGCTGAGTTTTGGAGCAATCAATAGTGCCTCATATGGGTTTTCCTGTTGGTTTCACAAGAAGTGGTACTTTTCCATGTACGGGGTTTTCATGAGGTATGCTGAAAGTATATATGCACTCTTTTGAATGTAATCCAGCAGTCTCCTCTGTGCACCTTATAGTCTCACTGTTGCTCTCCATTGTGTGTCTTGCTTCTAGTGCCCATCCTGCCTGACCTCCATGGTCATCATGCTGCTCCTGCCCTGCCCCCTTGCCCCCAATCCTCTGTTTTCTGGGTTTTCAAATACTGACAAAGCACTTTTAAATTATTTGTTGTCTTTATGTTTTTTATCCAGTTAACCACTTGATTAAATTTTGCACTGTTTTAAATGTAATCCAGCAGTCTCCTCTGCGCACCTTTGAGGGTGAGGACGAGAGAGAGGCTCCCCTATGTAGGGCGCTTTTGCAAAATAAACGATTGAACCTTCTCCATTGCCGACTGACTTATTATTGTTAAATAAGGTGTATGGGCTATTGGTAAGTATGGTACACAGTCAAAATATCGAGTTGTAAATATCGACCTACCAAAATATCGTGTTAGAAATTTCAAAGGTATAGAATATCGATGTCAAGAATATCGTTGGACAGAATATCGACCCTAAGGTAAGTAATATCGAAATTATTTATATCGATGTAAGTAATATCGAAGTTAGTAATATCGATAGCATATATATCAATGTCACTAATTTCGATGACACTAATATCGATATTTTTATGATTTTTTTGTTTTTTATTATGTATGTGTTATATGTGTTACTTAAGTATTTAAAATAAATAATATTTATATGTGTATTAATTTTATATATTAATAAATGTATTTATAAGCAAATTATATGTTTTAGTACCGGAGCGGGTAGTGGGTTTATAGGGGAATAGGGTGGGAAGTCATTTAATTATGTTTAATTAATTATTAATTAGTAGGAATTATAAAATAATTTTAATTAATTGATAATTAATTTTAATTAATTGGAAATTAATTTTAAATCATTGATAAATATGTTCTGTAGCGGGTTGTGGGTTTATAGGGGAATAGGGTGGGAAGTAATTTAATTATGTTTAAATATTTATTAATTAGTAGGAGTTATAAATTAATTTTCATTAATTGCTAATTAATTTTAATTAATTGGAAATTAATTTTAATTAATTGATTAATTGATAAATATGTTTTGTAGTGGGTTGTGGGTTTATAGCGGAATAGGGTGGGGAGTAATTTAATAATGTTTAATTATTTATTAATTAGTTGGAATTATAAACTAATTTTAAATAATTGCAAATTAATTTTAAATAATTGGTTATTAATTTTAATTGATTGGTAAATAATTTTCATTAATTCATAAATAGATAAATGTGTTCTGTTGCGGGTAGTGGGTTAATAGGGGAATATGGTGGGAAGTAATTTAAATGTAATTAAGTAATATTTTATTTATTTATTTATTTATTTGAGCGATTTTTAGAGCGCGCAAATACCCTAGGGTGTCTCGGCGCTATAGTTGCAGAACTCTCAAGTGGATAGGGGAGTTTTTAGGCCGGGAACAACCAAGTTTTTAGTTTTTTCCTGAAATTGAGCAGAGTCGGAGCAGATTTGATGTGGAGGGGGAGCGTGTTCCACAATTTGGCTGTGGTGACAGAAAAGCGTTTGTCACCCCAGTTGGCTCTTCTTGTTCGAGGGACTCTTAGTAAGTGAGCTGTGGATGAATGTCATGTTCTTGGGTGTTCGAGCGGGCGAAAAGCTTGTCTTAAGAATAGAGGGCCTTGGTTGTGGGTCGCTTTATATGCTATGCATAGAGCCTTGAATTTGATCCGACTCCTCACCGGCAACCAGTGTAACTGTTGGATGTTAGGGGAGATGGATGCAAATTTAGGGATAGATAACAGGGTCCTGGCTGCTGCATTTTGCACTATCTGCAATTTGTTGAGGACCTTTTGTTGCGCGTTTAGTAGCAAGGCATTGCAGTAGTCTGTTTTGGAAAAGACTAGTGTGCTAACTAAGGTTTTACCTGCAGATGGAGGAAGGTAAGGGATTAACTTTTTGATCCTTTTTAAAATGTGGAAGGAAGAGGACACCACCGAATTAGCATGCTGCTGGAAGGACATCTTGTTATCGAAGATGACACCTAGATTTCGTACCTTGGTTACTGGTTCAGGAGGTTGTCCCATCTGAGGTGGCCACCATTGCGGGGACCAAGTAGGTTGCAGCCTCCCGAATGTCATCACTTCTGTTTTATCAGAATTCAATTTAAGACAGTTGGATGACATCCAGGAGCTTATTGCCTTCATTCCATTTTGGAAGTTAGCTGCCACAGAAGTACCGTCGTTGTATACGGACAACACCAGTTGGGTGTCGTCAGCGTATGTAGTGGGGGAGATTCCATGGGATTTTATGACCCTCGCCAAGTCAGACACATATATGTTGAAGAGTGTCGGGCTTAGCGAGGATCCCTGCGGAACTCCACAAGGCAAGGAGAAGGTCTGGGAGATGTAGTTGCCTATTTTCACTGTTTGCGGGCGGTTAGACAAGAATGAAGCAAGAAGATCTTTAGCTTTGTCTTTTATTCCTATGGCTGCGACACGGTCGATCAAAGTAACATGATCGACCGTGTCGAATGCTGCGAAGAGATCTAAAAGTATGAGAATCGCGGCGCCTTTGTTGTCCATAGTGGACCTTATCTCGTCCGCTGCTTTTAAGAGCGCAGTCTCTGTTCCATGGCCCTGTCGGAACCCAAACTGGGTGTCGTCCAGCAGGTTATTGTCATGCATGTAGGTAGACAACTGGGTGTTCATGATTTTTTCAAAAACCTTAGCAGGGAAAGGGACACATGCAATGGGCCTGTAGCTGGCAGGGAGGAGAGGGTCTAGGGTAGGCTTTTTTAGAAGAGGTTTGATGATAGCTTCCTTCCAGACAGAAGGGTAAATGCCCGTTGTGAACATTACATTACAGATGGTAGATAGTGACGGGGCAATGGCCTCAGGGATGAGATTAAGAATGCCAGGAGGGCAAGGATCAAAAGGTGAACCTGATTTGGTTCGAGCTATCAAGGGTTGGATGAGTTAGTGCGTGGTGGCTTCAAAGGCTAGAAAAGCTGGGGCATTATCTACAGTGGATTGCAGAGTGGGAATGGGAGACGGGTCAGGGGAGAAATTGGTGAAAATGGCTCTGACTTTATCTTCAAAGAATTTGGCTAAAGCGTCCGAAAGGGCCTGTGATCCTTCTGGGCGAGGTGCAAGGGGGTTGGATAGGTAACTGACCACCTGAAATAGTTTACCTGTACAGTTTTTGGCTTGAGTGATTTGGTTGGTGTAATAGGTGGTTTTCTCTGCTTTTATAAGTTTTTTGTAGTTAGATAAAGCATTTTTGTATGTGAGTTTTTCACTGGGATTGAAATGGCGGCGCCACTGCCTTTCTAGGTTCCTACAGTATTGTCTCTGTAGTCGGAGTGGTTCGGTGAACCAAGGAGCAGAAGGGAGTTTTCTACTCCGGTGAGAGGTTTTGATGGGTGCTAGCTTGTTACAGGCTGCCTTTAGATTATTCAGGTAGTTAGCGGAGGCTGCTATGGGGTCCTGTTCATTTGGCATTGAGCTATCTCGCATCATCTGCGAGAGATGGTCCAGGTTGATGTTTTTCCAATCTCTATAGTTAGTAGGCGAAGGAGGTGTAGAAAGGGGATTGATAGAGTTGGTTGGGATGGAAAAACATAAGGCAGCATGATCTGTCCAAACTAGAGGGATGACCCAGGTGATGGAGATCTTCGGATTGTTAGTGAAGAGTCCGTCCAAAGTGTGTCCCGCTTTATGGGTGGGCTGTTTAACAATTTGTAAGAGACCAGCTGCCTCTAGGTCGTTGATTAGTGTTGCGGTATCGGGGTCGTCCATGGCTTCTAGGTGAAAATTGAAGTCACCCAAGATGGTGAAGTGTGGGGATCCTATTGAAGCCTCGATGATGTTGTCTAAAAACGAGAGGAATTTGAGTCTGGATCCTGGAGGGCGGTAAATTAATATGCCTTTGAATGATGATCTGCCTGAGAGGCCTATAGTAAAGATAAGTGCCTCGCACTAGCAGTTGTTTAATTCTGTTGTAGTTATTTTGAGATGGTCTTTATAAATGATGGCTATTCCACCACCTTTCCTTTTTGGTCTGTCTAGCTTGCATACGCAGTAGTTGCTGGGCGTAGCGTCTCTGAAATCAGGACCGGAGGACTCATCCCCCCTTGTCTCAGTGACAAATAATAAATCTAGTTTCTGTGAGTCTATGAAATCGGCAATTTCAAATTTGTGTTTCGGCAGAGACCGTACATTTATGACTGCTGCTAACACTTGACGAGAGGAAGCTATGGGAGGGGCAGGCGTATTTTCAGTGCAAGTGGGACATTTAAGTGGCCCTATACATGGATTAGCATAGCTGAAGTGAGGTAGAGTGTGGGCTGCCTCTGCTATAGGTATGATGCTCAGGAGTTTAGATTAGTGGCGACGTGTTTTGAGTGGGCCGGGGAGGTAGTGGTGTAGGGGGGGTGGCCCTAGGCCCGTCCTCGGCGTGGACGAGCGCAGACGAGCTTGCCTTATGCGCGCCTTCGGCGCGCAATCATCGCCCGCTGCGCTCGTCCGCTGCGCTTCCGGTTCCGGTACATTGTAAATAGTGATGAGATGGGGTGGCAGGGGGGCGTGGTCAGCTCGGAAGGGCGTGGCCGGTAGCCGAAGGGCGCCGTTTCTATGGCAACCCTGTCCGCGTCAGCTTTTAATCGGCTGGGCGGTAGAGTGCTCGTAGCGAAGGCGAGTGGTTCAAAGTATTTAAAAACACAGAGTGAATACAATTACAAATGTGGCATAAAATCTCCCGGCTTCCGCCTCAGGAGAGAGTTACAGCAACAAGCGCTAGTGATCAGCGCGATCTTTTAAGGAGGCTGGCGGGGGGCGTGGTCAGCTCGGATGGGCGTGGCCGGTAGCCAAAGGGCGGCGTTGCTATGGCAACCCTGTCTGCGTCAGCTTTCAATCGGCTGGGCGGTAGAGTGCTCGTAGCGAAGGCGAGTGGTTCAAAGTATTTAAAAACACAGAGTGAATACAATTACAAATGTGGCATAAAATCTCCCGGCTTCCGCCTCAGGAGAGAGTTACAGCAACAAGCGCTAGTGATCAGCGCGATCTTTTAAGGAGGCTGGCGGGGGGCGTGGTCAGCTCGGATGGGCGTGGCCGGTAGCCGAAGGGCGGCGTTGCTATGGCAACCCTGTCCGCATCAGCTTTCAATCGGCTGGGCGGTAGAGTGAACGTAGCGAAGGCGAGTGGTTCAAAGTATTTAAAAACACAGAGTGAATACAATTACAAATGTGGCATAAAATCTCCCGGCTTCCGCCTCAGGAGAGAGTTACAGCAACAAGCGCTAGTGATCAGCGCGATCTTTTAAGGAGGCTGGCGGGGGGCGTGGTCAGCTCCGATAGGCGTAGCCGGTAGCCGAAGGGCGGCGTTGCTATGGCAACCCTGTCAGCGTCAGCTTTCAATCGGCTGGGCGGTAGAGTGCTCGTAGCGAAGGCGAGTGGTTCAAAGTATTTAAAAACACAGAGTGAATACAATTACAACTGTGGCATAAAATCTCCCGGCTTCCGCCTCAGGAGAGGTACAGCAACAAGCGCTAGTGATCAGCGCGATCTTTTAAGGAGGCTGGCGGGGGCGTGGTCAGCTCGGATGGGCGTGGCCGGTAGCCGAAGGGCGGCGTTGCTATGGCAACCCTGTCCGCGTCAGCTTTCAATCGGCTGGGCGGTAGAGTGCTCGTAGCGAAGGCGAGTGGTTCAAAGTATTTAAAAACAGAGTGAATACAATTACAAATGTGGCATAAAATCTCCCGGCTTCCGCCTCAGGAGAGAGTTACAGCAACAAGCGCTAGTGATCAGCGCGATCTTTTAAGGAGGCTGGCGGGGGGCGTGGTCAGCTCAGATGGGCGTGGCCGGTAGCCGAAAGGCGGCGTTGCTATGGCAACCCTGTCCGCGTCAGCTTTCAATCGGCTGGGCGGTAGAGTGCTCGTAGCGAAGGCGAGTGGTTCAAAGTATTTAAAAACACAGAGTGAATACAATTACAAATGTGGCATAAAATCTCCCGGCTTCCGCCTCAGGAGAGAGTTAAAGCAACAAGCGCTAGTGATCAGCGCGATCTTTTAAGGAGGCTGGCGGGGGCGTGGTCAGCTCGGATGGGCGTGGCCGGTAGCCGAAGGGCGGCGTTGCTATGGCAACCCTGTCCGCGTCAGCTTTCAATCGGCTGGGCGGTAGAGTGCTCGTAGCGAAGGCGAGTGGTTCAAAGTATTTAAAAACACAGAGTGAATACAATTACAAATGTGGCATAAAATCTCCCGGCTTCCGCCTCAGGAGAGAGTTAAAGCAACAAGCGCTAGTGATCAGTGCGATCTTTAAAGGAGGCTGGCGGGGGCGTGGTCAGCTCGGATGGGCGTGGCCGGTAGCTGAAGGGCGGAATGCTATGGCAACCCTGTCCGCGTCAGCTTTCAATCGGCTGGGCGGTAGAGTGCTCGTAGCGAAGGCGAGTGGTTCAAAGTATTTAAAAACACAGAGTGAATACAATTACAAATGTGGCATAAAATCTCCCGGCTTCCGCCTCAGGAGAGAGTTACAGCAACAAGCGCTAGTGATCAGCGCGACCTTTTAAAGAGGCTGGCGGGGGGCGAGGTCAGCTCAGATGGGCGTGGCCGGTAGCCGAAGGGCGGCGTTGCTATGGCAACCCTGTCCGCGTCAGCTTTCAATCGGCTGGGCGGTAGAGTGCTCGTAGCGAAGGCGAGTGGTTCAAAATATTTAAAAACACAGAGTGAATACAATTACAAATGTGGCATAAAATCTCCCGGCTTCCGCCTCAGGAGAGAGTTAAAGCAACAAGCGCTAGTGATCAGCGCAATCTTTTAAGGAGGCTGGCGGGGGCGTGGTCAGCTCGGATGGGTGTGGCCGGTAGCCGAAGGGCGGCGTTGCTATGGCAACCCTGTCCGCGTCAGCTTTCAATCGGCTGGGCGGTAGAGTGCTCGTAGCGAAGGCGAGTGGTTCAAAGTTTTTAAAAACACAGAGTGAATACAATTACAAATGTGGCATAAAATCTCCCGGCTTCCGCCTCAGGAGAGAGTTAAAGCAACAAGCGCTAGTGATCAGCGCGATCTTTTAAGGAGGCTGGCGGGGGCGTGGTCAGCTCGGATGGGCGTGGCCGGTAGCCGAAGGGCGGCGTTGCTATTGCAACCCTGTCCGCGTCAGCTTTCAATCGGCTGGGTGGTAGAGTGCTCGTAGCGAAAGCGAGTGGTTCAAAGTATTTAAAAACACAGAGTGAATACAATTACAAATGTGGCATAAAATCTCCCGGCTTGCGCCTCAGGAGAGAGTTACAGCAACATAATGTATTTAAATTAATTGTTTTGTTAATAATATAATTGATAATTATTTATTTATTGGTCTTTAAATAATATACATTGGTATTTTTTAATATTTAATTTGGGCTAAATATATTTTGATAATCATGTCTTTAATAATTATGTATAGGTATTGTGTATGGTTTATATTTATTTAATAGTTTAAATTTTAATTACTAAAAAAAGCTTTTATTTATAAGTATGTTATTTTAACCCCTACGCTTCTCCAACACTTTCCCTACTGTTACACTCTCTGGAGTGGGAATAGTAATTTTTACCCTACGCTATCCAACGCTTTCCCTACTGTTGCACTCTCTGGAGTGGGAATAGTAATTTTTACCACTACGCTATCCAACGCTTTCCCTACTGTTGCAATCTCTGGAGTTGGAATAGTAATTGTTACCCCTACGCTATCCAACGCTTTCCCTACTGTTGCACTCTCTGGAGTGGGAATAGTAATTTTTACCCCTACGCTATCCAAAGCATTCCCTACTGTTGCACTCTCTGGAATGGGAATAGTAATTTTTACCCCTACGCTATCCAACGCTTTCCCTACTGTTGCACTCTCTGGAGTGGGAATAGTAAATTGTACCCCTACGCTATCCAACGCTTTCCCTACTGTTGCACTCTCTGGAGTGGGAATAGTAAATTTTACCACTACGCTATCCAACACTTTCCCTACTGTTGCACTCCTTGGAGTTGGAATAGTAATTGTTACCCCTACGCTATCCAACACTTTCCCTACTGTCGCACTCTCTGGAGTGTTAATAGTAATTTTTACTCCTACGCTATCCAACGCTTTCCCTACTGTAGCACTCTCTGAAGTGGGAATAGTAATTTTTACTCCTATGCTATCCAACGCTTTCCCTACTGTTGCACTCTCTGGAGTGGGAATAGTAATTTTTACCCCTACGCTATCCAACGCTTTCCCTACTGTTGCACTCTCTGGAGTGGGAATAGTAATTTTTACCCCTACGCTATCCAACGCTTTCCCTACTGTTGCACTCTCTGGAGTGGGAATAGTCATTTATACTCCTACGCTATCCAACACTTTCCCTACAGTTGCACTCTCTGGAGTGGGAATAGTAATTATTACCCTTACGCTATCCAACGTTTTAAATAATTAATGTTATAAATATTAAAAGAATATTTAATTATTTATATTTTTACATTGTATTTATGTTATTGTTTTATGTTTGTAAATGTATTAGTAAATTAGAATATATTTTATTAAATTATAAATTAGTAAAATAATTATTACTATTTATTGTTCAGTACGTATATATTATATATTTACTGTATTTATTTAATTAATGTATTATTATTAAATATGTATTATTTATTAATTTTAAACATTATTGGATACTTTTAACTATGTACATTTTATTTATTAGTATTATTTACTTTATTTTACATTTATATTTTAAAAGAAAAAAAAAGATATTTTTAACATTGATATTTTTAACATCTATATTATTTTTTCGATATTTTTCTACTTACCATGTTGTAGATAGGATGTCGATATTCTTGCCCTTGATATTTTTGACTCGATATTCCTGTAGGTCGATATTTTGTAGGTCGATATTTTGTCAGTGATGCGGTAAGTATAGCTCTATGGTATATATTTTCAGTACTTCAGTTGGGGACTCCACCGGGACTCTGCAATAGGGCCATCCCCTCCTGTAAACAGGAGTAGAGGGACAGGGAGGGGTTCTGGTCGATTGGGTGGATTGAAAAAGGATCCTAATTAAGAAACCAGTTTGTGGTAAGAAAAAGAAATTCCACTCTCAAGCCCAGTGACCTTCCCAGCTGCTAAATGACCCTTCGCCGAAGTCCTTCGGGCTTAACCCGTAACAACTGACCGTGTTGGTCTTTAAAGGAGTAGGCAGTGGAGAACTCACAATCAGACCTGAGTGCACCAGGTGAGTGAATCGTATTGAATTATTTTTGACGTCTTTGGAATAAGCACTTTAGAGGAGTGGCTTTTGAAAACAGTTAACTGTATTTGGAATTTGGTGGTTAGTGAACCCCCAGGAATCTGGGGTCTGACGTGGTAGTGGAGTGACTGCACGAGCAGATGCCCCTTGGACTTGTTTGGTGATTATTTGAGACAACATCGGATGCCTTAGTGTTGCACAGGGGGTGCTCATTCGGCCGGATCCACTTCGGAAAAGCCCTAGGAGCAACTGGGTAAGCTTGGATTCTGGAGCTATGCGCCCAACCAGCACAGGACTATGGGATGGTCTGTAAGAGGGTTCGTGGTTTGCCTGTCTGATGATCTCAGGGCAGTCTTTGGACTGTCTCTTTTGTGAATCTGTGTGGTCTGGAATCCGGCGTGATCGATTCTCCGAACAGGTGTCGACGGGCTCTGTTCGATTTGGAAGACATGTCGTTTTGAATTTTGGAACTGTGACCGAATTGCCTCTATCTATCAAAAAGTATGCACTTTACGTATGAATGGCTAGTGAGTTTGTATGATTTAGGAGCGAAAGGGTATGTAATGAACGGACGCGTCCATGAGAATAAGTCTAGTTGAAACGGTATGAGTTATTGAATTTATAAACATGTTGGGCCCGATTCACAGAATGAACTTAAGACTCAATCCTAAATTTACTACTATTTTGGTATTCACAGAATGCACTTACTACTTTTGGCATTCACAGAATGCACTTACTACTTTTGGCATTCACAGAATGAACTTACTACTTTTGGTATTCACAAAAGCTAGGATTTTGTCTTAAGTTTGTCTTAAGACAGACTTAAGACAGACTTAAGACAAACTTAAGACAGACTTAAGACAGACTTAAGACAAAATCCTAACTTCTGTGAATACCAAAAGTAGTAAGTTCATTCTGTGAATACCAAAAGTAGTAAGTGCATTCTGTGAATGCCAAAAGTAGTAAGTGCATTCTGTGAATACCAAAATAGTAGTAAGTTTAGGATTGAGTCTTAAGTTCATTCTGTGAATCGGGCCCGTTGTGTTTTAGTAAATTGTGTTTAGGATGTTGCTGTCGTCGGGGTGGACGGCTGAAAGAAAGACAGCCTGCTCCTCTGGAAGGCAGTACCAGTTTTGATATGTACGTAAAACATGGTATTTCTCCCATTCTGTTTAATACACTATGGAACAAGTACACTAAAGAGAATTCGGAACTACAATGGCCTTTAACGGGGTCTTTCGATGAAAGAAAAATTAATTATGTGTAAAACAAATTGTTTATGAAAAGGAGCCGTCAAACTATGTTCGACTCCTTGAAGGAGGTGAAGTGACAGAGAATAAGAGAAGAACATTTGGGAAAAATTAAAGCTGGGCAGACTGTTACCCAAAAAGCAGTAGCATATGAAAAGGAAAAGTTAAAGAAAAATATTGAACAAATGGATAGACAATTTCAATTACAGACAGAAAAGAGTTGTATGACACGGACGGAGGTAGAAGATGAGATAGAGGAATTATTAGAAGCCCGTCCGCCACCTCCATATGCCCCTCAAGGTTTATATCATGCAGTACCAGTAGCTAGAACGGGGATGGCTGGAGCTCCATCTTTCACAGCGGCGCCCTCAGTCGCCACTGCACCGGTAGCCGTGCCCCCTCCGGCTCCGCTGTTTCCTCCTCCTACCCTTCGTCCATCTATCTCAGAATTGATTTCTTTGCTACCTGGGCCGATTGTTGCTTCCCCCTTGCCCCAAGGGTTTGTAACACCCACGACTGCAGGACCGGCAGTCACCCCCATGGGAATGACTCCTGCCTCTTTAGATGTTACGCCATGATGCCCCGTGGGGGGTTTGGAAGGCCGACAAGTCTTTACTCGATGGTCCTTAGGGTATGATGAAAGACGGGCTATTGTGATTCAGGCATTCCAATGGATGCGGAATCCGATTTATACTTTTGAAGATATTTGGAGCACTATGAAAGATTTTGAACCAGTTACGCAACAATTGGCACTAGAACATATGGCAATTCGATTAATTTATTTATAGGAACAATGTTTTGAAGAAGGGCTGGCTCCTCAGATATTATGTGATATCAGGGATCGAGCTTTTAAGTTCGAAATGCAAGCCGAAGAAGTATTTCAGAATGTCGAGACCCTGATACATTACCGGGAACGAATGCATAGGAAATGTCCAGATTGGGGGGCACAGCATCCTATGAGAAAGGTGCACCCCCTTTTCCATCCTGAGATTCCCGAGGTAAGAGATGGAGGTGGAACAGTGACCAGAAATCGTGTAGAGGCACGTTTCCATGAGCAGTGGGTTTATACCCCTTGGAAGCGAAGTGAGGTTCTTACATTAAAAGCCCAACTTCCTGACCCCTGTAAAAATCCTAAAGCCTATTATAAAGAATTAACTGAAGCTGCAAACTCGGCAGTCATGACTTTAGCTGATATTGAGCTATTTTTTGGCCTTTTGATCCCAGTAGATATATGGAGACAGGTACATGATTCAGATCATGCTGCAGAACTTGGAGGGACTTGAGATCAGATTAAAGTTTGGGATAAGTATCGGAAGTCGGGTGATAAACCAAAAGAGGAGATCTTAGCTATACCCGGACGTATTATATCATACATGCAAACTCTTATTCCTCCACGGAAAGTAGACTGGGATAAATTAACGACTTGTAAACTGAAAAAGGATGAAAGTGTGTCCGATTTCTTTACCCGGTTTGAGAAGGTATTTATTGATTTTAGCGGACAGGACTTGTCCACGGAGGGTGGCATACGATTATTCATGAACAGATTTGTCACAAATTTGTTGCCTGAAATAATGGCACGGTTACAGGCTGCTGAAAGCACATGGACCACCTCGACCCCTTCAGTAATTATTATAATGGCTCAATATTATGAACATCGGGAGAATGAGAGCAAGGATAAGACTGATAAAAAGGTTAAAGAGTTAAAAATCCGAGTGCTACTACAACAGGTTAGTAGAGGACAAAATACTGGAAGGGGAGGAAGAGGTTCATTCCCAAGAAGGGCAATGAGTGGAAGACGAGGGGGAGCGGGTCCTGCTCCTGATATAGGGATAAATCAGTGTTCCAATTGTAGACAGGAGGGACACTGGCGGGCTCAGTGTCCATTGCTATATGGACGAGGTGCTTTTAAAAGAGGAAGAGGGTGAGGTGGTACTGATCAGACTAGTATGAGACGCATAGACATGTCCGGTGGTGAGTCCGGAAGGAATTATTTTGATGATCTTCAAGGGTGGCAATATTATAATGAAGATTATTGGGAGGATGAATTTGATGGACATGGTTACGCATGAGACAGCCAAGGACAGAGCAGGGGCCACATATCAGTACCAGTTGACCAACAGAGGCCTTATGTAAATGGGCAATTGATGGGGACATCTAAGAAGTTTCTGGTGGATACTGGAGCAATGAATAGTTATGTTGCTCATTCACTGGTCATAGGGGTTGCTCTGTCTGGGCAAAATAACGTATCATTGGGTTTTTCGGGAACCCCAGTAGTAAGCCCCATTTCTAAGCCTCTTCCATTTACTATCTGCCCAGTTACTGTAGACTCTCCATTTTTGCTTACTTCCAGTTGTGGTGAGAATCTGTTGGGATTGGATATACTGAAGAAATTGCATGCTCGCATTTACTGTTCTCCTGATGGTGTTTATTTGACAATGCAGCCTCCTACTAAAAACATGTCTCAATGTTTTGCCAAAAACTAGCATCTTGCCCCTGAATTTTCAAAGATCCCCCAGACCCTCTGGGTGGCGGGGGACACCGATGTGGGATTATTAAAAATACCTCCTGTATCAATTATTTTAAAGCCAAATGCACATTTGCCACGTATCCCACAATATCATATTTCACCAGGAGGCGAAAAGGCCTTATTACAGATCATTCGTGATTTGATTAAGAGAGGAGTGGTCGAAGAAACAGCTGCTAATGTTTGTAATAGCCCTATTTTACCTATTTTGAAAAAGGCCCTGCTGAATGGTGACCCTGTTTATAAGAATACATATTGATTTGTGACTGATTTGAGGGAGGTTAATAAAATAGTGATTCCCCAATATCCTGTGGTTCCAGACATCACTGCAATTCTTACTATGATTTCCCCTACTGCCCAGTATTTCTCAGTGATAGATTTGAAAAATGCTTTCTTTAGCATTCTAAACCACCCTGACAGCCGTCATATTTTTGGGTTCGCATTATATGGCCGCAGCTTTAGATTTTGTTGCGCTCCTCAAGGCTATACTGAAGGTCCTAGTATGTATAGCCAAGCATTGAAAGCAGTACTAGATGAATTAGTCTTACCCCCTGGTAATGTTCTCATCCAGTATGTGGATGACATACTAGTGGCATCAGATACGGCAGAAGGTTGCAAGGAAGTCTTTGTCAAATTGTTGACTCATTTAGCGGCAAATGGTAATAAAGTATCCTTATCCAAATTTCAGTATTGTCGACAGGAAGTGACCTATCTTGGTCATTTACTATCGAAAGCGGGGAGAAGACTAACTCCTGAATGAATAGCTGTTATTTCTAACATGTCTGTGCTCCGTACTCAACGTGATGTTCGTGCTTTCCTTGGCATAACCTCTTACTGTCGTCAATGGATTCCTAACGTTTCTCTTTTCGCTAAACCCTTGTTGCATTTGACTACCAAAGATGTGCATGAACCCTTGCCCTGGACGGATGAATGTCAGGATGCTTTTGATTCTTTGAAGTCTGATCTTTGCTCTGCACCCGTCTTGGGTACTCCGGATTACCGAAAGCCTTTTCTACTCTATGTACATGAGGTGGACGGTTGTTCACTTTTAGTGCTGAAACAGGGTTTCGACGGAAAGCAACAACCTTGCGCATATTTTTCGGCAGTATTGAATAATGTTGCCAGAGCCCTTCCTAGCTGTCTAAGGGCTACTGTTGTTGTAGCGGTGGCCATTCGACACTCCGTGGGGATTGTTTTGAATACTGACCTCACAGTCATGGTACCGCATGCTGTGGATATATTATTAAATCGAACAAAAACCCAGCACCTTATGAGTGTGCGATTGACCGGCTATGAGTTAACCTTATTTGCACCTCACATTACTATTAAACGATGTGCCACTCTGAACCCAGCCACGTCACTACCCCTCCCTTCGAGTGATCAAAAGGACGATGTCCATGATTGTATATTTTGAACTGAAGAAGAAACGAAGGGACGAGTAGACCTCACTGACACCCCTTTATCTGAACCCCAAGGGGAGTTGTATGTGGATGGCTCCTGTTTTAAATGACTAGATGGCACGACAACAGCTGCATACGCTATAATGACCCGTAGAACTATAGTGGAGACTGCTTGGGTTTCCTAACATTCAGCACAAGCAGCTGAACTAAAAGCGTTGTTAAGAGCATGTGAACTAAGTGAAGGTTTGATAGTAAATATTTTTACAGACAGCCAGTACGCCTTTGGCGTAGCCCATAGTTTTGGGCGGCTGTGGAAAGAGCAAGGATTTCTTACCTCCCATGGTCAGAGGATACAACATGGCCCTTTGATTGAAAGATTGTTGAACAACTTAACCTTACTAGAGAAGGTGGCTATTATCAAGTGTAGCACCCAAAAGAAGGTTATTGATACCACAGGGGAGGGAAACACCTTTGCCGATCAGGTAGCAAAAGACACAGCACAAACTACAATGTCTAGTATGTTACCTAGTGTATCAGCAAGATGGGTGGCGGAGACAACAGTGTTTGATAATACGATTAAAAGTGTTAAAGAATTACACAAAGAAGCTACTCCTGATGAAATGAAACGATGGGAACAGTAAATAGGGAAGTTGGATAAGAATAATTGTTGGATCGATTTGACCGTAAAACAGCGATGGCTACTGCCTAATGCACTGGTATATGCAGTAGTTGTGATGGCCCAAAGGCATTTGTACATTACTAGATTTTGTGTGGAATAACCCAAATATTTCAAAAAACTGCTGCTCATGTGGTCAAATACTGCATGATTTGTTTACAGTATAATCCTGGAGGGAGGGAGACAGTCCTTCGTGGAAATTTTGCGCCTCCTACTTTACTGTTTGAAGTAATACAAATGGACTATATTCAACTCGAAAGGGTGAATAACCTCAAATACGTGCTGGTGGTGATAAGTGCTTTTAGAAAATGGGTTGAAGCATACCATACCAATGATAACACCGCTATGGCCACTGCAAAAACCTCAATCAAAGAGTTTCTACCCCAGTTCGGTTTGCTTTGAGTCATTTGGACGGACAATGGGGTACACTTTAAAGCGGACCATGTCAAATATATCTGTAAAGGTTTACAGATAAAACAGAAGTTTCATGCAGCTCGACATCCGCAGTCTGCAGGGCTGGTTGAGAAATATAATGGTATATTGAAGTTAAAAATTGCAAAAATCCAAGAAAGTACAGGTTTGAGCTGGCATGACGCTTTTCCTCTATCGTTAATGTCATTAAGAGTAACCCCCCATTCACGAACAAGACTGTCACCTTATGAGGTCGTTTTTGGTCGACCAGCTAATGTGTGGGGTGTCCCGAGACCTAGGCCCTTTAGTGATATTGATAACCCATGATGACAGATTATCTGTATGCCCTAACTAAAGATTTATGTTCCATTCATCAACAGGTGTCAGCTGTACTGCAGCACTGCCGGAGGGTCCCGGACATCGTTTGGAGCCAGGACAGTGGGTCCTAGTACGAAATTACCTGCGGAAATCGAGTTTGGAATCAAGGTGGAGCGTCCCTACCAGATCCTCTTGGCAACGCGAACAGCAGTGAAAGTGGATGGAAAGAAACATTGGATCCACTTTCCCATGTGAAGAAATTGCCCCTTCTGCTCCCATTTGATCAGCAGAACCGAGACGGAGTTCAAACGCAAGAGGGAGAGCGGAGGTTGAGTTTTGTGCCTTTCTTGGATGCCCTTGAAATCGGGCAAGAGGAAGGATTGCTGGCCCTACAAGGAAATAAATCAGCCACAGTTTCGGAATCTTTGGACCAGGCTGATTCCTAGGAGGCTTCTGAGGGCTTTGTTGCACCGAATGTCCCTGCTGCTGTGTTGTTTCAAGACCAGGAACAACCTGGCCATCTTTGATACGACTTACAGCCCCGAAAACAGCGCAGTACCCCAGTTTCGGATTCTAGGAGATAGGGAAAGACTTGAGTTGAAGGGTTGAAGTTAGCTCTTTACTGGGGTACTGAGCGAGACACTGGACTGAACCCATTAAGAGCTTGGAACTGTTACAGTTGCTCTGTTCAGAATCAAAGACTGTGTTAAGGGCCTAAGTTGCAACGGTGAAGTTAAAGGTATGAAAATTGTTCTTTTTGATGAACAATAGGAGCTTGCATGTGAGGCTCTAGACGGACACAGGAAGAAGAACCCTCTGGCAGTTGGCTTGCACCTTTTTTCCCCGAGCTTAGTTTGGACTTTTTTTTTTTTTGTTGAAAACCTTTATTGTGCATGAAAATTGAAACAAATACGGGCCTACAACCGTCAGGCCGGCCACGATACTGTTAAGCACAGGAGCAAGCAATACGGTTCCCCAGCGCCATCAGGCAATATAGCAGCAATCAACAGCAGTTACACTGAACGGAATCATGTCGCTAGGGAGAAGGAGCATTGAGGTTAAAATTTTCAAATTTTTCAGTCTAAAGATAAATCAGTGAAGAATAGAATCAAGGAGAACTGAGTCCGCACATTAACATCACAACATGGGCAGGCAGCATCAAGAAGAAACAACAGTAGTGAAAACCACCCCGTCAACCTGGCAGTACTGTGCATATCAACAGGAGAAGCAGTTCGCATTTATGTACCACCCCTAGCGCTACCCACTCCTAACGAAACCCCTATCACAGACCCAGAACGGAAAGAAAGAAGAAATTATAAAAGAAGATCATACATAGGCACCATAGAAACTAACAAAAACTAAATGTAACACCCCACCCTACACACATGCAGAGGCTACGGCCTGCCCCCCCTCCCAGCAGAGTGTCTGTCGCCCCAAAAAACTCAAAATTTAGGAAGAAAAGAGAAGTAGAGAGAAAGAAGGAAGGAAGAAGCAAAGAAAAATATTCACCAGTGATATAGGGAGCAAGGAAAGAAATCTGTCCCAGAACTTCCACTAGAGAACGGCGGGGAGGAGGGCCACATCACACACGCTCGGACACCGCCGGCTCATTAAGCATTCTCTACCCCAAGAACAATAACGGATAGCTTCACCAAAGGTCTGACCATTAGGGAGAGTCAACAATCAGTACACAATGTCACATGTAAGAGTCGGGTCCCTCGCGGTCCCCACCCGCCAGTATATCAATGCAGCAAGGGGACCACCTAGCCCTGGCCCGACCTGGGAGTTAGTCTCTCACCCACCCTGCGCGGCAGTCCGATGCAGTCCGAGTCGACAAAGAAACATGGCCGCTCCGAGGATGGGGGAGGTGCACAGTCGCTGAACAAGCATCGCCTGCCC
The DNA here is from genome assembly GCF_964263255.1 of Lissotriton vulgaris. NCBI lineage: Eukaryota > Metazoa > Chordata > Amphibia > Caudata > Salamandridae > Lissotriton > Lissotriton vulgaris. The sequence goes on along the minus strand of NC_141691.1, from coordinate 1,141,725,602 downwards.
TCCGTAGGTAGTTCTCCCCTGATAACACACTCATCCGAGGCATCCAAGCGGCAAAAATCACGAGATGGAGAAGTCAAAACCGGCAAGGAAGGAGCAGAAGACAAGGCAGGAGGGCAGGCTAGCAGTTACCAAAGCAGTGAGACTGTAGCACGAGGTAGACAGCCAGTCAGAGAACAAAGGGGAGACAATGTTGCAGCGGCAGTCCCGACGGGTGGCAACAAATCTCCACAAGCCTCAGCAATAGTTTCCTGAACCGCAACAGTAGCACTCGGAGGCGGCGGTGGGCTGGCAGACTGTGACAAAGTCAATTCCAGACCTTGTCGGGGGTAAGCCCCCTGCGCTTGGCATACATCATAAGCACATGCATCAAGTGTCTCACTCAATACTTTATAGTTGCAGAACATCTCCGATCGTATCTCACCCAGGACCTTCATTACATCCTTGTAGGTCCATTCCGGCTGCAGGTCCCGTAGCTCTACACTCCCGGGGGAAAAATCAAACCCAGCCCCCTGCACGAAGGCGTGCTCGCCATCCCAAAAGGAAAGCACACAGTCGTCCTCACAGCACCGAAGAGCAGGCACCGCCATCTTGTCCTCAGTACACGAAGAGCTGGGGGGGGGAGTAAGACAAGGGGGCCACGGGACCCGATCGATAGGCAGCTGTCGTCCCTGTAGCATACTGTATCCCCTCCCGTCCATCGTTTAATCAGGGAGCAGCCGGCCGTGAAGTAAACAGGCAGAACTGTGAGGAGCTCACCGGCGACAGGCACAGTGACGGGAAGAGCCGACCAGCATCATGGCGGCCACGAACAAAGGAACCTCAGGGAAGCCCCTTCTCAGTCGTCCCGGTACAGCTCCGCGTATTCTCGGCTGGGTAGAGAAAGCAAGCATCGGCCAAGCAGCAGGCAGGTGGAAACACCCCCGCGCTGTGTTACAGCCGCCGCATCAGAACGGTCACCTCGGGGCACGCGAGGTCCGGCAGGCGCTGGTCCGGCAGGCGCTGTGGAGCGGGCAGGAACCCGGGCAAAGGCGCTCCGTCCAGTAACTTCCGACTCCGGGCGGGCGGAGAGGCCAGAGGGACACCGTCGGAATCGGCTCCTTTTCCCGCACCTTGTAGGCAAAAAAGATCCGCAGGATAGTGATCAGGATGTAGGTGCGGGACTCGAGAGCCGGCGGAGCCGAACGACCGCACGTCCGTTCAGGTCGCCATCTTGGCTCCTCCCCCTAGTTTGGACTTTTAGTTAGGATGTATCCCTTTGAGCGGTTCGCCCTTGAAGATGAACGACCCCTTGCTCCTCGACCTTTCCTTGAAAATATCCCTATGTTTTCCAGTTGGGCTATCAAAGTGAAGATAGCCTTTGTAATAATTATTGCAGTAATCATGATAGTACTAATGAGTGTGTTTGTGTATTTAGAATTTCAATATCCTATGCCTAAGGTGTTAGGTACTACAGCAATTCCGCCTGAACATTTCTTTTATACTTTGCCTCCCCATGAGGAAAGACATTGAGAAACCTATGCTAAAAATTTGTTCATTGAGATGCTGCATCAAGCTCATAGTACCATAAACAAGACAAACTGTTGGGTATGTGGCCTTTTGCCCTCATTAATGCCATGATTTATTCATTTCTTTACCATTATCACATTTAGCAAGTTGTGAGGCCTGGTTTCAATTGTTGTCCCTAATGTATTTACATTATGTGGCAGAATCTAAAAGATATACTGAAAAGGACTATGAAGCTATTTTGAAATATATAGAACAAAATCAGGCATTCGATGCTTTGGGAAACCAAGGTGAGGGGTCTTTGGACCCAGATGCCTGTATGAATATACATACCACCTATGAGAATGCTACCTGGTTGAAGGAAGAAATGTTAGATTTTGAACATTTTAATTCCACCCAATATTTTCAATGTTTCCAAGACCGTAATGTTACAAATGACAAGGCAATGCAAGTTCCTATTTTAAGTAGTACTGCTTCATTTTGTATTAAAGGGAGAGGTCATGTTAAGGTGGGAAATAGTAGATGTAATACATCTACACTTTGCATACCACTAGTACCCCGCCCTTGATAACTCCGCCTAATGTGTATTTTGTATGCAGTGAGAACGCTTACACTTGGCTGCCCCGAGGATGGGCAGGGCAGTGTTACCTGTCTTTCCTTTACCGTCCTGTATATATAGCTCCTTCTTATTATCATAAGAATCACCAGCTTACCGAACGAAATTCAGAGTTCATACGAACTAGAAGAAGTATCAATACAGATAATACCGATCAGATTGACACTGCTTTGCAGCAGTTTATGGATATAGCAAAGGGTCTCTTTCCTATCTGGGGTCTTATTTTTACTAGTAGGGATGTTAGACACGTGTCCAGAGTAGTGGAAAATGTAGTTCAAAACAATGCTGGAATTCTGACTAATCTGACCGTAGAGCTTCAAGCTACGAGACTCGTTTCGCTTGAATGGTGCTTGACGTCATCCTAGCGGACCGAGGAGGAGCATGCCGCGTGATCGGCAGCTTCTGTTATGTGTATATACCTGATTCTGCTCCAACTATACATTTGGCCATTCAGAAATTACATCGACTGGCAGCAGAAGTTCATGCTGATATTGGTACATGGTACTTATCAGGGTGGTTCTGGAACCTCTTGTCCACTTGGGGTTAGAAGATCTTTATGATCCTCTCTGGAGTAATAGGGTTGTATTTACTTGTTGCTTATGCCTGCATTGTGGGCAAGCATGTTGCTCCTATTATGCTGCTCAGCTTACCTCCTCATTGACAGTTTCGTGCCAGAAAAAAATTGAGAACCAACTGGTGCAGAAAGAAGTTACCGATCTAATGAAAATAGACGAAGGCGTGTTTTCTGATTAAAAAATATGCCCTATTATATTTTGGCTACATCACGCCAAAAGGGTGGTCTGAAGGAATATAAAACTGATATTATGTAATGTTGACCTAATGTATCCAATATATTAACACGCTACTTTAGGGGGACCCCTTGTAAATTCACTCGAATCAGATATACATTAAGAATCGGGCCTTGACCGAACAAACGCCATCTTGGTTTCGTTTCTCTGTCTCTACCTTGCTAGTTAGGAAAACACATGATCTGCTGCTGCTTAAAAAGTCTAAGGGGTTGGTCTGTGCTATGAATTGACCCTTGGGTCTAAACTAAGAAATCCAAGGTCACATCTGTCTTTCTTGTAGGATGAGCACATTCTTGCAGGCGCTGTGCCTGTACTCCCGTGCTCCTAAACGAAAGGTCGGCACCTTCACTGATATACCCCCGGAATAGTTTGAGCTGAGTTTCAAAGCAATCAATAGTGCCTTAGATGGGTTTTCCTGTTGGTTTCACAAGAAGTGGTACTTTTCCATGTACAGGGTTTTCATGAGGTATGCTGAAAGTATATATGCACTCTTTTGAATGTAATCCAGCAGTCTCCTCTGTGCACCTTATAGTCTCACTGTTGCTCTCCATTGTGTGTCTTGCTTCTAGTGCCCATCCTGCCTGACCTCCATGGTCATCATGCTGCTCCTGCCCTGCCCCCTTGCCCCCAATCATCTGTTTTCTGAGTTTTCAAATAGTGACAAAGCACTTTTAAATATTTGTTGTCTTTATGTTTTTTTATCCAGTTAACCACTTGATTAAATGTTGCACTTAGGGGACAGGATGTGGTGTTACTTCCAGGGCTGCAGACTTTGCAACTGGGTAACCAGGTTGAAGTTTCTGCTTCAGCTCGACATTCTGTGATTCAGGTCAAATCATTTAATCTCCCCATGTCTACAAGCAAAATTAATTTGTTCTTGTGTGATGTAACCAATGCTCATGTAAGTACTCCAATACCTGACAAGTCTGCACTATATAAAACTGCAAAATCACAAAAAATAAAAAGTGTTTTGCACACTCTGTCATTGGGCTACATGTGGACCACATCTGGGTGATATTTGTGCTACATTTGGGCTCTTTTGTCTCTGGTGGCCATCTTGGGAGATTTATTTGTTATGACGTTTCCTAATTTCCTCATTTACTGCAGTCTCCTCAGTAGGAAATGCTTTCAGTTTTTTAATTTGATTCCATCAAGAAGGTATTCAGATATGTCACACATTTGCCATAAATTCTGAAAGTTAGCACTCTAGTTGCTCATTAGGGGCCAGATGTAGTTAATTTCTATTAACCGATTCCTAAATACCAAATTTTACTGATTCGGTATTTCAGAATCTGTAAATAGAATGCAGGTAAAAAATCAGTAAATGTTACCGATTCGGTAATATTCGTTATTACCGAATCGGTAATAAAGAATACCTTCTTATTCATTCCTATGGGCTCAGCTGTACCTTCTCAGTGCCAGAAGGTAAACCTACATACTATTTCTATTTGACAGAAGGTTTAAGCTCAGTTTCAAGATCAGTTTCTCATTGTTTTTCTTACAGCCCTGTTTAATTGTGTATGTGTCCTACCGAGGAAAATGAGCTAACAAACAGAATGTCACAAGCAGGGCCACCGGAATTATGTGATTATGCGTCCATGGTGTTTTGTGTATAACCATGGATTTGGTGCATTTGCCACATAATCCATTTTCTGCTACAAAATTTGCAGATTTGAACGCAAAAAAAGTTTTTAGCTCAAACCAATCAAAAGTTACTAAAATTGTGGTGGTGTTTGCTGCTGTGCAATGGAAGCCACGTTGACTGTTCATCTTTCAGTTTTATATTATTATAATTGGGTGTCAAACTAGTACTAATAAGTTGAAATCCTTGTCCAGGCAGCGTTAACATGTGTAAAAATGACAACATAATGAACTGATACTATCACAAAATGTGCTACATCATGCCGCATAATTTCCATTTTTTTGCAGCATAATTTAGCAAACCCTGCTTCAGTATTTGGTCCTCCCTTACCAAATAATTCCCGCTGCGCTGGTAACAGGAAACGGTTTTTCCCCTAGAATTTTTTTTAAGCATTTTTAAATGACATTGAAAGAAGTGCTATGTAAAGCAGATACAGTTGATTTGATATTTGGTGTTTTAAATCACATGCAGATCGAGATTTGCATAAGATTGTAACCAAAAGTAGCACAAAACTGTGCAAAGCGCTGTCTTGCATCCGTTTCCATCAAGGGGGTGTTCCATGGGTGGTGCATAGCCACTCCATGCAACCACCCATGTGTTTTGCCGCTAATCTCTTCCTACAAAGAATTGAGGGCAGGCATTTACGCCAAAAACCTGCACCTTATTGAGGCAGCTATGAGGAGGAGAAATGTCTTCATTTCTCCTTATTATTCACACTTTTCATCTGTGCTGCATTCTATAGCATGCATACAAATAGGGAAACACATTAAAACATAGTTTATGCACAGGAATGGACCCCTTCCTGAACACAATCTATGCTTACCACAATGCAGACATCCTTGCATTATGGGGCAAGTTTGTCTGTGTTGGCCCATTGCAGCATAAAATGCAGCAGCACAAGGAGAGATCAGAACAGTGCCACATCTTAGTAAATCTTAGTAAAAATGGTGTGATCTAACTCTCAGCTACGCAGCTCAATGTAGCAACTTTACTTGCTGAGCGTTCCATTAGCCATTTTTTGTCTAGTAGTATAAAGTTATTGTGCTGTTCTTGGCTCAAATTTACAATAACATATGTAAAATGATGTGACTGCAGTGTGCTTTAATGAATGGTCTTCCTCTACAGTCATTAGGCTCCAGAGGCCAAAATATAAAAATTAATCCTGTTTTTTTTATCTGCAGTACTTCAACTCATAAGCCAGCCTCGTGTATTACCAACAAAAATCAATTAACCAATTATAGCTGGAAATGTTCGCATTTTTGTTTTAAGTATTTTAATTGTGTAAGTGTTGAATGCTCACTATTTTAATTTCCCTTGATACTTTGAAATTACTGGCATACTTTATATTAACCCTAAGCCTGACAACATAATGTTAACAGAACTGCAAGAGATACAAGGCACTGTATAGCCTTCTGACTAATTAGAATTTAAGATTAAATACAAAGTATTTATTTTGAAGACGGTGAGTAACCTAAGGCATCCCATGCTGCATTTATATTCATAGGCAGACTTGGATTTAAAATCCATACATATTTTTAGATAATTGATAAATGTCCTTTAATAATGCAGGCACTGTTAGGTTTCATAAATGTCACATTTTTATGAAGTTCCACCTAATGTGCTGATACATCCTTTTAAATAGGATATACCAAAATGAAGTAGTTCTCTGTGGATCTGCCCAGACCTGCCCAGTTTTTAGGTCGAGCCTGGAATTAGCATCCGAAGGATGCGTCCAGGTGGAGACTTTTAGCTGTCTGGCTCGGGGGAATGAAGGACAAGAAAGTGTTACGAGCTTTTGCTGCCAGATTTGGGTGCGCGGACGCGCACGATCCGTCCCGTGCCGTGCACATGCGCGCGCATATATATATACAGACAGGCAGACACTCGCTCACACACACCCCCTACCCCCACCACAGTCACACACAGACTCCAAGACACATACATACACGCATGCACGCTCACACACATACACAGCCCCCCGCCGCACGCGCGAGCGCACACACATGCCCCCCGCCATCGCAGCTCAGCAACAAGGCGAAACCCCACTTACCGGCTTCCTTGATGCGGCGGTGGCTCTCCTCTCATCGGCAGCTGCAGGGGCCGGCAGCAGGACTCTTCCTCCCTCCTTCGGCACCGGGGCGCAGGGTAGGCTCTTGCCTGCTCCGGTGCTCTAAACAACCGCGGCTCTTCAGTGGGAGGCGGGGTAGGCTCCCGCCCTCCTACTTCCTGTTTCCGGTTGTCCCGCCTGGCCTGCCTGACTTCCTGGTCGCAGGCCGGCGACGAGGTTCGGTTTGTACCGGGCTGCGGCGGTGATGCGGGGGGACACACGAGGGGTAGGCTCCCTCCAGAATTTATTTACTTAAGGCGCCAAGGCGGCCGCAAATTATGGGAAACGTCACTCACGTGACGTGGCTGCTCCCGAGTTACAACAGCAACGGGCCATGCCGAGAATGTTCCAGAATGAGGGGAGCATAAGCATAACGAGACTTGTGGACCAAACCTTAGCATACAAGTGATGTAAATCTAAAAAGTCAGATACAGAAAACGTAAACGAAAGTGCGACATACATGATAATAGTCTTCGCTTCGAAGCCCTGCACAATGGTGCCGGGCTTTCCACGGCACGTCAAAGTGCCCGCCAAGCCCCGAAGGAGAAGCCGAGATCTAGTGGTTTCATAGCGATGACAGAAGCGGATGGCCCGAGCTACCCAAGAATGAGATGAAGATAAGCGTGAATACGGTAAGAGGGTGAACATGATGAGTCCAGCCTGTTCCACAGCACCTTCCTCGTCTGTGTGTGATTCTTCTTTTTCCCGTGCCAAGGACATGCACTGGCTTTGATGTCAGAGTCCAATGCCATCCCACATCTGGCCACCCTTGCTCTATGGGTCCTTTCCTTGCCCTTAGTGCCCACCACTGACTAGTTTGTGCCACCGTCTCTTCGCCACCCCACCTCCAGCCACCCTTGCTCCAATGGCCCTTTCCTCTAACTCCCCACCACCGCCTAGTATGTTTTTTTTTTATCGTGCGTTAAAGCTGAAAATGTATATTTATAAATAAGTGTGCCCCTCTTGTATAGATCTGTTCCACTCTGTTTTCTATTTGCAGTAAAACAATAGAAATTGTCCAATTGTATAAAAGGATGAAGTTGTTTGGCGTCGTCTGAGAGTCCAGCTTCTTCATGGCTAGGAAAGGGTGAAAAATTGACTTGTTGTTGCCACTTTTTTTTCTTCTTGATCTGCAAAACCTCTGCTAATCTTCTCCCCTTCCCGGCTGCCGGTCATTTGTTCCCTGCGAATGGAGCTAAAGCATTTTTCTCCCCCACCAGAGGCAAGCAGGGGAACCCCTCACGCGCTGGGGTGGGCTTCACAGCTTTCATTGCACCGCTCTTACCAGAGACGGATATGAGTGCGTCCATGGAAATACACACATTTGTAGTTAGTAAGATATAATTGATTATAAGGACTGATGGTTACATGTTTTACTTGGAGGCTTCCGCTGTTAGAAAACTCTTAGACGAGTACAGTTATGGCATTGCAATTCTTGTAAATTGGCCGTAGTTTTATATTTTAAAAACCGTAAGTTCGAAACAGTTCTTTTATTTGTATTGTTGCATTGGTACTTAAATGCGTTTGTTGGAATTCTTAAAAATAATTAAGAACATATTGCACTATGATTACGACTAACTGTACGCTTACCTATGGGTGATGTTCTAAAGAAGTGTACATTTCCCACTGGCGGCATCAATTCAAAAGAGGTGTGCATTTTTACTGGCGACATACATTTTTCCCCTTTCCTTCCTAAGGAAATGTTAATGCTAATAATTTGTTTAGCAGCACGCTTATTTGGAATAAGATTTTTCCACTCCCAAAAATATCTGGAAATTCGATACACTCATGTAGCGTTCCCACATGGTTTTCCAAGGAAACATTTTTTTTGCGCGACATATTACCATTTTGTATATCTGCCCCCCTATATTTTAATCTCGTTTCTTACATTTGAATAGTATTCTTCAAGTTTGTGTTCACAATAGTGTACATTTCTTGATGTGACGCTGACATTTGCGGGATTGTGTTTCATGTAGCGAATTATTAATCTTAAGAAAAAATCAAGTCAGCAGCTTTTCGGATTATTTCTCAGGAATCCTGTGCACTACAGTACATCCAGTCCACTTGTTCGCTCCAAGCTTGCTCTTGTTTTAAAGTGCTGCACTTCTGCCTCACTGCCTGACCAGGCTCCTTTGCAGTCATGGGTTCTGTATTGGATCATCACTTGCTTGAGTTATTGATTACACCAAAGCACATTTTTTAGTGGGTGCAGAGTGAGTGCAGAGTGAGTTGAGAATGAGGGTGACTGCAGAGTGAGTGCATAGTGAGTGTGACTGCAGAGTGAGTGCAGAGTGAGTGTGACTGCAGTGTGAGTGCAGAGTGAGTGCAGAGTGAGTGTGAGTGCAGAGTGAGTGCGAGTGCAGAGCGAGTGCAGAGTGAGTGTGAGTGCAGAGTGAGTGTGACTATAGAGTGAGTGCAGTGTGAGTGCAGAGTGAGTGCAGAGTGAGTGCAGAGTGAGTGCGGAGTGAGTGCAGTGTGAGTGCAGTGTGAGTGCAGTGTGAGTGCAGAATGAGTGCAGAGTGAGTGTGACTGCAGAGTGAGTGAGTGACTGCAGAGTGAGTAACTGCAGAGTGAGTGACTGCAGAGTGAGTGACTGCAGAGTGAGCGACTGCAGAGTGAGTGACTGCAGAGTGAATGACTGCAGTGAGTGACTGCAGAGTGAGTGACTGCATTGTGAGAGTGACTGGAGAGTGACTGCAGAGTGAGAGTGACTGTAGAGTGAGAGTGACTGCAGAGTGAATGACTGCAGAGTGAGTGACTGCAGAGTGAGTGACTGCAGAGTGAGTGACTGCAGAGTGAGAGTGACTGCAGAGTGACTGCAGAGTGAGAGTGACTGCAGAGTGAGAGTGACTGCAGAGTGAGAGTGACTGCAGAGTGACGTGAGAGTGACTGCAGAGTGCGAGTGACGTGAGAGTGACTGCAGAGTGCAAGTGACGTGAGAGTGACTGCAGAGTGCAGGTGATTGCAGAGTGACTGCAGAGTGCAAGTGACTGCAGAGTGACTGCAGAGTGCGAGTGACTGCAGAGTAACTGCAGAGTGCGAGTGACTGCAGAGTGACTGCAGAGTGCGAGTGACTGCAGAGTGCGAGTGACTGCAGACTGACTGCAGAGTGCGAGTGACTGTAGACTGACTGCAGAGTGCGAGTGACTGCAGACTGACTGCAGAGAGCGAGTGACTGCAGAGTGACTGCAGAGTGTGAGTGACTCAGCAGTGTGAGTGTTCCAGAGAGAGCAGGGTATGCTAGTGTGCTTACACGGTGCACTGACACACAGGAGCTAAAACAAAGAACAGCTGAACACGTGTCTTGGGAGCTTCATTGAGGCAGCCGGCCCTCTGTGAGGGGAGCAGCAAAGAGTGGACGCCCCGACCAATGAAGCGCAACTACTCACTACCTACTGTACGATTACAACACAGGCCGAAGGGCAGAGCTAGTTTTAGACTTGTAAGTAACACACACTTAGGTCTACTCTGGTCTAGGACAAGAATACATCTTCCTTCCATTAACACGATAAACTATGGTTGATTCCCACACAGGTCACACTCACCTCCCAAAACAATGCAAGGGCAAAGAATATAACGCTGAATCGTTCTATCCCTGGGTCCTCTTCTATTTTACTGCCCCTTTAAGTGCATCCCACATAAACCAAACAACAAGGCATCGCCCTTCCAACAAAGCGTAATCTGCGGGTACATAGCAGTCCTAGACACATTGCAACTAGCCTCACCAGGTATCAGCCGGATCCCCCGGTACCCGGTTGTTCTGTGTGATGCTGTCTAAGGCAAATGCCCGTCCACCTTGTGATGGGAAAAGTAGCATAGACATGGCCGAGTGTGGCCCTGCGGGGGCGAACGATACGATTTGTTTCCTGGGAAGGATTCTCATTATACAGTGCATAATAATTGGATCTACATTGCAGATCATGTCCCAGGGCCAAATGTTGATGTTCTCTAGCAGACGCCTCTTTGTGGCTCTGCATCAATATGTAATCTTGTTTAAATCAGCATGCTTATAAGCAACAGCTAACCATTCACAAACAATGTTTATATACCAATTTCAAATAAAATAAAAAAATGAATGCAAAGCATTGTCATCTGTGAGCCCGTGCCTGAGGTGCATCATCAGAGCTGTGTGAATAATAACTGCGTCAGCCCCGTGCGTAAGGTGCATCATCAGAGCTGTGTGATTAATAACAGCTGTGAGCCTGTGCCTGAGGTGCATCATCAGAGCTGTGTGAATAATAACTGTGTCAGCCCCGTGCGTGAGGTGCATCATCCACATTGCTCAGGTCACCCAAATTCCTGCACTCTCTACCACACTGCTTTCAAGAACAGCATACTCTTGCACACACTCTCACTGCTCACCAATTCAAAGTTTGCTAAACATTTTATGCAACGGCATTGTCATACACAATGCCAATAACTCAAACTTTAATGCTGCGAGACCTATTGCATTGTAAATGCTTGTTATTTTTACTTTTCTTGAATGAACCTCGCTCCTCTCCTGTGTACTGCTTATCCTCTACTTTTCTGCAATCTGTGAAGTGTTGGATCACATCTTCCTGTGCAAACTTTAATCAGCTTCCCACATTTGAGACCAAGTGCTAGAACGATTCAAATCATTGGTCAAAGAATGATCACAAGAAGTATAGATTCAGGAAATGACCTCACCTCCTTGCCCAGTGACCTGATTACTTTGCATCTCAGGGATACCCAAAGTATCCTCTATTTGTCCATAGTGATGTAAGGCCCCTTAGCACATCACATGCTTCCACAACCTCCTATTCTTCACGGATGTCAATCAAACTGAAATGTATCTGTGATTTACAATAGCAGATACCAATTCAAAAATTTCTCTGTTGTCTTCTTCTATCAACACTTGAATGAGTAGCTATCAACACTTGTATGAGTCAAAGCGGCATAAAAGAAAATGGCTTCAAAACAGACATTGGTTTACCCCAGATCCCCAATCTCACAAGCACACCTGCAGGAGACTTGAAAGGATCAGGCGCATCAGCAAAACAAATACTGACCAATCCAATTTCAAACTAGTCCTCAACAGGTACCACCAACAACTAAAAAACACCAAGAAAATGGCCCTAGCCACCCACCTCAAAGCCAGTTCAACCACAGCAAAGGACCATTCATCATCATCATGGAATTCTCCAAATACACATACACTGAGAACATCATCACCCCCTCTCAGGAGCTCTGCGATACCCTTACAGACTTCTTACACAAGAAAAATTGCCACCATCTATGAAAACCTCAACTTCCCCAACCTGCTGCAACTGAACTCAACTTACTCCACAACTGCACAGACCCCAACAAAATCTCACTAACCACTCTCTGCATACAACGACCACCATAAAGACTCTCCTACATAGGGGAGAAACTGCCACCCTGATCCTCCTCAATCTCTGTGCAGCATGCAACACTGTGTTCCACTACACCCTCCTGCATGGACTCCATCAAATGGTGATCCAAGGGAATAAATTGGACCTTGTCCTTCCTCTCACTGAAAAAACATCATCTGTGATGTCCCACAAGGATCCTCAATAAGCCCAACCCTATTCAACACATACATTGTCCCTCTGGCACCCTGGTCAGATCCTATGGCATGAACATCATTGCCATAATGGACAACACTCAGTTCATCCTCTCCCTATCCTCAGACCCTATCAACACCAAATCTAACTTCCACAGGTGCATGACTAGCATCACAATTTGGATGCAGAACAGATGCCTCAAACTAAACACCAACAAAACAGAAGTACTTATTTTCAGGAGCAGCAACTCCCAAAGGGCGACTCTTGGTGGTCAATGGAACTTGTCTCCTCACCCACACTGACAGAGCACGTGAGAAAATCTGGAATCATACATGACAGGGCGCTCACAATGAGGAAGCAGATTAACGAGATTTTGTCCTCCTGCTTCCTCACCATGCACCTGCTCAGGAAAATCTTCAAATGGCTCCTCATCAGCGTCACATGCATTGTCACCCATGCCATAATTACTATCTACTTGGACTACGCCAACTCCATCTACATGGAATCTCCTCTCGAATACTGAACAGACTCCAGACCATTCACAATGCTGCAGAAAGGCTTGATCTCCAGAGGAGGTCCCACATCACCCCCACCTCAAGTCTCTGTACTGACTCCCCATCAGAAAACGCTGGCACTTCAAATTGCTCTCTCATTTAGAGTCAAAAGATTAAATGTTAAAATGTCATCATTATAGACCATTTTGGGATCGTTCGACAGGTCCGGAGTCATCGTTTTTCATCCGAAAATTGATTTTTTGGGCTGTACCAAAAATAATTCAAAATGTCAATTGGATCGTGCCTCATGTTGAATTACCACTTTTTAAACCCTCACAGTGACCAAAATTGCCATTTTTACAGAGTTTTGCTTACTCAAAAGCTTCAATTTTGACACGTTTCAGGCTCAGAAATGACTTTAAACACACTTATTTTAGTTGACAAAGTTATAATTCACATCCAACAGTCATTTAGAGTCAAAAGATTAAATGTTAAAATTTCATCATTATAGACCATTTTGGGATTATTCGACAGGTCCGGAGTCATCGTTTTTTATCCGAAAATTGATTTTTTGGACTGTACCAAAAATGATTCAAAATGTCAATTGGATCATGCCTCATGTTGAATAACCACTTTTTAAACCCTCACAGTGACCAAAATTGCCATTTTTACAGAGTTTTGCTTACTCAAAAGCTTCAATTTTGACCTGTTTCAGGCTCAGAAATGACTTTAAACACACTTATTTTAGTTGACAAAGTTATAATTCACATCCAACAGTCATTTAGAGTCAAAAGATTAAATGTTAAAATTTCATCATCATAGACCATTTTGGGAACGTTCGACAGGTCCGGAGACATCGTTTTTCATCCGAAAATTGATTTTTTGGACTGTACCAAAAATGATTCAAAATGTCAATTGGATCATGCCTCATGTTGAATAACCACTTTTTAAACCCTCACAGTGACCAAAATTGCCATTTTTACAGAGTTTTGCTTACTCAAAAGCTTCAATTTGGACCCGTTTCAGGCACAGAAATGACTTTAAACACGCCTATTTTAGTTGACCAGCTGTGGTGTTCTGCTGGTTTTGAGGGGTTCGACTATGTTGGTGCAGTTGTTGAACCATGCAAGTTTTTACCTGCCACATCATGGTCAGTTCTAGTGTTGGGGGAAGAGGCGCTGAGGGTGTTGGTCGAGAGGTTTTCAGCTATTTTGCTCCAGCTCCTGTAAGGTGCGCTGGTTGAGGTGGTGGGTATAGTGAGGGTGGTTGTGATGTGAAAGTGGATGATGGAATAGTAAGAACAGGTGATTTCTGTGACATGGCTCTACCTGATTCTTTTGCTGGCTTAGAATATGGGGCACGGGGTGTGTCCAACAATGTGTATGGTGTCTGTGACTAGTTAAAAGAGGCAGAGGATGATATGCTCTCAAATAGGTTGGGTGTGTTAGTGTCGCTGGGGTCTTCCAGGTGAAAGTTGAGTTCCCTCAGAAAGAGGAAATCTTTGGAGTTGATGGCTAGCAGGGGGATGAAGTCAGAGATGGCCTTGCGAAGATGGGGTGGGGTCTTGAGTATCTGTAGTTGAGAGTGACTCAGACTGTTGTTTCTCTGTTGGCGTTGATTTGAAAGTAGAGTTGTTCCATGATGGGGGGTGCTGTGAACGGTGGCTGTGCAGTTGAGGGAATCCTTGTGGATTATGGCTATACCACCTCGGTGTTTGTTGACATGGTCCCAGTGGATTATTGTGTATCTGTTTGGTGTGCTGGTGGAGATGTTGGGTGCTGATGAAGGGTTGAGCCATGTTTCGGTGTGGAATACAATATCTGGCTTTAGGGAGGTCATGGTGTCCCAGATCTCAATGGTGTGCTTGTGATGTGATTGTGTGTTGATTAGTAGGCAGTGACATTGTTATGTTGTGGCTGCAGTGGGCGGGGCTCCAGAAAGGGGAGCTACGTGTTGCAGTAGGAGCAGCAGTGGCAGCAGGAGAAGGATCCAGGTGTTGATCCAGGAGAGGTGCAGTTGCAGTTGTTGTTGTGTTTTCCAGTGTTGAGGGCCAGGAGTTCAGTGCTAGTGTATCTGTGGATGTGTGGGCAGCAAAGGATCTGGGCGCTGGGCACATTCTAGGTGCAGACTGGTGCAGATGGGCTTGCCTTTGGTGCTCCAGTGGCATGCCCACTGCTCACATCAGCTGGGTGGTTGTATGCAGATTTATATAGCACGAACTCGACCCGAAGGTATTGAAGCACTTTACATGAGCACCAGTTACATTACAGAAGGACACATTCCTTTTTTTGGTAGGCAAGGGGAGATTACGTGATTTGCGCAGAATCACAGGATGTGGAGTCAACCCCGACCCTCAACCTCGGTTTCCCAGCTCCAAAGTCGGCAGTATAGCTGTGAGACTACATCTTGTCCCCAATAATTAAGTAGGTTTCCTGGGTCGGGCACTGAGCGGGCTCAGTGGTAGGTGGAAGGGAGAGAATGTGCAAGAAAGCTGGGATCAAAAAAGAGGGAAAAAAGAGGTTAGGCTGGGAGTAAAATGGGGTAAGGATTATAGGGGAAAAAGCGAGTTTCAAGGACAAAATCATAAGGAGCCTGCACAGTGAAAATGAGTTAGAGGGACAGAAAGTGTTTAAAGGTAGGCTGTAAAGAAAAAATTAGTTAGAAGGAGAAAATAGTTAATGGAGCCTTTAAAGCGAAAATGAGTTAGAGGGAGAGAAAGTTGTTAAAGGGAGCCTGCAAAGTAATAACGAGTTAGAGGGAAAGAGAGAGGCTGAAGGGAGCCTGCAAAGTAAAAACATGTTAGAGGGAGAAAATGTTGTTAAATGGATCCTGCAAAGTAAAAACTAGTTAGAAGCAGAGAGAATGGTTAAAGGGATCCTGCAAAGAATAGAAAAATGAGTTAGAAGGAGAAAAGAGTTAAGGGAGCATACAAAGTAAAAATGTGTCAGGCGAGGAAGATTTGATTAAAAGGAGCCTGCAATGTAAAGACTATGGGACACTGCAGCCTTGGGTATGCTGGGGTTTTCCTCCACTACCTGAGCCCTCTATGTCAAGAGGCTGGTACTTGGAACACTGCAAACCAAGAAGACAATCCAAGAAAGGTGTCAAGCAGAGGGTTTTTTTGTCACCTAGAAATAATATTTGCAGGTAGTATGCCTGCCAGCTCTAGGAAGAGTTGAATCTTGACACATGATCTGTGGTGTTCCTCTGTATAGTCTGTATAATACGATAATTTGGCCATCTTCTCTGAATACTTTTTCCAGGAGCATTCTGTGGTAGGTTTTATAGTATCCAGACCCTAGCCTTCATGACATACTGCCAAAATAACATAGAAAGATTTCAGTCTCCATCCAAAAGGCAATGATGAAGCCACGAAGTTAGTGCAGTAAAGTGTTTACCAATCCTGTGGAGTTCATCTTCCGTTATTGCTTAAAGAGCCATGATTTGGACCCACTGCATATTGCAACAAGTAAAGAAATTATGAAATTCAATCAGACCCCCCAGGATATAGCTATTATACAACAAACAGAATTGCCAGTACTGATATAATTAGCTTAAAGTAAACAAATGATCATCCAGAACTAGAAAAGGAATTCAAGGACGGGGATTGCTAATTAATAGCTTTTTATTTTAACAAAGTTTATGAAAAGAACATTTCAAATAGATTCTTAAGTTCATCATACAAAAAGGGATTTTCTTAAAAAGGACACATGAGACATTAGAATATAACTGTGTATCAATCATTCATTCAAAATTCCATACATATCACAACCAAACAAAACCACTCAACCACTTAAGGAAAAACAAAAAGCATATAATACAATATATATACAATGTAATACGAAGGATTGAAAGGGAGAAGAAGAGAAAAGGCCACAGTCTGCAAACGATTTTTCAATGATGTTATAAACAATGATTTATGTTTAGTACATTCCTATATATCAAACCAAGTGATCAAAACTTATTGGAATTATTACTCCTAGATAATGCACAAGCATGGAGCTGCAGGAAAAATTCATTCCATAACCAGCGGCTCTCGCAGACCAGAATGTGGCAAGGCCTACGCGTTTCGAATCCCACCAGATTATTTGGGATTCTCCTCAGGGCCTAATGAAGTGTCTGAAAAAAAGAATGGAACAAAGAAAACAAATATAAGAAACACAAATTGGACAGCTAACGTGTTAATTGCAGGACATTACAACAGGAGAATTTGCCTAACGACCCAAGCGCGCCCCTAACGGCTTACAAGTGGATGGGGATCAAAGATGTTTAGAAGCGGACCGCAGTTCGTAAGGATACCTGAATCAGGGTCTAAAAAAGAATAACGTATAGATTAGCTGGACAGTTTCAAACGATGTTACCAGAACTGAATCAGCAAATTTGCTTAAAGGGAACTAACGAGGCTCCTACTTTTACTCACCTTTCATAAAGGATATGAGATATGTCTTGTAAAGTGTCCGTAGAAAGTTAGTGGAACGCTATCGGATGGAAAAAGTGGACCTATTTGAAAATAGGAAAACTCTATTTTAGAATAAAATAAATGACTTGCTTAGCGGAAGTAAACGGGAAATGCAAATAGAGTTCTTACCCCTAATTGTGACAATTTATGTTTCGGGGTCTGGGCGAGGTTGACTGTCTTTCCGTAATCGGTTCTGTATTCTAGAAAAGGGAAAAGGATGGAACGATTTAATGGAATAACAGAGGAACGTCTCCTACGTAACTGCAATAGTAGGGAGACGGACTTCTTACCGAGTACAGAGCTTAGAGCAGCCTTCACGGTGTAAAGTTGGTGAAGTCGGGCGTGTGGCAGCTTTATGCTATAGTAGAAAAATGTTAGACAAAGATTTTAAACTCTATGAGTTATGCGGATGTCGGAATTCCTAAAAACATTTGGCATAATACCAAAATTAGTTAATCATCACGTCCATGGATAGCGGGGGCCCAATATATGAAATGATTGAGGGAAGATATTCTTGCGGCCCTAGAAAAATAATTGTAAAAAAGATCACGACTAGAACGTACAGGTTCGGAGGAAATCAGGGAATCAATACAATTCACATAGCATAACGAAGGCTTACCGCGAATAGTGCGGAATTCAATTCGAAGCCTCGAATTGTCTCAGGGAAAGTCTGCGCCCGTGCAGCATCATTACATATAAAAAACTGTAATGGAAACAGAATATGTGTCATTATGCAACGTGGACGCGGGCATACAAAGTTGCCAAGGGGGAACGGAGGATACACTTACTAGCGAGTTCGCCCACCGCACAAACCAACAGCGTTCAAGCCGGCGCTATACCTTAGCGCATGCATCCTAAGAACAGGGACATGGGTGTCAACCTTTCTTTTAAAGAGGCATGATTGGTAAAGTCCCGCCTTCAAAAAGAGGCGGTCAGGGTCCGCTTCAGATTGGGACATGCTCGAAACCGCGGACTGGGAGAAATTACACCAAAACCGCGGGTGGGTGAGGAATTACACAAAATCCCAATCTAGAGAATAATAGGAAAAAAGCAATTGCGAAAGTGCAGATATTCCAATAGGGGTCCAACGAAGTGCTAGCGGAGTTCTACGTTGGTGGCACAAGGTGAATATCAAAGGCATGGACCATGGGCATTACATGTATCTTGTACCTTGTATATATATTGTATTATATGCTTTTTGTTTTTCCTTAAGTGGTTGAGTGGTTTTGTTTGGTTGTGATATGTATGGAATTTTGAATGAATGATTGATACACAGTTATATTCTAATGTCTCATGTGTCCTTTTTAAGAAAATCCCTTTTTGTATGATGAACTGAAGAATCTATTTGAAATGTTCTTTTCATAAACTTTGTTAAAATAAAAAGCCATTAATTAGCAATCCCCGTCCTTGAATTCCTTTTCTAGTTCTGGATGATCATTTGTTTTTCTTTAAGCTAATTATATCAGTACTGGCAATTCTGTTTGTTGTATAATGATTTAGGCTCAGCCTTACTGATTAGAGCCAGCCCTTAGTTGTTTCTTGCTCCCCAGGATATAGCGGCATGAATTAGCAAATGTAGCGACGCAAAAAATTGAAATTTAGCGGCACAAATACGGCAATTTAGCAGCACTTTTGCTGCACTTTGTTTTACTCATAATCATTCATTTTCAGCCCGAAATCACGAGAAACTATTTTAGCAGAGTATTCCACTTTGACATAGGCATGTTCAAAGTGTCTGCAGCTCTACGAAAGCACAGTTCCAGTCCTAACCTAGTGGGAGGTAGTTTTATTTCTCCCTGGAATGTTCTAGTGCCCTTGTATGCACCCTTCCCCACGCAAATAGAAGAGGTACTGTATGAGCATCAGAAGTGCATGCTTCCTGCACACACAAGAAATAGCAACAAACATAGACGGTTCTGGTCATGGCAGGAGTGGAGCTTCGTTCCACTCTGGATTCCAGTGCAAATGCCGCTTTGATTCTTTTGGATCTTTCGGTGGCCTTAGACACCGTGAACCATGACATTCTCATCAAAAGGCTCCTGAAGGTGGGAGTTTCAAACTCAGCGCTAAATCTGATCAAATCCTACTTAAACAACAGGCTGCAATTTGTTCAGATTGGTGTCTCATGCTCAAAACAATTTACACTTCCATGTGGGGTGCCACAGTGCTCCTCACTGAGCCCTACTATGTTCAATCTATACGTCACCCCCTTAGCTGATGTCATCAGGCAGTTTGGCTTCTCACTGGTGTCCTACGCGGACGATACCCAGATTGTAGTATCCATCTCAAGCAATCTGGAGGAAACGATGACTCGCTTCAATCAATGTATATCCCACGTAGACCACTGGATGAGTGCAAACTGCTTAAAACTTAACGGAAGCAAAACAGAGGTTCTTCTGTTGGGATCAGACACCTCCTTTTGGTCTCAGAACTGGTGGCCACTGGGCATGGGAACCCTTCCCACTCCAGAGCATAAGGTTAAAAATCTGGGCTTCATCTTTGAAGACAGACTCACCTTTCAACATCAAACCAATACATTTGCCACTCAGGTCCCCAGCTGCAGTAAAAACATTGGTAACAACCTTAGCAATGGCCAGACTGGACTATGGAAATTCCCTTTATTTGGGCATTCAGAAACAGCACATGCTCAAAATGCAGCGTGTTCAAAACAATGCTGCCAGGATGTTGCTGAATATTCCTAAGTTCAAGTCTGTGTGCCAAGGCTTAAAAAATCTACACTGGCTCCCTGTGAAAAAGAGATCAGAATTCAAATCCTTGTGTCTAGCGTACAAGGCTGTACAGCGGACAGGACCTGCATACCTGAAACAGCATTTCTCATGGTACCACCCTGGTAGACTGCTTCGTTCAGCTCAGAGCAAACTCCTCCAGACACCCAAATTCAGGAAAGTTTGCTGGGGAGGAATCAGTTTTTTCCTCAACACCGTAAAACTGTGGAACTCACTCCCTCTAGCCATAAAAAAACTGCCTTACATTACTCTCCTTTAGAAAAGCACTGAAAACTTGGCTTTTCTCAAACTAAATCTTACCTCCTACTGCTCATCTTCAGCAAATTCCTCCATTGCAGCACCTAGACGCCCCTGGGCATTCAAGCGCTATATAAATTTCAAAATCAATTCATTAATTGCTCTTATCACTGTCTCAACCTTCTTAGATTTTAATTCCAGATAAAGATTTAGCACAGTGGGGGACCTGACCACAATCGACTCTCTCGTGCAAAAGTTCCGCCTGATCTAGGATATCTTCAACTCCACTTTAATGAAATGTAATCCTAAGAGTTGCCCTCGACACATATAAGTCATCTTTTCTCGTTTTGTTTTCTGCTACTGCCCCCCTAAATGGCCTGATGATCCACCAGGAAGCTCACAATAGAGAGGTCAGGAAAACCTCAAAAATAGTTGTGTGGTTAGAGAAGGGACACATCACTGTCTATCCACTATACACCCCAGCCAGACACAACAGCATCTGTGTGGGAGGCTAAGGCTTTTAATCCTACTGACTCTGGAGAAGTCTCCAGCTACACCCACCGAAGCTTCGCGATTATAGCCCTACCAGCACAACTACGCAGGGTTTCTTCCATCTAAGGTGGTCACTCAACTCACACACATCTCCAAAGCACCTCCAGGCCACCAAATCCTACAAGAACCAATTTGCTCACCCTCTCAGGCACAGACCTGGGCACGCACATAAGTCGAATACAACAGGCTCTTCCACAACAAAACAAAAAAAATGCAGCTCAAGACAGTTACAGAAAAAAGGGGGAGATTGAAAACCACAGATTGCTCACTCTAGTTTTACTCAAACTCAGATTTCTCTGAATACATTGCTTCTTCTTAGGAGGCTACATGGTTCACAGGTAGTCCCAAGTTCGGTCAGGTGGGCGAAAAGGCTGGGGCCTCATTGTATGCTCCAAGTAAACTCCAAGCAATCGTGGCTCCTTGCAAACTCCTTCCACCCAAAAAGCACGCTGAATGAAGCATGAAGCAATGTCCAGTTGGGTTTCACATATAAAGATCTAAATCCGTATTATTTTCCATCTTTGCCCAGGTAAGTCCTCATTTGCATGAAGAGCTTATACAAGCCTCAGATGCCGCTTGTAAATCTCACTGGTATACATTACTGGGACCACAAACCCCTGGAAAAAGATAAGTGCATCAAGCCTGAGTCCAGTGGCACTGCAAACCTGCTTACTGCCTGACACATTCTACTTGGTGGGCTGGCCAGTCTTACTGCAGAACGTTTGGTTGTCGTGCCAGGGAAGGAGAGCCTGGGCTAAGTCATAATCACTTCCTTCTGACTGAGTGTTCAGCAAAAGTCTTTTGAGAAAACGTGCAGCAATCCTCTGATTATCGTGGTGCCAAGCATATAAACTAAATAAGCAATAAATCACTCTTATCAATCCAAAATATATCATGTATTCAACAACAAAAAATGTTGTAGCTGCTGAATCTCTCAAAAGGGTTTGCTAGTGCAGATTGATTTTTAAAGTTATTAGATTTTTTGCTGACGTTCACCAAAACAATATGTTAAACATGCTGGATGCAAGAGTCTTTAGTTGGCTTCCTCCTTCAGAGAAACCAAGAGAGGCATGAATCCTTCTGGAAGCCACGCGGCTTGTTTACAAGTAAGACATGAAGCTGAGCAGAAGTGGAGTCAGCAATGGAGGAAAGAGCCAAAGATGTAAAACCAAACCTCCATTGCACAAAATGAATTCACTGGGCACGAGAAGCTAAAGCAAATTGAGCTGCATGTATCGCCTGCATCTCAGGGGACAATGTCTGAGGCCTGTTGCAGTTGCATCTAGCCACGAAATTGAAGGAATGCAGATACAAACTAAAAGGGCACTAGTCTAGTGCCATTTTAGTTCTGAAAGAAAAAACATTCCAAGATGGCCACCAGTGCATGCACATGTGCTGTGATGTCACAATGTGTGCACATACATCTTAACTCACTGGCCATTTGGGAGATCTAGGGAAAACCACATGAACTCCCTGGGAGGATAGAAAGAAAAAGAAACCAGTACTGGCAATGTAAGTAGGTCTGGCCTTGACATGCTGGTGCAAAGCTTAATTTTCTAATTCAATTTATTTTTAAAGCATGAGCCAGAAAACCAAAAGAAAACAGACTGCCACCTAAACGTGGCACGAAATGTTTGAAATTAAAATGTTAAATAAAAAAAAACACAACAGTGGCCATTTTGGCTTTTTTTGTTGTTGCAAGTTTAATTTACCTTTCCAAGCTGACCAACAGTCATTTTTGAAGAGTAAATTGAGTAACTAAAGCAAAAGATACAAACATTAGCAAAGCCAACAGGTCTGGCCGTGGCATGCTGGTGTAAAGGTTAAGTTTTCTTTTTCACATTTTTTATTTCAAGAATAATTCACAAAGAGAAATACAAAAGCAAACAGAATGTGGCCAGGAAATATGTGCAATAACAGTGTTAACTTTACAAAATCATTGCTGATTTGGCAGTTTTATTAGTAGTCATTTTTATTCTTTTTTTTTCAAAAAACCTTTTCAGTCATGCCATTCATATTACCAGTTTTTGTCACAGTGACAAGAAGAAATCATCACTCAGTCAAGCACTCCAATTGCAGCCACCTACAATAGCATTTAATAATATCAACTTTAGCAAGCATTTCTTCAATTTTGCGGGCACTTTTGTAAAAATCGTGGCATTTCTACTAAAGTGCCGATTTCGCGGCAAATCGCGAAATTGTGAAATCCTGGAGGGTCTGTTCAATGAAGTAATCTCACAACCTCCATCAAACCCAGAGGCACCCTTCCCCCCCTGAAGCTTTTCCTCTCTTCCAGATTACATCACTCACACCACCCACAGTGACTGACAAAGGTAAAGGAATTCCACTCAGGGAGTCTCCTGCCAGTAACATAAAAGCATCTAATTTGTTGAGGAATCTGTTAATTCTCAGTAGGATGATTTACAACTTTTTGAAAAAACCTGATTATGTTCTGCTACCACCAAACTCTAAATCAGATACTAATAAGAAGGCAAATTTACTGACTCAGGCATTGACCACTGTATGATAACCAAGTCCATTCATCATGTACACTGTGCTTTGACCCAGGTCCATCTTTCAATCTATTAGGAATGGGGGTCTCTAGTTGGCAGCGGAAGGTACTTTGTCCAAGTAGGGACCCTTCATTCTAATCAGGGTAAGGGAGTCATACTCAATTTTCAATTTTATTTATTATGTTTTGGCTCTCAAAAGAGGGCCACATCAAATTTACAGGGTAAAAAGCAAGACAAATACATATCAAAGATTATGATGTTTGAGAAACATGTTTAGGTACAAAACTAACATACAAAGACAAATCTACAGCAGGTCGTAAAGTCAAACATCTCCAAAAGCATGTTAATAAATAGCTAAAAAACCTTTAAAAAAGTTAAAAATATGGAAACAGAACATTTCATTAGGAGGGCAATAAAGTGCATGAAGAAAGCCGTTCAAGGTGGAAATGCCCAGGCGGATACAAATAAATTTTAACCATCTGAGACGCAATTTACGGAGCGCGGGGCAAATCAGTAAAACATGCATACAGTCCTGGGTACTCAATTTACCTAAATTGCACATAGAAGAGGAGCCATACCATTTGGATAAGAGTAGATTTAAAGGTACTAAGTCGTAACGTAAAAGAAACCAAAATCTACGAATACCATGCGGCAGGTTCCATGTAACATAGGTTTGGGGCAACTTCATCACATAGGAATTAAGGAGAAGGTCTACATTCCTTTTTTCACAGATTAACTTTTTATCAGATTGAAAACATAGGTCCCACGAGGCCTCTTTTAAAACGAGTTTTAACTGTACGGGAGAGTACAGAGTGTTTTCATCCAATTTTAGAAGGGTTACAGCTTTTCTAAAATTACTTACAAGTTGAGAAAACTCTTTAAAATTACCCAAAAGTTCACTTCTGAGGAGAGCTCTCATCGTCCCTAAATCTGCTCTAGCCAGGCAGGCCACCCATCTTACTAGGGCACATAATCCCTGTACCCAGCTGCTCCTAAGACCGAAGTCGAGCCTGCAGGCGGCCAAAGAGCACGCAGTATTTAGGAAAGATAGAGATCTTAGAATTTTCCCCTCAATCTTATGGCAAAAGTCCCAATATTTCACCTCTATAAGTTCTATGCCATACAGTATTGTTGCGGGGATTTTAGATCTATACACCTCCAATAAGCATGAGAAGTGCCTTTTCCCCGTAGCCTGATAGAGGGAATATAGACCTTTGCCATGGGCGTGGGCTTTGCGTGAACTATGCTCAATATGGAGCCTCTCACTCAAGTTAGCCGTGATGATTTTTCCCAGGAAGGTATAGGAGTTTACAACCTCCAATTTTTGGCCGCCGATAAACCAACCAAAATTTACAGATCGGCACTTCTTCTTACCGGCTATGCACATAATTTTACTTTTGGATATATTGATCTTCATGCAATGGGCAGCAGCAAAGACGTGGAGAGCATGTAGCCGATTTGCAAGTCCTTTAGGGGTCAGGTCAAGGATAAGGACGTCATCGGCATACATCAGGCAGGATATAGGGGTCCCCCCACCACCGGGGCAATGCCCTCTCTGGCAGACAAGGCGGCGGGTAGGTCTACCGTATATAAGGAGAACAAAAGGGGAGCCAATAAACAACCTTGTTTGAGGCCATTCAAAGATGGAATTTGATCAGATAGCCCCCTTTCGCCCCCTAACAAGACCCTACACCAGGTCTCTGTATGGAGAGACTGAACCAGCTCCAACAGATAAGTTGGAACACCAAGAGCTGCCAATTTTCTCCACAGCGTTCTGCGATCTACTTTGTCGAACGCTGTGGAGAAGTCAATAAAAGCGGCATACACCACCCCTCCTCTCACCTGCACATATTTATCAGTAACCACATGGAGAGCGGTGAGGTTATCTGAGGGATAATTGATGAGTCCTTCGGGTTTTGCATCTAGGGTGATATCTTCACCTGTAATACCATTCCCTGCATAAAGATCCCGAATATAGGTAAGCCATACCTCTTCAGCTATAGGGATGGGAGAGGGACTTAGTCTAGTACTACATCCCTTCCCAATTATTGCCCAAAATTCTCTGATCCTACCATGAGCGACAGATTCCCTCAAGTTGATCCAAACATTATCCTCTTTTTCCTTTTTTATTTTCGCCTTAAGTCTGCATCTCTTTCTTTTTAGCCTGGAAATTTCTTTTTCACGTTCCTTAACTCTATCTAGATATTGTTCACGGACTAGTTTATTTATTTCCTTGTTCAGGGGATGCAGTATACTAGGCACCACTACCCCTTTTCTAGGGCGAGAAGTTTTTTTTACATGTAAAATGATGTTTCGCATGAATTTTTCAAAATAAACTATTTCATGCCCACGCCACTCATTTAATTCTATTAAGGTTTCAGATAAGAGATCCTGTACCCCATTAATGGCGGAAGGATTCCAGAAACACCTTCCCGAGGAAGCGTGGAAAGCAGCATCACTGCCGTTAAGGGACCAAGGCGCAGTGGTCATGGGATTTAAAGAAATAGTTATAAACAGTATACTATGGTCACTCAAGGAAGTGGGTATAATCTTAAGGTTCTGAATATAAGGGAACAAACCATAGTCCGCGATTGCATAGTCCAAGATAGAAGACCCAAAAGGGGATTTATGTGTAAATTTAGCAGGCACGTCGGACGGGAATCTCCCGTTTAATATAAGTCCATCAACGGCCGCTAGTTCTTTTAGCAAAATCTTCCCTCTTTTATTAGTCACTAACTTATCAGGGAAGAGTGGTTGGGGAACAAAGTGCGCCTCTTCTTTAGATTTATTTCTAAAAAGTTTTAGACTAGCATTGGAGATTTTGCAGTTCAAGTCTCCTACAAGAATAATTTCCGGAGGGGATGAGACATTTTTAATTTGATCAATATATCGGAAAACCTGCTTCAATGTAGAATTAAAACGCTCTTCTGGAGGGATATACACATTGAGGATTACAATGGGTGACTTTATACAATTATTAAACAGATTTTCAATAGTTATAGCGTGAAAAAGTTTACTAGGGTCGATATAATGGGAGAATCTCCACTGCAATTTATTTGATAGTAAACAAGCAATTCCCCCCCTAGCGTGACCTTTCTTGGAAGGGGCAGCTGGCACTTCCAAGGCATAAAAGTCCTTCGAAACATCCAGCATATTGATACACCAGGTTTCTTGTATACAAATCACATTTGCTCCTAGAGAGAATAAGAGATCAAATTTCTCTGGGCTACTGTGAATCCCTGCCGCATTCCAAGAAATAATTTTCAATGGGATGTTAAAGATGATGAAACAATTTGGGGTTATCTTTGGTTTTTGTAGATAAGGCACTGTGCAGCCAATTCCACCGATTATTATCCTCTATGAGGGAGGAATTCTGAGGTAGCGGAAGTGGCTTTACCTGAGAGACCGAACTTTTTCCCTTAGAGACCCAAATCTTCAGGTCTCTAAGAGGGGAGGCTACCCCATTTTGTTCATCACCCCTTAGTACCATCCCAAGTGAAGGATTTATATTACCAAGGTTAAAAATAGGGAGAATATCAATACCTGTGCGTTGAAAATTCTCGGCTTGCTGTAATATCAGATTTACAATGATAGGAGAATAGAATTTAACCCTTATACTCGATACCCTGACTCCACCGTACAAAGAGACTAACTCTATATCCCTAGATTGAATGTGGTGAAGACTTTCAATCTCGCTAAAACGTTTAAGAAGCCATGCTCTGTTTAGGGGTAAGTCAACATCAAATAAAGGTAAGAAGTCTAACACAAGAGTATCAACAGGAGCCTTTGAGTTTTTTGAATGGCGCACAGGAAGGGAGCGGTCTCCAATCTCTAAGGCAGAAGAGAAAGGAGGGGCCAAAGGGTTAAGGGCCCAAGGTGGATATAGGGTTGGGCCTCTTATCGCAGGCGATGGAGAAAGACTTGGAAGAGGGCCCCCCATTTGCGGCATAACTTCCAAAGACGTTGGTGGGCACAATTCACTTTCCACCTTTAAAGATGTAGAAGTGGGTGAGCACAGTTCAATTTCTACCATTCGGGATGTAGAAGTGGGATCCAAGTCTATTTCTTCGTTCTCCAGTGCGACCGGAGAGTTTTGGAAGATTATCCGTCGCTGCCTTTTCTTCCTGTATTTTCGGATTGGTTTCCTTTTATTCCCTTTATTAATTCTATGTTTACCGTTCTTCATCTTTACCTCTTGTTTATCGTCAGTAAGTTCTTTTTTGTTTTCGGACATGAAGATAGGGAATAGATCTTAAACCACTTTAGGGCCGGAAGTAGATTTATTTTCTTCCTCGATCTCTAGAGCTGAGTTCTTAATACAATTAGGCACTGCGGTTGAGGGCAGAACTACAGTGTGCGTTTCCGAAACTGCTGTTGCAGCCTTCATGTTAGAATCCACTATAGGCACATTTATTTTCCCCTTTGGCGAGCTGGATTCAGCCATGGAGGGGGAAACACTCCTCAAATCGGGCGACTTTTGTAACAGTGTCTTCAGTATTTGGGTAACTGAATCCAGGATACAGTCCGAGCTGCCTACAAATTTCCCCAGGAGAAATAAGATGGAGGCAAGTAATTGTTCCAAAGCAATCATGGATTCAGAGATCGGTTTTTCACAAACTTCCGCTGGGCGGCAGATACCAGATAGATTGAGACCCGGACTCCTGGAAACATTTAACAGGTCGGACATATCCTGTCCGTTTAGCGAAGGGGTACTACTATACAACATTAGTCCAGATGGAGTAGCACCCCCCGAGGGCTTAATAGAGTCCTGAGTCTCCAATTTAGCTGTATTTACATAACGTCCACAGAGTTCAAGATCAATAGATAATGATGACAGATCCCCACCCAACCTTTCGTTCAGAAGGGCTTGAGGCATAGATGGTTGATTCACAAGTTCTCCTTCAGGTACAAGGACTCCGAGATTACTCTTCCCCTTCCCTTCAAGGTGTACAGGGGAAGGATACACCGCTGCTACTGTTTGCGGTGGCACGGGCAGCAAAGGAGGAGGCGAAGGGTCTGTAATACCTTGAGTATGATCCTTCTGGACCGAGGCACGGAGAGCTTCCTTTGCAGCAAAATTAGACTTCTTAGGGGAAGGCAAATCCCATAGCTCAAAGAGTTGGCATTGACCCTTCAGGGGGGGATTATTCACAGATTTGTCTCTTGTGCGGATGGTATCTATTTTTGCACCAGGTTTTCCTCCCACTACCCTTCCTGAGCGTAATTTTTTAGACATCTTCTGCAGACTTATTCCACAAAATAGTGTTATATAAGTGATTTACCTCCAGAAGAGTGAATACGAAAAATTACAATGTTCATAAAAGAATAAATATAGTTCTGGAGATGCAGCAGTAACTGACCGGCGGTAGAAAACGAGGGAGCGACGAAGTGATTTCAATAAATAATCCTCCCTCGAGCAGCCAAACATATATGATATGCGGTGCGACAAAGTCAATGAAAATAACCGGGCCCAGCCCAGCCTACCTCAGCCACTGAGGGCCACAGAGGGCCCGCCCTTTGCCCGGGCTTCGCCCGGCATCCCGCTCGCGTCCCGCGAGACGGGGGTGTCTCCGTATTTCTGCGCCTCCTGGCGCGAAACTGACGCGGCCGGTGCCGCTAGGGCTGATGGGAAATGTAGTCTCCTTGCCCCTGCACCGCGCTCCACTCGATGTTTCTGCCGCTGCAGGTGAGTGTTCAGGGAGCGGGAGGCGGGCGGGCAAGGACGCTGGTAGAGAGGTCCCAAATGCAGCGTTTAGCAGCCAAATCAATCCAGGCGAGGAATTCACAAGTAACACCCCCTCGACCGGGGTGTCTCCGTATTTCTGCGCCTCCTGGCGCGAAACTGACGCGGCCGGTGCCGCTAGGGCTGATGGGAAATGTAGTCTCCTTGCCCCTGCACCGCGCTCCACTCGATGTTTCTGCCGCTGCAGGTGAGTGTTCAGGGAGCGGGAGGCGGGCGGGCAAGGACGCTGGTAGAGACGTCCCAAATGCAGCGTTTAGCAGCCAAATCAATCCAGGCGAGGAATTCACAAGTAACACTCCTAAAATAACCCCTGCTCACCCCCTTGTTAACTTGGCATGAGCAGTCAGGCTTGTCTTGATGCATAGTGTAAAGCCTTTGCACATAACCAACAATAATACAGTGAAAACACTACAAAAGGACTCCATACCAGTTTAAAAAAATATCCAATATTTTTATATATCCAAAACAAGATCAAAAACGATAAGAATCCAACATGCAGTACTTAAAAATATATACTTTGAAAGATATCCTTAAAATTGCAGAAATGCATCAAAACCACAGTTCATACGAGTAGGTAGCTCCGACCGGAGCTACCTCAATGATGAAAATAACAGAGTCTAACAGTTCCATCTGACCGCGTCGGTACGGGCCAGCGAAAGCATGAAAAGACTCAGTAACAGTACCTTGCGGCTGGCACGTTGTTGCAAGCCATTTGTGGCAACCTTCGCAGTTGCGTTGCAAAATGGAACCAGTACAGGGTGCGGTGCCCTCTCGATGAGGTGTAGGCAGCGGCTCAGTGACAATCGTCCAGACCATGTTGGTAAGACCAAGGCTTACGGTGCAGGGCGAGGCGGTGCTGGATGCAGTGCTGGCAGGTTAGCGGGAGCTGGCATCTGTCAGCCCGGACTGCTGTGTGGGATTAGGCGGTGTGTCGTGAAACTTACGAGTGGTGCCCGCAGCCACGATGCGGCCACGGGTGTCGGAGCCAGCAGCAACAGCCTCGATGAGATCAGGATGGCAAAGTAAAGCTACTTTTCTACCATTTAATTTTCACCTAGTCTTCAGTAATCAACCAAAAACTTGATTTATATCTTGGTGAGACCACTATCGTCCCTCCGTGGCACAGTATCCAAGTACTCCACCAAGCTGATGGTATCCCGCCCACCTTATTTAGATGTGAGCTGGCTGAACTGCCATCCACATCGCCAGACTGTTTCCGGACGCGTAAGCGACACATTGTCATCAAGTAGTTGGACTCCTCTGCTGGATAACAGGTCTTCATCGCCATCAGGTCAGCTGATTTGCACCAAGCCTAATTAGATATTCCAGTTGTGCTGCTGTTGTCCTAGCGGGGGCTTGCTGATAGAGTGAGTCCCTGGTGGAGTGGGAACTGGTAAGTACTGGTTAGTACTACTGATTTATGTGTCAATACATATAAATGTTGTGTTTGCTTCTAAAATATATGTAGGTGATGTGTTATGCCCCTTTTCCTACATAATGCATAGCAAACAAACAACACACACCCACTATTGAATGCACAACCACAGGCACCACAAGGACAACACTCGCAACCAGCACAACAACTATGTTTTCATTTTTTGAATACAAGTGTGTTAATTTTACCTTGATACATTGTAAAATGCGCACTAATGCATTACAAAAAAAACAAATGCATGTAAGAGCAATATAAAATTACATGAGACTAAAGCAATTGTCAGCACACTATCCATAGTAATACAAGGGTAAAAGAAGCTGCGACAAGAGAGTTGATTAGTGTTGTGTTCATGTAATAGAAGCAAAGGGAGGACCTGGACAATGGGGTTCAAGACAGAAACGGAAGTGGGCAAAAGGTAAGTTTCTACCTCATTTCCTTCGATTCCACCAACTCAAAGTGGGAGGTATGCCTGCCACAGTTTCCTTGATGGAAAGACACAACATGATTGGCCCAGTGGTGATCTTGGCTGGCCTCCAGGCAATAGCTGCTTCTGCCTATGAAGCAGTTGATGCGGGGAAAAATTATTGGCATAGGCAGCCCCACTTGAGCGGTCTTGGACCGGCTATCATCTATATAGAGTGGGCAGACTGCAAAGTAGGCTGGCTGTGAAACTATTGAAAAAGTTATGACTGGACCAGGTAAGCCAAGATCTAATTCAGGCCCAGTATAATGTGTTGGGGGAGTCCAATAGATTTTAAATTGCAACAGTTAAAAGCTATTATCTTGCCTATAACTTGAGTAAAATTCTCTAGTAACTTATCAATTGTGTTTTTGCATAGAGTATTGGAAGTTCTAAAAATTCTCGATTTCAAAATCCCAGACAATGCACATCATTGCCCACACCCAGTAGGCCAGTAAGGACGTAACTTGTTCCTCATTCCCCATAGAAAAGGACAAGCGATATATCTCACAATATTGAATACAGTGTACTTTCCCAGTAATGTCACAACATTGCTAGTTCTTTGTAAACACTCATAAATCCCTGTTCTTGTGAAGTACACATCAATGTCAGTTCTCAGAATGCATACGTCATCTTTATTAACACTACATAACATTTCCAGATATGAATGAGCACCCATAATTTCCAGGTCCCTCTAACCACCCATCATTTACAGATCATATCATAGATAGCAACATCATCACCACTTTTCTATAAGCCCACATAATTTCCCGTTCCCTTGTAGTATTCTTCATTGCTAGTCCCAAGTGTCCAGAAATTTACACATTCAAAGTAAGCACACATATCACTGAGATTTACAAAGTAGCAGTTCATTAACATGTTCCAGAATGCATGCATTGGAGCCACTTAAGAGTTAGTGCTGTCAGGCCAGTTTTGCCGATGGTCTCATCCAAGATCCACACCACACCACAAATGTTTTTTTTCATACTCATAGTGGCTCCAGTACATCACAACTGCGGGCAGGAAAGATCCATAGAAGCAGGAGAAGCAGTCTCCTTGCTCTAGAGTGCATAACATCCAGAGATAGGTTGTCAGTGTGGCAGCATTAGGACTACAAAGCAAAAGCACTCAATGATGTCTGTGTTTCTTCAGAATCCAGAAGTGGTCCACCATCCATGTATACATGCTGAAGTCTTAGTACAAGTCCCATATGAACACAGTAAGAAACAGGGTGGAGAAGATGAACATAAATGCCATTAGGCTAGAGCAGATCACCCATCATCAAAGACCATCAACAGTGAAGATCACACTTCTTAACGTGTCCTTGCCATCCTGGACGCTTAGCGTGATGACATCCACAGCTTCACATGATCTCCACTGTCAGCGCATCTATGGTCCACCTGTTCAGTTGTCTGCATTACACAGAGCTCCTGAAAGAGAGAGAAAGACCAAAGGTTATAGTGTATGGCACAAGTGCAATAACGTAAGGAAAGGCCAAAGACAGTGGAAAGGACAACCCATCAATGACTTACAAATAAAAAAGGCAATTCAGAATTTAGAGCCTGATTTATATTTCCAGAGA
The DNA here is from genome assembly GCF_964263255.1 of Lissotriton vulgaris. Classification (NCBI taxonomy): domain Eukaryota; kingdom Metazoa; phylum Chordata; class Amphibia; order Caudata; family Salamandridae; genus Lissotriton; species Lissotriton vulgaris. The sequence continues at coordinate 1,141,693,157 of NC_141691.1, read as the reverse complement.
CGGAACACTCCTTCACAAATGTGACGGTTATCCTGTCCGCCTTGTTACAAGTTACCGCTGCATGATATCGTTTAGCACTTGTAATACAGTGGACAGGAAAGCCGTCACATTTGTGATGGAGCATTCCTCCTACTGAAATACAAATCAGGCCCTTAGTCACAGATCAAGGAGGAAATAATGAAATGATAGCACATTAAACTGATTAAGGTCATGGTTGCGAGGTAATGGGCTGATGCACCGGCACCGGGCCGAAATGAGGTGAGGGTGAGCTGGAGGTTGAGGTGGACAGCGCCTCCCAATAAAACCGGCACAGGCACTGCTGATGGAACTACGATGATGCCCCCCGGGCTAAAACCATAAATGTTGTACTTACAGTGTAGTGAGAACGATAATGGCCGATACCCAACGGAGCTGCTTAGCCAGTTATAGAGGAGTTTGGTTCTGGTTCACCCCTTCTATGCTCATGACGAGCTCAGCTCATCATGAGTTACGCCTCTCGTACACTCATGACGAGCTGAGCTCGTCATGTAACGCTGGTTTTTCAAAAACCCAGCGCTCAGCGGGAAAACCGCACGCAAGGTGTTAAAATATTGGACTACATAACGAAAATGATATGAAACAAACTGGTATCTAACATTTTGGCAAAGAGGCAATAGGCATCACTAAAACTTTGACAGCAGAATCCAGATTTACTCTATGAAGTTAACAGAAATTACAGGAGAGAACACAAAATAACACATGTGAAGCAGATAAATGAGTGGTACTGCTATAAAACTGAGGAGAAGCAGTTCCGATGTCTAAGTGAGGTCATACTCCAGAGAAAGGTGGAAGGACAGAAAAACTTAGTACAGATAATCTAATTGCTTTCCCTGGCATAAGCAATGACTCCATGCAAAGAACTATACCTTGTTGGGCTGCATCTGTTTCCTGCGGGCCGGGCTTTGCTCCGCTCTCCCGTTTGGCTGGGCTTGGCTTCGCCGAGCCCCCCTCCAGTGTGGCAGCACCTGTGGGCCGGGCTTTGCTCCGCTCTTCCGCTCGGCCGGGCTTGGCTCCACCGAGCCCCCCTCACCTTCACCTTCAAGACTTCCCCTCCCAGCAGCCCCGCTAGCGGCAAGGGCGCTGCACACGTCATCGTGAAGTGCCAGGAGGCACATAAAGGGCCGCTTGGATGCTCGTCCCAAGGGACGCGCGCAGGAGCGCACCGGAAGAAGCCCGGGACAAGGGTGGGACGGTCAAAGGCCGTCATAGGCCGGAGGAGGCTGGGCTGGGCCACCCCCCTTTTGTGTTCCACACCCAGGAAAGACTTTTTAATTCCAGGTGCTCATTTTTGATAACTCTGTCTACTGTACCATTGTTGCGGACACTGGCGTTTGCCCTGCCCCTATTGTGCAAGCTGTATAAGGCGATCATGTCCTTTCTATCTGGGAAGGTGAGGAAGCTGGCATCTAACACAACAGGGGGCAGTGTCACAGGAACACTAGACAATGTCATTACTAGAGCAGCTGTTGTGCTGGAGCGTGAGATAGCCCTCACAGAGAAGTGGCTATCCCTGGAATTGCTAGGCTCAAAGCGGTCTTCCCTGGGTAAAATCAAGAATGCTGTAACGCCAGACCATACTGACACACAGACACATAATGGTCCCGATTCACAGAATGAACTTAAGACTCAATCCTAACCTTACTACTATTTTGGTACTCACAGAATGCACTTTTGGCATTCACAGAATGAACTTACTACTTTTGGTATTCACAGAAGTTAGGATTTTGTCTTAAGTTTGTCTTAAGACAAACTTAAGACAGACTTAAGATGCTCCCAATTATAGAAAGGTTGAAAATAATAAACCAGAACATGGAAAAGTTACAACAGGCAACCTTCGATAATACCTAAATGCTGGAAAGTTTATCAGCAAGATTCCAAGTGGGTGGCCCCTTGATACACCCCGGTAAACAGTCTTTAAACCTACTACTAATGTCTCATCCGGCCACAACCACTGTAGAGGATGAGCAAAAGAATAAAACCAACAAGGAGCATGGGGCTGAGGAAGGAAGAACTAATTCATTGAGGGGCATACACAAAACGGTTGCAGTAGGTGATAATAGTAAGAATCACAAACATATTACTTTTCCCTTAACACAGGCTGAGGAAAATAGAAATACTGTTAAATCACCTAGAAGTGTGGATAATCTCTCTGTCATCGACCTACCCCCGCAATCAACACCACTGGTGCTAGTTTTGTCTAATGTACCACCCCTCCCCGAGGGAACTAAAGAGGAATACAGCCAACTGAAAAACAAGGTCACCCATTGGCTGTCTTGTAACACCTTGGAGGGTCAATCGGTGGGACATAATTTAATCATGGTCCGACGTGTGTCCTGGATAGGTAGTTCAAGAAAATTTTGAAATGGTGACTGCATCGTGGTAAATTTTGACAGCCCAACAATAGTAGAAAGAATATTCAGGGATGTAGATCATGGGGGGGAGTCTAGGGGCCTGGGCATTGAGATACTGCCTTTAGGCTTCTTCTATAGGTCAAAGACCCGAGTCCGATCTGATAACCGGAATGGGGGACTTTCGATAGGATACCCTATTACAGAGGTCAACAGGGATTGGGTCCAACACCTTTGAAGTCATCACAGGAACCCATTTGGGGTAGATACAGGCCTCCCCCGTCTTTTGTGGGATTAAACCGTTACGCAGCTCTTTCCAGTCTTAACGACTGTGACTGACTGTGTGGGAAACATCTAACCCCAAATCCCCCCATCAGTAACACTACACTTAAAACTAGCCCCCCTTTAGCAGACTGTTTAGGGCGTGAACACGTATCGGTGGTGATCAACCCAAACAAATCTGGTTCCACCCTAGTTGTTGGGCCCCATGAAGAAAACCCCTCAGCATTAACAGTATCAATACCGCCTGAGCCCCCACGGGAGTTTACTGTTGGCACCAACGAGTATATGCAAAATCACAATGTACTCTCATGGAATATTGCGGGACTGGCAGGAAAGGTCACAGACCCCTTATGGGTACAGTTTGTCAGCAATTAGTCACTTATCAGTCTCCAAGAGACGTGGCTTGTTTACTGTAATACTGTACTGGTGGGGTATAGAGCCTTCTTTGTCCCAGCCATCAAAGCAACCAGCGGTAGAGCCATGGGAGGTTTGGAAATTTTTGTATTGTTGGCACTTAGATATAATATTAGGGTTATCCCCTCAGATAACAGAAATATTCAGGCTATCTCCCTGGGCCAAAAGGATAGCACCCTCCATGTGATAAACTTCTATAATGCTAAGTACAAAGAAGATGGCTGTGGGATTACTGAGCTAAACAACTATGTTAAACAGAATTGTGGTTCCACCATGAAGAATCTGCTCATTGTAGGAGATTTCAATGTCCACCCATGTGGCGACCCCAAATTAAACGCCTTGGAGACATTGGGTTGCCCGTTGATATCGGGACTCCACTTTGAACATACTAAACAGGGCAACGCACTTAACGACATGCTTGATGATCAAGATCTAGCTACTGCATTGAGTTTTGCAAGAAAGCCGAACGGTTATGGCGCAAAAATTATGATGTCCTGTTAAAAATAAGGTATAAAAATCTCATTAAGGCCTATCACAAAGAAATTACACTAGCAAAAAAGGCTTTTTTTGCAAAAAGAATTGACTCAGCTTGTAACATCAGCAAGGAAATATTCAATATAGTCAGGGACTTCACCTCCCCCCTGCGCTAAACCCCAAATTCTCTCCCTCTGAACTCTGGGTCAATCAATTGGCTAGCTTTTTTTACAATAAAATTCTGAACATCCAGGCATCTTTTCCGCCTGTTGTCCCCACCATCGATTCTGCTCCCTCCTCCTTTTCTGGGAACACATTACAGGGTACCCATATTTTGTCTGATTTTCCTCCCCTATCGTTGAAGGCCTCGCTTGACCTGTTACTAAAACTGACATCGGGCTCCCCCTCAGACCCTTGCCCCGCCAAAATCCTCTCAAAAATGGCCCCCGTTCTTAATTCTTTGATAAATCCTCTCCTTAATGCCTCCTTTACTTCGGGCGAGGTCCCAAAGGCCTGGAAAAAGGCTCATGTCATCCCTCTCATAAAAAAATCTAATTTGAATCCGTTGGAGCACTCTAATTACAGGCCTATATCTCTGCTCCCTGCCCTGGCCAAACTCGCCGAAAAGCATGTCCATTCAACCTTGTCACAATTCATAGAGGCCCATGACATTCTCCATTAGACGCAGTCAGGTTTCCGCTCTAACCTCAGTACAGAAACAGCTCTACTTGAGGTAACGGAGACCATAAAGGGAGTGACTGACCGCGGTGGGAAGGCTATGCTGGTACTATTAGACCTCTCAGCGGCCTTTGACACCGTCCCTCACAACCGGCTCCTTTCTAGACTTCAGGAGATCGGGATTAGAGGGACGGTGTTCAATTGGCTTAAGTCCTTTCTCGCCGAACGTCAACAATTGATCTGGTCACCCCCTTTCTCAGCAACAGTTCCATCTCTTGATGTGGGAGTGCCACAGGGATCTGTCCTTAGCCCCACTTTATTTAACATTTATCTCTCCCCTTTGGCCGAACTAGCAGAGACCTTTGGCGCGCGTATCGTGTCCTATGCGGAAGACACGCAGCTGCTATTTACCTGTGACAAGAACACTGATTTCGCGGGTGACTCTATTAAAAGTTGCTTAGAGGCAGTTTTTTCCTGGTTTCAGTTGAACCAGCTTAAATGTAATTCAGACAAGTCTGAAATTATATTTTTTGGCTGTTCTCCTGACACTCAATGGAAATCTTGGTGGCCGGCAGATATGCATCCTCCTTCCTCTCCTACTGCGGTCGCTAAGAACCTGGGTGTCAAATTTGACAATGGTCTTACCTTCAAACCCCAGATCCTTGCTTTGGTCGGCCAATGCTTTGGCCAGCTACGAATACTTAGGAAATTTCTTCCTCTATTGTCTCTGGCTCATAGGAGAATCACGGTTCAAGCAATGATTGGATCCAGGCTTGACTATGCCAATGTGCTCTACTTAGGGCTTCCAGAATACCTCTTATCTCGCTTACAGTCCGTCCAAAACTCCGCTGCAAGGGCCATCTTCGGTTTAAGCCGCAGATCTCATACCTCGTCCCTCCTTAAGGCACTCCACTGGCTTCCGGTAAGGAAACGTATCATCTTCAAGACTCTGACCTTGACTTTCAAGTCCTTACATGGTACCGGTGCAGTTTACCTCAGGAAACATGTTCAGTTCTACCATCCCACAAGATCGCTCCGGTCAGCCACTCAAGCCCTTGCTGTCATTCCACCTGTAAAGCATTCACGCATTGGAGGCCGCTCCTACAGAGCTTGTGCCCCGCAGCTTTGGAACAAGCTCCCCCTCTCGCTGAGGAAAGCTGACAACCTCCTGTCTTTCAGGAAAGGCCTAAAGACCTGGCTTTTCAGCATCTAGTGCGCCTGTTCTCCGCTCAACGTCTCTCCGCAGATCTACACAGCGCCGGGACACTCTGCCTGAGTAACCGCGCGCTATACAAACCACTTGTTAACATAACATAACATAACATTTGCCCTGCCTCTTAGTAAACAAAGGGAACCCACGTTTAAGGGTAGAGGCCCTGGGTCCTTTATAGATCACATACTTTAAACAGAACTAGCCTAGCTCTTTCCCAGGGTTTCTCCATAATTCCAGTGCACACAGCGATCATAACCCTGTCTGTGTAACTATAGGAGGGAGTATCATGAAGAAAAAAGGCAAAGAACAAGGTAGTTATAACTTACAACCCAAGGACGGAGGGTGGCGGATCAAATGGAGTCAAGTAATCCCGTCCCTCTTCCAAGATACTCTTAAAGTCGCTTGTGAGGCAGAATTTTCCTGTTGCCTTAATGAAGAATCTTCAGCCTCAGGAATTTTAGAATCTTTCGAAGGGATTGCATCTGAAGTGGGGGGCATCTTACTCGGCAGAGGTAGATGTAATATGTCCAGTAATCCAAAATGGTCTGTTGTCTCTGCTCAAAAGCTGCAAAAGCACTTAAGGCAGGCCTGAAATCAACACCTAGGGACAGATCCTTGATTAGCAATCTCCGTAAGAATTATAAAATTGTCCTAGCTAAACAAAAGGCGGAAATTAAAGAAGCTTTATGGAAAGAGCTTTTGGACTCCGTGACCCTATCCAGCAGCTCTAGATTTTGGAGCACCATCAATCAATCACCTTTTTTAGCGGAAGGGGTCAGAGAAGGTGGCTCCAATATCACAGAGGATGAATGGGTGTCCCATTTTATTAGTATCTTTCAAAAGGGGTCCATCTTGCCAACCCTATCTGATATGACTGTAGATAAAGAAGTAGTGGAGTTTTCTGTTAATGAAATAGAGGAGGGCATAAATAACCTTACCAATAAAAAGTTCCTCCGGACCTTTTTAAATAAAACCCCTCATTCTGGGCTCGGATCCTTACCGCAATAGGTAATGCTGCGGCTAGGGAAGGATGCCCAGCATCATGGGGAGTCTCAACTATTGTACCAGTCCACAAAAAGGGGGATCACAACTGTACGATGAATTACAGGCCAATCTCTTTGATTGATTCAGTTGTAAAGGTTATTGGGGGAGTCCTTTTAAAGAGGCTGTGCACCTGGGCAGAGGAGAATAAGATCATCTTGGACATCCAGTACGGATTCCGCCCAGGCCACTCGACCATGGCTCAGTGCCTAAACCTTTACCTGATCTTGGGAAAATACACCATCGCTCGCCCCGGGACGATCTATATGGCCTTCATGGACCTTTCGTCCACTTTCGACTGCGTTAATCGGGGAAAAGTTGTGGCAGTCCATGGAGGCCATGGGAGTAGAAAGATCTCTGGTTGACTTCCTGAAAGATCTTCACAGAGATACCAAGGCCAACATTAGATATTCCATCAATTTGAAGGTCTCCAGGAAGTTTGACATAGAAAGGGGGGTCAGGCAGGGGTGCATATTAGCCCCCTTCCTTTTTAATCTTTATATTAACGATCTAGAAGGATCATTGCTAGATACAGGGGCCGATTTTCCTTATGTGGGACGGCAAGGACTGCCCGTCCCGCTATATGCTGACGACGCAGTCCTCTTGGCCCGCACCCCAAAAGGGCTGCAAACCCTACTTGACGCATTTCATGGTTTTATGACTAAGCTTGACCAGTCTTTAAACAACAGTAAATCGTATGTGATGCAGGTTGGGCCGCGTCTAAAAAGACAGTACCCTTTTATGGTGAATGGAGTCAGGGTGCCAAACTGTATAACTTTTTCTTATTTGGGTGTCCTACTAGATCATCGGCTCAACTGGGTTGCACTCTTAAAAACAAAAAGGGGTGAGGTCATTAGGGCAAATACTGCATTATTCAGTTATGCAGCTAAAATGGGTAATCGACCTGTGGCAGCTATGTTAAAAATCTATCAGGCCACAAGCTTATCTATAGCAAGCTATGAGAGTGATATATGGGGATACTCTGGACTCGATGGTCTCCAGGTGACAGAAAATAACTTTTTAAAACAACTATTGAGTGTCCCAAAGGGGACTGCTGACCTGTCAATACACGAAGAAACTGGTATGCCTTTTTTAAGTGACATTCTGGCCTTGCGTCCCCTTACATTTTGGTTACAATGTTGTTTCAATAAGGATTTATGTCTTACACATAACATCTTAAAAGAGGTTCTGAGCTTAGACCACATGATTAACATCCCCTGGATTAAATGTTTAAAAACTTGTTTTAAAGAGATGGGACGCTTGGACCTGTTTTTAAATACCGAAGGGATCACCAAAAGGGATCTTGCGCTAGTAAAGTACTCCTTCACTCTAATTAATACGATAGAAAGAGAAGAGAAAGAGCTGCTGAAGCCTAGTGTGAGGTCCCATCTGATGCTTTAAACCTCCCTAGATACGGAACGATACTTATTATGGCCGCTACCAGCATACAAGCGATTTTTATTAATCAGGTTTAGATTGAACCTTTTTCACATTCTAATTGCTGTACCAAGGGGTAGTTACAAAGGGAAAGTGTTAGCACCCTGTGGCTGCGACAATATGTCTTCTCAGGATCTGCTTTACTTTATGTTCTTCTGTAAATACTATGAAATGCCCAGGGCCTTTTATTTAAAACCTATTTTTAAAAAGTTAAACTTTGTGCAAGTTCAGCCCGCCCTCTTTTACTTGCAACTATTTAAACCTGACTGTATCCCCTTCGTGGACGGATTTCTGAAATGTGCAATGAAATATAGAAAATGTCTGGACTTTTAACTGGTCATAGTGTTTTTATGGTTTTTATTCTCTTATATTATATCTTTTTAACTGCCTTTAAGATTCCCTCTTCCTTAAGATAACAATGTTACTAAATCACCACTACTGTCTTTTTATTAGGGTCTTGTGTATGTTGTGTTTTTATCCTGTGATTGTGTAGTATTTTGCAATGTGTAACTTTTATGGTTTCTCTTCAGTAAACCAAATAAAGTATTTTGAAATGAAATAACTCCATGCAAAGGATGCCCGATGGACCATTGACCAGCTTCCTCTTTAGGTCTTACCTACAGATAACTTTGGTTGTCAGATGTCTAAATACATATTGTGAGCAATAAATTATAGTGGGTTTTGTGCCAGGCAATTACTCATCATTGGTTTCCTTTCTTTTCAATCTCATTTGCTTTTATTTTATTTGATGACTCCCCTTTCTCTTTTTTTTTTTTTTTAACTGAGTTTTATAAAGTGTGAACCTGACCCAAAGGTATCAGGTATCAGAGCGCTTTACATAGCACCAGTTGCGTTATATGAGGACACATTCATTTTTATTGGGCACTGGGAGTTTACGTGATTTGCCCAGAATCACAGGATGTTCAGCGTCATTGCCGAGACTCGAACATAGTTCCCCAGATTCAAGGTCGACCGCCCTAGCCGTTAGGCCAAATCCTCTCCCCAAATGTCTCCCCTATATGTCTGTCTACCTGGAGTATAGCTTCTTTATCTACCTTTTGATGGAATAACCTGTATCCTTCTGCTGCTTCTATTTAACAAGCATCTTTTTTTCTGCTGATTTTAACACTTTCTGGAAATGCATGTTATCTTGCTCTCTCTCCCTGGGTGCTGCTTCCTCTGCACACACCACCCACGGTACTCTCTGTGTTGCTCCTGCACCTCTCGGCTCATCCATTACACTTACCCTTCAGCTAATCTGTTAGGTGTATATTATGAAACTATAGACTGGTCAGTAATTCCGTTTTTAAGGACTTATATTTTAAGCCTATCGGAGGAGTTGCTTCCAATTAATTATATAGAGTATGAAGTACCACAGTAGGAGAATCTGTGTCTTGCTACAGAATTATGATTTTCTTGATAACATTAAAGAACGTCTCAATTCAATTAAAGCCATGGAGGCAAGTGATATTCCTTTCATGACAGAATAAAGGAGAATGGAAGAATACTTCTTTGCACTATCTAATGTGATTTGATATGAAGTTCATACTTAAAATTATATGTGATGTACTGTGAGTTCATGTTGAGGGGTTTTTGTCTGTTCTCACTCCAAAAGTTTATTGACATTCTTATGTTTTCCATGTGACTCACTAAAGATGGGCTAAGTGTCTGGATCAATATTGAAATACAGAAATATTCTGTCAAAAATATTGATTACAAAAATATTGTTTACCTATACTTATAATGGTAAGTACAAAAGTATCCCCCAAAAATATTATTTCACACTAATATAGTTAAAAACCATATGCAAATATAGTTAAAAAAATATATTTTGTTTAAAATAGCAACACTTATATGTTTTAATATATAACATTTATGAAGTGTCAATTAAATAAATGTAAGTAATATTTAATACTGTATATACTCCATGTAAATATATACGTATATAAACATGCGCACATAGATATATATGTGTGTGTATGTATATATATATTCACTGAAAAAAACATAGGTTACAGCGACGTTGTAGTTAGAAATTAGCATTTAAAAAATCTTGTCAATTCACTGAAAAAACCACAGGTTTTAGGGGCGTTATAGTTAGTTGGACATTTCACTCATACAAAACCAGAGAAATTCAGCCGTTGATGATGTTACATACTACATCACTCATGACATGGTCAGTGACATCACTGATGGCATCATTGATGACATCCCAAATGACATCACTGATGATTTCACTTTCTAACTATAATGTTTCTGAAACCTATGTTTTTTCAGTGAATTTCAAAGGTGTTTTAAATGCTCATTTCTAACTATAACGTCCCCGAAGCCTATGGTTTTTTCAGTGAATTTCAATGGCTTTAAAAATGCTAATTACTATTTATAACATCCATGAAACTTTTGGTTTTTCAGTGAATTTCTAAGGTTTTTTAATTGCCAATGTCTACCTATAACGTCGTAGTCGCGTTTGCAGAGTGGTGCAAAAAGGGGGCTGGGCCTCCGACCAATGCTCAAGACTTCCACTGCATAGAACTTTTAGCAGGTACCAGGAGGGCTTCTTGGCCCCCAAAGTCCCTCAGGAGTAAAGTGGACTTCATCCCCCAATCCGTAGTGTGCCAGGAGGCACGTTTGCAGAGTGGTAGAGAAAGAGGGTATGGCTCTGAAGGCCTCTTAACAATTCCACTGTGTGGGACTTACTGGAGGTAGCAAGAGTGGTAGATGGCCATCAAGGACAACCTCAGGGGCCAACTACCCTTCCTATTACGTCCAGTAAGTCCCACAAAGCAGCATTGGTAATTTCTCATAGCAGGCCATGCCCCCTCTGCCCACTAGTCTGTAAACGCGCTCCCTGACGAGCTCTTGGATGGAGATTAAAGTCCCCTTTGCTGCTAGGGGTCGTTAGAGGCCGACCAGCCTACCTGACACCTCCAGTAAGCCCCAGATAGTGGGATTGCTGAGACGTGGACACAGGCCACGACCCTTTCTCCACCACTCTGCAAACATGCCTCCTGGCGCACTCTTGGTTGGGGGATGAAGTCCCCTTGCCTCCTGAGGGTACCTGGGGGCTAACTAGCCCTACTGTTATCTCTAGTAAGCCTCACACAGCTGGATTGCTGAGAGTGGTCAGAGGCCTGCTCTCGATTCCATGAAGTGAAGCAGAAGTTTGCACTGGCAGGGCGGGAAAAGTGCTCCTGCCCTGCCATTGCAAACTGCAATGTCCTGGGGGTGGGTACACTGGGACATTGCTGGAGCAAGCTCTGGGGGCTGGCAGTCGCCAGTGCCATTGAGGGCTTTAGGATGGGGACTGCGTGGCCCCCGTCCCATTTTGTTAATAGCCTCGGGGAGGTGGTGGTTCCCAGGGCTGCTATGGACCCCTGTATTTTATTTTCTAATTTCCCTGGGGAGGTGGTGGTCCCTGGGACAGTGTGGGGCGGGGCAGGAGCCCCCACACTTCTTTTTAATGTTTTGAAGCCCTGGGGAGGTGGCGGTCCCCGGGGCTTGGGGGGGCGGTGAGCCCCCCCAACCAGGTTAAAGAATTGCCCCGGGGAGGTGGTGGTCCCCGGTGCACAATGGGGGGGCAGGAGCCCCCCACACTGTTTGTTTTTTTACCATCTGTGGGAGGTGGTGGTCCTCGGGGCTGTGGGGGGACCGCCTGCCCCCATATTTTAAATGTGTATTGTCCTTGGGCCTGGCCCACCCGGGGACTTCTAAAAAAATTAATCCTGCCCCAAAAAGTTTTTTAAATGCTTTTTTGGGCCCTGGGGGTACCTGTGGGACCCCCTGAGTGGACCTAGGTGGTCAGGGTGTTTCTAGTCTGCCCCCTTATCTTGTTTTCTTAACTTTTTTCCCGTGACTCGGTTAAACTAAGTCACAAAATGTCTGCCAACACTTTTTGGTTTGGAGTGTTGGCAGCCAATCAAAATAAAGCTTGTGCTCGGGAGGGTTTGTGGATCCACTGCAGTCACCAGATACCGTTCGCATACTATTTTTTAATTTCTCAAAAACTACTGAACGGATTTCTACAATTTTAAACAAAGAGTGCACTCTTACCCAAGAGCTACCTCTCTGCCAAATGTGCTGTAATTCCATTCTGCAGTTTGCGCTTTAGCTGCGAGTTTCCTATGGAAATGGAGAAAACACCTTTTAGGAACACCCTTTTTTTACTGCCCCACTTGAGGAATCACCCTGAAACTTTCAGGACAGGAGCTCACTGGAGCGCCACATTTATTTTGAAATTTTCGCAATGATTCGTCAAACGGCGCCAAAGATATTGGCAATCAAAAAAAACCTTTTCCTTTGGAAACTACGTCTTAATTATAATTACCTACTGATGACCGCCAGTAGGTAATACATACACATCACAGTCTCTGCTTCTCCATCAGACACTCACGGCACCACAGACATCGGTATGTTTCTTCTTTTTATTTTTTGCTTTTAACCACCATAGTGCATAGTGCAATCAAACCAACTATATATATATATATATATATATATATATATATATATATATATATATATATATATATATATATATATATAAAATAGGTTTCAATTCCAATTACACTCTGGTTGAAAACATCCAGGCACTCACGAACATCGTTTCATAGGCTTCTTTTATTCAGTTTGCAGCAATGTCATCAACGCGTTTCGGGAGTCAAGCTCCCTTGATCACAATGTTTTTGCGTTGTCTAGAGTCCTCCCTTTAATGCATGAAAACATAGTGAAAACAGTGAAAAGACTCACAATAAGAGATGTAGTTGTTTGTGACTACGGCGGCCATTTTAGCACTTTCAAATACATCAAAAAATAGGTATTATATAAGTAAAAACATTTGTTATTCTGCTTTAAAAACATATATATATATATACATTTTGTGTGCTTTTTATATTTGCTACTATGAAAAGCATATATTTTTTTTCTCTTGGAATTTTATATAGCCCAAACTTGACCCGAAGGTATCAGAGAGCTTTACATGGGCACCAGTTGCGTACACAAGGACACATCCATTAATTTTTTTTAACCTGCCGTGACTAGTCAGGCGGAAAGGGACTCTGGTTGCCCATAGCGGGCACACATTACCCCTGCCCCCCAGACACAGGATCTGCCCCCTGTATATCCCTGCACCATGTGGCAGGCACCACATGGTGTCTGCCACTTAGTGCACGTATATGTAAATTGTCTCTTTTTTGCCACAGTGGCGTCCGCATCGTAGTTCGTACTGTGGGACTGTTGCCTAGTAGGCGGGCGGTCCCAAATATGAAACGATGGTGGATGGACTGAAGTCCGTCCTCCATCGTAATGAGACCCTTAGTTATTACTTAACTTCCCACCCTTTACCCCAATAAACTCAGCAGCCCGCACCTAATATATATCTTAAAAAATATAATTATTACACAATGTACATATTTAATAATCAATTAAATAATTATTAATAAATTAAGTATTCATTATTGATTAACTATCACCTTATTAAATTCCCGCCCTATACCCCAACAAACCTAGCAGCTAACACCCAATATATAACTTAATCATTTTAAATAATTAAATGATTGCACAATTAAAATAACTTACAACCAATTTAATAATTAATGATAAATTCATAATTAATTTTTAGTTAATTTTACTTAATTAACTTTCCACCCTGCAAAACTGGCAACGCGCTACAACGCTCTAAATTACTATTAACAATTAAATGGAAAATAATGAATCGCTCAAAATTACCTATATTTAAAAATATTCTTAACAATTATGCAAACAATAAAAATACAAAATGTATATATGAACTAAAACACATAAAGATGATTCAAAATGATAAGCTTTACAACTATATTATTGAATACGATATTATCAAGAACGATCTGTTTGACAACTATATTACTTACCTGAAAAATCTATATTCTTCACAGCGATATTTCTGCATCCTGATATTTTGTCCAAATATAGCCTGGCTCATTTTAAAAAAAAAGAGTTTGATGTAATAGATGTTGTTACATTCTCAGCATGAAAGAAATGAAAAAGATGTGGTGCCTCTGGGGATGTTATCAGCACAAAAGGAAGGACTGTATTGGATGGAATGATTTTTTATTTCCATTTATATACATGTCCCTGGTAAGGACACATCATTGTCAGTTCCCACAAAACAACTAACAATTGCCAATTTAAAGCAAGCATGAATTAATTCCAGTTCCAAATAACCACTCAAAATTGCCAAGGCTCACTAAGCAACAATCAATGCAGGTTCACAATAAGTACACATCATTGCAGGCTTTACAGCATGTCATTGCCATTTCAGTCAAGGCATATACGATTCTCAGTTCCCAAAAGGACACGACAATGTCAGGACCCGGTAAACACACATTATAGGTTGTTCTAAGTTAGCACATATCATATTTAGTTTCCAATACGCATTCTCACCTTTCCTAGTTCCCAGTAAGAAACAACTGTATTTTCCTGATAATATTAAGTGGCCGGGTGCCTGATTTTGGCACCCTGCTACTACCTGATTATGTCCATAATATTTACCTCTGACCTGGCTCATTGATGTGCAGCTGACAGTAGAGGCATGTAAGAGAGCTTGGTAGAAAACTATCAATTCGTTTCCAAGCTTGCCTGTGAAAAACTAGAAAGAGGGGCCAGGGGAGAGGGGCTATCCAGAGTGAAAACTAGTCCCACCCCCTCCTTCCCGCATATCTCCACAAACCTTGATACTCCTATTTGCTGCAGGCTGAAAGAGGATGTATAATCATGGTTGGCCACTCCACCTACCGACTGTTCTGCTGAGCACCGGAAGCAACCGGCTCATATTAAGCACTGGTTCTATCCAAGAGGAAAGAGTTGGAAAGTGGGGACAGAAAGGGACAGAAAGGGATCAAACTCGGAATTACCTCCATCATTTCCTTTGTTTGTACGTTTATTTCTACGGTGGAAGTGGAGGGTGGGAGGAATTTTTCAAGGGAAGTGTCCGACCACATCATTATCTTCCCAGTTCCTTCCAATTTGCCACTCTGTCAGCCACTGTCAGCACCTAAAGATGTTATGGAGGAGGGGATAAGAACAATGAACAATATCTCAGTATCTCCTATCTCCTAATGCATCTGCAAATCCTCTATGGGTAACTTGTGTGTGGATCTGGAATCTCCCACAGTATTTCTTGCTATGCTGCTGACATCACCTTGACATTACCTACATGTTATTAAGGTGGTTGGAAATCAAGGACAGGCTTGCCTAACAGAAATATCCGGGTGCCAAAAATAGGCTGAAATACAACAAAGCTTCAAAATGTGTCTATCACTGACCTACTAGGCCCAAGATCTTGTCCTCTTTTTGGGACTATTAAAAAGCAAGCATTTGGCTTCCAAAGAACTGTGCACTGAGCGGACGGTTTGTGCATATTTAATACTCTAGGTGAGTAATGTTATAAACCCATGGTCTGAGCAAGCTGAATAGATTTCTGACGCTGCTTGACTTTAAATTGAGGTGAAGAAACCCCACATGTACTCCACCAGCATTGACAAAGCCCCTCTATCATGGGCAGTGCTCTTCTATGCGAGTTTGACAATATTCGTATGTATAAGACCTGAAGTGTGGCTCAATGGTTAGAGCGGCAGACCCTGATGCAGAGGTCTAGCCTGGGACCAGGGTTCAATTCCCCGCCTTGGCGGGTCTTGGGCTCAAAATTCCACGGACCTGATAATTCTCGCCTCGGTGCCTACTCCAATCATGGAGTCCCACTCTGCAACTCTGGGCAATAGCTTGCTTAATCTCCACAACGGCCCCCCCACAACGCTAAGGATGCCTGGCCTTCACCCTGGGGGTGCCCAGGAGTGGACGCCTCACAGGGAAATCCAGGATGGGTTACACAGCTATGTTCGTACAAGCTCCTTGAGACCCTTGCGGGTGAGTAGTGCGCTATACGAGTATCAATTTACAATGTGTACATGCTATTGCTAACATGGCCCTTGTTTGTGCATTGGATGGTATATTGTTTTCATTCAGCACAACTACACCCGGCCTCTTACTCAGGCCTCAAAAGATGTGTGCTTTCTTACTTTGTTTTGTTCAGGCTGACAAAATGTTTTGCGTCTCCAAATAACTGCATGTCAACTGTGCTACATTGTTTCCGCTAAACGTGAATTTTCGTTTTTCTTGCCGAATGTCAGAAGTGATTGTCACTGCGTTGAAAAACTCCACAAGATGACCTTGCTGCTGCCTGACATTTCTCAGATAAAGTCCCTCGGAATGTTTAGAAATGAAAACAACGGCATCTAACAGAATGTTACTAACATAGGGCTCCGAGCAAATAGGCCGCCCTCCTCTTTTAAAGGCAGAAAGGATTTTAGTCAATTAGCGAAGGACAGGAAGAGTCATGCTGTCTGCCAGGATCCTTAGCAGACGACCTTCGGTCTGCAGGTATGCAGGGGTGGGACATCGCTCAGCAATAGATTTTATTATAATAGGATGCTCTAGAGCTGAAATGGACTAGTGGCTCCATTACAAGTTCCCTGGAATAGTGGAATTAGCCTGGTTATTTCTCTGCCCCAGAATTATGGTCACCAGTAGCAGGTTGGAATTGATGTTTCAGTGTTGATTTATGCGTGTTTTTCCCTGTTTTTTCACACAGTTCCAGATTACCAAATAGGCAAAGTAGGCACAGGCCAATGGGCCCGCTCCTTTCAGGGGCCCCGCCAAGACAGATCAAAATACATCTTACAGTACATAAACCAGAGGAATTAAATTCACATAACAGTTTGCCTCTTAAAAGCTCATCAGCTGCCCAGTTTGTAAAAATATCTGGAGCATTGGGTATTAGGAGATAATTTGCAAGGGGCCCCCAAAATTTCGACTGCCTCGTGGCCTCCACAAGGTTTAGTCCGGCACAGCTTAGTTTCACACAGATTTTTGCGGCTTTCAGAAGCCGAAATATCTGTATGACAAAAAATAACTCTGAATTCCGGTGGCCCAGTAACAGGAGTTGCAGAGACAATCAAAATTATTGGGTCACTTGAAATCAAGGCTAAACGGGATAGGGATGTGTGATGAACAAAGTTTGTTGTCTATATAGTTTGTTCACTCTTTAATATTTGTAATCACTGAGCTCGTCAATTTTATGGTGAAAATTCTTACTCACATGATTTACATGACATTAACACATAATAAATGCAAATTATTATAAAATACACGTGTACGCATTTGCTGGTGTTGGGGGTTCAGGGTGGGGTGCCTAAACTCTACTCGGTAAGAGCAAGAGGTTCTTTAACTGATTCTAAACACACTGATATTCTTTTACTCCTGTACGCAAAACTCAGAGAAAGCGAGGAATGTTGTCCTTTTCTCCAAAAAGAGAGAAGTGACCTTTAGAGGCTAAGAAAATCTACCAGTGTGATCCCCCCAAAAGTGGTGGTTTTATGACACTGCCACAGTATGTTGCATAAAAATGTTGCACTCTGGCTGGAAACTCACTGCAATCTGTCTCAACCCTAATCACCTCATCACAACAGGCATAATTTGGCAAGAGTGGTGGTATATGCGGGAGACCTTACACAGGGTTGTGGAAAGCTGCACTATGGGAGGATTGCCATGAGGTATGGGCTATTAATAGGGGGATTTTCAGGGGGATTGGACGTTAGGGCAAGGCAGTGCTTAATTTGTAAAAAAGTAAGTGTGAGGTACCTCATCAGGAGGCCACTGCAAATTACACCACCCATTGCCCCTGCCTGAGCGGCCAATAACAGTACCAAACCAGCTACTGACCATCACACTCCTACAAGTGTGACAATTAAGACTATTCCAGGCCCCCAAAGCTGTATGTTTATCTTTGGCAGCAAATAGTAATCATTTTTAATGTATATTGAATTAGTAAACAACTGTGGCTGTGCTCACTCTAACTCAGACAAACAGCTCCACCATGTGGCAGACTGTCATCAATGCTGCTGCTGCCAATTAAGTGCTGGTGCCGAGCAGCGGAAACCACCAGCACAAATGAAGCCCTGGGTCAAGGGGCGCAATCAGGCACAGGGCTTTGCGGGGATTTCAGCAGGGGCCTTTGTAATGGAGAAGAGAAGAGTACTTCAGTAAGGGATCAGTTGTTGGGGTCGGAACAGGTTCAAGCAGTGGCAGTCCACTTCCTCCCTGGAGTCCACATCCTTACCAGCGAGTGAACGAGGATTGAGGCACAAGAGGTCTGGGGCAGACAGAAGCACCACCCCAAACGACTACTGTTACCGCCGCCACCAGCCGCGCCGCCGCTCCGGGACTTTAGATCCCGGCAGCCTTTGCGGCGGCGCGTTCCCTGACACGCTAGACGCGCCAAGAGGGGCTTTAAATCCAACGAGCCCCCAGCGTCGCGGGACGCCCGGGGCGAAGCCCGGGCAAAGGGCAGGCCCTCTACGGCCCTCATCGGCCAGAGGAGGCCGGGCAGGGCCAGTTACTCTGCCCAAGTAACCTGTTGGGATTTGCTCTCCAAATTCTGGGCTATCTACGTGACTTTGGACTTGGATGTTTCGTGGTAAGACGCTTTTTACATCCCCTTATTGTATGGTTACTGCTTCTATTGACTGGGGTTTCTTATTCCACGGTCATATAAATAACTGTTTTTAACTACATCATGGAGATGCGTGAAACTAGAAGCAGGGCAGCAGCAGGGGGAAGAAACTAACAGGCACCTTGGATGATTTCATTGTCAGAACCCATATATTGATTGATGAAGGGATTTCACTGATGGAAAGAAGGGTGTCGCAGGACTTGGAGTATGCCAAGAGGTCTTCGATGGGCCATTTTGCAAATGTACGGAGCCCAAATAGAGGAGAGAATGATAAATTGCATTTAGAGGGGACAAGTATAGCGGTTTTGCAACCTCCCCTTGTAACACCTACTTCTATCCCCATTCCCCCAATTTTACCACCGGCCGAGGCATCCACTAGTGTATTGATACATACAGCAGCGACCCCTAAAGACAAAAATGTGGTGACACAGGTGTTAAAGGAAGGGGCTATACCTAAAAAGAGGCCTGTTCAAAATACGCACACTAATGCAGCTGGAAAAGACCTATTATCAGATACAAGTAATGTACTTCCTGTTAATGTTAACGATACACAAGGAGCTGATCCTCTACCCCCTAACATTGTGCGTTTACCCATCCCGGATGACACCATCCTGGATGACTCGATGGCCGATTTAATTTCTAATACCTCTGGGAATGGCGCGGATGAAGACAGCCTTAATGCTAGCAGGGCAAGAGAGAGTACTATGCTATATCTACTGGAAACTTCAATAAAAACTCTATTAACCCCAGTGCTAGAACTTTTGAAGGAGCTGGAGAAACAAATACAGGACTTGAAAAAAGACACAAAAACCCAGCTTGAGAATTTGGCTAAACAAGTACTTACTCCTAGTGTGCCCAAGTCCAAAGTTACTAAACCCGCACCAACACTGACAAAGAGTCTCCCAAATAATCCTTCTTTAAGTACAACCAACTCTGAAAAAGGAAAACTCCCTAATAACCAACCCTCAAAAAGTGCTCCAAAACCTAAAACTTCAGCTCCAACTGATAAAGAGGCACCAATTCTACAAACTCCTAATTTATTACAGGACAAAGACCAACTACCTAAAAGGGAGGTGCGTAGAAGTATAAACTTACCCCCAAAAGCCTCACCGTATGTTGTGATTCTTTCTGGAGTTCCTGAATTGGATCCACAATCAACTGAAAACAACGGGGCACTTGTAAATAAGATCATCCACTGGCTGAATAATAATTACCCTCTCCCACCAGCCATCAGAAGTAATATTCTAATGGTTGAAAGGGCACCATGTATTGGGTATAATAAAAAAAGGGTTCAGGGTGACTGTGTGGTAATAACTTTTGAGAACCCACACACCGCCGAATATATCACAATGAGGGCCCCAAGAAACAATGGTCTCTCGATAGTGGCCAGGGCATTATCTTATTTTTACCCTGATGGGGAACATCCGGATAATCGATGGAGCTGGACCAGGGACAACAGACATCAAAGAGCCAGAAATGGTGTGGACTTTGATAGGAAACAATATAATACACAATGGGGAGGAGGAATTGAAGACCGGTGGAATGTAGTGAAATATAGGGGGAGGACCCCTCACTTTCCCACGCAAAGGTATGACCCGGGTTGGTATGGTAACCAGCAATTTCCTCCGATCACTCCGTGTTATAACCGGTTTGACTGCCTGAGTCAAAAGAGGTTCTTAAGGCCCCTACGCTTGTAAACCTGGGCTTGATTAATCTACCACGGCATGAGGTGACACACGAAATCCGAGCGGTGGCCGAGACAACACAAGGGAATCAGGGCGGTCAAGCTGGGGACATTGCAGAAGTGGTACCTACAGAAGAATTTTGTAAGGTGGTTTTTTGGAACGTGGCCGGTTTAAAACAAAAAATTCTTAATCTATCTTGGGATGACGTAATTTCTGGTGTAGGCATACTAGCCTTACAAGAAACATGGGCCACCGAACCGATTCATTTAAATGGTTATAAAACCTACTTTACTCCTGCGGTGGGGGGTTCTCATGGTAGACCCAAGGGTGGATTGATTACGTATATATCAAACCTGCTGGTTTATGACAAGATTTTCTTCTCTCCAGGATCCAGTTACTATCAGAAAATAGTGATAGATGTAAGACAGGGTCCAAGGATTGTCCTGTTAAATTTTTATAATAATTTTATAAGTAGCATGATTAAGGATGTACTCGCCGCAATAACTGTGGACATACAGTCTGAAATTGATAAAAAAAGGGGCGAAGTAATGATAATGTGGGGGGTGATTTTAATTGCACATTGTGTAAAAAGGGCCATAAGGGTATGTGTGGCCTGATGTTAGAACAGGACATTAATTTGACGCACTTTGAACATACCCTACTTGGTGATTCACTAAATGAGATGCTTTTTAATTTTGATTTTGGATTTATAAATGAGTTAGCCAACCATACAATGCCATTTGTACCAACTTTTGTGGGACGGGGGGCTTTAACTATTATTGATTTTAGTTTGTGTACAAATAGCTCTGCTGGAAGATTGATAAGCTCTAGCATAATGGATTTACCTCTGAGTGACCACCTTCCACAGGTATTAACAATGGAGAACCTATTCGTTCCATCCAATAACGTAGTAATTTCTAAGCATATGGCGCAGGATGTGAAGTTAGGTTCCCAAAATGGTTATACTCTTAAATGGAGTAAAGTGGTCCCGTATGATTTTTTGTCCAAATTGATGAGTAAGTGTCTGGATAGCTTTTCGATCTGTCTGAATGAACATGCGGAGAGTAATGAAATTTTAATTCATTTTAATATAATTGCTACTACAGTTAGGGAGGTTTTGTGGGTTACGAGAAAAAATTCCCTAAAGTCAAATAGGAAATGGTTTGACAAAACATGCACTAAAGCCTTAACAAAGCTTAGACACGCTATTCACAAAAGACCACGGGATGTAATTTTAATTAGAGAATTGAGGAGGGATTATAACACAGTACTGAAGGAGAGGAAGGACCTGATTAAAAAGGATGCTTGGGACGAATTATGCTTAGCGTCACAATCAAAAGATTCGGCCGCCTTTTGGAGGGTCATAAACACTCCTCTCCTGTACGAGAAAAAAGCACGTATGGAGATCGCCGTCACAGAAGATGAGTGGGTGACTCATTTTTCCTCCCTCTATAGGGCCGTTGAATCAGTGCTCGATACAGGTCATGACCCTATGCTAGATCCATCTAAAGCACTGGTTGTAACTTTACCTGAAGTTCTTGCGAGCCTGAAGGCGACTAAGGGGGGCAAGGCGGCTGGACCGGATGGCATACCAGCCGACCTTTATAAGGCCAATACTGATCTTTTTTTATTGATAAAATTGTTACAATTAAAATAATATTCCCCCTACCACTACTTCTCACACCAGTGCCCTTCCTCCTTCGAATCCTCACTCCCTGAATGTTTTTCCTCCGATTTCTTTAGACACCTTCCGCTCTCTTCTCTCGGCTGTGGGCTCAGGCTCCCCCAAGGATTGCTGTCCCCCCCAAATCCTTGGAGATGCCTTTATGGCATGTCCTGACCCCCCTCTGGACCTCCTAAACCGCTCACTTTCCATAGGCTCTGTCCCCAATGCTTTCAAAAGCGCTGTGGTGGTACCTATTCTGAAAAAACCCGGTTCCGATCCCGCGGTACTGGGCAATTACCGTCCTATTTCCCTTCTCCCATATCTCGGGAAGGTCTTGGAAACCTATGTCACCCGTTGCCTTAGCTCTTTCATCGAGGAGACTCATTTCCTCGATGACCAACAGGCAGGTTTCAGACCCTCCCACTCTACGGAGGCAGTGGTGACGGCGGTCATGGACACGCTGAGACAGGGGGCAGATAAGAACTTGGCCCAGGCCCTGGTACTACTTGATCTCTCGGCCGCTTTCGACACGGTCGACCACGACATTTTGGTCGACCGTGTCAGAAATGCTGGGATCTCGGGCCTGGCCCTGTCTTGGATTGTGTCCTTTCTCCAACTCCGGACCCAATCTGTTCACCTATCCTCCTTTTCTGCCCCTTCCACTTCACTTTCTTGTGGTGTCCCCCAGGGTTCTGCCTTATCTCCCCTTCTGTTTAATCTCTATATGCAGCCTCTTCTGGTCTCCCTCCGTCACTCTTCTGTTACCACTTTTAATTATGCAGATGACCTGCAACTTATCTTTCCTATTGACTCTTCCCCTCTCTCCCGCTCTAATTTCCAATCCACCATGCTTTCCATCTATGAGTGGATGAACTTCAGTCAGCTGAAGCTCAATCCTAGTAAGACAGAGCTGGTCCTGATCGGTGGGCTCCCTCATCCTTGGACTGCCAACTTCTGGCCGCCTGCCCTCGGCCCTTCCCCTTGCCCAGTTGACTCCGTGAAGAGCTTAGGTGTTGTCATCTCCAGTGATCTCTCGATGCGGCCGCACATTAATGCTGTCACCTCGGCCTGCTTCTTTCCTCTCCGCAGGATCGGGAAGATCCGAAGGTACCTGTCTCCAGAGGCCCTCATACTTGTCATCTTGGCCCTGGTTACCTCACGTTTAGACTATGCCAACTGTCTATACGTGGGGATTCCAGCCTACCACCTCCAACGCCTTCAACTGGTGCAAAATCAGGCTGCTAGATTAATCTTCCAGCAACCAAAACACCAACATGTCTCCCCACTGTTAAAAACCTTGCACTGGCTCCCGGTTGCGCAACGATGCATTTTCAAACTTGGTTGCACCGTTTTCAAATCTCTTTTCCTTTCTGCTCCCGCTTTTATCTCTTCCTGTCTACACTCTTACATCCCTTCCCGACACCTCAGATCCTCTGCCCACAATCTGTTGGTCATTCCAAGGTTTCGACGTAAGAAGCACGGTGGTGCTAGCTTCTCCTTTCTTGCCCCATTCACTTGGAATTCCCTCCCCCTCTCTACTCGGCTCACTCCTGATTATCCCACTTTCCGCAAATCTTTAAAAACTCATTTGTTCCGCCTTGCTCACGGTTAGCTGTTCACATTCCCCGTGCCTACTCCCACTGTCTTCGAGCGCCAAGAAACCAATTGGTGTATGAGCGCGGTATCAAAACTTTTGTAACATAACATAACATAACATAACATATGGGGGCCATTGCTAGTCCAGCTTTTTAACGTTGCATTGGCAAAAGGTTTAATCCCTACCTGGTTTACATCAATTATAGTCCCGATATTCAAGAAAGGCGATAGGCTGAACTGCACATGTTACAGGCCAATTTCTTTATTGGACTCCTCCGTAAAAATTCTTGGGAGAGTGGTTTTGGGTAAGTTGCAAAGCTGGGCAGAAGAAAATGGGGTGCTAAGTGATTTTCAATATGGGTTCCAAAGGGGTTTAGGGACCATAGAGCAAAGTTTAAATTTGTTTATCCTGCAACAGAAGTATATAAGGGTCAAAAAACAACGCCTATACCTCACTTTTGTTGACTTATCGTCAGCCTTTGATTGTGTGTCACACAATAAACTGTGGGTAATTATGGCTGAATTAGGGGTAGACAATGCTATTATATGCTTCTTGAGAGACTTATACTCCGGGGCTACTGCAACTGTTCGGTATGGGAACGAGTGAGAATGTAGCAGACACTTTGGGATTGGTTGTGGTGTACGCCAAGGGTGCGTCCTAGCACCTTTCTATTCTTGCTATATACAAATGGTTTGGAGTGTCGCCTCGTGCAGGAGGGCAGGGACATGCCTATGGTGGGGGGGAAGGCCCGTCCCTGCCCTGCTGTACGCTGAGGACGCAGTCCTGATGGCACGCACCCCAATGGCACTTCAAACTTTGGTTACATCTTTTAATAGCTTCATCCTTAGCTTGGACTTGAAAATTAATAGCTCCAAAACACTGTCTATGTATTGTGGGACAAGAACAACCAGGCATTTGAAGCCAATTTTTATAAATTCCAATCCTTTAGAGAAGACCGCTACTTTCCCATACCTGGGCATTTTGTTTCACGAAAGTGGTTCATGGACGTCTGCAATTAATGCTAGAACCCTGCTATTCTCCAAAACTATCATGGCCTTACAATGTTTCATGAAAAAGTTAGGAAAGAAACCCATAAAGGAAATTTTAACTATCTATAATGCTACTTGTATATCTGTAGCTACTTATGGCTCAGGATTGTGGGGCTACTCGAATGTTAGTTCAATTCAAATCATGGAAAATAAGTTTCTACGCCACATTTTGTCCGTGCCTGAGAGCACTGCGACCCATATATGTCATGCTGAACTGGGCGTGGTGTTTGTGACTGATATAATTATGATTCAGCCAATTCTACTCTGGCACAGGGTTTGGACAAATGAAGAATGCGTGGTTAACCGGGCTATTTTAAAGGACATTCTTGTACTGGACAATATTAACAACTTCAAATGTATATGTTATGTCAGAAACTTTCTTAAAGAATTAAGTTGTGCCCAATACTTTGAGAACCCGTTATCAATGGCACATATATCAAGAAGAGGTTTGAAAAATCTGTGTATTGCTCACCTCATGGTCAAAAGACAAACGGAGGAAGTAAAAAAAAAGACGGTTTCTGCTCACCAAGTGATTATAAATGGAGAGAAATTACAGCCATACTTATCATTATATATGTCCAATCATGAACATTTCCTTTTAACCCAGTTCAGACTTAACATTCTATTTAGGCTATTATCTTTTCCTGTGATGAATTGTTGGACGAAAGAATTATGTCCTTGCCCATGTGATGATGTCTCCCCACAATCTGATATGCATATTTTATTCTTTTGTAAATTTTATATACTTCATCGAAGAAAACTTATCATTCCCATTCTCAAAGAGTTAAATGTATATAGATGCCGCTTAGCGTTTTTAGAGTGTCAGAAAATGGAAACTGTTTTTATGGTAGCATCCCTTGCTGAATTTTTTTAATCAGTTTTTAAGTGTCGTAAATCAATCCAAATCAACTAATTCTTTTTATGTTGTATATATGCATTTCTTCTGGGTGTCTTTTTATGTGTTTCTATTATTTTTTCTTTTAAATGATCATCTGACCCATGTAAATTGTCCCTTTTCATGCTATTTTTATGGTTATTCTTTGTTTTTAACCGAATAAAGTACTTTTGAATCTTGAATCTTGAGTAACCCTAGGTGCAGCATGAATGGGTTTCTCCTGCTGTGAAGGGACGCCAAAATATCTCTTCCTGTTTTAGTTTAAACGTTGCAAGATTCACCCTTCATAAAGCTTGCAAAGATTTTTAAAAAAAAACTCTGATGGATTTTAACGAAAGTGAAACACATGTGCTACGAACTTTAATTTTAAGAGTGAAAATGAGGAACCTACATACATGTATAAGTGAGGACGTCATTGCCCACAGTAGAGTAAACAGGCCAATGTAAAAACACCCAAAATGCCATTGAGATCAAACCTGTCTTACAATGAGAAGCCACCACTGGAAGGCAAACTTACTGGCAATTCCTCTTTAACAGTAGGCCTAGCGTAACGGTGACAATATCTACATAATGTGGCATTTCTGGCATAATTGTGGCAATTCATGACATAACCGTAACCTCTACATATTAAAAAAAGTGATTGATGGAATGCCTGAGTTAAGCTAAGCCTCTGGTTATTAATCAGACCGCCTCCCAGTCCATTGTTATTTTGCACACCATGCCATCTCAGATTTGACAAACAAAGAGAAAATCCAATCCCCTGCTCCAATGGGAACAGTCCAGCCTGAACTGCCAGGCTAGGTCCTTTCTGATTAAGAACTCAAGCAACCCAGAACTGGTTTCACACTTATCCGCGATGTACAGGTAGGTTCCAGGGGCACAGTGGAATGATCAGCACTTGAAACATCTTCCCAGTAAATGTCCTAAAATGGTTATGGTCAATGAGTGCTTAATTTGAGCTGGTGGTTGTTAGTGGGGGACACCAGCACTTATTTTGGGGGCAGCACTTATTTCTCCAGTATCAGAGAAAGACTGCAAAACCATGGCAAACAGATATCAGATAGCCGTAAATGCAACAAAAAGCAGCAAGGATTGTTTAGAAGTGGGTTAAAGACAACCGGCCTTGGTAATCGATGCGATGATGTTTAATTGCCCCAGCCACCAGTTTCTGAGCAGAGGTTCAGGCATCTGCACTATTTCTTACACAAGTTTAGCACTGTCGGCCCTTCTCTCCCTGCTGATGTGCCATTGATTCTATTACTAGTCAGTGACATCAGCATCTAATGTTGCTCAGAAATTACTTAGGGTAGTACATTTCAACCCTAGAAATGCCTTCGTTGTACCCCTAGTATAAATAGAACCCTACACTGGGCGATGAGTTTGTGGTGAGGAATGTTTCTAAGGAAATGTAAAAGGTTAATGTGCACTTAAATGAAAATATAACTATTTACACATGTTATTCCAGATTCTTGTACATCAAGCTGAAAATTGATTCTCGTGGATAAATGTTGGTTTGTCAAAATTAAGGTATGTCTTTCCCTTACATTATTTTCCCTACTTGGTTCATCTACAATAATGTTATCACATAATTTCCGTCTTTAAAATGTGTTTTTGAAGATTATAATAGGAGTCTCTAATGCTTGTCATTACACAAGATTGACGAACCAGGATTGCCATTACTCACTTACAGTCAGTAAGGTTACATACAATGGTCTGTGAATTATTTTTTATCCATTGTCCCGATTAATCTATACAGAACCTTCGACAACAGTGAAACATGTCTACCTTCAGGAAAATGGTCCATTCATGCGAATTATTGGTTTTAATCACAATCCAGACACATAAACAATACGGGTTATTGTAGATATCCTAATTAACTTGTTAACAACAGGTTACACTGTTCTTTCAGACATGTTACTGATGATTTTCCTCTTCTTATCTAAGTTAGGGTTAGTGGGTGAGGTGGCAGAAGTAGAAAGGTTCCAATGAGAACTGAGCATTGACATTAATTTAAGATTTAGGGGCAGATTTACAAGCCCCTTGCGCCTCATTTACGCCGTTGTTGCGTCACTTTTGTGATGCAGCGGCGGCGCAAATCCTGCTCCATGGTGCGGGGGTACTTACAACGTGACGCATCTGGGAGATGCGTTACGTTGTAAAGCCCTGCGCCACATGTAGGCGTTCCTGTGCAGGGGAGGGGGCGTTTCCCGTCACCGGAACGCCTCCTAAAAGTGGCTGAGTGAAATCTACAAGATTTCACTCAGTCACTTTTAGGCCCATGCTGCGTCAAAACCCTGCGCCTGCATGAAGCAGGCGTAAGGATTGACGCAGCATTAACTAGATAGGGCCCCCAGAGCATTGCTGGAGGTGCGTCGCGCTTCACTTTTACGGCACAAATGCGTCACGCATCTGTGCCGTTTTTGCATCATGGTGCGCCGCATTGTAAATGCGGTGCATCCATGATAGCGGAGCTGTGGCGCACAATAACTGGCGCATCCCTGCTGATTTGCAGGGATGCACCAGTTATTGTAAATATGCCCCTTAGTATTTAGGATTGAGGAACTTTAATGTTATGCTATTAAGCAGTGTATAACAGGAGTTAAGATTTGTCCAAGTGCAGTCGAGTCATCTAGTGATATGGAGGCGAGTGTCCTAAATGTTTTGGTAATTGTATATGGAATGATTGTATTTCTTTAGTTATATTTTATTTACTAAAGCGTGTGAGACGAATAATTGTAAGGAAAATGTATACATATAATAGATTTTTTCCTGGTCATCTCAGCACTATATGAATAGTAAATATGCCTAAATGTACCCTATATACAGTGTACAAGTTCACTCTGCTAATATGAATCAAGATAACACTTTAGTAATCCACAAAATAATTAATGTGATGAACCGAATAAATGACATTGCACTTAATGCAAGAAGCTAGAAGTCTTTTGATGAGTTTGATACAAAATATGTGCGAGATGTTACAGAGCGTAGCAGCATATAGACACTTAGGCCATTATTATGATGTTGGGTGGAAAGCCATCATAGGTTTCTGTCCAATAACGTATTATGATACTGGTGGTCAGAGAGAAGCCCCTCGGGGAATTCCTCTCTGCTTCCAACAGTTTCACTGAGCCAGTCGAGGCACTGAGGCGGAAAAGTAATCGGAAAATGACAGCGCAGCTAGCCTCTGCTCTGCCGTTCGGCTTACAATGATCAATCAATCAATTAAAGCATTTATATAGCGCACTACTCACCCGAGGGTCTCAAGGCGCTAGGGGTGATGCATTCCGCCTTCCCTTTCATGGCGGTTTACTTTTGTAAGAACATGTTTTAACATGTTCAACATATACGATATTTCAGGATGAAATGGTTCCAACTCTAAATTTCCATTATTCGTGTTTTAGTTGTGTTTGCTTCTTCTGTTAGAAGCGTGCCCCCCTCATAGTCCCTTACATACAGATTTCTTAAAATCAAAACTGTTTCCGGGAGGCCTCAATCGTGCATTCTGACCCGCAGTCTCAGGGGCTATTGAACTATAATTACAGGAAATGACCGTAGAAACAAGAGTCAACCCTGATGCAAGTATCATACTACTTATTATTGTCTCATTTAATATAATCCTCATCTCGTCTAACATTTCCTTACCGTTTTTAGCCACATGAATCCCTCAATACTTGCATCCAACTATCTGTCATCAGCAAACCTATGTATGCATGAACAGTACTCGGGTATCCTCCCCTGACTGCTCCTTGCTCTGCAACCAAGCGGGAGCGTGGCATTGTCCCAAACATGGACGCTGCCAAGTTTCCACTGATTGGGGAAGCGAAGCTGATACTGCTGTTCACATTCTTTCTTCTCTGAACGGCTCCTTATGATTTCTCTCTGAAAAGTGCCTGCTCCACCCATGCGAACCCCCGGTCATTGGTGCATCTTCAACCCTCGTGCTCACCCCAAATCCCAGGGTGGCTGCAAAACTCACATGTGAGAGCTCAGCTTGCCAATGATTTACTGTGGAAAGGGAGAAGAAGACGAATGTTGGCAGAGCAGCCAAGCGATGAAACTCTGTGAGAATAATTTGCCTCAGCTGTGTAATAGAGTTTTCAATGTAGGGGTTTTCACTTTTTTATGCTGCAAATTTAGCAGTTTTACCTGAAAATGGAAATAATTGTCACATGAAATGAAACCTCGTCATTCTAGAAATGACCCACCGAGTGTGTGTTTTTGCACACTTTTTGCACAATACCATGCTGGAAATTGTATATGGATATTTCACACCAAATGTACTTTTTGTGGCGCATTTAGATGCACATTGTCCTGGTACTGATAGAGAACTGAAGTCTGTGAGTACGAGTTTCATGGTACTGGCGGAGTGGTAAACCCACTCTCATAAAAAAAGAACCATTTGGGAACAACCCCCCCCCGTATTGAGTTTATCCCCATGGAATGGAGAATAACCAGGTGGACATAGTTTTACCAGGCAGCATTCCTTATGATAGTCCTCTTTTTTGTGAGGATTATCATTCACATTTACCAACAGCTCTAGGCAGGTGGTAAAGGAGAGTGGGAGTTGCCACAAGGTTGGGGAGAAAGGGGAATGGTGGTGAAGGAGGGTGTGGAATAGGGAGATTATGGCAAAACCAAAGGGGTTGATGGACGGAGTGTTGAACATTGCAAGCACTCACCCCCAGTCAACTGATCTGGGTTTAATCCCTCATCATTCTTTAGCTCACTCCGCCACCCCAGTTCAGACATGGCCATATGCAAATCAGTCTGACCCTGTGCCTCATGGGAACAGTCCAGCCCGTAGTGCCAAGTCATGTCTTCCCTGGACCAGAAACAAGCATCCTGGGATGGATTTCTGGCTAATCAGCCATCATCAGCCAGGCTAGCTTGAATCCAGTGGCAAAGTGAGCAAGGGACCCACGTCTGGACATACCCTGCCAACTTAGGGCGAACAGAGCAAAACCAAAGGGGATGATGGACAGAGTGTTGAACATTGCAAGCACTCACCCCCAGTCAATTGATTTGGGTTTAATCCATCATTATTCTTTAGCTCACTCCGCCTACGATGTCGGCGGACTTACGTCTGGTGCATTTGCATACTCCCATTTGTCTATTGGAGCTTGTGCTACAGCTGTAAACTAGTCGTAGCACAAGCTCCCATAGACAAATGGGAACATCTGTTTATCCCTGCACCGCGTGGCAGGGGGTACCTGTCACACTGTGCTTGGATTAACGAGGGAGCATCATATGTGCCCTCTCAGCCCCCAACCGGAAGTAGCAGGGTGAAGGGGGCCCTGCTAGGGAGAAGCTGGCATGGCAAGCCTGATTGAAACTGACATAATAATCCCTACGGCAGAAACACCATCCATAAGGATTGCATGCCATTCTCCAACTGGGTGATGTGCTCCTTGAGCCCATCGGAATCCAGCCAGAATGACTGGTCAGTTTCACTTTTAACCGCCTGCATCGTAATGGGGCATTAAAAACTGAAACTTCAATGAGGCTTGGAAAGCCTCCAACCTGCGTAATGAGGGCCTTAGTCTTGCAGGGTGGAGAATTGAAGGCCCACACCCCTCTGTCATGGCTAAATGTTCAGGTGAGGGCAGAAAAACAAGTCAGGCAGCAATGCAGATTGTTCCCAAAGTGATTTTTTCATTCCTATTATTTGGCAGGGAAAATCTGGTCAGTTGTTCCCTCAGCAGGTAAATCAAGGTGCAGGAACAGTAGCCCACTTGAAGAATCCCTTTCAAAAATCCTGCCCCTCACCACTCGCCTAGGTGTTTATAATGTATCTTTTGCAATCTAAATTGTTGCGTCCAAATTTTCCTTTCGACTTTTTGATCTGATGCAAAAAACTTTCTGCGTTAAAGGGGTGTGCAATGGGTATTGCTGGGGGCATTCCCAGCAACACCAATGGTTTTTTGACTGCCCAAGATTCATGAGGAATCATAAATCTGAGGCACACAGGAGGCACAACAAGAAGAAATATCTTTATTTCTCCTCGTTTTTCCTTTTCCAAAAGAGGAACAAGCCTCCTCTGATTATTTTTGTGCAGGAAGGTTTTCCTTCCGGCACAAATATAATCATCCCCGCAACCCTGGCACCCTTGCACCATGGTGCAAAAGTGCCTGCCTTGGCGCACTGCAGCCCATTGTGCACCGGTGCAGGGGAAAAGGACAGGAATGTGCCATATCTGATAGATATGGCACATTTCTGCCTTTTTCTTTGACCGCAGTGAAGCACAACAGGAAGGCCTGCGGCGCTACCCTACAGTAAAACCTCATAAATTAAGCCCGAACATTCTCCTTGGTGGATTTTGCATGTTTTACCCGAATGCTCGGCCCACTGCTTGACTGTAGCTTCCGTAGTGAGAGACAACTTAGGTACAGTATAATTCACATCCTTGTTTTCCTACAAAATTTCAGAACAGTGAGACCAGGTGATTCCACATGGCATTCATGTGGCTTTTAGGCTTTCAGGAGTGTGCTTGACTTTCCTCCCTGTTGAAGAAAGAAAGCTTCTGCTTGGGCTTTGCTCCTCATCTGTGTTCCTCTGTGTAAGAAAATTCATCTTTTTGCTTGATCACCCCCAAAGTTGTTGACTGCTGCTGCTGGTTTCTTAATTCTGAGAGTGCCCTGAGGCCTTCAAACCAGACTTCAGTGTTCTAACCCTTTGCAACATATATGTTCATTTGGCTACACCCAAATGCTTTCAGGTAATATACTTTAAGTCCTCAGTATATAGTACAAGGGACTGTGTAACTTAAAATGCCCACCAAGGGCTGCAGCCTGATTGTACCACCCTGAGTGTGACAAAATGCAACATGGCTCCCAGCTTGTCACTGCAGACCGGAAGATCAGTTTTAAATTGCTAGTCCGGCTTTGACATCTATACCACTGGCTAAGCCTTCATTTCCCTTAATAATTATATATATGTCTCTCCTAAGGTATGCCTATCAAGCCCTAAGGTAGGGAGCTGTATAAAAATAAGTAGGAAATGTACATTAATATAATATATATGTCTCCCCTAAGAAATGCCTATCAAGCCCTAAGGTAGGGAGCTGTATATTATTAAGTAGGAAATGTACATTAACATATCCCAAAAGTTAAAGGCCAGAACTGTTGTTTTACTGTGGAAAGGCTAGTAGCCCCATTGGCAAGCATAGACCTACAGACTGACATCTCAGCCTTGCTATTTTCTGAATGGGACTACTATGGTTGGCACTTCAATGTCTCAAATTAATCATGGCATTACACCTGGCTTGATGCCCAAGTCTATTTTAATGCCCTGTTACCCAGTTTTTCTGGTGGCCATTCACATTTGCAGGTCACTAGACAGTCTTTTGCTCTTCTGTGGAGGAATGTTAAAGACTCCCAAGTACAGGAACAATAGAGGCCTGACTCAGAGAGAGGTGTTACCTTCACCTCCCAGGAACCAACACAGGGTGTTGGCCAAAAAAGAGAGCTTCAAAAGAGATGCTGCCTTTGATAGATAAATGGCAACCACACACAAGAGGGCTACCTCTTTGTTCTGGTCGATGGGCTGGTGGCAGGAACAGAGAGGGGAAGCCAGTTGCCTAACTGTTTATTTCTGTGGGTGTGTATCCCACAGGTAGCCACACCTCTGTGGTGGGTGATCAAGCATGCAACATTGGGAGAAGGGTTCAGACATTTGGGCAGAATAGTGTATTCTGAGATAGCTAGGATGCCACACATAGCTGGAAATCATCATGAGGTAAAAGGGAACCTAGTAGCCCTTTGGATGGCGACTGCTTCATTCTCCAGGGTACTTTCTGGGCATAGATATGACATGCCTGGTACCCTGAACCTCTGATCACATCTGGCCTATTGAAAGGACAGAAGAAGGACTGTCCTGCTGACACCGGGACCTGGCAAGAGAGGCTGCACCAGCCACTGGACTGCACCTGCTGCTCCTTGAGCTAACAAAGAGAGAATTGTGCCTGTGGTGCCTGTCTTGTAGAAAAGTCACTCCTGAGTCCAAGACACAAAAGGTGAACTCCAAAAACCAGTTGGCTGACTCCCTGTTCCATCACCAGGGCCATAAAAGCTGAAGTAGCCAGATTTGTCCATTCAATAGCAGCTGAAAGCCAACAAGCACCCAAGAAGACCATTCCGCAGTGCTCAAAGGTTGCACCTGAGTTTGTTGGACCTGAAAGTCATCAGAGTGCAGATTAGTCAACACAGATGGACATTAGCCCTCACCAAAGGAAAATGCTGGACCTGCTGTGACCAGAGACCAGTATCCCAATTGTAATTAGACTTCTACTGGATCAAATAGGACTTCAAGAGACATTGACTGCTGTGACCCACGTTGACCCACCACAACCATGGACCAAGAAATAACCCCAGGAAGACTCCTGAGCATCTTTTAGGATGCTCATCTTCTTGTATCCGCAGGTTCAGGAACACTCCATTGAAGTTTATGGCAGTTGTTGCATAAAGCGTGGAGCTGGATTTGAGGCTGCTTTGGTGATGAGGTACCTATCCAAATATTCCTTATTGGCCCCTTTGACAATCTCCCTGTTGGAATTGGTTACCCAGTCTGGGCTGGAGTAGTCGAGCACAACTTTTCAAGACTTTTTTTTAAAGTTTTCAAACTTTTTGGTTAGCAATTCCTGTTTGCACTTTGGACTAAAAAGCTGAGATGTACATTTCACTTAAAAAATCTATATCTCTGGAACCGTCTGATGGATTTTGCTCATCTTGGTGTCTAAAAATTAATAAAAATATAATCTATTTGTATGAATTGGTGTCAGCTTTCTGTCATGCTGTGTGAATTTATTATGCTGTTGTCTGGTGAGTCTAAATGCTTTACACTAGTTCCTTGGTTTAAGCCTGCTGCTCAAAGCCACGGCTACCCAGGGTTTACCAAGAGGTTTTACAAATGAGCCTGACCGGGCCTAAGATAGGTTTCTTAGTGTATTACATTGTGAGGTCACACAACAACACCATTTAATACATCACAGTCCTCACACTCTACTTGGGCTCTGTTTTAACATGTGTGTTCCTGGCTCTCCAGTCGAGATTACCTTCAGCCAGACTTAAGATCATCTTACCAAACGTTTTCTGTTTGCTGCACTGCTTGAAATTTTTCTGCAGCATCACTTTAAAGAATTTCATTGCATCTTAGGAATTATTTGACCTCTCCTTGAACTGCCTTCTGAGGCCTCAGGTTAGTTACAGCTATTTAAAGGTAAATATTACTTATTTAGATTATGGGAT
The DNA here is from genome assembly GCF_964263255.1 of Lissotriton vulgaris. Taxonomy (NCBI): domain Eukaryota; kingdom Metazoa; phylum Chordata; class Amphibia; order Caudata; family Salamandridae; genus Lissotriton; species Lissotriton vulgaris. Next base: position 1,141,658,557 of record NC_141691.1, on the reverse strand, counting down.
GCCTGTTGGCACCTACATACTGGCATTCTGAAACACGCTCAAAGTTGTGCTGTTACAATTGTCTATAGGACATCACAATGGTATATGCAGATCATGTGTGAACCTTTGTTTGTGATCAGTGTCTTAAGTTGTGGAAGAGTAACATCTGATATAGGACATTAGAGCAAGAACAGTTAATGACAATTCTTTCATCTCTAGGAAGATAGGTATTTTACTGCTGAAATGATGAATTTTTACCATAGTATATCAGTAACTAGAGTAAATCTTGTGTATGTCTCATTGTTGCAAATGGGTTCTACTCATGTAGTACGTCAAGATTTTTGCTTTTTGATCATTTGGTGTTGGACCCTTATGGTGGGTGAGTGACAACCTGAATTCACTCCCATTAACTTCATAGTAAATTGGACTGTTCATGTTTACCTCAGGGGTTGACTTTTAAGATAGGCTGCTGGGACGCTACTAGGGTAAGGGTGACTGGACTCATATTTGAACAATTGTGCACACTCATGTGCACACGGTTTCAGATGTAGGTAGCCTACCAGTGGCAGTTTTAAACAGCAAATCTGACTTGTCAAAATTTCCCTTTTGACAGGCCTAAACCACCTTTTTAAATAATATTGAGTCACCCATATGTAGGTAGGGTGCAGATATTTAAAAGTAGGACATGTAGTAATGAGTGTTGAACATGTCCTTTGCATGAAAGATCCTTCAAAATAATTTTCACTGTTGCAAGGGCGGCAGCTTGCGATTTCCTAATTGCAAATTTTACTCATGCACAATTAGGAAACCACAAATACCCTTGTACAAATGTGTTTTAGACACATTGTGAGATTCTCAGTGGGTCGCAAATAGACCTATCTCATTCATAGTCATGAGGTAGGTCTCGCTTAGCGGCCTATTGGGAATAGCCTGCGCTCACAGGGATGCTGACCTGCTGTGGTCAGCAGACCACCATGTCTATGATTGCTTTTTCAATAAAGCAATTCTTTTTTTTGTAATGCAGCCCATTTTCCCTAAAGGAAAACAAGGTGCATTTGAAAAAAGAAAAAGAAAAAGCTATGTTTTGAGAGGAGGCATAGGTCCAAACTACACTTCAAAGAGACTTCAGACCAGCCTTTTGTTTGAGTCAACCCAGAAAAGAGGGAAGGTTAGACAGTGGGGGAATCTGCACCCACAAGCTGAAATGAGCCTTGTGATGGACTGAGGCTTCTGTCTGCAGCTGACCCCAGGATCAGTGGGTCTCTCCAGGGCCAGCGATGCTGGCTCCCTAACACATCTGAGGACCGTTTGGGATAAAGACCTGGACTTCACCACTCCATCAGATGCATTGCAAGATGGCTAGGAGGCCATGCGGTATGTACTGGGCACAGTAGAGAAGATAGCTGGTGTAGGGAGCCAGTGAAACCAGCTCCCCACAGAGTGTGCCCCTTTAAGAGGCCAGAGGGTTGCTCAAAATGCTCCTGGTGGCTATAGCTCGCCACCAGGAGTATAATGAGCTCAATACTGTTGTAATTGACCCATCAAGACCCAAGTTATGCACATTTAAAGATGTTGAACTTTGAAACCCCCACTCCAATGAGGAATGAAGTGCATGCCCCTTTGCACCTAATTCTAACCATACTCCTGGTGTAGGTCAGTGCCTTGGGTTAAGCGGAAGGGTTATTAATAAATAATGCCTTGGGCGAGTTGTGTGGACTTCTGTCCCCAGAGCTTGTGAGGCCCAGAGACTGCATCCCCCACCTGGTGAATGGAAGAAAGGACCCTGATCCTCATTTTCAGGTCCCATTGCTCACCCCACAATGCCGGTGGACTTGCCACACTCCAGTGCCTGTCACGAGGGAGTGGGGGGGCAGCCACTGTGAGAAGAGCGTCCTGTCTGTATGTAGTGAGCACGTAAACTCCAAGTGCGGGCTCCCCCATCAACAGACAGAGCCAGCTGGGCAGGAAGCCGGCAGGGATGCGCAGGAGTGGGATCCCCATGCTGCTCCAACAAATATATATGCATTGAAGTGCCCGGGTGGGACCCAGCATCCCCAGGAACATACAAAAAAAAGAAACCACACTGCACGAGCATGGGAAAGTAAACCCAGCAGCTCGAGCCGCTAATAAAGAGACCTATAATACCCTGAGAGGCACATTTTTTTGTAAGGAAATGTGCTTTTTGGTGCTCCCAAGAAGATAGGGGTACCAGCAACACGACTTTAGGATGTTCCAAGGGCTGCAGGACTGTAGTAGTCCCTCCCTTCCTTAACATTTTAAATGTTGACCCTAAGTGTCCCAGGTCTTAAAATGCATGACCTAGGGAGACTTTTCCTCACTTGTTTAAGCAATTCCCTGACTGGAACCTTTGTTCTACAGCCTGGGAGTTCAGTGATCTCTATTGGTTGGTTCCACAACTGCATTTTATGTGTTTTAAAGCTGTACAAGAAAGACAAACTCATTTTGTTATTTTAAATGATTTGTTGATAATATATTACTAATAGTGATGTATGATTGCATTTAAACATTGTTACTGGAGGCAAGATGGCTGCCGTGGGGAAGGCTGTGTAGGCAGCTAGCTCCCTTGCTCCTGGCGTTTTGATGTGCAGGGAAGAGAAGGGAAGAGGGATATTCAGCTACTTCAGTTACTTCTTCTGCCTAATCACTACTAATCACTACTAGACTCGACTCGACTCTGAGATTCTACGTCGAATCTTTTAAAAATCAGCGGGGGCACCTTACCTGGATATCTGCAGTCAGCATGATCCCGGCCAGCTGGACGGAGCATTTACCGTTGTTTACCGCTGTTTGCAGAGGCTGCCCCGGAGCTGTGCGGAGATCGAGAGGTTGAGAAGCTGAGCGGCTGAGAGGCGTTGTCCACTTCCGCCCACCACCTACGGGACTTGAATCAGTGCTTTCAGCGACAGAGAGGCGTTTTGTCTGGAACAAAAAGGATTTCAAACCGGCGAATATTGCTGGAAGACAAGTGAACTACGCTGCATTATATACAGTTCTAACAAGCTGCTACAAACTGCTACAAACTATCACTTGCAACAAACTATCCTCGTGACAGGCGGTGTTCACGAATGCTACTAAATTTTTCAGAGCTCCGACGGCGGTCTCCGCTGTGGCGCGCTACACTCTGTCTCTGCTGGGTACAGAGGAGCGTTTTTCCTGGCAGAGGGGGTTCACGAAAGAAAAAGAGGACGCCGCTTCCCCCCTCCATTGCAACACGTAGCAGTAAGAAAAACGATATTGGGTCTAAGCTGAAGGACGTGGAACAAGTGAGCGTGGAGGTCGCGATGGCAGAGGCAGCACCACTGATTTCTGGCAAGATTACCACAAAACCGGGTAAGAGCTCCAATAAGGGGGTTGCTACTAAATCCAATGTATTACAAACTTTGCCAGACTTGTTTGAGAAACACGCCGCTAAAAAGAAAATTTTAGACAATGGCACCGATAATGCAAGCATGGATAATCAAAGCACTGATTCAACAACTGCTCAGCTCTCCTGTCAACCATCTATTTGCAGTGGTATTCAGAACAAAACTAATATTTCTTCTACTGTGATAACGGTTCCGATACCGACTGACTCTTTGAGGAAGGGCATTATGGGAATTGCAGTTCCCGGTGGAGCCATTTCCAATCGGTCATGCTCACTTCCATCATTATCTTTGGTATCAAACGACCTATCTAGTGATCTGCGAGCTGAAACAGAAACTATCACGCAGCAGTATAATCAGGAATTTCCTGAAAACTTTTATTCTCTCTCAGATCTCTCATCTGATGAAGCAACAGGCGCAAATAAAGAGTGGGCAGACATCAGCTGCGAGAGCTTATCTTCTGCCGGAGAGAGTAGCCTCAGCCCTGACAATGCAAATGCAGCTACCATCATTAAAAAGAGGCCGAAGAAGAAAAGATCCTCTCGCGCAGTGAGTAAAGAGACTACTCTCAGGCCATCAAACGATGTGAATTCTCTATCTCCCAACCTAGCAGCTACTGCTTCTGCTGCCGACGATACTCTCGGTCCTAATCATAATGGCTCACCCGACCCAATTTCACCATCAGATAATAATGAAGAGATAACATTGAAAACGATATTTGACACTATGATGACTCATCGGGCAGAAAGTAAGGCCGAGAATCAACGCACGCAAATGACATGTGCCAAAGTCAAAAATGCAGTACGTCGTGCAATTAAACTATGTTCAGAGACTGCGGACAGGGTCACTGAAGCAGAGGCCAGGATAGCCGTGCTGGAAGAGGAATGTATGGCTCAACGACAAGAAGTAGGAGACTTTAAAACACAAAAAAATGATTTATCTGATAAGCTAGCCAGCTTGGAAAACCAGGCCCGCAGAAGCAACTTGCGTTTCTTGGGAATCCCTGAAAACAAAGAAGGAGGTGACCCGAGGCGGTTTATTATTAATCTATTAGGTGATGCTTTCCCAGAAATCACCGATTGGGATTGGGCCCGGGAGATACAACGAGCTCACCGATTCCCTTTCACCGCAAGGAAACCGCGACAAGGCCAAGAAAGCTATCCCAGGGCCATTTTGGTTTCATTTAATAATTTTCTTGCTCGTGAAGCCATCTTTGTCAATGCAAGACCAGATAAGAAAGCGGATGGTCTTGGTGTTCAGTTTTTCGTGCGACCAGACTACTGCCAAGCTACTGTGGCCCAACGCTGGCATTTGAAGCAACTAATCCCTGACTTTCAGAAGAAGGAAGTAGCAGTATTTCTTCAAGGCCCCGCAAAACTTAAAACTATATTTAAAGGCCAAACAAAATTTTTCATCTCAACAATTAAAGCTAAGGAGTATCTAGACTAAGCGTGGGCGGAAAATCCGTTCCGCTCGCGGATTTTGCGGATTTTCGGGAAATCCGCAATCCGCGAGATTTGCGGATTTCCCGCAAAATCCGCAAATTCGCACGCAGCGGATTTTTTTGGCGGCGCGCGGCGTTGGTGATACAATTTTTGCGGCGCGCGGCGTTTATCATCGTTTGCCGAGTTGTTTTTTTCGATAGTTTGCGAGTGCTGCGCCATTTTGGATCTTGCTGTGTGATCCCGCGGGAATTGGCGAGCGCGATTACGTCATCGCGGCTTGCCAGCGAGAGTTTGTCAACGCGAGTACGGCGAGATCACGTCTCGCGGTACTTCGCAAATTGCGAGATTTGAGATGCGGCGCGCGAAAATATAAATTTGCAATTCTGCACAAGAAATCCACCAGCAAGCAGCATAAACCTTCTAGAAATGATGATTTTTATGTGAATAACTCCTTAGTTTGACATTTGCCTGCACTTTTTTAGCGAGGAGTCCATTTTGGGGAGGGGGGCAGGGGGGTGGGAGGAAGGAAGTGCCCCATAGTCTTCAACTTCCTGTTCCTGTTCAGCAGGCTCCTCCCAGTGCTTTGTCCATCTCCTGGTCACTTTTCATTCGGATGTGGACCTGGAAGGATTACCTTTTGTGGATGCTGCTGGATCTTTGGATTTGAGGCCTTTTTGACTTTCTTTGGATCACTGTTGGATTAGAAATTTTACAAGTAAGTTTGTTTGGGGCATTACAGTTGCTGCAACTAAAATTTTGGGATTTTCGATTTTTGGGCTGTTTTGGGGCCTTTTCCCAGGGGTACTCAGTGGTGGGTGGACTGATTCTTTCTGTGGGTTGTCTTGAATTTAAACATCATGGAGGCCATAGATGAATTGGGATTGTGCTGATTTTTCTGTGTTTTTCGATTTTTTTTTTTTGTAAAATTTTGTGTTTTTCGATTTTTGACCTGTTGTTGGGGCCTTGACCAGGGGTAGTGAGTGGTGCATGGGGCCTAGTCTTTCTGTGGGCTGTCTTGAATTTAAACATCATGGATGGAATGGGATTGTGCTGATTTTGCAGTGTTTTTCGATTTTTGGGGGTGTTCATGGGGAGGGACATGCCATGTGGCTGGTGGCCATTTTGAGTGCAGCTACAGGCACTTGCCATGTGCTGGCAGGCAAGTGGCCATTTTGAATGCAGGCTTTGTTGTTAGGCCTCCAACCATTTTCCCTACTTTTCAACCTTTATTTATGCCAGGGGTAGTGAGTCTTGCATGGGCCTAGTATTTCTGTGGGTTGTCTTGAATTTAAACATCATGGAGGCCATAGATGAATTGGGATTGTGCTGATTTTTCTGTGTTTTTCGATTTTTTTTTTTGTAAAATTTTGTGTTTTTCGATTTTTGACCTGTTGTTGGGGCCTTGACCAGGGGTAGTGAGTGGTGCATGGGGCCTAGTCTTTCTGTGGGCTGTCTTGAATTTAAACATCATGGATGGAATGGGATTGTGCTGATTTTGCAGTGTTTTTCGATTTTTGGGGGTGTTCATGGGGAGGGACATGCCATGTGGCTGGTGGCCATTTTGAGTGCAGCTACAGGCACTTGCCATGTGCTGGCAGGCAAGTGGCCATTTTGAATGCAGGCTTTGTTGTTAGGCCTCCAACCATTTTCCCTACTTTTCAACCTTTATTTATGCCAGGGGTAGTGAGTCTTGCATGGGCCTAGTATTTCTGTGGGTTGTCTTGAATTTAAACATCATGGAGGCCATAGATGAATTGGGATTGTGCTGATTTTTCTGTGTTTTTCGATTTTTTTTTTTTGTAAAATTTTGTGTTTTTCGATTTTTGACCTGTTGTTGGGGCCTTGACCAGGGGTAGTGAGTGGTGCATGGGGCCTAGTCTTTCTGTGGGCTGTCTTGAATTTAAACATCATGGATGGAATGGGATTGTGCTGATTTTGCAGTGTTTTTCGATTTTTGGGGGTGTTCATGGGGAGGGACATGCCATGTGGCTGGTGGCCATTTTGAGTGCAGCTACAGGCACTTGCCATGTGCTGGCAGGCAAGTGGCCATTTTGAATGCAGGCTTTGTTGTTAGGCCTCCAACCATTTTCCCTACTTTTCAACCTTTATTTATGCCAGGGGTAGTGAGTCTTGCATGGGCCTAGTATTTCTGTGGGTTGTCTTGAATTTAAACATCATGGAGGCCATAGATGAATTGGGATTGTGCTGATTTTTCTGTGTTTTTCGATTTTTTTTTTTTGTAAAATTTTGTGTTTTTCGATTTTTGACCTGTTGTTGGGGCCTTGACCAGGGGTAGTGAGTGGTGCATGGGGCCTAGTCTTTCTGTGGGCTGTCTTGAATTTAAACATCATGGATGGAATGGGATTGTGCTGATTTTGCAGTGTTTTTCGATTTTTGGGGGTGTTCATGGGGAGGGACATGCCATGTGGCTGGTGGCCATTTTGAGTGCAGCTACAGGCACTGGCCATGTGCTGGCAGGCAAGTGGCCATTTTGAATGCAGGCTTTGTTGTTAGGCCTCCAACCATTTTGCCTACTTTTCAACCTTTATTTATGCCAGGGGTAGTGAGTCTTGCATGGGCCTAGTATTTCTGTGGGTTGTCTTGAATTTAAACATCATGGAGGCCATGGATGGAATGGGATTGTGCTGATTTTGCAGTGTTTTTCGATTTTTGGGGGTGTTCATGGGGAGGGACATGCCATGTGGCTGGTGGCCATTTTGAGTGCAGCTACAGGCACTTGCCATGTGCTGGCAGGCAAGTGGCCATTTTGAATGCAGGCTTTGTTGTTAGGCCTCCAACCATTTTGCCTACTTTTCAACCTTTATTTATGCCAGGGGTAGTGAGTCTTGCATGGGCCTAGTATTTCTGTGGGTTGTCTTGAATTTAAACATCATGGAGGCCATAGATGAATTGGGATTGTGCTGATTTTTCTGTGTTTTTCGATTTTTTTTTTTTGTAAAATTTTGTGTTTTTCGATTTTTGACCTGTTGTTGGGGCCTTGACCAGGGGTAGTGAGTGGTGCATGGGGCCTAGTCTTTCTGTGGGCTGTCTTGAATTTAAACATCATGGATGGAATGGGATTGTGCTGATTTTGCAGTGTTTTTCGATTTTTGGGGGTGTTCATGGGGAGGGACATGCCATGTGGCTGGTGGCCATTTTGAGTGCAGCTACAGGCACTGGCCATGTGCTGGCAGGCAAGTGGCCATTTTGAATGCAGGCTTTGTTGTTAGGCCTCCAACCATTTTGCCTACTTTTCAACCTTTATTTATGCCAGGGGTAGTGAGTCTTGCATGGGCCTAGTATTTCTGTGGGTTGTCTTGAATTTAAACATCATGGAGGCCATAGATGAATTGGGATTGTGCTGATTTTTCTGTGTTTTTCGATTTTTTTTTTTTGTAAAATTTTGTGTTTTTCGATTTTTGACCTGTTGTTGGGGCCTTGACCAGGGGTAGTGAGTGGTGCATGGGGCCTAGTCTTTCTGTGGGCTGTCTTGAATTTAAACATCATGGATGGAATGGGATAGTGCTGATTTTGCAGTGTTTTTCGATTTTTGGGGGTGTTCATGGGGAGGGACATGCCATGTGGCTGGTGGCCATTTTGAGTGCAGCTACAGGCACTGGCCATGTGCTTGGCAGGCAAGTGGCCATTTTGAATGCAGGCTTTGTTGTTAGGCCTCCAACCATTTTGCCTACTTTTCAACCTTTATTTATGCCCAGGGGTAGTGAGTCTTGCATGGGCCTAGTCTTTCTGTGGGTTGTCTTGAATTTAAACATTATGGAGGGCATGGATGGATTGGGATTGTGCTGATTTTGCAGTGTTTTTCGATTTTTTTGTGCTCTATAACTGAACTGATGTTCCTCTGTCTTCCATTTTTTTTAGGTGCACAAGACTCAAGAGAACCACCAGTGCCAGGAAGAAGTCCTGCAGCGGTGTGTGTGTGCAGCATAACGTCACGCGACGTCACGTCTGGCCTCAGACAACTCTACAATTCGTGCAACTGCGGCCTGCTGTCTGACCTGCTCTGAAGAAGATGGCCCCAAAGAAACTTCTCCGTAGCTCCTCTAGCAAGAAAGTTGCTAGTAAGGAGCAGAAGAAGCAAGTTACCAAGGAGGCTGGTGTGCCACCCACCACTTTTTTTGGGAGCAAAAAAAAAAGTACGCCTGCAGCAGCAGGATCTGCTGGGGACCAACCTGAGAGCAGCACCCCTGCTCCATTGGGTTCAGTGCCTCCACCACCACGCCAACTTAAGTCAAAGCCCTTGAGTGCTTCAGAGGCAGTCAGTGTACTTCTCCAATCACCATCGACCAGTGATGTTGGCTCATCGCAAGAAAGTAGCAGCAATGTCCCTGAATCAACACAGGTTGTTGTAACTCATCTGACAAGTGTTGAACAACCACAGCCGCAACAACAACACCATGTGCAAGTACACGCCCAAGTACATGTGGAAGGAGAGGCAGCAAAAGGAGATGCGCAAGCAAAGGTGCATGGACGTTCACAAGTGCCCACAATAGTTGTTCCTCCCGAAGTAGGGGCACATTTGGAAATCGACAATGAAGCTGAGGTATCATTGGAAGCCACTCCTCCTGATGATCATTCATTGTCTTCCACATCCCTAGCAAGGAAAAGATCAAGGGGGGTGTCTACATCTTCTTCAAGCCCACCTCGTTCTGGTGCAAGTGATCTGTCTTGGGAACCACGACAACTGCGGTCTGACAGTGAGGCAGAGGCACACCATGATCTGCCACCGGTACCTAAGCGTAAAAGGAAGGTCGTCCAAAAACTCAAACCTATGGAGTGTGATGAGGCTCAACAAGAAGTGACAGATACTGCTGGTGATGAAGCCTCTCACGATGACGACGAGGCAGTCATCACAAAGGTCACTGCAGCCCCACCGGGCATGCAGCAAAGAGACATTTTGACCCTATCCCGAGAAGCTGCTGAGCGTGATGATGATGTCGGCGAGGAGGCAATGGAAATGGAATCATTAGATTTGGAGTTAAGTAGTACACCAAAACCTACCGCTTCCATATTTCTTCCTCGCAAGAAGGTACCCACCTCGTCCTCGACCTCAATTCGTGGTGGTGAAAGTGCAAAACGTACTGAAGTTCGGCAATCCGCATCCTCCACTTCATCTGTCATTAGCAGCAGGACCACCACCACCAGTATCGCCGCCTCCTCCGGCCCCCGAAGACATTTCAAGTCTCCAGTTTGGGACTTCTTTAGTGTTTGCCCAAAAAAGGAAAACGTAGCCATTTGTAGCCTTTGTAAGCTTCGATATAGTCGTGGTAAGCTTGGTTCTAACTATGGTACCGGAGGCCAGAGAGGTCATCTTGAGAGAAGGCACCCTGTCGAATGGTTTCCGCACCTAGAGGCGGTCAAGAAAGCCGGAATTGCACGTAATGAAAACGTTGATTTGTCATCTGCTGATGACGAGGAGGTAGAAGAAGACGATTCAAACACTTCACTTACACCCAGTTCCCATGTCAGCAGCACACCCCATGGGAGCCACACTAAGAGTGTGGGAGAGAGTGAGACATCAATGCGGAAAAGTTCATCAGCGAGCGTAACTGGGTCGAAGAGATCATCATCATCCCGTAAATCATTGGTCCAGGGCAACATTAAAAAGATGTTGTTTACAGAAGCGCAATATGAACGCAACCACCCAATGACCCGTCTGTATAACACTAAGCTGGCTAAAATGCTAGCTCTGGACCTTCTCCCTTTTTCTTTTGTAGAAGGGGTTGGTTTTCTAGAATTAGTGACAGTGCTCTGCCCTAAATGGAAGGTTCCTAGCCGGTTCTATTTTGCCCGAGTTGCGGTTCCAGCACTACATGAAGATGTTCTGAAGGTGATTGGGGCAGCTTTGGAGAAGAGTGCTGTTCACACTATACATCTGACAACAGACATGTGGACCAGTGGCGCAGGCGCTGATTACATGTGCATCACTGCACACTGGGTCTCTTTTTCAGGGGCTAAAGCAAAGCTAAACTCAGGTGTTGACACTAACATTGTTTTTAAAGGTGCTCGGAAACATGCAACACTAGCCATGTTTGGTTTGGAGAAACGTCACACAGCAGAAAACATTTTGGATGTCTTTAACACAAAGGTCCTTAACTGTCTGTCCCCACTAAAACGCAAGGTTGGTTATGTTTCCACAGACAATGGCTCCAATATAGTTAAGGCCATGAGGGACGGTTACTATTTCAGAGTGCCGTGTTTGGCGCACTGTATAAACCTGGTTGTCCAAAAATTCTTGGGTAATAAACGCAGTGCAGCGTACAGTGTATTGGACAACTGCCGAAAAATTTGCAAGCATTTCAGGCATTCTTTTAAGGCCCGCAAGCAGCTGAGGAGCATGCTATATCAAAGTCAAATGCCAGTGAAAGCACTCATCCAGGAGGTGGTAACACGTTGGAACTCAACCTTCTACATGCTTGAGCGTCTGTATGAGCAGTATACGCAACTCGATCAATTTTTCTTGAAAGAGGGTATAGAGGAGCTGAGGATGGGTGGGCCGCAATGGAACATAGTTGAAAGCCTAACACGCATGCTTCGTCCTTTTGAGGTCTTCACACGTGCAGTCAGCAAGGAGGACTCTAATTTGGGAAAAGCTATCCCATTGTTGTACATGCTGGAGGACCAACTGAAGGAGGTGTGTTCTGTGTTTCGAAAAGATGACAAAAAGAAAGACTCTTTGCTTCTGGCTGAGACATTATTAGAGCTCCTACAAGGTGATGAACGTCTTCAAAAGATCCACTCAGAACAGCATTACATTTGTGCTACTATTCTGGATCCACGCTACAAAAAGGCGCTGGCAGGCAGAGCATTCTTTCCTTTTGCTGATGAAGATGTTACAAAGTACAAACGTTGGCTAGCCTTGTCAGCCAAGAAGTTTGAAACAGAACGGCTGGAAATTGAAGGAAATGGCAGTACATCAGCAGGCCATCCCCAGTCAAAACAATCCACTTCTGCACCTGTGGCTGTGGCACAAGTGACCTCTCAGCCGTTAAAGACACCGGCAACCGCATCATCTGCACGAAAGGCAGCAGAAACATTGGAGGCTGAAGAGGATTGGCTAGCTCTGCGTGGGTTTGGTTCTCAAAAGGCCAGAGGCACAGCAAGAGCTACGCAAAGTGGAGGAACCTTGGAGGAGGACCTTGAGTCGATGGTGAAGGACTATCTGAATGACTCCACAGAGGTCTATGTTAATTCTGACCCATTGGCGTATTGGCATGGGAAAAAAGAATTGTGGCCACAGCTCACCAACCTGGCTTTAAACTACTTGTCTTGCCCACTCGCAAGTGTGTCTTCTGAACGGGTTTTCAGTGCGGCTGGTGGGATTGTAACTCCCAAACGGAGCCGCCTCTCGCCCAAAAATGTGGAGAGGTTAACAATGATCAAGATGAATCAGCACCTCATACCACCAGATATAAGAGTACGAGAGAGCGTGCCGGATGAAGAGGAGGTGGCCAGCACCATAGATGAGGGAATTTCTACTCTGTCAGGTGGCACTGACCTCACCCGGGCTGAATTCGCAGAGTATGATGACGAAGCCTTATTCTTATTCCTGGACCGTGATTCCGACTTCGAGCCCTGAAAATGAGACAACGAATCAATAACTTTCTTTTTCATCCTTATTCACTTTTATTCCTGTGTGTCTGTCTTTCTTTGTTGTGCACAGTTAATATAATTCAAACTTTAATCAGATAATCACAAAGACAAGCCCATCAGCAGAACTGTCTTCACTTGTTTGCTAATTTATTTGAAGGTGCCGCAGTCTGCATTCCTCAGGTTCACAAGTTCAGAAGAACATGCTCCTCTATCCTCCTCCTCCAGACTCCTATTTCCATCAAAGCAGAGGGCTGGTTTACGCCCAATGAAGAAAGACTCAGCACTTGTGGGGGTGTTGTTCTACCTCTTTGCAGGTGAGTTGACGGGTCTGGGGCCATTGCTGGGAAGCACTAAAAGTGGTTTGTGCCAAATCCGAGGCGGAAATTTTTTTGTGTTTTTGATGACTTGCTTGCCTTTGAGGTGCTCTTAGGGGGGGTTCCGTCTGTTTGTGGGTGAGTTTCATGGTCTGAGAGCATTGCTGGGACACTCTAATCTTGATTGCATTTGCTTTTCAGGAAATCCGTCGTGCCAACCCCGACTTATGGCCCAGCTACGCAGCGCGTTTGGACCGAAGGCCCAGAAATATTGCAAGTATGAGAGTTTGCTTTTGGCCTGTTTGGGGGTGTTATACTTCTTGGCGGGTGGGTTGCCGGGTCTTGGGGCATTCCTGGGAAGGTCTAATACCGGGTAGAAGTGGTTGGGACTAAATCCAGGCCGATTTTTTTTTGGGCTATTTCTGACATTTTGCTCTATGTAGCGTTTTCGGGGGCCTGTTTGGGGGGCTTCCTGGTGTTTGCGGGTGAGTTTCGTGGTCTGGGAGCACTGCTGGGACACTCTAATCTTGATTGCATTTGCTTTTCAGGAAATCCGTCGTGCCAACCCCGACTTATGGCCCAGCTACGCAGCGCGTTTGGACCGAAGGCCCAGAAATATTGCAAGTATGAGAGTTTGCTTTTGGCCTGTTTGGGGGTGTTATACTTCTTGGCGGGTGGGTTGCCGGGTCTTGGGGCATTCCTGGGAAGGTCTAATACCGGGTAGAAGTGGTTGGGACTAAATCCAGGCCGATTTTTTTTTGGGCTATTTCTGACATTTTGCTCTATGTAGCGTTTTCGGGGGCCTGTTTGGGGGGCTTCCTGGTGTTTGCGGGTGAGTTTCGTGGTCTGGGAGCACTGCTGGGACACTCTAATCTTGATTGCATTTGCTTTTCAGGAAATCCGTCGTGCCAACCCCGACTTATGGCCCAGCTACGCAGCGCGTTTGGACCGAAGGCCCAGAAATATTGCAAGTATGAGAGTTTGCTTTTGGCCTGTTTGGGGGTGTTATACTTCTTGGCGGGTGGGTTGCCGGGTCTTGGGGCATTCCTGGGAAGGTCTAATACCGGGTAGAAGTGGTTGGGACAAAATCCAGGCCGATTTTTTTTTGGGCTATTTCTGACATTTTGCTCTATGTAGCGTTTTCGGGGGCCTGTTTGGGGGGCTTCCTGGTGTTTCTGGGTGAGTTTCGTGGTCTGGGAGCACTGCTGGGACACTCTAATCTTGATTGCATTTGCTTTTCAGGAAATCCGTCGTGCCAACCCCGACTTATGGCCTAGCTACGCAGCGCGTTTGGACCGAAGGCCCAGAAATATTGCAAGTATGAGATTTTGCTTTTGGCCTGTTTGGGGGTGTTATGCTTCTTGGCGGGTGGGTTGCCGGGTCTTGGGGCATTCCTGGGAAGGTCTAATACCGGGTAGAAGTGGTTGGGACTAAATCCAGGCCGATTTTTTTTTGGGCTATTTCTGACATTTTGCTCTATGTAGCGTTTTCGGGGGCCTGTTTGGGGGGCTTCCTGGTGTTTGCGGGTGAGTTTCGTGGTCTGGGAGCACTGCTGGGACACTCTAATCTTGATTGCATTTGCTTTTCAGGAAATCCGTCGTGCCAACCCCGACTTATGGCCTAGCTACGCAGCGCGTTTGGACCGAAGGCCCAGAAATATTGCAAGTATGAGATTTTGCTTTTGGCCTGTTTGGGGGTGTTATGCTTCTTGGCGGGTGGGTTGCCGGGTCTTGGGGCATTCCTGGGAAGGTCTAATACCGGGTAGAAGTGGTTGGGACAAAATCCAGGCCGATTTTTTTGGGGCTATTTCAGACATTTTGCTCTATGTAGCGTTTTCGGGGGCCTGTTTGGGGGGCTTCCTGGTGTTTGCGGGTGAGTTTCGTGGTCTGGGAGCACTGCTGGGACACTCTAATCTTGATTGCATTTGCTTTTCAGGAAATCCGTCGTGCCAACCCCGACTTATGGCCTAGCTACGCAGCGCGTTTGGACCGAAGGCCCAGAAATATTGCAAGTATGAGATTTTGCTTTTGGCCTGTTTGGGGGTGTTATGCTTCTTGGCGGGTGGGTTGCCGGGTCTTGGGGCATTCCTGGGAAGGTCTAATACCGGGTAGAAGTGGTTGGGACAAAATCCAGGCCGATTTTTTTTTGGGCTATTTCTGACATTTTGCTCTATGTAGCGTTTTCGGGGGCCTGTTTGGGGGGCTTCCTGGTGTTTGCGGGTGAGTTTCGTGGTGTGGGAGCACTGCTGGCTATATATACTTTACTTTGCAAGAGGTTTGAAGCAAATCCATGGTGGCTGAGGGGACTTAGGGCCTAGCTGCAGAGCGCGCGCGGAGTGATTTGGGAAATTTGTGAAAAAGTGACTAAGTCCCCATTTTTGTACTTTTGCTCTTTGGCTGTTTGGGGGTCTTCTACTCGTTTTCTCCTGGGTTGACGGCTCTGGGGCCATTGCTGGGAAGCTCTAATACCGGATAAAAGTGTTTTGGACCAAATCCCAGGCGGAATTTTTTTTGTGTTTTTGATGACTTGCTTGCCTTTGAGGTGCTCTTAGGGGGGGTTCCGTCTGTTTGCGGGTGAGTTTCGTGGTCTGGGAGCACTGCTGGGACACTCTAATCTTGATTGCATTTGCTTTTCAGGAAATCCGTCGTGCCAACCCCGACTTATGGCCTAGCTACGCAGCGCGTTTGGACCGAAGGCCCAGAAATATTGCAAGTATGAGATTTTGCTTTTGGCCTGTTTGGGGGTGTTACGCTTCTTGGCGGGTGGGTTGCCGGGTCTTGGGGCATTCCTGGGAAGGTCTAATACCGGGTAGAAGTGGTTGGGACAAAATCCGCGCGGAAAAGCCTTTAGTTTTGGCACTTTTTGTAACTTAGGGTTCGTTAGGGTTAGCCCTAGCAGCAGGATTGCATGTGTTTCGGGGTGTTCTAGATTTTTCAAACTGAGTTCTGGGGTCTTAGAGCACTCGTGAGAATGTGTAATTTTGGTTGCAAGTCATTTGAAGAAAATCCATGGTGGGAAAGGGGGGATTTGGCATAGTTAAAGAAAGCCTTTGCCACTATTCTTAACTTAGGGTTCGTTAGGGTTAGCAGTATTTCTATTGCATGTGTTTGAGTGGGGGGGATTTCGAGTCTTGGAGCGATGCTGGCTATGGCTACTTTTGCTTGGTTGCTTGCAAGTGGTTTGAATGCAATCCACGGTGGGTAATGGGTAATTAGGGTACTTCGGCCTACTTTTACTTTCAAAGTAAGTTTTGTCACCAGTTTTCTGCTAGGCCTCGTTTTTTGAGATTTGATTGGGGGTCTTCTACATTTTTGCGACTGGCTTTAGTAAGGGTCTGGGTGGAAGCACTGCTAGGAAGATCTAATTTTGTTCTAAAACACAGTTTACAGTACACCTAGCTTGAGGGGCAAGATCCGATACATTAATTTGCCCATACATCCTTCAAAAGGTGACTCAGAGTACGCACTTTCAAAAACATTGTACTGTCTACTAGGAAAAACAAATTGTGACTTTTTGCACTCCACAGCCTACATGCCTTATATTTATTTATCAGTGGTGTTGTAATATTATATCACTTCCTGTTTTTCGTTGAATAATTACAGGCCGGGTTTCAGTCTCTGCAATGGGGAAAAAAGGATGGAGTCAGGCTTCACAGTAGCGAGCCACAATTCAGCATCAGGCAGGCAGTGGACAGGGTGTCTTCTGGTGACCAACATCGATGGACGAAGCGTCGGCTGCAATGGAGGAGTGCCGCTAATAGGAGGATTTTTTTTCTGCGGGCAACTTACTTACCACTTCCAACAGGACCACTACAACCACATAGATACAGTATCCCTTGCCTTTTTCTCTGACTGTGACTGCATTTCTTGGCTCTCTCTCTGCTTCTACATTGATCCCTTAACACATCACTTAGTCCACTCCACTATCACATCTGCACCACACATAGTCATTTGTAAGTGCTCCTACGTAATTCGCAAGTCGCAGCACGCCCCAGGCCGTAGAGGACTGGGATGGCCCCAATGATGAAGCATGTCACCAAGGGGCAACCCTGGTGAGTGAGGGGACACCTAGAAAAAAAGCAATTTCTCCTTTTCTATCTACTATACCTTCTGTCAGGTTACGCAGCCCCTAAGCGCCTACCGTACTATGAAACTACATTTCCCATGAGTAGGCGGGAGACTTGCAGACTATTTAGTGAGACTATATGAGAGTACCCTTGTATGTTAGGACAGCACTTCACTGATGCCTGTCTTGTCTTCTGTTACAGGTATCCTTTCCCTGCTGACCCTACCTTTACCCATCCCACATTTTTTATTTTAGTTTGTTATTTTTCTCCCCCGCCTAATGCCTCGAACACCCTGTGTTTACACTTCTGGGTGTTGGTGACATTTGGAAGTGGAACCATATTTGCATCGACTGGATCACGGGGAGTAAACCTGACACCTTCCAGACCAACCCCATTGAGTGTTGTTGTGAATGGATTTATAGTGACCAGCAAGGCTCTCAGGTATCTGGCTACAGAGACCTTATGTTGAATATAGTTATCAATATTTCCACCCACGCCCTGTACTGTCGCATTCTTTCTTCCACAGTTGTCGAAAGTACTAATTACTTTTAACTGACATGCATGCAGTTACAGTAGTGTATGCACTTTCAAAGATTGATGGATAGGTTTGTACCCAAAGATTTGTTTATGTTCACAATTGTTCGTCCATGCTGTGCTACTTTTTCTTGTCTCCCAAAACCTTTCCCAAAAACCCCCGTACCCATCCATTTTTCAAACCCTAACCCTCTTCCCCCGGGCTGTGTGGTTTTGATTGATGTGTGACTAAATTACAGCAATAAATCCACACACTTGCTGGGGAGGATAAGGTGATAGCAACAGGCTGGTGAAGAAATCCGATGATATATTCTTACTCTGCTTGACAAAGACCCATGGCTAATGTCAAAGAACTTCAACCGAATTAGTTATACTTTAACATTTGTTAGGCTACAACGTGGCACTGTTCTAGTGTACTTCTGTCACCTGCTATATTCTGTATTGTACCTTTGTATTGCTCAGGAGCACAAACCAGATTTCATTTTCTTTTTTTCATAGGCAAGCAACTGCCACTGTGTCACACCACTAGTACCACCGCTATGAGGAAATTTTATCCGCCCAGGATTGCCAACCTTATTTGCTGTTTCCCGTGGAGCCAGCCCTGGGCCTAGCCCTACTTGCAAACAGAAATTACAGGTAAGATAGGCGTTTGGTTGGAGGTAGTATAATGGAGTATTAGGAGAGACGAGAGATTTGATTGACGGTAGTACTACTAAAGTCCTAGGACTATTCAGGAAAACAAACTTACTGTTATGTTAAACCCCCACCCACCAGACTCAAAAGCAGTAAAAAACAGGTATGGTCAGATAAAGTTTCAAAAAGTATATTTTTATAGCCCTAACAAAAGAATCTCCCGCAAGACCCTCCCTAACCCCAACGATTGTCCTTCAAAAGTCCCCAAAAATCACAACTCCCAATTCCCACCCCCCAAAAGTCTCTAAAAAAGGGGCAAGGGACACTATGGCAGGGTGCTGTTGGAATTAGCAGCCAGGGCATCATGCTCCTTGCGGAGGGTGGCAAGTTCGAAGCGGAGGCCCTCCACCACGTTCTTATAATTATGGACCTCCTGCTCCAGGTAGGACAGTCTGAGGGATAAGCGGCGCCGGTGTGCCTTGCAATTCCTGTGAGGGGCAGCTGCTTTCTTTGCTGCTGGGCGGTGGCGTTTGGCTTTGGTAGCCCGGCTCCGTACCGCTGGAGCACTGCGCTGGCTGGCAGCCCGCACGGAGGAGGAGGCAGCTGTCCCAGTGGACGTTGTTGTTGTTCCAGACTGCGTCTCCTCCTCCTCCAGGGCCACCAGCCGCCGATATTCAGCAACAGTGGCATCCAGCCTCCGTTGCCGGGCCATTCGAGCCTGCTCCTTCCTCCTTGATGGTGTCTTGGATTTGGAAGGAGCAACTACATGAAAAAAGAAAGACATAGTCTGTAACCAATGCTCCTTAAGATTAACACAAAATGATTGAGCAGAAAGTTGTCACAGTACAAGTAGCAAATTGAAAGCACAGTGCATAACTATTGAGGACAGTATCTATGTAACCTCCGACTTCTTCATCCTTGCTCTAACATTAGTGGGAGTTTAAGGAACAAATTCTACGAGCACTATGGACTTCTATTACAGTCGACTATGACAGTACACCACTCTTATTCTTCTTCTTCTCTCTTGTTTAGGACAATTGGTACGTTATCTTATGCAAGCCGGCATAATGCCAGCGCAGTGAACTTGCACCCGAGAAAAACAGACGCACACCATGGTGAGTGAGACAGACTTGCGTTACTGTACCGGTCCAGTACATGCAGGTGGTGAAGCTCTTACTTTTCTATTACGGGTGGCACTGAGAATACTCTGTTAAAAGGGCTACTGCTTAATTAATTTAGCTTTCACCCTACAGTGCAAATGAGTATTAGAAAAGGAAAATGAAGAAGCTAAATTATCTGATTATCTATCACTTCACATGGGATGTATTTGATGACATATGGGATGACTTTAGGTGCTTTGCTTATTATTGAGTGAACAGTGATACCCCCACACATGAATGACGTACTACTACTAAACTAAAGTTATTAAGGGAGGTAGGGAGTGCCCACCGTAATAACTGGATATATGCTGTGCTTGCAGTTGCAATACAAACTACTGCTACTATTCATGGTAGTCTTTGGACAACGTTACAACTTCTTTTCCTTGCCTTTCCTACACTGGAACGGACGTGCGGGTGCGGTGTTACATGCTCTTCAAAGTAACACTTAGTTCATCCAGTGACCGTCTACTCTCTCTAGATTCACATATGCTATCTAAGAGTCAGATAGTACCATGAATGATCCAGGCATCCATCCATTCAAAGTATATTGCACACATACAGTTTCTGTCTCACCCACCCAGGCTGTTCTCCTTCCACCCATCCTTGCTTCATCATTCACCCAGCCATGCACCATACCATTTTCTTACCTTCCCAGCCACCTCGGGGACCAAGCAAACACATATCATTCTTCTTTGCCAGTCATCATTACATTTCTCGTGCTTCCACACTTACTTACACCCTTCTTTCGCTTTTCGTTCATCCCATCCATCAAGTTCACCTCAGATCTGATTGGGATTCTTCTCGCCAAAAACTTCACAGCTAAGTCGAAGTACATTTAGAGGAGGCTACTACCTGCTTTTTTTATAATACACCCGTGCAGAAAGCACACTCTGCAGTCTTCAATCTCAATGACTAAGGAATGTATAGCTTACCTCTGCCCGCCACCACCGTGTGAACCCTCACAGGCATGTCCTTTTCCGGCACTTGCACCGCCTCCTCCCCAGAGTTGTCCTCCTCGTCCAATGCCACCACCTCCGCGCTGGCCCCGTCTCCAGATGTTCCACCTACAAAGTACATTTAATAATGTTAGAATACACCACTCACTACTATATAATATTTGGTCTAGGAGGAAGAAAGAAATGTGAAAAAAGTGTACAATTTAATAATTTTTGACTGTCTACTCTAGAGTAAAAAGGTCCCTTTTTCCAGGGAAGGCTGTTGTCTTGCTGCACTTTTTGGCACAACTGATGAATGTTTGCTTTTTACTTTTTAACACGCACCACTTTTTCTCCTAACAGACAGAACCTTGACTTCTAAGAACACGAGCAGGATCAAGTTCAAACCAGGTGAGAGCTCGGCTCGACCACAAGAAATGTGTCCAATTAATCGTCAGCACTAAGCACTTTTCCATTTTCAGTTACACGTTCACTTTTATGACAAACTTGAATTTAATAAATGTGTTTACTTTTAATAAAGCTTTTAAACTTAAATAGAGTCTGTGGTTTTTGGTCATCCAGACTAGAGTGGATGAGCTAAAGGTTTTCGAATTTTTGCAAGCATGAGTCCGTGCCTCTGCCATCGGTGACTTTGGGAGCTAAATGACTCTGCCACACTATCTAGTCAGTAAGGAGATTGGGGCCGGGGTTCAACTACAAAGTCTGTTATCACTGAGGTATGTGGAAAGTCTAACAGTTACAGCACCTATTATAATTGATAAGCTAAGCGATGCATTATTTAGTGTCCATAGTTCTGTTTGTGCAGATTTGTCCCTGCAACAGTAGTAGAATGGATTGTCCTATCCAAACCAAAAGTAAAGTAGTATCTTATTATTTCTTGGTGGTGGTCATTCACCTTTTTATTGTTGGCAATGGTCAAAGCATAAACATTTAGAATACTTGAAAAGACAATATGGACAATCCCAGAGGACTACACTCAGTGCATAGAGCTATTGCTGACTAGAATGGGAGTCCAATGGAAATGCCAAATGTGCAATCTTAGTTAGCTACACAGACAGACTAATAAGAATAATCTAGTAATACCACACGGAGTCATAGGGATAAGAATTTAGATCCTGTCTACAAGAAGATCAAAGACGATTTAGAAAAAATCGAATGAGGAACGCTAGGAAAAAATAAGTACTCTATATTAAAATTAAAACTTACTGGGGCCAGCAAAGGAGCCCTCGACTGCCCGGTCCTGGCCTGCATCGACAACAGCACCCTCCTCCTCCTCCTCCTGTGTCCTCCTCTTGCCCCTGGGGGAAGCTGATGTACAACATGAAAGAAAGAAAAACAGAAAACATGGATGATATTTATTTCTCAACCAAATCAAACATTTAAAAAAGAACTAACAAAGTAACAAAATATTTTTGCGAAATAGCAAATAGGGAACGACTCCACGGGATATATTATTGACCAATCTCATGTGGTCGACTACGTCATTACTTTAGTATTGCTTGATTTGCGGACCGTCGAATTGGAAACTACCCTATGTAACTCACTAAACAAAGTACTAAAAAGGTTTGCCTAGGATTGGCAGGCAGCAGTCCGCAGCACGCAAAGTGACAGCCAAAGTCCATTGTGATTGAAGATCAGCGACAACACTAAAGTTTCCTACTACATTCACCAGTCATTAAAATACTCAAACTATTAATCCACCACCACTATTTCTTCTTATCGCCATGTGTACAAAGGAAGGACTGGACTTGAGTCTGTAGGGGCTGATTTATAAGGCCCTTGCGGCTCTTTTGCTCCATTGTTGCGTGACTTTTGTGACGCAGCGACAGCACATAAGAGGCGCAATGGTGCGGCGTATATTAACAACGTGACGCATCTGGGAGATGCATCACGTTGTAAAGCCCTGCGCCAATAGGGGTGTTCCGGCGCAAGGGAGGGCGTTCCTGCGCAGGAACGCATCCTAAAAGTGGCTGAGGGAAATCTACAAGATTTCAATCAGTCACTTTGAGGACAATGATGCGTGACTCAAACCCTGCGCCTGCTTGAAGCAGACGTACGGCTTGACGCAGCATTGGGGAGATAGGGCACCCCAGAGAATTGATGGAGCTGCACCATCGTTGCGACGCAACTCCAGCAATGCGCCACCTTTACGGCACAGATGCGTAACGCTTTGGTGACGTTTTGGGCCCATGGCGCGCCGCATTGTAATACGGCGCACCATGGGTGATGGTGGCGTGACGCACAATTACTGGCGCATCCCTGCAACTTTGCAGGGATGCGCCGGTAATTAAAAATCTGAACCTTAGTGTGTAGCATTGCGCAGTTCTTTCAACTACACTCATACATAATTTCACAGGCCAATGAAATGAACACAAAATCTAAAACAAATAAGCATAGTAGCAACACTACTGAGAAGGAGAGCAGTGTACCTGAAATGCACAGAAGATTTTGAAATAAAATGTACCTACAATGTAATGAGCAGCATTATTGCTCTTGTAAAAAAAACAAAAATTTGCAATATAATAACACAGCAGGAGAAAACATAGTAGTAAAGACATAGCTACTACTACTCACCAAGCCCGGGGATCTCAAGGCCAAGGAGGTCGAGCAGATCTCGCTCACGGGTCAGGACATCCGTCCAGCGGTGGGTGGCCTGGTTGTAGGTGCGCCAGACCCGAGAGTGGTGGTAAATGGCCTGGCACACCTTCTCCCACCGCTTCCGGCGCTCCCGGGCCCCGTACCCGGCACTGATCTTGCCGCCTCCCATGATGGTCCTGGGGAGGCGGCGCTGAACATAAAAAATGAGCTGGCCCACCTCCTCCGGGGTAAAGATCTCCCGTGGCATCACTAGCTCCCCCCTCAAACGCCCGCACGGGAGCCGGACACGGGGTGCGGGACCCTTCCCCTTCTCGGGATGCTTCCCGGCTCCCTTCACCATGGTCTGGGCGGAAAGGAATAAAGAAAATAGAATAGGGAAGAGAAGAAAAGAAAAGAGTTTACAAAAGTAGTTTAAAATTAACCAAAAGTAGCAGTAAACACAAAAATATAGGGCTAGAAAAATAGAGGGATAGATAATAAGTAAAATAGATAAAAAAAAACTTCAAACAAGCAAAGGATGGCAGAGATTGACAGAGGATACAAAGACCATGCCCAGAACCATAGCAATGAATGAGAAACAAGATGGCCGCGCCCGTTCACGACCGCGCGGGTAAGTTCGCGCGAGATTTTCCTTGCGAACACGCGCGAGACTGTACTGGCAAACCGCGGACTTTGCGAGATTACACTTCGCGCCCGGAAACGGAAATACGTCAGGCAAACAAGATGGCTGCGCCCTTGCACGACCGCGAGGGTAACTTCGCGTCTTGCGCTACGAGCGGCTCGCAAAAACGCACAAAACCTTGCCAACTAACACGCTGCAAAAAAAATAAATTGCATATTCGCACGAATTTGCGGCTTCCGAATCCGATCTTGCGCGTGTTCGCACCCCGCGAACCCCGCGAAATTGCAGAAAAACGAGTTTTTCAAAAGTGAAAGCACTCGGCAGGGGCAAGAGTTCAAACTCATCATTAGTAACAATTCCCGGTAGTGCTTCCTGACTGGGGCCCCTCCAGAATTCAGTTGCTAGTTGCAACAATTGTATGACCCTGCTCTGACCCTCACAGCAGGCTCATACAATAGCTACAAGTAGGCCACAAAGAAGGTCCTGGGGAAAAAAAATGCACTGCAACAGAAAGCAAAATTACAGATAAGGAAGCAGGTGCCAGACTGGAATTTTAAAACAGTGACACATTAATAAACTAACCCCAAATTAATTCATCTGAGTTGAAGCAGGGATGGTGTGCTTGCTTTTCCCCCCCATAATCTACAGTAATGATGAACCAGAGGGTGGCATTGATGTAACAGAGGGTTGCAGTGGTGAAACAGAGGGTGCTGGGAACCTGTGATGATGAACCAGACGTAGAAACAACATAATTCGCGACCGTTGCGCGACGAAATGTAAGTTCGCAATTGCGAACTGGTACGAAACCCTCGCGAACTGGCAGAAATCCTTGCGAACACAAAAAAAAAAAAAAATCCGCAAATTCGCAAGAATTCGCGGATTTTGCGGATTGCGAGTTCAAAAATCCGCAAATTCGCGAACGCGAGATCCGCAAAATTCGCTCATGCTTAATCTAGACTCTCTTTGAACGATTTTGATGAGCTCAGACGTGCTTTATGTAAATTTCAGAGTATATGCTTAGGAACTATACTTAGTATTAATTCTCATCCTAATGTAGGACTCCTATGTATTTAGTTCCTAAACGTTTTTATACTCCTTCTCATTCTTTGTCTGAATCTGTCTGAATTTTGAGTACTCCTTCTCTCCTGTTTTCTTTTCCGTTCTCATTTTCTTTCTTTCTTCGGTAAAGATGCTAGGAGCCAGGGACACGGCATCCATATTTTTCAGGAACTGATGGTTCCTGTGCCTCCTATAGTGGGGAGGGTGGGGGGAGGGGTTCTGGGGTTCAGGGTGGGGGTGGGAATGGGCAACGGGTGGTGGTGGGGGTGTATGGCTGAGGTGTTCAATACAGGGATGGCTACTAAGGCCGAGGTGTTCAATACAGTGATGGCTATAAGGCATACAAAGTCTAATGTAGGGGAGCAAATGTTTATGATGATGATCAACAATCGTTTTTTCATATTGTTTCTGAAATGTATAAAAGGTTGAGAATATGCACTATCAATATTAATGGTCTTAATGATTTAAAGAAGATAGCTATGTTTCGTACAATGCTACAAACTCTGAATATTGACTTGTTATGTGTTCAGGAAACCCATATTTCATGGGACAAACGCTCTCTCCTGAATAATCTGGGATTAGAAGTTCTGATTACATCTAAGCAAATGGGTATCAAGAGAGGTGTTGCTATTTGTATGCGAAAGGGAGTAGGGAAGTGCGTTAAAACATCTTCCGATAAATGGGGGAGATGGGGGCTTGCGGAATTAAAAATTGGTAGCTGTAGATTTACTTTATGTTGTCTGTATGGCCCAAATTTGGATGATGCTGAATTATTTAACCTCATTAACACAGAGCTATCTACTTGGACACAACCGATTATAGTGTGTGGGGACCTCAATATTCATATACCAGCCGATTGGGATATTAAACTAGGAAACAGATATACGGGTCGTAAGATTCAAGCGTATAAAGCTCTAAGAGATCTGGTATTGTGTAACGGGTTAACCGATGTTTGGAATAAGTTTCATTACAATGACCCCGGTTATACTTTCTTCTCCACCCCCCACCGAAAATTTGTCCGTCTAGATTATTTTTTTGTTTCTTCGGTTTTTCTGGAGCAAACCCGTATTGAAATACTACCACAGGTTATTTCGGACCATAATCCCATCATCGCGGAGATTCAATTCCCTACGGATCATCAAAGCTTAAATAGATCTTGGTTATTTCAGAGGAGCTTATTATTGGACGAAGAGTACCTCCAGTCCATGGTCACTATTATCAAAGATTATTTTTCTATAAATAATGATTCTGCCTCTCCACAGGTAGTCTGGGATTCTTTTAAATCCGTTGTACGGGGGGAGACTATTAGTTTCGCTAATTATAGAAGGCAAAAAAATCAAAAAGACTTTAAGGATAGGCTAAATAAGGTTAGGCTGGCAGAGTTTGAATTATCCACCGCCTGTAAAAATAATGTCAATATAGAGGATGCACAAATTCGACTAACTACTGAACGTTCAGGACTCCGTACACATATTGCTGAAGAAGTAGCCATAAAATTTAAACAACACAGAACAGAACGCTATGAACTTAGTGAACGTACGGGGAAAGTTTTAGCACAGCGTTTACGTCAAAAATCTTCTTTTAATGAGATACAATGCATCAAAGATATTAATGGGGTCCTTCAAGAGAATAAGGCAGGGATATTAGACGCATTTCATGGCTTCTACAAGACATTATATAACGACTATAATAACGAAGTTGATAAGACTCTTAATCCTATAAACTATCTCCAAAACTCCGATCAATTGTCATTGCGTACAGATGATGTCGATCTCTTTGCTAGGCCAATAAGCTGGGAAGAGATTGAAGAGGCTATTCTGAGCCTAGCTGCCGGCAAAGCCATGGGGTCCGATCAGATCCCCCTCGAATTTTATCGGACGTTCAGACATCTGCTGAAGACAGAATTATTAAAAATTTTTAATGCAGCATTTCAAGATAACCCTCCTGATTCCTGGTCGACTGCTATCATAGTTGTTTTTGTAAAAAAGAACAAGGACCCAAAGGAACTTGGTTCGTATCGCCCCATTTCCCTCATCACGGCAGACAGCAAGATATATTCCAAAATTCTTGCCAATAGGTTAAATAATGTCATGGCTGGTCTGGTCTCTCACATTCAACACGGGTTTATCAAACATAGGGATACTACAGATCACGTTAAACGTGTTATTGCACTGCTGGATTGGGCCCAAGCAAAGGAATCCCCAGTCGGAGTGATTCTACTCGATGCTGAAAAAGCGTTTGACAGAGTAGACTGGGGGTTCCTTTGGTCAGTGTTAGAATGGAAGGGTTTTCCATCACAATTTATTAAGGCTGTACAGTCACTTTATTTCAATGCAAAAGGAGTAATAAGACTAGGTACTGACATTTCCAGATCATTTTCTATCACTAGGGGGACCAGACAAGGGTGCCCCTGCTCTCCACTTTTATTTGCACTTTATTTAGAACCTTATTTGAACAGATTAATTACAGAACCTGGCATTCCCCCAATCCGACTCCAGGAAATAGATCACAAAGTTTTAGCATACGCAGACGACGTGGCCATTGTAACCCCTGATTCATCCACTGCTTTACCTAAAATAATCGAAGTTGCTAGTGAATTTGGCAAATTTTCTGGTTATAAATTGAATGTTTCAAAAACCCAAATCATACATTCTAAAACAGGTACACCCACTGATCTCCCAATTAATTCCACCGCTATATACCTTGGGGTAACTTTATCCCCTAAAATAGACGACATCGTTGGATTAAACTTGGACCCTCTACTCTTATCTACCAATAGGACCTTGGAACGGTTAAACAACTTACATTTATCTTTATTTGGACGGACCAATGTCATTAAGATGCTAATTTTCCCAAAATTTCTTTATTTTTTTCGTACTATTCCCCTATTCTTTTCTATGTCTCTCTTCAATAAAATAGATAGGATGTTGTCTAGATTTTTATGGGGGTATCGTCGATCTAGAAGATCTCTTAAGTGGTGTACTCTTCCGCAAGGACGTGCGGGGTTAGGATTTCCGAATTTCAGAATATATTATTGGGCCATTACTCTCAAAACTATTAAAGTTTTATTATTCCACGATCATGCCAACGAAACCTGGAAGGCCCCATCTATTTTTGAAATGCTTATGGGTGATCATGCGCGTCAATCACTACTGATTTTTACGGAGCAGAGCTATTACAAAAAAACGAAATTCAAGATCTTTCTCTCTGCTTTTCTGGCTTGGAGACAGATGAATAAAGCGTTGCGGATTATTTCTAAATATAATTTCTATACACCTATATGCTGTAACATTCCAACTTCTGGGATTCCTCAAAGCACCCCTATTTCTCGACTTTGTCTGGGACCGATTCACTCAATAGGGCAAATGTATTTAGATGGGATTTTAATGTCATTCTCCAAACTCCAAAACACATTTGGTCTTTCTAGAAATGATTTTTTTAAGTATCTACAAATTCGTAGCTTTTTGGAAAAAAAAAATCTTCTTTATAGTGATGTAATGGAGTCTAATGATATCTTGGAGAGTGGTAGGAAGGGTGCCCGTATTGGTACACTATATCAGTTAATGATTAACAGGCTGCACGATGACCTCGTTCAACAAGCCCAGAAGTGGGAGAGGAAACTGTCTATAGAAGGGATTGATTTGGCAAGGGCATTTGAGATTAGTAATAGAGTATTAATTAATAGCTCTCTTAAAAGCCAACACTATATGGCCTCTTTGGATTTGTATTACACACCTGCTAAACTTGCTAAATGGAACGCTACGAAAGGTATCAACTGTAGCCGGTGTGGGATTTTAGCAGCTGATTCATGCCATATGTTCTTTAGTTGTCCTAAACTTACTGTATATAAAAATAAGATAGAGAACTTTTTGACCAATTTGCTTGATGTTAATATCAAACTATGCCCTTCTGTCACTATCTTTGGTTTATATTTTCCATCCGAGAGTTTATCTGTTGATCAAGAGCTTTTTTTTTTCATTGGAATGTCTATCTATCGTTTCTGTATAACCTCAAGATGGCTAGATGCTGATCCACCATCATTTGAACAATGGTTAGGCAAGCTACTAGACACGTACCGAATGGACAATGCAGTTTATAAATTGAAAGGACGAAGAAAAAAGTTATTTGCTAGGAAGGTATGGCTTCCTATCGATAATTGGATTTAATTTAACCATGATTATATCTTCAGGAAATAGTATCTGAGTTATATGTTTTGAACTTTGCTATTGAGTGTCATTGCCTTATTTCTTTTTTGCTGTATCTTGTTACATCCCTGTATTTGTTCTGCCTCTGCCACTGGAAAAAAAAATAAAAAGAGTAAAAAAAAAAAAAAATAAACATTGTTACTGATTTCAACGACATAATGGTGATTCATAATGTGGTGACGCCTTGACGGAGTCAATAGGCTTGCCTTCTATATTAATGTAGTAACCTTTGACTAAGCTTTTAGGCTTTCTTTATATTACTGTTGTGATGACTTCTTGGCAAAGCCAATGAATCCTACTTTATTTAAAGTGAACCTTCTATATTTTGTGATGTGCTATCTGGTATGAACAAGGAAGTACTGTGATTGAGGGCTCATTACACAGTAGAGGTTAGATGGTATTTCAGGATGTAACCAAGGTGTTTCTATCTGCCTGATGTTTATCAATTAATGCATAGTAGTGTGTGTTATAAATGTACTTTTCCTTCTTCGAATAAAAAGCACAGACTAAACAATCATTTATTGAGTGTTAGTACTGCGTGCCAGCAAATGGTGATTACTGGCTCACACCACCTCCCCTGAATAGGCTGTGGACTGCTCTGCTTTGCTACCCTGAGAGAGTGTAGTGCTACTATGGGGAACTTGGTTCCCAGTGAGGAGTAATTGTGGACCCATTACCTGCACAGGCCTCACATCCTACAAAACTAATACCGCAATTTATTACACTCATGTTCTGTAGAATGTTGCCATTTATGTGAAATCCATGTAAATGAAAAAACACTGTGGGCTCGATTACGATGTTGGGCAGAAAGCCTTCGACCAGCATTCAGAGGCTCTGCACCCAACATGGTAGGTTTAAAGTCTGACCGCTGTATTCGGATAATCGCAGTTGGAGTTTAAACCAGTTAGGGAATCTGACGTGGTTTGAGTTGGTCAGTTGGAAACACTCCATAATCCTTTAAGTACGGTGTTTCCTCTGTCGGGATTATGATGTTGGTTTCTGACAGCTATTCTATGTCGGCCTTTTCGACATGGAAAGGCTGTCGGAAAGCAACATTGGAGGCCCCTGCAGTGCCCCATCCCCCCTGGCTTCCCTCAATGTGGCCCCCAAACATACCTGCACTTTGTGTCAGGATGTTTGAAAACACACATTTTTAAATGGGAAGCTTGTGCTGCAGGTGTTTTCTGCCTACAGCACAAGCTCCCATTGGAAAATGGATGTTTCCGACAGTACTATGTGCGATCGCATCCTAATTAGGTTGTAGGAACCGCCGACCTACGGTCGTAATCAGGGCCTGTGTGTTTTAAGCAGAAATAAACAGCAGTCTGGTGTTCTGTTTGGTATAATAAACCTGTTACTCGTGAGAGACTGCTGAAAATCAGAGAAAATTTCCATCTGCCAAAATGATGTATGCGACTCCAAACCCTGATGTCTCTTGTCTGCCTTCCCTAATTTCATATCCCTCTCATTCCTGCCTCCCTCCCTGCATGACCAGATCTAAGTGCGGACTTGGATGTGTTTGCCACTGTTGTTCGGAAAGGAAAATGGTGGCTTCATCAACATTCAGATTTACAGGTTAGTGATGAGTTTAGTCTGACTCATAATACCACATTTTACGTGCATCCATGGTAAGACAGTGAAACTCTAGGGCCCAGATTTATCAAGGGTTTGTATTGTCCTTGCACCAGGCAAGGCAACTCAAGTCCTTAAGATAGATTTACTGAGCGAGGCACAGCTGCCTTGATAGGCTCTGAATGACATTTTAATCTTATATAGTGCAAGTCAACGTGGGTCACTGTCTTTCATTACTCTTATGGGAAAGGCATTTCATGGGTGGAGTGAGGCCATTCCCCAAAACATCCACCCATGGATTTTGGCACATTCCCGGATTTATTAAGGATAGTAAACTTTTGAAGGTGTCAAACTGATACAAATGTCTAGGTGAGGCCTAAAGAGGATAAATATGTTTATTTCTCCTCATTATTTACTCTTTCTACATGTGCTGCATTCTGCAGGACACATAGAAAGAGGAATATGCCTATGGAGATTGTTTTTGTGTAGGAAGGTGAACCTTCCTGCACAAAAACAATCCTGGCTGTAACTCAGGCACCCTTGCACCAGGGCCCAAGGGTGCCTGCCTTGGTGCTTGGCAGCCACAATGAGCCAACGCAGAGAGGGAGCACGATTGCGCAATTTATTTATTTTTTTCAGTTTTTTATATAGCACAAACTTGACCCGAACCGAATCGGGTATCAGAGCGCTTTACATAGCACCAGTTACGTTACATGAGGAGACACATTTATTTTTGTTAGGCACGAGGAGATTAAGAGATTTTTCCAGAATCACAGGATGTTTGAAGTCGTTACTGAGACTCAAACCCAGATCCTGCTAGTAATTATTTCCACTCTCTTCGTGTGACGCAGTCCACCCCAGCAAGTTGTCTTGCTGTAGTGCGCTGCATCAAATGTTAGTAAATCTGGGCCACGGTGGTCCACCGGTTTCTATTATGTCATCTACAAAAGACACTTTGTCCATGTTAAATGTCAAGTCTACTGATGGGTAGGTGATATGAAATGAATCTGATACTTGTTTCTTTTCCACAGGCAACTATCACATTTTGAATTCACAAAGACTGTGCATCCTCCTCAGAACATAAACCTCACTGCCTGCGGTGTAAATAAGTGTCCTTCACGAACATGGCAGCCACACAGGAGTTCCTTCTGCCTGGGTGTAATCGATAGACTGTGTGGGGAGTAAAACTGAGCCCAGTGTGCAACAACCAAATAATGAAGCTTAATGGGTCTTTTTGCAGTGAGCATCTTCCTTCAGTCCAGCTGCACCGACTGGAGATTTAGTGGGCAAGGCTAGCACGAACAGAACACAGGCACACTATTAAATATTTTATGTTGACATCTCCATAGTGGTGGGCCTACCACTAGTATGGCCTTGTGACACAACTGGCTGTCCGAGGTGCTTCTTCGTGCAATTCCAAATGTTCCATCACAGACTGGAGTTTGAGTCCATCTGCGATGATGTGTTGAGGGCATTATGTTCTGATCTGTCTCTGGTTGGGTGGCTTTGTCATAATCAAAGACCTCCAGGAGTATGACTTAGGGTTCAAAGAGAAGTGCCCAGTGGCCTTTACCAGTTGCTTTCCCTTCTCTTAGACAAACAGAATGCATGTTTACCAGTGATCACAGATAGTTTAGGCCTAATGTTGCTGGTTGTGGTATGTTTGGTGTATCCTGACGACACGTGTTTAGCAACATTGTGCTGGTATGCTTTTATAGGGCACACCAGTACAGTGAAATTTGGAACTGTGGCATTATATCTAATGTATATAGTTACATGTGTCTAGTTTCATGTAGGCGAGCACTTGGATTTCTCCGAGTTTATCTACTTTGAGCAAGCCAAGGGAGTGCTCAGAGTACTCCTGTTCAAATTTGAGCTAAAGCGCGGTCATTATAATATGAGAGTCCCATTACTCCAGAATGGGACATGAACAGAAACCTATGCAACTTATTTGCCCAAGGCCAGGAAATAGACCTTAAAATCTGTTTATTAGCCTGTGGCTTGCCAAATAATATGAACAGAAGCCTAGGCAACCTATTGAAGGAAGGAATAGGGCCTACTTTTTCTACACTGCTTCCTAAAATGAGTGCAAACGCCATGCCAGCATTAATTCCACCCCTAAAGAAGTGGATATTTATCCAGCCGATGATCAAATAGTACATAATCTTTGTTATTTACCCAGCTGCCCGCTAAATAGCACATCATCTGAGATTTCAAGCTTCTAGCTGGCTAAATATCAAAAACTTCACTATTTAACCAGTCACTGACCAAATAGGAAAAATTCACAGAAATAATAGACTATTTGACATGCAACTTAATAAGTAGCGTGATGGAGGTCTTTGTATAGCTGGACAGGAATAACAGGACTACGGACAATGGCAGGGTGATGGCCATCTGGTAATGCAAGAAAGAGTGTAAAACAGTTGGAAAAAAGTGCTTATGCTGATATACAAAAATATGTTCAAAAGTAGGCACATTAATTCAGATACCTTTCGTGCAGAAACCAAAAAAGTAAAATCAATGTGTAACAAGTACATTTATGTTGGTACAAAATGTAAATAAGAAATGTAGAAATCACACTTATGCTTCAGGGACCTCAGGTTATGACACTGCTATTGTTGTACTTCTACCTAGGACCCAAATTCAATATTCCCGATTCATGCCCTTATGTGGTTATAATAAATAGTATCCTTATAAAGGCATACAAATCATACCATATTTAGTAATGGCCCATGGAGTCCAAAGCACGACAAGGCTACTCCCATAGACTCCTAGAAAGCACAACGCGTTCTTTAAACAAACCAAGCCTCCAGCAGCCTGGGAATTCCCCCTGCTTTTGTTTTGATTTGCACAAGAACTCCTGGAGTCCAGAAAGAACTGTTAGTTCTTAGTGACGTCTTATGTCCAACCTTACGTCAAACCCGGCACCTTTCAGGTATAAGTATACCACCAATGCTCTAAGCAAACACACGGTGGTGGGGAGCAGAGCGACGTTCTACTTGTCCGAGAGCCCAGCTGTTGCCAGAGCCGAAGGAAGCCGCCCCTCCCTTTTTGACGCGCTGGAGAAGCTGCTTTTCTCACGCAGAGAAATCCAGCTCCGGTGTTCCCAAGTTACCCTCGCAGGTTGCTGGGAGATTGAGTCCTGAGAAGCGAGATACAAGACCTCTTTCATTCTATAACCAAGGTACGGAGCTGATTAAAACCTTAGAGAGAATTCACGATTCCGATACTTGGCAAAAAACATAACTTAACTTAAAACTGCAACTTACTTACTCCTTCCCACGTATTAGGCTTAGGTCAGGTACACAGGGGTAGGCATATCTTAGAAGCATCAGTTGAGTTTGTTAGTCAATGTTTTTATGTATGTACATATTATATCCATTTTTAAGGATCATATGGCTAAGAAACCATATCAATGCTTTTACAGTATTATTTCATAATACTACTTGTACTGTACGCACTTTACTTTATGATAAGTATTGCAATTGTGGCAATTCATTTCTCTTGCATGAGAAAGAAGACTGCTCAATAAAATAACACATTTTATTGAAAACGCCCGTCTCTCTATTTCTCTGCACTCTGGTGAAATTAAGCATGCACGATTGACTGAATGAAATAGCTGTCTATTGTTTTCACATGACTCTAGAGATACACTCTTTATTCTGAGGGAGCAAAGTTGTCATTTTTATGCGGTTGTCAGAAACTAATCCCTTCTTGTCTAAGTCAGGACATTCAAGAAAGTTTCCAGTGACCTCTGAGCTAGCTGGCAAAACTAATTAAGTCTAACATAGTCAGTAGAGACCTAGATGACGTCAGTCCTACGTCTACACTGCTGTTTATGTTATTCCATTGCGCAGAGCCTATTGGGAATATAGGAACTACACTACACTATTGTTGTGCTGCATTCTGGGAATATTTGATAGTGTGCATGCCACTCTCTACAGTTATCTCTGAATTATGTTTTCAATGCGTGCTACATACGTTTCCTTAACTTGTGAGACTAATGTTTCAATGTTAATCTCCTTTGGATTATTTTTAAGGGCTGGATTCATTTTGGGTTTCTTATAAAAGGCTGTGTGCTTGCTTTAGGTGGACTTCTTTTCAAGGGGGTTGTGCTCGCTTAATACTTCAGACCTGGCAACAGAGCAGCAGCAGATAAGCAGAGCAAACAGGGAGCACAGACAGACTGGTGGTATCTAGGCCACCCTGTAAGGAAGCATTGACCCTGGATATTTGTTGCTAAGGGACACAGTGCTTTGCAGTGCTTGCAGGAGTTAATTGGAGGGGGACACAATTAGGAGATTCCTGTGGAACAAGAAAAGTGAGAGGCCTGATTCAGAAGAAGTAGGAAGATCAGGACAATGAAAACAATTGCATGATCAGGATCAGCAGGACAAGGACTGGAAAGAGCAGAAAGGTCAGGATCAAGGGCAGCAGGAGTAGGGGTGGGCGGAAAATCCGTTCCGCTCGCGGATTTTGCGGATTTTCGGGAAATCCGCAATCCGCGAGATTTGCGAATCTCCCGCAAAATCCGCAAATCCGCGAGCAGCGGATTTTGCTCGCACTGCTCGCACTGTTCGCGTGAGTTCGCGTGAGTTCGCGCCCCGCGAATAAGTGCAAAATTGCAGAAATACGATCCTAGCAAAACTGAAAGTAACTACTTACCAGGTTCAAAAGTTCAGGCTCATCATTAGTAGCCATTTCCTGTAGTGCTTCCTGAGGGGCCCCTCCAGAGTTCAGTTGCCAGTTGAAACTATTATGTGACCCTGCTCTGAACCTCAGAATAGTTACACATATGCCACAAAGGTCCTGAATTACAGCTAAGGGAGACAAGCAGGAGCCAGGCTGGAAGTTAAAATCCATTAATCAGCCCCTAATTCATTATTGTCAGTTGGGGCAGGGCAGGTGTTGTAACTAATTTTGCAACAATGAAAGCACTTAGCAAGTGCAAAAGATCACTAATCAGGGCGCACTAAGGAAGCAGGTGCCAGCTAAAAAAATATTCTGTGACACATTAATCAGCCCCAAATTAATTCAGGTCACTTGAGGCAGGGAAGGTGTGCTTTGCTTTGCCGAAAATAATGTACACTGGACAACCAGAGGGTGTGGTGATGAAACAGAGGGTGGCATGGGTGGGCCAGAGGGTGGCATGAGTAGTCAGAGAGTGGCAGTGGTGACAGAGAGTGGCAGTGATGAAGAAGAGTGTCCCAAACAGGCTGGACACGTAGAAACAACAAGTTCGCGAAACTTGCGACCCGACAGGTAAGTTCGCAATTTGCGAAAGTGTACAAAACCCTCGCGAACTGGCAGAAACACGGGCGAACACAAAAAAAAAAAAATCCGCAAATTCGCGGGAATTCGCGGATTTTGCGGATTGCGAATCCGCAAATCCGCAAAATTCGCGAACGCGAGATCCGCAAAATTCGCTCATGCCTAAGCAGGAGGACCAGAACAAGGAAGATCAGGCCCCTAGCAAGTAGGACTTGTTAAACTACAAGGATCAGGACCAGGAGAACATTGGCTGAATGGACCTGGGCCCAGAGAACCAAGTTAAGACGGGGACAAGGATGCCCCAAACTAGGGTAGTGAGGACTAGTAAGGCCATGTTTAAGAGGATTAGAACATAAGTAGCAAAAGGGGCTAAGAGGAAAGCAGTACCAAAAGGACCGGGATGTGAAATTCCAGGGCCAGGTGACCAGCAAAAAGAGAAATAGGAAGGAACATGACCAGGGAGATCCAGGTCTAGGGGAAGCAGAAAGTACCAATTTGGTCACAAGAAAAATATTTAGGATGACCACCACACGAGGATCATAGAAATTACCAGGGCTGTCAGGACCAGGAATGAAAATACTAGGTCTAGGTTGGGTTGGTTAAGGGCGAATAGGAAGCATACAAAAGGTCTAACCACTGGCAATAGCTTGGAGTACCACTCCAGCCCATCTTTATTTTGCTCACCATCCCACCTCAGTTTGGATCCAAAAATATGCAAATCAGTCTTGACCCTTTTCCTTATGGGAACAGACCAGCCTGCACTGCAAGGCCAGTGCCTCCCTGAACTGGACCTCAAGCAACCCAGGAAGGATTTCAAACTGTTCCTATGGGGAGTATGGTCAAGATTGATTTGCATATGGCTGGGTCCAAACTGAGGTGGGATGGTAAGGTAAAGAAAGATGGGTTGGAGTGCTACCCCAAGCTATTGCCAGTGTTAGACTTATTGTAAGCAGCCTCCCATTACTTTTTGAGCTTCATGTATGGCCCTAAGTGGCATGGGTATGCCCAAACTTGGGTCCCATGCACACTGTGTCACTGGAACCAAGCTGTACCTGGCTGATGTGCCCATAACTAGAGCAAAAACGGTCCTGGGTTGCTTCTATATTTTCAACACAGATACTCTGTTATTAACTGTTACATTCTCCATCCAAATGCTCTCCCCAAGGCTTATTGACCCCCCCCCCATTTTCCACTTCAAAGAATGTAAAAAACATCTGTCAAACCCTGAGGTGATTGGACAAGATACCAGATACACTTCTTGTATTAAGATGATAGTGAAGAAAGGTGAATGAATAGATGACTAAAAGGTAAATACTAAAGGCCCCATTCGCAAAGGTAACATGTTGGAAATATGTTTCAGGTTTCCATTTCCACCTTTGCAGAGATATCTGTGGTAAATCAAAATATTGTGTTTTTGCTGGGTTGGTCAGTGCCTTGAAGCCATGCTCAGTGAGGTACCATTTTTATCAGGAGACTTTGGTGAATGCTGGTGAAGGCTGGGTGAGTGGAGGTGTGTGCCTCCTCACAGATTCCTGAACTTTCCTTCACAGAAATGTGAGGAAAATGTAGTTTATTTGACAAAGTTTGAGGTTGGTAAAGGATTCTGGGTAACAGAACATGGTGAGAGCCACACAAGTCACAAAAACCTAAATTTCCCTCGGTGTATAGGTTTAAAAATGTATAGGTTTGCTAGGTTTCTCTACATGCCGGTTGAACTAGGGTCCAAAATCCACAGCAAGGTGCATGCAAAAAGGGGCAGTTTTACTGGAAAAATGTGATGTGTCAATGTTGCGTGTAGCGCTGTTTCCTGTTGCAGACACCAGGCCTACCCACACAAGTGAGGTAGCTTTTTTATTGGGAGACTTAGGGGAACACAGAATAGTAGAACAAGTGTTATTACCAATTGACGTTCTTGCATTTCTGCCTTCCAAATATAAGACAACTGATAAAAAATAAGTAATTTTGAAAAATGACCTCTAGTTCACGTGCTTGTATGGGTACCCACAATTTTGGACATGTGCAAATAACCACTGCTTCTAAACTCTATATGTTGTTCTCATTTAGGAAATATATAGGTTTCTTTGTTACCTATTTTTCACTCTATATATTTTACCAAATGAATTGCTATATACCTGGTATCTGGTACACAATGATAAACCATTGCAAGACAAAGCTCAGTTATTGGCTCTGGGTTCCTCACGTTCTAGGTGAGCCTACAAGTCCTGTATATCTCTGCAACCAAACGGGTCCAGCAGATGGAACAGTATATTGCTTTAAAAATCTATCATACTTAAAAAAAGTTACAGGTGAAAACATTGGCACAAATGGTTGTTTTTTTTAACTCAATTTCAATACTTTTTATTTTCAACTGTTAACTTCTGCAAAAAAGCCTTGAAGGAACTACATAAATGACCCCTTTCTAAATTCAGAATGTTGTCTACTTTTCAGAAATTTATAGCTTTCCAGGATTCATTATTGCTTTCACACCCATTTCTATCACTAACTGGAAGAAGGTTGGACACACCAAAAATAGCAAAAATAGGCTCTGTCCCAGTAAAATGGCAAAACTGTTTAGAAAATGTTGGTTTTCTGACAAAAGTCTGCCTGTCCCTGAAAGCAGAGAAGATGATGATGTCAGCACCACACACCCTTTGTTGATACCATTTGCAGGGAAAAAAATAGACGCTTTCTTCTGCAGCACTTTTCTATCTCCATTTAAAGAGAAAAACAATTTGCTGTATTTAGGCTAATTTCTGGGTCTCTTCCAGAGGAATCCACAAACCCAAGAGTACCTTTAGAATCATCAGGGTGTTGGAAAAAAAAGGACGGAAATTTGACATGGATACCTTAAGTAAACAAAATGTTACAGGGGCCTACCCCAAATAGCGAAAACATGGCACAGCATAGGAAGTGGGAGGCGTAGAAGCCAAAGGGTTAAGTGAAATGTGAATGCCCACAATCCTACTAGTGTGCACATTCATATATAAAACATCCACAATCTTAAACTGAACTTGCTAGTGCCCTATAATGCATCATAGCAGTACCATTTCTATATGTATGGTTTTTTCTAACATATGATTCCATGTACCCTATTTCTGTGAATCAGGATATGCAATTTACCAATTTATAGCACATAATTTACACTTGGCTGTATACAATTCTTTTTGATTAGGCCCATAGATTTAGCATTGCAGGTCACTGGTGTAGACCAATGCTATCTTCTCTGTAGTAATATTCCATAAGAATAGAGCTGATATATAAAATATGTCAAATTAAAATATGACTTTCATTAAAATATGAATATATATGTTTTCTTCATAATCCTTACAGGTTCCTATTTTGCAAGCTGTATATGTCCACTGCATTTGTGTTTGAGATTAAAGTATTAATAATCCAAACAAAATATATTTTCAAGAATATACATATGATGTGTAGAAACATCCTAAATCTTTTGATGCTTTTGAAGCCAAAAAATCAAAACAATAGAGTACATGCTATTATTTCCTGCCAAACTGAAGTCTCTCACAATTTTTCAAGACACCAGAGTATATGTGAAAGTGGCTGAAGCTGGGGGAAGAAACGAGGCGAGGGCCTGATGCCTCCACTACTGTTGGGCCTAGATGACAGAGAAGATGGACTAACCGATCATCTAACAAAGCGTGAGAAGGCGCAGAAGTACCCTCCCAGCAGGGTAATCTGGTGGCTGAGAAACCCACTCTAAACAATGAGGAACAGTTGTTGAGCAAATCTGGAGCGATCTGACAGTATGGGTAGGAGAGGGCTGCAGAATTGACACTCCCTTTGTTCAACCTGTTGGATACCTAGTTGGTAGGAGAGGCGGTATACACCACATTGCAGCATTGTTTTTCTTCACACGACTACTAGGATAATACCAGCTGGAGTTTACGGCAAACTGGGCTATTAGAGGTGCCAAGCAAGAGACATTAACAGTTTGTGCTTATTAGTGTATAAATGTTTAACCTTCTATTCATACCCAAATTAATGCTGTAGGTTCATGACTGTCCCATTTTGCTCTCTCCATAGTTGCTGCCCCCAACATATGGAGCGGGTTGGGGGTTCTTCTTTGTTTTATGCAGATTAGGACTTCTATGAATGACCACCCTTGAGTAGGGGTCTGCTTCTCTTCTTTCTAGTAGTGAGCAGGTTAAAGGACTGGGTTATTCTAAGACCCAGCGGTGCCAGGGGACAACACCTGAAACCTTCGTGAGTAACCTGTTCCGGCGTACAAATGACAGAGACACGGGACACTTCCTTCGGCGTCAAAGATTCGAGGTTTATTACTGCAGGGAACACAGAAGTCAAGAGAAGTATATCACATGTAGGTTCACGGAGCCTGATTCGAATTGCTACTGTAGGTCGCTCCTTTTATACAAGTTTCTCTCATAGGTTAACATGATACACAAAAGTTTACAACTTGGTTCCCATCGTAAAGACCAGAAGCGGTTGCTTTCATGTATTCAGGGCCCGGAACATAAGTACAGAAACATTTGGTGGTTCCCAACTGTAAAAACCCATCTTCCCACCATTAGTACATTCCAATCAGCAGTAAACAGATCGAAGAAGGAACAGAGACAGGTGCAGAGGAAGGCAGAAACAGTAGGGAGATCGAAAAGGGTGTAAAAGGGGTGGTATCGGGAAACACGAGCTGCAGGCATCAAAGGGACGTGCCTAATGAGAGGCACGGCTAAGACAATAGACCGGCACGGCAAGATGAGCCTCGAGCGGGGCCATCTGCCTTACAGTGTCATCCCCCTCATCATAAAGACACTTTCAAAGGAAACGTGTCTTCCGCAAAAGTCTTGGGAACCCCAGGGTCGCGAAGCGGACAGCGTCCGTTCGCTGGCTACTTGAGGGCAAGAAACAAAATGGATGCCGTATCTAAGATGGAACCCGTGGGTACAGATAGAGAAACCCATGAAACAGACGAACGGTTTAGGCTAGCACAGCGAAAACGCGTACACCCACTAAACTCGTCATTTGCGGTTCGTAGATACCAGACTCGACCATATTCGTGCGAGTCGAAAACACCACTTACGATCATCACGGAACCTCAAGGTGACTTACCAAGAGTTGGGGCCTCTCATATATTTCAACATAGTGCTAGGGACTTTTGTGCTTAAGATAAGTTTTGACAAACTGTATGCTCTAAATATGGATGGCAGAACATCTTTTTTTCTGGAATATTATGGAGCTGCTCACACCAAATGTGGTTATAAAAATGTTATGGATTGGGGATTTCCATTGTACTTTAGATGGGGAGGAGTGCCTGTTTACATGCAAAGCCATCCATGACGAAAAGCCTGGGAGAGGTGATGGCCAGGTTGACCTATGTTGATATATGGTACAAGTTTCACCCTAACACAAGACAGAAATCATGTCATTCTCTGACTCATGACACATGTAGAAGGCTAGACAGTTTCCCAGTAAAAGGTAAGGTAGCACACAGTATAGAATCAGCACAGCATCAGTACAGATTCCTGTGCAATTATTCTCCATAGATCATGGGTTATTTAGTAACCCCGGATAGACCCCAGGCGCCATTATGAGGCTATGACCAGAGGAGCTACAAAACAATGTGCTTCGGGATAAGATAGATGAGGCATCTGAAATCTTCATCAAGCCTAATTGAGGCACGACTATCACTATGGCTAACGAGTGGGAGGAATTTTAATGAGTTATAAGAGGTGAGTATATTGGCAAGGTTGTTGGAAGACCTTACGAAAGATTTGCTGTGACACAAAGACAGAGTGTCGGGCTGCAAAGCAGGGAACCTCTTGATGGTTCTGTTAAACTAAATTTACTAGCTATAAATAAAGCCTTAAAAGATGCATGGGATGTGTTGGGCAGATGTAAACTATGAGAGTATAGACAGCAGCTACCTAGAGATGGAGATAACTCCGGTACACTGCTTGCATGGTTGCACTGAGAAGTGCCACACTCACAGATACTGACCCTTACAAAACTCAGGTTTCCACCAAGGCTGGTATGACTGGAGTGTTGAGCCTGCATCCTGCATAAACATACAAACGTCCGCAGTCTGGATGAGGACCCAGTACTGAGGGGTATTTAGCTTGAATTCCATTACCAAGGCTCATGGACAAACAGATGGAGTGTGGTTTTGTACATGGCAGAAGTACAACATAAAACATTCCAGGCTCATCCATGTGCTTCCCACTACTGAAAACATAGATTTCAATGGTGCTCTAATGACGCTGGACACTAAAAAAAGTTTTGGCACCATGAGATCAGTCCACATGCCTGAGGTATTGTGAGGCATGTGTTTTAGCCCAATTTGTAGGTGGTGGGTATAGCTTCTCTATTCACAGCTCCCCTCCAAAGGAAGGTCTGGCCGGGGTTTCCTTATGATACCCCTATTTCCGAAATTCTGGAGTCAGGTGACGGCGCACACAGGGTATCCACACTTTATAAGGCACTGAAAGCTGATCGGCAGAAACCAATTTTGCCAGTCTGACAAATATGGGATGATAGTTTAGCAGCACCACTAACAAGTAGGTAATGGAAATAAACTGGTAAGTATGTAAAGACTATCTGGAGTAATGCTCAGTTTCAGCTCACACAATTCAATTTCCTACACAAAACATACCTCACTCCTTTGAGGTTATCCAGACTTTATCCTGCAAAATCTACAGACTTCTCCAGAAGCAAAGAGGGTTGGGCTGACATTTTGCATATGGCATGGAACTGTGGGGTACTAGCAAGCTATTGTTGCTAACTTATGTGCAGTTTCTGATTCGCCTATTGCTGTGTCAGTCCGACATTGTCTATTTAATGTTACACCTCCACCTAAGAAAATAGGAATTATATATAAAATTGTGTTATTGGGATTGGTGCTGGAAGCTCAGTGGAAACCGCCTGGGAGAGAAATCTGTTGGAATGGGATATTGTGGGAGAAATCAGCATGAAAACTATCCATAAGGAAAACAAATTAGCTGATAATCTAGAAGATTGGTCTGTAATGATCAGGGAACTTGTAGTGTAGTTCCTATTTTCCCAATAGGCTCTGCGCATTGGAATAACATAAACGACAGTGTAGACGTAGGACTGAGGTCAACTAGGTCTCTATTGAATATGTTAGACTTCATTATGAAATGCCAGCTAGCTCAGAGGTCACTAGAAACTTTCTCGAGTAAACAAGAAGGTGTTAACTTTCCTGATTAGACAAGAAGGGATTAGTTTCTGACAACTGCATAAACATGACAACTTTGCTCCCCCAGAATAAGGAGTATATCTCCGGAGTCGCGGAAACAATAGATAGC
This sequence comes from Lissotriton vulgaris, assembly GCF_964263255.1. Classification (NCBI taxonomy): domain Eukaryota; kingdom Metazoa; phylum Chordata; class Amphibia; order Caudata; family Salamandridae; genus Lissotriton; species Lissotriton vulgaris. Next base: position 1,141,615,851 of record NC_141691.1, on the reverse strand, counting down.
TATTTTACTCAGTTAATCGTGCATGCTTAGTTTCACCAGGAGTGCAGAGAAATAGAGAGACGGGCGTTTTCAATAAAAAGGGTATTTATTGAGCAGTCTACTTTCTCATGCAAGAGAAGTGAATTGCCACAATTGCAATACTTGTCATAAAGTAAAGTGCGTACAGTAAAATGAGTATTATGAAATAATACTGTAAAAGCATTTATATGGTTTCTAAGCCATAAGATACTTAAATGGATAAAATACATACAACGATAAAAATAATGACTAAACGTACTCAACTGGTGTTTCAAAGATACGCCTACCCCGGTGTACCTAACCTAAGCCTAGTACAGGGAAGGAGTAGATGAGTTACAGTTTTTGCCAAGAATCGGAATCAAGAATTCTCTGTGGGTCTAATCAGCTCCGTACCTTGGTTATAGAATGAAGGAGGTCTTGTATCTCTTTCTCAGGACTCGATCTCCCAGCAACCCGCAAGGGTGACAGGGAAACACTGGAGCTGGATTTCTCGGCAGGAGAAAAGACAGCGTCTCTCTCAGTGCGTCAGCAGGGAGGGTCGGCTTCCTTCGGCACTCGCATCAGCAGGGCATCGGGCAAGTAGATAGCCGAACTGCTCCAAACCACCGTGTGTTGCCTAAGGCAGATGCTGGTATATTTATACCTGGAAGGTGCCGAGTTTGACGTAAGGTTGGAAATAAGACATCACTAAGAACTCGCAGTTCTTTCAGGACTCCAGCAGTTCTAGGACAAATCAATACAGAAGCAGGGGGAAATCCCGGGCTGCTGTAGGCTTGGTTTGTTTAAGAACACATTGTGCTTTCTAGGAGTCTATGGGAGTAGCCTTGCCGTATTTGGACTGCATTGACTATGTCTTAATATGGGTATGATTCTTATGCCCGTATAAGGGTATGATTTGATATAACCACATAAGGGCAAGAAATTGGGAATATTTACTACAGTCCTAGAATCATCTACAACAAACTGATTGTGGTAACTGAGGGGGGTCAGGGATTGAAAAATCCACATCAGTATGAATAATTTTAATGCATATGTTCACAATTATAGGGTCCATGCCTTATGCTTTGACATATTGCATGTTGCATTGTTAATTTGTAATTTTTTTTATTTTTGTTATTGATGCCAAATTTGTAAATACCACTTAAAACATATTCGAAATAAAAATAAAAAATACAAAATGTTAGTTTATACTTTGTAGATTTTCTTTTCAAGAACTGATCATGATATAACTGGTTATGTGCCAGCCACATTCACTATGTTGATATTTTTCTAGTTCACCCAATGATTTAAGTTTATTATGCTGCACATATAGGCTTATATTTATAGAGGGGTCATTGTAGTGTCCATCTTTCTTTTCAGAAAGTGTTTTCAGTGCTTCATTACCTAATGAAGACTGGAATTATAATGAAAAGTTAAATAGGGACCGCATGACCAACTAATTCAGTCACTCTGAGGTATGGAAGCAATTTAATTGGTTCAGAACTAGTCTACTTTCCCACCCTTCTCACTCTTTGGGGCATATTCCCAAGGACTTATCGCCAAGTAATCGGCACGTTAGCGCATTAAAAGTGGTGGAAGAATTATTGCCCCATTCTCAAGCTGGTGCAAACTGCCAATATCGCTAGTTTTCCAGCTATAGCTTCTGCAAAAAACATTGCCACGGATGATAGCGACAACTAACGCTAATGATATGTAGAGCAGGAGTTCCAGTCCAAAAACACACAAAACACCACTTCACGATATTCTCAACAACCAGCCAGACCTGCAATACGATCCAAAAACAGGTGATAAGGTGTGTTAGCAGCAGGGATTCAACACCTGCCTTTTACTGGTGTTCAGCAGGACGACAACCCGCAGTATAAAAGGAAGCCCAGCCCAGAGCCACATCAGCAGACCAACACATGTCATGGAGCTACTGATCATGCAGCTCGGAGACCCAAGAGTCCCACGACACCCACTGCCACCGCCCCCAGGCCGTCCCCGACCCCCCACGGACTACCACCGTGGCAGCGCAGAATAAGACAGCGGTGATTCCTAAAACACACTATCCTCACAAACTTGACGCCAGAGGAAGTCATTGCTCACTACAGGCTCAAAAAGACAACCATCCTCTGCATCCTGACCCACATTGCCCACAGGCTGATGGTACCAACCACGGCTGGTCCAACATACCTCCGCAGGCAAAGCTGCTGGCTGTGTTGCACCTGTTGGTCTCTGGTACCTTCCAACCAACAACAGCCAGAGTCGGAGGAGTCTCACAGCCAGCCCTATCAAAGTTCATCACAACTGTCTTGGATGCCATCATCAGCTTGGTACCCCAGCACCTTCACTTCCCCCACACTGCGCAGGAACAGTTGGATACCAAGCAAGGCTTCTATGCCATAGCTGGCCTCCCACACATGTTGGGGGCAATTGACTGCACACATGTCCTACTTGTGCCCCCTGCCGACACTGCACACAATTACGGCAAGAGTAAGCACACGCCTTCCATCAATTTGCAGGCATTATGGACCACCTGGGACTCTTCACCAACGTCGACGCCAACTACCCAGGCAGTGTGCATGATTCCTACATTTTCCGACAGTCCATCATCAACCAACACTTCGAGGATGGCACCTACGGAAATTAACTGCTCCTTGGTAAGTAACAAATGAACACACCACACACCTCAACTCCACAATCATGCAACTGACAACTGTGGGAATGGACATGTTACAACATCACATACAACGTGCCAAACAAAACAACACAACAACACAAGGAACTGTGGTAACAGGGGCCAGCCATGAAGACAAACCATCCACATCATGGCACCTCTGCCACACAATAGCAGGATGTGGTGAGAGGTGGGAACCAAGTATGTGCAAAGGAGGCAAGTGACCAATGAATCAGAATGAACACAATGCCAAGTAAGGCTGTGATGTTCTGGACATACTCAATTATGCAGAGCACAGACATGTCCATGTGGACATATACTGCTGGAGTATGTAGTGTCGTAGACAGTGGACACAACCATGTTACCTCAGGCAGTGGGGTAGACCTTGGACATGTAGCTCAGTCCCCCCGCCCTGTAAGCGTAACTGGAGTGGGCTGGGCGAGCATAGGAGTGGAAATTATTAGCCTGGGTCTCAGGGCATGGTTCACTTCTGGGATGGCCACCAAAGCAACTGCTGCATGTGTCTCTGTGTCCGCCATACTCTCACCATAGGCCTACACACACGTGGCCGACCACCTTCAATGGCCAATATCACAGTGTCGTTGTCAGGCTTGTGGACATGCGCAGTCATGACAATGGTGTGTCTTAGGAGTGCAAGTGATGCAACCGCACAGCGCACACAAGTAAATAGGCTCGGGGGAGTGAGGAGCAGCTGTGAGGCAACGTAATACACATGGATGCCGTTAATTTGCCACATGCAAGACATGTCAAACATGAATCCCAAAGTCCCACACATCACACACCAATATACTAACAAGCCTGTCAACGCAGAATGCAGAACCAGTGATTGACACATCTCTCTCCCCTGTCACAGGTGATCAAGGGGATGCACTCTGCCCGTGGATGATGACACCACTCCGAGCCCCGAACACCCAGGCCCAGAGGCAGTACAATGCTGCCCACAAACGCAGCGGTGGCATTGTGGAGTGCTCATTTGGCGCATTGAAGGCATGTTTCAGGTGCCTGAACATCATAGATGGAAGACTCCTTTATAGCCCACAAATTGTGTGCAAGATGATTATTGCATGTTGTGTGTTGCACAACATATGTGTATGCACCAATGCCCCATGGATCCATAAGCCAGATGCACCGGACGATGATGATGAGGATGAGGCAGGTGGACCACATGCCAGTGCAGCAGCAGCAGGAATAGCCCAAAGGGACACTATCATTAATAATTTCTTCACATGAGCACATCACATTGGGACTGTCCTTAGCAATCAGGGGACAGGACAAAATGACCACAGGCACAGCATGTGCAAATAAATTCATTCCAAGACACATTCCCTGTGTGCATGTCACTCCTCTGCAGTAGCACATCACTCTGACAAGTGTAAGTCCAACATTTAGTGCTGTCAATTTTACCAATAGCAATTAGATGGTGGCAGTGTCACCTCCGTTTTCATGATCCTCTTTTCCTGTGGACTGAAACGCGTCATCCTCTTTTTCTTCTTCTTGCCCTTACCTGACCCCGGGATAACAGGCCGGTCCTCCCTTGGGCTTGTGGTGTTCTGTTGTCCTCTGTACTTGCTCCGACTACCTCCATGGCACATCGCAGTTGTTTGTGTTCTGTTTGTGTTTTTTGTTGCCGCTTTTATACTGATTTTTGCAGCCTGATTCGTGGGACTTGCATGCCCGGCGCTACTTATTGCTGACTTTTTTATCTCAGTTGCGCCCAACACAACTTTTTTTGCGTTCGGGTTTGGATTTGTATCGCCATCCCGGTAATGTTATTGTGGACATTTGACGCGTTATGGGGAAACTATTGCATGTTACCACCGTGTTGAGAATGTGATGCTGAGACTGAATTCTTTTCCAGCGATGGACGGTGATATGTGAAATTGCGTTAACCTATTTTAGCGGTGATTATCGCACGTTCTTGAGAATATACCCCTTTGTATGTCTATATCGTGCTTGTGTCATGGGGAGGGTGTTGTCAGTCAGAAAAACACTACTTTCTCCTGTTGAGGGCTTTTTGTGATATGGCTATATAAAATACATCTGTTCTATCACATTGTGTATCTACAGTGTTTATTGGAGGGATTGCTCCTGATTGCTCAATTTAAAATATCTCAGTATCCTGCTGATTTCAGTACTAATATTTTAAGTCTACCTGAAACAAACTTGCTGCCATTCAGAAAAGGAGATGTTATTTAACTGCTCAAGTACCTCATAATTCCTACTTTACCAAAAACATGCAAAATAGTCCCAACTTCTATCAGCCTTTTATAGAAATATTACACTGTGTCTGGGTTTAGCATATGAACATTTGCTCTACCGTTTAAACAAATAACTACATGTTGCATTGGTGGCCTGTTGCCTATGATGAGAGCCCACTGTTATTGAAACGTAATTGGTTTGTAGATATGTATTAATTTAGCGGATCTGAAAAATAGCGTTGCAAAATTCTGTTTGAAAATGAAATGGGCAAAATAAAGTACAACCATTTCACCACAACACTGAAAAAGAGATTCCCCGTCTTCCTATTTAAAAGTGAGGGCAAGAGAGGCTGAAGCAATCTCGATCTGTGGATCTCTTTTTGAAGTTCTGTGACAGTCAGTGGTTATTTCAGCAATATTGTCAAAGCAGCAGGGCACCCCCAAGTAAGTGTTGACTAGGATGGAGTAGCAGTGTCTCAAGGTGACCCTGTCAGTAGCAGGACGCCCCTTTGTAATATTGCTGTTGATGGAGCAAGGTTGGAAACAAACATTTTTGTATACCACTCGTGAAGTGACTTCGCTATAACAGTAACATGAATTATTCGTGTTGTTTTGAAATTACCAACATAGAATAGAATGCACACACACAAACACATTTGGGATACTAATTTGCTTATGTTGCAAACCATAATCTACTAATAAAGTGAAGTTGTCACATTTAATTTGTGCGACTTTGTCATAATCTAACCAAAATTTGCATGGATATGCTTTTTTGTCTGTCTAATTGTGGCATAAATGATGGAGAATGGTGAGTAAACCATGCTTATGTGTCGCTCAATCGCTAGGTAATAACGAATTGGGTTATCTTAAAATAGGGGGAGGTAAACAGAAGGGCTATATTTCGAAAATTAACGTTTAATTGCGTTTGTTTCTATAATAGTTCCCATTGTGGCCTATGCGGCCTACATTAAAATGGAAGCTGTCTGCGCCTCCGAGTTTGCAATGATGTACGCATGCGTGACTGAACTCGAGAAGGGCGCGAGCAGCCTGTGCCTGTGCAGTATGAGTCAAGGACAGTGTGGCCTGGCCCCCGACTTGGTGCCAACAAATTTGAATGTCAGCATCGTGGGCTTGGGAAAATCTTCACAAATTGCGTTTTAAAGGACACAATCAGAAGAAACTGCTAAGAGACAATAGCGACTTTATTTTTTCAATCATAACGATGACTTTGCAGAAATACGAACAATAAGGTGATGAGGTTATGCTCATCCACCCCTCGACTTGTCCAATCAGAACAGTCAAAGAACCCAAAAGTTATAACTTTTAGATAAATAATGGAAAAAGGGTATAAAAGAGGACGTTTGGAAGTAAGAAAAAAGCTTGCTTTTTGATTTTATCTTTGCACCCCTACATGCTGCCGGACTGCTGATTCTCCCTATGGCGCAAATACATTGATATTTTTCTGAGCTTTAGCTTTTTGAATAGGTGCAAAGTCCTTATGGGAGGTGAACACCAAGAGAGAACAGAGAGGTGGTCTTTGGGAACTATTCTATCCTTATGCTCATGTCCGTGTCCTGATATTTTGGTAATATGAATTTCTGCTTATATTTCTGAACTGCTATGCTAATAAATATAAATGTTCAAATTTAACCTTTTTCCTTCTTTAGGTTATTGATGTTTAAATGACTATTAAATTAGTGTAAATGAAAGAAAGGTTATGCTAGGAGATTTAATCTCAAAAATAAAAATTAAATAAATGGAGAATTAAGCTGGTCTTGTTGTCCATTAGTTAACTTTTACTAGCAGATCTATTGACAAATAATAGTGGTGTGTTTAAATGTTTTTCTTGAAATATAAAACCATGGTAATGGAGATAAACTGCAGATGTATATAATGTACACATTTTATTATTAATTTAGACACTCTGCTATAATCCATCAACTCTCCTTCTGGTCTTCACTGAATCCTTAGAGCAGGGTGAATGTGTGTATAAATGACTCGCAGTGTTATGGGCCCCACTGATGAGTAGTGTGAGAATAGTTCTATGAGGATAAGGTAATGGTTTGAAGGAAATTTCTGGAGCTGTGCTGCATCACTGTTGTAAATTAGATCGTCAAAATGTGGGTAACATTCACAAAATTGATTATTAAATGATGTGTTGTATTTTTGATTCTAGCATTTAGTTAAAAGGTTACAAACGCAGCTGTTTAATTATTTTCCGTGATAATACTACACACTTTATGTTCAACTGAAATGTAATGTACTGAAAGTCCAGTTTTGAGGATTACAGAATGGTACATGCTAAAAGGGTGATAACATATGTTAATCATAATTCAAATAGATTTTCGGTGGAGACATACTGATTTTAAGAATTAGGGTGGGTTCTAACATGATTTCACTGTGTGAAAAATATTGACTCTCTTTAGGGATTTGAATACGTATGTTTCCCACATGATTTCACCATGGTAATGATGGTATGTGCTCCAGATGCTTAAAACCGGAGACATTTTCTGCAAATTCACATGTATCTTCGTTTGCCATGGAAGGAGAAAGGTTGATATATAAAAACATGTACTTTCAGTAGGAGCAACAAGCTGTCAGTTGAGTAATTGGTGTTCTACAGTAGCTTTTCCACACACTTCCAATGAGAAACTAGAGGATTAACATTCTATATTCAAGACAGATGAAAGGCACAAGTGAACGCTATTTTGTTTCAATCATAGCTGCAGAATTGAAATCTTCAATTCCTCCCATCACCTTTTGTGTGTTTCAGGTACCGCCCTAGGTGTCATGGGTATGCCCAGACGTAGGTCCCATGCTCACTGTGTCATTGGAACCAAGCTGTATCTGGTTGATAATTCCATAAGGTGCAACACAACCTGTGTTGCTTGTGTTCTGGTTCAGGGAGGGCCTGGCTTGGAAGTTCAATTTGGACTGTTCCCATGAAGAGCAGAGTCAAAACGGATTTGCATATGGCTTGGTCAAAACTAAAGTGACATGGGGCTTGATGTAGGAAGGCAAATACCGATCGCAAACGCCGAAATGCTCAGAATTTCCACGTTTGCGATTGCAAATCAGCCATGCAACATGTAGGGACAGAAATACTGAATCGCTAAATAAAGAATCAATAAAAATAAAGTGAAACAGTTAGTGATTCTTTATTTAGTGAATATGCCACACCGACTCACTATTTTGCGAGTTGCTAAACAAGGAATCGCAAAATCAAGTCGCAAACCAATGTACATAAACTCACAAATTACAATTTATTGAAAAATCACAAATTTGAAGTCGCAAATTAACACTGATTCAAATCAGGTGGTAACCAGATGCACTGCATATAAACAGCCCCAGAATGTATCTGCGTGAACACAATGGTGGCCCTCTATTTCAATGCAAGGCGGATGCAAGCTGCAGCACTGAGAATCTGGAGACAACAGGAACGCGTATACAGATTGTACATCACACTATTCCAACTGACAGAGGCAGAAATCCGTAAGAGGTACAGGTTTCACCCCACCACCATCCTCGACCTCATACAGGACCTGCACCCACTCCTGGAGCACCAGACACCAAGGGCGCAAGCGATACCTCCACATGTTCAGGACCTCTGTTGCCTGCACCTACTAGCATCTGGCAGTTACCAAGGGGTAAAAGTTGTGGCTGGTGGTGTCTCACAGAGTTGCCTGTCATGCTTTTTCAACACATTCCTGGATGCCATGATGCAAAGAATGCACCACTACATCCAGTTCCCCACCACACAGGCGGAACTGCATAAGACAAAGATGGACTTTTATCAGAAGGCACAGTTCCCACATGTAATAGGAAACATTGATGGGACACATATACCAATCTGCCCCCCTCTGCTACTGAGTACATCTACAGTAACCGCAAATCTAAACATTCAATTAACGTACAGCTCATATGTGATGCATCTCACATCATTACTGACATTGTTGCTAAATTTCCTGGGAGCACGCATGTTTCCTACATCTTCAGGAACAGTGCGATCTACACCCGTCTTGCTGGTGGTGAATTTGGAGAAGGATACCAGCTAGGTAAATCTATGTGACACACCTTGATATATACCTTTGATGTACCCATTGCTGACTGTGAATATTCTTTCTTCCTTTAACACTCAGGTGATAGCGCATATGCGGTGCGTGCATTTATCCTGATTCCATACCTCAAACCATCTACCCCAAGTGAAAGGAGATTTAATGTTGCCCATAAATCTACACGGAATGTGGTGGAGCGTACATTTTGGACACCCAAAAAGCAGGTTCCACTGGCTCCACAAAAGTGGAGGTGCACTGCAGTACCAGCATCTGATCTGCTGCAAAATAATAGCTACATGTGCCATGCTGCATAACCTGGCCACAAAGAAGGGAACTCCCATGGAAATTACTGAATCAGAGGATGAGGGTGAGGATTGTCCACAGCCACAGCACAGCGCTGCAGGTGTTGCAAAAGCATCAGATGGGAGACACATACGCGCTGAAATCACACACTATTGCGAAGTAAGTAATGAGACAAAGCGAGTAAATGCAATTGTGGTACGGTGTTTTATTGACCTTCAGTCAGGCAATAGTACAGCACAACGCCACACCATAAAGGCCTCACAGTGCCTCTGCAACCCCAGCATAGCATAGTTACTCTCAATGCAAATTCCCAAATCCCATCATTTGGTCAAATGGGTTACTTGACCCATATCCCAATGTAAGGTGATGCTTGGTATTATTTTCTGCACCCACGCGCTGCACTGCTGTGTTCACTAGACACACTGTCCTCCCTAGAGGTCTGTCCTGCGGCTGGTCTGTGCCTTCCACTGCACCTCTTGTACTCTTGTATTGGGGAGTGAGACTGCTGCGGCTTGTTGCCTCCTCACTTTCCTCCCATCCCCCAATCCTGTGGGAGCGATTTTTGTGGTCTGTAGCACTTTCAAGGAACTGACCAAACCCCTTGTGAATGTCACGGCTGCAGTTGGCTATCTCTAACTGCATGGCCACCGAGCACCTGCTAAGGACAGAGGTGGCAGTGCATAGCCGGTTCACCACCTTTGAGTAACCATCCATACTCTGTCTGTCCCTGCTCCTTGCCCCACTTTTGTTGTCCATCTTGCTTCACAACCGTCTAACAGCCTCTGCCATGTCCGCATGCCCTCAGCCACAGTATTGTTAAGGGAGTATATGCCTTCCTTCATGTCCTGCATGGTTTTGTTAAGGGGCACCGTCTGGCGTTGCATTGTCTGCATTGTTTTACCTTGCAGCTGCTGCACCTTCAGCATCTTCCCCTCCAGACCTGCAAAAACACTGGACTCCTCTCCCTGTGCATCAGGACTGTGTGGCCTTGGTCGGCGCCATCGGGCACCAGTGTGGCCACGCTCAATGGGGGACTGTGTTCCTGGTGTCTGTTCAGCTTCCTCCTGCATGGACTGTTGGGCTCCCATGCTCTCCTCCTCTGAGCCCTCCATCGCCTGGAGGCTACCCACTGTATACCTCCTGGCTCTTGGTGGTGGTGGTGGTGTGACCTCAGCAGGTGACAGGGCCTCCTCATACTGGGTGTTGGGCTCCCTGGGTGATTTGTCTGCCTCCCCTTCTGCAGCCTGGCATGCTGGGTTGCCTCTGGATACAGAATGTCCATTTACTCACTTGTCTAGCAGCATTAGCTATTCAATAAATTTCACGACTGCCAACAAAACTGACTGTCCCCCGCTTGCTTATTTACTGATGTGTGTGACATGCATTTGGGTTCAGTGGACTAACTGTTATGCTATGTGTTAACTGGGACTACATCTCCCATGATTTATTACTGTTTTTTTGCAAATCATGGACTGGAGTGGGAATCATACTGAGTCATTGGGAATTGGGGTCAGGGAGGGGGAGCACAGCATGTGAATGATTATAAAGTTGTCTTCTTTAGCAGCATGTCTACCAGCGTCGCACATTGTGTGAGCTAAGTGAACATTCCAGTTCTTTATCAGAGTTCTGTGTTCTTCCCAGGCAGTTGTTATGGAAATAATTCCTATTGCTATGTAGGGCTATCTATAATGAGGCTTGCGTCAGGTACTAGCTATGGCTCTCCTGGTTAGCTATCAAAAGCATTGGCACCAATAAAAATGCAATATTTTTGGTAGGAAATACCTGTCTGATTTAATATTGGCAGTATCATGTTCTGCAATCACTGTTTACCGCTGGTGTCCCAGAGCCAAAATACTATTTTAGTTCAATTGAATAAACAGGTTACTACATTTAAGCACTTGAATCATGAGTAGTGGAGGCAAGCAGTGAGAGCTTTAGCCTGTGGGTGGTAGACTTACAAAATTGTATACAGTAGGACTGTAATAACACCCAGAAAGGCCAATGCCCAGTTAGCATTATAGCTTTAAAGAAGAATAGGACTTTCATTTTTAGGTAATAGATAGAACAATTTGAAATGTAATACAGCAAATGAGGGACCACATCATGAACATGTGCACTGGTGCAGGTCAATGCATTTTTACTGTTGTTATAAAATTAGTGCTGGCCTAAGAGCACATCATTCTCTGAGTTAGTGCATGAGCTGCAGACATCACAGCTTACATCACAGCTTAGAAACAAGGGGAGGCAACTTCTGCACAGTGTTGCCATGCTTTGTTGAGTATGTTCATGCATTAACACAGTGATATTCTGGGTTAAATGCATTTGCTTCATATACTGCATTTGCATATGTTGAGGTTCATTGCTGAGCAATGTATGAGTGTATATTGGCAACTGAAATTATACAGCCAAGGAGGGTTAAATTATGAAGTGGGGTTGGTTAAATAATGCAGCAAGAAAAAGAATGTTATACAGCATAATGCAGTACAGTTTGTGGTAGTATCATTTAACTATTTTGATATTTTTGACACAAGAACACTTGTGCCACCTCATTAATATTAGTTTAATACAGCAATCAGCAACTGAAAGGTGACCTGCTACACGCAAAGGACACGCTACTATGCAGTAATATTATGTGCCTAATTATGAGTACAGCGGCCCTGGGACCTCTGTACCCGTGGATGGCGGTCTGACCACCTGCATTGCCTCAGTCCTCCAGGCCGATTGCGATTGTGGTGGTGGGACCGCCTCAAGACCTCTGTCTCTGCCAGGATTCAGGATCCTGCAGTGGTGGCAGTGGTGAGAGGGAATGGAAATGGTGGCTGTGCCGTTGCCGGCACCACTGATCAGATTATCATCTGCATTTCCACCGCCCATTTCATGGCGGGTATCCCGCCATGAAAAGGGTGGCAGAATGGCAGGAAAGGGAGCCCAAACAGGGCCCTGGGGCAAATCTGCAAACGGGGCTGCATGCAGAGGAATACATGTTATTTGTGTACTGTTGGCATGCACAACATGGTGCATTACAAATAGTGCACCTGATGTGTCTGCAGTCCCACAGAGGCGGCATGACTGCTGGCTGTAATCCTCAGCGAACGCAAGCCGCTATCGTGGGACTGCCACCACTGCCCTGTCATCCCAGCTATAACATCATAATTGGGTGGGCGAGTTGCAGTTACCTTGACGGTCTCCTTCGGACCGCCATGATGGCGTTCCAGCTGAAAGAAAGCCAAAATCATAATCAGAGCCTGAGTCATCATTTTAGAAACATTTGATCTGTTTGAACTAGAAACAAAAATTCCAGTGAGCCATGCCTATGGCCAATGTTATCTTGCAGCTCATCGTTTGGATTGACTAAGGGATCTTAAAACCTCATCCATTTGCTGATTCTTATCAAGATATTTTTTCCACAAGGGATTTAGATTTGTGCAAGGAATACTGATGTGGTTCTTTTGAGCCATGCCGCTGTCTTTACCCTACTCTGTGTACCAGGCTCAACAGCTCAACTTAGCTGCTGGTTGCCTGGCACCAACATGAAAGTATATTTTTAAAACCCTAAGGCCAAAAAGTCTACTTTACCAGCAAAGAGCCAACACCAATGAACTGGCAGGTGTTTCAGGGTTTTTCCTGAGCTCTAATATTGGAATAAATGGCAACAGGGGGTCCAGTCACCAGTGTTCAGTTCGGAGAGTTAAGACATGATTCATTTCATTGGATTCCAAAATCCTGGCTAAGATCTCACTGTTTTTTATCTGTTCAGTGGAGGTTCACAAAGTGTGGAGGTAGCATTACAAGCCCCTTGCGACACTTTTGCGGCGCTGTTGCATCACTTTTGTGATGCCGCAGTGGCGTAAACATTGCAGCCAATTTACAATGTGATGCATTTAGGGAGATGGGTTATGTTGTAAAGCCTTACGTCACATTATACCTGGGTCAGGTATAATGTATGCAGGGTGGGCGTACCCACGCAGGAAAGCCATGTAAAAGTGATGCAGTTAAATCTACAAGATATCACTGCACCCCCTTCTAGGATGCCACTGCGTCAAAACCTTATGCCTGTCTGAACCAGGTGAAGCAGTGATGCAGTACAATAAGCACAGGCCTCAACATGCATTGTTGGAGTTGCGTCGTGCTTGTGACTCAACTCCAGCAATGCATGACATTTGGGCCAACAGATGCGTGAGAATTTCTGGCGCATCAGTCAATCCTTGTGCCATGGTGTGCCGTATTGTAAGTACGGTGCATCCATGGTTGCACAAGGGTATCACAGGCTGGCGCAGGGAAACTGATTCATTTCTAAAGATGTGTCAGTTTTTTGTAAATCTGCCCTGGGTGTTTATTTATTGGAGCCTACCAGTGACTGTCGAAAATTCCTGATGGTCTGAGTACCCATAGCCCTCACTGGCTTCACTCCTTCGCACTGGGAAGGCCTTGATTTAGACTTAGTTATGACTGAAAATGCCAGATTCTCATGAACACGTGTTTCTGTAAAGAAGACAACCTCCTGGATTCACTATATCCATCATATCCAGTCTTCATGCTGTGGGTACGATAATGGACTATCCACAAGACATTCTTACCCTTGAAAGGGGCTGACATCAACATCTCAGAGGTAAAGGATGGCTCGGAGACGGTGCAAACTCACTACCTTGTCAAAGACCCACAGGCTATTTATCTTCCATCTTTCTTCTCCTAGCTGTGCAGTGGTGATCACATGTGTCTTGGGTACATCTTAGCCATTCTGATGTCTTCCGCATTGGTTTCTAAGTCAACTGGACTAGGCTCCTAAACCTACCAAATGCAGCCACGCTCTTTGCACTGATAAGTCATCGCTGTCTCTCCTTAAGTCACATCATATCTGCGAACAAGAAAGAATAGGCTGAACCAAGTCACACACCAGCCTTCTGATATAGTGCATATTCAGAGGTTTGCATGATCTACAGAGTGTTGCTTAGCTACTTCTTTTTCAATTGTTATAAATGTAATTGTATTGCAGTTGATAAGTACTACTATGCAATGTTGCATTCTTCCTATTTGTGTTTGTTATGGGCATCCCATGTAGGGGTGAAAGTTAACATTTCTTGTTGATGTTGAATTGCCTTTGTGTGTGTGTGTGTGTGTTTTTGTGGGTGTTTTTCTGAGGCTTTTTAAATTGATATTTCTCTTACTAGAGATTACTTGGGTGTTTTCACCTATAGTGGAGTGCACTCTCTCTCTTTTAGATCCCATCAAGCACACCCTTCTTTTCCTATCATTCACGCTTCAAACATATTTTGACACTATTTGTTAGCAGAAACGTAAGGTAGAAAACAGACATGACATCTCACCGGCTGACTGTTACTCAGGCTTTCAGTATAATAATGGAGGACTGCTCTGTGGCTTGTTCAAATACTGTGAGATATCATGGTTCAGATTCTGGAACTGAAATGTTCCATTGGTGGATCCCACCAGACAATAACTCATCTTCTAGTCAATCTGAAGAACGTGGCTATGCAGCACAGCAAGGCAGCTCTGCTGACCTTTTCCAAGTACCATCTGTGTCGGTGAGATACAGGGCTCTCAGAGAACAATCCATATTGGTATCAAGCAGAGCTCGATAAGGGTGATCACTTGCAACACACTAATAGTTCCCATCATATAACTTCTCTTTAATCTGGAGTTGCTGGATGTGAAGTCAATACTTAAAAATGTTTGCCCGGAGGTGGAGCTACGCGAGCATCCAAGATGGCCACGTAGGCCAGTAGCTGCGTGTGACCCGCACCTCACCCACCAACATCCTGCACTTATCCTGTAGCCCCGTCGGGTGGCCTGCCTGACGGAAGTGAAGCGGTGCGCGTTGGTGCCGCTCCGGTCCTGCGGCGTGGTGGTGGGCCGAAGTGGTGCGCCTGTGAGGTATGTGCCTCCGCCGCCATTGGAGCCGGGGACTGGGGTGCAGCAGCGGCCGGCTACAAGTGAAACAGCACCCGAGGAGCCGACAGGAAGTTGCAGGCCGTGCCCTGCTCTGAATCGGGTGAATTGACCTGTGATCCCGTGACGCCTGCGGCGGAGCTCCGACCGCAGTATATTGCCCGCCGGGAGTCAGGTGGCGACTCGGCTGAGCTCCCTGGTCAGGTGTGGACGTGTTGGGCGAGCGGGGGAAACTGCGAGACCGTGTCTGGTGGAGGTACCGAAGGCTGCGGTCCCTCTGGTGGTTGCGGCCCATGTGGGCGTCTGGGCTGGTTTGCTGATACCCCCGGGCCGGGGGTGGCCCTGCCTGGCGTTGAGGAGGAGTACGTAGCTGTGCAGTGCGGTGCTCCAGGGATCCAACTGCTGACCTGCCCTGAGTCGTGGTGTGCTGCAGGTTGGGAGTTGGGGGACAATGAGGCAGGGCTTCCTACCACCACATTTAATGCCTGCAATTACGGGCGGAGGCCCTCATGCCAAATTACTTGCCTGGCTGAGATGCTCCTGAGACTGCCTGAGGTGTAGCAAACTGTGTGGGGGAGCCCCGGGCTGCCACCTGGCTGCGCGCCGCAGATCTCTGCACAAAGCCCTGTGGTGTTAGCTGCTGGTGGGCATTTGGAGATCGCGTTACGGCTGGAATTCCCACTATTCCCTGCGTTGCCCGGTCGGAGCGGGAGAGACTGGTGGCTATTGAGCGTGGCTGTTGGCCCCATCGGCGGGCACCTCTTGTGCCGTGGGACTGCGGGCAGGCGGCGTTCCGCATAGCGGTATACGTTCATGAACTCCCTCCACATCACCTACACCTGTGCTTGAAAGAGGGTCGACCCCAGGGCCAGAGAAGTGACCTGATGAACTCGTGATGATTATCTCTCCGTTCTGGTGGGCGATTCGTGGCGCAAATACAGGTTCCTCTAACGGAGGGCTGACGGACTGGGATCGGCAGTGATGGCATACCTGTTTCCCGGCGGACCATCCTCGCAGCCACTGTAACTGTGGGTTTTTACCCCTCCCCATCCAGACCTAAGATGGCGGCTCGGCCTGAGAGTGAGAAACAGCCATTCAGGTTGACTAAGGGGTCCCTATCCATTCAAACTAACAAATTGGACCGCTACATGCAGCCCAAGGGCTCGCCTTCTGGATCAGACAGATAATGAACGGAAATAAAGAGTCCACAGGCTCTTCATCAGAACCCACAATGCAAGATGTAATGGCTGCCATAGATATCGGTCATAACCTCCCTGGGGTAGCAGATGGAGTCACTGGACCATAAGCTGGACACTGTGTCCATTGAGGTTAACCTGATTCGAGCTGATCTCACCAAAACCAGTGAGAAGGTTAAGTCACTGGATATCAAAACCGCGAGACTGACGGATGATGTGTCACAATTGCAGCTCATAGAGCTTCTGGCAACTTGACACATCGTAAGCTGGACGAATACGAAGGACGGGCTCAGAGGAATGACATACGCATAATCGGCGTCCCGGAGAAAGCTGAAGGTTTGACCCCAGATCTCTTTATTGAAGGCATTATCCTTAACAATTTGAAGCCAAAAGGTTTAGGAAACTTTTTCACAATAGAACGTGCTCATAGAATTCCTGGAGGACGACCGAGGCCACGGGCCCCGCCAGGTCCAATGATCGCAAGGGTGCTTTACTTCAGAGACAGAGACGCTATCCTGCAGGCCTCCAGATCGGGAGGCCCCCTGAACTATGAGAATTCCACCCTCATCTTTTTTCCGGAGTTCACTCTGTCCAAAGGCAACAGCTGAGTTTTCTCGGAGTCAAGAAGCGGCTCAGAGACAGGGGTTTGAAATATTCTATGTTGTTCCTGGCCAAGTTGCGAGTCGAGGTTGCGGGGAAAGTTTGGTTCTTTGACAATCCTGAAATTGCTTTGGATTGGCTGGAAGGTCTTACCCCCCAGGGGGAACTCCGGGAAGGAGGCGGCGAGGATGGACACGGTGCACAGGAACAGGAATGATAAGTATTGCTGTGGCTTGAGCAGCACAAGCTGGTGGGGAGAGGGACCGTTTATGAGACATTCCGATAGAGCGGCTCTTTTGAACTGGGTGCAAGATATTGTTCGTATGGGGGGGGCGGAGATGAGGGGCTCTGACATCCACCTCTGATTTACGTTTAGATAGTTGGTTAGTTAGAACATGGGGCGACAGGCACACTTCAACTTGGGGGTTGGTGAATGCCGCGAGCAGGGGAGCAGGGCGTGGGGAGGCGGAATGGGAATGTTTTTGTGTAGTTTTTTTCTTCTTTTATTTTCTTTCCCCCTTTTTTTGAGTCAGGTGATAATAGTGTAGGGAAATGTTTTTTACGTGGGTTGAATGGCACAGGGTAGTCGAGGATCGGGGATGAGAGTGCTGAGTTGGAATGTGAATAGCTTGAGTGTCAAGATCAAGAGAGGGATGGTCAGACAGCTTATTAGGAGACACTCCCCGGATGTGGTATTGCTGCAGGAGACACATTTGGTCGGTAATAGATGCTTAGCCCTTCATAAAGGGGGCTATAAGTTGGTGGCGCACACCGGGCTTACCACCGGTTCTAGGGGGGAGTCGGGATTTTGGTCAAGAATTCCTTCCCCCGGTACGTGCAGGCTACATGGTTGGATCAAAGGGGCAGGTATGTGGGAGTGTCGGGGCGGGTGGAGTACAGGACGGTCACCTTCCTATCTATATATGTACTGCCGGGCATCCAGGCTGAGACCTTTCTAGATTTGAGCTCTGTCTTTCTCACGCTGCCCCTTGGAGAACTAGTCTTAGGAGGTGACTTTATTGCTGTATTGGATGGGGAGGTTGATTGTAGCCCACCACGAGCGCTTAGACAATCACAGAGATGGCTTTCATACTTCCTGGATACGCTAGGTTGGTTGAGGGCTGGCGGGTTCGCAACCAAAACGCTGACACATTTCACTCACATTTCAGCAGCACATGGTTGCTTGTCTAGGTTAGATTACATATTGCTGCCGACGGCGATGGGGATCACGATCCAAGAGGTGAAGTAACTTGGCAGGGGTATATCTGATCACTCTCCATTGTGGTTACAGCTTGCCCTCGGTCGACCGGCAGTGGGCAAGATAGCTCTTATTAGTGCCTGGCAGTTACAGGATCCGGCTATTAAAATAGAGGTACTCCGGATGTCGGACCGTTACGTCCTGGAAAATGTGGGGTCACTTGACTCGGCGCAGTCCCTCTGGGAAGCATATAATACAGTTGGGAGGGGTGAGGTCCTGTCCTTAGTGACGGGGAAAAAGAAGAAATGTTAGGCAGAGGTAGCTCAGAAAGAGGCTGAGGTTCTACTTTTGGAGGAGAGGGTTGCTTAGTCACATATGCCTGCGGAGCTTCACCTACTGAGACTCCGACAGGAGGAATATAAAGGCCTTATGAGAGATAGAGCGATTGCTCAAAAAAATGCAGTGCAGAGCCGTATATATGAGTATGGTGATAAAGCCGGCAAACTGATTGCTTGGCTTGAGCACAGGGAGCTGGCATCCAGGCCGGTGCCTGAATTGGAGCGGTCGGAGTCACATAGAATCACGGATCCGCAGGCGTGGCAGACGAGTTTTCGGAGTACTACCAGAAGGTCTATAAGGCCGGTAGTGAGTTCACCGAGGCTGAG
Source organism: Lissotriton vulgaris (assembly GCF_964263255.1). NCBI lineage: Eukaryota > Metazoa > Chordata > Amphibia > Caudata > Salamandridae > Lissotriton > Lissotriton vulgaris. Next base: position 1,141,597,037 of record NC_141691.1, on the reverse strand, counting down.
AATAGCGAAAAGGTCAGAGACATTGCTATGCTGAGTTTGTCGGAGGAGAACAGTAGCTATCTTGACTCTTCTTTCTCCGATGATGAAGTTGCGCTGGCTATCAGACAGATAAAATGCGGTAAAGCAACAGGCCTTAATGGGATACCGATTGAGCTATACTAGTTAAATGCCAATAGACTTGCCCTGCATGTCCGCGCCATGTTCTTGGAAAGCAAGGAGAAGGGTCAACTTCTGTATGACCAACGAATGGCCAATATAGTGGTCATACATAAAGTGGGTAAGCCTAAGACACAATGTTCCTCGTTAAGGCCCATATCGCTCCTTAATGCAGATCCCAAAATACTAGCAAAACTCCTTGCCACTCGGCTAGTTAAGGTTATCACAACTCTGATTCACCCGGACCAATCCGGTTTCATGCCGCGTCGTAACACGGCGCTGAATTTGCAGAGGCTACACAGCATTCTTGGGGGTTCTTCGAGGGTCCACGAGCCGACAGTGTTGGTTTTTCTAGATGCCAATATGTCTTTTGGTAGAGTCGAGTGGCAATATCTATTTGCGGTGGTGGCGAAGCTAGGCTTTGGAAGCGAGTTCATTGGTCGGGTGTGTTTATTATATGCAAACCCCCTGGCTAGGGTGGTTTTCAATAACTGTAAGTCTAGTGATTTTCCGTTGGGTAGGGGCACGAGGCAGGGATGCCCGCTGTCCCCACTACTCTTTGCGCTCGCGATGGAGCCCTTGGCGGCTTGGGTCTGATGGGATAGATCGATACGGGGCTTACGATGGCCGCCCGAATGGGAAGATAAGATCTCGCTTTATGCAGATGATGTTTTGCTCTACCTTACCAGTCCCAAGGAATCTTTGCGTAACTTTCTAGAGGTACTCGCCATTTTTGGTAGATACTCCGGTTTGGCTATAAACTGGGAAAAGTTGGTGCTTTTTGTCCTTGTGGGCGACCCGCCGGTGATCCCACAATCATGCCCAATTCAGATTTAGACGGTAGGATTTAAGTACTTAGGTATATACATTACGCTTGACCCACAGTTGTGCTACGCCAATAACTTAGCTTCCCAATTGAACAGGTTTAAGAAGGATGTGGAGCGCTGGAGGGCACTTCCACTCTCCCTGCGTGGAAGAGCCGCTCTCTTCAAGATGAAGGCTTTGCCTCGGTTCTTGTATGCTTTGCAGAATTCGATGGACCCAGTGCCGACCTCCTATTTTAGGGGGATTGAGGCTCTTCAGAGGGTGCTCCTGTGGGATGGCAGGGCCTGTATTGCGTTCGTTAAACTAACTCTCCCGTGGTACGATGGCAGATCGGACTCCCAGACTTAATGAAGTACTACTGGGCTTTGCAGCTGGCTGCTGTAAACCATATTGTCTACAGACTCCCGGGTGATCCAGGCTATGCCATGGACCGGGGTCAGGCCCCGGGTGGGATGATAGATAGAGCTCTATATTCCAAGCCGGGAAAGTTTTCGTTGACTGGCCCGACCGCGCATGCGGTACAGGTGTGGCACGCTGCCAATAGATATCTTGGTTGGGAAGGCAAATTGACGTTGGCCACTCCCCTATTAAACTCGGAAAAGCTGGGTAGTCTGTGGAAAACTAAGGGGTTCGACAAGTGGGACCTTATCAGAATCACTCAGATAAAAGATGTGTGGGGGAAGGACACAGTGCATACATTTGAGGCTCTTAAAAAATGGTATAGTTTACACAATACTGAACATTACTGGTATCGGCAAGTGAGACACGCCCGCACCACTCACGTCCCAAAGGGCACGGTACTCCCGGAGACGTTGCCTCTTGAGGACCGGGTACTGGATGGACACATTCCAGAGAAAACTATTTCTCTGATATATAGGAAGCTGGTCAATAACATGGAGAACCAGTTGGAGCGAATTGGAGCCCAGTGGAGTGCGGAGGGGTTGGAACTGGATGACGAGGATTGGGTGGAGGCGGTTTCCTCCCCGAAGGTAGTGGCTATTCAGATGCGGCTCTGACTTGAGCAATTGAAGATTTTACATAGATCCTATAGAACTGGGCCTCGTTTGGTACGAATGGGACGAGGTGGGAGTGGAGAGTGTAGGAGAGATTGGGGAGAAACCGGCACCTTAATGCATATTCTCTGGCATTGTGTGGTTATACAGATATTCTGGACGAAGATCCAGGATGAACTGAGGGAAGTTTTGGGTGCGGAGATACAACTAGAAGCCCGAAGATGTCTGTTGAATGTGTGGGAGCCTACAGATTTAAATGGGTATCAGAAACAATGGGTGACGCTGGCTTACATGGTGGCCAAAAGGAATATAGCTCAGCTGTGGGGGGCAAGTCAGCCACCCCAAGACACCAAGTGGGCGGAAGATCTCGACTGCTGTATGTTTAGAGAGAAAACAGTGTATGTGGCCAGGGGTTGTCCAAAGAGGTGGGGGAAGATATGGAAGGGGCGTGGAACAGCCATCTATGAGAGATCTGTGAACCATCTACACCAAGATTGGACTTGGAAGCTCAGGAATCCCCATGATCCTAGGACTGAATTTTGTTACATTTGATTCTGAACCCAGCCATAATGACCCATGTGATTAAGACTGTGTGTGCTCACCTGTAGTTTTGTTTCCTTTTTGTAATGTCCCCCTTTTCTTTGCTTGCTAATAAAAAGAGTTTTAAAAAAAATAAAAAATAAAAAAATGTTTGCCCATTCACAACTTTGTGAGGACAACAATTTTGGGGGGATTATTGTACTGCAAACTAATTTAGGTACTGAGTAGTTATTGATTCAGCAAGAAGGGCCTCAGGAGCCTTATTCCAGGACACACCAGTGGATTCCTACCTTATTTTGGGAGTAGCAAAACATATAGGACCTTACAATGTTATTGTGCAAGCCATTAATCTTAATCGTCTTATATCACAAATGTGAAAATAAGCACCTTCCCATTTATCATGAGCAGATATTATATTATGATTCTGCAATGTATCACAGTGTGTGGAGGGCTGTGCAGAAATATGGCTTTGTAGGCTTTTTTGTTCTTGCATATGTTGATTTTATTGAATATAGTGCAGAAACAAAACAAATAAAGGTGGAGTCTCAGTCTCCTTATGTCACAAGCACCACTCGGGGTACTCAGAATGGTTGTTACTCTCTGAACCAGGGCTTTCTCTCTTTTCCTTCCATCAGGTCTCTCTGAATGGTCACCAACAGCACTCTCAAATGGTCATCATCAACACCCTCTAAAGAATAGAAGAATGTGTTAGTAAGTAAGGGAGGGAAAAGTATATAACACTGTCTGATTATCTCAATTGGCTTCTCCCTGTGCCAGGCTCTTCTTCCATATCCTAAGTCAAGACGTTCAATCACCAGTCACCCGTGGAGAAGGAAAAGAAATTGAAAGGTAGATGAAAGGAAAAAACCCTCTAAATTGATTAGGATAGTTGGTGGTGCTTGGTATTATATGCAGTTTAGGCACGTTTTTCCACTATTTTTCATCCGAGGAGGCCGGATGGTGTGAAAAAAACGGAGTTGCTGGAAGGTCTTTTAGAACTATATCAAGCAATCTAATTTCAAATGTAGGCAAGTTCTTATACTTTCCCCTGACTACAATCATCTTCTCTTTCCAGTTCCTCCATTTTTAAATAAAAAAAATCTTCTAGCAAACTCTGACACCAAAAGGAGAGTAGTAAAGAAGGAGAGAAAAAGAACATAAAAAAGAAAATGGTACAAGTATGTCAGGTCTTAGACAAAGGGTATAAAATATGCTGTTCGAAATAGTGCACGTAGAGGTTTGCCAGGCTGGGGGCATAAACGCTCCCCATGCTCGTTCCAGACACTTGTAAATAGATGTTATCTTCGAACTGGAAGAAGTTCTTCTTCATGGCTAGGGTGGCACAAGCCATGATAAAATGTATTGGAGTGATGGTATCTCTCTCGGTGGTGTCCAGTAAGGAGTGAATGACCTCTTTCTTGCACTGCACACTACACTTTTTTCTAACCCTGTCAGTTACTTCACCAACACATATGGTCTCAACCATAACACCAACACTTACTGACCAACAGGAAGATCACTTCTTTCTGTTAATACACCAAGATCTGGTACAGTGTTGGTCCTCGGAGCCCCAAATGATGAAGGGCGGTTCCGAGTGGTGACTGATGGGAGCCAGAGACCAGATACTGATCTTGATCTGGCATATTTTATAGCCTTTGCCCCTTAGTTATATGGCCAGTGGGAGCGCTACACCTGTTCTGTCTTTTACAACTAGCCTGTCTCACTTTTGACCCTCTGATACTCTCTTGTGATTACTGTTAGGTGGGCTTGTATTCAGAGCTGGTCATTAAACTGCCCATGGGTCCCCTTTACTGTATGTGTTTTGGAGGTCTTAGACAAAGCAATAATTCTAACAAGTGAGTGGGTCACAAGGTCACCCACCCGGGAAGACGCAACTCTCATCAGTTGTAGCAGGTGTATGCACAACATTTGGCGGTGTCTACCACTCTTCACTCCAGTCCTTCGTTTCCTTGTTTGCCACTATCTCCTCATCTAGCTCCATTTGAATTCTCTTTGGTTCATGGCTTCCTAGTGTTTGGGCATTGATTGCGCTCGTTTCTCCCATTTTCCCTTTTGCATCCTTCTATCCCGTTCTCTTATCCCAGTCTTCCACTCCCGCTTTCAAATCGTTGTCCTCCTCCACCTAGGGGAATGCCCCCTCTTTGTTGCTTCTCACTTTCGTCTCTCCTCCAACTCTCTCCCTTTCCTGTAATACAAAGTCCTCCTTCAATGTCGGTGATCAGGTATATGACAACAGTCCCGGCCCCATCTTGATGCTGTGTTACTCTTTCACTATCAGTATTTTTCTGGACAGGATCGTGGATGGTTGAAGGAGCTACTTGCACTTTTCCATGTTTATTTATTTATTGTGTGTTTTATAGAGCACAAACTTGACCCGTTAGACTATCAGAGCGCTTAACAGGATTACAAGTTGTATACAAAAGAAATTAGGGGAGGTGGAAACATTTGGGATAAAATCCAGTATACACATTTTACAAGAGCGAGAGGTCCAAGAGCCTAATGGTGGGATGCTCGGAAGTGTCGGGTGGATAGCATCCGGTTAATCCAAGGTATAGCAGTAATAGGATATAAAACAGAGTCACAGAGGTGAATGCAATGTAAGAATTAGGAGAGGAATTTGCGCATTAGGAAGGTTTTGGCTTCCTTTTTAAAGCATGCCAGAGAGGGAATTCTTCTAATGGCCGGTGGAAGTGAGTTCGATATTCTTGGTGCGGCCCCAGAGAAAGCCTGATTGAAAGTTTTTTTCTTTCGGAAATGCGGAGGCTGGAGCAAGAGGTGTCTGGCGGATCGGGAGATTCTGGCTCCTCCGGATACCACGAGTTTCTGGGTGAGAAAAGCAGGGGATTTAGTGTATAGAGCCTTGTGAGAGATGCAAGCCAGTTTTAGTTGGATTCTGGCCTCACGTTCGGATTTTGTCTTATGTTAAACTTAAGTTTAACTTAAGTCTGTCTTAAGTTTAATTTAAGGCAAAATCCTAATTTAAATCCTAATTTGAGGCAAAATCCTAATTTAAGACAAAATCCTAATTTAGGGCAAAATCCTAATTTAAGACAAAATCGTAACGTAAGACAAAATCCTAACTTGGGACAAAATCCTAATTAAAGACAAAATCCTAACTTAAGACAAAATCCAAATTTAAGACTACTAAAGGCCTTCTGTGAATACCAAAAGAAGTAAGTTTAGGATTTTGCCAATAATTAGTTCTGTGAATCGGCCCCTGTATGTGAGGGTCGTTTTATACAGCATTTAGTGTGCAGATGGCATCCTTATCGTCAGTGTTGTTACACAACCACTTCGATGTATTAAATTTGGTCTGCAAGACATCAAAGCAAAACTTCATGTATGACGAATTTGCTAATTGGGGTTTTATTTCGTCCACGTAAACCACAAACCGAGGGACTGGTTTTATGGTTAAAAACTGCAAGGTCAACCTTCCCACTTTTGAACTGTGATGTATACTGCCATGAGTATACAACCAATAAATATTTGTCAAGAATTTTTTGAGTGATAAGTTAATGATTGAGGATCGTCCCAATAGCTACCTAATATAAATAAATACATATGTATATATATAATAAAACAATGTTTTAAATCAATTAATGTTCAAATAGTATACATAAATGTAATTTAAAACTTTAAAAAATGCATGTAACTAAAAAAATGATATATCACTGGGTTGAAACATTACCACAAACATATCACAATTATTTTATTTAACACTTTAATTAGAATATAAAAAACAAACATATGACATGAAATATATAGATAAATAGAAATATACAATATTAAATACCAAGACAAAATGTTTAATTAAAAATACATTTCTTTTTTTATTTAATTTTTTTTTATTGACAAGCAGGTCAAGGTGATCAACAAATAAATTCTATACAATACATATAATATAAAATAACAGTACAGATCAAAATACAAATAAAGTAACGCCAGACTCTTTGCATTACACATACTCCAAATGTAGCCATAAGACAGAACAAAAAGCAAATGGATAAATGATGTATATTCCTGGATCAACAATGAAGAAATGGAAAAACACAGATACATTCCCTAAGGCCTACTACTATTAGTGTCTTCTGTAGTCATGTACTATTCTAAAAAGGTACCCCAAATTTTAACAAACTTCCTGGTTGCTTTTATTCCCCGGTTCCTTGCAATTGAGCCCTCCATGGTATAGATTTCATTAACTAACGTCCACCATTCCATTGTATGAGGAGGGTTCGGGGAGATCCAAGCTCTCGCAATAACCAATCTAGCACTGGTCAGGAGAATGTTTAACAAATCTGTGTTGGTTGTGCTAGATGGATATATAGCAAGTAAAATTGAGGCTGCTGATAATGCAAAACGAATCACTTTTTGTTTATGTAAAATCTTTTAATTACCAACCAATACCCTGTTAATACCGGACATGTATAGATCATATGTACAACATCTGCAGCCACCAGCCCACACTTAGGGCATTTAGTACGGTCACTGCTCAGATTGTTTTGTGACCATTTGGAAATTCTCAGTGGTGTATAGTATAAGTGAGAAATTGTTCTGTAAGTTTGGAGCATTAAACTGGATGAATGAGTCACTTTATTAATGTTTACTAAAGCGGCTGTGATGTTCTGAGTTGTCACATTGAATCCTAATATGGAAGTCCATTTTATCACTAAACGAGGAGCTTCATCCAGCTTGTTTTGATTTAAACACTTATATCCCATACTAATTAATGATTTCCGATTTGCTGAATAAAAACAACTCCATACATCTGAGCTACTTACAGATATCAAGTTCATCTTACGAATTAAATAGTCCCTTATTTGAATATACTTAAAACGCATCATTTCCGGTAATTTAAACAAAAGTTTCAAACTTTCAAATTGTAAGAGGCCACTTGAACCATATAAGTCTCCCAGTTTTAGAATGCCATATTTAGCCCAATCTCGTCCAGTATTATCACTAAAAATCCCTGGGAGTCCAGGATTACCCCAAAGTGACAGGTCAGTGTGAAAAAAAGAAGTCTCACAATTAATCATAATCATATTCCACATATGTACTGCATCCCGTGCAGTCTTGAATTTTACGCGTTTAAAATAATTCGGGTCCTGCATTTTTGCCAGAAATTGTTTTGCCTCTCTGCCAAGCATGAATTGATGAAAAAAAAATGATTATAACTAGTAAACAGACTACGAAGCCGGTTCAAAAAAGAAGCAAAAAAGTAGGATCTGAAATCAGGGAAGTTAAGGCCTCCTTTTTCCAATGGTAATTTCAGAATTGCCATCGATCTTCGAGGCATCTTATAGCCCCACAAAAGCTATTAATAATGCTGTCCAACTTTTTAAAAAACAAATTATTAACGCGCAGAGGAATACAACGAAAAAGATATAAGAATTTGGGCAAGATATTCATTTTAATCAAATTCAATCATCCCAACAGGTTAAGCGGAATCTTATGCCACTTTTTTAAAAGAGCTGCCACTTCTTTCAATAAAGGTTCATAATTTAATAAGTTTATAGCCGAGATCTTTGAAGAAATTTTAACCCCTAAATAAACCGCAGCCAGACAATATCCTGGAACTTGAGGATTAGACTGGTAATTCATTATAACTTGCATTTTATTCGTGTTAAGTTTATAACCTGCAATAGCACCAAAGGTATTAGCTTCTTCTGAGATCCCTACCAGTGCATCTAGCACATTGGTAGTGAAAATAGCTAAATCATCGGCATAAGCAGTGATTTTCAAAGTTTTGTCTTCATGATGCATAGGTTTTATTTTAGCTTGCTCTTGAAGGGCATTAATAAACGGCTCCATGGAAAGAGCAAAAAGTACGGGTGACAGAGGGCAACCCTGCCGTGTCCCCCGTAAGATTGAAAATTTAGATGAAACAGCCCCTGCATAGCTAATCTTGGCATTAGGATCCTTATACAAAGCTTGTATACTTCTTAAGAAACGTCCTTTAAAGCCATATTGTTTCATCACCCCCCATAAGTAATCCCACGCCTTCTCTGTGTCTAAAAGTATCATACCGAGTGGGGTGTGATTAGTTGCTGCAACATCAAAGGCGGTAATCACCATGTTAACATGGCTAGTAGTGTCCTTCCCGGCTACAAAACCATGTTGTTGTTCATTTACCAACAATGGCATAAGTGGGGCTATGCGAAGAGCTAATATCTTGGAATACGCTTTAGCGTCAGCATTGGTCAATGATATAGGACGGTAAGAACCGCATTCCGTAGGTGATTTATTTTATTTTAGCTGTATTCCACGATTCTGGTACCTGCCCAGTGACATCAATTAAATTAATAACTAAACATAGAAGTGGTAAGATTTCATCTGCACAAATTATATATAATTCTATGGGGAGAGTATCCTCACCAGCAGCCTTATTAGAGGGGAGAGAGGTTAAGGTGGTTAACGTTAGAAACTGTAGACAGGTAATGTTATGGCAATTAATGAGAGGTGCAGAACGTTTTGCTTTATTAAATATTTATAATGTTGCAATTTAGGTGTTTAGCTTGGAATGTTTCAGGTTTGAACAATAAGAACAAAAGGTGTATGGTGTATGAGGAACTTAAAATGTATGATCCACATTTAATTATGTTAACGGAAACGCATATTTGCTTTAAAGACAAGAAAATACTGAGTCAATTGGGATACGAGGTGGTGGTGTGCACTACTTTTAACGCTCCCATTAGGGGAGTTGCAATCTTGAAAAAAAAGCAACCATGGTGGGTAGTGATTAAAACTGCTTCGGATAATGGAAGCCGGTGGGTCAATACTCAAATGCAGGTTGAGAACCGTAAATATGTTTTTTGTGCCATATACGGGCCAAATACTGATGACCCGCGCATCTTTGATTGGTTAAATATTGAAGTGCTTTCGTGGGAGGGGGAACTTATTATGATGGTGGATTATAACTGCGTGCTAAACTATGAACAGGATGTGACTAAGAGAGGCCTATTTAGACGCATGCGTAAAACTCGGGCAGTGATATTAGAACTAGCTCGGATACACATTGTAAAAGATGTATGGAGGAACTTGTATCCAGATCAACCTGGCTATACGTTTTACTCCTCACCCCACAAATTGTATTCACGAATAGACTTGGCGTGGGCATCAGATGAGGTTATTTAGGTTTGATGTATGGATGTCTTCCCAAAGGTCTCGTCGGACCACAATCCAATTTTATTGTCATTCAGTATAATACAAAGGGCTCCGGAAGTTAGACTGTTTACCTTCCCTAGATATATATTGGCAGACGCAGTTTTCGTCAGAATGCTGAAGGCGCATATTAACCCCTTCACTGCTGGCCCGTTTCCGCCCCTGTGCTGTAAACAAATGAACAGGGGCGGGCCATGACGAACCCCAGCCGTCATCAGCACACGAGCACTGTAGTGCATGATGGCTGGGGTTCGTCATCAGCATGCAAGGGGTTAAAGAATTTATTGAAATCAATTTAGATAGTGCATCACTTTTATCAGTCTGGGATGCTTGTAAAGCTACTATTAGGGGGCTCACGCAACAGTACGTATACAAACAAAATGCAGAACAAAGGAAAAATGATAAGATTGTAATAAATGGTATTTTGCAACTGGAAAAACAATTAGCCGACAATCTGAGAGCTGGTGGTTTGGGGGTGCAAGATATTGAAAAATTAGAAACTAAATCAGTGACTGCACGTTCAACCCTAAAAAGCGCTTTAAGGGAAAATAATAGCCTAAAGCTGCTTAAATATAAACTGGCACTATATGAATGTGGGGATAAGGTAGGAAAGGCCCTGGCTTACAAGGTGGCAGATGACCGAGCTACAACATTAGTCAAATCCATTAAAAGCCCTAATAATATATCATATACCCAGCCAGTACAAATAATGGATCAGTTGGTAACATACTACAAAAATCTATACACCCCAGAGGGTAGTTGTACAGAAATGCAGATACAAATGTATATTAATAAAAATCTCCCAGTTCGCGAATACCTAGATCAAGAATGTGTTAATGGGTTGGAGGAAGAAGTCACGTTAAAGGAACTGCACTATGCTGTTACCTCTCTCCCCTCTAATTAAAAATACATTTCACAAACATTATTAATAAAAACAATTATCACAAATTTATGAAAAAACAGTACATATAACCAACATTAAATAAGATACATAATTTCCCATCAATTAATTATTATAAATAATTAATTTTAAAAGAATATTATAATTTAAAAACATTCCCACCCTATTCCACTACAAAACCAATTATTATTACTGAAATTTACATTTCTAACAAAACTGTAAACATTTAAATATACTGTAAACAATTGTTAAATTAATAAAAACACTTATGAGATAAAACATTTTACAAAATTAATCACATATTGCATAATTAAGTAAGATTTAAAATTAATTGGAATTAAAAGCAACACTTGTACCTTCATTAAGTTCCAAACTGTTCCCCTACAAAATCAATCGGAGTCTTCAAAAATACAAATTACCAACAAAAATAAAATATTTTCATAAAATGTAAAAGTAAAGACAATTAAAATTAATCCAACAACTATAAAAATAAAACAAGTTTTGTAAGTAATCATCAGTTACTTAATTATTTAACAATTAAAAACCAATTAGCATTAAAATAAGATTATTTATACTTTAATTAACTTTCCACTCTATTCCCCTACAAAACGAAACAAAATATAAGTTACCAATAAAAATGAAAACAGTGCAAAATATTACAAATTGAAAAAATCCACAATGACAAAACAATACAACTTAAATAATAAAAAGCAAGTATGTAATTTATAAACAATTAAAAGTTAATTGGCATTAACAAAATGTATTACTTATCTTTAAATAAAAAGGCCCCTATATAATTCCCTAGCAAAAACTAACAACCCACTACAAAAAAAATAATTAATCAACATTAAAAAACGATATACATACAATTAAACAACTAATATAATTATTAAATATTTAAATGTTTAATTTACAAAACAATATTAATTAACAATAATATTACATTACTTGTAATTTAAATTACTTACCACCTTATTCTCATACAAACCTACCAACATGATACATCACTATAAACATGATATATTTCTAACTTGTTTTTAAAAAAATCCAGCATTTTAATTTACAAACTTAGTTACAAAAATTACTAACACTTAATCTAACGAAACTAACACCTAAACTTAATATTTTCACTTCTATATATCAAATTAAACAAAATTATGTTTTCTACAACTATGGGCCTCCTTACGAAGGCGGTCAGACTAGCAACCGGTCGCCATTGTTTCGGCCTCAAGGCTGTCTGACAAGCAGTCGGCAGTAAGCATGGGCGGAAAATCCGTTCCGCTCGCGGATTTTGCGGATTTTCGGTATATTCGCAATCCGCGAACTCTCGCGAATTTACCGAAAATCCGCAAATTTGCATGCCACGGATATTTTTTCTTGGTGATGCAATATTGCGGCGTGCGGCGTTCACTTACCGTCATTCAGCATTTGACAAGTTGTTTTTCTCGATATTTTGCTAGTGCTGCGCCATTTTGGATCTTGCTGCGGGATCCCGCGGGAGTTTGGCGACGCATCGCGAGAGTTCGCAATTGCGAACATGTAGGCAGCAACAATCTCGCACTCGCGAAATTACAAAATTTGCAATTCTGCACAAGAAATCCATTATCAAGCAGCATAGACCTTCTGAAAATGATGATTTTTATCAGAATAACTCCTCAGGTTGACATTTGCATGCACTTTTTTGGATTTGAGGCCTTTTGACTTTCTTTGGATCACTTTTGGATTAGAAATCAACTTCCACAAGTAAGTTTGTTTGGGGCATTACAGTTGCTGTTCTGTAGAAAAACGAGTTTTGCAAAACTGAAAGCACTCAGCAGGTGCAAAAGTTCCCTCATCATTAGTAACCATTCCCTGTAGTACTTCCTGAGGGGCCCCTCCAGAGTTCAGTTGCCTATGTTTGTTTGGGGCATTACAGTTGCTGTTCTGCAGAAAAACGAGTTTTGCAAAACTGAAAGCACTCAGCAGGTGCAAAAAATCAAACTCATCATTAGTAACCATTCCCTGCAGTGCTTCCTGACTGGGGCCCCTCCAGAGTTCCGTTGCTAGTTGCAACAATTGTATGACCCTGCTCTGACCCTCACAGCAGGCTCATAGAATAGCTACAAGTAGGCCACAAAGGTCCTGGAAAAAAAAATTGCACTGCAACAGAAAGCAAATTACAGATAAGGAAGCAGGTGCCAGACTGGAATTTTAAAACAGTGACACATTAATAAATCAACCCCAAATTAATTCATGTCAGTTGAAGCAGGGCAGGTGTGCTTGCTTTTCACCCCCATAATCTACAGTGATGATGAACCAGAGGGTGGCATTGATATACCAGAGGGTGGCATGGGTGAAACAGAGGGTGGCAGTGGTGAAACAGAGGGTGCTGGGAACCTGTGATGATGAACCAGACGTAGAAACAACAAAGTCGCGACCATTGCGAGCTGACAAGTAAGTTCGCAATTGCGAACTGGTACAAAACCCTTGCAAACTGGCAGAAACCCTTGCAAACACACAAAAAAAATCCGCAAATTCGCGAGAATTCGTGGATTTTGCGGATTGCGAGTTCGCAAAGACGCAAATTCGCGAACTCCAGATTCGCAAAATTTGCCCATGCTTAGTCGGCAGTCCCAAGATCCCAATTACGATACAACCGCCATGAAGGCGGTTGTAAACATCCCTTTTCGCATTGTGACTTGTGCTTCGACTTGGAAAAGAGCCACAGTACAAGCCGCAATAGAAAAAGAGATGTTTTTAAACATCCATGCACTGTGTGCCAGTCTGTAATAATAATAATACGGTGCACCTCTGTATTTTCCCTCGTGCTGATGTTAAAAAGAACTACCTAGCGCCAATGCAGATACCCTTACGCCATAGTGCAAGGGTGTCCGCCTTGCAGGGAATGATTGTGTATGTGCAGGAAGGTGTCCCTTCCTGCACATTAACAATCAATAAAGGCAATTTGTTATTTCTATGTCCGGTGCAGAATGCAGCACGCAGAAAAAGTATTTCTCCTCGTTGCACCATTCTAAAGCCTGCTATTGCATGGCGTTCGTTTTAATGCTGCCTCAGATTTACACCGCCTTGTAAATCTGGGGCAGTGTCAAAAAGCAATGAGTGTTGCAGTGGAATGACCAAAGCAACATCCATTACAGGTTCCAGTGGTGCAATCCCCTTGTAAATAAGCCCCCTAATTTGGAATCAGAAGGCTGTGGTAAATATAATTTACCGGTCTATTTTTCCGTATAATTATTACAAGTAAAAGAATAGCTCAATCAAATGAGAGGCAGAGTCCGTGGTGTCTGAGTCATATGGGCTTTAATTCGGGATGGCTCGAGCCATGGAAATCAATTCCATCAATACAAGGGTTCGGGGTATATGCAATGATGGCAGAAAGATGTCAACGATTTATTAACAGTACATGACATATATAGTAAAATGACACAATGGCAATGGATACAGTACCCGTGACAAGTGAAATGTATATGATAAGAACACATGTGCGTAGCAAAAAGGCGTGTACAAGGGTGTGCACGGAGGCGTGTACTGGAAACGTCACAGAAAAGTGTCATAAGTGGGTGGATGCGTAGAGGATTTTGCAGAGTCAGCTGAAACCTGTGACCTGGATGCGCGCGCAGGTGGTATGACGTGTGATTGACGTGTATCTGGAGAAAGCTGAGGGTCTGACTTTTAGCACTAGTAGAAGAGACAGAAGTCTGGCATGTCAGATCGACCTGTTCCTATAACATGTCTGATATCTTGTATTTGGGGGATGTTTAATCTGAAGTAAAAGGTCTCTCGGGCAGAGGCTATTCTATACTGAATGTATACGTGTCTAAGTGCAATGCGCGGGGCCATGGGCCTACCATGGTAACGGGAGCAATGAATTACATGGAGGAGACAGGAAGGCTTGGCCCTTTGCTCTGCAGCCGGGGATATGTTTACCTATTTCACTAGACAGGAATGTGTTTTCGAGGAGGCTGAACTGGCTACGCTGATAACTTGAAGGCAAAATACTGTTTTGGCAGGCAGGCCAGGCCGAGCCAGGCACCGCTTCGCTTGGCAGGAAGTAAGGCAGGGGTCAGGGATGCATCTTCATGCTGCAGCTTTCAGAGGCAGAGACAGAAGTGGTTCGAAGGCAGAAATCAGGGCCTAGCTCGACAGAGCCAGGAAAAACGTGAAAGTGTACCATGTAAAGACGTTGGCAAGGCATACTTAGGAACTGAATTATCGATCCATTCATGGTGGATCTGATAGAGGACATGTTAACGTTGGACGCAAATGTTTTTGCGTCTTCAGATTCGGTTGTGGAGGGAAGTTACATGCACTTTAAACTCGTACATGGAGACGTTGGGGTACACGTTAGGGGACATACTTGACCATAAAAATTTCATTTACCTCATTCCCTCCTTGGCCCCTACGTGCCCATTAAGATATATCAATTTTCATGAGACCATCTATCTGTTCGTATAACATCATCTGTTCTTCTTTCTTTATTCGGGAATGGGAACGTGAACTTGAATGGGGAACACAAGCTGTGGCGCACAAGCCGCAAATCGCTGGCCCACATTGTAGACATAGACAACAACTGAATACTATGGCCAATATTATTCCTAGGAATGACAGTAGCTTCCATCCCCAGGCTGATATTACACTCCAGAGCCAACCGGACCAAGTCCAGGAGCCTGGATTCTGGTGTATCAGATGAGCAATTTCGTGAAGTCTGGTGATAGCTTTGTATACTGATGGCGCGTTATTAGGAATAAACACGCAACAACTGGATCCGATGACTCTACAAGCTCCGCCCCTATCGGCCAGAATGACGTCAAGGACAAGGCGGTTCTGAAGAACAACAAGTCTCATAGCAGACTGTTCCTCTGTTAAGTTGCCCAAAGCAGAAGTAGTCTCATTCACTACTGCTTCGAGTATTCTGGTTAATTTGCGTATCAATTTACTATTGGAGACAGTGCCTAGATAGGGAAAGAATCCTTTATTGAAATCTGTATATTGTTCCCATGCGGTTTCAGTCTGATCAACTATTGGGAGATCTCTCTTGTGCCTAACGAGATTGAGGCGGGAATTCCTGTGATAGTCAGATGGGGCTAGAAAAACTGGTGGCAATAGAAATGCAATGAAACAGGTACCATCCCAATCTGGAGGTAAACGGACATAGGCTGTCTGACCACAAATAAAATAGGAATGTCGGGAAGCTTTGAATGTAGACTTGCCTTTATCACTGAATTCGACCACAGTAGTACAGTCACTGTGACCTAGATGTACTGAACCATTCTTTCTGACGCATAATACACCTTTGGCTGGTAAAACTGATATAGATGGCAGGTCTGGACTAGTCTCTGACTGAACATTTAGAATCATGAGGTTAAGTGTAAAATTGCCTAATCCATACACTTCATTCTAGATCGGTCCCTGTCATTTGTGGAAGACCCTCCTCGTTTGGGTAACATGCTTTGTTCATGACTGTGTTTAGATTTCCCCATATCCAATTGCCTTGGGAAACCCTGGATTCAGTGTCTAAAGAGGATATTAAACTAAACCATGCACCACAGGAACCATTATGTGTAAACGGGTAAGGAAAGAGGGGCAGAGCTCCCTTGTAGTTCTGATAGGGAGGGAGTCGGCCACATATCCAACAATTAGTAGCATTGTTGATCTGGTGAGAATGGTGTAACATACGAATGAATGTATTATTGCGCAGCGCAAGTCGATAAGACAATTCGTGTGGAGGCAGAGTACTAAACGTGTGCTCTGCAGTGTCATTAGAAAAAGAATGTTCAATAGGAAAGTACATATATAACATCCAACTCATAACAATATTCGTAAGACTCAGAAAAAGCATAATAAGTAGTGTGCGGACGCATCGGCTTCGGAGATTTTTACAATATTTCTGTTTCTTGATCTCCTGTCTATCTCTCTCTCTATTGGGGTCTAACTTATACATGTCAAGAAACTGTCTAACCGCTTCACCCAGGAGGGGACTTAAACAATTAAACTGTCTGACTTACTAGACCTCAATTTCATTCGGTACTCCTGTTGAGGAGTTTTCTCTAACAGGGGGAGTTTAGTATCAGTCTCTGGAATGCGAGAGTCCTGGGAATCAGTCTTTGGCGGAAGTCCATAGAATCTTTTGACGTGGCTGGAGTGGACCCAGCCTTTCCTTCCCTCCAGTTTCACCGCAGTCCTGGTGGTTAACAAAACGATCTTCGGCTCTTTCCAGCGGGGCTCCAGAGGGCTTGACCGATCAAAGTTACGGACTATGACGACATCCCCCGGGACTAGTTCATGCGGTTTCACCTCGGTGTTGTCTGGGAAGGCTGCTGCAACCTGTGAACGACATGATAGTAGTGCAGACATCAAGGAGGCAAGGTAATCTGTCAGCATATTACTGTCAACATCGGTTATTTTGCGTGGCATAGGCGTCCCCCACATATTAGGAGGCCTACCAAAGACCACCTCATACGGGGATAGCCCTGACCTAGAATGGGCTACCATTCGCATATAAAAAAGGGCAACTGGTAAAGCTACTATCCAATCTACTCCTTTCTCTTTACACACTTTGGCAAGGCGAGTTTTCAGAGTCTGATTGTGTCTCTCCACAAGGCCTGCTGCCTCGGGATGTCGGACACAGTGAAACTTCCATTGATAACCTAACAGAAGTGAAACCTGCTTCATGAGTTCGGACGAGAATGGCTGACCGTTATCTGAATACACGACATGGGGCAAACCGTACCGTGGGAAGAATTCACGAACCAACTGCTTGGCAGTGGTAGGAGCAGTGTAATCTGGGAAGGGATATGCTTCTGTCCATCTGGATAGGGCACATACAACTACGAGGACATACTTGAATCCTCTACATCTGTCCATCTGGATATAATCCATCTGGAGGACTTCAAAAGGATGGCCGGGAGGATGAAATCCACCTCGTTCCACGGGAATACCTTTTCCTGGATTGAACTGACAACAGATCATGCAGGTACGCACTTTCTGTTTTGCTGCGGCTCGTAAATGCTTGTTGAACCATAGGTTCTGTAAACTGTCTAACATGGCTTTTTCTCCTAAATGTGCTGGACTATGTGCTGTGTTGATGATAACTTGAACCATAGAGTCGGGGAGAAACCATGTGGTCTTTCCCCTTGTCATCCATCCCTGTTCTGTCTGGACCCCTCCTTGTTCAGTCCATGTCTTTATTTCGTCTGGAGTAGCATGTGTCTGTATGTCGATTACATCTTGTGTGGGATCCCTAACTGTCATGCAATGTGTCAGTGAGGTTACGTCAGTCTTCGTCATATCAGTCGTTTGAGTATGAGTCAGTGCTGTATGTTTAGCTGTTCGATCTGCAAAGTCGTTACCCTCGGAAATAGTGTCTGTGACTTTTGTATGTGCTTTGCACTTCATGATAGCTATTGCTGTAGGCAAATGTATTGCTTCCAAAAGAGCTTGAATGAGGGGGCCATGCTGGATCTTGGCTCCATGAGAGGTCAAGAAACCTCTTTCTTGCCAGAGGACACCGAAGTCGTGTACGACTCCAAATGCATAACGTGAATCTGTGTATATGTTTACTTTCAGGTTCTTGGCACGTATACAGGCTTGCGTCAGAGCAATGAGCTCTGCTGCTTGAGCTGACAGGGTGTCAATGCGATGTGTTTCTATGACTTCAGTTTCAGTGGTCACTGCATATGCGGCCACTAACTCTCCTGTGCTTGTTCTCATACATGAACCATCCACGTAAAGTGTCAGGTCTGGATTGGGTAATGCAACATCTGTCAAGTCTTGTCTGGGCTTCGTAATTGTGTTAACGACATCCACGCAGTCATGTGGAGTAGGATCTGTCGTGCTTGATGGTAAAAGTGTAGCAGGATTTAGTGTATTGCAGCGTCTGATTTCTATGTGTGGTTGGAACAATGTTAATTCCTAACCTGTCAGTCGTGCTATAGTCAAGTGTTGAGTCTGTGTTCTGTTTAGGAGAACTTCCACAGAATGTGGAACCTGTACTGTCAATTGATGTCCCAATACAATGGAGTCACTTTGTCTGATTGCTAGAGCTGTTGCTGCAACTGATTTTAAGCACGCAGGCAAGGCCTGGGCTACTGGATCCAATGTACTCGAAAAATAAGCACACGGTCTGTGTTTGTCTACTTGAACCTGAGTGAGAACTGATAACGCTGTGCCATCGCGTTCTGTGACAAAAAGTGTAAAAGGTTTACTGTAACATGGTGTTGCTAAAACAAGTGCTTGACATAAGGCTTTCTTTAATTCGTCAAAAGCTTGTGTATGTTCCTGTGTCCATGGGAGAACAGTCGAAGACGCTGCCTCCTGAGTTGTCAACTGTATGAGTGGTTTGGCTAGAAATGCATATTGAGGAATCCATTGTCTGCAATAAGAAGTGAGTCCAATAAAGGCTCGTACTTCTTTCTGTGTCTTGGGTTGCGGAAGATGTGCAATTAACTGAATTCGATCAGGTGTCAGCTGCCTACTCCACTTGGACAGCAAGTGCCCAAGGTACACCACTTGCTGGGCACAGAATTGTAGCTTCGAAGAAGACACCTTGTGTCCCTTGTCCGCCAGGAAATACAAGACTGTCAGTGATGCTTGTTCACATTCGGGTTCACTACGGGCGGTGATCAATAGATCATCGACGTATTGGAGTAGGGCAGTGTTAGCAGGCATGTGAATAGTGTCAAGTTGTCGTTTCAATGCTTGGCTGTAGATGCTGGGGCTTTCTGTGAATCCTTGAGGGGCGCGTGCAAATTTGAAGCTTCGGCCATTTAAACAGAATCCGAAAAGGTACGGGCTTTCCGGATCAATGGGTACACTAAAGAAGGTGTTCTTGAGATCGATTACAGTAAAGAACGTCGCCTCTGAATCAATAGCTGTCAATAGTGACGAAATGTCTGGGACCACAGGATACTGTGGTACAATGCATTTATTTAACTCTCGCAAATCGATCACTAATCGATAGACTGGAGGTGCATTCGGATCAGTGCGTTTAAGAATCGGAATGATAGGGGAATTACAAACATTGGAGTCGGTTTCTACAACCACTCCTTGTGCAATGAGCTCGTCAATGATTTTCAGTAAAGCCACTACAGCATCAGGTGGTAACTTGTATTGTCGGATTCGTGGTAGTACAACTCCTGGCTTGAGTGTAACACGGTATGGAGTAATGTGCATACAACCTACATCAGTGGGGCCTTGTGCCCATAAATGTGCAGGAACATTCTGTAACCTGGGATCAAAATCTCTCAATACATAATGTCCCTTAAAATCACGAAGGAACAACCTCACTCCTTCCGGAGAACAACAAATTACAGCTCCTAGAGCTTTCAGGGTTTTAATATCAAGCAAGTTTTCTGGACATGATTTTGTGAGCAAGAAATCTGTAGTGCGAGATAATGGACCAACTGCAACGGGAACTGGTTTCGATACTTCATTAACAATAGGTTTTCCTGAAAATCCAAGGGAAACATTCTGTGAGCCTGAGAGGGGTGCCCCTGGAACCTCGTCATGACTGATGGTAGTTCTGCTTGCCCCTGTGTCAATCAAAAATTTTCTATCCTTTCCTAATACCTGACTATGTACATAAGGACCCTCTTGATCTACAGGAACTTCAATAAGAGGCAAGCCAACCTCCCTCTCTAGGCTGTTTCATGTGTACTGCTGATAATCGGGGTAGTCAGATTGTGCATACTGGTACATCTGCTGTGTGACATGTTGTGTGGCGGCAATGGGCTGAGACTGTGGTACCGCTACGGTCTGTTGTGGAATCTGCATAGGCTGTATATTCTGCGGCACATGTTGTTGGACCTGGTCCTGTCTAGGAGGACGCGGTCTCTCTTTAGTTTTACCTGTAGCTATATTGTGTTTCAAAACTGCACACTCGTTTACATAGTGACCGGGCTGTTTACAATAGTTGCATGTCCCTTTAACAGGAGCTGCTGAATTGTTGGACTGTGTCGTACCCCTTTTCTGACCATCAGGTGGAACTGACTGTGCAACTAATACTTTCATTTTCGTGTCTTTCATACGTCTTTGTTCGTGATCATGTTCCTCCCTAATTCTATTCTGGTGGTACTGTAGCATTTGTAACATTTGAGAAGGCGTATTTGCTTGCCATGTGCTCTCGACTTTCAATACACGGTTCTTAACCTGGGGCAAGGAATTCTCGACTAATTTGGTTACAAAAAGATGTGGATATGACTCGCTACTTGTTTTCAGGCCACTATTAATAATAAAACATTTCTCGAATCTGGAATAAAAATCACTAGTATCTTCATCGTGTTTCTGTTTGCAGGCTGAGATTGCATCCCAGTCCTCCTTTTTAGTTGTCAATAATCTTGGCAAAACCTGTACTAATAATCCTGGTAATGCTTTAGTTTTTTCCCCAAGTCCTAAACCTGGGGTTCGACCAGTTTCTTCGTTTTCTAATTCAGTCCAATTTATCTTTTTATCTCCCACCTCCCATTCTTTTTCTTTGAGTTTTTCGTAAATACCGGCAGGCAATAATACTTTCAATATTTTCATGATATCGGGATATGTGTAATCTCCCATGAGTAACATGTCTTTTATTTCACGGTGAAACCCTGCTGGATCTTTATCATGACTTGGCACTATTTTCTTCATTTCCAATAATTCCATTTTAGTTATGGGCGTGTATACAAATACGCGTTCAAGTGTATCATCTGGTTTCCGGATTGGATGTACTTCTCGTAAAGGGTTCTGTCTGTCTAGGTGATATGGTTGTCTTACTGGGGGTGGAACGGAAACAAGACGTGGAGTCAGGAAAGTTCTGTATTTATGACGTTGTTCTAGAATGATGTCAATTAAATTGGTACCTAGACCTCTCCATCTTCTCAGGAGTAAGTCCTGCAATAAATTATACAATGGACCTGGGTCAGATTGTTGGTTTTCATACTGTACAATAAGATGTTGTGTCATGTATATACCAGCTAGTCGCTGTTCTTCTGGAGTAAGACTTAAAAATATTTGCACTACTAAATCATCATTATATATACTGTCATCCCCGGCCCATTGGACCGCGGACCGGGCTAGTTCCTGATCACGTAAGGTATTGAGTTCATGATAGCCTACTCTTTCTTTCAGGATTTTATCAGTAACTTGGAAAACATGTTCAAGGGAGCATTGCTCGGTATCGGGGAAAGGTATCGTTTCTTGTTTCCTAAACGAATGGGTCTGTCGAAGGGCCTATCAGGAGGATACTGTCTAGGGAGTTTTTCTCTACCTACGTACGCTATCAGGTCTTGGGTCGCTGCTGGATTCTCCGTTTCTTCCTCCTCTGAGGTATCTTTATCGTCTGACTCGAGAGGCCTATCAGCCTCCCGTCGGGCATGTATGGCTACTATTTCTTTACGGATCTTTCTGGTCATGACATCTATACAATTCTGTTTATCATGTTTACAGTCTGCAATATTCTGACTCCATTTTGACAATCCCTCCATCTCTTCTTGCGAAAAGCCTGGCTGGTCTTGTTCTCTTATCAAACAATTAATCAAAAATCGCAATATTAAACCTTGTGTCTCAACTTTCTGATGTGCCATGGCTTCACGAACACAACCTGGCCTCTCTCCTGTTCTAATAAAATGATATATGTTGTCTAGATGTTCTGGAATTTCTGGTAATAACATCAGATAATCTGTAACACGGCGTAGACGTAATGAGGCTAACATCATGGGTCCTGTCTTGCCAGGCACTGGATCATATCTACAATCCGTAAGTAACTGTTTAAGTTTCTCAGATGTGCTCGCTTGTGGCGTACGTTGCATTGCTAATTCTCTCATTGTCACTCGATGTAATTGTGGCGGGGTATGGGGGAGGCCACCTACGGCACCTCCTGAAACTGAAGCGTGAGCATAGGCTGACTGTGTGGCAGGTATATGTAACGGGATGGAACCCTGGGTTGCATCTGTCGAAAAAGGATTAGTAGGGGGAACAGTAGGGGATGTGACAACAGGTGCGGGAATTTGCTGACGTGGAGGGGTCGTTACTCGAGCAACCGGAGCAGGCTGCTGGGCATTGTTAACGGGTGGTACGGGTACATTAGTGTAAGCTGGAGCTACATCATCTAAATAGGAAGAAAGGAAAATATCTGCTGCAGTCTTTTTATGACGTAATTTAGTCGGAACCAATGGAGGTGGCAGATCATTTGGTATTTCCGGGGTCGCCTTGGGCAGGCCCTCGGCCAGAACTGGATACAGTCCTGTTATAAGGGTATTACTCTGTCTGTCGTGTTGTTCCATCCTGACTCGCTGTCCTTCTTCTAGTAGTTCTTTTTCTCTGGCCTTTTCGGAATCTTCTCTACTTTTCTCTACTTTTCTGAGTGCTTTCTCTGTCCGTCTATGCGATTCTTTATGCCACAATTCAATGGCATCTTTCTGTGATTGTCTGGCTTTCTTTTTCCATAATGCTTCTTCTACTCTCATGATGCACTCGGCATCCCATGTCCCTGTAACGGGCCATCTCTGTTTCTCTTCCAAGTCTTTTGTATAGTCCACCCATAAGTCTAAGTACAGTATGGCATCTAAGCCATGCTTATGGTACATAAAATGTCCGGGAGTGTCCCTAGGTGGGATGGGAACTGCTTCTTCAAGTATCCCTTTCCTAGTTCCTATCTGTCGCAACTTTGAGAATAACGGCATGGTTACCTTGCTCTAGACACGAACACGATAAACACAGTAAAAATGCAAACAATCACTCATACCACGACATTAAACACATTGAAACATTTCGAATAAATACTGACCAATAAATTCTATAGCAAATAAACTGAATCACTGAATAACTGAATTACTAGATATACTGCTAAACAGTACAGATACACTGCTAAAACAGTGCAGACCGGATCTGTGTACCCAAACCCGTCTTGACCGGAAACAATTTAATGCACCCGTCTTGATGCGTCCCCAGCAACGGTACTCACCGGGAAGCACGGAACGGAAGGCCTCGGAATCTCGACTCGACTGGACTGCTACGACGCCACTGCTGCTGCGCACTACGCATGCGCCTCGACGCTTCGGACAGGTGGGCCTCTCGATACCTCGGACACTGCTCTCTCGGCTGGGCTCTGGTCGGGATCCTCCGCACTCCTCACCGCCTCGTCTGGATGCTGTCCCGCAGTCTCCGTCTCCACCGTAGGCCTGAGGGAGATACAGGAAAACCTGCAGATGTGCATAGAAGTCCGTCACGGCTGTGGTAGGGGGCAAGGCCTGCGACGCATCGCCGGCGCGTGGGGTAGGGGAGGGGTCCCTATTCGGGCACCAAATTATGTGGTAAATATAATTTACCGGTCTATTTTTCCGTATAATTATTACAAGTAAAAGAATAGCTCAATCAAATGAGAGGCAGAGTCCGTGGTGTCTGAGTCATACGGGCTTTAATTCGGGATGGCTCGAGCCATGGAAATCAATTCCATCAATACAAGGGTTCGGGGGTATATGCAATGATGGCAGAAAGATGTCAACGATATATTAACAGTACATGACATATATAGTAAAATGACACAATGGCAATGGATACAGTAGGCGTGACAAGTGAAATGTATATGATAAGAACACATGTGCGTAGCAAAAAGGCGTGTACAAGGGTGTGCACGGAGGCGTGTACTGGAAACGTCACAGAAAAGTGTCATAAGTGGGTGGATGCGTAGAGGATTTTGCAGAGTCAGCTGAAACCTGTGACCTGGATGCGCGCGCAGGTGGTATGACGTGTGATTGACGTGTATCTGGAGAAAGCTGAGGGTCTGACTTTTAGCACTAGTAGAAGAGACAGAAGTCTGGCATGTCAGATCGACCTGTTCCTATAACATGTCTGATATCTTGTATTTGGGGGATGTTTAATCTGAAGTAAAAGGTCTCTCGGGCAGAGGCTATTCTATACTGAATGTATACGTGTCTAAGTGCAATGCGCGGGGCCATGGGCCTACCATGGTAACGGGAGCAATGAATTACATGGAGGAGACAGGAAGGCTTGGCCCTTTGCTCTGCAGCCGGGGATATGTTTACCTATTTCACTAGACAGGAATGTGTTTTCGAGGAACCTGAACTGGCTACGCTGATAACTTGAAGGCAAAATACTGTTTTGGCAGGCAGGCCAGGCCGAGCCAGGCACCGCTTCGCTTGGCAGGAAGTAAGGCAGGGGTCAGGGATGCATCTTCATGCTGCAGCTTTCAGAGGCAGAGACAGAAGTGGTTCGAAGGCAGAAATCAGGGCCTAGCTCGACAGAGCCAGGAAAAACGTGAAAGTGTACCATGTAAAGACGTTGGCAAGGCATACTTAGGAACTGAATTATCGATCCATTCATGGTGGATCTGATAGAGGACATGTTAACGTTGGACGCAAATGTTTTTGCGTCTTCAGATTCGGTTGTGGAGGGAAGTTACATGCACTTTAAACTCGTACATGGAGACTTTGGGGTACACATTAGGGGACATACCTGACCATAAAAATTTCATTTACCTCAAGGCAGTAAGTCAGGATAATAGAGACACACAGACCAATGCACCCCGCACTAACCATGTAAGTCAAACTACATTCACACCTCTCCAATCACATATACAAGTCTGCCTGTAATCACTTCACTTCAGTAGGAGCTTGTGTGATTCAAATGCCAGCTAACATAACATTTGGAAGCTGCCCAGTAACAGATGGCAGGACCCAATAATGAATCAAGATAGAAAATGAAGGTTAAGGTTTACCGTCCTATTAAACTTGTGTCACTTATTCAAGAGACAAAAACAATACCTAATTTAGATATGGGGAATTTTGATGTGTACACCCAACAATCTTTTCTGAGCCTCACATTTCCTGCCAATAAGGAAAGCTGTACCAATCTGCTTCCCCATACTTCTGATGATAAGCATGCCCAATGTGTGGGAGCGTCCCTTTTGTAAAGGGGAGGAAATGTCTGAAACTGCACCGTGAGTTGTAAATGTTGAGTTTACATAGGGCATGGCTGCAGCATTTGAGTGCAAGCTCAGCTGGCAACCAGGGAACACTACCAACCCTGGGCTTTTCTGAAAACTAGTGGATGAGGGAAATCCTGAGTGTTTTGGCTTGGGTCAATCAGTGCTTCTTCTTTTTCCAGATGACCCAGCAAAATCAACATATAGGTGAAAGAACTCAAAGTACTTATATTTATGTTTTTCGTCAATATAGTCATAACCCTTGCACTCCCATCTTCTTTCACATGATCAGGGGACTTTTGCAGGCCCATGCAGTTCGTAAGGCGCATGGGGCCCTAACCCTTCAGTGGCCCCAAACCCCATCCCAGTTCACATTCTCCCCTTTGGACCCCGTTCAGCAAGAGATGTCACCCTGGAATCACAGCACTAGTAGTATATATGGATATTAGCCATTTCAATTTAAAATTCATTTCTACACAGGTGAGACCAAGCATACCTCAAAATGAGATACTAATCTTAAGGAAGTAATTTTTAAAACATGATTGTCAGCCATCATGGAGAAGTTTTAAAATATTTAGAAAAATCGGCATTTACAGTGGAAAAATATGGTGAGTGACAAACACTAGGCCACCTCCTTATTGACATGACAAGTGATAATATAGGAAACAAGTCATCCACTCTGATGTGCAACAGTACATCAGTATAGTCTTTCAGTATACAGACATCAAGCAGCAACCACTTGCTGTCCTTTACCAGAGGATAAAAGACAGGAACTTGGGGGGTCATTAGTGATGGCGGAAGGACCGCCAACACCGGGCCGGCAGTGGCGGTTCTTCCACCATTACTAAGCGTTTTACCCACCGCCCAATTAGGATGGCGGTGGGTACCATGGCGGATAAAAAGTCCGTCCGCCACTACACTGTGAAAGGCAATTGTGCTGATTGTCTGGCGGTGGTGTGGGGTACCTGAAATGGTGGCAGTGCCTAGCAGGCCCCATCCACCAAATGAGGATGTTGTGTGGACAAGGCCTTTCCATGGAGGCAAGGCTGGCGGGGATAGGGTTTGTGGGCCCATTATGGCCCCATTTGTCCCAAGGGGAGGTGTTGCTGCTCTGGGAGGGGTACCCGTGGTACCCCCTGCATTTCCCTGCACTGCATGGCAGGCACCGCATGTGCAAGAGAAGCTGCACGGTCCTTGACCATCCACACATGAAACAAAGCCAGTCCTTTCAGATCTTCATCAAAGGACAGCAGACAGAAAGTGGTTAATGTGACTTATGGTTGTTGGAGTGTATTCGAGAGGAAAAGACTCAACTCTCAAAGGTTATTCCTCTGATCAGATCAAGTTGCATTTGTGGATTGTCATTATCATGGTTGTGCTGCTTGTGTGTGGTTTTTCTTGAGGACATTTAGCAACTCTGACAAGGTTGTATGCTGGCTTATACTGGGAGCTTGCTGTGGGACGTGAAGGTAATAATGTTTTTCAAAGCCACATGGAAGGGGTGGTATTGAGTTGGTCTAGCATTGAAGTGATGAAATTTCATTGGTCGGGCCCGCTGCCCACCTGGAGACTCTCTTTTGGAAGAAATGCAGGCATAAACGCCCATGTGACCGAGGTTTAAACATCGGAAGCTGTAGTATTTGGCTCTCAATAGGGTAACAGCTTCAGTCACTATTTAGAAAAGTTTGGAGAAACAAGAGGGCTTTGATTGATTTTAGTTTTTGAGTCTAAAACTAGTCCTGGTTATTGATTTCCTTTATGTGATGTGTAAAGGAGATGCATGATTCAAATATGCTCCCCAAAGTCATTACTTCTGGGCTATTCCATGAGTGGATGTATCAAGCAGTTGGCAAATAGGGACGTGGCTGTGAGAAATTCAACCTTAGGGCCTTATTATGATTTTGAGAGTGCATAGCACTGCTGAACCTGTGGGGGGCAGTCCAAGCATCACCACACTGTGGTACTGCCCATAGTATTACAACTGGGGCAGTTGGACCACCACAGGACTGCTGCGACCAGCATGGATCCAGGAACCTGTGGTGGCTGCGCAGTGGTTAGAGGCTAAGATATGTTGGTGGTGCTCTGGCGGCCCCAGTGACCTTATTTTGAGTTGTCTCTCCACCGCCTTTTTCATAGCAGTGAGCCTTCCATGAAAAGGGTGGGAGAGAAGCAAAAACAGGGCCCTAACAGGGCACCCTGACGCTTTTGGGCCCTGTGATGCATGCAGGGGAGGGGCATGTATTGACCCCCTGGATTTAAACTGCCCAGTTACTGCACAGTGTATGCCAAACCATGCAGGAGGGTGCAGTCAGCATTCTCAGAGTGGGGTTCTGCATATTAGACTCTTTTAGGAGCCTAAAAGACCCCTGCTGTCAGACCTCACACAACCACCTACCAGACCAGGATTAAAGTCCTAATCTGGCAGGTGGCAGCACCATGGTTTTCGCAGACCTACAGCAGACAGCATGTTGCACCATCCGCTGTAGGGCTGCCAAAGTCGTAATATGGCCCATGGCTAGTTAAAAAAATATGTATCTTGTTATCAGAGTTAAAATCCAGACATTCATGTCATGTCAGCGAAAAGCAATTCACTGGTGTTTTGAAATCCTTTGAACTCGCCATCTGATTCTATAACTATGCGTCCTATTTCTATTGAATGGTTTATAGGCTACTGTATCAGTCCAGGTCAGAAAGGACATAAAAAGGTCCATCCATGAAGAGTGTTTAGAGGTCAGATAATTGCATTACTTCATAGGGAGTTACTCTGCAAGCAATAGAGACAAAAAATGTGGTTCAGATAAAAGGCTCGCTGACCTGATCCCAATATTCTCAGCCTCAAACATAAACTGCTATATTTTGTAATATCAAGGCAATTCATACTATAGATGACAGCAGAAGCACTGAATGAGGACCATGCAGGTTTTCCAGTTACACAGAACAGCATTCTATAAAGCATGTAGGTGCATTGAAAAAGAAACCCTTCAGAAATTCTTAAAAGCTGAGCCAATCAGGTATTTAAAATCGAAGCAATGACTGCACATCACTAAGAGACTATAGTGCATGATCGACAAGTTGTGAACCTACCTCAAGCTTCCACTCATGCATGAACACTACCTCATTTGTCTTGTCAGTGCTTAACTTGGCTCAATTAGTTGCAGAAAACGGAGCTCCTGAAGACCGATAGAACAATAGAGTAGACAAAATGTGTCTGACATCCGAAAAAATACTCTTTCATTATGAAGTGTGAATCCACTAGCTCATGGCTGGAGATGACCCTTTCAGGATCTTCACGTACACATTATAGTATCTGGATAACAAAAGATGATTGACTCATGTCTCATAGTGTAAATCTTGACCATTGTCCACTAATCATTTGAGCTGGATGATTGATTTTGTTAATGTGTTGTAAACCTTGAATTAAAGCATGGGGGCACCCAGCTTTGACCTATAATAGCACTTAGCTCGAATACAACAACCCTGAAAATGTTCCTGCTGTTTCTAGACACCAGAAGAGCCACAAAAGCGGCTTGGCTTTGAGTGACATCTTGTTTCACAATTCTAAATATCATTCAATAATTCTCATAAAATGCAGTCAAAGAAAATAGACATTTATAAAAGACTGAATGCCATCTTCAGATCATTAAGGAGACTATTTGATATAAGAGAGCGACCAAGATCTAAAGGAGCTTTTTATTTGGAAGAATTCTCTGTTATATACATTTTTCTTCCCTACTTTCTTCTGATTTCTTAGCCCTTCAACTAATTAAATTTCATACAACATTCATAGGTAACTATTAACTTGATTGGAAACCTTTGAAAAAGTCCTCGCTAACAAGCACCCATGCCACCGAAGTGGGTTACTTTCAAACAAGCTATAAAAATGTTACCTAGTGTCAGCGATACATGGCGTGCTACATTAAAGGTAGAAAATATTGGCACTATTGCTGACAATATTGGTCTACTACATACCACTGTTTTCCTAGTACTCGACAACCCAAATCACAACCCTTTTAATTATACAAAATTATCCCCAGTTTCCATCCTCACATTCCCTGTAGAGATTTCCGAATCAGAAGGAGTTTAACTGCTTCAGAAATAAAGGGTATCAGACAATCAGCTACCTGATACCAAGTCAGGTTGCCGCCCCTTAAGAGGGTCAATGACAGCCATCAGTGGAATCAGAGAAGATGCTTTAGATCTAAGGGACAACGGACAACCTGCATTGTTAGTCCTGTCTACCCTTTAACTGTCAAAAACATACAGGGAGAATGGGGTCAGAGGGAAGTAATTTAAAGACCTACTACTGGTTCACTTCCCTAGTAACAACAATTGAATAACACACAAGAAACTAGGAGGTCTAAAGGCCAAGCAGGTTGCTGGCAAAAAAACTGACAGGAAATATCTCTATGTCAGTTGGTGCCCCAGTCACCATATAACAATGTATACAGAAGTAGAGAAGAAAAAAGGAGGAGCAGTGATATCTAATAATCAATTAGAGAACTGATCAAACCAAATCCAGTACATGTGTATATTGTGGATAACCATCAAACAAACCAAAATGATCAGTCCTATCACTTGGTCGTCCACACTGTGACCTGGCAGGTCCTTAGATCATCTAGACCATATGCCACACAGTCTTTTTTTTTTTTATTTATTTATACGAAAACACATGAGTCGGTTGAGACAGAAACACAGAGAGAGAGAGAGAGAGACAAAAAAAACAACAGTGGCAGAGGAAAACAATTTGTTCGATCCAGTACATCTCCAACAGTTGACATTTTGCAGCAAAACCATAGAAAACAACATTATAAATGAACAAAGTTATATACGTGACAAACTTAATTAAATCCACTAGGAAATTATACAAAATCAAGATAAGTCCCCCCATTTACATCTCGAGATAGTTTGTAACCAACCCCCAAATCTGTTCCCCAATCTTCTTTCTACGGGAGCTCTTTAAGGCATAGAGACTATGTTCCATATTGTGTATTGAAAAAAAGCGAGCCCGCCAGTCTTCAAAAGCGGGCGGTTCTTGTTGCAGCCATGCAGATGCCATACATAGCCTGTACACTGCAGTTACTAAAAAAATAAGTTTAGCATGTTTCTTCGAGATACTAGTATTCTCTGTGCCCATTTCAACACCCAGTAATATCTGTGTTACTGTTAATTGTATCGGGCTACCGACTATTGCCGAGACACATTTTTCTATCTGAGACAACACGGGAGCTAACACAGTGCATGTACAAAATATATGGACATCATCCGCTGAGATAAACCCACACCGAAAGCATTTACCGATAGCATCCCCGACCATTTAGACACCTTATCTTGGGTATAATATAAATTATAAATTGATTTAAAATGTTGAGCCACCAACTTTGCTGACAAGAATAAATCTTTAGCCATAACTAGTGAAGTTTCCATTTGGATGTCCTGTCTGCCTAGTCTAGCACACCATTTAATATTCTGTTGCTCAAGATCATTTTCTTTAGTGTCTAACAAATGTTTATATAGTACTCCAATTCTTACCCCTTTCATAATGTCTTCAATTAAAGAATCCGGTTTGAAGTTACCTCCCAAATCCGTTAAATAATTACAAATCTGTAAGTATTTAGCTAAATGGTCTCTAGGGAGAGAATATTGTTCTCGTAATTGTTCAAAAGATTTACAATAACTAGCATCATACAAATCCCCCACCACTCTAATACCTTTCTCCCTCCAATTAAGTACAATTCTATCCCAGATATCTAAGGGTAGGAAAAACGACGATAAGAATGGGGTATACCAAGTTATTTTCCCAAGACCCAGTAGTCTCCGAACTATATGCCATACCTTATATACAGCTATCATTGTCTTAAAACGAGTACGTTTGTAGTAGCTTTGTTCAAGATACTTAAATAAACAATTCTTGACTTTTACCTCCAGCAGCATTTGATAGATCGATGGAGAATCTGCAGGTCTTGCAGGATCTTTGCCAGTTAGTAAAATTCCCATTCCTTGCAATATACAGGCATAATAATAAAGTGTGAAATCTGGAACCGACCAACCTCCCACCTTTCTTGGGAGAATCATGAAGCGCCCAGCCCTTCTAGCCTTCCCTCCAGACCATATAAAGCGCATACAAACTGTCTGCAGTTGTTTCAAACTGGTATTTGGGACTTCTAGGGGTATACATCGGAAAAAATATAGAATTTGAGGCAGAATCAGCATTTTTAATAAATTGCAACGACCTACTAATGAAAGGTGTAAACATTCTGCCTGATCTAGTTTTTTCTTAGCACTAACTAGGAGCTGATCCCAATTAGTTTTAACTGAGGCAGTTGTACTAGCCCGCAGCGTGACTCCCAAATATACCACCTCCTGACAAAGTCTAGCATCAGTGTAGTTTGATATATTTATACTGAGTAACTGGGTTTTTGCTGCATTTAATTTGTATCCGGATGATTTACCAAATTCTAGGGCCAGATGTTCTATAGCCTGCATTGCCATGATAGGTTTGGACGTGACCACTGCTACGTCGTCAGCATATGCTAGCACCTTGGCATGATATATATGTACTTTTAATGGAGTAATGTTAACATTGGAGTCCAGTATTCTTAAGAAAGGCTCAATGTATAGAGCAAATAGTAAGGGGGAGCAGGGACACCCCTGTCTGGTCCCCCTACCTATTTGCACTGCTGCTGATTTCAAGCCCATGGCATTAATCCGGGCTACCGGTTGCTGATACAAAACCTGTATTGATTTAATGAACTCAGGACCAAAACCACGACTCTTCAAGTTATCCCACAGAAAGGGCCACGCCACACGGTCGAAAGCCTTTTCGGCATCCAATAAAATCAAGCAAAAGGGTTCCCTGGTTGCCTTAGCATAATCAATTAGTGTTATCACTCTTCTAACATGATTAGTTGTACCACGTTGTGGAATAAATCAATGTTGTATTTTAGAAACAAGACCCGAAATAACCCCAGAAAGCCTATTTGCTAAAATATGCGAATACATTTTACCGTCTACATTTAGTAGCGATATAGGGCGATATGACCCCGGTAGGTTAGGTGGCTTGCCCTTTTTGTGAAACACCACTATAGTCGCTTCTTGCCAAGTTTTAGGTGCAAATCCTTTCTGTGCTGTGAGCATCGTTGTCAAAAGGTCGTTTTTTAGAAATGCAAAAAAGGTTTTATATATTTCTAAGGGTAATTTATCTGGGCCAGCAGCCTTGCCCAATGCCAATCCATTTATCACTGCTTCCAATTCCTCCAGAGTGATAGGCGCATCTAACCTTACCCTATCATCTTCCAGAAGGTCTTTCGTGCAATATTGCCTAATCAATGATGCGGAATTGTCACTATCATACACATCCCCCTGATAAAGTAACTTATAAAACTGTCTGAATATCTCCAAAATGCCCTGTTCATCTTTAACAGAGTCGCCTTTGTGATCTAATGTCTCATCGATCCGTTGGGCTGCTGCTTTTGCTCTTAATCTTTGGGCGAGGCATCTTCCACTTGCCTCACCATATTCATAATGATTTTGTCTTTTAGAAATGAATTTTTTAGCAGCTTCCTGTGACCACTTCAAATTTATTCTTGCCTTCATTAATCTCTACTTCGATATTACTCCCTGCCTGTATCCCATGCCACACAGTCTTGATGAGAACTGGATACGGTCCACAGTGTACCTCCAATTGTTGGTCAGATAGTGATGGTCAATAGGAATTGGTGAAAAACAGTGCAACATACAAAAAAGTGGTGAGTCTTACAATAGGGTGATATGTCTGAAACAGATACTTTAATAGAAACCAGGCACATCCCCTAGTTAAAAGAAAGGAACAGCGCAAATGACAGTATGAAACAAATGACTGTCGCAATTAGGGCCAACATGTTTCTGCCTACCGGGCAACACGTCCCTTGGCTTTCGTCAGGGCCTCTGCTCTAAATGGTTGCTACTGTTATATGTGTTAGAAAACAAAAAAGTATATGACAAGTCAATGAACAAGAGTATAAGAGTAGGGACGATACAACCTGTACCCACAGTTAATTACTCATCCTCCTTGTCAGTAGGTGCTCAACTAGATCCAACATGACAGGGGACTGGACCTCACCTCACCTGGACCGAGCTCAGGTATACGAGGCCCCACACTCTCCGTCAGTGCCACCAAACTCTCCTGAGGCTTGGGGAGGACCAACAATTGGAGGTACACTGTGGACCGTATCCAGTACTCATCAAGACTGTGTGGCATATGGTCTAGATGATCTAAGGACCTGCCAGGTCACAGTGTGGACGACCAAGTGATAGGACTGATCATTTGGTTTGTTTGATGCTTATCCACAATATGCACATGTAGTGGATTTGGTTTGATCAGTTCTCTAATTGATTATTAGATATCACTGCTCCTCCTTTTTTCTTCTCTACTTCTGTATACATTGTTATATGGTGACTGGGGCACCAAGTGACATAGAGATATTTCCTACCCTTTAACTGTCCATTGACACCATGGTTCCAGAGCTCTCTTAAATCACTTGTAAAATGTGTTTAACTTCTTTAGAAACAAGTGCCATTGAATTGGGTCCCATCTAAAAAAGCATGGGCATCAGATCAAACTTGGACAACATTCTTTAAATCCCCCAAAAATATCATTTTGGTTCCCACAGGGCTCAGCCCTTTCACATCTTCCCTTCAATCTATGTATGTTACAGTTAGCCACATGAATTAATAGAGAAAACTCCATTGCAAGATATATGCTGATGATACCCTGTCTCTGGTTGACTTCAGCAGCAATTTCAAAAAGGCGGATACTATGGCGGACCTTCTATGGGTGTCAATAAAAGACTTTTGCCATAACAGTGATAAAATCAAGATTGGATGAGTGCTGGCCTGTCCATCTGACTCTCCTACCTGGCCTTAGGAATTCTCATGGAATCTGGGTGTTCTCTTCAACTATTAGCCACCATTTGACCATAAGATACTTGCTATTATAAAAAAGACATTACATCACTAAGTCGACGTACCCAACGCAGAGTGCTGATATGCTTAGCTTTGGAAGTCGTCAATGCAATGAGAACGTCTCAAAATGCCTGTGAGATTTTTTTCATTTCCACCTACAGATCACACCCTGTGCTCCTTGTTCATTTCAAAATGGCACTTACCCAAATATGAAGGCAGATTTGCACAACTGACAGCTTTGGAACTCTGTAGCAATCTCCCCAAAGACTGGAGGCCAGTAAACAACTTCACCAGCTTCAAAACTAAAACAAGATCAAAAGCTTGCATACCCTACAATCTTTCCCTCAGGCCTACTTTACCCATTAAATGTGCTTGCATATTTGATGACCTTTTAACTTGAACTTCAGTCTCGCTATATTCGTTTTCTTTGCTATTTGTATTCTATGGTGTCTCTCCTTGTTAGTCTCATGGGTCTGACAATTATTTGATAATTTGTTATGTGCCTTTCATATAGTAAATAACAGCATTGCAGGAACTAGAGCCGTAAATTAGCCATTTACTAATAATTATGAATGATTTTTGGCCGTTTGTTTCCCCAGAGATCCGTATAGAGGAATAATAGAAAATTTGAACCTCCTGTTAGAATGCCACAAGATTCAAATAGTAGGTTTAGGAGTGAGCTTTATTCCATGCAGCACAGTACTGGAATGACAGGAAATGACCAGCTAGACATAGCAACAACAGCCACCCCACTTTCTGTATTCCAGGATTTCACCACAGCACACGCATAGTGTATAAAGGAATACAAGTTATACACATAATGGAAGATAAGAAAATATAACACATTTCCCTCCTATAAATAAATACAAACAAAAAAAAGGAAAGCAAAACCAAATAAGCTCTCAATAGTAAGAGACTATACGAAAGCTCCTAACTTGACAGGTGGACATCTCACACGGCCATCAAATTCCACACGAGAATCTATATAATCACCACTTCTCAACACATCAGAATTCCTGTTCTCAACTACTTCTATTTCATTCAGTATCTTGCCTCACCAAAAGTGTTCTGTGGTGACTACAAGTTTGCACAGAGAACTCTCCACCAAGTCTCACCAAGTGTTCCTCCTGCTCCTGTTGGGGGGCATCTCATTACCTCTTTTACACTTAGCTAGTCTTCTCACATTCCAAACTTTATTGTCCAGGGTAACCACACTCTTGTTGTACACCTTAATATTCCTCATAGCTTATCAAATCTGGGTGCACCTTTGGTGACACACCCTGGTTTGCGCACCCTCATCTGATCTCCAATTGCAAAAGAGGGTACTGTTACTTTCCATCTAGCATCATAGGCTTCTTTACCTTTTCCTGTTTCGTCTTTATTCTTTCACTTAATTCTTCAACATCCATTTTCCATGACCCTTGCTTGTTTCTTCTTAAACCACCATGGACACAATTTAGAAACTGTATGTTTTTTCCTTAAGACCCTAAAGGGACTAATCTCTGTGGTACTCTGAGGAGTGATGGAATACCACCACAGTTTCTCTCTTAACCTGTCTCTTCAATTACCACCACATGTCCATACAATACTCAACACACAGTTAAATCTCCCAACCTTTTCATTACCTTGTGGCTGTGGGGACATGTTGAATATTGCTATACTAAAGAAAACTCTGCATTTCCTAAGACATCAAGTGTTGTCCATTGTCCAATATCAACACTTCTGGATAACCTTATTTTGCAAAAACTTATTTGAAAAAATTCAATATTGGCACCAAAAGTGGGTGTGGCACTAACTTAACTTATAGGTATTTTGAAGGTAGTTGACAAGAACCACTGCAAAGCGGGTGATGAAGCGAGTTTCAACAATAAAATACGTTTACTTTATGCATGGTTTGTACTAATTCAACCTAGTTTAAAAATGCATATACATGAACATATGGGAATTAACATTATGTGCTCTTGTTGCATTTGCGAGTATGTTTAAAAATAATAAATTAACTTTGTCTTTTCGTTTTGTCAACATTAATTGCGGCTGTTTAAATAATAGCATGTGCTTATTTTTAAATGTGCTTTCGTCTATGTCGTGTCTTTATGTGGCAAAGGCTCGTGGATAATCCTGAGGCTCGTGTGAAGAAGGTCTTTATAATCGCTGCTTAATCATGCTTAAAGCTAGTTAACATAAACTAATGGGTTAACATTAGTAAAGGGGGTGGGTAACAGAACCACTTTCATTACTCAAATTAATTAATATTTTGTGTTTCTTTGCATACTAGTTCCTCGATAAAGAGGCCTGAGGCCTCGCTTTAAAATGGGTGTTTGGAACCCTGTCGTGATGAGCGAGCACAGCTAAAGAACGTGGATAAACCTGCCACAAATGATGTCCATCAGTAAAATAAGCTAATGGAACTGTGCAAGATGTGCTCCGTGTTGAATAATTTCCAAGAACAGTAACCGTCAGAATAGCCAAGCTGAGGAAGCAGCGAACTGTTATTTAATAAGTTGTTGCAAATACCTCGGAAGCTAATGTCGCTTGTGGACAATAAACAAAGACGTTTAAGAAAGGCACGATTTTGGAATGAGAAAAGAATGATCTAATGTGGACTGACGGCTGTCAGCCAATAAGAGCGCTGGATGTCTTTTAAAAAGTATTCTTTTAGCTAGTTTTAGATAGAGAAAAGGTATAAAACTTGGCCCCTTGGGAGGAGCTTGGCTGGCTCGTTCCTGAATCCTGAAGGGCGTGAGATGCTGACGGACTTGTGACTCAAGTAAGGGAAACCTGAACTAATGTCTTTTCTTTTAGGTTCCAATTAGTTTAGTTAGGGAAATGAGGTTCTTTCTGCTTTAATACTTTTCATGCTGATTCGTTTTGAACTGACATTCTAATGTGCCTTTACCTAATGAAATGAATGCTTTTTAGTGCTGAATAAAAGGATTTCTTTATTAAAAATGCTTTTTATTTGAAAATAAAATTAATAAAATAGATTTTGAAATGACAAGCTGGTCTTGTTTATTTAGAGTCTAGTTACCATTAGTTAATCCATTGCCTAGGTGACTTAATTAAATGTCTTTATTTTAAAAAAAACATGATAATGATAAACTGCAGTTGTAGATAAATGTAAATAGTTTTATGATTAGTTCCGATTAATTAGGTCACATGATTCAGTTGGCCAATTCATGTCTCAGTCATATATGGGCCTTGTGAAGAGTTTATGATTAATGATGAGTATCATGGTGTAGGTTGTGCTTTTGAGACAGAATTTCTTTAGGCCCGCTGGATCCCGGGCTTCACTAGGTAAAGAATGGAATTGTCCTGAAATGTCAAAACCAAGCTTCTGACATGGTAAATTTGGCAATGGCACAGGGCTGAAGTGGAGCAGGGGCGGGTCTTAACATCTTTTCACTTTTGCCACAAACATTGCATTCTCTTACTCCTTTGTTTGCCATCATGTCAAGTCCTGGCCACAAAAACATGTATGCATTAGTCTCTTCCTCAAAGACATAATAGAATGTCCTTCATGTGCCAAACACAGAAAAGAATCCTGCATGACTATAGGTAGAATACATTTTCCATCCTTGAAAATCAAATCTCCATCCTTTTAAATTCCTCAGCCACTCTCCAAAGAGGCATAAGCTCCTCGGGCACAGCTCTTTTAAATCTTCATGGGGAAAACGTGAGAGAAAATCAGCCATTACACGGCATTTTCCAGGCGCATATTTAACTGTGAAACAATACTCCTGCAACCATGACACTAATCTTGTGGTGCGTGCAGTGGCATTCCAATCACCTCCTGGAGAAAGTATCCCAACCAAAGGCTTTTGCTCAGTTCTTAGCACAAACCATGAAACCCAAATGTAATTTTGAACTGCCCACTTCCCCACATACATGCTAATAGATCTTTTCTGTTACTGCATATCTTTTATCAGTTTCAGTGACGGTGCAAGATGCAAAGGTAACATTCCATATTTCCTTACCACATCTCTGGGACAAAACTCCGCCAATCCCATACATGCTAGTATCCACTGTAATGCCCTCCACACACATGCAAAAAGGTTTCAATGTTGGTGCTCCGACAATCTCATTTTTCACTTGATAAAAAGCAGACTGCTGTGTCTTGGTCCATACAAATTCAACATTTTCCTTTGAGCTCTCTAAGAGGCTCCATTTTTGTAGCATAGTCCTTAATAAATTTGCTACAGTTCTCACAAAATCCTGAAAATTATAGCAGTTTTCCACGATTGTCAGGAACAGGGTCCTTAATAATTACATCTACTAACAATGTCTTAGGTGCCTCACATCTTGCAACACACTGCGTCCCAAATATTCCACTGATTTTGGAAAACATGTCAATTTTGTCTCTTTCAATGTCAGACCATTTTTCTTTAGCACACCACACACTTTTTTCAAATGTTCCATATGCTCTTTTTCAATTCTAGAAATGATCAGCACATAATCTTGAAAACATTTAACACACGTCTCCATACCCTGGAATAAATGGAACATTGCCATATAAAACACAGATGCCGCAGAGGCTAACCCAAATGGCATTATCTTAACTGGAAGAATCCCTGCAGTGTAAGGAATGCAGTAAGGAGGTGGGAATCTTCGGTAAAACTCTATTTAATGATACGCTGACCTTATGTCCAGGTTGGAGAATATCTTTGCACCAATAAGCAAACAAACAACCCCATTTATTTTGGGTAGGGGTGACAATCTACCACAATATAGGTATTTACAGCCAAAGGTCAAAGTAATTTATAGTGATGAATATTTAAAATCTTACAACATTGCACATCAGAAAGAAACACAATTTGAACATATATTCCAAGATGAAATCACATAAAATGTCATTTCGTGACCTTTACAAACAATTTAAGTATTTGCAATAATCACGTCTCTGAGTTTCCTTTTAACTAACAGTAGGAACTTTACAAAGGAAGCTTTTAAAACAATATCATTTGAGACCATACACCTAACCCGGCTTGCTTGCATGTCCATATGCCGCGTGATTTGAGAGGAACCTTAAGTAATGTTTTCCTCTCTTGAAGGAGTTCAGGGCAGGTACACAGAAGACGTTGAATGTCTTCCTCGCCCGTATTACATAGTCTACATTTCGTTTGGGTTTCTTGAAATTCCCATGGGGGGAGGTATTTACAGCCCTATGGTCCACACATAGCCTGTCACGGCAGCGGCAGACAAAGAACCCAAACAAGAATAACAGTTGTGATGCCACTAACCTGAGGTATCTAGCCAGCGGGGACCACAGCTTGAAGGTAATCTTCCCTATACCCTATAGCGCTGACCCTCCCCGCGTGATACACACACAAGGGACAGGTAGCCCTTTGGGCAGGGGGAAGGAGGGTTTGATCGGGGAGGTAGTGTAGACACCCTTCGTGGTCTGGTCAGAGGATTGGGATGTCTTCAATACGGAAGTAACTCTGGAAACACAATAACAATCTATTAGGATAAGGACATGCGGTAGGAGGTATGTCTCAGAATCACTGAATACAGTGCATACGTACTGAAAGCCTTCTCTTGGGGAAGCGGGAAGTCGGAGAAAAACTCGGTACCAATTGAGAAGGGTTCTAGAGGCTGTTACATCACAGCCTGGATCCGCAATAGTTCTGGCCACAATAGTCTAACCCAAAGCAGTTATCAACACTGCTAGCGGCAAAGCTCACTTCAATGTTTGTACAACGTGTGGCAATGTCAATATCAAGCGGACTACAAAGTACTAAATAATATGACAGCACGGCCGTGCTCTAAACTGGCGGTCCTACCTCGAACTCGAGGCAGCACAAAACGGGAAACAGCGACTCCTCCAGCGGGAAAGAAAGCGTCCGCCCAACAGCGCCTCGCGGCTCCTCCAGCGGGAAAGAAAGCGTCCGCCCAACAGCGTCTCGCGGCTCCTCCAGCGGGAAAGAAAGCGTCCGCCCAACAGCGCCTCGCGGCTCCTCAGGAAAAATACAAAATGCAGCTCAGGTCCAACGCGGTGATTACCCGGAAGGATTGACAAGCACCGGGAAAATGGGAAGGGAGTGATTTATAGCCGCCTAGTGGTCGTGTTCCGTTTTGTCATGCCCCTGAGCTTTCTGGGACATGTAGTGCTGCAGCCTACTCTTCCTCTATAGCTATGGGTAATCGCTACAGAACCCCCTCTCGAGGAACGCCGACCCGGCGGTCGTCCAGGCTTTCCAGGATGCTGCCTATGAAACTGCACCACTAGGTCAGGGCAGTGGAGATTCTGCACAGGTTCCCATGTCCTTTCTTCTGCCCCAAAACCCTTCCAACTAACCAGGTATTGCACTCTACCTCGGTGGAGCCTGGAATCCAACAATTCCTCTACCTCATATTCCTCCAACCCGTCCACCAACACAGGGGAAGGATGCAGGGGTAACCTAGTGTCCACAGGGCAAGGAAGAAGGAGGGACACATGAAAAACAGGATGGATCCGCCAGGTACGGGGAATAGCCAGTTTCATCGCCACAGGGTTGATGACTTCCTCGACACTATAGGGACCAATATATCTCGGTTTCAGTTTGTTAATACCCTGAAGGTGAATGTTTTTTGAGGAAAGACATACCTTGTCCCCCACTTTATAGCACGGTTCAGGAGAGCGTTTCTTGTCGGCGTTGCGTTTCTGCGATGCTTGAGCATCTGCCAAGTGGTGTTTCGCATCTATTCGAACCGCCTGGAGATGAGCGTGATGTTCCTGAATGCTGGGAAGGTTGGATGACAATGGCCAGTCAAAGGGGAGGATGTTCGGGTGATACCCAAGAAGACAAAAGAAAGGGGAACAACCCAATGTGGAGTGTTCGGTGTTGTTATACGTGAATTCCGCCAACCATAAGAGGGTGACCCAATCTGTTGAATTCTGCAGGGTGAAGCACCCCAGATATTGTTCTATAGTCTGGTTGAGCCTCTCCGTTTTGCCATCCGTCTGTGGGTGATAGCTCGAAGAGAGCCTGACATCGATAGCTAACGACTCACACAGGGCTTTCCAAAAGCGGGATGTGAACTGAGTACCCCTGTCTGTGATGAAGACCCTCGGAATGCCATGGGCTCTGATAAGATGCTGCAATATCACCATGGCCAGTTCAGCGGATGTGGGTAGGCCCTCCAAAGGCACAAAATGACCCATTTTGGTCAAATGATCTATAAGCACCAGTATAGTAGTTTTTCCTTGACATAAGGGCATCTCCACTATGAAGTCCATGGAGACGGTATGCCACGGTGCAGGGGGTATAGGAATCTGACGTAACAGCCCCGTAGGTCGGGTGTGTTTGGCTTTGCTCTGGGTGCACACAGAACAGTTTCTTACGTATTTCTTGACGTCGTTCCTTAAAGTAGGCCACCAAAACGATCGTTCGATGGTGGCTATTGTTTTGTACACCCCCCAATGTCCTCCTAACACCGAATCATGTGCCCAAGAGAGCACTTGCATTTGCAACCCAGGGTCAGGCACGTACAAGGCGTGTCGATAGTACAGGAGCTCATCCGTTTGCGACCGCCAATGGGGTTCTTCCTGCAGCCAAGACTGAGCATCAACCTCCGTTAAAGCCACTCGGATGTCCTCGATAAAATCACTGGAGGTGAGTAAGGCTATGGTGCTTTCTGGAAAGGATTTGGCAGGCAGGATATACGTGGGTTCCTCTGGAACTACTGACGTGGTGTTTTGGGTGTCTTGATTCCTGGATAGGATTTACAAAAAGGGGGGTGGTGGTGATGAACAGAGTGTCTGAGTTAAACAGACCACTCTAACCCAGTCCAAAGATCAGGGCTTGATCCATCACCGTTATTTATCTCACTGCCCCATCCCAGCTCAGAACCTGGCTATATGCAAATCAGTCTGTCCCTGGCCCAGTGCATCATGGGAACAGGGCAGACTAAACTACCAAGCCAATTCTTCACCAGAAAGGAGACAAGCTACCGGGGACCGGTTTCTGGCATTTCAGCCTTCTTCGGCCCGGCTTGCTTGAATCCTGATGGAGCAGTGAGAAAGGGACTCATGTCTGAGTATACCCTGCCACACCTATAGTGGCCAAAAACGATTTACAAAAAGGGGGTGGTGATGAACAGAGTGTCTGAGTTAAACAGACCACTCTTACCCAGTCCAAAGATCAGGGCTTGATCCATCACCGTTATTTATCTCACTGCCCCATCCCAGCTCAGAACCTGGCTATATGCAAATCAGTCTGTCCCTGGCCCAGTGCATCATGGGAACAGGGCAGACTAAACTACCAAGCCAATTCTTCACCAGAAAGGAGACAAGCTACCGGGGACCGGTTTCTGGCATTTCAGCCTTCTTCGGCCCGGCTTGCTTGAATCCTGATGGAGCAGTGAGAAAGGGACTCATGTCTGAGTATACCCTGCCACACCTATAGTGGCCAAAAACGATTTACAAAAAGGGGGTGGTGATGAACAGAGTGTCTGAGTTAAACAGACCACTCTTACCCAGTCCAAAGATCAGGGCTTGATCCATCACCGTTATTTATCTCACTGCCCCATCCCAGCTCAGAACCTGGCTATATGCAAATCAGTCTGTCCCTGGCCCAGTGCATCATGGGAACAGGGCAGACTAAACTACCAAGCCAATTCTTCACCAGAAAGGAGACAAGCTACCGGGGACCGGTTTCTGGCATTTCAGCCTTCTTCGGCCCGGCTTGCTTGAATCCTGATGGAGCAGTGAGAAAGGGACTCATGTCTGAGTATACCCTGCCACACCTATAGTGGCCAAAAACGATTTACAAAAAGGGGGGTGGTGATGAACAGAGTGTCTGAGTTAAACAGACCACTCTTACCCAGTCCAAAGATCAGGGCTTGATCCATCACCGTTATTTATCTCACTGCCCCATCCCAGCTCAGAACCTGGCTATATGCAAATCAGTCTGTCCCTGGCCCAGTGCATCATGGGAACAGGGCAGACTAAACTACCAAGCCAATTCTTCACCAGAAAGGAGACAAGCTACCGTGGACCGGTTTCTGGCATTTCAGCCTTCTTCGGCCCGGCTTGCTTGAATCCTGATGGAGCAGTGAGAAAGGGACTCATGTCTGAGTATACCCTGCCACACCTATAGTGGCCAAAAACGATTTACAAAAAGGGGGTGGTGATGAACAGAGTGTCTGAGTTAAACAGACCACTCTTACCCAGTCCAAAGATCAGGGCTTGATCCATCACCGTTATTTATCTCACTGCCCCATCCCAGCTCAGAACCTGGCTATATGCAAATCAGTCTGTCCCTGGCCCAGTGCATCATGGGAACAGGGCAGACTAAACTACCAAGCCAATTCTTCACCAGAAAGGAGACAAGCTACCGGGGACCGGTTTCTGGCATTTCAGCCTTCTTCGGCCCGGCTTGCTTGAATCCTGATGGAGCAGTGAGAAAGGGACTCATGTCTGAGTATACCCTGCCACACCTATAGTGGCCAAAAACGATTTACAAAAAGGGGGTGGTGATGAACAGAGTGTCTGAGTTAAACAGACCACTCTTACCCAGTCCAAAGATCAGGGCTTGATCCATCACCGTTATTTATCTCACTGCCCCATCCCAGCTCAGAACCTGGCTATATGCAAATCAGTCTGTCCCTGGCCCAGTGCATCATGGGAACAGGGCAGACTAAACTACCAAGCCAATTCTTCACCAGAAAGGAGACAAGCTACCGGGGACCGGTTTCTGGCATTTCAGCCTTCTTCGGCCCGGCTTGCTTGAATCCTGATGGAGCAGTGAGAAAGGGACTCATGTCTGAGTATACCCTGCCACACCTATAGTGGCCAAAAACGATTTACAAAAAGGGGGTGGTGATGAACAGAGTGTCTGAGTTAAACAGACCACTCTTACCCAGTCCAAAGATCAGGGCTTGATCCATCACCGTTATTTATCTCACTGCCCCATCCCAGCTCAGAACCTGGCTATATGCAAATCAGTCTGTCCCTGGCCCAGTGCATCATGGGAACAGGGCAGACTAAACTACCAAGCCAATTCTTCACCAGAAAGGAGACAAGCTACCGGGGACCGGTTTCTGGCATTT
This sequence comes from Lissotriton vulgaris, assembly GCF_964263255.1. Lineage (NCBI taxonomy): Eukaryota > Metazoa > Chordata > Amphibia > Caudata > Salamandridae > Lissotriton > Lissotriton vulgaris. The sequence continues at coordinate 1,141,552,540 of NC_141691.1, read as the reverse complement.
CAGCCTTCTTCGGCCCGGCTTGCTTGAATCCTGATGGAGCAGTGAGAAAGGGACTCATGTCTGAGTATACCCTGCCACACCTATAGTGGCCAAAAACGATTTACAAAAAGGGGGTGGTGATGAACAGAGTGTCTGAGTTAAACAGACCACTCTTACCCAGTCCAAAGATCAGGGCTTGATCCATCACCGTTATTTATCTCACTGCCCCATCCCAGCTCAGAACCTGGCTATATGCAAATCAGTCTGTCCCTGGCCCAGTGCATCATGGGAACAGGGCAGACTAAACTACCAAGCCAATTCTTCACCAGAAAGGAGACAAGCTACCGGGGACCGGTTTCTGGCATTTCAGCCTTCTTCGGCCCGGCTTGCTTGAATCCTGATGGAGCAGTGAGAAAGGGACTCATGTCTGAGTATACCCTGCCACACCTATAGTGGCCAAAAACGATTTACAAAAAGGGGGTGGTGATGAACAGAGTGTCTGAGTTAAACAGACCACTCTTACCCAGTCCAAAGATCAGGGCTTGATCCATCACCGTTATTTATCTCACTGCCCCATCCCAGCTCAGAACCTGGCTATATGCAAATCAGTCTGTCCCTGGCCCAGTGCATCATGGGAACAGGGCAGACTAAACTACCAAGCCAATTCTTCACCAGAAAGGAGACAAGCTACCGGGGACCGGTTTCTGGCATTTCAGCCTTCTTCGGCCCGGCTTGCTTGAATCCTGATGGAGCAGTGAGAAAGGGACTCATGTCTGAGTATACCCTGCCACACCTATAGTGGCCAAAAACGATTTACAAAAAGGGGGTGGTGATGAACAGAGTGTCTGAGTTAAACAGACCACTCTTACCCAGTCCAAAGATCAGGGCTTGATCCATCACCGTTATTTATCTCACTGCCCCATCCCAGCTCAGAACCTGGCTAAATGCAAATCAGTCTGTCCCTGGCCCAGTGCATCATGGGAACAGGGCAGACTAAACTACCAAGCCAATTCTTCACCAGAAAGGAGACAAGCTACCGGGGACCGGTTTCTGGCATTTCAGCCTTCTTCGGCCCGGCTTGCTTGAATCCTGATGGAGCAGTGAGAAAGGGACTCATGTCTGAGTATACCCTGCCACACCTATAGTGGCCAAAAACGATTTACAAAAAGGGGGTGGTGATGAACAGAGTGTCTGAGTTAAACAGACCACTCTTACCCAGTCCAAAGATCAGGGCTTGATCCATCACCGTTATTTATCTCACTGCCCCATCCCAGCTCAGAACCTGGCTATATGCAAATCAGTCTGTCCCTGGCCCAGTGCATCATGGGAACAGGGCAGACTAAACTACCAAGCCAATTCTTCACCAGAAAGGAGACAAGCTACCGGGGACCGGTTTCTGGCATTTCAGCCTCCTTCGGCCCGGCTTGCTTGAATCCTGATGGAGCAGTGAGAAAGGGACTCATGTCTGAGTATACCCTGCCACACCTATAGTGGCCAAAAACGATTTACAAAAAGGGGGTGGTGATGAACAGAGTGTCTGAGTTAAACAGACCACTCTTACCCAGTCCAAAGATCAGGGCTTGATCCATCACCGTTATTTATCTCACTGCCCCATCCCAGCTCAGAACCTGGCTATATGCAAATCAGTCTGTCCCTGGCCCAGTGCATCATGGGAACAGGGCAGACTAAACTACCAAGCCAATTCTTCACCAGAAAGGAGACAAGCTACCGGGGACCGGTTTCTGGCATTTCAGCCTTCTTCGGCCCGGCTTGCTTGAATCCTGATGGAGCAGTGAGAAAGGGACTCATGTCTGAGTATACCCTGCCACACCTATAGTGGCCAAAAACGATTTACAAAAAGGGGGTGGTGATGAACAGAGTGTCTGAGTTAAACAGACCACTCTTACCCAGTCCAAAGATCAGGGCTTGATCCATCACCGTTATTTATCTCACTGCCCCATCCCAGCTCAGAACCTGGCTATATGCAAATCAGTCTGTCCCTGGCCCAGTGCATCATGGGAACAGGGCAGACTAAACTACCAAGCCAATTCTTCACCAGAAAGGAGACAAGCTACCGGGGACCGGTTTCTGGCATTTCAGCCTTCTTCGGCCCGGCTTGCTTGAATCCTGATGGAGCAGTGAGAAAGGGACTCATGTCTGAGTATACCCTGCCACACCTATAGTGGCCAAAAACGATTTACAAAAAGGGGGTGGTGATGAACAGAGTGTCTGAGTTAAACAGACCACTCTTACCCAGTCCAAAGATCAGGGCTTGATCCATCACCGTTATTTATCTCACTGCCCCATCCCAGCTCAGAACCTGGCTATATGCAAATCAGTCTGTCCCTGGCCCAGTGCATCATGGGAACAGGGCAGACTAAACTACCAAGCCAATTCTTCACCAGAAAGGAGACAAGCTACCGGGGACCGGTTTCTGGCATTTCAGCCTTCTTCGGCCCGGCTTGCTTGAATCCTGATGGAGCAGTGAGAAAGGGACTCATGTCTGAGTATACCCTGCCACACCTATAGTGGCCAAAAACGATTTACAAAAAGGGGGGTGGTGATGAACAGAGTGTCTGAGTTAAACAGACCACTCTTACCCAGTCCAAAGATCAGGGCTTGATCCATCACCGTTATTTATCTCACTGCCCCATCCCAGCTCAGAACCTGGCTATATGCAAATCAGTCTGTCCCTGGCCCAGTGCATCATGGGAACAGGGCAGACTAAACTACCAAGCCAATTCTTCACCAGAAAGGAGACAAGCTACCGGGGACCGGTTTCTGGCATTTCAGCCTTCTTCGGCCCGGCTTGCTTGAATCCTGATGGAGCAGTGAGAAAGGGACTCATGTCTGAGTATACCCTGCCACACCTATAGTGGCCAAAAACGATTTACAAAAAGGGGATGGTGATGAACAGAGTGTCTGAGTTAAACAGACCACTCTTACCCAGTCCAAAGATCAGGGCTTGATCCATCACCGTTATTTATCTCACTGCCCCATCCCAGCTCAGAACCTGGCTATATGCAAATCAGTCTGTCCCTGGCCCAGTGCATCATGGGAACAGGGCAGACTAAACTACCAAGCCAATTCTTCACCAGAAAGGAGACAAGCTACCGGGGACCGGTTTCTGGCATTTCAGCCTTCTTCGGCCCGGCTTGCTTGAATCCTGATGGAGCAGTGAGAAAGGGACTCATGTCTGAGTATACCCTGCCACACCTATAGTGGCCAAAAACGATTTACAAAAAGGGGGTGGTGATGAACAGAGTGTCTGAGGTAAACAGACCACTCTTACCCAGTCCAAAGATCAGGGCTTGATCCATCACCGTTATTTATCTCACTGCCCCATCCCAGCTCAGAACCTGGCTATATGCAAATCAGTCTGTCCCTGGCCCAGTGCATCATGGGAACAGGGCAGACTAAACTACCAAGCCAATTCTTCACCAGAAAGGAGACAAGCTACCGGGGACCGGTTTCTGGCATTTCAGCCTTCTTCGGCCCGGCTTGCTTGAATCCTGATGGAGCAGTGAGAAAGGGACTCATGTCTGAGTATACCCTGCCACACCTATAGTGGCCAAAAACGATTTACAAAAAGGGGGTGGTGATGAACAGAGTGTCTGAGTTAAACAGACCACTCTTACCCAGTCCAAAGATCAGGGCTTGATCCATCACCGTTATTTATCTCACTGCCCCATCCCAGCTCAGAACCTGGCTATATGCAAATCAGTCTGTCCCTGGCCCAGTGCATCATGGGAACAGGGCAGACTAAACTACCAAGCCAATTCTTCACCAGAAAGGAGACAAGCTACCGGGGACCGGTTTCTGGCATTTCAGCCTTCTTCGGCCCGGCTTGCTTGAATCCTGATGGAGCAGTGAGAAAGGGACTCATGTCTGAGTATACCCTGCCACACCTATAGTGGCCAAAAACGATTTACAAAAAGGGGGTGGTGATGAACAGAGTGTCTGAGTTAAACAGACCACTCTTACCCAGTCCAAAGATCAGGGCTTGATCCATCACCGTTATTTATCTCACTGCCCCATCCCAGCTCAGAACCTGGCTATATGCAAATCAGTCTGTCCCTGGCCCAGTGCATCATGGGAACAGGGCAGACTAAACTACCAAGCCAATTCTTCACCAGAAAGGAGACAAGCTACCGGGGACCGGTTTCTGGCATTTCAGCCTTCTTCGGCCCGGCTTGCTTGAATCCTGATGGAGCAGTGAGAAAGGGACTCATGTCTGAGTATACCCTGCCACACCTATAGTGGCCAAAAACGATTTACAAAAAGGGGGTGGTGATGAACAGAGTGTCTGAGTTAAACAGACCACTCTTACCCAGTCCAAAGATCAGGGCTTGATCCATCACCGTTATTTATCTCACTGCCCCATCCCAGCTCAGAACCTGGCTATATGCAAATCAGTCTGTCCCTGGCCCAGTGCATCATGGGAACAGGGCAGACTAAACTACCAAGCCAATTCTTCACCAGAAAGGAGACAAGCTACCGGGGACCGGTTTCTGGCATTTCAGCCTTCTTCGGCCCGGCTTGCTTGAATCCTGATGGAGCAGTGAGAAAGGGACTCATGTCTGAGTATACCCTGCCACACCTATAGTGGCCAAAAACGATTTACAAAAAGGGGGTGGTGATGAACAGAGTGTCTGAGTTAAACAGACCACTCTTACCCAGTCCAAAGATCAGGGCTTGATCCATCACCGTTATTTATCTCACTGCCCCATCCCAGCTCAGAACCTGGCTAAATGCAAATCAGTCTGTCCCTGGCCCAGTGCATCATGGGAACAGGGCAGACTAAACTACCAAGCCAATTCTTCACCAGAAAGGAGACAAGCTACCGGGGACCGGTTTCTGGCATTTCAGCCTTCTTCGGCCCGGCTTGCTTGAATCCTGATGGAGCAGTGAGAAAGGGACTCATGTCTGAGTATACCCTGCCACACCTATAGTGGCCAAAAACGATTTACAAAAAGGGGGTGGTGATGAACAGAGTGTCTGAGTTAAACAGACCACTCTTACCCAGTCCAAAGATCAGGGCTTGATCCATCACCGTTATTTATCTCACTGCCCCATCCCAGCTCAGAACCTGGCTATATGCAAATCAGTCTGTCCCTGGCCCAGTGCATCATGGGAACAGGGCAGACTAAACTACCAAGCCAATTCTTCACCAGAAAGGAGACAAGCTACCGGGGACCGGTTTCTGGCATTTCAGCCTTCTTCGGCCCGGCTTGCTTGAATCCTGATGGAGCAGTGAGAAAGGGACTCATGTCTGAGTATACCCTGCCACACCTATAGTGGCCAAAAACGATTTACAAAAAGGGGGTGGTGATGAACAGAGTGTCTGAGTTAAACAGACCACTCTTACCCAGTCCAAAGATCAGGGCTTGATCCATCACCGTTATTTATCTCACTGCCCCATCCCAGCTCAGAACCTGGCTATATGCAAATCAGTCTGTCCCTGGCCCAGTGCATCATGGGAACAGGGCAGACTAAACTACCAAGCCAATTCTTCACCAGAAAGGAGACAAGCTACCGGGGACCGGTTTCTGGCATTTCAGCCTTCTTCGGCCCGGCTTGCTTGAATCCTGATGGAGCAGTGAGAAAGGGACTCATGTCTGAGTATACCCTGCCACACCTATAGTGGCCAAAAACGATTTACAAAAAGGGGGTGGTGATGAACAGAGTGTCTGAGTTAAACAGACCACTCTTACCCAGTCCAAAGATCAGGGCTTGATCCATCACCGTTATTTATCTCACTGCCCCATCCCAGCTCAGAACCTGGCTAAATGCAAATCAGTCTGTCCCTGGCCCAGTGCATCATGGGAACAGGGCAGACTAAACTACCAAGCCAATTCTTCACCAGAAAGGAGACAAGCTACCGGGGACCGGTTTCTGGCATTTCAGCCTTCTTCGGCCCGGCTTGCTTGAATCCTGATGGAGCAGTGAGAAAGGGACTCATGTCTGAGTATACCCTGCCACACCTATAGTGGCCAAAAACGATTTACAAAAAGGGGGTGGTGATGAACAGAGTGTCTGAGTTAAACAGACCACTCTTACCCAGTCCAAAGATCAGGGCTTGATCCATCACCGTTATTTATCTCACTGCCCCATCCCAGCTCAGAACCTGGCTATATGCAAATCAGTCTGTCCCTGGCCCAGTGCATCATGGGAACAGGGCAGACTAAACTACCAAGCCAATTCTTCACCAGAAAGGAGACAAGCTACCGGGGACCGGTTTCTGGCATTTCAGCCTCCTTCGGCCCGGCTTGCTTGAATCCTGATGGAGCAGTGAGAAAGGGACTCATGTCTGAGTATACCCTGCCACACCTATAGTGGCCAAAAACGATTTACAAAAAGGGGGTGGTGATGAACAGAGTGTCTGAGTTAAACAGACCACTCTTACCCAGTCCAAAGATCAGGGCTTGATCCATCACCGTTATTTATCTCACTGCCCCATCCCAGCTCAGAACCTGGCTATATGCAAATCAGTCTGTCCCTGGCCCAGTGCATCATGGGAACAGGGCAGACTAAACTACCAAGCCAATTCTTCACCAGAAAGGAGACAAGCTACCGGGGACCGGTTTCTGGCATTTCAGCCTTCTTCGGCCCGGCTTGCTTGAATCCTGATGGAGCAGTGAAAAAGGGACTCATGTCTGAGTATACCCTGCCACACCTATAGTGGCCAAAAACGATTTACAAAAAGGGGGTGGTGATGAACAGAGTGTCTGAGTTAAACAGACCACTCTTACCCAGTCCAAAGATCAGGGCTTGATCCATCACCGTTATTTATCTCACTGCCCCATCCCAGCTCAGAACCTGGCTATATGCAAATCAGTCTGTCCCTGGCCCAGTGCATCATGGGAACAGGGCAGACTAAACTACCAAGCCAATTCTTCACCAGAAAGGAGACAAGCTACCGGGGACCGGTTTCTGGCATTTCAGCCTTCTTCGGCCCGGCTTGCTTGAATCCTGATGGAGCAGTGAGAAAGGGACTCATGTCTGAGTATACCCTGCCACACCTATAGTGGCCAAAAACGATTTACAAAAAGGGGGTGGTGATGAACAGAGTGTCTGAGTTAAACAGACCACTCTTACCCAGTCCAAAGATCAGGGCTTGATCCATCACCGTTATTTATCTCACTGCCCCATCCCAGCTCAGAACCTGGCTATATGCAAATCAGTCTGTCCCTGGCCCAGTGCATCATGGGAACAGGGCAGACTAAACTACCAAGCCAATTCTTCACCAGAAAGGAGACAAGCTACCGGGGACCGGTTTCTGGCATTTCAGCCTTCTTCGGCCCGGCTTGCTTGAATCCTGATGGAGCAGTGAGAAAGGGACTCATGTCTGAGTATACCCTGCCACACCTATAGTGGCCAAAAACGATTTACAAAAAGGGGGTGGTGATGAACAGAGTGTCTGAGTTAAACAGACCACTCTTACCCAGTCCAAAGATCAGGGCTTGATCCATCACCGTTATTTATCTCACTGCCCCATCCCAGCTCAGAACCTGGCTATATGCAAATCAGTCTGTCCCTGGCCCAGTGCATCATGGGAACAGGGCAGACTAAACTACCAAGCCAATTCTTCACCAGAAAGGAGACAAGCTACCGGGGACCGGTTTCTGGCATTTCAGCCTTCTTCGGCCCGGCTTGCTTGAATCCTGATGGAGCAGTGAGAAAGGGACTCATGTCTGAGTATACCCTGCCACACCTATAGTGGCCAAAAACGATTTACAAAAAGGGGGTGGTGATGAACAGAGTGTCTGAGTTAAACAGACCACTCTTACCCAGTCCAAAGATCAGGGCTTGATCCATCACCGTTATTTATCTCACTGCCCCATCCCAGCTCAGAACCTGGCTATATGCAAATCAGTCTGTCCCTGGCCCAGTGCATCATGGGAACAGGGCAGACTAAACTACCAAGCCAATTCTTCACCAGAAAGGAGACAAGCTACCGGGGACCGGTTTCTGGCATTTCAGCCTTCTTCGGCCCGGCTTGCTTGAATCCTGATGGAGCAGTGAGAAAGGGACTCATGTCTGAGTATACCCTGCCACACCTATAGTGGCCAAAAACGATTTACAAAAAGGGGGTGGTGATGAACAGAGTGTCTGAGTTAAACAGACCACTCTTACCCAGTCCAAAGATCAGGGCTTGATCCATCACCGTTATTTATCTCACTGCCCCATCCCAGCTCAGAACCTGGCTATATGCAAATCAGTCTGTCCCTGGCCCAGTGCATCATGGGAACAGGGCAGACTAAACTACCAAGCCAATTCTTCACCAGAAAGGAGACAAGCTACCGGGGACCGGTTTCTGGCATTTCAGCCTTCTTCGGCCCGGCTTGCTTGAATCCTGATGGAGCAGTGAGAAAGGGACTCATGTCTGAGTATACCCTGCCACACCTATAGTGGCCAAAAACGATTTACAAAAAGGGGGTGGTGATGAACAGAGTGTCTGAGTTAAACAGACCACTCTTACCCAGTCCAAAGATCAGGGCTTGATCCATCACCGTTATTTATCTCACTGCCCCATCCCAGCTCAGAACCTGGCTAAATGCAAATCAGTCTGTCCCTGGCCCAGTGCATCATGGGAACAGGGCAGACTAAACTACCAAGCCAATTCTTCACCAGAAAGGAGACAAGCTACCGGGGACCGGTTTCTGGCATTTCAGCCTTCTTCGGCCCGGCTTGCTTGAATCCTGATGGAGCAGTGAGAAAGGGACTCATGTCTGAGTATACCCTGCCACACCTATAGTGGCCAAAAACGATTTACAAAAAGGGGGTGGTGATGAACAGAGTGTCTGAGTTAAACAGACCACTCTTACCCAGTCCAAAGATCAGGGCTTGATCCATCACCGTTATTTATCTCACTGCCCCATCCCAGCTCAGAACCTGGCTATATGCAAATCAGTCTGTCCCTGGCCCAGTGCATCATGGGAACAGGGCAGACTAAACTACCAAGCCAATTCTTCACCAGAAAGGAGACAAGCTACCGGGGACCGGTTTCTGGCATTTCAGCCTCCTTCGGCCCGGCTTGCTTGAATCCTGATGGAGCAGTGAGAAAGGGACTCATGTCTGAGTATACCCTGCCACACCTATAGTGGCCAAAAACGATTTACAAAAAGGGGGTGGTGATGAACAGAGTGTCTGAGTTAAACAGACCACTCTTACCCAGTCCAAAGATCAGGGCTTGATCCATCACCGTTATTTATCTCACTGCCCCATCCCAGCTCAGAACCTGGCTATATGCAAATCAGTCTGTCCCTGGCCCAGTGCATCATGGGAACAGGGCAGACTAAACTACCAAGCCAATTCTTCACCAGAAAGGAGACAAGCTACCGGGGACCGGTTTCCGGCATTTCAGCCTTCTTCGGCCCGGCTTGCTTGAATCCTGATGGAGCAGTGAGAAAGGGACTCATGTCTGAGTATACCCTGCCACACCTATAGTGGCCAAAAACGATTTACAAAAAGGGGGTGGTGATGAACAGAGTGTCTGAGTTAAACAGACCACTCTTACCCAGTCCAAAGATCAGGGCTTGATCCATCACCGTTATTTATCTCACTGCCCCATCCCAGCTCAGAACCTGGCTATATGCAAATCAGTCTGTCCCTGGCCCAGTGCATCATGGGAACAGGGCAGACTAAACTACCAAGCCAATTCTTCACCAGAAAGGAGACAAGCTACCGGGGACCGGTTTCTGGCATTTCAGCCTTCTTCGGCCCGGCTTGCTTGAATCCTGATGGAGCAGTGAGAAAGGGACTCATGTCTGAGTATACCCTGCCACACCTATAGTGGCCAAAAACGATTTACAAAAAGGGGGTGGTGATGAACAGAGTGTCTGAGTTAAACAGACCACTCTTACCCAGTCCAAAGATCAGGGCTTGATCCATCACCGTTATTTATCTCACTGCCCCATCCCAGCTCAGAACCTGGCTATATGCAAATCAGTCTGTCCCTGGCCCAGTGCATCATGGGAACAGGGCAGACTAAACTACCAAGCCAATTCTTCACCAGAAAGGAGACAAGCTACCGGGGACCGGTTTCTGGCATTTCAGCCTTCTTCGGCCCGGCTTGCTTGAATCCTGATGGAGCAGTGAGAAAGGGACTCATGTCTGAGTATACCCTGCCACACCTATCCTGGATAGGGCATCAGCCTTTCCGTTCTGAGGGCCTGGACGGTACTTAATAACAAAATCATAGTCTGAGAAGAAAAGAGTCCATCTCAATTGTCGTGGTGTGAGAGCTTTGGCTGTTTTTAAGAACAACAAGTTCCGATGGTCTGTGAAGATTTCTATGGTATGACGCGCTCCTAGCAGGTAGTGTCTCCATTCCTCACACCCTCGTTTTATGGCCAGTAGCTCCTTGTCGGTGATAGAGTAATTGATTTCACAGGGGCTGAGTTTTTTAGAGTAAAAAGCCACCGGATGGATTTGTCCTGTAGTAGGGTGGCGTTGTGAAAGCACCCCGCCTAATGCGAACTGAGAGGCATCGGTTTCCAGAATAAACGGAAGTTGAGCATCCGGATGCCTCAGAATTGGGGCTTGCTTGAATTTCTCTTTCAGTATCCGAAAGGCCCTTTCAGCCTCCTCTCCCCATTCAAACGTAACGTTTTTCCTTAACAGAGAGGATATGGGGTGAATGATCTTGGAGAAGTCCTTGATGAAGCGTCGGTAATAGTTAGCGAAACCGAGAAAACTCTGTACAGATTTGACGTCTTGAGGAGTTTTCCAATTCGTGATGGCCTCAACCTTCCCACTTTCCATCTGAACCCCATTGGCGTTTATCACATACCCCAGAAAGGAGACTTCAGTGGCGTGAAAGAGGCACTTCTCTAATTTGGCAAACAGATGGTGTTGCTGAAGACGCTGGAGGACTGCCTTGACATGCTGTTCATGTTCGGGAAGAGTACTGGAATAAACAAGGATATCATCAATGTATATCATACATATGGTATCTAAAAGGCCCCTGAGCACTTCATCCATGAAAAATTGGAATGCCGCAGGGGCATTGCATAGTCCAAACGGCATTACGTTGTACTCAAATAAGCCGAATTTAGTTCGGAATGCCGTTTTCCACTCGTCGCCTTGCTTCACCCGAACCAGATGATAGGCCCCTTGCAGATCTAACTTAGTGAAGTAGCGAGCTCCCTTTATCTGGTCCATCAGCACAGGTATCAATGGCAGGGGGTATCTGTTCTTGACCGTGATGTTGTTCAATGCCCTGTAGTCGATGCACGGTCTTAGTTCGGCACAGTCCTTCTTCGGGATGAAAAACAGGGGAGAAGAAGCAGGCGATGTAGAATGACTAATGAATCCTGTAGCTAGGTTTTCCTCTATGTAATTCTGTAAATATGCGTTTTCATGTTCTGTTAAGGCATACACACGACTACAAGGAATAGCCGCTCCTGGGAGGAGTTCGATGCAGCAGTCGTAAACCCTATGCGGGGGTAAACTGGTACCCTTCTGTTTATCAAACAAGGAACGGAATTCCTCATAGATGTCAGGTAAACTGGAAACACCGCATATGTGTTTGTCTGCACAAGCCACGGCCAGATGACGTATACTAGGACGATCTTCCTCTCCAGTTAGCAAGGGAGAAGGGCTATGACAATGTTCCATACAATAGGAGGAGTTTAATTTGATGGTTCGTGCAGACCAACTCACCTCAGGATCATGTAGCGTGAGCCAAGGCATGCCTAAGATAAGGCGAAACTGTGGTGCAGCAATTAAGTCAAACTGTATATGTTCCGTGTGTTTTCCGTGCTGCATAAGCAGAGGGAGCGTGTGTTTCGTCACCGGCCCAGAAGACAATACGGACCCATCCACGGCCTTCACGTGTTCAGGTTTTTCTTTGTTCTCCCAGTCTATTCCAAGGGAGGTTGCGAAGTCAATGTCCATGTAATTACCGGTGGCGCCTGAGTCTAAAAGAGCATCCATTTGCGTGACTTGGTCCCCCATGGTCCAAAGGGACACTGGTAAATTCATATGTGCCACAGCGGGCATCATAGTGTTTGCGAGGAGTGAGGAGATCGTAGTTTGTCTCATGTCCATTCCAGTGATCTCAACCTGGTTTGGACGTTCTAGTTTTCCGACGTCTCTCTTGTTCGGCTACTTGTAGATTTTCGGGGAACCGGATTCCTCTCTGGTTGTTGGGCTCTTGCCCTGCACTCTCTGATGAAGTGCCCTCCTTTGCCACAATACAAACATAATTTCATTTTTCGCCGTCGCTCACGTTCCTCAGGGACAGGGGACCTCGGATACCCCCAATCTGCATGGGCTCAGAACCATCCGTAGTTTTAGCGCTCTCTTCCGGAGGGTATTTAGGTTTGGGGTACCATCCACGTCCGTCACTCCTGCTCCGATCACCTCTTCTCTCCAACAGCCGATGATCTAATTGTACTGTGAGGTCGATGAGTTCCTCACAAGTCGCAGGCATTTGAACTACCTGTGACAAGACGTCTTTCAGCTCGCTTCTTAAACCTTGATAGAACAGAGATGTTCTTTTTTCTGGCGGCCAGTCGGTTTCAGCTATGAGTCGGTTGAAGGACGTGATGTATGACAAAAGATCCTGTGACCCTTGGCGTAGCGTCAGGAGCTCCTTGTCCAGAGACAACATATGGGTTTTTCTGTCAAACAGTTTTCGTAAAGCGGAGCAGAATCCGGAGAACTGGTGCAGAACGGGGTCATTCTTTTCCATTAAAGGAATTGTCCAGCTTGCCGCGTTGCCACCCATGTACGACATCATGAACGCGGTCTTGGACGCGTCGTCCTGGAACACAGATGGTTTACACAAAAAGTGAAGTCGACACTGGTTCAGGAATGTCTCAAACTTCTTGGGGTCCCCATAGAAACTCTCAGGGGGAGCCAGAGGGAGACCAGTGCTCTGTATTACGTGCACTGTCGGGGAATGATCTGTGGAGGATGAAGGTATGGCGGTAGGCAAAAAGAACCCACCCCCACTTGCCATAGGAGTAGGAGGCTAGGATAAGACCTGTGATGGAGGGGGAAGTGTGGCTTCTCTTATGTAAGAACCTGCCCCTGGAGACCTTCTTGAGATGCCAGCTACTTCTCTACGCATGGTATTCATCTCTTTCCTGAGTTCTTGGTTTTCCACTCGGGAAGCCTGCACTTCTTGCTGCAGTAAGCTAAACCCTTCAAGCAACGAAGCCAAAGACGCATTCGTATCCATGGTCCAGGCTGGTCTTCTTCCTTGGGCCTGTCAATCTGACACGGCAGCGGCAGACAAAGAACCCAAACAAGAATAACAGTTGTGATGCCACTAACCTGAGGTATCTAGCCAGCGGGGACCACAGCTTGAAGGTAATCTTCCCTATACCCTATAGCGCTGACCCTCCCCGCGTGATACACACACAAGGGACAGGTAACCCTTTGGGCAGGGGGAAGGAGGGTTTGATCGGGGAGGTAGTGTAGACACCCTTCGTGGTCTGGTCAGAGGATTGGGATGTCTTCAATACGGAAGTAACTCTGGAAACACAATAACAATCTATTAGGATAAGGACATGCGGTAGGAGGTATGTCTCAGAATCACTGAATACAGTGCATACGTACTGAAAGCCTTCTCTTGGGGAAGCGGGAAGTCGGAGAAAAACTCGGTACCAATTGAGAAGGGTTCTAGAGGCTGTTACATCACAGCCTGGATCCGCAATAGTTCTGGCCACAATAGTCTAACCCAAAGCAGTTATCAACACTGCTAGCGGCAAAGCTCACTTCAATGTTTGTACAACGTGTGGCAATGTCAATATCAAGCGGACTACAAAGTACTAAATAATATGACAGCACGGCCGTGCTCTAAACTAGCGGTCCTACCTCGAACTCGAGGAAGCACAAAACGGGAAACAGCGGCTCCTCCAGCGGGAAAGAAAGCGTCCGCCCAACAGCGCCTCGCGGCTCCTCCAGCGGGAAAGAAAGCGTCCGCCCAACAGCGTCTCGCGGCTCCTCCAGCGGGAAAGAAAGCGTCCGCCCAACAGCGCCTCGCGGCTCCTCAGGAAAAATACAAAATGCAGCTCAGGTCCAACGCGATGATTACCCGGAAGGATTGACAAGCACCGGGAAAATGGGAAGGGAGTGATTTATAGCCGCCTAGTGGTCGTGTTCCGTTTTGTCATGCCCCTGAGCTTTCTGGGAGATGTAGTGCTGCAGCCTACTCTTCCTCTATAGCTATGGGTAATCGCTACATAGCCTCACAGAATAATCTGACTAGCGAGCCAATTCATTGGAGATACACACTCAGATTACTCTACCTCCTCTATGACCCCATCATTCACCATCTCCAATAACACCCCTTCCAGTTTTTCAGTGACTGGCACATTTCTAAGTTTCTGTACTAGTGACTTGGCATCACTTTTCACCTTGATTTTATGAGAGTACTCTTCCAATTTCCCAAGCTTATCAGTAAACACTTCTGGAAACTGAGACACAATTCATACTTTTTCACCATAGCTTTCTACCACTAACACTGTCTCATGGCTTCTAGGATTCAGTATTATCCACAAGTTCCACTAATCTCTCCAACCCAGCACATTCACACCCCTGGCCGGAGCGTTTAGCTTTATTTTTGCATGCCTTCCTTTAAACTTTATATCCACTTTAACAAATCCCACAATGTCCATGGAAGTACCATCAAAACTCTCTACCATAATGCAACATACCTTCAAATCATCCACACTCCACATCGTTTCAAACTTCTCTAGGAAATACTCATGGGTATTGATAGTCCATGGAGTCCCTGAGTCAGCCATAAGTTCCAATTCTTCATCCATTATATCCACTTTATACTTAGGGGAACGTCTAACATCAAACTTGTAGCGTCTGTAGTATCCTCTACCCCGCACCTTTAATGGATACAACCACACCTATCCCATTCTCAGTACAATCACCATCACATTTCCCTTGTTTAGGAAGTCTCAAAATTGAAACCTTAGATTTTATATTAGAGTCATTCCTCCTCATATCCCTGCACACACGTGCAAAATGTCCAACCTTGCCACGCTTCTTACACTCTCTCCAAATGCAGGACAATGTGGCGATGATGCAAAATGACTGATACTACCTCAGTGGTAACATGAGGGCTTCTCATTTTTCCTACCTTGAGGTTTGCGACGATAACTGCTTCCTGACACCTGAAACCTGCCATCGCACATGCACTCTCACTTTCATTAGTATTCTCTTTATCAGCATCACACAGATTTCATCAATTTTTCTGAAGGGCTTAAGATGTAGTAATGACATCCTGTAACTTAGATTTCCCCATTACCCACAACAGCTCCTGAATCGTTCTGTGGCCTAATGGCTAGAGGGGCTGACCTCAAAACGAGGGAACTGGGTTTCAGTCTCGGCAGAGACGCTCAACTTCCTGCGATTCTGAGCAAATCACTGAATCTCCCCGTGCCAAACAAAACAATGCAATCAGTCTCGCCTTTAGGACCTTATATTTATTTAGCTATGCAACACATTAGCCTGGGTGCTGAAACATCTCCTGTTCTTTAACATGGAGGGAAAGTAAGCACCAAACTGCGTGACACACCAGGTATGGGAGCACATGGAGAGAAATATTGCCTTTCGGCGGGAAATGGTATCGTCCAAAGTTCTGTTTTTAATATAAAATCAGGGCCTTCGGTGGTCATACCACTGAAAATACAAGATTTGAGAAAAAATATTATTGTCTACGGGTGCTCGTGGAAGACAATTTCTATGGACTGGAATCTAGAGAATGGTAAAGTGATTCTGACATTTTACTGACTTCTGCTGGTCGTTTTCTATCAAGAAAGTTAAATAGAGGCAGTTGCCAGGAAAATTAAAAAAAGAAAGTCCCTCAGCAGAAACCAATTCTGGTATTTTACTGACCTCTGCTCATCGTTTTCTATCAAGACATTTAAATACAGGGAGTTAAACAGTAATAAAGTCCCTACGCGGAAGCAGACAAGTCTTATGGCTGATCTCCAGATCCCCCAAAGTACATACACATATAAGTACATACTAAAGTATATAGAAGAGGTCTTGAATGCTCGACCTAAAAAGGAATGTGTCCGTATGTAATACAACTGGTGCTCATGTAAAGAGCTCTGATACCTTCGGGTCCAGTTTGCGCTATATATAACTCTGGAAAAAAAGATCTCTGATCATTTCATCAGTCATTTCTCCAAAGTTACTATGTATAGAGGGACCTCATATTGCAGAGGAAAATTCATCAAATGTTTCATCCCTTTTACTTGTCAACCACCTATACAGGGCACTCAGGGAAGATAAAAAATGTGGACCTCTCAAAGTAGAAGAGAAGTGGCAGGCGGCAAGTCCACAGGAGATTACGCTACGAGATTGAAAAAAAATTCATGAAAGTGTACGCAAGGTGGCGGTGTGCAACAAATTTAAACAGACACAGTACAATATAGTTCACATGACCTACCTCTCGCCCAAGCGGCTACATGCTATAGATGGATCGAGACCAGATGTCAACATGCACAGGCGGATTTTCCACAAATGGTCTGGACATGTCCAGCGATTGAGGTATACAGGATGGCGGGCCTAGAGGACTTGTCTCCTTGGTTTAATTCCCAAGACCTTAAAAACAAAACAAGCAGGAGGTTCCTGGCATTAGGGCTTGTAACAGCTAGGCGGCGCATAGCGAACCACTGGCTAACACAACAGGGGCCACATATAGCGAACTGGAAAACATATTTTAGAGAATGGGCACTGGCGGAGGAGGGGCACATGCATAGCACTAGAACATATGTCAAACTCCCGGAAGTATTGTTGGCGTGGGGGTTAATAATCCAGGAGATAAAGGGAAGCTCTCAAAATTCCACACAGGCATCGTCAGAGGAGGATCATCACACGGGGAATGAGTCCCACAGACAAGAGGATACCCTTGACGGATTTTATGATAGATGGACCTCTAGGTGGTTGGGCCCTGTAGGTGGAAGGAAGTGGGAGGGGGTGTTGTTCAGTTACAAGTTTTAACTTACTATGTGTGGAAAAGTTCTTACAACTGTTGGTTAGGAAAACGTCTTCAAGAGGCAACTTAGATCAAAACTTCTCCTTGAATGTAAACTGCAATGTCCACAGTTAATAGTTGTCTATGAGATATAACTGTATATGCACATGGATTGTACCTTGAAACCATAATAAAGAAATACAAAAATAAAAATGTTTCATCACTTTTTTGTGTCCAGGTATAAAACTCTTGGGAGCTCTGTATTTTCACTACTCTCTACTGCTATAGGGCCCAATATGGGGCACGAGGGAGATGTTGCACGTGCTAAGCCCTGAAGAAGTCCTAGTTGGGCGGAAAGCATTGGCTACCAATCTTGTGCTGAGTTTTTAAAGAAAAACTCATGAATAAAGAATTAAGAAATTTTGGAAGAACGAATGACTCTTACATTTGTTGTCTATTGTGAAGTTGCTCTACTGTTCTTTACCTGTATAAAATGGACTAAAAGAATGTGCTAAATGTATTAGTGGCTGTACAAGTGTGTGCTGCACCATTCTAGACTAATAAAATGTCCAATTCCTTTTCGCATATAATTCCAGAATTTGAGAGTTGTTACCCTCACCGCTTTGTTGAAAAGAAAGTGCATTAAAATATAAAACTAACTGCACGCTTCCATAAATGAAGACAATATACCTGATCTCCCAGACACTTCAGGCAGATTCAAAATGGCTGTCCCGTACCCCACGTAATAAAATGATGTGTGCATGCACGTTCCTATGCTTGATGACAACCAAACACAAAGATGGAATGAAGCAACAGCAGGAACACGAGCCAGGAACTCAGGCCAAGAATGTACGCATCAACTGTGTAGGATTCAAAGATGCTGGTGCAGTAAAGGTTGTGAAAATTCAAACCTGACCAATGATGAGAAGTCCCTGGGATGCTAAACAGCACAGTCCCACAGTACTATGCAAACACAACACTCATGCTGAATTATTCTCAAATAACACCAAAATCCATTTATGATACGCAGACGGGTCCTGATGGTGACAACAATGCTTCTGTGCTGCGGAGTAACAGGTGTTTCTCCAGCTCATCCCCACTTGTTAAATTTCCACAAGATCCAAATAATAGGTTTAGGAGTGAGCTTTATTCCATGGAGCACAGACGTGGTCCACCAGATAATGACCAGCTAGGCACAGCATTGCCAGCCACCCTATATTCCATATTTCAGAACTTTACAACAGAACACACACAGTTTTTAAAGGAAAACAAGTTATACACATAATGGAAAATAAGAGAATATAACACCTCCTGAACGACAGAACATCACGGAGCTCAACAGGCGTAGGCCTTGGGTAGTTTATACTACCAGTGGCAAATGAGCGAAAGTGGGTGTTAGGAATGTGCTCCCATTCATCTCTTGAAATGCGCCTTTTCCAAGTTTGGAAAAAGCTAAATATAGTAGGCTTCTTCAAGAGTAGGCAAACCAGAAACGACAATGTGTGAACAAAAAAACAATGCCTTCAGCTTCAGCAGAGAAACAAAAGCATGTACCTACTCCCTGCACAGCAAAAACTATTGTAATCACTGATTCTCACAAAACGTACAACAAGGCATACCGGTGCTCAACAGGCACCCTCGCCAATCAGAAGCTAACTCATCTCATGCAGACGCGAACATTACAGAGAATAGGAGGCATTACTATCTTCCTGCAAATCCAAATGCTCTCTTCTTCCTGGCCTCCAACGACAACACAATCCCTTGTCAATGCATAATGCCTGAAAATCAGCCTGAATATTCATGGAGAAGCCACACGTTTGTGCTCAAGTGTGCTTGGCAAAAACTCTGGGTTTTGTTGGCATAGTCCCTTTGGCAATCTAATCCAACATCTGCCAAGAAAGGAAAATTAAAAATCCCCTGCAGTGGATGGCACAACAAATTCCCCAAATGCTCAAAAATAAAAAAGCATTCAGCCACATTCGCTTACTCCTGTGCAATAGCTTTCAAATGAGAAAAATAATTTCTTATAAAAAAGTATTATTTTTTTTTAGATGTGGTGTTAGCCAAGACCTTTTGATTTTAAAAACATATTATTCAATATATTTACTTATAGGGGCTTTCAGTCAGCATTCTTCATCCATTAGTCTGCTATTGTGTCATTCACATCTATTCCGCCGACTACAACATGCAACATGGAGCAGTGGTTCAGGCTACTTTAGCTACTGGCTATATTCAATATGAGTAAATACATTCTATGCATTCCTCACATCTATAAACAGAGTAGTTTCCATAATTTCCATTGACTATTGTGGCAATGTGTGCAAGGTCAAAAAATATTTTTGTTACAGGCAATGTTTTATTTTTTTTTAATGGATGGGGTCCCGGTAGGTTCCCAATAAACATTTTAAGAAACAAATGACGAAACAAAACTAAGCCAGGTGGCTGGAGGCAATAATAGAGCTATTGGCTTTGCCAAGGATTAAGAAATAAATAGATCTGACATGTTAGCTGTCAGATATTTGGTGTTTATGTGTATTAGTCCTTCATCAGCTCATTCTGTTGGTAATGGGTTTCCATCACCCACTTGACGATCTCTTAACTATGCAAGGCATCAATGATTCAGAAAATGTAGCACTGCATTACATCATTTCTAAACGCCAAAGAATGTTCTATCTATTTATCGTATGGTGAACCATGGTGTAGTAAAATATTCAATAATGTTATGTGCTAAGCACTCCTATTTTAACTCCTTAATCTAAGTTTAATCAAAATTATAAATGGTGCTAACCCATATCTTGACTAGCCCCTAGTCAAGTTGGTACAAATTACATTGAATTCACAGAAACCTGTGGTATGGGGTGCACTGTTCGCATACACACAATTACGTGTTGAGTTTATCCTTTGTTTAGTCTACTCCTCTTTCAACAATATTAAATCAAAAAACAATTAGTTAATATTTACTGTTCAGAAAGTTATATCAACATTTATACACGTTGGGCTGAAAACATGAAAAAACACCAAAATAAATTATCTTCAAACAATGCTTTGTGTTTCCTTTCTTCAAAATAGATTTATTCTTCTTTTTTCATCAAAGAAAATATGGATTCCTCAAACAACTCATGAAGCAATGTCCCAATGCATTTCGGTATGCACCTTCGTCAGGGGAATGCGCTACAAATACCATAAACATCTATCACAATTGTGTAAAAGAAAACATTTTCAATATTCATACAGCCTTTTGTTATCATGAATAGAAACCAGAAGATCTTATACAGTGAAACTGCGTTACTTATATAGTAAAAAACCATGCTCAACAAAGTTCACCTGCCACCTGTTAATCCAAAACATGGTGTACAACCAATACTGCCACCACCTGCTAATCACTACATGCAAGTGCAAATTGCCAACTAAAACCATGTGTATTACCTAATAACCCCAAGTTCACAAAGTGACACAAACGTGCACTCTTACCTTCACTTGCAACAACACGAAAATGAAATGCCAAACTGTTCTTATTCTAAAAAGCAACAACACCAGAGAAAACCTTTATCCTTGCTATGTTTCCTCTAATCTTTCATGTTAGCTTGTCCTAAGCTAAAACACCCGATACTTACTCGATCTTGTTTAAACACACGTCTTAATCATTACAGCTCTTTCTCTCTTCTACCGGTATGTCAACGCTGAAATGTAAACACAGGGAGCCTCCTTAGTATCTCATTAAATTTTACCCGCGTTATGCTAAAGTGAAGCCTCCGTAACATCTCACCTCTAACTTCAAAGTATACGCGTGCCTCTAAGGATCTTTCGTTTAAGGATCTTTCGTTTAGCTCTCCACGTTCGATCTAAGCCGTGTTAGAAACGCCGGTTCTCGGCATCTGACATCATATTGAATGAAACATAGAAAACTGACTCCTCGACGCCTCGTCCTGATCCAAAATGGCGCTTGCATTAAACTAACGCAAGCGCTACTCTACCTAAAGTTATGCCTACCTACTAAAAATAATAATAATGCCTATTGCGTGCGTGACCTAGTATTGTTGGTGAGATTTATTGAGCATAGATAATACAAAATATACAAGAACAGGTACCTGCAATTACATGAAAAATTACTAAGTTACAGAAAACAGTTAGGTTTAAAAACAGCACTCTTGTTATAATACCAATTTACAAGAAATGAATCATTTCGATCTTATCGTTTAGCCCATAGGGTGTCAGCGTCCTAAGGGACTTAATCCTGTATGTCTCTCTTTGAGCCAACAGTTTCATTGTGTCAACATGTGGTTTAACCACCACTCTCTCTAGCACAGTGAATTTCAATTGTGGTATAGTGTGACCCCTCTCATGCCAGTGTGTTGCCAAACATGATTTCAAGTTCTTTGTGCGTATCATGCTCTTATGTTCGGTCATCCGAACCTTCACCTTCCTTGCAGTGCGTCCAACATAAACAAGTCCACATGGACACTTAATCGCATAGACTAAGCCACTAGAATTACAGTCTGATGTATGCCTCAAGGTGATCTTCTTGCCTGTATGTGGACGTCGTGGGAAAAAATGTAAAAGATAGAATAAAAGATTTAAATTAAATATACCAATTTAAAACAGTAAAATTTCCCTCTAATGTACTCATTGCATGAGCATGGCACAAAGTCACCTCCTCACAAAAAATTAAAGCTCCACGGCTTAACCTTGTGACAGATGATAGAACTCTAAACTTTATTAAGCAGATTCCTACAGATTGTCCACATAGAGAACAGGAACTTTGCTATAGCAGCCACATAGACTGGGTCGGTATCTGTCTTTAAAATCCTAAAAAAGACAAGATAGTTCTTAATGCCTATATTATTGTAGAGTCGGATAATCCATTTCTGCCTAATTCTCTTATATGCTGCACAAAAGAGGATAATCTGAACAGCAGTTTCCTCCTCCCTTAAGCATCCAGGGCAAGGACGAAGGAAGCCTCCCGCCCACCTATCTGTGATTGCATATAGGCGTAAAGTTCCATATCTAAATTGGAGGTACAGCTTTTTCGCTAATGTAGGTTGTATAGAATCTATTACCTGTTCGAATTCGTAATAAGACTTAAAGTCCAAGAAACCATACGTTAGGCTCAAAGTATTTACAGATCTATTCTATATACTATTGAACATCATTGTGTGACAATGAGCATTACTACACAGTGGAATAGGCCTACTAATCACACAATAGCAGAACTGTACTAATTGGGCCTTTGATGCATGTGAGCCACTAACACATGCTCACACATCCACAGATACCTTGCTCACGTATCATTACAATGTC
Organism: Lissotriton vulgaris; assembly: GCF_964263255.1. Taxonomy (NCBI): domain Eukaryota; kingdom Metazoa; phylum Chordata; class Amphibia; order Caudata; family Salamandridae; genus Lissotriton; species Lissotriton vulgaris. The sequence goes on along the minus strand of NC_141691.1, from coordinate 1,141,530,309 downwards.
ATCATGCACATTTGCAAGCCTCAAAGCTCAAACACAAGTGTATATGAGTACCATCATAGGTTGTCCAATGAGAAAAGGACAATATTAGTGGCTAGACTCCACCTGTATAGCATCATTTCTCTGCCACTGAAAAATGTAAAAACTCAGTGCTACACCTTGGATGTCAGTAAGCATGAACTGCAACCACTAAGTAATTATAGTTTTGTGTCAAATGATGAATGGAGTAAGAAGGCACGCTTGCATGAGTAGTTATTCTGCCCCAGAGAGCCCTCACATGCATTGAGTGTGAGTGTAACCGCACATGACATCATCGTATTTACATACATATCAAATGTTATGATCAAGGTCACATACCCATGGAAGCATCTACAAATGCCAAGGCAAATAGGCATGGTGAGCCCTATGTGCATTTAAACTAGCAAGTAGTTTCCCATGTTCACAAGCAGGAAGTACCACAATTAGCAAATAGTCATCATATTCATCCCTACAATTCACTTAGCATAACTTACACACACAGTGCAATAGTAGGTGACTACCTGTGTTGGGCTGTGTGTCCATTCACTCAAAGGAGGGTCACTAACAGTGCCCAAACATGGTTGAAGATTCCTAAAGTGACTCCATTGCAAAACTGACTGACTCTTGTCCATAGGTGTCTCACAAGGTTACACATATTTACAAACACTGCAGAGAGATCCTACAGTCTGTGCTTAAATCAACCTAAGCATATATGACAACTCCTACACAGTAAACCATTAGGCAGTTGCGAAAGTAGGAACAATTGTTAATATAAGTATTAGAAAATATCAAAATGAAAAACTCCATACACTACACTAACTTACCTTATCTAAACTATGACTAATCTAACCTATGCTAATCAAGCTATACTACCTTAACTTAACTCTATCTTAACGTACCTATCCGTACGCTACTCTACACATATACCACAAAAGACATGTTAAACATCAACCCCCTTAACACACAGTCACACAATATAAACATAAACTGCACCTATACAATAACTAACTATACATTTAAACAGAAACAAAAAAATATATTTTTGGTGTGTATATTTGTTTGATACTTTTTTATACAAAGACCAAACCTTAGAAAATCTAAAACTATGCTGACAATGTTCACACAATCTGAAAAAGCTGTTCCACAGCCTCCTCCAAATTTAGCAGTGCTGCTCCTCCCTTACACTGCCCACCTTTTGATTGAGTCTCTTTAACGCCTGAATTATTGTGTACTGTCCCCACAAACTTATCATACTTGCTTGTCTGGCCAGACGTGCTGGTGGTTGTAAAGCCAGTGGCACCACACTTATGTTTTGCTCTATCTGAATTGGGCATTCTCTGGACTGGCTTAGCCCTGCTTTAGCCTTGCTTAGTGTTAGTCTGGGCTAACTTGATCCTGGTCTGTGGTGGCTCTGTCCTGGCCTGTTCTAGTCAGTTGATGTTGTGGAGACTGCTTGTGTGCTTTTCCTGGCGATGTTTCATGTACCTGGAGCTTTGGCCCACACATTAAGTTTTTTGGATTTTCTTAAATGCCTTTGCCACATTTTTCTTGTGCCTGTGCTGGTCCCTGTGCTGTACAAATGTGCAGGTCTCATTAGCACTCATGTTGGCCTAGGAGAAAATAACAATACATTGTTCATCAAATTAGTCTTTATTCGATATTTTTCGATCATAAAAGACACAAATACAGTACATGTAATATCATAAAATATCATTAAATACCATAAGAAAAGTCCATTACAAATTAGAATTCCTTAAAAAAATCGTTAATGGAGAAATTTCGCTAAAAACGTATGATTCTGTATAAAAATGAATATCATTTGATGGTGGTACTAGGATTGATATCATTAGGGTTAAAAAATGTAAACATTATATAAGGAACAAATTATTCATGGAAATACAGTACACACAGGTGACACCACACTAAACATATATAGCAGTTAATGAATGCAGAGTATTAGCTTCAGTAGCCCCCAGACTGATTCTTCTAAGGGCCCATATCCAGCTCAAAAACTTTGCCAAAGCTATAGCTACATCTTCGCGTGTGTCTGTTTTCAGGATACGCAGCACTGTTTGGCAAGATCCTGTGCCAAGGTTTAAGCAGATTGGCCTGAGCCATTTATGTCGAGGACCGTTATATGCTGGACACACAAACAATATATGAGCTATAGACTCTTCCGTCGTTAAGCACGTAGGGCATTTATTGTCTAAAGCCTTATGCCAATTTGACGTAAAAGATTTTAAAGGGAAGGTAGCAACTCTAAATTGGTGATATAATTTCCGGTTGCATGGTCTTGCGATACAATCCCAGTATGCTTTAGGCCTGAATTCATACTTATGTTTAAAAAAATGCCTGTCTGGGAGATACTGCTCACCAATGATATGGACTTGTGAGTGACCATGTCCCTATACAGTGCCTTATTTATTTATGTATTATAAATTGTTAATAGTTAATACATGCACATGATGACTGAGATAAATACCCTGACACTGTTTCACAATCAAATGTACCTGAGCATAACAATTCCAGCAATAGTAGAACTATGGCCAATATGTTGTCACTACATAGTCATCTCCTAGTACAGCCATTAAAATGTAATCAAGTGCCATCTGTGTGGTTGCACAAACTGTAACAGTACTCATAATGAGATATCTCACATATCTTACAGGCCAAATATTTACACTAATGAAAATGTCCAGATCTACACATATGACACATGGACCTGGTTCACCAAAATTGGGAGTTGGAGTTGCATCCAGTAAAAGTACATATCATTGATCATGAACATAAGTGTAAGTGGATGATATGATAGAGTACAGGTAGTGTAGCTTGCCTTGGCATACACCATCTAGACCTACAAAAGGCAGCACACATTGCAGCCCTCACTCAGGGGCTAGATTATGAAAGGGCTGCAACACATTTGCAAAGCATAAATAAGTACATTTGTCACACAGGATTTTTTTAATAAAATGTCCAAATCCACAAAAAGGTCTGCATGGTGTACTTTGGGCTCAGTAAAAATAGTTTTTCCCTTGGAGTAACTTACCAACTATCACCAACTTTCAACCATCTGCCATACAAGCTTCTTCTGTCAATTACATACTATAGGTAAATCCATGCAGCTAGTTCCCGACTCTCCAGCTGAGTTTGTGAGCATTAAGAGAGCTCAAGGGAGGCTGGTACCTTAAGCTCCAAGCCTTACTCCTGCCAACGTCGGGGCCCTCATGCCGTAAACCTCATGCCTGGCCCTAGTCATGGTCACGTGGCTGTAGAGATACAGAAGGGCCCCAGCCACTGGAGTCACAGGTGAGAGTTACCATAACCCTGTGCACGGCCGCTGTGGGGTTGGATTTTGGTGGAGTAGTGGTGACTGTGCGGGGAAACCAAGCCACAAAGGTCACAAATGAACTGGAAGGGGTGCAGGAGAGCTGACCTTGGGCCCTGTGTTTGTCGGGATAGGGGTCAAAGAGTCAGACAATTTAGCAGCACTATCTGCAACTTCTCTTGAAGATTGTTTAAGATTACGCAGCGGGATCAGTCAATCATCTACTACTGAATTTTTCAAAAAGAAATCAAACACCGCAAATAAAGGCTATGGTAAAAGATTAACAGCTTGTGATGCAGTTGGAGGCCAAACATTTATGACAAACGCTGAAACAACGCCATACGTATGTTCCAGCTTGGTTCATGTGAAATTGGCCTATTCCTCCTAGGCAGTACGGAGTGTAGCAATCGCTCACAAGCCATATATAGCCCCTGTATTTTAACAACAGCTGACAGTGTGGCCCTTTTGCAAGCAACCCTTCAAATAAAAGGCCCATTCCTGGAAAAAGCTCAGGTTCACACTCCAAGTACAATACCAGGTGGACTACAGCAAAAATGTTCATTCAATGGCAATGGGGGTACAACAAATCCCGACCCTCATGTACCACCTCCCTTGTGGATGAAAACCGTGTCAGCTACAAATTTAGGTGCAATTTCTCAAACACACCAGGTTCTGCATCAAAAACTGAATGACTCAGTGATGTATATATCTTCTGACTAGTGATGATGTTTTTATGTCCTCTTCCATTCTGATACCCACTCTCACTCAGTTCAATCCAGATCCTGTTGGAGGTGATAGCCAAAATATGATACCAGAGGCCGCCTCAAGTTCTAATGGTATGAAGAATATAATCAAAAAAGATCTTTCTAGCTTAATTTTGGAAACTAGTATCATTAATAAGGACCACAAGTCGACCCTTGTCCCGAGCTGAAGCAGCACTCCTACATAGCAACACACCACAACGCTGTTGCTGTTGCTGTGCTGTTGCTGTGCTGGCAAGCCATCAGGCCCTTCTCAGTGCTGTGCTGCCTCCCTTGTTGGCACAGACAAATGCTGCTGGGGAAGGGGATTCACATCTTCTGCCTGTGATGTGTGTGTTCCTCCATTGACTCTTGCACCAACTACACCCCCCTCATGGGAGGCACCACACACATCATATTATGAAAATGTGGTCTCCTAAATTTTCCACCTAAGAACTGTCCAGTGACATTTGTCTGTGCCACTTGCCCAGATTCTCATTATACCTGTGTTTATGATCGTGCCAGTGCACTTGTCAACTGGTACTGTCCCCTATTAACTTTTTCCACCTGTTGATCTTACCCATTTGTGGACTATTGATGTGCCATACCTTTCCGAATAGCAACATGGACCTCCTCCTCACTGGAACACTCCTCTCCTTAACATGCCACATAACACGTATCTCCCATGGACTCTATCTGGACATCCTATGACTCTCAAACAATGTTAGTGTTGATGCTGCAAGGACTGCCACTTGCTCATTTCTCCTTGTAATACTTGTAAATAAAAGCACTAACATGAACCAGCGTGTTGTATGTCTGTTGCAGATAGGACAAAATGGACCATGGTAGAGGAGTATTTACAAAATACACTTCTAAACTTCTCTTGGAAATTGTGCCACTGTTCCTATAACAATGTCAGGTCTGACAAGTGCAGAAGGCATGCACCTCCCCTGCCAAGTCAATATGTGGCAAATCCCTTTCAACTATTGAACATCAGTTCAGTTCAAAGACTTTATTGAGGTTAGATATAACCATAAAAGCACATTCATTTACAGAATTTACAATTTCAAATTGTTGCAATATGAGAGAATAATATACATTATTTTTGTTATCAATATAATTTCATCATCATTAAAATTCAACGTCGTGGGAAAAAATTTAAAAGATAGAATAAAAGAATTAAATTAAATATACCAATTTAAAACAGTAAAATTTCCCTCTAATGTACTCATTGCATGAGCATGGCACAAAGTCACCTCCTCACAAAAAATTAAAGCTCCACGGCTTAACCTTGTGACAGATGATAGAACTCTAAACTTTATTAAGCAGATTCCTACAGATTGTCCACATAGAGAACAGGAACTTTGCTATAGCAGCCACATAGACTGGGTTGGTATCTGTCTTTAAAATCCTAAAAAAGACAAGATAGTTCTTAATGCCCATATTATTGTAGAGTTGGATAATCCATTTCTGCCTAATTCTCTTATATGCCGCACAAAAGAGGATAATATGAACAGCAGTTTCCTCCTCCCTTAAGCATCGAGGGCAAGGACGAAGGAAGCCTCCCGCCCACCTATCTGTGATTGCATATAGGCGTAAAGTTCCATATCTAAATTGGAGGTACAGCTTTTTCGCTAATGTAGGTTGTATAGAATCTATTACCTGTTCGAGTTCGTAATAAGACTTAAAGTCCAAGAAACCATACGTTAGGCTCAAAGTATTTACAGATCTATTCTATATACTATTGAACATCATTGTGTGACAATGAGCATTACTACACAGTGGAATAGGCCTACTAATCACACAATAGCAGAACTGTACTAATTGGGCCTGTGATGCATGTGAGCCACTAACACATGCTCACACATCCACAGATACCTTGCTCACGTATCATTACAATGTCATCATGCACATTTGCAAGCCTCAAAGCTCAAACACAAGTGTATATGAGTACCATCATAGGTTGTCCAATGAGAAAAGGACAATATTAGTGGCTAGACTCCACCTGTATAGCATAATTTCTCTGCCACTGAAAGATGTAAAAACTCAGTGCTACACCTTGGATGTCAGTAAGCAGGAACTGCAACCACTAAGTAATTATAGTTTTGTGTCAAATGATGAATGGAGTAAGAAGGCACGCTTGCATGAGTAGTTATTCTGCCCCAGAGAGCCCTCACATGCATTGAGTGTGAGTGTAACCGCACATGACATCATCATATTTACATACATATCAAATGTTATGATCAAGGTCACATACCCATGGAAGCATCTACAAATGCCAAGGCAAATAGGCATGGTGAGCCCTATGTGCATTTAAACTAGCAAGTAGTTTCCCATGTTCACAAGCAGGAAGTACCACAATTAGCAAATAGTCATCATATTCATCCCTACAATTCACTTAGCATAACTTACACACACAGTGCAATAGTAGGTGACTACCTGGGTTGGGCTGTGTGTCCATTCACTCAAAGGAGGGTCACTAACAGTGCCCAAACATGGTTGAAGATTCCTAAAGTGACTCCATTGCAAAACTGACTGACTCTTGTCCATAGGTGTCTCACAAGGTTACACATATTTACAAACACTGCAGAGAGATCCTACAGTCTGTGCTTAAATCAACCTAAGCATATATGACAACTCCTACACAGTAAATCATTAGGCAGTTGCGAAAGTAGGAACAATTGTTAATATAAGTATTAGAAAATATCAAAATGAAAAACTCCATACACTACACTAACTTACCTTATCTAAACTATGACTAATCTAACCTATGCTAATCAAGCTATACTACCTTAACTTAACTCTATCTTAACCTACCTATCCGTACGCTACTCTACACATATACCACAAAAGACATGTTAAACATCAACCCCCTTAACACACAGTCACACAATATAAACATAAATTGCACCTATACAATAACTAACTATACATTTAAACAGAAACAAAAAAATATATTTTTGGTGTGTATATTTGTTTGATACTTTTTTATACAAAGACCAAACCTTAGAAAATCTAAAACTATGCTGACAATGTTCACACAAGCTGAAAAAGCTGTTCCACAGCCTCCTCCAAATTTAGCAGTGCTGCTCCTCCCTTACACTGCCCACCTTTTGATTGAGTCTCTTTAATGCCTGAATTATTGTGTACTGTCCCCACAAACTTATCATACTTGCTTGTCTGGCCAGACGTGCTGGTGGTTGTAAAGCCAGTGGCACCACACTTATGTTTTGCTCTATCTGAATTGGGCATTCTCTGGACTGGCTTAGCCCTGCTTTAGCCTTGCTTAGTGTTAGTCTGGGCTAACTTGATCCTGGTCTGTGGTGGCTCTGTCCTGGCCTGTTCTAGTCAGTTGATGTTGTGGAGACTGCTTGTGTGCTTTTCCTGGCGATGTTTCATGTACCTGGAGCTTTGGCCCACACATTAAGTTTTTTGGATTTTCTTGAATGCCTTTGCCACATTTTTCTTGTGCCTGTGCTGGTCCCTGTGCTGTACAAATGTGCAGGTCTCATTAGCACTCATGTTGGCCTAGGAGAAAATAACAATACTTTGTTCATCAAATCAAATCAAATTAGTCTTTATTCGATATTTTTCGATCATAAAAGACACAAATACAGTACATGTAATATCATAAAATATCATTAAATACCATAAGAAAAGTCCATTACAAATTAGAATTCCTTAAAAAAATCGTTAATGGAGAAATTTCGCTAAAAACGTATGATTCTGTATAAAAATGAATATCATTTGATGGTGGTACTAGGATTGATATCATTAGGGTTAAAAAATGTAAACATTATATAAGGAACAAATTATTCATGGAAATACAGTACACACAGGTGACACCACACTAAACATATATAGCAGTTAATTAATGCAGAGTATTAGCTTCAGTAGCCCCCAGACTGATTCTTCTAAGGGCCCATATCCAGCTCAAAAACTTTGCCAAAGCTATAGCTACATCTTCGCGTGTGTCTGTTTTCAGGATACGCAGCACTGTTTGGCAAGATCCTGTGCCAAGGTTTAAGCAGATTGGCCTGAGCCTTTTATGTCGAGGACCGTTATATGCTGGACACACAAACAATATATGAGCTATAGACTCTTCCGTCGTTAAACACGTAGGGCATTTAGTGTCTAAAGCCTTATGCCAATTTGACGTAAAAGATTTTAAAGGGAAGGTAGCAACTCTAAATTGGTGATATAATTTCCGGTTGCATGGTCTTGCGATAAAATCCCAGTATGCTTTAGGCCTGAATTCATACTTATGTTTAAAAAAATGCCTGTCTGGGAGATACTGCTCACCAATGAAATGGACTTGTGAGTGACCATGTCCCTCTACAGTGCCTTATTTATTTATGTATTATAAATTGTTAATAGTTAATACATGCACATGATGACTGAGATAAATACCCTGACACTGTTTCACAATCAAATGTACCTGAGCATAACAATTCCAGCAATAGTAGAACTATGGCCAATATGTTGTCACTACATAGTCATCTCCTAGTACAGCCATTAAAATGTAATCAAGTGCCATCTGTGTGGTTGCACAAACTGTAACAGTACTCATAATGAGATATCTCACATATCTTACAGGCCAAATATTTACACTAATGAAAATGTCCAGATCTACACATATGACACATGGACCTGGTTCACCAAAATTGGGAGTTGGAGTTGCATCCAGTAAAAGTACATATCATTGATCATGAACATAAGTGTAAGTGGATGATATGATAGAGTACAGGTAGTGTAGCTTGCCTTGGCATACACCATCTAGACCTACAAAAGGCGGCACACATTGCAGCCCTCACTCAGGGGCTAGATTATGAAAGGGCTGCAACACATTTGCAAAGCATAAATAAGTACATTTGTCACACAGGATTTTTTAATAAAATGTCCAAATCCACACAAAGGTCTGCATGGTGTACTTTGGGCTCAGTAAAAATAGTTTTTCCCTTGGAGTAACTTACCAACTATCACCAACTTTCAACCATCTGACATACAAGCTTCTTCTGTCAATTACATACTATAGGTAAATCCATGCAGCTAGTTCCCGACTCTCCAGCTGAGTTTGTGAGCATTAAGAGAGCTCAAGGGAGGCTGGTACCTTAAGCTCCAAGCCTTACTCCTGCCAACGTCGGGGCCCTCATGCCGTAAACCTCAGGCCTGGCCCTGGTCATGGTCCTGTGGCTGTAGAGATACAGAAGGGCCCCAGCCACTGGAGTCACAGGTGAGAGTTACCATAACCCTGTGCACGGCCGCTGTGGGGTTGGATTTTGGTGGAGTAGTGGTGACTGTGCGGGGAAACCAAGCCACAAAGGTCACAAATGAACTGTAAGGGGTGCAGGAGAGCTGACCTTGGGCCCTGTGTTTGTCGGGATAGGGGTCAAAGAGTCAGACAATTTAGCAGCACTATCTGCAACTTCTCTTGAAGATTGTTTAAGATTACGCAGCGGGATCAGTCAATCATCTACTACAGAATTTTTCAAAAAGAAATCAAACACCGCAAATAAAGGCTATGGTAAAAGATTAACGGCTTGTAATGCAGTTGGAGGCCAAACATTTATGACGAACGCTGAAACAACGCCATACGTATGTTCCAGCTTGGTTCATGTGAAATTGGCCTATTCCTCCTAGGCAGTACGGAGTGTAGCAATCGCTCACAAGCCATATATAGCCCCTGTATTTTAACAACAGCTGACAGTGTGGCCCTTTTGCAAGCAACTCTTCAAATAAAAGGCCCATTCCTGGAAAAAGCTCAGGTTCACACTCCAAGTACAATACCAGGTGGACTACAGCAAAAATGTTCATTCAGTGGCAATGGGGGTACAACAAATCCCGACCCTCATGTACCACCTCCCTTGTGGATGAAAACCGTGTCAGCTACAAATATAGGTGCAATTTCTCAAACACACCAGGTTCTGCATCAAAAACTGAATGACTCAGTGATGTATATATCTTCTGACTAGTGATGATGTTTTTATGTCCTCTTCCATTCTGATACCCACTCTCACTCAGTTCAATCCAGATCCTGTTGGAGGTGATAGCCAAAATATGATATCAGAGGCCACCTCAAGTTCTAATGGTATGAAGAATATAATCAAAAAAGATCTTTCTAGCTTAATTTTGGAAACCAGTATCATTAATAAGGACCACAAGTCGACCCTGGTCCCGAGCAAACTTTCAACAGAGAATGCGCTTACCTGGAACGGACAAAATAAGGTTGTGTAAGCTGACTCTCTGATTAATCCTCCTAATTTGGCGGACTTGTCATTGCTTGCCAAATATGATGATCATATCGGGGATGACCACTGAGTGTCTGAGGTGAAAACTATTGATATCGTCAATGGGATATGGGACAGTCTGCTCAGTACAATGGATAATATCACCAATGCTCTTAATTTCCACTCAGTCTAGTTGAATATTCAGGTAGATCTACTAATTACACTGGCTCTCTATGTAGCCAGAATAGACACTAAGCTACTGCACCTATCAAACTTGGTGGCTAAAGCACAATCTGACAAAGATAACCAACTGATGACATGTATTTGCGCTCATTTAATCGACAAAATCTTGGAGCTACCAACTATAGTAAAATCATTGGTTACAGAGGTCAAGACCATGTCGGACTGATCTGCTGAAGACAAAGCATGTTCCATTAAACAAGATTATGTTCCCCAACCAGTCACCAAAGTTCCAACTGTGGGTACATCAGGTGAAATTGGGAATTTGCAGGAAAAATGTTAAAAACATGGGATTAGAAGAACTTCTACTAACTCCATAAAAACAAATCCAAATAGTTCTCATACCCACAATTTTCAGCAACAGATATTACTCTCACCAATAAGTAAGGAGAATGAGAGTGAAAAACAACAATCAAGGGGAGAGACCATTCAAAGTATCCCTCAGAAACCTCAGGATTCGATGGATGGAAACAAATTAATTGGTCAATGTTAGACCTGACATCATTGGCATGAGTCTCACTTCCATTTTGACGCATTGCCTCCTCTGTTTTGATATGTTTTGATATGTTTTTGATATGTTTTTGCTGGATTTATTCTTTGGGCACTGTGCCACTGCTAATTAGTTGAGTGGTTTGAACGAGGCAGAGACGCGGCGCCAAAAACACGGAGAACATATCCAGTTCCCGTGAGGATCCCAGATATCCTATGCCCGTTCAAAGAGGGTTTTATAAAATTTAAAGATACACGCACTTGTAAAGTAAAAAGACCGAACAATCGGAAAAAGAAACCCCAATATGAGGAGTTTGGTTGAAAATAAGAAGGCCACAGCAGCAAGAGACTGCAGAAAGTGAATGACACACTGCACAGGCCCTGTTGGATCCCTTACCATATTCATTGGTGAGAAAATAAAATCTGAAATCTTCTTGACACAGGAAACCCCTATCAAGAAGTCCTGAGGAAGGTGCCACAGAATTAAATGTATTGCACCGAAACGCGTCGACGCATCCTTTAATTAAAGAATCCAAGTGAAGCCTAGTACACACTGGATGTACATGTATTTGTGTCACAGCTGTATATGATAGTGAATGCAATCCTAGGCCTTTGGATCTAGAAATCGATAGTGGCAAAAATATCCAAGAGCCACAGTCATAATAGGGGTTTATTACTTTGTAGTGTGTTTTGTATTACTAACTGTTTATGAATTGCAAATGTGTCATGCATGTATTTCTTTGCCCTGTAATTTTTAATTGCTATATTGTCTAATTGTACATATGAGATATTGATTGTATGTATTTTTACTTTTCAAGGAATATTTCTTTGAAAATTTTAACTGCTATGCTTTTTTATTGTTCAGTGTATGAATTTTTATTAAAAATCGAGTGTTAACGAATCTTATTTTTCTGTGGAAATTATTACTAAACTTCACCCCATAGTACAGCGAATTATAGTGTCCTGCTATTTAAAATGTTCAAGTGTAATTGTAATGGTATAGATATATGAGGTCAACTAGCGCATTCCAGGGATTTCCCTCTGACTTGTTGCCACTGCTAATTAGTGCCACAGTGCAAGTGCTCCCCATGTTAAATTGAGATACTAATTGGATTCCATGATTGGGTTATTTGATGTATCTGTCAGCCCCTAGTACAGTGCACCATGTGTGCCCAGGGTTTGTAAATCAAAGTGCTGCTGGTGGGCTTTCAGCGCTGGTTGTGCTACCCACAGAAACAGCTTGTAAAGTGTGTCTCAGGCCTGCCATTGCAAGGCCTGTGTGCAGTCTAGCACTGCCATGTCGACTTGGCCAAGTGCACCCACTTACCAGTCCCTAAACCCTCCCTTTGCTTCATATTACCCCTATGGCAGGCCCAAGGGTAGGGAGCATTGTAGGTATAAGGTAGGACATGCCCTAATATGTGTAGCATGTTCTAATAGTGAATTACAGCCATTTTCGTTTTTCACTATTGAAGGCTACCTGTTCTCATAGGCCAGAAAGGGCAGTAAAGATTATTACATCCTTATAATCCTAACTGACTCAGGGAACACAGTAGAAATTCGAGATTAGTATGCCTGAACTCAGAATAATGAAGTACATCTTTTAGTAAAGTTATATTTTAATATTCTGTGTTTGCAAATACCACTTTTAGAAAGTAGTTATTTGCTTGCCTAACCATTTGAGTCTGCCTCTGCTGGGTTGTGTATTCCTTGTCTGGGTTTGTGTGTGACAGGGCTGGGGGATTCCAGGGGACAGGCTGGGGCAGCCAGGTGGTGAATAGAGAGATCTGCATCTAGATGGGAGGGAGGAGTTGCACCTGGGACTTGAATAGGGCTGGGCCTTCCCTCTACACTGCTGACTCCCCGCCTGTGGCTTGTCTGATGTCTCTGCCCTGCATTGTGACAGGAGAGGAGGAATCATGTCAATAGAGTGCTCCAGAGCTGTATCTTCCCTCCCCTGTGCTGGCTCCACCTCCTGTGGGGCGGCTGATGTCTCTGCCCTGCACAGTGAAAGGAAGAAGAGAGTCATGTCAACAAAGTGCTCAGGAACTGGTTTGAACTAGGCAGAAGCATCTCTGCCTTTAGAGAACAAACAATTTTGGGGTATAAATATTGGGACCCTGATCCCAAGAAATTAGATCACTTCTGGAACAAGAAACCTTTCTGCCAAGGAGAAGAACCGAGGAAGCTGCAGGACTGCCCCTCTGCCAGTGTGCTGTTTGCTGGATTGGCCTGTAGTGGTTGCTTCATTGCTAAGGGAAAGGAGAAGGAACTTTGTAAGGATTTTCTTCTACAGTATATTCTCCAAGGTCTTGAACTGTGCTTGCCTCCTGCTGAAGTCTCAGGGAAAAAAGACATCACCTCCAGCTCCCTCCTGAATTTCCTTGCTGAGAATTCTGACTCCAGTCACTTGTGTGCCGCTGGGAGCTGGAAGCGCGACGCATTGAGAAGAAGTGTGTCGCCGCCGCACCTGAAATCATCGCAACGCCGGAGAAGCAAGTCTTTGTCGCATCTCCCTAGAAGCATCACCAGAGAAGCGTGACGCCATCGAGAGAGTCGCCATCACATCACCGGAGAAGGGCGTCGCAGACCTGTCGTGGCTCCAAAGTATGGAGTCGTCGCAAGGCTGCCAAGGCATCATCGCATCGTCATCTCATCGCTGCATCAAGGGCACCATCTTCTCGCATCTCAACCTGATCATCACATTGCATCATGGTGCCATCTTGCGCATGGCAACAGGCCCTCAGGCCGAGAATCTATGCATCACCTCCACACCGGTATGGCTCACAACGAGTCCCCGACTCTGCGCAAGCATTGAGGAAGGACGCAACCGTTCCCCAGGGTCACGGAACCGACGCATCTCCCCTTTTGCGAACCTTTCGTTCACTTTGCATTACGCATCCAGGTACTTTGTTGAGAACTTCGTTGCATTTACCAACAATTGGAACTAATCATCTTTTAAGTAATCTTAAGTGTAGTAATGTGGATTTTTGTCGTTTGTGGTCTTGTGTTAAATCTATATAAAGAATACTTATTGTTCTAAAACCTGTGTTGTGTCCATCTGTAGTGTTTTCACTGTATTACTGTGTATATTCATAAATGCTTAACACACTGCCTCTGAGATAAGCCTATCTGCTCGTGCCAAGCTACCAAGGGGGTGAGCAGGGGTTATTAAGGAGTGTAATCCCCTTATCCTGACTTAGAAGTAAGGGTCCCTATTTGGACAAAGGTGATAACCATTGCCAACTAGAGGCCCCCAGATCTAACATTGGTGGCAGCGGTGGGATTTGGACTTTGCATTTGTCTTTCATATACAGTGATTGGTGTACACTACTAGTGAGTGCAGACTAAACACAACTACATACTTTTCTTTTAAATCCTTTTTCCTTGGACTGTTAGTTTTTCCTGAAGACTCCCAATTCTTACTACCATGAGCAAACCAGGATCTGTTGCATCTATGGATCTTGATTTTGAGGAAGAGAGGTTGGAAACCTACATGAGAAACAGCTCAAGTATCTCTGCAGGAAATTGAAAGTTGCTACACCAGGCATATCTAAAAAAGAAGACTACCAAAAGACGCTGAGGGCCTGGGTAGAAGCAAGAAATGCACCTGGATGCAAATGGGCAAATTGATGGGACAGAGTTTCCAGACAGGGGTGGGGTGCCATCCCCGCCTGGCAGCAGCATCTCTTTCAAAAGACCTTTCCCCCAGAGAGTTGGAAGACAGGGAGATAAATAGGGCATACAAGCTGGAGATGGCTAAGCTTAAGATGGAGAGTCAGATGGAAACAGAGAATAACAGGCTGTCTTTTGAAAGGGAGAGAATGAGAATAGAGCATGACAGAATGTTGAGGGAGTTAGAGATCAAGGCCAAGGGCTTAGAAATCAATCCCTCTGGTGGCAGCACACCATCTGTGCCTTCAGAAGGCAGGGTACATATTCCCAAGGATGTGTTGGACTTGGCCCTTCTGGCAGGTTCACCCCTAAACGTTTTGCTTTTGATATGTGACTTAGTGTTAGTGATTTTTGGTTTCTGCGTACTTTACCACTGTGTCCCAGGGTGAAGTGCGTGCGTGTAGTGAGGTTGGCCTGCCCTCCCATAGGAATGCATGGGGAATATATGTGTCCATGTTAGTTCCTGATGCGTGGGGAGTGCAAGCTCGAGTTTGGTAGATGCAGACTCGTGTGATTAAATGCTGAATGATGATGTGTGCGGCATAATTGTGTCTAGTGTGGAAGTGCCACTTCTAGAAGTTGGCACGTATGTGTAAATTATGTGAATTGGCTGTCTGGCTTGTGTTTGGCTGGAGCTGGCTGGTGAGCCTGGCTCCATGAGTCATGATGGGTCTGCCCCGGTGGTGAATGGTAGATCTGCATGTGTGATGTGAGGGAGGAGTGCACCTGGGACCTGAATATGGCTGGGCTTTCCCCCACAAAGCTGGCTCCACCCCCTGTGGTGCGTCTAATGTCCCTAGCCTGGCCAGTAAATGGAAAAGGGTGGCTGTGCACAACAAAGTGCTCCAAAACCAGTTGCATCTGGTTTAACCTTCACTCTGCAGCCTCAGACAAAGGATTTCTCGGTATAAAAAGGGGCTGTGCCCCCTTGTAAAATGTTCTTCTCCTGACCTGAAGAGGGGGGCCTGCTGCTGCTGCTGGGCACCAGGAGGGTACCACCACTAGGGACTGCCTCCCTACCTGGAGCGCCCTGTGAGCTGGATCCTGGACCCAGCCTTGCCCCCCCTGCCTACCTGCCTAAGGACTTTCCTGAACTTTGCCTGGACCTGTAAACTTTGGAGTCCAAAGCGCCTGAGGAGCTCTTCATTTCTGAATTACAGGGGGAGCGCTTTATCCTTCAAACCTACAGCGCTGGGCTGCAGCGTGTGGAGGGATTTCCCCTCTTGTGCTAATTTACGGCGCGGGTGCCCACCCCGTTCATCTGCCGTTTTTGTCCCCCAAGCGAGATCCCACCTCGCATCTGTGGCGCTCGTAGGTATTTTGATAGCAAACGAGTGCCTACCCTGTGCTTTATCCCCGAGAAGGAAGTCAGGCAGCTCTGCAGATGCAGACGGGGCTCAGGAGCGACCCAGAAGTGCTTCGGCACAGGAAGCAGACGGGAGCCCACCCCGCGCTCCTGCACCACCAGCAAGAAGTCAGCGTCTGTCTCCGAGGCTCCCGTGAGCGAGGGAGAGCCCCGGACTGCCGTGGTGCCCCAAGTAATCAACGATGACCCAGGCAGAAGCCTACCCTGCGCTGGGCCGGATTGAGGAAGGAAGCAGCCCCGCAGAAGAGCTGTAGGGCCGGGAGAGCCCCGCAGCCCAGAAGGAGAGCCCGCCGGCAGTAAAGACGCCACCGCAGGAGTCCTGGTGAGTGGGGCTCCGTGGTTGCCGTGTTGGGGGCAGTGTCAGGAAGGATAGAGCGGCCCGGTTGGCAGGGGGCCGCTCTCCCGGTACCCCGCAGGCATTTGTTTCTTTAGAGCCCCAAGGCTTCTTGGGGGCATATTGTTTTAGAGTCCCCCGTGCGGGACTCCAACGTCTGGGCAGTCTTATTATTCAGAGCCCCCACGAGAAGCTCAGGGGGCATTTTTGAATCCAGAGCCCACGAGAGGCTCCAATGTCCCGGGCACATTTCTTTAGAGCCCTTGAGGCTCAGGGAGCATTGAGGCATTTGTGTATTTAGAGCCTGCGGGCTCCGACGCTGATTTGGGGGCATTTTGTTTTATTCAGAGCCCAGAGGCTCCAACGTTGTTCTGGCCCCATTGGTTCTTTCTAAGAGCCCAGAAGAGATCCTACAGCTGCCCAGCACTTAGTGGGCAGCTGCTTCGTTTAGGCCCGATCTCTGTGCGCAATCTTCCTTTGGCTGCCTGTGCAGCCTGCCCTGACTCTGCTGGACACAGGGCGTTTCAGCCTCTGAGAGGCCAGTTGGCCTGGGGACCATTTATGTGTCTATGCCCGATGTGATTCTTGCGCAATTTGGGAGTACCTGCCTAATGTGATTTCTGCATCATGTGTAAAGTTTTATACCTCTGAATGTATGTGATGCTTAGGAGGTTGTTTTTTTCTAATATAGGTCCTACTAGTGAGTTCATGATTCCCTGCGTGATATTTTCCTAAGGTGGTTAGTGTTGCGTAGGTGGTATTTACCTCTAACCAGTGGTTACTGGTTGTGTGCTACATTTGCTATGTTGTGCTACAAGTGTTCTATGTTCTAAGTGTTATTCCTGCAAAGTTCTAATTCTACCAAGTGCTAGTTCTAAAAGTGCCTATTCCTGACAGTGGCCCACGTGGCCCCGTCCCATGTCCATACTCCCCTGTAATTTCTGCCCGTGCCTATGGCACATTGTAAAGTGTGTATTTATTATCTAATGTGTTTGGTATAATACAAAGGCTATTTTTATATATAACCTTGTGTGGAGTTTCTTTTGTGGTGGGCCTTGGGTGTTGCTGCTGGGTGCGCGCGCAAACGCTGTACACCTTGCCTCCTAGATAAGCCTGACTGCTCATGCCAAGCTACCAAAGGGGGTGAGCAGGGGTTATCTTGGCGGGTGACTTCCTTGCCCTGACGTAGAATGGTGGTTTCTGCCTGACTTTGGCGCAAGCCTTAGCCAACCAGAAATCCCATTTCTAACATGATGTCATCAAGGATTTCCACAAAGGTGAAGATATTGGGCAGTGGTTTGCAGCCTATGAGATAGCAATGTTGGCCCACATGGTCCCTGAGAAGGATTGGGGAGCGGGGTTGTTGGGCCGCTTTCTGACTGAGGGAAGGGATACTTTGTTAGACCTACGCAGTGAGCGTAGGATGTCTTACCACCACATGAAGGAAGCACTGATGACAAGGTATGGGTTAACTCCAGAGCTCTATAGGCAGAGGTTCAGGAATTGTAAGACACTGGAGGGAACCACTTGGGTAGAATATGTGTCTTTCTTTTGCAGAGCTATGGATGGTTGGGTGGGGGTAGCAATGTTGATAATTTTCAAGCACTCTATGATTTGATTGCTATGGAGCACTTGTCTGCTAATTGTTTTCCAGAGCTACGCCAGCATCTTATTGATTGCAAGTTGACTAATCCTAGAAAGCTTGCTGAAGAGGCCGACCACAGGGTCACTACCAGGGTACACAAGGGTCTTTTGGGAGACTCCGCCAAGGGTGGGCAGGGTCCCCAGCAGAAGAGTGGGGGGGGACAAGGCTAAACAGAGGGAAATCCAAAAAGGTCCCCAAAGTAATTCCCAAGGGAACCAAGGTAAGGGTTCCCAGCCTTCCCCTGAAAAGAAGTCAGGGCCCCCGACAGGTAAACCTGTTCATAGGGGGCCTGTTACCTGCTTTCAGTGTAAACAGGTGGGACACCATTGGTATAATCCCCAGTGTCCTCAGAAAGGACAGTATGTGCCACCCCATGCACCACCCCGTCAAATGGCCAGTGTAGCCCTGGGTGGGGGGGAGATGGGTGCCCAAGGTGGGTGGGGGCCCTCAGAAATGTCCCTTGTCTCATTAGGAGACTTTGAGATAATCCCTAAAACTCAGCTGCCTGAGAACAATAAAAAATACAGGTAGTGGATTGACCATCAATGGCCATAGAGTGGAGGCTCTCAGAGACACAGCAGCAAGTGTGACAGCTGTCAAGTGTCACTAGGTCTCTGAAGAGCAGGTCGTCCCTCATGCATTATCCCAGTTTTGCCGCTGACAACACAGAGTGCCATTGCAAAGTAGCTCAAGTTCACTTTGAGTGAGGGGGTCTTGGGTACTCTTCAAGTAGCTGTGAGGCCATCCATGCCTGTTGATTGTCTGTTAGGCAATGATTTAGAAAGCTCCCCTTGGGCTAAGGTGGAGAGGAAGGCTCATTTAGAGAAATCGGGTCTGCCTGAGTGGGCATGTGTGACCACTAGGTCTATGGCAGCTAAGGGTGTTCAAGAGGCCCTGGAGCCTGAAAGTATGGCCCAGGACCTGCATTAAAGAGAAGAGGAAGGGGGCGCGGGAAACCAGCCCCCATTGTTCCCACAATCCAGGAGGAGGCAGACCTTGAGGGGGATGCCCTGGAACCTACAGGGGAGCAAGTTTCTGAACTGGGGAACCTACCTGAGCTGACCCATTGGCAGCAAGAAGGGGGTCCCTCCAGGGAGGAATTTTGTGAAGAGCACAAGAAGTGCCCTTCTCTTGTGGGTTTGAGGCAACATGCCACAAACCAGGCAGCAGGTGATCAGTCTGGATCACAGTGGATCTACTGGGAGAATGGTCTTGTGTACAGCGAGCCTAAGGTTTCTGAGCCTGGGTCATCACGTGTGCTGGTGGTACCTCAGCGCTTCAGAGCCTTCCTACTGGGTTTGGCTCATGATGTTCCTTTGGCTGGTCATCTGAGGCAGAACAAGACATTTGAAAGGCTTGTCTCCCACTTTTATTGGCTCCAAAGGCGGAAGAGTTCAGATACTCATTGTAGGACCTGTCAAATTTGCCAGGCAAGTGGAAAAACTGGAAGGAGGCACAAGGCCCCTCTCCAACCTTTCCCTGTAGTCAGTACCCCCTTTGAACGGGTGGGGATTGACATTGTGGGGCCACTGAACCCCAAGACAGCCATGGGCAACAGGTTTATCCTGGTCTTGGTGGACCATGCTACCCGGGACCCGGAAGCCATTCCGCTCAGGACAGTGACGGCCCCCGTGGTGGGAAGTGCACTGATGGGGATCTTCTCCCGTGTGGGGTTCCCCAGAAAGGTTGTGTCTGACTGAGGTACAAACTTCATTTCTAATTATATGAAGTCTCTGTGGAAGGAGTGTGGTGTTACCTACAAGTGCACCACTCCTTACCACCCACAAGGAAATGGGCTGGTTGAAAGATTCAACCGGCCCCTTAAAGGCATGATCATGGGTCTTGAAGAACCAATGAGGCGTAAGTGGCACGTCCTCTTGCCATGCCTTCTGTTTGCCTACCGTGAGGTACCACGAAAGTCTCTAGGGTTCAGCCACTTGGATCTTTTGTATGTTCACCCGCTAAGAGGACCTTTGAGTTTGGTCAAGGAAGGCTGGGAGCAATCTCCCAAAAACCTTCCCAGGATGTATATAGCTACATGCTGGCCTTCAGGAACCAGACTCGGCATTTCAGGGATCTCGCTCAGATGAATCTGGAAGCCAGCCAGGAGGAAGTGTAGTGGTGGTATGATCAGAATGCCACTCTGATTGAACTTCAACCTTGGCAGAAAGTTTGGGTCATAGCCCCTGTGGATCCTTGTGCACCCCAGGACATGTGGACCGGTCCATATGAGGTGGTGGAGCGCACTAGTGATTTCACTTATCTGGTAAACTTGCGGTCTCCCAGGAACCCCTTGCGGGTCCTACATGTTAACAGTCTAAAGCCCCACTTAGAAAGGTCCGAAGTGGGCATGCTCCTAGCGACAGAAGATGGAATGGAGGAGGAGACCAAGCCTCTTCCTGACCTCCTGTCTGCACCAGAGCAAGATGGGCCAGTGGATGGTGTCAGCCTCTCTGCCACACTGACCCTGATCAGCAGCAAGAATGTCACCAGCTGTTAGGGCAATTCTCTTATCTATTTTTCTTGGTTCCTGATGTAACAGAGTGGTACGTCCATGATGTGGACACTGGTGACAGTCCTCCTTTCAAGCACAAGGCTTACAGAATGACTGACAAGGTTAGGGCTTACATTAAGGAGGAAATCTCCAAGATGTTTGCTTTAGGGGGCATTGAGTCCTCACACAGTCCTTGGGCCAGCCCAGTGGTCTTTGTCCCAAAGGCTGCCTCGCGGTGCCACAGCCGAACTCCGGTTCTGTGTGGACTACAGAGGGCTCAATTCAGTCACCAGGACTGATGCACACCCCATCCCCAGAGCTGATGAGCTCATTGATCGGTTAGGGGCTGCACAGTACCTCAGTACGTTGGATTTGACGTCTGTGTACTGGCAGATTGCCTTGACTGATGGGGCTAAGGAGAGGTCAGCATTCTCCACAACAGATGGGCACTACCAATTCCGGGTTATTCCCTTTGGGATGAAGAATGAACCTGCCACCTTTCAGAGGTTGGTCACCCAGGTGTTGGCTGAGCTGGAGGATTTCAGTGCCGCCGACCTGGATGACTTTGCAGTGTTCAGCGCCAGTTGGGAAGAACACTTTCGGCACCTCTGGGAAGTGTTGATGGCACTGCGCAAGGCAGTCCTCACGATCAAGGCAAGTAAGTGTCAGATCAGGCAGGGCTCCATTGTGTACTTGGGTCACCAGGTAGGAAGTGGCCGGGTGGCACCCCTACAACTCAAGATTGATACCATTCTGGCTTGGGAACCCCCAAAGACTCAGACACAGGTGAGAGCCTTTTTAAGACTCATGGGGTATTATAGGAGGTTTGTCAAGGGGTATGGCAACATTGTTGCACCCTTGACTGAGCTGACTTCCAGGAAGCAGCTCAAGAAAGTGAATTGGACTGACACCTGTCAGAAGGCTTTTGACGCCCTGAAGACTGCCATGTGCAAAGCACCCGTGCTACAGGCACCCAACTTCTCAAAAGAATTCATTGTACAGACAGACGCTTGAGAGCATGGTGTAGGGGATGTTCTATCACAGATTAATGAAGAGGGCCTAGACCAACCTGTAGCCTTCATCAGTAGGAGGTTACTTTTTTGGGAACAGAGGTGGAGTGCAATTGAGCGTGAGGCATTTGCTGTGGTCTGGGCACTGAAGAAGTTGAGACTATACTTGTTTGGGACTCACTTCCGAGTTCAGAACAACCACAGGCCCCTCAGATGGCTGATGCAGATGAGGGGTGAGAACCCAAAGTTGTTGAGGTGGTCCATTTCCCTACAGGGTATGGACTTTATGGTGGAAGACAGCCCTGGTACAGAACGCGCCAACGCTGATGGTCTGTTCATATTTTTCTGCCTTAGTGAAGAGAACTCCCAAGGGGAAGGGTAGTTCTCCCCACATTTCAGCTGGAGGGGACACATGTTAGACCTGACATCATTGGTGTGAGTCTCCCTTCCATTTTGACGGATTGTCTCCTCTGTTTTGATATGTTTTTGCTGGATTTATGCTTTCGGCACTGTGCCACTGCTAATCAGTGTCACAGTGCAAGTGCTCCCCAAGTTAAATTGATATACTAATTGGATTCCATGATTGGGTTATTTGATTTATCTGTCAGCCACTAGTACAGTGCACCATGTGTGCCCAGGGCTTTTTAATCAAAATGCTGCTGGTGGCTTGAAGCACTGGTTGTGCCACCCACAGAAGCAGTTTGTAAAGTGTGTCTCAGGCCTGCCATTGCAAGGCCTGAGTGCAGTCTAGCAATGCCATGTCAACTTGGCCAAGTGCACTCACTTGCCAGTCCCTAAACCTTCCCGTTGCTTCATATTAGACACCTCTATGGTAGGCCCAGTGGCATGGTGCATTGTAAGTATAAGGTAGGACATGCCCTGATGTGTGTAGCATGTTCTAATAGTGAATTACAGCCAATTTTGTTTTTCACTATTGAAGGCTACCAGTTCTCATAGGCCATAATGGGCAGTTAAGATTATTACATCCTTATAATCCTAACTGACTTAGGGAACATGGTAGAAATTCGAGTTTAGTATGCCTGAACTCAGAATAATAAAGTATAGAAAATATCACTTTTAGAAAGTAGGTATTTGCTTGCCTAACCATTTGAGCCTGCCTCTGCTGGGTTGTGTATTCCTTGTCTGGGTTTGTGTGTGACAGGGCTGGGGGATTCCAGGAGACAGGCTGGGGCAGCCCGGTGGTGAATAGAGAGATCTGCATCTAGACGGGAGGGAGGAGTTGCACCTGGGACCTGAATAGGGCTAGGCCTTCCCTCTACAATGCTGGCTCCCCCCCCTGTGGCTTGTCTGATGTCTCTGCCCGGCACTGTGAAAGGAGAGGAGGAATCATGTCAACAAAGAGCTCCAGAGCTGTATCTTCCCTCTCCTGTGCTGGCTCCACCTCCTGTTGGGCGGCTGATGTCTCTGCACTGCACAGTGAAAGGAAGAAGAGAGTCATATCAACAAAGTGCTCAGGAGCTGGTTTGAACAAGACAGAGGCATCTCTGCCTTCAGAGAACAAAGGATTTCGGGGTATAAATATTGGGACCCTGATCACAAGAAATTAGATCACTTCTGTAACAAGAAACCTTTCTGCCAAGGAAAAGACCAAGGAAGCTGCAGGAGCTTGTACTGCCCCTCTGCCAGTGTGCTGTTTGCTGGGTTGGCCTGCAGTGGTTGCTTCATTGCCAAGGGAAAGGAGAAGGAACTTTGTAAGGACCTTCATCTACAGAATATTCTCCAGGGGCTTGAACTGTGCTTGCCTCCTGCTGAAGTCTCAGGGACAAAAGACTTCACCTCCAGCTCCCTCCTGAATTTCCTTGCTGGGAATTCTGACTCTAGTCACTTGCGTGCCGCTGGGAGCTAAAAGCGAGACGCATCGAGAAGAAGCGTGTCGCCGCCACAGCTGAAATCATCACAACGCCGGAGAAGCGAGCCTTCGTCGCATCTCCCTGGAAGCGCGTGTTCATCAAAGCTACCAGCTGTAGCAATACCAGAGAAGCGTGACGCCATCGAGAGAGTCGCCATCACATCACCAGAGAAGCGCGTAGCAGGGCCTGTCGCAGCTCCAAAGTACAGAGTGGTCTCAATGCTGCCAGGGCGTCATCGTCATCGCATCACCTCATCAAGGGTGCCATCTTCTCGCATCGCAACCGGATCATCTAATCGCATCAACGCGCCATCTTGCGCACCGCAACGGGCCCGCAGGCCTAGCATTTGTGCATCACCTCCGCACCGGTAAGGCTCACAACGGATCCCCTGCTCTGCGCAAGCATTGAGGAAGGACACAACCGTTCCCCCGGGTCACGGAACCGACGCATCACCCCTTTTACGAGCCTTTTGTTCACTTTGCGTTACGCATCTAGGTACTTTGTTGAGAACTTCGTCGCATTTACCAACAACTTGATCTAAGAGACTTTAATCATCTTTTAAGTAATCTTAAGTGTAGTACATGGATTTTTGTCATTTGTGGTCTTGTGTTAAGTCTATATAAAGAATACTTATTTTTATAAAACCTGTGTTGTGTCCATCTGTAGTGTTTTCACTGTATTACTGTGTGTATTCATAAATGCTTAACACACTGCCTCTGAGATAAGCCTGTCTGCTCGTGCCAAGCTACCAAGGGGGTGAGCAGGGGTTAATAAAGAGTGTAATCCCCTTATCCTGACTTAGAAGTAAGGGTCCCTATTTGGACAAATGTGATAACCATTGCCAACTAGAGCACCCCAGATCTAACAGTCAACTATTAGTATCTGTTATCATTGCTCCTGATGTAATCTCTGATTCATCACAAGCAGGACAAGCAGGTCTTACCAAAAGAGCAAGGAAAAGATTAAGAAAAGCTCATAACAAACTAAAGAAACCAAAGAAACCTACTAACGTTAGCTCACCGATTGATTCTAATGCGAGTGGTCGTGGCACGAGAGAGGAGGGAGGAGCGAAGAGTGAGGAGCGAGGAGCAAGAAGCCTGCAGTGGCGTTCATCTTGCTGTTTGCTGTTAGCCGTTTCTGTCAATTACCAAGACTAAACCACCGTGGCGGGGGGGCCCCCCGAGCACACCTGCTCACCGAGCTTATCAAGCCCACTGTCCGCGATATTGTTACCCCGCTGCTGCTCCGCTGCTGCTCCGCTGCTGCTCTGCTGCGGTTGTAGCAGGTGAGGTTCCGTGGAGCCGAAGTCTTAGTAGCCTCTTAAGCCACTGTCCATTGCCTCCGCTGTCCCGCTGTTCCGCAGTCCGCTGAGATTGCCGGCGAAGTAGAAAAAAAAGAAAAAAGAGAGCGGAGAGCGGGACGAGTGGGGGCAAGGCCCGGGATCGTTTCTGGCATCGTCCCTTTGTTGCCTCAAAAAGAAAAGGTTCAGAGAAGGAGGCAGCGGCCTGAGACAAGCGGCCAGAGAGAGCAGAAGAGATAGTGGCAGAAAGCGGTACATAGCGGCACACAGCGGAGAGTGACTGTGAACCCCCGGGACTGATGCATGACAGCTCATCTTCATGTCCTACCTCTGCTGCCTACCCCCCGACCTTCAACTGCAGGAGCGGTGCAAGGTAAAAGGTACTGGGAGAGGTGGGGGGGTCAGTGGCGTGAGGGGGGAAACCTGCCCACTACGACAGCAAATTTAGACACATACCCTAATAATTCAGCTGAGGGGTTAGCTAAACCCTTAACGCCGTACCCAACTCCCAAAGTGGGTATAGTGGGACACGAAGGCGAAAGTAAGAGCAAAGGAGGCAACAGCAACAGCATAGCACCTGGAAAATTCAGTCCTCTTCTTTTTCTTTAAATCCATCTTGCCACGCAGTCACTTGACCATTTTTTCCATCCTCTTTTTCCATCCTGTTCACTCGAGATGAGATCTGGCAGGTTGAGGACAACAGGACCACAAAAGAAAAAGAAATGTAGAGGGAAAATTGTGATGACAACTACGGACTCTGGCCAGATTTTAAATCTGTTGCTGAGCGACCCTGAAAATATCAAAGACAGTATGTCTTAATTTCCTCTGAAGGGATCTGATGGGATGGCCCGAAAATCTTTAAGTAACCAACCAAAAAATAGCATCAAAATGTGCTATTCTGAAAGACGCCGGGTCAGCTGTTTTTTCAAGTAATATGAAAATTGTGGGCCTACCAATCCCCTTGAGCCCCATAGTGAATATCAATAAGGGCAGTTCTGGTGGAAACAAGGTTATTGTCATTCCCCAAAGCAGTCATATGTCAGCCACTAGTAAGCTTGAAGTGGCAGCTCAAACAGAAGTCACTGCTTTGGGAAGCCCATCAATCAAGTCCACCTCAACCCACCTAGAGCACAGGCGTAACTTGACACCTACTTCTGTCGCCCGACCCAATGTTATCCATAACAAAACAAATCTCCTAATTGAACCAAACGAAGGGAAAACAAGTAATTTAATAGTAACAAACCCTGTGACACACGATGCCAGCTTTCGCATTTTGAGTAGTCAAAATGGCGAATCTGCAACCCATCTTAAAAAGGTTCGTGTAACGGAAACGAAGGAGGAAGAAGTTGACATCTCTCCTCCTTTTGAGGATGGCGCAACAGATCCTGCCCAACGGGAACAACACACAGCCAGAGTATCTGCGCCTACGACAAACACAGAGGAAGCCAAACTAGTTGAGAAAGATCTTTCCTATTTTGAGTCAAAGAAATGAGAAAAAATGCTGTTCTCATACGGAAATGCCATCCCTGGCCACCCTTGGCCATCATCCTCACCAATGGAGGAGAAAAACGAGGACTTCACACAAGAGAAGGCATGGTCCACCGCCCTAGACATTCTTGAAAGGTCAGGCGATGCAATGACCTATCAAGCCAATAAAATGGACATTTAAATCAGCCTCTTGAATATACTGGCTGTGTATGTAGTCAACATGGGATGATAAGATCTCAAATTTAAACAGCTTGATCAGACGGGCCCAAGCAGCTGTAGACCGCACGCAACAAGGATGTGACTGTACACCAATATTCGAGAAACTCAGCACACTCCCAGGGATAATGGAAAAAAGTTTGGTAGATCTAAAAGAAATTACAAATTTAAAGCCCTTACCTGGAAATGGCAGTGACGGCGACTTAGGTGAGGACAACAAAGCAAAAATGGCAACAAACTCGGGGCTACGAGGGGCTATAGAAATGGACTTCTCTCAATCCAATGATACATCGGGGACTGCTTGCCAAACGAGCGAACCACAAAAATCTCCAACTGTCGGCAGAGTAAATTCTACTCTTCCATCTTCCACTGAACAAGATCTGGAAGATCCTGTAGGAAAGGGGAAAAGACAAAGGAAGTGAAAACGCCGTAATAAAATGGGAAGGCGCAAACAAGATCTGAGCCTTTACCCGATGTTTAACACTCTTAGACGTCCAGCAGTCACAGAGTGTGACCACCCAAAAAGTACTGATGAGCCAAGAAACAAATCAGAAGAACAACCAACCTTGCTGGAAAGGAAAAAAGGAAGAGTGGCATTTACCCTTTGCCAACAGAAAAGGAATCAGCATGGGCACTTTCTGCAAAAAAGGCGCACAGTGGGACAACTGAGCAAACCACGATCACTCACATGGCTCCTTTAAATACACCTCTCTCGCAGAATGTAAAGGTGCAGGGCCAAAATTCCAGCCACTTCGTAAACCAGCTCGGCAGCATCATGACTTCAAATCAGGCGCATACCAACAGCTCTGTTAAATATCATCAGGGCGCAAGCCCGGCGAGAGATAAAGGAGCCGCGGCACAAGGAAAAAACAAAAGTGCCTCGGTGATCAGAACGAGGTACATTCCCTGGGTCCTTTCATAAAATCAGATCAAACGCCTTGTGTCCAAACATCAGAGGCAAATCCAAGGCCGATAAAGGCCCCTCTGAGTGGTGAACCCATCTTCACACTCTTTTACCCAGAGTATAAGACCAAAGGCAGCCATGATATTCTCAATCGTGGGAACATCATAAAGCTGATACAAGCAACAGGTCTGTCAAATGTTATAACCTCACAAGATATTACATCAATAGAATTCATTGCACCATGCCTTGGCCAAATAAATGAAACTACAAAGGTCACTTGGAGATCGGCAGAGGCAATGAACAGCATCTTAGGGCATACAGACACTTTCAATTGTGGTATACTTATACAACCCGGAAGGGAAGCGGGCTACCCACATGTCCTGCAGGCGAGTCTAGGCACTGAGTACACACGAGTGGAAAGGGGAGCAGTGTATTCGGTCCTCAGGGGTGCATGCAACAAAACTCCCACCCTTGACCACAAACTAGGAAAATCGAGAGTTGACGGGGTCACATCAAATAGGGATCAGGAAGAGGATGGCACATGGTCATGGTTGGCAGGCACCCTCAACACAGCTCGACTTCTACGCTGACAGTACAACAGTGAAAAGGGCCTTAACACACGTCCTCTAAAGATATGCTAGTGAAACATCAACGGCCTAACCAATAAACTGGAGGATAAAGCCATAATCTCTTACTTTCGGAAATTCAAGATATTATTACTACAAGAAACATGGCTTTTTGAACCCCAGCAAATAGAAGGTTTCAAATCTCATCATATTCCAGCTCAAAAACTGAAATCTTCGGGAAGAGGCAGTGGCGGTCTAGCAATCTACATATCAATAAATAACGCAATCGCCTCATGGGACTTAGCAGGTTCATCACATTTCCTCCAGTGTGTGGGAATATCCTTCACTACCAACAAAGGCCGAGCAGGACTCTGATTCTAATGAACGCCTATTTCCGTCCAAACACAGCATCAAGGCAATCCTACGCAGAAGAATCAATAGAGACAGTATTACGAGTGAAAACTGGATCCCTCAATCCAGAAATATTCTATCTGGTGACTTCAACATGTGGCTAATGTCTGACCTACAAATAAACGAGGTAACCAAATCACACGAAAGCATCTGGGTCATAACACCGCAGGACCCCCCATGATTGCACAAGGACCACTCGAAGGGGCGTTCTTTACAAGGCAACCTTGAAAAACTGGGCCTTAGAGCCTTAAATGGGCACTTTCCTGCAGACAAGCCACCTTGCTTCTCTTATCTATCGAAAAATGGTGCTTCGTTAATCGATTACACCTTTGTCAGCCTCTCACTCTTTCATCAAATAACAGGTTTTAGTCTTGGAAGCAGAACAGAAAGCAATCACTGCCCCCAAGAAATATCGCTCAGGACCAGTCTAACTCAACACGAAGAAGAAAGGGCACTGCCATCTGATGGCTACACGATCAACTTAAAACGAATCAAGTGCTCCTTCAGTAACTTTCAACAAGTAGCAATAGAGGCCAAACAAATTATTGAGAGCACCAGCAGGTCCACTAATGACAAAATTGCCAACTGGTCAACATTTGCAATCGAACTGATTGATAAACACGCAAAACCGATAAGGCACGCTAACCTGAATGGGCAAAAGCAGAAGCCCTGTTGGAATCCCGTGATACAATCTGCGACAAGAACTATGAATCGGACATGGCGGGCCTTAAATACAAATCCAACGGATCCTCTAATAATAACAAAAATGAGAGAGGGCCGCAGCTATCTTAAGAAGGATAAAAGAGAACAATGCAGAACTCACTGGAACTCCTTCTGGGCCAGATTACAGCAAGACATTAAAACAAATAACTCTGCAAGGTTCTGGCGAACCATTACCAGAATATCTGGGCGCGCCCAGAAAGTTGCATCTTCAGGCATACTGGAGTCTGAGTGGGTCGATTTCTTGTATTTTCATTTTAACGATCATAAAGAAAAAACCTTTCATCAGAATACTGCTCAAAAAGTGGCAGTTTGGCCATCTGATTTCAACATCAAAGCCCCTTCAACGAAGGAATCTTTCAATGTTGGTCAAAAAATTGTATCATTAACAGAGTGCCCTACGATTCAAAGCAGCAAAGAACTCATAATAATCCAGAAGGCCCAAACCGAAAAACTGATTAAAAAGGGTCGGAAGGATGGGGCTCCAGGCCCAGGTGGAATCCCTCAGGCTTTGTTTAAGGAGGACACAACTTTCTGGGCCTCGAAGTTAACCACCCTCTTTAACTTTATCCTGCAAAATAACATCATTCCGCCCTCTTGGCAGGGATCAATTCTCGCACCAATTTTCAAAGGCGGGGACAAAAAATTTTGCAGGGTTGCTTCTTAACTCACTTAGGGCATGGGCTGATGACCATTTCATAATTTTTCAGAATCAAACCGGCTTTCCAAGCAAAACTGGCACCTCAGTAAATCTTATGACCCTCTCCTGCTTGATTGATCAGGCGGAGTTTAGTTCTTGCCCACTCTATATGGGATTCATTGATTACAAAGCCGCCTTTGACAATGTGAACAGAGCCAAGCTCTGGTAGAAGCTGCATAGACGAAACATCCCAAATCATCTTTTAATAGCCATACAGCTTCTACATCAGGAGACATGGCCAGGATCAAGATTGGGGATGGCTCTAGACTATCACGCCCAATTCCGACGACAAAAGGTCTAAAACAAGGATGTATCCTGGCCCCCATACTTTTCAATTTGTTCCTATCCGACCTTCCTGAAGCCTTAAACAAGGTAAATTCCCATGCTCCGCAAGTAGCTGGTTTCTTGTTGTCAAACCTTCTATACGCCGATGATGTGGCCCTTCTTAGTAAAACAAAGATCGACCTGCAAAGACTCATGGACGCTACCTCTGAATATTCAAACAAGAATGAGATCTAGATTAACAGCAAGAAGACAAAAATGTTGGTGTTACGTCTAGGGAAGGCTAAGAAGCTGGTTTGGGTCCTGAACCGGGAAAGCATTGCTGCATCCAACTGCCATAAGTACCTTGGTGTCCTTTTTAATAGAAAACGACAGACACAAAACTCATCTAGAAGAACAAAAAAAGAAGGGTGCTGCACTTGCTTTTGCAATTAGTTCCATACACAAAAAACTACTTGGTCCAACATTCGCTCCAACAATGCAGGCCGCGCAGGCAAACATTATTCCCACATTAACCTACAGAAGCGGGGTCCTAAAAGGATCGGACAGCTGCCAATTGGATAATCTACAGAACAGTGTTCAAGCTACCAACTCTTTTCACCGGCCCAAATCAGGCTGGAACTGGGTATCTGCAACCAATCACTTGCCAGAGCCATGAGTTTTCTAATGTGCTGTCACAAATTGAGGTCATTGAAGGGAGGCAGCCTAGCTCAACATCTATGGGCCTGTCTTCACACGAACCTATGGAGAGCAGGGCATGAATATTGGGAAAGAGGTTTAAGAACTTTATGCCTGAAAGATCTTTAGAGCATGCAAATTAGCCAAAATGAATTCAAACGGCTAGCGAAAATAAGTACAAAAAAGCTCTCAGTGGAAGACAAGGCTCGTCTAGCTAAAAAAAAGTCACGGAAGGATGACCTTGTAATCTTATATCCAGGTTATCCCACAGCAGTACCTAACCCTACCATTCCCTGCACGACCAAAACTAAGTTTTTTAAAATTGAGAATGGGAGTCATTAACTTGTTGGTCCACTCGCCAAAATGGAAAAGAGATCACGGTCAGGGACACTGTCGACTTTGTGGGAACCACAAAGAAGACATAATACACATGCCTCTGTCCAAACCTGCTGAATGAAAGGCGGTCCCTTTTAAGGAAACTCTCGAATATAAACATGAGTAGATCGTGCAGAGCTGCAGTTTTGGCCTGCTTTGATCCTCGGAACACCAAATTAAACTGTGCCCTAATAAGGTTTTTGGATCAAGCAGCAAAAAAACTTTGTGAGGGGACCTAAGTCTGTGAACCTCCATCAGCACAACAACTTGGCAAGTTCCATCTGCCACCTTTCTCTATAATGGACTCGAACTTACATTCTCTTTTACATGTGTATTTTTGATATATTTTTTTTTTAATCCTGTAACTTGCAAAGGTTTTTTTTCTAATCACGCAATAAAGTTTTTACTTTAAAAAAAATTCAAAAGAAATGTATCCCATTTTTAGATGATTGGATACCCATCAGCGTGAAACAATAGCAGTGGCAATCCCATCCCCAAAATGGTTCAGCAGTACCCTCTTCTCATGCTGAAGTGGCCTATGATCTGATAATGTTATATCCATTTGTAGTATCTTATTCTCAAGGTCTTGGACAGGATCCAGTTCAACTAGAAAGCGACAAGTCTACAGTATTTACAGGACCATCAGATATGGTAGAAATTGGTCCGGCCAACAGGAACACACAGATGTAATCAGAGTCCGTGGTAATATACAAAAGTAAAAGCTAGTGAACAATAGGCATCCAGTCCCACACTAAATTAATACTCACCCCACAGTATATCTCAAGGGGCTTTTATGATATACTGAATCATGGTAATATCCTGAAACTGATGACCTCTATTCCAGAGCTAAAGGATTTAACTTCAAATAATTTAGTCTTTGTTGGATTTAGAGAAGACCCCAATAATCCCACTAAAGAGGCCACTTTGACATCTTGGCAACGTGACGAGACCGTCCTTAAAACTTTAAAAGACAACTCAGAATTTGAGAAATGGAGCATTGTTATATACGGAAAAATAATCAAAATCTATAACCATTGCTACTAATCCCGAGGTTATCAACCAGCAGTATTGCTCCAACAGAAAACACTGCAACCGTAAAACCAGGAGGCCACTCCAGGGTATTAAAGGGAGCCATAGGGCCACTATCTAATCCTGATCTGCCATCTGGGATTAAAGTAACTAGCCACAGCTCGGGTTCCCTGATTCGCGAGGAGTTCAAGAAAAAATCACTGTTTTGTATAGACTTGAGTTGGCTTCGAAAAATACTAATTAAAGGGAAGACTGGATTGCACGAATGAAGCTCGAAAAATTCACCTAACAAAATAAAACCTTTTAACAATTGTTTATGAATTTCCAATGGCCTTAAAATGCTAATAGGGGACCAAGATGCAGTGATTTTTTTAAAAGACTTTGATGTTTCAGGAAACATGGAATACAAATAAGGAACACCAAATTAAACTGTGCCCTAGTAAGGTTTTTGGATCAAGCAGCATAAAAACTTTGTGAGGGGACCTAAGTCTGTGAACCTCCATCAGCACAACAACTTGGCAAGTTCCATCTACAACGAGTATTTGATCCTTGCATCCCGCACATCTGTCTTTGGTCGCACAAGTGGTGGCTTATCTACTTACATTTCATTTACCCTGGATATCAAACACTATGAAATTGATTTCAATTTAGCGTGGCTTTTGTGCATTATATTGGACTTCAATCAGCCAATAATATTTATCAACGTCTTCATAAGCAGAAAAAATCTGTCAAGACATCCAGACTTAAGGTTCTATGGGAAGTAGTTAAAAGTTTGCTCCATGAATATCCAGCCAATGCGCTATTAATCACAGGAGACTTTATTACGTACTTGTTCACCAAAACCTACACTAACAAACCAAGCAGAGCGCTGTCACAGATGTGCCTTTCACAACTCAATGAATTAAATCTCATGGTGCTACAGGAAGCTTCTCAGAATCCCAATAAGATTGTACCTACATTCAAAAAAATCGGCCCAAACTTCCTTTATTGATTATTCTATTATTTCAATGGAATTGAAATCCTCCTTTGATAGTTATCGAGTGATTCCTAGGCTGGAAAGTGACCATAATCCGCAAATAATCTACCTTGTTTTAGCTGTCGCCCACTTGCAAGAAGCAAGATCTTTGGAAACCAGGTCATCAGCTTTCAGCCTGAAAAGGCTACAGAGGACCTTGTTCAAACAGAAGGGAATATTGGAATTTTTAGAACCTGCAATTGCTAAAGCGCTCAATGAAAAAAGTCAAGGGAAGTCTATGGTTGATATTTGGTCCGATCTGTGTGTTTCACTTCTGGATTGCTTTCCTTCTTCATTTACATCAAAAGGGTCCACTAAGGGGCCCAAAAAATCAGGGTGGTACACAAATAACCTACTTTACCAAAAAAGGGAACTTAATAAAGCAAATAGGGCTATATTTTGAAAAACGAATTAAGTCCCAAAAATGTTGGATCTCTGTAAATTACATCTGCTTCAAAGAAGATAAAAAATTGAAATATGGAGAGCCAAACATATGTACTATGAAGGTATCTGGACTAAGTTGCATTTCTCCTGTAAAACAAAAAATTTGCAAGCATTTTGGGGCATAATAAACAATCTTGAAAATGGAATTAGAAGAGCAAATAGTGCCAATATAGCCGAATCCTGTTGGGCATCTTTTATTTCCAACCTTTATAGTACATCCTCAGATATATCATTTTAGAATTATGCTGTTCATCAAAGATCAAGCTCACAAAGCCCAGAAGTCGGTGGAACGTCGAGGAATGAGCTGGATTATAGTCGAGCCGAGTCACAAGACAATGAGAAATGGCAAGCAGACCAAATAAAAACAGCAATTAGCAGGATTAGATCAAATGGTGCGCCAGGCCGCAATCGAATCCCGATCACAATCTTTATAGCCAAGCTTGATCCTTGGTCAGAGATTTTATGAAAGCTGTTTAAAGATATTATCAAAACTAAAAAGGTCCCTGAATCATGGCAGGGCAAGATAATACAGCGGATTTATAAAAGTGGCCCTCAAGACAAACCAGCAAACTATAGGCTAATCGCCCTAACAGATTTGGAGGCAAAAATCTTCTCTAACTGTTTGCTGAAGGATTTGGAAGAATTGGCCTCTAAAGAGGATCTAATCCCAATATTCCAAACTGGATTTCAAAGGGGCGAGTCAACGATCATGAACTTGACCTTATTTACTTTATTGGCCGAAAAAGCAAAGCATAGAAAGCAAAACCGATTAATATTCTTTATTGAGCTAAAAGTCACTTTCAACTCTGTCCCTTTCATGGGCTAAGCTCTCCGGTTGGAGTATTCTAAATCAATTAGTAGACATGATTATAAAAAGCAAAGGTGCACCACCACATTTAACATATGATTAAACAATTTCAAAGTGTCACAGAAAGCATTAAATTCCTCAGATTGGTTTTCCTTTATTTCAAAAATAGATGAGGCACCATACAGCCGACGTGTTTTGCCCCAAACGAGGCACTTCTTCATGGCTGTTAAATACCAGCACATAAACACATATGTATCTGACACATTAAAAACACTTATATACGAATCCATATACAAGAAAATTATATGTACAACAATATATACATACTGGAACAAGTTCAAAGTAAGATCATACACACTACAATAAAATTGATTCTGTTACAGGTACAATGTGCGTAGCCAAGTTCCACATGTATGCACAAACTTTAGCAACTAGACAGACAGCAACAATAAAAAAGTATGTACAGAAAGATATCTTTAAATCATCATCATCACGAAGTAGCAACCCTATGATGCATTTAATATCTTCCAAAGATGCATCATATTTTATTTTAGGGAGAAGAATCTAAGAAATGGAGTATTTACAGAGGGCAACAAGAGGGACTAGGAAGAAATGAGGGGAAAGGGGAGAACATTCTAAATAAAGAATAATACAAAAAAAGAGGCTATAACCGGAAAAAAATATCAAAAAGCTTTATAAAAATGTATGAAAAGCAAAGGAAATACCTTCTGTAAATAATGAAGGCTTCTAGTGAGCATGGCAGATGAGATTCTGAAGAACAGATGAAATGGAGGATGAATAAAGCTTCTCAAAATGGATCTGTTAATGGAACAAATCAAAAGTCAGAGTGTCTCTATATAAGGAGACAGGAGAGGAGTGAGCGCCTAGTGATAAAGCATGAGGGCTCTTACATGGAATAAGAGTATCCAGAGTGACTGAAAAAGATTTGCTATGCTCCAAAAATCAATATGACGTATATTACCGTCCGGCGTGCAAGCCAATAACAACTACGGTACTAAATCTGTAAAGAGAGAGGTGGAATAATTAGTGGTTTTCCACTTGTAGGAGAAAAAATCCTCGGCGCAAGGTTCAATGTTAA
Organism: Lissotriton vulgaris; assembly: GCF_964263255.1. NCBI lineage: Eukaryota > Metazoa > Chordata > Amphibia > Caudata > Salamandridae > Lissotriton > Lissotriton vulgaris. The sequence goes on along the minus strand of NC_141691.1, from coordinate 1,141,494,843 downwards.
ATCAAAAGAGGGTGGAGAACATTTTATAAAGGACTAGGGCAGTATCTTAGATATAGAGAACGGTCACTGGACCTCCTAGTGAGGGTAGTCAATAACTGATAATGCCTTAGTAATAAAAACCATTGGGCGAAACGAGAGAAGCAGCTAGGCCCTAAGATTTAAACAACCTGGTACCCCCCATATTAAGGATTCACAAGCAGTGATACAAAAGTCACGTGGAGAATAACAAATTAAGTATGACTTTCTAAGGTATGTGCATTAAAAGAGGACTAAGAGAAACATATGCTTACCTAACTGGTATCCATAATAGCCATGACTCAAAGTAACAACGTAATCTCAGAGGGAAGTATGGAAATTAAATGACCCAGTCTGTCAAAAACAAACAGCAAGGGGAAAAGAATTAATTAAGGGGAAAGAATGAGATAAAGAAAAAATAAAATGAAAAAAGTGTGTAAGCTCCAAAGTTAAAGAGCAAATTCGATAATACTATGAATATGACAGTAAAATATTCAAAAAGTAACAAGATGAAAGTGCCCAAGCACTAAACAGAAATTAACTAATAAAATCAAAGAAGTTAACATTATAGGAGAGTGAGAGGTAATATATTGAGGACACTGGATATAGAAACTAAGTGAAAGACCACTAACCCCATGACTCAAGAAGAGAAAGGAGTGGCAAGAAGAGAGTATCCTAGTTATCCCTCCCAATAAATGGATTCAGACCGGACCCCAAAGGAAGGCTTACCAGTTTAGAGTAGAACCGCTGGCCGACATCAACAAAGTACTGAAGCCAGAACGACTGCGATGCGTCTTCTGTTGCAAGATATGCCTCGAAAGTCAGGCTGCTTATATACAATGTATTAATTGGAAAATCAGAATCACCTGTGAGCCGCGACCGATGGAGGGGACGCGGATGCTAGGTTTAAGTTCGCTCATGCGGCGGCCATCTTTAAACAATTGACTGTGGCTGTCTAGAATGGGTATGAAAGTAAACATATTAAAAGAAGCAGAAAGAAATTAAAGGATGGGTACACAAACAATTATTATTGGGAAATACAGAGAGGATATCTTCCAGATACATAGTTGAAATCGATAACTTATATGGGTGGCACAATTACGTAATTTCGGCACTCGAGTCTAGTCTGAACCCTCCTGGATGAAAAGTAAACACCAAAAGGCATGTAAGTCAATTCCCAAAAGAGGGGAAAGTGACTATAAGCAAGTTATGAGTGTTTCTCGTGAAACAATAAGAATCGGTGTCTCCATAGTGGTCAGGAAGACACTCTATAACGAGAGTGAGGATGGCGGCCATATTGAAAAGGTTATTAAATAAACAAAAATGTCCCAAGAAACAAAACCGCAAGCAATGTCTGAGGTCCAACAAGTTAAATCTATGCTATATGTTTAACAAGGTATGCTGGCAAAAAATAACAAAATGAGAAGGTGAATCTAGAATGAATATCGAGGGCAGTCAACACGATACATTGTAAGAGATGAAGTAAACAAATAAGAGAAAAGTAGAGGATCGCTCAATTGCGGAAAAAAATGCAGTTGTAACAATTATATAAAAAGAAGGATAATAGATAATGATGGAAGTTCAGTATGATAACTGTATACTCATTCCAATAGGTACTGCTATGAGTAAAGAGGTTGAAGGTGGCAGCCATCTTGGAAGGGCTAAATATAAATCCTAAATGCCTTGTATATCACCTCATGAGTAAGAAAGCAAGGTTGAAAGAAAACTCCAAGGGGAGTGAGAGAACGGGTAGTGGTGATAAGGAAAAACAAAACAGTTTCTGAATAAACAATAGACAATACTTGCAATCTGAAATATATGCAAAGTGACTCAAAAGTCATTAACAGTGAGGAATGTAAACAGAATGCCATATGATGTAAAGAGAAACCTATAAAAATATATAAATACATACAAGAAATCAAGGCATACGGTATATACAAACAGGATGCTTCTTAGTGAACATGGAGTAAACTGAAACAGTGGAAAGACATAGGCATGCTCATACAACATATATCTCTGTTATATGCTGACAACTGAGGTGAGATATTACAATAACTAAACGGCAATGTATAGGTTACATGAGTTCTTGTGACCGGTAACCAAAGAGCAGAAAGGCAGTAGATATTGTGCCTTTCCTAGAGAGGCCCATACCAACCACTGCAGATCGAGGACATATGAGTTAGAACAATCAATTTTGTGTGGGACTAATTAAAAACGTAATTGAACAGTCCCAAGGAAAGTACATCAATATAGAAGATTATTCCAAGAAGTATTTTAACTCATCTTCGGTGTTAGGGCCCATTTCTACACACCTCTATCTACATATCCAGCCCGCCTCCTTTCTCCTCAAAGCCAGTTCCCTGTTACCACCCATAGGATGTACAGGCTCATGATCAATGCCAAAAAACCAAAGATTGTCCTCCATTGTGTGGTTTACCTGCATGTGGTATGTGAGTGGGTACCTAAGATCCCCATTGCGCCTGGCCCGGACATGTTCTTGTAACCGTATTTTAAGTGGTCTTTTACTACTTTCTACATAGATTTTTTTGCACGGGCAACCCAATATGTACATTACAAATTTAGAATTACAATTATTCAGATGTTCTATTTTGTACTTTTTCTTAGTGTTGAAGCAAAATTCCTTCATGCGATTTTTTCCTAGTTTACATACATTGCAGTCATTGCATGTAAAAAAGCCCTTTGTTGTGGGTGCCAACCAGCTTGGTTGTTTTTGGGTCACAGTGTAACTGGGGCATAATATGTTGTGAAGGTTCTTGCCCCTTCTGTAGCACAACTTTGGTTTTGTTGTTAGAGTGCTCTGTAGGCTAGGAATATTCACGAGTAAGTGCCAATGTTTTCTCAGAACATTAAACACTCTACTGCTACGATCGGTGAACTGAGTACTAAAGGCTAATGGCCTAATGGTGGTGTCTTTCCTTGGCGTCTGTGGTAGGGTCTTTTTCCATGTCATTTTAATTCCCTTTCTATTTGCTTTCTTTAGGGTTTCTGTAGGATAACCTCTATTTAGGAAGCGTTCTTCAGTTTCCTTTACATTGGAGAGAAATGTCTCCTCTGTACTGCAGTTCCATTGCATGCAGACCATTTCCCCATAGGGAATGTTATCAATAACATATTGGGGATGGGAGCTTTCATAGTCAGTCAGTCAGTCAGTCAGTCAAAATACTCTTTATTTGATTTTTGTTAAAATCATAAAAGGACACAATACAAATACAATTTAAAAACATCACGAAATCTCATTACAAGAAAAAAAATTTCAACCTGTTGACTTCATTTCACCGAATTGTTACAAAAATTTACAAATTTATTACAAATGTTAAAAATTCTCCGTTTAAAATCAAGTTTATATTAAAATAGGGCTATCTGGGGCAATCTTTTCTTCCTTGATCTAAATGCAGCTGTTAAATAACAAGCAACACTAAACATAGTGTGAGTATCTGCCAGCATTTGGAGGAAAATTAAGGCTGGCCTTATTTGAGTAAAACCAACCGCCTTTAGGACAGGAAGTAGATATTTGCCCTCTCTCTACTATAAAAGCCACAGAAAAATATGAAATATGAAATGGAGAGTGTCTTGTACTGAGAATTGATCACAGCCACAAGGTGGTCCATCTTCAGGTTTTGACCACACAGGGAAATTTCCTAACGAATAATGAATTAAGTTCATCCTGAATTTTGTAAGTGAGAGTCTATGGAGTGGATTAGTCACTATTTTTAAGTATGGTTCCAAGGAGGGAGTGGTCGTTAAAACTATGTGTACCCTTACCATGGGTTTCCTCAGTTCAGAGCTTTCATAGTATAGAGTGCTATTGCATGCAGTGCTCTTACGGTGAGTACGACTGTGAATGCAATTAACTTGGATAAAGAAGGTAACATCCAAAAAATGTATTGTTTCTTTGTTGTGCTCCATTGTGAAGCCAACATTGTATTGGTGGGCATTCAGGTACACAAAATAAGACAGGAGATCTGGGGCAGGTCCATCCCAGAGCATGATCACGTCATTGATGTACCTGCCCCAGATTACCACATGTTCCATCCATGCTGCCGCGTGTCGTCCCCAGGCATGCTCCCGCTCAAACCAGCCCATAAATAGGCCGGCATAAGCGGGAGCAAACCTGGAGCCCATTGCTGTACCCTGTATTTGGTGGTACCAATTAGAGTCATGGAGGAAGAAATTTTTTGATAAAATGATCTCTGTCATTTCGAGTAGGACCTCATTGTGCGACAAGTGATCAGCAGTCCTTTTTCCCAGGTAGAATTCCAATACCCTCACACCAAACTCTTTCTTAATACAGGTGTAAAGGCTTGTGACGTCTAGTGTGACAAAGGACAGGGTTTCGGACCAAGTGAAGCCTTCAAATTTGCCCAAGATGTCCTTAGTATCCTTGATGTAGGACGGGAGATTTTGAACCATGGGCTGTATAAACAAGTCCACATATTCGGAAAGTCTTTCCGTGGGCGAGTTAACCCCAGAAATGATTGGGCAGCCAGGTGGAAAGGGGCCGCCCTTGTGGATTTTCGGCAGCACATATATGCAGGGAAATGTAGGGGCCATCACTGTTAGATATCTACATTCCTCCTCACTCAAGAGACTGACCTCACGCCATTCACACAGTCTCATGTTAATATGAGCACTAAGTGCCCCAATTGGGTTGCCTACTAGTCTGGTGTAACAGGATGTATCAGAAAGCTGTTGACCTATTTCTCCCATGTAGGTACCTTTATCCATAAGGACCACGTTCCCCCCTTTGTCGGCCTCACGTATGATGATGGTGGGGTCAGTCTGTATGTTTTTTAGGGCTGCTGCTTCATTGCTAGTAAGATTGTAATTACGTGAGCCTGGCCTGGTGGGATGTTCTAAGAGTTAACAGAATCCCTGTGTGACTCTGTCTCTAAATATATCTATATTGGGATGTGTTCCAATGGGGGTACATTTAGATTTAAGTTTCAAACCACTTTCAACTGTCACATTTTCAAAAATATCAAGTTCATTTCTGATCAAATCCATTTCAACAGACGTTTCCAATTCTACGGACATCATTGCTTGAATTGTGTTTAATTCATTTACAGTGTGTACAGTAGAAGTTGTTACATTATTAGATTTAGAACAAGACAATGGATTACGAGAAAAGTGATCCTTAAGTTTTAAAAATCTTGTAAATTTCATAAGATCCACAAATAGGTCAACATCACCTCCTAATTGGCTTAGACAAAATCCCAGACCCCTGCTTAAGACTGAAATTTCATCCCCTGTCAATACCTTTTTTGACAAATTTACAAACATCGACATATCTGACCCCACTCTTCCTACAGATTCCACATTCGCAAGTTCCCTGTTTTCTTGGATCTGGTCCGCCCTCCTACTGGCTCTATGTTTTGATTCTTGTTGTTTCTGTTTAAGTTCCTCCCATTTCCTACCCTCTCTTCTGGTTTTGGATAATTTTTGGGTAATGGCCTTGCCCCTAGTCTCAGTCTCTCCATTTCCAATAAAAAAAATGGATCTATTGTCTGTCTCCGTTGTCCCAATCGGTTCAACTGTGGATTTGGAGCTTGCAACAGAGGAAATTGAAGTAATGCTGCTGGCTGAACTCAATTCTGAAGTGTCCTCCCTCGGTCGTTTGCCTTCTCCAGGTATCTTGACATTGTCATACCTATGGGAAAAGGTATATACCCTCCCATCCTTATTGTCTTTGTCATCCCTCTTGATTTTTTAGAGTTTTTTGCCCCTTAGATAGGTTTGATGGTTCTCAAGTATCCCATCTAGGATGGCATAATTATTTTTAACAGTCTCCTTGAGTTCAGACAGTGCTATTTCTTTTTTCAATTATTCAATTTCCTGTTGTAATTTAGCCCCTTTCTTCTCTGCATTTTTTATTAAAATGTGCATCATGATAGCAGATACAGTTCGGAGATTGGCTTCCCAATCCTCCAGTTGGTCTTTATCAAGATCTTCAAAAGTGGGGAAGATTAAGATTCTAAGCCCACGCTGGATCTTTTCATTCTCTATATATTTACCCAAGGTGGTGCTATCCCACCACCTGTACATTTCATGTTTCTTAAGTTTTTCCAACTTTAAGAATTTCGTTTTTAAGCCCTCTGTCATTGGAGTGAATATACTAGTTGGTTTTGTCCCAGTGGTAAATAAATCTTTAGCCAATTCTTGCCGTTTGTCTTTGAAGCTCAACGTGATTTCGTGTCACTATACTGAAATTAAACCTGAAAGAATATAAAGAGAAAAAAAATAGAAAAAATACGAGGCTTACACGCCGGACGGTTATATACGTCATATTGATTTTTGGAGAAGAGTGAATCTTTTTCAGTCACTCGGGGTACTCTTATTCCATTTAAGTGCCCTCATGCTTTATCACTAGGCGCTCACTCCTCTCCTGTCTCCTTATATAGAGACACTCTGACTTTTGATTTTATTTGTTCCAGTAACAGATCCATTTTGAGAAGCTTTATTCATCCTCCATTTCATCTGTTCTTCAGAATCTCATCTGCCATGCTCACTAGAAGCCTTCATTACTTACAGAAGGTATTTCCTTTGCTTTTCATACATTTTTTAAAGCTTTTTGATATTTTTTTTCGGTTATAGCCTCTTTTTTAGTATTATTCTTTATTTAGAATGTTCTCCCCTTTCCCCTCATTTCTTCCTAGTTCCTAGTCCCTCTCGTTGCCCTCTGTAAATACTCAATTTCTTAGATTCTTCTTCCTAAAATAAAATATGATTAATCTTCGGAAGATATTAATTGCACCATAGGGTTGCTACTTCATGAGGATGATGATTTTAAGATGTCTTTCTGTATATACTTTTTTGTTGCTGCTGTCTGTCTAGTTGCCAAACTTTGTGCATACATGTGGAACTTATACATATGTGTTTATGTGTTTGTATTTAACAACCCTGAAGAAGTCCCTAGTTTAGGACGAAACACGTTGGCTGTATGGTGCCTCATCTATTTTTGAAATAAAGGAAAACCAATCTGAGGAATGTAATGCTTTCTGTGACTCTTTGAAATTGTTTAATCATATGTTAAATGTGGTGGTGCACCTTTGCTTTTTATAATCAATTGATTTAGTTCGGCAAGGAATGAGCACAGTTACGGTGGGTGCTGTCCAGTGTGCACACAATCCCCCAAGTAGAATATAGGGATATTAACTATCACATAGGGTTATTTTTTGTTAGGTGCTGCGCTTCAGAAGGTTCCACTGTTAGGTCTTTTTCTTTATACCAATTACTAGACATGAAAAAGCTGCTACACACTAATACGTGGGTCCAAGTTAAAGTCGGAGATGGTAGATGTTTAGCCCACCAATTTGCAACTAAAAACGGCCTTAAGCAGGGTTGTGTCTTGGCACCATGTCTTTTTAATCTTTTTATGGCTGACTTACCATTACATTTCAAAGATGTTAATGCCCACTCCCCTACCCTCTTAGGACAAGAATTTAAATTCTTACAATATGCAGATGATACCATACTGTTAAGCCACACTGCTACAGGTCTAAGAAGATTAGTCGACTCATTTAATAATTACATTTCTACTAATGGATTACTAATGAATACTAAAAAGACACAAATAATGATGATCAGCAGTACTAAATCTCATAAGAGAGTTTGGAACATCAATGGTCTACATATTGAAACTCTGAAATTTAACAAATAGTAGGGTATTACATTTGACCATCAAATGCCTTTTGAACAGCATTTTATTAATCTAAAAGCTAAAGCTACAACTTTGTCCTCTGCTTTTAGAAAGTTGAGAGATGCGTTGGCATGTCCACTCCATGAGTATTTACTTATGGTAATGAAAGCAACATTAATTCCTGCTTAGGCCTATGGTTCAATGATTTTTCGAGGTAAAGATGCGAAAATCCTTGATAATCTACAAATAAAGCTTTTTAAATCTGTCTTTAGGGTACCAAGGTATGCTAACATCAGATTATAAATTGGTCTGAAAAGACAATCCTTGATAAGACAATCTGACTATTTAAAATGTATTACATTCTTTCTCTTGTTCAGATCAGGGCACCCTTGCGAACCTATGTTTGCAGGAGATAACGAGGTATGAACATGTCAAGGGCTGGAGAGTTTACTTAATTGAAACAACTTCACGTCTCCGCCACTTGAGGATGCAACAAGGAGAAAAGTGGTGTTTAAAAAGATAATAAATAGATCAACCAACTCCCGATAAACTCCCCTGGACAAGGAGAACCTCGCCAAAAAGATCCACTCCTGGACAGTTATCAATTTATTTACTAAATTGGAACCATAGGCGTATCTCACAACCTTCTTAAAAACATTTTCAAGGGATAGATTTATCATGTAACGTTTTGGGAGATACCCAACAAAGGATGGACTTGACCCACAAACAACTGTAGGTTATGTGGTTTTCCCAAATAATATTTTAATGCATATTGTAACCACTCGCCCTCGTTTGTTAAAGGAAAGGAAAGCTCCATTAAAATACACCTTTAACAATCTAGGGGTGAGAACATGTCATCAAGCTATAACATCGTGTCTCTCCGGGAATACGCCTAGCCTGACCCTACGATTCATCAAGTTTGTCCTCATTGCAGAAAAAAAACGACTCTCTGTGCACGACACCTAATTTCTGTTGCATGCCTAAAATATTGACACCCGGTTTTACAGGATAACGCTTTTAGTTTACAAAATAATAAAAAATAAAGAAAAACAAATTCTTGACATAAGCCATATATGTAATCAAATCAATTTGTTCGTTGGTGAGGGCCTTTTGTGAAAAGGACAAAATATCCTTTTTAAGATATAGCTTAGATTGCACCTCAATGTTATATGCCGCACGACCACACTTTAACTATTGATGCTAAATGTAGGTCTAGTCCAAGTGCTTCTCAATTACTGCTGCTAGTTGCAAGATTTTGCACAGGTACATTGTCATTTTAACTATTGCTGCTAAATGAAAGTCTAGTCCAAGTGCTTCTCAATTACTCTTGCTAGTTGCAAGATTTTGCACAGGTTTATTGCATCCATTGCACTTTAATCCTGGTTCTTTCATATATGTTTAATTTAAATTAGGAGGTCGGGTACATAATTTCTATGAGAAAGATTTTTCCATTTCTTCTGAATAATTATTTTTTCACGAGTTGTGCAAAATATGAAACCATTTTATAATGTTCATTAATGTGATTGGTAACAACACCCATTTTATGAGTTCTTGTTTTTCAAGATGTGATAGCAAATCGCTTGAAACTGCACTTCTTCATTATTGATCTTAGATGTAAACCATCGCACAAGTGCACTTTATAATGAATCTTAATGCTATTCATCAACACCGAGTTGCAAATTCTGTCAGTTCTAATTGATGTAACCTAAGTTCCTGTCACAGCTTAAAGTGTTTTTTAACTTGTTTGTAATGATTTTTAGTAATCAATAAATATAACATTTTCTAGCACATGAGCCTGCTTACATGCACCTAAAATTTGTTCCAGCAAGATGCAGTCATCTTGCTTGGTCGCACATTGGTTAGACACACTACATTTTGCGGTTATTCTATGGCACAGAAATTGGTGGTTTGTGTTCCAAATGTTACTGACTGCCGTCTGTTTTACATTTTGCTGCTGCACAACACAGCAAGACTGCTAGCTGTGCAGCTCATCACTACTCAAGTGTAAGGGAAGAGTTAGGTTCAATTTGTAATTGAAAATGCGGCATGCCTGGCTGTCCCTCTGATGCAGTACACTCCTTCACATAGGATTTAAGTGTATGCGCAATTGATAGATGTGCAGCATTGCCCCATGTATGTCAACAGGTCTGATGACATGATTGTTAAATTTTGAGGCCTACGTCTAGTTGATGAGGTATGGGTGAGTTGATGTTTACTGGGCCTGTTACTGAAACGCAAAGACAAATAATGAATTCAAACATTTATTTGCATGTTGAACCTTCATTTTATGTTGGTTCATGATCCATCACACTATATGTGCTTCAGGCAAGGAAACGTTGCGCAATGCATGTGCATCGCCAATTGACAGCCACTGTATTGTGAATGTCTCCACTATCCTCCTTTTCCTCCATTGGGTCCTTCTCTTGATGGTCTCCATCCAATGGGACACTAGTCCACACATAGATATTGTGTAGGATGGCAATAGACAAGTATTATCTTGCACATCATAGGGGGGGGGGGGTGATGTGAGCACTCTCCCCTGACATGTCCAGACATCTGAACCTGAAAATGGGCAGACCGAAGGTTCTTTAAACAATGCTGCGGGTCTTGCAGAGTGCCTGATTATAGTTTTACTTTACCTCAGTCTGGGGATGTGCATGGGGGTCATGACCCGTGGCTGGAGACCATATCTTTGGTCAGCTTAGAGTAAAGAATAAAGGACATCTGTCAATGCTTTTGCTCACTGTTACAGCAATTTTTCTGTCCATGTGTACTTAAATAGTCATACACATTTCTAAATGTATTGCACAATATGTGTTACAAATACTGTTGGTCATTGTTTAATGCATTTCTCATCCATTACTCTGTGCAAATGCTGAGCATGTCCTGATATATTGTATCTTTCTACATCCTGCCTTTCATGGTGATCCAGTAGCTTTCTGTGATGGTTATTTGGAGATGCGACTGATCACTCTATTTTATGTGCTCTCACTACATCTGTAAAGTGACAGATTGGTGACCGGACATTTGGCTATTTAGTCCTCCCTAGGTGGATAGTTACATTGCTTACATGTATTACACTAACACATGCATATGGCCATGGTAAACCGCAGATGCCGTTGGTGGCCTACATGACATTGGCACAGTTGTTTCATAGTACACTTACTTGACCAAGTGGATTTGGGTCATACATGTGTTGCAGTTCACACATGCAACATGTATTGTTATGCTATTAATTGTCAGCCTTCAACTGTTTTTTAGGCATAGAGGTTGTATTGGTGCCCTTTGCTTAACACATATGTATTGCAATGTGGGCCATGTTCATGTGGGACACACTGATGTTGTTACAAGGAGCTGTACACCACAAAGTTAGACACAAAGCATTGTTCTTTTACATGTATGTATAGGGCTATAATTTGTAGGGGGTTGGTAAAGTTGAATGCCTTGAATGTATCCTCATTGCTGTGGCAAATGAATGTGAGATTTGTATCCTGAGTACACTGTGATGCCTTGTCCAGGTTGGATATTATTCTATGTTGATGACTGCCATATGACATGTTTGGCAGCATTGCGTTTGACTTTGAGAGTTTCATATTGCTGGATTCATATGCTTTTTATTTGGCCTACTGGCTATATAGAACATGTGAAACATCACATTGCTGAAATCCATCAATGCGTCTGTCTGTCTACATGTATGTGGGAACATAGACAGTATTGTTAGAATATATGTATGTTTGTACTGTGGTGATGCCTTTGTACTCATAATTGACTTGGCTGGCATGCCTCAAAATTTAAGTTAAGATTTGTTAGCCAGTGCAGTTGATGTGGTTCCATACATGCACATAGAGTAAAGTGAGAAATTTCAAATCAGTGATGTTGAGTTGCTACTGCCATTCAGTTGCAGCCGGCATGACTCACCGTTGGGAGGCGGGGACGTGGGGAATGGGCGGCACACTGGTAGGTCGCGCGAGGGGTTTAATTTAAATAATTTAATAATATTCATTTAAAAAAATGTTAACTTACCTTACCTCTTGCTGGGTCCCACGTCTTCTCTGCTCCGGCTCTCCTGCCTCTGGCAGGAAGAGGAAGCAGGCAGCCAGACTCCCTCCCCTAAGCCAATCACGATGCTGCAAGCAGCGCTGTGATTTGTCAGGACGCCGCCCTGCCAGGGGCATCTGGGGAGGCCATGTTCTCCATGCAAGCTCCAAGGCAGCCTGCATGGAGAAGCTCAAAGTTCTCATGACTGGTTTGGGCAGCTCGGGCGGGAAGACCAAACAGTCTTTGCGCACTCAGGAGTGGGCACACCACTCCTCCACTGCCTTAATCGCAGAGCAGCTCCACCCACCTGCCGGCCCGCAACCAAACATAAAATGGTAATAACTTTTAGTTATTACCATTTTATGTTTCTGCTTCTCGCACTGCGAGAAAGCAGTAGGCGAGGCTCCTCCGCCCTATTGGAGGAGTCGCCCCTGCTGCCATTGCCAGATTAATAAGCGCATGTCAATGTGGTACATCATTGTCTAAATGTTGCATGGTATTGTTCCCACTAAATGCATGTGACACAAGGACATAGATATTTTAGAGAGTGGCACTGTGCAGTGCAGTATGATACCTTTCTGCACTGTACTATGTCACTGAAAAAGGGCAGTAGTGCACGGTATTTAGGCCATACAGCATATTCCCGAACTTTCGGCCTACACTTGCACACATTATGCTGCCTAGCAGAATCACAGACACACTTGCACCATGGATGCTCGGGGCCTGCTTTGCATGCAGGATTGTGTTTGTGCAGGAGGGTGCACTTTCCTGAACAGGGTAAAGCTTCTGAAGCCTGATCGTCTATGTATGTGTACCACAGAATGCAGCTCACATAGGAAATGAAACTGACTTGGATGACAGTTATTTTTGATTGTTGCACATTACCAGGGAAGACAAATTGATTTGACACATTTTACAGTTTTACTAGGGTGAAATACATGACATACCTCATAAACCAAGGACGTGGCATACAGACACCCCCACAGAACCCATGGAATAGCCCCCTTGCATACAGTGATGCTACACTGCATTTTGGCCAATGATGCATTGCTCTGCACCTTTACTCCATTCGGAGGCAAACTAAGTTGCTTACCGTGTTTTAACATATGTGACTTCGAAGTTTGCATTGCACGGGTACCATGATGCATGGTACATGTATGAGGCACACCCCTCATACATATGGCTCTATCTACGTCGACAGACAGAGGGATAGGTATTATGTCATACATTTCTAACTGTTAGTAGGTGTGTTACAACTTGAGTTTTGCTTACCTACAAGTAGGTCTGATAGAGCGGGCAGGTCGCCCGACTCTTTATTTCACCAAATTGTACGCACTTGGGCCCATAAAGTGTTTACCAATGTACTCTTGTGAATCGGGTGAGCTTACACATCACTATCAGTAATTCTTGTGTTTTCTTTACTATTATTTCCCGTGTACCTGACTTACCAATCCTTGTCACAGGTACCTATGTTCCCGATGAATCAGGAGCTAGCAGGGGTAGGAGATAAGGCTAACCAGAATACCTTGTACATTTGAATAACAATTTATATTTTTTGTAATAACCACAGACACCTGAAGGGTTTTCAAGACTTTATATAGTAAAAGTTAGATTCCATATGCCATGAGAATAAAGTTCACACAGATTAGAATATCAATAATTAGAATCAGGACTATAATGTAACTATAAATGAGAGTGAGCACCATTGAGTGCGAGCAAACTAAAGGAAAAAGGTAACAGGGAACATGCTATTCAGTTTACAGGCTTATACTAAGGCAGGTAAAGTGGGAAAGAACATACCATTTAGTAGAGTTGTAGAATTTATCAGTGATTTAAAACAGACCTTATTCTATCTACTATTTAAAGCATAGATTCTAAAAGGATAGATCACACTGGATAAGTAAACAGTTCAATAATATCCTATAGGTAAGGGGAAAAATGGAACATAACTAATTATATAGTTTGCATGTAAAATCTTTTGGAAAAGACAAGGAAAAATAACATAGGCAATGATGCTTTATTTAAAAGGAGGAGAGGAAAGAGTATAGAAAGACGGACACCCACAGATATATATTTACCTACGACGGGAATGAGGACTAACCCTGGGCACGGGTCAGTTGGGGAAAAGGTGAGGACAAGGACCCTCAAGGACTTAGGATGCCAGTAGGTGAGCAGGCACAGCTCATGGACCGTCAGGACAGGATACCCCTCAGGATTTGGATCAGGACTGGGCTCATCAAAGGGTACGACCAACACCTGCAGCTTCGGATGCAATGCCTGCGCTACTTCCTCTCTGCACGGAATCTGCCAATAACCCCGATTGGGTTTTCGAATCTCCCAGCAAAGTGCTTTGCCAGCACTTAAAATTATTCCACCCCAGTGAGTTTGTGGAAATTACGGACAGAGTGCTCCGCAGCTCTCTGTATCAATCACCTATAGAGTTCGTAGGGTCGGTGACAGGTCAGCTACTCGGACAAGTCGGACAATTTCTCTAGCTAAACCTAGGCTAGTTATACTGTTTTCGGGTCAGTGGACCACCCACAAATGTTGCAAGTGACAGGATCCCCAACTTTGGATTGGACAAGTGAGGTGGTTAGGTCACTGTTACTACCTAGACTTTAGTGTTCCCACAATTAATATTCATTTCTCATACCCACCCCTTACATTCCAGTTCCCATGGCATACGTGTAAAAGAGAACAATAGGACACACAGTGGACTAACAAATTGTATCATTTTTAGGTGTAGTACAGCTTCTTCTCGCTGGGTCAGAGTGCAGGTTCCCAGGAGCATCTCAGCTTCGGCAGCCAGCTGGCTGAGTTCCACTGCTGCAAGACTAGGTTCTCTTATCACGTGGTCAGTTCCACTCAGACTTCCAAGATGGAGAGGCTCCCCACTCCCAGGCCCGCAGATACGCCGTACATGAAAAGTAAGCTAAAACAAATTAGGAACACAGAAAAAATGATTACACTGTATACCATGATTGGCTATATTACATCCCTTACTTTATAATATCTATAGCGTTAAGAGTTAGGCAGAAATAGACATTTGTGCAATAGCAGCGATAGCAAGCAAGATGCATGTTAAAAACAAAGCGGCCATGTTTGCAATAATGCGCATGTGCGAAAAAAAACCTCCAGAACTACGAGTGCGTCACATCACATGGGTATGACCTATGCATGCGCAGACTGAAATCCCGCATAGCAGCGACCAGTCAGTGTGCAAGCTTTGTTATGATTAGAAAACACATAGGCAAGCGTCTCTGGGACACCCGCGTGTAGTGTGAAAGTGCGATATTAATAACAGAACAGGTTGATTATTAACGTTATTGATTATGCGAGGTTCTTGAATTCAAGCAAGTCGCATTACGTGCGAATCCTTGCTCCATCAATCCCCTCTTTGATGATATTTACTATCATCACTATTTTTTTTTTTTTTTAACCTTTATTGTGCAAATAGAAGCATACAAATACGGGCCTACAACCAATCAGGCCGGCCACGACACATTAGAAAAAGCACATAAATCAATAAGGAGGTTTCCCGGCAGTCGCCAAGCGAGTAGTCTAATCTTAGAAAAGCTGAATACGACCGCTGAAAGCAGGATTAAAGAAGGTTAATTTTATAATAGGCAGTATAGCAGGATCAGTTGCAGTTTTTAGTCATCTAAGTTCCCATGGCGGGCCACGAATCAAACATCAAAACATAAGGGCATCGATAAAGACGGGTATCAGCAGCAATTCACAGCAATCAACTTATAGACGCCATAGTTCAATTCAGTGCCCCCCGTGGCCCATCGACCACCTAATTATTATGCTAGTACATAACGGAGGAACCAGAATAGCAACGTAATTACAATCATCCTCTATACTAACCCAAGTAAGAAGAAAAACAAAAAAAAGGGTGGGCGGGGGGAAAATTATAAAGAGGAAAAGAAAGAACGCCGCGCTACTGCACGCGCCCCACAGCGATAAAAGCGCGCGAGAGACTGAGAGACCCGCTACCGGGGATAGGCCGTGAAAGGCATGATATATGTGCAATCAATATAGTAGAAAAAGGCAGCTCACCCCCATCCCCACCAGCTATCACACCATGGGAGACACGCACAGACACAGCGTCCCGGTAAAGGGATACAAAAGAGCCATAGAACTAAAGGGAAAACGAACAGGAAAGAGACCCCGACCCACCCACCCCACCCTGCACCCCTGCAGAAGGCTACGGCCTACCCCCCCAGCAGCGTGCCTGTCGCCCTAAATAGAAACCCGAAATATAGAAAAGGTTAAAGAGAGAAAAGGAAACAAAAGAGAAAAAGGGGAAAGAAACCAGTGGGAGAGGAGACCATCAATCGAGTCGTTCGGCCCCTGCCCCCCGCCTTCACACACATTTATGCCACATCAAAACGAAATCGACACAGTCTCAGGTATCAAAAACCTTTGATGGAATCGGCCATATTGTCGTGGCTGGGGGTATTCCTCATCTCCATCCGTTAACCAGTAGTCCTCTGGGTACAGACCGGCTCACCCCTGTCCTTTCCTTGTCATCGCTACCATACGTAGTAGAGTAGTGGGCAGCAGACATTTCGAAGTGGAGAGGCCACATAATCGGAACAAAACGGGCCCAGGGTGTAAGCCAGAGGACCCCAGCAACAGACGGCAAAACAAGAACTTTTTGCGGCAGTCCAGACCTTCCAATAGCGACAACAGGAGCAGCAAACAGTATGGGTGCAGTCTCGCCGCCCAGGAAAGTGAGGTCTCCCCTGTAAAGTAACAGCGGGACCTCACCGAGGCAGTTCGAATCATAAATCCACAACGCTCCCCAAACATTCGAGCAGGAACGGGCCCCAGCGTGGAGCCCACATCCGCGCCCGCCACAATCAAAGCTACCTGGAGATTCGGGGCCACAGGCTTACAGCTTGTCGATGCACGGGGGCAGCACTCCTCGCAGCGTCCGAGGGGGACGAATCAGCACACACTCGAAGTCGAGCCGCGTCCATGAGGGACGGCCCAGCAGAAATGGCGGCAGACCTTCTATCTTGCACAGAGGCTTTGGGGGCCATGGCCGCACGTAAAGACTGTAGGGCGTCAAGGACATCGCCGAGCATGGGCTCGCGCTCACTGGACCAGGCCCCCGTGCACATCAGCAACCCAAGATCGCTGCCCTGAGTAGATCCGTGACCAGGGCGCCGGTCACCATCTTGTAGGTCCGGCCGCGTCTCCACGCGCCTCAACTTCTGGAGTGGGCTCTCAAGCAAGGCCACCGCTGGAGTCCCCTCGAGCCCCAGAAATGGCAACCTGGGTGCAGAAAGGAGAGCCACCAAAAGTGAGGACCGCCGGCGCCGCCGTCCCACGGACGCCACCCGCCGAATCCGGGCGCAGGGCTTCAAGATGGCCGGACAGGGCGACAAAGGGGGTATGCCTCCTGCGTGGTCTTCCCCTATCCACGGCGGGCCGCGTCCTACCACAGGGCCCCCAGGCCGCCAGACCGGGCCTGGTCAGTCGCCACCCGCTTAACCGCACAACGGCCTCTCCCGGCCGACCCCTCTCCTCCACCAGGGGTCGCCGCCGACACCTTCCCTCCGGCCGACCTTCACAGGCAAGTCCCCGGTCTCCACCCCGCGGAGGCCCCGGACCAAGCAGGGGCACAGCTTCGGATCCGCAGCTCGCAGGAGCCCCCGGGTCAGACGGTAAGTATGAACGCTGCTTCACCTTTCCATTTCTTCCTGAGTGTGTCGTCTCGGGGCAGTATGCTTATCAGGATATGTGTGTTGGGCAGGAAGGTTGGCGGAGCCGAGCTACAATGCGGCCATCGCGGTCGCGAGCTTGGCTCCTCCCCCACTATCATCACTATTAATAGAAACAGATGCCAACTTTCTCTTTCAGATCTCATTCATTTCAATCTCAACAAACTTATTATTGAGCCTTTTTCCTGCATCCTTATTAGAATGCGAATTTTTGGCTCTTTTATAAATTTGATTTCTCAGCTATTCTAGTTCCAGTTCATCAACATTCCTTTTCACTCCTCTCCTATTCACAGTATACTTCTTTCTGCATTTTTGACATTTGCAGCAAATTATTATGATCAGCACAATTAAACTTATTCCAGCTATTGGCATCAGTATTTTACTCACAAGACTTTTACCTATGTTAGAAAACCAACTACCTACAGAGGAGAGACCATCAGTTAGTCTCTTCCAGGCACTGTCAACCTCCAGTGGTTTGAGTTCCTTTTCCAAATTAGTTATGTTTCTCACATATTTCTTAATTTCAATGCTCTTATCCGGAATGTAAGTGCAACAATGTTGCGCTTTCAACATTCTACAGACTCCGCCCTCTTTTGCCAATAAGGTATCAAGAGCAAGGCGATTTTGTAAAACCATTGATCTGATCGCAACCAATTCGATATTGACCAGCAGGAATCCAGCAGCAGTGTCAGTTGATAACCGATCCACTACTGTAGACAATTTGCAAATTCGATGTGTATTCAGAACCACTCTCACTCCAGGTATCAATGCACTAAATATATCACCTATAATTTCTCCTACACTTTCTCTTCTGCTACGCATTAAGCCATTAGTATTTTCATTGCTTCCAGCGGCGTCATTCACATGGTATATTTTCGGGAAGACAATGCCAAAATAGCAGCTTCCATACCAGTGATCCGGCAATTTGAAATAAGCCTTGTTTCCACATATATAATAAATTCCAGGAAACACGGGTTATGACCCATTTTTGAATCCCCAACCTCCAATTACCTTGTAATTGTGTTCGCATTCACTGGAACCGATGAATACATTGTTATAATAACTAGTCTTTTCTCTATGAAGGCACAGTTTCCCCTTCCTTTCGAAATCCAGTAACATTGCAGGATTAGCTTCACCATTTGAGGTGGTTTCCATGTTTTCTGCCCACTTTGGAGTTCTCTGTCTTTTATCATTTGCCTTTCTTTGGAAACTGTCCCTTCTTTTCTCTGCCATTTTCAAAAACATTTTCTCTTGTTCCTGTAGTAAACAGGTAAAATTATTTTTGTGTGCTTCACCTAAATCTATGTCACCTATATTCAGAAAATATTCTCCCATATAACGAGTCACATCACTTTTAATATGTACAATATTCAGGTTTCCCCGAATAGGAAGTTCTGAAAAATTTACGTCAGAGTTTGAATAGTAATACTGTAGGGTGCTTCTATAAAATAAGCTTGCTAAAATACTACAGGAAATTCCATAGGTCTTGTCTTAGACGCCGCTCGTGGGGTAGGTGCACCGGTCAGGACCGGATGCCGCCATAGGTATCTTACCTTTTCAGCCGGTGCCACGGGAGCAGACTGTGAGGTACCTCAGGGAATCTTCTGGGGTTTTAATACTACAGCAGGACCAATTGGCCTGCAAATCCAGTATTATTATTTTTTTCTTTTTAAACCTTTATTTGGAGACAAGCAGGGTCAAGGGAAGTGCATACACAGTACATACAGTCACATATGGCCATTACAATGGTACGTCAGAGCCAAAAAATGAGATACAAGCAAGTACGGGGCAGCATACCAGTCAATACAAGGAGCAACATCGAAATGTATAGTGCAAATAAGAGGGCAATGATCCAGCATGTTCAGGCAAGCTAATAAGACAATACAGTATGGACACATTCTGTTAGCGTATAGCAAGTAAAACAAAGGAGACTCAGAGAAAAGGGACACATAAAAATAAGGGTACCCCACAGGGATACGATTTCAATTCCTAGAGCCACACACTTGTCGTAAGGGGAACTAACAGCCCCCAGCAGCTCGCATGTCAAGGAGACGGCTCAGCCTCTCCCCTGATACTGGAAGATCAGCAGGTGTAATGTAAAATCCCAGCCCACCATGTTGCCATCAACCAACCCCTTCACGGTCCCCAAGTTCAGAATCAGAGTCCTGCGCAGCTCTGGTTAGGAGGTACACCTGGAGCGGGCTCCAAAAGTCCTTCGGTCTGCATATGACAGGCATCAAGTCAGAATAGATATTGTATTGATCCTGACAGTATATGAGGTCAGTCAACCAATCCTGAAAGCGCGGCACCCTGCCACGACCCCAGCAACAAGCAACCCTACGCTTAGCCAGCAGCAGGGCCACGTCAACAAACCTACGGTGAGAGGCAGGCACGTCCTTAGAGTAGCCCAGCAACATCACTAAGGGGTCAAATGCCACCCCATCCTCCGCCATAATCTGCAGGGCTACATGAACCTGAGTCCAATATTCCAACACCCCCGCACAACTCCAAGCCAAGTGCAGGAAGTCAGCGCCTTCCGCACGACACCTAGCACACCTGTCATCCTCCGCCAAATGAAACCGTAGTTTCCTCGCCGGGGTATAATAGTACCTCTGAACAAACTTGTAGTGGATAATTTTAAGGCGACAACTAGAGGAAACATTGGCCGTGAGCCCACAGCAGTACTTCCATTGCTCGTCGGTAATAGGAGCACCCAACTCGTCAACCCACTGCTCGCGCACCCGATTGGCCGGGACCGAACGCTGTCTGCGAATAGCCCCGTATAATTTCGACACCAGGTGTCGCCCATCTGAAACCAACAGCACGTGGAGGGGGAGGGTAACCCCAGGCTCCGAAGGGAAGTCTGGTAGCAGAGCACGCATGCCCTGCCGCAAGCGGATAAAATAGAACAGCTCCAGCGGGGAGCAAGCAGCCGCTCCGAAGAATTGAGCCTGCGTACGGAAGGCTCCTTCATGAAACAAGTCGCCCCACGTGAGGATACCCAGCCGCCTACACATTCGTTGAAACCCCGTTTCCAACAACAACGACAAATCAGGATGATAAGACAGAGGCAAGGCCGGCGAATAAAGAAAGGAAACGCCCAGCATTTGAGCCACCCGTTTCCAAGCATCCACCGTGCACGTCACCGTCGTGCGAGGCGTTTCCACATCTGACACCTTGCCCAAAACCATCCCCTCCAATGGGAGCGGGTGGGCAACCCAATGTTCAGCAGCAATTTGGGGCATAAACGGCGTGGGGCGCATCCAGTGATAAGCGTAATGCGCCTGAGCGCTGAGATAATAAAGCTCAAAGTCGGGGACGTCGAAACCGCCATCAGCATAGGGCAACGTAAGGGTAGCCCAAGCCACCCGTGGCTGCTTGCCCCCCCCAGAACAACCGAATGAGCTCAGAACGAAGTCTGCGAAAGAAATAAGCACCAGGATGATACGGAAGGTTTTGAAAGAGGTAAAGAAAGCGAGGCAAAACTACCATCTTGATAAGGGACGCCCTACCGGCCATAGAGAGAGGCAAGGACATCCACCTGGTGACATCGTCTGCAAGTTTAGTAATAGCCACACCATAATTAAGTCGAATCGATTCTTCTCTGTCCAAGGACACGACAACTCCGAATCACACCATTCCAGAGGGTAATCAAGGGGAAATCTAGCTACAGCAGCAGTGAGGGGGAAAAATTGAGACTTCCGCCAGTTGATATGGACACCGGAGACACCCCCAAAAGCAACCAGCTCCCATAAGAGCGAATTAAGGTTGTTCTCAGGGTCCTTGACATAGAGCGTAACATCATCGGCGTATAACGAAATACCGGCCTGTCGCTGAAGACAATTAAAGGCGCTCTGCTGGTGAAACTGACGAATCCTACAGGCCAGCGGCTCAATGGCTATAGCAAACAAGAGGGGCGAGAGGGGGCATCCCTGTCGGGTCCCTCTCGTAAGAGGGAACGAGGGGGATAACACCCCATTCACCACTACCCTCGCCATCGGATCGGTATATAAGAGCTTAACCCATGAAATGAAGATCCTGGGGAAACCCATCCGACAAAGAACATCAATAAGATAGCCCCATTCAACAGAGTCAAACGCCTTAGTGGCATCAAGAAAGATAGCAGCAACCGGGACAGTAGGAGCAATGGTCGACACCAGCGAAAACAAGGTGCGAAGATTGTGGGATGTAGCACGGCCGGGCACAAATCCCGACTGGTCAGGCAATACAATAACGGGCATGAGCTCGGCTAGTCTTACTGCCAAAACCTTCGCGAGAATTTTGACATCGCAGTTGAGCAACGAGAGGGGTCTATAGGAGCCCACATCCTGCGGATTCTTACCCGGCTTAAGCAGCGACGTAATGGCGACCTCCCGCATGGAACCCGGCAGACGTCCCTCCTCCAGGGACTCCTCAAAAACCTCACGGAGAACAGGGGCCATGGTGTCCACATAACACTTATAAAATTCAGCAGGAAGGCCATCCAGACCGGCCGCCTTCCCATTAGACAGAGACATGATGGCAGTCCTGACCTCTTCCACCTCCAGGGGCCTGCCTAAGAACTCCCGATGACCATCCGATAACCAACAAAGTGCCAGTTCATCAAGAAATCCGCCATAACGAGTCTCACCCGTCTGCTGTGTCGTGTAAAGGTGTGCATAATGGTCAATAAAAGTACGCTGAATCTCCGAAGTGTCCCGACAGCGAGTGCCATCCGGTGACACCAATTCCAACACGTCCGACCCATGCCGTGGATGTCTAGTAAGGGCAGCGAGGACCTTACCGGGCCGCTCCCCTTCACAGTATCGCCTCGCCGTCCAGTATTTCCCCCTATGCTTAGCCTCTCTAGCAGCCTCCTCCTCGTATTCGGAGAGTTTAGTACGGAACTGCGCCAGAAGATCGGGATCAGAGTCAACCTGCATCCTGCGTTCTAAGTCTCGCAAGTCAGCCTCCAAGCTCTCGAGAGTCCGAACAATCAGCCGAAGTACTCCACAACTTTTAGAAATAGTGACACCCCGGATCGTAACCTTGAACGCCTCCCATATGACCTCGACGCTGTCCACAGAGCCCTTGTTTCTAGGGAAGAACGCCTCTACCTCTGCACCAAGCTCCTCTTTGAACACCGGGTCAAGCAAAGCAGTCGGAAATAGACGCCAAGGTGGGCGCGGCCTATGCAGCCCAGGGACGGATAGAGAAACCTTCACCGGACAGTGATCAGAATACGTCCGAGCCAGATGTGTAGCCTCCCGTAGGCCAGCAGCCAACCCTCTAGAGAGAAACACATAATCCAGTCTCGCCCATGAACGAGCATGTGTGGTGTAATGAGTGCCCTCCTTGGTGGCAGGGTGGGCGTACCTCCAGCTGTCGACCAGCCCAGCCTCCTCCACAATCCCACGCAACACTTCTCTAGCCTGTACATTATACTGAGGACTCCCCTCTGATCTGTCCGACTGGGCATGTAATGCAAAATTGAAATCACCCCCCCACACAATGTAAGTGGCATCCACAGCAAGAACATGACCCCATAAAGTGACAAAAAAGATTGGCGTATCGACATTAGGAGCATAGCAATTAACAAACAGTACAGTGTTCTGCCCAAGCCGCCCCCACAGTAGCACATAGCGCCCCTCAGGGTCCCCCACAAATCCCAGTTCCTGAAATGCGAGCGATCTTTTAACAAGGATGACAACCCCTCGAGCATAAGAAGAATAGGAAGCAAACCCCCTGGCCGCAGCCCACCTCCCGCCAAAGTTGGGGGAAGGAGCGGGACGCAGATGCGTCTCCTGGAGGAGAGCAACATGAATAGCATGCCTGTCCAGATACTGGATCACACTACAACATTTCCTGGCATCGTTAAGTCCCCGTACATTCCAGGATACAATCGATATCTGATCTATAACAGCAGTCGACATTACCCAGTTTCAGGGCCCCACGGGACCCAATAAGCAAATACAGGGCATCCAACTACCAGCAACAGCCAGCGACAGGTCCATACCCTAGGGCGCAGACAACCCCCTACATACACTCCACACATTCCCCAGCCATCTCCGAACCATTCAACAAAAACTTCAACAACCCCCCCCCAGCCAAGCCATCCATGCAACAAGCACTCAGAGCATACTGCACGCCGCACGCCGCCAATCCAACTTACGCAACCCGCAACTCGCACACGTGTTACCATTACATAGCGCTCCCCGTCACGTGGCAGCCTAAGATGGCGGCCGGTGCACTCGGGCCCAAGATGGACGGGAGCACGGACCCTAGGATCAGTTCCGCCAGATAAAGAAGCGGACCAACCTAGATAGCGGGCGCGACACCACTCCTGTGCACTCAGACAACAGCAGCACCTCTCATATCGACCCAGGGGTCCTGGGCAAACAAACATGGACAGCTTCATTCCCGCCCCATCCACCCACCTGATACCACCCCAACCATCAGGCCATACGCACCCCCACCCCCCCCCCCCCCCCATTCCCCAACACACATCCAGTCAAACAACATAGGACTAGAATCCAAACCAAAGGTACACATGGGGCACACCCTCCGGGGAACCTTCCAGAGGTGCACGACACCACTCCCTCACGCCACGCCAGTGTCCGCGCCAACAGGTGTCAGACGGCCCCAGGCGCAGCGCGGGGGGGTGGGTGCCCAGAGCGCGACGCCAGATAGCACCATCCTGCGGTGCCACACCGACCCCAAGAAACAAAACGCACTCACTCATCTCAATAAAGAAATGACCCCCGCACCAGCAAAAGTAAAAGCGGGCAATAGTCAGGCCGCAAATGCGGAGAAGGAAGGCAGTAGAACTCAATATAACAGGTACCCGTCCAGAATACTCCAAAAAAACAGTAAATAGAGAGACAACAACCAAAGTCACCACAATCAAGCGACCTCCTCCTCAGCCGCCGAATGTTCATCCTCAGGGTCTCGATCGCCTCCCCGATCCGCAGCTGCTCGCTCGCGCTGGAGGCGCTTCGCAAAATCCTCAGCATACTGTGGGTTGGTGAAAAAATGTTGTTTAGCCTGGTGCGTCACTCTAAGTTTAGCAGGGTACAGCAAGGCGTAGTCCACCTGTAGATCCCGAAGCTTCTTTTTCACCCCCAGGAACTTACGACGCTGGTCCTGCACCATCGGCGTGAAGTCGGGGTACATGGTGAAAGACACCCCTTCGAAGGAAAGGGCCCTGTTAGTGCGGGCAGCCTGGATGGCGGCATCTCGGTCACGATAGTTCAAAAGGCGCGCAATGATGGGGCGCGGTGCAGCCCCAGAGGCCGGTCGAGGTCCCAGTGTCCGATGCGCTCTCTCAACGATGAACTGGGATGAGAACACTTCCGCCCCAATGGCGCCCACCAGTAGCCTCTCCACATAAGTCTCCATTTTGCCCACATTCGTGGACTCCGGCACACCTACAATGCGCACGTTGTTGCGCCTACTCCTCGCCTCCAACTCCTCATTCTTAGCGGCAATGACACGCAAGATATTGTCCATTCTCGCCAGTTGGGTGGTATGGGCGGCCGCCGTGTCAACATGGTCCGAAATGCGCTGTTCCGCCGCCGTCAATCGCTCCTCATGCACGTCCAGCTTCTGGACGACCGCATCCATGCGTGACGATATCTTGTCCACTTTGTCCACTATCGTGGCAAACCCCTGCCTCATCTCCTGCATCATTTGGGTAAAGTCCGGTGGTGGTGGTTGCGGGACACTGTCAGCGGCATTCGGGGGGGGGGACCGCGAAGTCCCGGCCTCCTGGAGCAAACGCGTCCCCCGCCTAGCCCCTCCAGAGTCAAAGGACAATTTGGATTGTTTAGTGTCCGGCTTCCCCATAATGGTGCGCTAATGATGCAATGGGGGACCAAAGCAAATAGGAGTCAGGATATAGGTCGGACAAAGGGTACGGCCAGAAAAGCTCGAATCGTGGGGGCACGAGCAGGCCAGCGCGCCCCGCCACTCCCAACGACGAGAAGATGGCCGTCTCCACTTCCAGTCCAAAGGGGCGAGCCCCCAGAAAAGAAGAAGAAGATCCGTTGCACCCCCGTGAGCAATGGTATTCGGGCAGGCAGATGTAGGATCCAAGAGATAAGTCCGACAGCAAGGAAGAGCCAGACGGCTTGCCCGGCCAGCGAGCGGGCCCGGTGGAGAGGGGCGGAGCAAGGCCTACACCCCACGTGCAGAGCCCCGGACTGGCATGCCCGATGACGCCGGGCCAGGGGGCATCAGACTTCCAGAGCGCAAGTCTGAGAAACTTGGGATCCTCGTAACTTTGGCCAGCAACCTCCGAATGGCCCAGGAGTTGGACCGTGGGTAGTCAGTCGATATCCCAGGAGATCTGTGGGGTCAGATCAGGGCGCAGCGATGATAATCAGGATCCCTAGGCGGATA
This sequence comes from Lissotriton vulgaris, assembly GCF_964263255.1. Classification (NCBI taxonomy): domain Eukaryota; kingdom Metazoa; phylum Chordata; class Amphibia; order Caudata; family Salamandridae; genus Lissotriton; species Lissotriton vulgaris. The sequence goes on along the minus strand of NC_141691.1, from coordinate 1,141,469,019 downwards.
ATAGCTCCGGGCAGCGGGAGCCTCACGACAGTGCGGCCATTCCGCAGTGCGCTCTCTAGCGCCCCCCGCAAATCCAGTATTATCGACAACATAAGGTTGTATACCTCACTACAAATTTGATCCTTCACTGATAGCTTTCACTGTGTGGTACTGTTTAACTAAGGTCCTGAAGAATTGCCATCAGGCATGAAACATGTTGACCATACTTAAGGGTAGTAGTTCAGTCGGCTCTGACAGTTCCAGGGCAACTTACCTCCCCTTACACCCCTTTTAATCAAGGAAGCCAACCACGAGAATAAAGTAGGTTGTGGACTGGCTCACCTTTTTTTTCCTCACTTTCCTGTCACGACCACACTCCCCCTGCCCTCTCACACGCATGCACCATATGGCCGGAACAAAAGATCTCCGTTAAAGAGCCCCGGTTTCGGGAGCCCGTCAGACATTGCAGCGCCAGTCTGACGAGGAGCAGAACCCATATGATGAAGCATGACACCTAGCTTGCACGGTGTGTGAGGGTTTTAGTTCCAACTAGGGGATTCCCCCCTCTTACTAGCACACACACTCCTCTACTCTGTCACTCTTCCCAGGGAACGTTGTACCCTCTTCTTGTTACTAGTAAATGGTGATATGTCACACCTTCAGCTACAGAAGTGGGTAGCTTCATGCAGACATAACAGTCTTCTATTTCCATAGCCTCTACATAGTGTACTAAAAGGTTTGCAAATACATTTAAATGTGTTCTGTTTTTGATTCTGTGATAATGTAGTCCTCCCTCATCTGATGCATCGAAGTCCATTGCTGTCTGTTTCAAGCTAACTGTTTTCTCACGTCCTTCTACACTTTGTGGTGTTTCTTCTGTTTGCAGAATTTCTAAGTCCTTTGTCATTGGTTGAGTAGGGTACAGGTTAGAGTCTTTGCTTATCATAAAAGGTATTAAGACTGTTAGTCCTATCCATATTATCAATACTATTGCTACGCTACATAAGCATATTTTACAGCATGTTTTACATCAATTCTGTCTGGGTCTTCCATTCACATTTGAATCAGACATCACGGCTTAAAGAAGTTTTCCAACCCCTCTTTGTGTCTCTACACAAGTGGCTTACACAGGCTAAGTTTTTCAGGTTGGGTCTTCTTCTTCAGAAACCTGATCAGCAATCAGATTTTCCTCACTCTCGTCACTTATTTCGAGATCTTCAAATTCCTCTAACACCAGGTAAGTCCATTCAGGGCTTCGATAATTTTTGTTTTGTCTTTTTATCCTGGTACTTCTTCTATTCGGCTGGGCTCCTGTTTTCTCCTTTTCACTGGCAGCCCTTTTTCGGTCTTCTAATTTCTCTTCTACTGTTTTCAATCTTAGTCTCAGTCTTTTTATGAATCTGGGTTCACTTTTCTTCTTCTTGAGTCTTTTAGCTGTCACTGTAGTTTGGCTCTCCTCACGAGCTCTTTTATTTTCGTTCAGTTGTGGTGCCTTTTCTTTGACGGTATCTTCGTCCCTTCCTGTGTGATTAGTTCCAGGTCTTACTTCAGTGTCTTCCGCCTGGTCTCTAAGCTGGCCTTGTTCAGGTGTATTTTGGACTTGACTTTGACTTTCAACTGTTTCGGACTCTGTCTCCTGAACACGTTCGTCTATTTCTATCTGTTCCTGTTCATGCACTTCGAACCCTTGATTTTCTTCCGCATGAACCTCAGCCCTAATTACTATCTGTCCCTTTTCAGTTTCTGGAGTCTTTGGAGGTGTGTCGATGACTTGGTCTGTCCCTATCTGACCTTGTTCTTCGGCAGGTCTGACATGGATTTCGATGACCTGATTATCTCCGTCTTTTCCTGTCTTGTCCTCACTATCCCAATCTCTATCTAGGTAGGAGTACTTTCTGGTTCTTATTGGATCAAGAATCAGATCATCTGCTGGGAACCATTCGTCTTGACTGGTGCTCGGTTGTTCGACATCAGCTAGTTCCGGACCCTCATCTGGAGACCCCTCCCTATTTGTGAGTCTCCGTGTATGAGTCTGGCCATTGGAGCAACCATACTGTCTGGCAACACAGGCATACCCTTATCACAGACAATGATACCATCTCTCTCCCTGGGCCGGCAGCCATCCTTCTCCCATCTTTCCTGTTCTTCTGGTTCTGCTGCCATTTGCAACCTTTCAGTTCCTTCCAAGTAGATACACTCTCAAACACCATAAGCTGGCAGCTGTTTCCGCCTCCCCACAATTTGATGTTTAATGACATTTTGTGTTGTGCACAATATTGGGCTATTTGGCCAGCATATCTATTTCCAGCTGTCACATCGTCATTTCCAGATTTGTGAGCAGCACATTTGACCACCGCCAATTCTTTGGGTAACTCGATTGCTTCCAGTAAGTTCTGTACTACTTTTCCATTTCTGATAGGGGTGCCTGAGGAAGTCATGAATTCTCTTTGCAGCCATAACTGGCCGAAGTCATGCACAACCCCGTAACCATACTGGCTGTCAGTATATATGGTTACTCTTTTGTTTTTCCCTTGTTTACAAGCTCTTGCCCATGCAATCAATTCAGCTACTTGTGCAGATTTTATTTCACTTAAATAGGAGGCTTCTAGTGTCTTTTCCAGAGTGACTACAGCATAGGCAGCACTCAGACCCACATCCTCATGTCTTAAACATGAGCCATCCTCAAACATTTCAAGATCTTCTATTGGCAAGGCTGTTTCTTTTATATCAGGTCGTGGTTTAGTGCTATATTCAGTTAGGTCAATGCAATTATGCTCAATTTCACCCTCAACTTCTGCACTTTGGGTGTTTGGTAACTAGGCTGCTGGATTTAGTATGTTACATCGGGAAATTATCACATTTTCTGCATCTGTAAGAATTCTCTCATACTTAGTCAGCCGACTGGGTGTGAGATACTGAGTCTTGGTTCTGGTCAGCAGAATCACAACTGAATGTGAAACATATACAGTTACAGGATGTCCCATGACAATGTTTTCACTTTGTTCTAGACTAGTGCAAGTTGCAGCTACTGCTTTCAGGCATACAGGCAATCCAGCAGCCACTGGATCTAAAGTAGCCAAAAAATAGGCCACCGGACATCTGGTCAGACCATGTTCTTGTGTTAGGACTGAGAGTGCACAATTGTCTCGTGTATCACAAAACAGGTCAACGTTTTTAGAATAGTCAGGCATTCCTAATGCAGGAACTGAACACAGACAGTTTCGTAATTTTATCCAGGATGTCATACTTTCATCATCCCATTCAACTGGATCTTTTGCTCCTTTCTTGGTCATTTTTATTATTGGTTTTGCTAGAACAGCAAATCCCACAATCCACTGTCTGCAGTATCCTACAACTCCTAGGAACATTCTAACTTCTTTCTGGGTTCTGGGTAACTCCATGTCTCGAATTATTCTAATTCTTTCTGAAGTGACCTTCCGGATACCTTTTTCTATCTGGTGCCCCAGATATTTCACTGAGTTTTTACAGAACTGTAATTTGTCAGGTGATACTTTATGTCCTCCTTTGCCTAAATGATTCAACAATGCAATGGTATCAGTAACACAGTCGTTCCGACTTTTAGACGCCACTAGGAGGTCGTCTATATACTGGACCAAAACTGATTCTCTAGGCAAGATTAGTGATTCAAGGCATCTTTTTAAAATCTGGTTGAAAATCGAAGGACTCTCTGTGTACCCTTGAGGAACACGATTCCAGACATAGACATGACTGTCGAATTCAAATGGGAAAAGAAATTTGCTGTCTGGATGCAATGGGATGGAAAAGAATGCGTGACATAAGTCAATAACGGTAAACCATTCCGCATTCCATGGAATTTGGTACAAGATCACTGCAGGGTTTGGCACAATAGGACAGCAAGGTACAACAATCTGGTTTACCTTTCACAGGTCCTGCACTACCCTGTACTTTCCACTAGGCTTTTTAATTCCAATTATGGGTAAATTACAAGGACTGCTCATTACTTCCTGTATGATGTTTGTTTCTAGCAATCTTTTTACTTCTATGGCAACTCCAACTTTCACTTCTGCATTCATTTTATACTGTTTGATATTTGGGTAAACTGCATTTGACTTAATGGCTAATATTTAATAACAAGCTTTATTCGAATTCATCGATAAAATTCATAAAAGCATACAGAGTAAAAAATGACACAAATGAGCACAAAAGTCAGTTATATTCATTATGAGTTCACAATCTGTGTAAAGATGACAGCAAATCATTATACTATTAAAATCATTTATACAATTCATCCTATGCAAACCCTAGCAGCTTAGTTATAAGACATGGTCATAGCACAATCAATTAAATCAGTTGAATTAAAAAGTAGAGTATATTTACATGATATAGTGACACATTTATAGATAAAATAGATTAAAATAGATATCCTTCAGAGGGTGTAAGGGAAAAATGAACATAAGTTAATCCTTTGGTAAAGATCATCCACGGACTTAATGTAAGTGATTATCGATTTTTATTACTTACGACAGCCCTACTGTAAACGGGTTTAACAGATCAGGAAACCAGGTCTATGCCTTAGAATAAAGGTAATCGGTTATGGATAGGCAGTGTATTTTCGCTAGATGCAAGATCAGAGCTAAACCATCCCAAAGTTATTTTATTAGTATGACTTAATGGCTATTTTAACTGGGTCTACGTTTGCCATTAATCCCACATCTCTCCCAGTGAAATCCCACACATCTGGTATCACTTTCTGTTGGAGTTCTTCAGGTAAGTCCTGTATTGTCAGTTTCTTTATTTCTGAGTCAGGCCTTAGTAACATTAATTTGTAAAGTCCATCTTCATCTGGAGTCTTGATTTCAACGCCTTTTGGTGTGCAAAAGATGGTACAGTTCATTTTGCACAGCAAATCATGTCCCAGCAAATTCAAGGACTGGAGTCACAGACGACAAATCTGTGCATCTCTTAAAAGTTCCCTATAGAAATCTCCATTGGTTCCGTTACAGGAGTTCTAATTATTTGGTTTGACACGCCCACTACTTGGATAGCTTCTCCCGAGAGGGGTAGGTTAGGAACGTCTGCTGTTCTTACAGTAGAACGGGTAGCACCAGTGTCCAACAGAAAGGTGACGTCATTTCCTTCAACCTTTCCTTCAAAGTATGGCCCTGTCTGGTCTACCGGTAAGGAGGCGCCAAGCACGCACTCCTCGTCCTCCCCCCTCAGGCCCCGTCAGTATGGTTCATCACAGAGGAATGTATCATTCAACAGGAATTGCGAGGTTGCTGCATTTCTATCCTCCCTTCCTTCCCATACCTCAACCTCTTCATTCTGCTGAGCCTTGTGCCAAAAATTTTGCCTAGGAGCACGAGGCAACTGATTCTGTTTTACCTGTTGCTGGGATTTTCATGGCCCCTCATTCTGAACCTGTGGATTTAAATCATTATTTTTCAGGTTACCATGCTGCAATATTGGACACTCGTCTCTCCAGTGCCCTATCTGACCGCACCCGTGACAGGGAAACTTCTTCTTAGCCTCCTCTCGACTCATTTTTACTCAGGGCTTCCCTCCTCTCCCAGAGTTTGTGTTCGGGGTATTATTATTCACTTTACTTAACTGTTTTTCTTACTGTTTAGCCAATTTCACTTGTGCCCACATCACCTTCTCCTTAAGGGCTTTTCTTTTGTTCTCCATCTCATCCTGGCAGTACTTGGCGTACTTTAGGACCTCATCTATGGGTTTTCCCTGCAAACAGATCTTATTATCCCTGATCCACTGTGAGATCTCAGGCCTCAACCCCAACACGAATCGGTAGATGAAATGGGTCATATCTTTCATTTCAATGTTATCGATTCTACTGTAGGTTTTGAATACCTGTAGCAGTCGTTCATAGTAGGAGTGAACAGTTTCATCAAAATTTTGGGTAGTTCTATCTATTCGGGTCCAATCAGTTTCTTTTGCTGGCACTTTCTCTTTTAAGTATTGTATTACTTTATCATATTTTCTCATTACCTCCGGTGAGGGAGCTCCGGTTCTGGAGTCTCTCTCATACTCTTCACTGGGCCAATCAACTGCATTTTTACATTCTGTCCACAAATCTACAGGCACTACAATGTCAAAGAACCCATCTAGGTCCTTCAGGAGACACTTCTGGACCTTAACAAATCGCTCAGCCTGCCTATGCCATTCTACAGGTTTCTCTCCTAATTTTGGGAAATCGTTGGTGAATGACACAATATCCTGTTGGGACCATGGAACATGCACATATTTCCCACCTGGTACTTCTCTCATGGGATATAATTTTTCTGCCTTGTCAACTTCTTGTAGGACATATTCAGAAGTCTTCGGTCGGGACATACTATCTTCCTTTTTCTTTGCCCACCTGTTTTCCATTTTTCTAAGTCCCCCCATTTCTGCAACAAATTCAACAATTCTTTTATCTGTCCCTTTTTCCCTGACACATTCATGTTCTCCAGGTCTTTATCTGAAAATTCGGCTCTGTAGAGCTTTTGCAAGACTTTGGATTTGCTAACATCTATTCCCATATTCGCTGCAGTGTCCATTAGTTTCTCATGGAACACTCTGGTGTTTCGGGTAAGGCTTTTGCTTATAAACAGTAACTCCTCCTCACTAAGAGTGTTTAACCTGTCTAATCCCACATTTCCAGCTATTAGTTCCTCTATTTCTATTCTTAGTTTGTAGATATCTAAAGGTTGGGGCTGGGGAGTTTCTTTTTCTATTTCTCGGGTCCATCGATCTAGTTCCTCCGGAGTCACTACTGTGGCACTCCGGGTCCCTGAAGCTGTTTCAATCAGGACTTCCTTTGCCCTAGTCTGAGGCCTCGTCCGTGGGATACTGCTTTCTGGTTCCCTTATGGGCAGATCCATTAGGGAAATCACAGATTCACACTCGCTTGCCTGATCATCAATGATGAGAGGCTCCTTCCTGGGCTGCGCTACGGCAGGAGAAATATCTGGAGTTCTCGTACTAGCCTGTCTATTCCCCTAAAGAGGGACAACAGGACCAATAGTTACTGGAATTGTCAGAGCTTCAGGACTGGTATTTATCTGTGCTTTTGTCTGAATGAGTTCATTTCGCTGTTTAATTAAGGCTTCTTTTTCTCTTTTGTGCAAAACCCTTTCAACGGATGTGTCATGTAATACTTGCGGAACTAAAGGTGGATACAGACTCGGGGCAGTTGGGACTGTCATAACTGGTCTTTCATCACCGAATGGTCTATAATTTGGGACAGTGGTATCAGGTCTACAAAATCCGTCCCTATTAATTTGCCTGTTACCTATACCTGTGGTATCGGTCTCACTGGCCCTTCTACTTCTAGGACGTCTGAAAAATGGTTTTTTTGTACTTAGGGATCTAGACTCCTCAACATAAGGAGGTGGACTTTTCATAAATAAATCCTCCAGATACTCATCTTCTGATTCACCTGCAGCCATCAGGTGTCGGGTTTTCTCTGTGCATTTTCCTCCCACGGGTTCCTCTACCCCAAATACTGGAAATAGTCCCTCAACCATCATATTCTGTCTCCACTGTTTCATCTTTTTCTCCTTGGTTTCTCGCTGCAATTTTGGATACCATTTGCTTACTCCCTTATCCATTCGGGGCCTGTCTCGCTCTAGAGCCTCAATCTCCCATTCCTCTAGAGCCTCATATTGAGTCAATCTGGGTCGGGATGTAAGTCATTCATTCGGGTCCTCAAATTAAAGAAAATTCTACCATTAAATGAACCATCTACAGGAAAAGCTAGGATCCCATCATCCTCAGTATACTTTGCCCAGTTTTCCAACCACACGCAAGTATGATATCCTTTAGCAAACATCATGAATGATGCGGGAGTATTAGGCGGTGGAATGATTACACCCTCCCTAGTTCTGACGGGCTTGTCTTTCTTGAAATGATTCTTGATCTTTTCAGCAAATGACATTTTCCTCTTGCTTCCGTACATATTGTAGGGTCTACATCTGAGCATCTGCTCCTCATGAAAACCTAGATTTTTCAGATCAGGTAAGAATTCGGGATACCACATACACCTCTCCAAGCTATCCTCAAGCTCAGATTGCGGAATTTGTATTTATAAATGTGCTTCCAATGCTAGCGTGTCTTACAATTTTTCAACAACCAATCAACATCAGGGTTGCAAATATTTTCGACCAATGGGTGCGCAGCCTTTTCGCGAGACGCGGTCTCACGCTCCGGCACTCACCCCTCCTTTACAATACCAGCTTCGTTACACACCCGCTGTTTCAACCAATACCAGCGCGGCACGGAGTGACGTCAGCGCGGATTTGCGACCGACGCCCTCCTTCACAAGGTAACGGAAACTTTGAATTTTTCTTAAAGTGCAAGTGCTCAAATTAGTTAACAACGTATAACATTCGCCACTGTGCTTGAGTGTTCTAAAAAGAAAAAAGGTTTTCGTTTCACTACAAGTAAACCACTTCTGTCTAATTTTCATTCACTACGGATAGACCCTTCTGCCTACCCTTTCACACAAGCATTAGAGAACCTGTTACTTCTTCGACTCATCCACTCTTTCCGGGATATATACTGAGTCAAAAGTTTCACCAAAGCACTCCTTTGCTATCATTCAATCTCCGATGAACCTACTACTCCTTCCTTGTGTGATCCTTACTAGGTAATATCACAACTAAAGTTTCATTAGTGGACTCGTTGCTATCATTTATTGAATTGTTCACTCAGAAAAAATCCTAATTAGCGCATCCGGTTTCTACCTAACCATGCACTAATCTTCCTCGCAGCCAATGACCTCACAGCTAAGTGGATTCTGCTCACCACCCGCTATACTATTCCCCGGGGATTCCAGACAACATAGAACAATCACTAACAATTTGTTAATCACATGCAATAGTATAGCAGCATTTCATAAACTATAATATCAAAACATTTTATAACACTTTCAAAGCAATATTTCCGATCGGTTTTAGTAAAAAAAAATATTTCTTAGCAGCAATAAAATTTTAGCAGCACATATTATAGATTCACAGTTTATTCACAAAACATTTTTTTTCTGCCTATCTTAACTAGTCCTAACCATACTACTGCTACCAGAAAATAACTGATAGAGCGCGCAGGTCGCCCGACTCTTTATTTCACCAAATTGTACGCACTTGGGCCCATAACGTGTTTACCAATGTACTCTTGTGAATCGGGTGAGCTTACACATCACTATCAGTAATTCTTGTGTTTTCTTTACTATTATTTCCCGTGTACCTGACTTATCAATCCTTGTCACAGGTACCTATGTTCCCGATGAATCAGGAGCTAGCAGGGGTAGGAGATAAGGCTAACCAGAATACCTTGTACATTTGAATAACAATTTATATTTTTTTGTAATAACCACAGACACCTGAAGGGTTTTCAAGACTTTATATAGTAAAAGTTAAATTCTATATGCCATGAGAATAAAGTTCACACAGATTAGAATATCAATAACTAGAATCAGGACTACAATGTAACTTTAAATGAGAGTGAGCACCATTGAGTGCGAGCAAACTAAAGGAAAAAGGTAACAGAGAACATGCTATTCAGTTTACAGGCTTATACTAAGGCAGGTAAAGTGGGAAAGAACATACCATTTAGTAGAGTTGTAGAATTTATCAGTGATTTAAAACAGACCTTATTCTATCTACTATTTAAAGCATAGATTCTAAAAGGATAGATCACACTGGATAAGTAAACAGTTCAATAATATCCTATAGGTAAGGGGAAAAATGGAACATAACTAATAATATAGTTTGCATGTAAAATCTTTTGGAAAAGACAAGGAAAAATAACATAGGCAATGATGCTTTATTTAAAAGGAGGAGAGGAAAGAGTATAGAAAGACGGACACCCACAGATATATATTTACCTAGGACGGGAATGAGGACTAACCCTGGCCACGGGTCAGTTTGGGAAAAGGCGAGGACAAGGACCCTCAAGGACTTAGGATGCCAGTAGGTGAGCAGGTACAGCTCATGGACCATCAGGACAGGATACCCCTCAGGATTTGGATCAGGACTGGGCTCATCAAAGGGTACGACCAACACCTGCAGCTTCGGATGCAACGCCTGCGCTACTCCCTCTCTGCACGGAATCTGCCAATAACCCCGATTGGGTTTTCGAATCTCCCAGCAAAGTGCTTCGCCAGCACTTAAAATTATTCCACCCCAGTGAGTTTGTGGAAATTACGGACAGAGTTCTCCGCAGCTCTCTGTATCAATCACCTATAGAGTTCGTAGGGTCGGTGACAAGTCAACTACTCGGACAAGTCGGACAATTTCTCTAGCTAAACCTAGGCTAGTTATACTGTTTTCGGGTCAGTGGACCACCCACAAATGTTGCAAGTGACAGGATCCCCAACTTTGGATTGGACAAGTGAGGTGGTTAGGTCATTGTTACTACCTAGAATTTAGTGTTCCCACAATTAATATTCATTTCTCGTACCCACCCCTTACATTCCAGTTCCCATGGCATACGTGTAAAAGAGAACAATAGGACACACAGTGGACTAACAATTTTGTATCATTTTTAGGTGTAGTACAGCTTCTTCTCGCTGGGTCAGAGTGCAGGTTCCCAGGAGCATCTCAGCTTCGGCAGCCAGCTGGCTGAGTTCCATTGCTGCAAGACTAGGTTCTCTTATCACGTGGTCAGTTCCACTCAGACTTCCAAGATGGAGAGGCTCCCCACTCCCAGGCCCGCAGATACGCGGTACATGAAAAGTAAGCGAAAACAAATTAGGAACACAGAAAAAATGATTAAACTGTATACCATGATTGGCTATATTACATCCCTTACTTTATAATATCTATAGCGTTAAGAGTTAGGCAGAAATAGACATTTGTGCAATAGCAGCGATAGCAAGCAAGATGCAGGTTAAAAACAAAGCGGCCATGTTTTCAATAATGCGCATGTGCGAAAAAATTCCTCCAGAACTACGAGAGCGTCACATCACATGGGTATGACCGACGTATGCGCAGAATGAAATCCCGCATAGCAGCAACCAGTCAGTGTGCAAGCTTTGTTATGATTAGAAAACACATAGGCAAGCGTCTCTGGGACACCCGCGTGTAGTGTGAAAGTGCGATATTAATAACAGAACAGGTTGATTATTAACGTTATTGATTATGCGAGGTTCTTGAATTCAAGCAAGTCGCATTACGTGCGAATCTTTGCTCCATCAGGTCATCCTCATTTCGGCCATTCTGGAAGGGCTCATTGATGATGTAATGCCTGAAGATGTATGCGTCATGAACACTCCCAGGGTATTTGGTCAGCACGTTGATGAACAATCCCTGATGGTCCATGATAGCCTGGACATTGATTGATCTTGTAGAGATGGGATTTAGCTGCAGGAGGTACCAGTAGCACATGTGTGCAGTTCATGGCACCTAGCACATGTGGGAAACTAGAGATTGGAATATGTCAGGGACTGTCCGGGACTATGTCGGGAACACAGTCAGAGACTTGGGCAAGGACTGGGAACTGGGTAGAAAACGTACACAGAAAGAGTAGTACTGCGCTGCCCAGGATTCACATGGGAAGTCAGAGGAGAAAAGGGGATCTAAAGGGGAGGCCTGTACAAGTAAATAAGATGGCTAAGACTCAAAGGATGGGCACTCAGAGGGAATTTAGCATTCAGGATAACTACACCCTGGGATGGACATGCAGACATGAATACATATAAATATATATACACACAACAACATTAACAATAAAGGGAATGTGGGGTAACGCACTCTGGAGCTCCACACAGTAAGACTGAAGCTCAGTAAGTTCCTCACCCACAATTGCTGTTACAGATACTGACAGCAAATACCCCCATATAGGATATACATGCAAGGACAGGGCCTGTGGGGCTGATACCTATGGTGATGTTATAAATGTAACTCAAAGACAATACTCACAGTGAACATGAAACACCACCTTGGCTGTCAGCTGTGCCCATGGATCCTGGCAATCAAACAGGAACACACAAGGCAGTAACAGCAAGGGGGTAAAACTAAATACAAGCACAATGGACAAGGATCTAGCAAGGAGGAGCGCATAACAGGAAAGGAAGGAAATCACAGGACACACCTGGCAGAAAGCAAGTAACAAACATACAAGATAATAGAAGCAAGACAGCAGGAATAGAAAGACAGTAAACTAAGAACTGGAACCAAGGAAATGGGAAGAAAATCAGGGACTGGAAACGGATATACAGGAGGGGGCGCTACAGTGGTATACTAGAATAGTATTGAATTAGGAGTCAAGAAGGCAAAATAGCACAGTAGGCTGTGCTGGAACAGGAACAAGAATTGAGCAAAAGCTCAAAAGCGAACGTAGCACTGCAGGCAGTGCAAGCTCAGGAACAGGAAATTACTATAGCTCAGACATCAAGGTAGCACTGCACGCAGAGCTAGTTCAAGGGAACAGGAAATAGCTACAGCTCAGGAAAAGGAGTCAAGAGAGCACTGCAAGCAGTGAAAATCAGGAACAAGAAATGTATGAACCTCATAAACAGGAACTAAGAATAACTATAGCTCAGGAACTCAGAAAACAAAGTAGCACTGCAGGCAGTGCTAATTCAGGCACAAGGGATAGCTATGGCTCAGGAATTCTGGAAACAAGGATAAAAAACTTTCAGGAAACAAGGGTTGGTCTCACCGGTACACAGCTACAATGACCAACCTTGGCCTGAACAGAGCTGGGGCTTAATAGAGCACACAGTAATCACATGCATCCAGTGTGAGCTGGCTAGCAGCAGCCAGCCACAGGTGAGTAAAATTCCTGCACCCATCCTTGGACTGCAGGGGTGGAGACGGAGTAGTGAGTAGGGATAACAAAGTGTCAAACATTAGCCGGCTGGTTTCAAGCATGAGCAGGCTGGCATTCACAAAACTCGGCATAGATTAGGAATGGATATCAATTCCTAAATAGTGACCAAATGGATGGAAGTCAGGATATGCATGCAGGGGAGTATCTGGAAGCTTATTAGTACACAGGAAAGTCACACTATGCACCCCTCTGGTGGTGGGCCCGAGAGTGCAATGAGCAAATCGTGACAGCATGGGAAACCTTGCTTGGTCTTCCAGCTGCAGTTGTTGTGTGTTAAGGAAGAGGAGATACTGGGATGTTAGGCGGATTATGGCATCCAGGACAGAGGGTAGGAAGGCCAAGAAAGATGAATGGGAGAGTTTTGCAACTCTGGCTATTGTAATCTGGAATGACCCATATGCCAGCATGTGGAGGACAGCCATTAGCTTGACCTGTAGAAGGTTGTTGGTGGATCTGGTAGTAGGTGGCTTCAGCCTTGAATCTATCTAGTGTATCAGTTGGATTATAGACTCCCTCCTGAGCCGGTAGTTGGTGATGACCTCATCCACTCTGAGATCAATGAGGGAAGTCAATAAACATACTCATTCTCCTGGGCTGCCTACATGGTGAGGGGGAGGGGTCGTCTCCTTGCAACTCCCAGCTGCAAAAGAAGAATCTCCATGGTGTAGTTGAGCTTGCCAAACTGTTATTTGTGGCTTCTCTTTATATGCTGGAGCCAATGTGTCATTTCCTAGGCCTGGCTTACCGATGTACAGGAATTGTGACGCATTTCAGGCTCAGAGCGATCTTGCTGACGAGGCGTCACTTTTCGAAAAACCCATAAATATCACTGCATCTGTTTTATGCCAGTATTTGCATGGGAATGCCTACCGTGCATATTTTAAAATGTGCGTCTCGCAACCAGTTGTGGTGCAGGTATATTCCGACGCAGGACTACAAAAAATGACGCATTTGCCCACATGCTTCTCCTTGTACATATGGAGTACGGCCTACGCAGTCTGCGCGTCAACATATTTGATGCAGCAGCAGAGCAGTCTGCTTGTAAATAGGACCCTGTGTTTTTAACTTTAAACAGCGTAGTAAATCATAGAAACAGAAACAGTTTTTTTTTCCACATTACATGCTATAAAGTCTTTGCTAGTACCAAAAGGCATGGATCTCCAATGCGGTGAGGTACCGTTGTCATATTTTTGATGCAATGATGGTTGGGAATAACATTTCAATCTAAATAGAAACATCATGTTAAACGAGCAAGTAATACTTATGCAAATAACACCACTTTTCCTCTTCTTGCCTGCCATTAATGAGCCCGAGAGTGTCAGTATTTTAGGTAATATAATGTTTGCTAGCTATTTCAGTTTCTCATGCGTTTAAATCACATTTTATCTGTTCCGGGTTAAACCAGGGCCAGAAAAGGTTAGAAAAGCTTGGCCCCGTTAAAACTGTCATCTGCAATAGCATATTAATCGTTTGTTTACTGAATAAGGCAATTAAATAGCCAATATGTATGAGAAGTCTTGCATTCGGTTGGCAGGTAAAACTGAAACAAATGAGGTGGACATTTACATTCCCATGATGTCATATAAATGTGCCATAATTTGTAATTACGTGTGCAGCCTCCTGCAAAACTAAAAATGCAATACTTGTTTAGTCTTAAACCTACAATTAGGAATTGTCACTGTGGCCTCCAGGTCAGGCCAGGCCATCTCTGTTCCATCCTTGCTGCTTTCTTAATTTGGTAAATATTTTCCTTCGCATCCTCGTTACACTCTCCCCTTCCGGAAGCGTCCGAATGTGCTACTCGATGATTATTATCTTGAGGCCTTCGCTTTCCTTGGTGCTCATTATGCCGAACCATTTCGCGTTTCAAACCACCGGATGTAATGCTTAAAATATGGTCAAATGTGAATTTGCACAAAAGTAGGCACCTAAACTAATTTTTTGTCGCCATTGTAACAGCGTTTCACGAGATACGGAGGCTAGCAGGCACTCCAGCAATTAAAACACAGAATGACACTGGACTTTTATTTTAATTTAAATGAGTTGGGCCTAAGGAGAACATTTCAAGCACTAGGAGGCAGCAGAGTACCTGGTAACTTTGTTGAGAGCTGTGTTTAAAAGTTTGGTAACACGTCCAGAGAGCCGAGGACTGCCTGAAATGACTAAACCAATTAGACAGGGTGCACGCATGTTGGTTTAATCATCGTGCACAGCACACACAAGAAGCGGTGTGACTAACATGACCCGTCAAAACTCCGGAAACTTCCTGGTCCAGGCCAGCATTTCAACTTAGTGAAGATATTTATTTCAGGGTGATGATACTCCTATCTGTAGGATCTCGAACGTGATTGCAGTTTATCAGCGGCAGGGTTTGAAAGAACACATTTTCAAGGGGTTGACTGAATGAAGCAAGACACGGTAGATGTGTAAGAGAAGTTTACTTTCGCAAATATGCCACTGAGCAGTTGTTAACTTTTCAGTTTTCGGTGCATGAAGAGTCACAGTCCTCACTCCAGTGAGTATTAGCTCCTAACACCGGAGTGGTCAATGGAGAACAGATTTACAAACACTTTGCATCAGGTTTGTGTCGCTTTTTTAACAATTTAACAACAAGGGGTGGTGATGGACAGAGTCTCTGAAATAAGCAGAATACTCTCACCCAGTCAAGAGATCAGGGCTAGATCCAACACCGTTTTTTAGCTCACTGCACCATCCCAGCTCAGAACCTGGCTATATGCAAATTAGTCTGTTCCTGTCCCAGTGCATGATGGGAACAGAACAAACCAAACTACCAAGCCAATTCTTACACTGGGAAGGAAACAAGCTTCCGGGGACCGATTTCTGGCATTTCAGCCGTCGTCGGCCCGGCTTGCTTGAATCCTGATGGTGCAATGAGCAAGGGACTCACATCTGAGTATACCCTTCCACGCTTAGGGTGGTCAAAATATTTAACAACAAGGGGTGGTGATGGACAGAGTCTCTGAAATAAGCAAAATACTCTCACCCAGTCAAGAGATCAGGGCTAGATCCAACAGCGTTTTTTAGCTCACTGCACCATCCCAGCTCAGAACCTGGCTATATGCAAATTAGTCTGTTCCTGTCCCAGTGCATGATGGGAACAGCGCAAACCAAACTACCAAGCCAATTCTTACACTGGGAAGGAAACAAGCTTCCGGAGACCGGTTTCTGGCATTTCAGCCGTCGTCGGCCCGGCTTGCTTGAATCCTGATGGTGCAATGAGCAAGGGACTCACATCTGAGTATACCCTTCCACGCTTAGGGTGGACAAAATATTTAACAACAAGGGGTGGTGATGGACAGAGTCTCTGAAATAAGCAGAATACGCTCACCTAGTCAAGAGATCAGGGCTAGATCCAACACCGTTTTTTAGCTCACTGCACCATCCCAGCTCAGAACCTGGCTATATGCAAATTAGTCTGTTCCTGTCCCAGTGCATGATGACAGACTAATTTGCATGTAGCCAGGTTCTGAGCTGGGATGGTGCAGTGAGCTAAAAAATGGTGATGGATCAAGCCCTGACTTGTTGACTGGGTAGGAGTGTTCTGCTTAATTCAGATACTCTGTCCATCACCACCCCCTTTTCTGAATTGTTTTGTCCACCATAAGCGTGGAAGGGTATGCTCAGACATGAGTCCCTTGCTCACTGCACCATCAGGATTCAAGCAAGCCGGGCCGAAGACGGCTGTAATGCCAGAAACCGGTCCCCGGAAGCTTGTTTCCTTTCCAGTAAAAGAATTAGTTTGGTCTGCCCTGTTCCCATGATGCACTGGGCCAGGGACAGACTAATTTGCGTGTAGCCAGGTTCTGAGCTGGGATGGTGCAGTGAGCTAAAAAACGGTGATGGATCAAGCCCTGATCTGTTGACTGGGTAGGAGTGTTCTGCTTAATTCAGATACTCTGTCCATCACCACCCCCTTTTCTGTATTGTTTTGTCCACCATAAGCGTGGAAGGGTATGCTCAGACATGAGTCCCTTGCTCACTGCACCATCAGGATTCAAGCAAGCCGGGCCGAAGACGGCTGTAATGCCAGAAACCGGTCCCCGGAAGCTTGTTTCCTTTCCTGTAAAAGAATTGGCTTGGTAGTTTGGTCTGCCCTGTTCCCATGATGCACTGGGCCAGGGACAGACTAATTTGAATGTAGCCAGGTTCTGAGCTGGGATGGTGCAGTGAGCTAAAAAACGGTGATGGATCAAGCCCTGATCTGTTGACTGGGTAGGAGTGTTCTGCTTAATTCAGATACTCTGTCCATCACCACCCCCTTTTTTGAATTGCTTTTATAACAATAACCTGACACAAAGCGACATATTTACCAAAAAGTCATGCAACACAAGTCACCTTGACAGGGAAAGGAAAGAAATGAACCTTATTTAACATAATATATCACCAGGGGCGGCTGCTCCTCTAAGGCGGAGGAGCGAGGAGTGCAGTGGAAAAGGGAAAAAGAAAATAATAACAAAGGTATTATCATTTTACTTTTCATTGCTGCAAGGCTGGGTTAGCGCGGGACAGGGTTGGTGGATCAGGGAGAAGGAGTTGCTGTGCAAACTAAGTGCTCACGCCTGCTTGGCTGGCCGTCTCAGGGCTGCCAAACAGTCATGCTCACATTGCATGTACCCCATCCAGGCTTCATTACAGCCTGGGTGGGGAGCATGCATAGTCTCCCATTCCCCACCTGAGCCTTGCAGCATTGTGATTGGTTTAAGGGAGCCTGTGCGCTTCCGGTCTCTTCTGCAACTACGGAGGAGAGACGGAGGCAGCCGCGGCATGAAGAGGTAACAGTTTTGTTTAAAAAAAACATATTTTGTTCCCCCTGCGCTCGTTCCCTGCTAGATGCCACTGTATATCACATTCTTGTCACTTCCCAGCACTGGTGCATATGGTGCTGCCAAGCACCAATGCAGGCACTCATGCATTATGGTGCAAGGGTGCCAGCTTTGTAGGCAGGATTGTTTTTTGTGCAGGAAGGGACACGTTCCTGCAAAAACACAACCCCTTGAGGCATTTTCCCACATGAAAAAACAAGGAGAAATAAAGATATTTCTCTTTGTTCCACCTCCCCTGGGGATGGTTAGCATTTTGATGCATTCCCTGGTCTACCAGTAACTGTAAATCTGGGAATGTGCCCAAATCCATGAGTGTTGCAAGGGAACACCCATACACCACCCATGGAATGCCTTCCTGCAGCAGAGATTTATTTATAGAGTTCTCAAGCCAATAAGCGGGCCTTGCATGGTTTCATAAATCTAACTTATGAGTTGTATCGCTCTTGCGCCCTGTTGCGAAGTGCAGGTACAACACAACTCATTGATATATATGGCCCAAAGTGTAGTGATGGTAAGAACTATCCAATGCAAGTTGCAATATGCTGATGATTGTAAACAAAATTAAAGCTAAGCTGCACAATGTGCTGCCTTGCGTTACTTCGTGTCAATCGTGGGAAATGCATTAAATCATAGTTTCTGTTCTGGAAGGGATCTCTTTCTGTAGAAAAACCATGCTTACCATTGCACAGACTCAATGCTCTGTGGTGAAAGGGTGTCTGCAATGGTGCATGGCGGCCAAACTGTACTTACGAAGAGAGAGGACAGTGCAGGGCCACATTTTAGTAGTTATGTCTCTGTACTGCTCCCTCCCATTCACGCAACTTGACAAAACTCAATGCAGAAGCTTCACTACTCATGCTGCATTTCATTATTGTTTTTGAAAATCTGAGCACAAGTTTAAGCCTACATATTTCCCAACCTTCCAAGATGTATTCTGTTTACATCTTGTCATATGATACAAAGGATCCCTGACCAGCCTCACTTCCTGTAATGTCCAGACATTTGGAAGTCAACAATCCATGGGATTGTAGCCCAGGAGGCAACCCTACCCCTGGTCAACCTAGCTTGAATCACATTTGGAAGACTCTCTCCCTAGGATTCATGTGCTGAAACTATAGCTAACGTCAAACATCTACTTAAGGTAGCGCTTGAAGGTTTCAAACCCTGCCCTGCTAAACCAAAATTAACAAACATTGCATCTGTCTTTCTCATAGAAACAGTTCTATCTAAATAGACCGTCAAAGTTCTCTTTACATCCAAAGAATCGAGCTTTCGTTACTCATCAGAACTTGGAGAAGGGCAGATGAGAGGTAAAACCAAATCCTCAGAACACTGAAAAGATGATATTACTTTAAGAACAAACTAGGGACGTAGACTAAGAATCACCATGATTCTGAGACTAAAAACGCCCCTAATTATACAACCCTTCTGGATGAGTAAATGGCCACTAAAAACTGTTTTGTAGATAAAAAACAGCTTCAGTTCTCCCTGATCTAGGGGCTCAAATGGGGCATCCCCTGAATCCCATTTCTTGAACTGATTTTTCCCAAACCTTTAGGAAGATTTTTAGTATTCACCCTACTGACATCATAGTGTTCATCTTGGCATAGCCAGGATTAGGTGGCTGGGGTATGTAACTGTTACCACGGATTTTTTACCACGCATACCATTACCACGCATACTTTTACAACGCAGGTCATTTTACAACAATTAGCTTTACAACGCATTACACTACAACGCACATACTATTACAACGCATACCATTACAACGTAAGTATAATTATAGGTAAGTTTATCTTTTTTTTAAAACATTTTTTCGTGGTATTTGGTTATGGGGTACAGGGGTATTTTTAGGTTTTAGGGCTGGGTTTGTATTTTGGGGTACAGGGGTATTTTTAGGTTTTAGTGCTGGGTTTGTGTTTTGGGGTGCAGGGGTATTTTTAGGTTTTAGGGCTGGGTTTGGGTTTTGGGGTACAGGGGTGTTTTTAGGTTTTAGGGCTGGGTTTGGGTTTTGGGGTACCAGGGTATTTTTAGGTTTTAGAGCTGGGTTTGGGTTTTGGGGTACAGGGGTATTTTTAGGTTTTAGGGCTGGGTTTGGGTTTTGGGGTACAGGGGTATTTTTAGGTTTTAGGGCTGGGTTTGGTTTTTGGGGTACAGGGGTATTTTTAGGTTTTAGGGCTGGGTTTGGGTTTTGGGGTACAGGGGTATTTTTAGGTTTGTGGTAAATTTAAATTACCTATACGGATTTGTATGCGGTAAAGTACAATAAGAATAACTCAGTCAAAAATAAGAGGCAGAGTCTGTGGCATCTGAGGTTTATAAGGGTTTTATTCCTTAAAAAGGAATTGGTTCGAACCAGGTATCATGTTCCATCACCACAAGGGTTCAGGAAGGGAATGGACATGGACATGTACAACGTTTTATTAACAGGATATCATATATATAGTCAATGCATATAGTGATTATGAATGCAGAAGGCGTAACAGCGGAGAGAAGAGAGATAAGAACACATGTGCGTAACAGGAGGCGTGCACGAGGGCGTACACGGAGGTGTGTGCTAGAAACGTCATAGAGAAGTGTCACAGGTGGGTGGATCCCTAGAAGAATCCTGCATAGTCAGCAGAAATATGTGGCAGAGATGCGCGCGCAGCAGCATGACGTGTGATTGACGTGGAACTGGAGGGTGAAGGGGGACTTGACATTTACACTATACAGAGAGACAGAAGTCTGGCGTGTCAGAACAACCTAAACCCAAATCATATCTAATATCTTGTGTTTGAGGAACTGTATTATCTAGAAGGAAAGGTCTCTTGGGCAGAGGCTATTCTATACTGACTGCTAGTGCGTGCATATGTGACTACGTGTCTACGTGTAAGGCGAGGGGGCATGGGCCTTCCATGGTAACAGGAGCTATGAATTACTTGCATGGAGACAGAAAGGCCGGGCCCTTTGCTCTGCAGCTGGGAAGGATGTTTACCTAAACTACTAGACAGGAATGTATTTTCGAGGAGCGGAGCAGATAACTTGAAGGCTGAATACAGTCTTGGCAGGCAAGCAGGCCGAGCCGGGCACCGCTCGCCACACAGGAAGTAAGGCAAGGGTCAGGGATACAGATGCAGGTCCAGGCTGCAGCTTTCAAAGGCAGAAGGCAGAAAGGGCTCGATGGCAGGAATCAGGGCCTAACTCGCCAGAGCCAGAAAAACGTGAAAGTGCACCATGTAAAGACGGTGGCAAGGCATACTTAGGAACTGAATATTCGACCCATTCATGGTGGATCTGAAAGAGGACATGTTAACGTTGGATGCAAATGTATTTGCGTCTTCATAGCTGGCTGTGGAGGGAACATACATGTACTTGAAGCACGTACATGGAGCCGTTGGGGTCTACGTTAGGGGACACAATTGACCATAAAAATTCATATTACCTCATTCCCTCCTTGTCCCCTACGGACCCTTCATGATATATCAATCCTCATTAATCTATCAATCTGTTCATGTAGCATCATTTGCTCTTCTTTCTTCTTACGGTATTTTGAACGTGGACTTGAATGAGGAATACATGATGTGGCGCACAAGCCGCATATCGCTGGCCCACATTGCAGACATAGGCAACAACTGAATACTATGAGAAGGGCTATTCCTAGGAAGGATAGGACTTTCCATCCCCAGGCTGATAACACGCTCCAGAACCAACCGGACCAAGTCCAGGTGCCTGGATTCTGGTGTATCTGACTTGCAATTTTGTGAAGACGGGTTATGGCTCTATATACTGATGGTGCGTTTTCAGGAATGAAAACACAGCAGCTCGATCCGATGACTCTACAGGCTCCGCCCCTATCGGCCAGGATGACGTCAAGGACAAGACGATTTTGAAGAACAACAATCCGCATAGCAGACTGCTCCTCTGTTAAGTTGCCTAGGGCGGAAGTAGTTTCATTCACTACTGCTTCAAGGGTTCTAGTTAATTTACGTATCAGTTTACTATTGAAGACAGCACCTAAGTAGGGAAAGAAACCTTTATTGAAATCTGTATACTGCTCCCATGCCGTTTCAGTATAGTCGACAATCGGGAGATCTCTCTGGGGTCTATTGTGTACTAGATGGGTGTCCCTATGGTAATCAGGAGGGGCTAGGAAAACAGGTGGCAGAAGGAAGGCAATGTAACAAGTACCATCCCAATCTAGAGGTAAACGTATATATGCTGTATGACCACAAACGAAATAAGAATGACGGGAAGCCTTGAATGTAGACTTGCCTTTATCACTGAATACGATCACAGTAGTACATTTACTATGACCCAGGTGTACTGAACCATTCTTTCTGACACATAATTCACCTTTGACTGGTAATACGGACATAGCGGGCAAGACTGGTTCGGTTTCGGATTCAACATTCAGAATCATGAAGTTAAGTGTAAAGTTACCTAATCCATATACTTCGTTTTCTAGATCAGTCCCTGTCCTTTTGGGAAGACCCTCCTTGTCAGGGAAACATACTTTATGCAAAACTGTGTTCAGGTTTCCCCATACCCAGTTGCCCTGATAAACTACGGAATCAGAGTCTAAGGAATTTATCAAACTAAACCATGCACCACAGGAACCATTGTGTGTGAACGGGTACGGAAAGAGGGGCAGAACTCCCTTGAACTTCTGATAGGGAGGGAGTCGGCCACAAATCCAACAATTTGTAGCATTGCTGGTCTGATGGGAATGATGTAACATACTGATGAATGTATTGTTGCGCAGCGCAAGTCGGTAAGATAACTCATGCGGGGGCAGTTCACTGAAAGTGTGCTCGACAGTGTCATTTGAAGAAGAATGTGCACGCTTGAAAATAGGAAAGTACATGTGTAGCAGTATACTTGCAGCAATAATCATAAGACTCAGAAAAAACATAATCAATAATGTCACAATACAGTGACTACGAAGTGATTTACAATATTCACGTTTCTTGAGCTGTTTCTGTCTATCTCTCTCTCTATTGGGGTCTAGGGGCTACATGTCAGAAACTTGTCTAACCGATTCACCTAGGGGAGGACTTAAACAATTAAACTGTCTGACTTGCTAGACCTCAACTTTAATTTATACTCCTGAGAAGAAGTTTTCTCTGCCAGGGGGAGTTTTGAGTCAGTCTCTGGAGGAGGGCCGGGCTGGGAGTCTAGATCTGGCGGCAGTCCATGGCATTTTTTGACATGACTCGAGTGAAGCCAGCCCTTACGGCCCTCGACTTTGATCGCTGTCCTTGTAGTCAATAGTACTAGCTTCTGCGCTTGCCAGCGGGGCTCCAACGGACTTCTCCTGTCGAAGTTCCTTACGAATACCAAATCTCCTGGAACAGCCTCATGTGGCTTCACCTCGGTGTTGTCGGGAAAGGCTGCAGCAACCTGTGAACGACATGATTGTAGTGCAGACATCAAGGAAGCAAGGTAATCTGCCAGCATGTTACAGTCAACATCAGTAATTTTTCTTGGCAAAGGCGTCCCCCACATATTCGGTGGCCTACCAAAGACCACCTCGTACGGGGATAGCCCTGTTCGGGAGTGTGCTACCATTCTCATGTAAAAGAGTGCAACTGGTAAAGCTACTATCCAGTCGACGCCTTTCTCTCTACAGATCTTGGCAAGACGAATTTTCAGAGTTTGATTATGTCTCTCTACGAGACCTGCTGCTTCGGGATGTCGGACACAGTGGAACTTCCACTGATAGCCTAGCAGGAGTGATACCTGCTTCATAAGCTCGGACGAGAATGGCTGACCGTTATCTGAGTATACGATACGGGGCAAACCATACCTGGGGAAGAATTCACGAACCAGCTGCTTGGCAGTGGTCGGAGCAGTGTAATCTGGGACTGGATATGCTTCTGTCCAACGGGAAAGTGCACATACAACTACGAGGACATACTTAAATCCTCGACAACGTTCCATCTGGATATAATCCATCTGGAGGACTTCAAAAGGGTGATCGGGAGGATGAAATCCACCTTGCTCTACGGGAATGCCTTTACCTGGGTTGAACTGACAACAGATCATGCAAGTACGCACTTTCTGTTTTGCTGCTGCTCGTAAATGCTTATTGAACCAAAGGTTTTGAATACTGTCTAACATGGCTTATTCTCCTAAATGTGCAGGACTATGTACTGTGTTAATGATAACCTGAACCATTGAGTCAGGGAGAAACCATGTAGATTTCCCCTTCGTCATCCATCCCTGTTCTGTCTGGATCCCTCCTAGTTCAGTCCATTTCTTGATTTCGTCTGGTGTAGCATGTGTCTGTATGTCAATTACATCTAGGGCGGGGTCCTTAACTGTCATGCAATGTGTCGGTGTCGGGACTATTGTCTTTGTCAAGTCAGTTGTGTGAGTCTGAGTCTGAGCTGTATGCTTGGCTGTTCGGTCTGCCAGGTCGTTACCCTGGGAAATTGTATCTGTGACTTTCGTATGTGCCTTGCACTTCATGATGGATATTGCTGTAGGCAAATGTATTGCGTCTAACAGAGCTTGAATGAGGGGACCGTGCTGGATTTTGGCTCCGTGAGAGGTCAAAAAACCTCTCTCTCGCCAGAGTACACCGAAGTCGTGTACGACTCCAAATGCATAACGTGAATCTGTGTATATGTTAACTCTCTTGTTCTTTGCTCGAATACAGGCTTGCGTCAGAGCAATGAGCTCTGCTGCTTGAGCGGACAGGATGTCAATACAATTGGTTTCTATGACTTCAGTTTCTGTCGTGACTGCATATGCGGCCACTAACTCTCCTGTACTTGTTCTCATACATGAACCATCCACATAAAGTGTTAGGTCTGGATCTGGTAATGCGGTATCTGTCAAGTCTTGTCTGGGTTTCGTCGTAATGGTAATGACTTCAATACAATCATGCGCCAATGGATCTGTCTCACTTAATGGCAGAAGTGTAGCAGGATTCAATGTATTACAACGTCTGATTTCTATGTGTGGCTGAAACAATGTCAATTCATAACCTGTCAGTCGTGCTATAGTCAAGTGCTGGGTCTGTGTTCGGTTTAAAAGAACTTCCACGGAGTGTGGAACTTGTACTGTCAATTGATGTCCTAACACTATGGAATCGCTTTGTCTGATTGCTAGAGCTGTCGCTGCTACAGATTTCAAGCACGCAGGCAGCGCCTGGGCTACTGGATCTAATGTACTAGAAAAATAAGCACACGGTTTGTGTGAACCTGCTTGATCTTGGGTGAGTACTGACAATGCAGTACCTTCGCGTTCTGTGACAAAAAGTGTAAAAGGCTTGCTGTAACATGGTGTCGCTAAAGCTGGTGCTTGACATAAGGCTTTCTTTAAGTCATCAAAAGCTTGTGTATGTTCCTGAGTCCAAGGGAGGACAGTCGATGTCGCTGCCTCCTGGGTTGTCAACTGTATGAGTGGCTTGGCTAGAAATGCATACTGAGGAATCCATTGTCTACAGTAAGAAGTGAGGCCTATAAAGGCTCGTACCTCCTTTTGTGTCTTGGGTTGTGACATGTTTACAATTAACTGGATGCGGTCAGGTGTTAGCTGTCTCCCCCCTTTGGACAGCAAGTGCCCAAGGTAAACCACTTGCTGAACACAGAATTGCAGCTTCGAAGGAGACACCTTGTGTCCCTTGTCAGCCAAGAAATGCAAAACCGTCAGTGAAGCTTGCTCACATTCAGGTTCACTTCGGGCGGTGATCAATAGATCATCGACATACTGAAGTAGGGCAGTGTTATCAGGCATGTGAATACTGTCAAGTTGTCTTTTCAGTGCTTGGCTATAGATGCTGGGGCTTTCTGTGAATCCTTGAGGTGCGCGTGCAAATTTGAAGCTTCGGCCATTTAAACAGAATCCGAAGAGATATTGGCTTTCCGGATCAATGGGTACACTAAAGAAGGCGTTCTTCAGATCAATTACTGTAAAGAACGTTGCCTCTGAATCAATAGCAGTCAATAATGAAGAGATGTCTGGAACCACAGGATACTGGTGTACAATGCATTTATTCAATTCGCGTAAATCAATAACTAATCGATAAACAGGAGGTGCATTTGAATCAGTACGTTTAAGAATTGGAATGATAGGGGAATTACATAGATTTGAGTCGGTTTCAACAACCACTCCTTGTGCAATGAGCTCGTCAATAATTTTCAGTAAAGCCGCTACAGCATCTGGGGGTAACTTGTATTGTCGGATTCGTGGTAGTACTACTCCTGGCTTGAGTGTGACTCGATATGGTGTAATGTGCATACAACCTACATCAGTGGGGCCTTGTGCCCATAAATGTGCAGGAACATTCTGTAATCTGGGATCAATATCTCTCAACACATAGTGACCCTTAAAGTCGCGCAAGAACAATCGTACTCCTTCCGGAGAACAACATATCACAGCTCCTAGAGCTTTCAGTGTCTTGATACCTAACAAGTTTTCTGGACATGAGTTCGTTAATAACAAATCTGTAGTGCGAGACAACGGACCAACTAAAAGTGGTACTGGTTTTGATACTTCATTTACAATAGGCTTGCCTGAAAATCCAAGGGAAACATTCTGTGAGCCTGAGAGGGGTGCCCCTGGAACCTCGTCGTGGCTTATGGTTGTTCTGCTTGCCCCTGTGTCAATCAAAAACTTTCTATCTTTTCCTAATACTTGACTATGCACGTAAGGACCCTCTTGATCTACAGGAACCTCAATAAGAGGCAAGCCAACTTCCCTCTCTAGGCTGTTTCATGTGTATCGCTGATAATCGGGGTAATCAGTTTGTGCATACTGGTACATCTGTTGCGTTGCATGTTGTGTTGCGGCAATCGGTTGTGGCTGTGGTACCGCTACGGTCTGTACTGTCTGTTGTGAAGCTTGCATAGGCTGGACATTCTGTGGTACTTGTTGTTGGACCTGGTCCTGTCTAGGTGGACGCGGTCTTTCTTTAGTTTTACCTGTGGCTATATTGTGTTTCAAAACTGCACATTCATTTATATAGTGACCTGGCTGTTTACAATAGTTGCATGTCCCTTTAACAGGAGCTGCTGAATTATTGGACTGTGTCATACCCTTTTTCTGACCGTCAGCTGGAACTGACTGGGCAACTAGCATTTTCATTTTCGTGTCTTTCATACGTCTTTGTTCGTGATCATGTTCTTCTCTAATTCTGTTCTGGTGGTACTGTAACATTTGTAACATTTGGGAAGGCGTATTTGCTTGCCATGTGCTCTCGACTTTCAGTACACAATTCTTAACTTGGGGCAGGGAATTTTCGACTAACTTGGATACAAAAAGGTGTGGATATGACTCGCTACTTGCTTTCAGGCCACTATTAATAATAAAACATTTCTCAAATCGGGAATAAAAATCACTAGTGTCTTCATCGGGTTTCTGTTTGCAGGCTGAGATTGCATCCCAGTCCTCCTTTTTCGTTGCTAATAATCGTGGCATGACCTGTACTAACAGTCCTGGTAATGCCTTAGTTTTATCCCCAAGACCTAAACCTGGGGTTCGAGTATTTTCCTCGTTCTCTAATGCAGCCCAATCAATCTTTACGTCTCCCACCTCCCATTCTTTTTCTTTGAGTTTCTCGTAAATACCGGCAGGCAATAATACTTTCAATATTTTCATGATGTCGGGATAGGTATAATCACCCATGAGTAACATGTCCTTTATTTCACGGTGGAAACCTGCAGGGTCTTTATCGTGACTGGGCACTAGTTTCTTCATTTCCAATAATTCCATTTTAGTTATGGGCGTGTACACAAACACACGTCTAAAGGTATTATCAGCATTCCTGACTGGATGCACTTCTCGCAAGAGATTTTGTCTGTCTATGTAAAACATTTTTCTTTCTGGGGGTGGAGCTGAAACAAACTGTGGATTCAAGAAAGCACTATATCTGTGCCGATGTTCTAGAATTACCTTAATTAAATCGGTACCCAGGCCCCTCCATTTATTCATGAGTAGCTCTATTAGTATATCAGGTAAGGGACCTGGATCAGAATGTTGGCTCTTATACAATATCAGGAGGTGTTGTATCATATACATACTAGCTAGTCACTGTTCGTCTGGGGAAAGATTCAAAAAGGTCTGCGCTAATGCGTCATCACTATATGTATCAGAATTGTCAGCCCATTGTACTGCTGACCTGGCTAATTCTTGTTCGTCCATGGAATTGAGTACATGGTACCCCATTCATTCTTGAAGTACTTTATCGGTAGCCTGAAACAAATGTTCAGGAGTCTTCGGGTTTGACATAGCAGCGTGAAAAAGTCTCTTGCTTTCTGGACGTATTGGTTTATTAAAGGATCTACCCTTTCCTACATAAGCTATCATTCCTTTATCTTCTGGCTCATCCTCCTCTGAGGATTTATTTGCATCTGATTCTGCTTCCCTTTCAGCTTTCTCTTTTGCATGGAATATTACTATTTCTTTACGAATTTTTCTGTACATGCTTTCTATACATTTTAGTTTATCATGTTTTCCGTCTGAAATATTCTGACTCCATGCAGTTAGTACCCCCATCTCTTCTTCATTTACACCAGGCCGGTCTCGTTCTCTTATGAAACAGTTTATGAGGAATCTCAATAGTAGGCTCTGAATGTCTACTTTCTGATGCGCCATGGCCTCCTGAATACATTCCTGACCCTCCCCCGTCTGAACAAAATGATATATCCTGTCTAGATTATCTCTCATTCCTGGAAACAGAACTAAAAAGTCTGCAGCACGTCGTATACGTATTGAGGCTAATAACATGCAACCATCTTTGCCTGGTATGGGGTCATATCTACAGTATGTGATAAGTTCTTTCGCCCTTTCACTGCTAATCGGTTTCGGAGTACGTTGCATTGCTAGTTCTTTAGTATTTAATCGATGTACTGGTGGCGGGGTCTGGAAACCCCCTGTGGCACCTCCTGAAGCGGAGGCTTGAACATGATCTGTCTGTCGGGTCGTGTCAGACCCGAAAAGATTAAGCGGATTAATAGGGTTAATGGGGGATGCAGGAAGTGGTGGAGGAGTGGTCTGTCGTTGGGGAAGTATAGGTGCAGGTGGAACATTGGTATATGCGGGTGCTACATTGTCTAAATAGGAAGAAAGGAAAATATCTGCTTCGGTCTTGTGACATAATTTAGTCGGAACCAATGGAGGGGGCAGATTTTTCGGTTCTTCCGGGGTCGCCTTGGGCAGGCCCTCGGCCAGGACTGGATACAATCCTGTCATAATAGCATTTCTACGTCTATCGTGTTGCTCTATCCTAACTCGTTCTCCTTCTTCTAGTAGTTCTTTTTCTTTGGCTTTTTCAGATTCCTCTTTACTTCTCTCTGCTTTTCTGAGTGCTTTCTCGGTCCGTCTGTGTGATTCTTTACGCCATAATTCAATGGCATCTTTCTGCGACTGTCTAGCTTTCTTTTTCCATAAAGCTTCTTCTACTCTCAAGATGCACTCGGCATCCCATGTCCCTGTAACGGGCCATCTCTGATTCTCTGCTAAATCTTTGGTGTAGTCCACCCAGAAGTCGAGATATAATACAGCGTCTAAGCCGTGCTTGTGGTACATAAAATATCCGGGAGTGTCCCTGGGTGGGATGGGAACAGCTTCCTTGAGTATCCCTTTTCTAGTTCCTATCTGTTTCAGTTTAGAAAACAGCGGTATTTTTCAGCCGTGATACTTGATACGTGATACTTACTCGGATTTGGACACAACTAATACAATAAACACAGTAAATGAAAATCAAACAATCACTCATACCACGACATTTAAAACACATTGAAACATTTCGGAAAACGAACAATAACTTGATAGCGGAATACTGGATATACTGCTAAACAGTACAGATACACTGCTAAACAGTGCAGATACACTGCTAAACAGTGCAGACCGGGTCTGTGTACCCAAACCCGTCTTGACCGGACACAATTTAATGCACCCGTCTAGATGCGTCCCCAGCAACGGTACTCACCGGGAAGCACGGAAACGGAAGGCCTCGGAAACTCGACACTGGACTGGACCGGACTGGACTCGACGACTTGTGATGTAGGCACTTCGGAACTTCGGAACTGGTGGGCCTCTGAATACCTCGGACCTTGCTCTCTCAGCTAGGCTCTGGTCGGGATCCTCCGCACTCCTCACCGCCTCGTCTGGGTGTCGATCGCAGCCTCAGTCACCTCCATTGGCCTGAGGGAGGTACAGGAAATCCTGCGGGTACGCGTAGTTGTCCTTCACGGCTGTGGCAGGGGACCAGGCCTGCAACGCACCGCCGGCGCGTAAGGTGGGGGAGGGGTCCCTGTTCGGGCGCCAATTATGTGGTAAATTTAACTTACCTATACGGAATTTTATGCGGTAAAGTACAATAAGAATAACTCAGTCAAAAATAACAGGCAGAGTCCGTGGCATCTGAGGTTTATAAGGGTTTTATTCCTTAAAAAGGAATTGGTTCGAACCAGGTATCATGCTCCATCACCACAAGGGTTCAGGAAGGGAATGGACATGGACATGTACAACGTTTTATTAACAGGATATCATATATATAGTCAATGCATATAGTGATTATGAATGCAGAAGGCGTAACAGCTGAGAGAAGAGAGATAAGAACACATGTGCGTAACAGGAGGCGTGCACGAGGGCGTACACGGAGGTGTGTGCTAGAAACGTCATAGAGAAGTGTCACAGGTGGGTGGATCCCTAGAAGAATACTGCATAGTCAGCAGAAATATGTGGCAGAGATGCGCGCGCAGCAGCATGACGTGTGATTGACGTGGAACTGGAGGGTGAAGGGGGACTTGACATTTACGCTATACAGAGAGACAGAAGTCTGGCGTGTCAGAACAACCTAAACCCAAATCATATCTAATATCTTGTGTTTGAGGAACTGTATTATCTAGAAGGAAAGGTCTCTTGGGCAGAGGCTATTCTATACTGACTGCTAGTGCGTGCATATGTGACTACGTGTCTACGTGTAAGGCGAGGGGGCATGGGCCTACCATGGTAACAGGAGCTATGAATTACTTGCATGGAGACAGAAAGGCCGGGCCCTTTGCTCTGCAGCTGGGAAGGATGTTTACCTAAACTACTAGACAGGAATGTATTTTCGAGGAGCGGAGCAGATAACTTGAAGGCTGAATACAGTCTTGGCAGGCAAGCAGGCCGAGCCGGGCACCGCTCGCCGCACAGGAAGTAAGGCAAGGGCCAGGGATACAGATGCAGGTCCAGGCTGCAGCTTTCAAAGGCAGAAGGCAGAAAGGGCTCGATGGCAGGAATCAGGGCCTAACTCGCCAGAGCCAGAAAAACGTGAAAGTGCACCATGTAAAGACGGTGGCAAGGCATACTTAGGAACTGAATATTCGACCCATTCATGGTGGATCTGAAAGAGGACACGTTAACGTTGGACGCAAATGTATTTGCGTCTTCATAGCTGGCTGTGGAGGGAACATACATGTACTTGAAGCACGTACATGGAGCCGTTGGGGTCTACGTTAGGGGACACAATTGACCATAAAAATTCATATTACCTCAGGTTTTAGGGCTTGGTTTGGGTTTTGAGGTACAGGGGTATTTTTAGGTTTTAGGGCTGGGTTTGGGTTTTGGGGTACAGGGGTATTTTTAGGTTTTAGGGCTGAGTTTGGGTTTTGGGGTACAGGGGTATTTTTAGGTTTTAGGGCTGGGTTTGGGTTTTGAGGTACAGGGGTATTTTTAGGTTTTAGGGCTGGGTTTGGGTTTTGGGGTACAGGGGTATTTTTAGGTTTTAGGGCTGGGTTTGGGTTTTGGGGTACAGGGGTATTTTTAGGTTTTAGGGCTGGATTTGGGTTTTGGGGTACAGGGCTATTTTTAGGTTTTAGGGCTGGGTTTGGGTTTTGGGGTACAGGGGTATTTTAAGGTTTTAGGGTTGGGATTGGGTTTTGGGGTACAGGGGTATTTTTAGGTTTTAGGGTTGGGATTGGGTTTTGGGGTACAGGGGTATTTTTAACATATATTTACAAATAATAAAATTAAAATTAATTTTATTAATAAAATTATTTAAGAATTAAATAATAATTAATTAAATTAAATAATACAAAAATAATTATTTACATTATATATTAATATTATATACTTACCTATACTTACGTTGTAATGGTATGCGTTTTAATAGTATCTGCGTTGTAGTGTTTTGCGTTGTAAAGGTTTCCGTTGTAAAATGACCTGCGTTGTAAAAAATGCGTGGTAATGGTATGCGTGCTAAAAGTACGCGTGGAAACATCATATATCCGGTGGCTGGCTTGCCCTGATTTGCACCACTCGGTTGTTGCATCTGGGATTTGTCAGAAATGGGCACCCCCTGCTAGGTCTGATATGATCCAACACCTTCTTGAATTCAGCCCCAGGATATATCTCTTTTTTTTTTGCCTCTCACTCTGCATCAGAATCATCAGGGTCAAGTAAAGTCATACAAGGCGTTTTAGGTGAAGAAGGAGCCTCTCTAGCTTTAACTGCAGCTACTAAAGCCAAAAATCCCATGTGACAGTGCAAATTGCTTTGTCGCAACCTCCTTCTGACCATTTTAAAAGGTTTCACTTTGCACAAAGTCTTACTCTGTGTCATTTGCCACTCATTGGGTCCATTTGGCAGGACCTCTAACTACATTGTTTTTTTTTAAAAACATTTTATTGTTTTGCAGCAAAGAAACGTCATATACAACAGACATGTCTGCATCAAGCAACAACTCCACTTCCCCCCACCCCTTATCCCGCCCGCCTCCCTCTTGGTCTAGGACCTCATTGTCCCCCATCTAGTGTTCCATCCATATAGTTCCCAGAGTCGCTGGCTGCAGGGGGCATGTGGCCCCGGTATTCACCCCTTTTATGTCAACCATGCAGCAGAGTGTTCGTGTCCCTTTAGAGACCTCCATCCATTCCATGATAGATTCGCCACTTACCCCACACTCTTCGGAATTTCTTCGGGTACCCTTGTGCTTTGTATGTAACCCTTTTGGCCGCCATGTAGAGGTCCATTCCCCTCCTCCATTCCTCTAGTTTCGGTATGTCTGGTGCCCCCCATTTCCTGGCTATGTCCCTCTTGGCCACCACCAGGGCTAGCACCAGAAAAATCAGCTGCGGCCTGGGTACATCCACATCGTTAGTCATTCCCAGAAGTGCAAGCCTTGGGTCTGTCGGTATGTATACCCCTAGCACCTCTCCCAGTTCAGCAAGGACCCCCCCCCCCCAGTATTTTTGAATGTTTGGGCACGACCAGACAGTGTGTAAAAAATCTCCCCTTTCATGACCACATCGCAGGCAACAGGGGTCTGGTATTCTCCCCATTTTCCATAGTCTTACTCTATCAAAGTATGCCCTGTGCAGGATTTTGAAATGGATCAAACGGAGACGCAACGTAATCGCCACCTCCCTGGGGTGCATCAGCACCACACCCCAGTCCACGTCACCCATGTCTCCCACCTCCTGCTCCCATGTGGCTCGGAGCCCCACCAACCTATTAAGTCAGTTGTTCATAATAGTCTTATACGTGAGGGATACTGCCTTGCCAGGGGTCCTGTCCTGTAACAAGCGACCCTCCAAGGGCGCGTATTCAGGGAGTGCTTCCAACTGTGCCCCCTCCGCTCTCCACACATGTCTTAGTTGCATGTACTTAAAAACCTGGGACCGATGGAGCCCAAAGTCTGCTTGTAGTGACGGGAATCATTGCAGAGCCCCCTTTTTGACTACGTCGCCTAAAGTAGAGATGCCTATGGCGTACCAACCGTGACAGCCTTTTAACTTGCTGATTTCTTTTAGCCATGCGCAGTCCCACAGAGGCGCTGTTTCGTTGGTTTATGGTCCCACTGAATGGCTTTCGTCGCCCTTTTCCATGCCCCTAGTGTGATTTTAGTAGCCGGCAGCAGCCTAGCCTGCCATTTCCCTCCGTAAATGTAATAGAGACAAGTGTGGGTGGTCATAGTGTGCCTCTCCAGCGCATAAGTGGTGTGTGTGGCCGGTGCGTGTATCCACTCGTTTATGGGGACCAGGTGTTCCGCCCAATAGTAGGCCTCCAGATCTGGCAGTGAAATACCCCCATCGTAGTGGTGTCTCTGCAGGGTTGCCAGCGCCACCCTCGGATGCTTACCCAGCCAGAGGTACGCCCGCAAGTCTGCATGTATGTCTCGAAATATTGTATTCTTTATGGGGAAATACTCGTTCTGGATGGCGTATAGAAATCTCGGTAGTGAAATCATTTTAAACATTGCTGCCCGTCCAAGAATCGTCAGGGGGAGCGTCTGCCACCTACTAGCATCTGTCTTGAAGTTACGTTGAACCCGAGCAAGGTTACGGTCGTAGGAGAGGTCTCCGTTCGTTGTAATAAATATCCCTAAGTACATGAATCTCTCTCCAGTTGTCTGCAGTCTCTCAGGCAGGGCGGGCCAGCTGTCTCTACCCCTAGGGTCGTAAAGAGTCGACTTATGCCAGTTGATCTGGTAGCCAGACCTGGCGCCATAGTGGTCCAATTCTGTGAACAGTGCTGGGATCGTGGTCCCCGGCCGCGTGATATACAGCAGGACATCGTCCGCATATAAGGACAGCTTTTCCTCCTGAGCTCCCGTAGCCCCTATCTGGAATCCCGTAATTCCCATGTTCTGCCTGACCGCGCACGCCATCACTTCAATAGTGACGGCGAACAACAGGGGGGAGAGGGGGCATCCCTGCCTCATACCCCTTTGTAATGGGAAGGCCTTCGACAGTGTCCCATTGATTCTAACCCTAGCACTTGGGTGTGTATATAGCAATTTGATTTTGCGTCTATATTTAGGACCGAATCCCATACGTTCCAGTACTCCCTCCATAAAAGGCCAGTGGACCGCTTCAAATGCCTTCTCGGCATCTAGCGACAGGAACAGTGAGGTTCCTCCCTGTTTCCCACCTCTCGAAGCTAAGTGTGTGTCCTCCACAAGTTATACCTGTTTGCCCTTTCCAAGATAAAACCCGTCTGTTCAAGATGGGCCAGTCCCGGTATGACCCGCCGAAGGCGGAGAGCAAGATTGTTGCAAACAGTTTCACCTCCATATTCAGGAGGGAGATCGGGTGGTAGGACGAGCAGTCCTCAGCGGGCTTACCCGGTTTGTGAATTGGGATAATTGTGGCCTTTCTAAGGTCCAGCGGGAATTGTCCCTCCTCTTCAGAGTCCCGAAAGAGGCCCAGCAAGTGGAGCGTCAGGAGGTACGCTGTTTTCTTGAAGAGCTCCACGGGGAACCCATTCAGGCCAGGCGCCTTCCCAGCCCAAAGCTTAGTCATTGCGATTCTCACTTCCTCTTCGGTTATATCTCTCTCTAGGTCTAAGCGATCCGCCTCTTCTAGAGTCGGGATATCAATAGGCGCCATATATTGCAGTGCCTCCTCTCTCGACCCCAGGTCACGTGCTTGGTAAAAGGTGCTATAGCTCTTGGCAAATGCATCCGCTATCGTGCTGTCCGTGTGCGCCCATTCACCTTGACCATCTCGCACCTTCTCCACCCATCTATCATCTCACTCTCTTCTGCTTAGCCACACCAACAACCTACCAGATTTATCTCCTACATCGTACAGCCTATGTAGGGTCGCCAGTGCCTGCGACCATGCTTCCCCTGTCACTAAGTGTCTATATTGAGTCTGTAGATCTACCAAGCGTCTAAGGTTCCCTGGATCCCTTGTATGTAAGTGTTCTTTTTCCGCCTTCAGTATGCTCGCTTCCAGTCCCTGTATCTCATTCTGGACTTTTTTTCTATCTTCCACCAGCCTGCACTGTGCCCTATCCCTCAGTACCACTTTAAGAGCCTCCCAAAGGACTACCTTGGAGTCCACCGAGCCTTCGTTTTCGGCCAAATATACTTTCACGTCTGCCCGTAGTCCTTTCAGGATGTCTGGGTTTTGTAGGTCCCATGCCGACAGTCTAAGTACCTTAGGCCCCTCCCTCGGTCCCACTCCTATCGTCAGGAGCAGTGGCGAGTGGTCTGACACCCCCCGGGCACAATACTCCTCTGAGTCCGATACCTGCAATGCCTGCCATGCCATAAAGACATAGTCCAGGCAGGAGTACCCTTTGTGTGCTCCAGAGAAGAAGGGGAAAGCCTTGGCTTCTGGGTGCAGCCATCGCCAGACATCAAGGAGACCAAGCGCATTCATGGTTTTGGCCAATGGTGTCACCATCTGCGGCCTGTCGCGGTCACCTGTCCTGTCTATCTCGAGGTTCATGACGTCGTTAAAGTCTACCCCGATTATTTGTGTCTTGTCAGAAGTATTAATGATGATGTCTGAAACTCCCTTCAGGGTGTCTGTCTGCAGTTTAGGTGGTGCGTAGGCCGAAACAAAAGTGTACTCCTGCCTTCCCCACCTGCTGCGTACCCCAACATACATGCCCCGTGGATCCGTCCAAGTCTGTGCCACTCTCATAGGTGGGTCTTTTTTAATCAAGATTGCCACTCCACGTGAGCCTGTAGTAAACCCTGCGTGTGCTAGTACTCTATATTGTCCTCTTGCCAGGAATGCACATTTTGTGCCCTGCAGGTGTGTCTCCTGGAGGAGCACCACATCAGCCCCTGACCTCTTCACATAATTGTTGACCAGGCCCCTCTTAATCTTACATCCTAGCCCATTAACATTCCAGGTCAGGACTCCCCCTCGGTGTACGGGCTCTCGTTCTGGGCTACCCATAGGCGTAATCGTGTAATGAAAACTGCTGGGCCCTTGCGGTTTGGGGTGGGATTTGCTGTGTTGCGCGTGTGTGTGCTTGATATGCCATGATAAAAAACATTGTTAGTCCCCCCCTGAAACATCGTAAACATCCCCAACTGTCCCTTGCTCTCCCCTCCCTACCTTCCTCCCCCTTCGGTCCCACCATCTACCCCCTTCTGCGGCAGGACTTATCGGCAGGAAAAGGTCTGTCACCCTCCCCTAACTCTTCCCCTCCTCTGACCTACCCCAACTTGAAGAGCAGAACGCAGTCAGTAAGGATAATATTCCACTGTACCCAAAGTTCTATTTGACAGTTCTTATAACTAAAGCGATTAGGTACAAAAATAACCAAGTTCTAAATAGAAAAATAACATTTAGGAAGCGTATAAGCCACTTGCGTGTCTCCGATCAGTCCAGCCGATATCTCCTCCACCCAGTCGCCTTCTCGCTCAGGCGATAAGGTCTATGCCTTCGCCCTGCCCCGGGGTGCTGTTTGTATCCTGATCCTTTTGCAGTTCATTGATTGCGGCCACCAACGGATGAAGCGATTGTTCTTCATCTTCCTCACTCCCTGACGTAGCTTTTCCCGCGTCGTCCTCTCCCTCCGTGCGCCTCTCGAGCTCCAGGGCCCGGAATCTGGAGCCAGCCTGGGTGTTCTGGTGTGAAGTGGCAGAGTCCTGGGTCCCCCTGGGGGTCCCATGCTGCGGTGTGTAAGGTGACATTTGCGATGCCCTCGCCCCCTCATTCTGCACCTGCGTTGTGGTTTCACCATCTCACATAGGTTACCATTCAGCGGGCCTTCCGACTCCGTGTTTCTCCCATCCTCCTCTCGCCTTCGCGTAAGTAGACGTTCCTCCAACCACTGCCATGCGTCCTCCGGGTGAGTGAAGAAGTGCGTCTTGTCCTTGTATATTACTTTTAGTTTGGCCGGGAAGAGGAGCATATACTGTATCTTCAAGTCTCTAAGCTTGGCTTTCACCGTATCAAAGGATCGTCTCATCCTCTGCACCTCCTGACTATAGACCGGGAAGATCATTATCTGAGAGTTCTCGATTCGTATCTCTCCCTTTTTCCTGGCTTCTCGCAGTATCGCATCCCTGTTGGCGAAGTTGAGGAATCTCGCTATTATCGGTCGCGGCCTACCTCCTGCCAATGGTTTGGCCATGAGTCCTCTGTGTGCTCTTTCAATGATAAAGCAGTTGGAGAATGATACTTGGGGCAGGGTTTCAACCAGCCATGTGCGCAGAAATAACTACATTATTTTTGAGCAAATGAGGGGGCTTAGCAGACCTTCAACTATAAGAATAGTAGTATTCATTGCCTGAGTCATGATGACTATGGGCCAGATATACAACCATTCTATTTTGCCAGTCGCAAATTGCGATTTTTTGTGACTCGCAATTTGCAACTCTAAAAATGGAATGTGCAATAGTGTCTGAGACACTTTTTGTGATTTGCAAATGGGTCGCAGGAGACCTGCCTCATTAATATTTATGAGGCAGGTCTCAATTTGCTACCCATTGGGAATTATCTGAACTCACAGAGAAGGTGGCCTGCTTGGGTCAGCAAACCACCGTGTCTGTGACTGCTTCTTTATTAAAGCATTTTTTTTATGCAGCCTGTTTTCCTTTAAGGAAAACAGGATGTGTTAAATGAAATAATTTTTTTTTTAAAACGTTTCGATTTAATTTTTTAAGAGAAAGCTGAGGTCCATGGGACCACTGATGCTGTTAAAAAAAATGTGTGTCCACATATGCAAAGCGAGAAAGGCGTCTCTTGGAGGCCCCTTCCCCCTTGTGGTTGGTCTACCACTAACTTTGCATTGGCAGTAAAATGCAAATGTTTTGCAACTGCATTTCATTTTCCAAAGATTCATACATGGCACTACGAATCGCTATTTAGAAGTGTGACCCTTGGCATGCCCCTTCCTAAAAGTGAGTCGCAAACCCTATTTTTCAGAGTTGGTAATGGGTTAACGACTCA
Source organism: Lissotriton vulgaris (assembly GCF_964263255.1). Classification (NCBI taxonomy): domain Eukaryota; kingdom Metazoa; phylum Chordata; class Amphibia; order Caudata; family Salamandridae; genus Lissotriton; species Lissotriton vulgaris. Next base: position 1,141,430,765 of record NC_141691.1, on the reverse strand, counting down.
CAAACCTATTTAGCAGTCGCAAACAATCTGATTCACCCTTTGCGACCACTGTAACAGTTGTACATGTGGCCCTTATATCTTTAAAGAATAAAGAAAACAGGAAATGATGTTGGTGAGGTTTACCTTTATATATTATGACAAGAAGTAAAAATAAAACCATTTTCAGGGATGGGAAGCATTTAGATTTACACTTGGTGACTATTTTGGTTGGCGGAGCTCAAGCTAATTGAAGTACGGACAGTGGCGCAGAAGGAGGATGAGGAGGTAAAGACTGACACTTGAGAGCTTTACAAAAGGAAAATGGATTGTGCTGTCTAATTTCTCATACAAACCTTAAAGCTAAATCAACTACTGTGCACAAAAGGGTCTAAACTCTACAACCATTTTCTGGATATAAATATGGTGTGCAGTGTCACAGATGGCAAGCCGTGAGCCCAGTGCTGCATTAGTAGACCCAGAGGTGAGTACAGGGCTAGCCTTGTTGCCGATAGCCCTGTAGTAAGCTAGCTCTGCATTAACAACCAGGCAATTTCGTTCATCTTGTCCTGTATGCCATGAAGACAATTCAAAGGGCACTGGGGAGTGGGGAATCTTCTCTGAACATAGGCATTATATGAAGTGTGAACATTGTTTACGTTACAGGGTTATTAAAAATAGGTACTATTCAAGAGATAGTTCTTCATGAGTGCTGTTCAACCCTCCCACAATTTTTATTTGTAAAAAATCTAGATGTTTCTACAAATGTGCCTACTAACGATAGAGGGCCTTATTTACAAGAAAGTGATACAGCGTTGCACCGCAAGCCATTTGGCTGTGCCGCATTGTGTCACTTTCAAAGCACTGGGATGCATCATATTTACAACAGTATGTTGCACCCCTGTCCTTTTCCCTGCACTGGCGCACAATCGGCTGTCATGAGCTAAAGCAGACACTCTCGCGCCATGGTGCAAGGGTGTCTGCATTTTAGGGGAGATGGCTTTTGTGCAGGAAGGGACACACCTTCCTGCACAAAAATGATCATGTGAGGTGTTCTCCTCTTTTTATGTGTGCTGCAGAATACAGCATGCATAAAAAGAGGAAAAAACAAGGAGAAATATAAGTATTTCTCCTCGTTGCTCCATCTTCGCTGCCCCTGGGGAGGCTTAGGATTCTGATGCATTTTCAGGTTTGGGAAATGTTGTAAATCTGAGAATACAGAGGAATCCATGGCTGTGGCAAGGGAACACTCACAGCAACACCCATGGCAAGCCACTTTCACGCAATGTGGGATGTAAAAAGTGTCCATATTTACAATGACAAAAAAAGTCATGCATAGTGGTTTTACTTGGCCTTGTAAATAGGTAACACCACACTGCACCGCCGGTGAGTCAAAATAAGTGACGCACCGGCGGCACAAGGGGCTTGTAAATTTGCCCCTGCCTTTATACCACTGTTATATTTTTCTCATCAGCCTCCTACCCACAATTCTGCTTACAAGTAAATATTCACAATTCTACTAGCTAATCACACATCATGGGGCATATTTACAAGTCACTCAGTCAGTCAGTCAGTCAAATTTACTTTATTTGGTTACTGCACAAACCATAAAAGCATACTAAAAGACAATTAATGTCACCAAATATAAAACCATGATATACAATAAATAATTAATACTCAGATATATACATATAAAAAGCAATAAAAACAATTTGTGTTGATTACATCTTAAGATAGCAATGAGACACATACATAGATTTATGATGTTAGGTTATTCTCCTTATGATTCTTACAGCGGAGGCCAGAAAATTGGCGATGTTAAAGATTTCCCATACATTTGTCAACATTTGAAGATAGAGTAAGGCTGGCCTGACTTGCATAAAGCATTTAATAACTAGAATTGTGGAAATAAAACGCTTCCTGATATCATTAAGGTGCTCACAGAAAAACATAAAATGCATAATATCCTGCCCAGAGAAATTGTCACAGGTACAAGCCCCAAGGTCTTCAACCCTCTTCCAACCTAACTGATCACCGAGAAGGAAATTAAATTGATTTAGTCTAAATCTAATCAGTAAAAATCGGTGATTAGGGTTTGTGACAATACCCAGATATGGTTCCATGGACAATGTAGTTTTCCGCAACTGATGAGCCCTTACAGTCACCTTTTCCAACTCTCTCTCTTCTCTGGCCATGGTAACTATACGCAGGTGTGTTTCCTTTGACCATTTTATATCTCCCCTTAGTAATTTTTCCAGCGAGTTATATAGTTCTGGTCTACCGAGCTTATCTGACAGCTTCTTAACATATTTAAGCCAGGGGATACAATGCCCACGATCAAGTGCCATACAGTCTTTCAGGATGTCATGATTTAACACTAAATCAGGGTTTAGCCAGGTCCCTATCCATTTCAGCAGAGGTGCCACTGCGATATCGTCTTCAACAAAGCCAATTCCACATTCCTGATGAACGATGTAATTGGCTGTTGATTGCGGGACGGATAGAATGTTCTTGAGAAACCTATCTTCAGCAATCTGAATGGCCTTCACGTTTTTAATACCCCACAATTCAGCCCCATACATTGCAAGCGATATGCACTTAGCTCTCTATATTTGAAAGAGGGCCTTCATTGGCCTCCCTCCTAATTTCCTAGCAAAACCTTGGACAGCCGATGTGGCTCTGATCAAGATGGTTTTTTTTGCTAAAATTTGGGTTTCCCATGTTTCCTGGTCATCAAATAGGACTCCAAGATATGGGAACGTCGAGACCCTGGTAAGTATATTCCCTTAAGTCACTCACAAACGTAACAGAAAAGTGCCCTGGAAACGTGCCATATTCTTTTAAATATCAAGATAGTTCCCATAATAATATCTCATGTTGCTGTGTGTTTTTAGCATCTCTGGACAAGAATAGTTTATGCTAGATCATAATACGACAATCACATCAATCAGGTTAAGATTCTGCTATGAGTGAATTTAATCTTGTGTTTGCATGAAGGGCATTGACTATGGTTCTATTAAATTCGGAGAAAGTCCTTGATTAGGTATATCAGCAATTCATTGTGCTCCCATTCTAAAATATGGCTTTCCTACAGTCTTGAGTGAATGAATTAAAACTTTGTACTCCAATCCTCGACCCATGTCTTTGTCAGCTGTAACATATTAGATACATTCTCGAATGAGGAAGACAAGTCTGCCCATTGCTACCAGCAGAGCAATAAATGTAACTGCTGAAGAAGACCCTTTGTAACAATCTATTTTTTTTGTTCAAGATGTGAGATATACAATTTAGCCTTTACAGATGAGCTTGGTCTATTTGTTACTGTTGAGAATGGATTCTGCTTATTTAGTCTGACAGGATTTTTATCTTTCGATCATCCAGTTTGTGGACCTTTACTGTGGGTGAGTGTTACAAATGGGATCTCTGGTTGGCTAAGTCTTGCGCCAAAGCCAGGCAGAGACCACCACTCTAGTCAGGACAAGGGAGTTACAAGCCAAAGATAACCCCTGCTCACCCCCTTGTTAGCTTGGCACGAGCAGTCAGGCTTATCCCGGAGGCCATATGTATTGCATTTGTGCACGCACACAGCAACAACATCCCAGGCACACTACAGAAGGAACTCCACACAAGGTTATATCAAAAATAGCCTTTGTATTCGCATAACACATTAGAATAGCAAATACATAATATACATGGTGCCACCTGGCACTGGGTCATATCTACAAGGGATTATATGCACCTGCCAGGGCCCACTGGACCACTGTCAGAACCATCACAAAGCTAACTTAGTAAAAGTAAAACATATCATAAACGTACAACCAGTAATCACTGGTAATTTCACTAGCATAAACCATAATATGGGAAACAACCTCATAAACATAAGAACACATTTAGAGGTATCAAACAGGGTGCATAATACATAGTACATACATTAAATTTTCTAGCACCACATAATCACATTAGGGCCTGGCGCCCTACAAAGCAACCAGTCCCCCCTGGCCAACTGGCCAACTCAAAGGGGCTCAAACGCCCTGTGTCCACAATGTCATGGTGGCTGCCTAGCAGCTGAATCCAATTGCGCCTTTGCGCAAACCTAAACAGTGCAGCTGGCACAAAGTGCTGCGCTGCTGTGAAAGTATGGGGCAAAGGAGTGGAGCTCATTCCTAAATAAAAAGGTATGTACCCAAATAAAGAATGGCCTAACCGGTGCAGCTGCCCACTACTTGCTGGGCAGCAGCAATTATTAAAATGCAGCCCGGACACTCCTGGTGCCCTTTGAATCAATGCAAAACATTGCAGCTGCCCATGCTGGTGCGGTGCAGCTGAGGATCCTGGGAAGGGGCCCTGGCACGACTATGCCCTCTGAGCCCCGCTGAGGATCTCTCAACAACCATGCCCCCAAAACGTGGAGTGCACTGGTGCTTTAAATAAAATGCCCAGGAGGTGCAGCTGCCCTCTGCGAGCGGGGCAGCTGGGAAAAATGCAGCTAGGGGGCCTGGGCACCTCTGTGCCCTCATTTTGGAGCCTCAGGGGGTCGGAAAACACACATGGCCAATGTTGGAGCAACCCTCTGCCAAGCGGGCCTCTCAGGAACTATCCCTCTATCTGGTGCCTCAATCAAGTTCAAGTTCAAGTTCAAGTTCAGTAATTTGTATAGCGCACTACTCACCCAGAGGGTCTCAAGGCGCTTGAGTGAGGGTGGGTGCATTATTTATCGAATAGCCAGGTTTTTAACTGCTTTCTGAAGGAGAGGTGGTTCTGTGTGAGGCGGAGGTGAGTGGGGAGAGAACTCCAGGTTTTGGCCGCTAGGTAGGAGAAAGATCTTCCTCCCATGGTGGATCTATTGATGCGCGCGATTGTGGCGAGGGCTTGTTTGGATGAACGTAGTTGGCGGGTGGGTGTGTAGAAGGATAGTCGTTTGCTAAGGCATTCGGGTCCGAGGTCGTAGAGGGCCTTGTGTGCGTGGGTGAGGAGACGAAACGTTATTCTCTTGTTGACGGGAAGCGAGTGGAGATCTTTCAGATGACCGGAAATGTGAGCTTGACAGGGGATGTCCAGTATGAGTCTGGCTGATGTGTTTTGGATGCGTTGGAGTTTTTTCTGTAGTTTGGCTGTGGTTCCGGCGTAGAGGGTGTTTCCATAATCCAGTCGGCTAGTGACTAGTGCATGGGTGACTGTCTTTCTTGTTTCGGTGGGGATCCAGCGGTAGATTTTTTTGAGCATGCGTAGGATGTTGAAGCATGATGATGAGACGGCATTGACTTGTCTGGTCATCGATAGGGAGGAGTCTAGGATGAAGCCCAGGTTACGGGCGTGATCTGTAGGTATGGGTGCTGTGCCCAGGGCCGGTGGCCACCATGAGTCGTCCCATGCTGAGGAGGATGATCCTAAGATGAGGACTTCCGTTTTGTCCGAGTTTAGTTTTAAACGGCTGTTCTTCATCCATTCGGCTACTTCTTTCATTCCTTCGTGTAGATTGGTTTTGGCGGTGTTTGGGTCTTTGGTGAGGGAGAGGATCAGATGGGTGTCGTCAGCGTAGGAGATGATGTTGAAGTTGTGTTGTCGCGCGATGGATGCGAGGGGACTCATGTACACGTTGCAGAGGGTGGGACTGAGTGATGATCCTTGTGGTACGCCACAGATGACTTCGGTTGCCTCTGATTTGAATGGGGGGAGGCAGACTCTCTGGGTTCTTCCGGCGAGGAACAAGATGATCCAGTCCAACGCTTTTCCTTGTATTCCGATGTTGCTGAGGCGTTGTATGAGGGTGTTATGACAGACTGTGTCGAAGGCGGCGGAGAGGTCAAGTAGGATGAGGGCAACTGTTTCTTCGTTGTCCAGTAGCTTTCGGATATCGTCTGTAGCAGCGATGAGGGTGGTTTCGGTGCTGTGTTTGGCTCGGAAGCCGGACTGTAAGGGGTCAAGTGAATTGTTGGATTCAAGGAAGGTGGCGAGCTGACTATTGACGGCTTTCTCGATGACTTTGGCCGGGAAGGGGAGGAGTGAGATGGAGCGGTAGTTTTTAAGTTCAGAGGGGTCCACTGTGGGTTTCTTCAGAAGGGCGCTGAGTTCGGCATGTTTCCAGCTTTCTGGGAAGGTGGCGGAGTTGAAGGAGCAGTTGATGACATCGCAAAGATGGGGTGCGATGATAGAGTCTGCTTTGTTGAAAATGTGGTGGGGACATGGGTCGGTTGGCGATCCTGAGTGGATGGAGTTCATCAGGCGGATGGTGTCTTCAGTCGTGACTGGGTTCCAGGCGCAAAGGTTGTGAGAGTGCTGTTTTGGTTCGGAGGTGGGTGGAGTGGGTTGTTCTTCGGACAGGTTTCCAAAGCTGTTATGAATGTCGGTGATTTTGTTGTGGAAGAAAGAGGTTAGGGAGTCGCAGAGGTCTTGGGAGGGAGTGATGTCGTTGGAGCCGGCGGTGGGGTTGGTAAATTCTCTGACGATGTTGAATAATTCTTTGCTGTTGTGTGTGTTGTTGTCGAGTCGATCCTTGAATGCTGATTTCTTGGTGGATCGCATCAGTTGGTGGTGTTTGCGGGTGGCGTCCTTGAAGGTGGTCAGGTTGTTAGTGTTTGGGTTTTTTCTCCAGGTTTTCTCGAGGGTACAACATAATTTCTTGGATTTCTTAAGGTCATCGTTGAACCAAGGGGCCTTTTTGCTACCTTGTTTGATCTGGTGGTTTTTCAAGGGTGCTAATTTGTCAGCGCTGTGGGTGATCCATTGTGTGAATTTGGTGGCATCTTGGTTTGGGTCCGATGATATGGCGGGGGGGTTTTGGTTAAGCGATGTGAGGAGTTGGTCGTTGATGATTTTGTTCCAGTTTCTTCGAGGAATAGGTTGTGGTGGGATTTGGGTCATGGTCTTTTTGTAGCTGAAGTGAATGCAGCTGTGGTCCGTCCAATGGAGAGCCGTGGTGTGGTCGAAGGAGATGTGTTTGCTGGAGGTGAAGATAGGGTCGAGCGTGTGTCCGGCAAGGTGGGTGGGGGTGTCAACAAGTTGTTTGAGTCCGAGATTGGCCAGTTTGTCCAGAAGGGTGGTGGTGTTGTTGTCGTTATTCTTTTCAAGGTGGAAGTTGAGGTCTCCCAGTAAAATGTAGTTCTCGGAGGTGAGGGCATGTGGGCTGATGAAGTCAGTGATGTCTTCATTAAATTGTGTGCGGGTTCCTGGTGGTCTGTAGATGAGGGTGCCTCTAAGTGTGGTCCTGGGGTCGGTGTGGATCTGGAAGTGAAGGTGTTCAGCGGTCGCGAGGGTATCGTCGGAGCTGGTCGTGATTCGGATGGTTTTCTTATGGGCGATGGCGATGCCTCTTCCTGTTTGGTTGGTGTGGTCTTTTCGGATGATCTTGTAAGCTTCTGGGATGGCTATGGCGATGTCGGGCGCTGATGATGCGTTCATCTGTGTTTCTGTAAGGAAGGCGACGTCTGGTGATGTGGTGTCGAGTAGGTCCCAGAGTTCAGTGGCGTGTTTGTGGACCGAGCGGGTGTTCAGCAGGATGCACTTCAGGTGGGTAGGGTGGGAGCTGTGTTTGGAGTTTGTGGATTTGGTCTGGGTCCTGACGCAGGTGATTTTGCAGGAGTGGCAGGCGAAGGGTCAATGGGTGTGTCCAGGGACAGCCTTGCAGCATTGTGGTTTGCGACCGGGGTTAAGGGCAATGAGGGCAGCGGCATCGTACGTAATGCGGGAGGAGTGGGTTTTGCGAGGACCAGGGGGAATGGCACTGGGAGCGGTCCAGGCGCGGACGGGCGTGGACAAGCTTACCTTTGGCGCACCTTTGGCGCGACTGGGGCGCGACCGCTGCGCGTGAACGCTGCGCGCGAATGCATCTGTCATATGTGGATAGTGGAAGGGGAGGGGCGAGGGAGGGTCAGCTGGGAGGCGGGAGCGGGGCGGAGACCCGGGCAGGGAGGAACACAACAACAACAACAAAAACAAAATGGCAGGCAGCCTAAAACGCAATACTAAGCAAATGCGAGGCAAATGGCAGTGGCAGCGGTAAAGTCAGACACACCTTCAAATAAACAGGCAGGCAAATGGAATTATACTAACAGCGCACTTTGATAATCTAGCGCTACGATGTCAGAAAGATTAAAAAATAAGACAAGCAGTCACGTCAGTCTAGCGCTACGATGTTAAACTGAATCGAATGAGAGGCAAATAAGGCAGTCTAGCGCTACGATAATCCTGTGAATGAGATGAAAGGCAGTCTAGCGCAAGTGAGTCCAGCAATACTAAAGTGCAAATCAATTTCAACAAGAGCCGCAGCGATGCGCTAATAAGGCAGTCTAGCGCTACGATAATCCTGTGAATGAGATGAAAGGCAGTCTAGTGCAAGTGAGTCCAGCAATTCTAAAGTGCAAATCAATTTCAACAAGAGCCGCAGCGATGCGCTACGATACCAGGCTTCAAGGCAGGCAGGGCGAGGAGCAGCGTGGGGAGCGACCGCGTCTGCAGGATACAGGACGATCACAGCGCCAATGCGTGAGAGCAGGCCTAGTAGTATCAGTGGGAGGGAGGGTCAGCTGGGAGGCGGGAGCGGGGCGGAGACCCGGGCATGGAGGCACACAACAACAACAACAAAAACAAAATGGCAGGCAGCCTAAAACGCAATACTAAGCAAATGCGAGGCAAATGGCAGTGGCAGCGGGAAAGTCAGACACACCTTCAAATAAACAGGCAGGCAAATGGAATTATACTAACAGCGCACTCTGATGATCTAGCGCTACGATGTCAGAAAGATTAAAAAATAAGAGAAGCAGTCACGTCAGTCTAGTGCTACGATGTTACACTGAATCGAATGAGAGGCAAATAAGGCAGTCTAGCGCTACGATAATCCTGTGAATGAGATGAAAGGCAGTCTAGCGCAAGTGAGTCCAGCAATTTTAAAGTGCAAATCAATTTCAACAAGAGCCGCAGCGATGCGCTAATAAGGCAGTCTAGCGCTACGATAATCCTGTGAATGAGATGAAAGGCAGTCTAGCGCAAGTGAGTTCAGCAATTCTAAAGTGCAAATCAATTTCAACAAGAGCCGCAGCGATGCGCTACGATACCAGGCTGCAAGGCAGGCAGGGCGAGGAGCGCTGCTCCCCACGGTCTCCCCCTTCGTCTGGTCCCTCTCCTGGGGCTGTGACTTCTCTTTTGAGGATGCAACCGTAGGGCTCTCCCCTGCACAGGGGTGCCCCGCTCCACTACTGGTAGGCCCGGGATAGCACCCATCTCCTTGGGGACTCTCTCTGGTCCTTGGGACATCTCCGGCAAGTGGGACTTCCTCTCCCGGCTCGCTGTACATTCGTCACGCCCTGCCCACGTCCCAGGCAAGGTTGCCTGACTTCCGGGTCACATTGCGGTGGTACCTCTCCTCGCTCGGGCCACGGCGGTGATTTTGATGGCCATAAGAATGAGGGGTGGGCTCCCACCAACACCGCGGTAATGCGGGGTGGGCACCCACAAAGCTCACAAAGAATGCAGGGAGGACACCCTCCCGTAAATAAAGAAATAAGCGCGGTGGGCACCCACAACAGGCCACCAAGCGGGGGGATTCCCTCTAAAAGGGATAGAAATGCTCCTCCTCAGCTACAGGGAGCACGGCACTATGAGAATCGCTTTTACAAACTAAAAGTAAAGCGCTCACAGGAGCTCGAGGGAAAACACCAAGTCCTTATGGATAAAGAAAAAAAAAAAAAAGGTCCAAAAATTCTTGAGGCATCCAGGGGCAATGCTGGGCCCAGGGAGACAAGCCCTCATGGCAGCTCCCCCTGGGCCCCAGCAGCAGCACGCCTCAGCAGGAACAGCACACCAAGACTGCACACTTTCATGGGGTCACAGCCCCTATATTTATATTAGCAAATCCCTTTGTCACAGCACAGGGCTCAGGGATACCAGTTAGGACTGGTTTAGGGGAGCTCTGGAGCACTTTCTTTTGCTCAGCTCCTCTCTCCTGTGTCAGGTGGGGGCTCAGTGATTAGAAGCACCACAGGGGGTGGAGCCAGCATTGTGGAGGGAAGGCACAGTCCTATGCATGTCCCAGGTGCAAGTCCTCCCTTCCATCTGCATGCAAATCTCTCTATTCACCACTGGGCTGACTCCCCCGGGCTCCTGTAGCCACCCACACATCTCAGCTCCTGTCAATCACAAGTCAGACATGCAATTCACATCAGGCAGGCAGACACAAAGTACACAGAAATGCCAACTTCTAAAAGCGGCATTTCTCTACCAGTCACCATATATCTGAGCACCCCATTGTGCATCATTTACCCTCACGAGTTCATACATACTAAACTCGCCCCTGCACGCCTCTCATACCAAGAATTACCATGGACACACATATCTCCCATGCATTCCTATGGGAGGGCAGGCAAACCACATGCACTCAGAGAGCGCACGCACTTTACACTGGGCCACAGTGCTAACGTGCGCAGAGGCCAAAAATCACTACCACTATGTCAGAGCTTAAGATAAAAAGATTAGGGGTGAACCTGCCAAAAGGGCCAAGTTTAACACAACCCCATTTCAGTCAAAATGCAGGGCGAGACCAATCACCACTGTGATGGGCTTCCCTGCTTGGGGCGATAGAACACAGACGCAGATCCGCACTGCAAGGACACCCTCCGGTTCTACGCCACTCTGAACCCACGTTGTTCTCTCTGAAAAAGAACTCTCAGGCCCAACTAGGCTACTCCACTGGTACTTCCTAGTTGACCAGGGCCAGGACCAGGCCCTAGACCACCCAGATACCACTGGTCCTTGCCAATCCACAGAGTGGGGGGCAGTAACACCTGGCATTCAATAGCCATTCTCCACTCTTCCTCTCAGTGTAGTGCCAAACTACCACTGATCCTTCAACATAGGGTCCACACCCTTGGGCTGACCAGAGGTAATGGGCAAAGCGTCTCTTCATCCTACCTCTACTTTTGGGGTTCTGCACCCTTGCAGGGGAAGCACCCTCTAGAAGACAACTCTCCCACCAGTTCAGGACCTCTCTCCATCAACTGGTCTACCACCTGGGATTGACATTCACTGGATGCAGCGGAGTAAGAGGCGAGGACTCCCTTCCTTTTCACCCCCTTCCAGTGTTCTGCACCCTCCCACTGTAAAACAGGGTCCCTTCACTTAAGATAGGCCCCACCTGCTCTCAGGGTAGTACTACCACACTCAGCCAAGGACCCTAAAGTTCCCTGCTAGGCCTGTACCACCCCTTCTGGGAAACACAGTGTTAGACGGGGACCCGGAGGGTCGGCCGAGCACAGGGGGAGAGGCCTCCGGCGAGGGCCCTCTCCGGTAATCGTACAGACAGGTAACTTCCCCCCCACAGATAGACACCACACAAAGATGAGTTCTGCACACTTTTATATATCTTTTAGGCAAGGTGATGAGCGGTACAGTGGGACCAGGATACGGGGTTCCCGTCAATTCTAGTCTCTTTGGGGGAAAAGGGGTAGCGGGACAGTCTGAATACCGGTCTGGTATTGAAGCAGCAAAAGGTGGAGCTCACAATCCTCGAGCTGGAGGGTTCGTAAGGAGGGGCCGCGGCAGCGCCTGCAGGCCTGGTAGATGGTTCACGACGAGGAGGGCCACGGCTGTGCCAGCAGGCCTTGAAGATGGTTCACGACAAGGAGGGCCGCGGCAGCGCCAGCAGGCCTTGAAGATGGTTCACGACGAGGAGGGCCGCGGCATCGCCAGCAGGCCTTGAAAATGGTTCACGACGAGGAGGGCCGCGGCAGCGCCAGCAGGCCTTGACGAAGGTTCACGACGAGGAGGGCCGCGGCAGCGCCAGCAGGCCTTGAAGATGGTTCACGACGAGGAGGGCCGCGGCAGCGCCAGCAGGCCTTGAAGATGGTTCACAAAGATGAGCCGCGGCAGCGCCAGCAGGCCTCCAAGGATGAGTTTGTCTCTGTGTCTCTCGACTCCAGGATACAACTGCCTTCCTGCTCTGGAGCTGCCCCAGTTATAGGTCTGGCGCCCTTTGATGTCCGGACCCTCTCACTTGGAGGTCGGGAGGTCCGGGATGAGGGAGTCCAGACACCCAGCAGGGGGGTGGAGCCAGCGCCCAGGGAGGCTGGGGGCGATCGACACCTGGCGGAGGGGAGCCATCGACACTCCTCCTTCCATTGACACGCCAAGTGGTCTCTTCCCCCCCTGGACGGATGGTGGTGCCTCGATGTCGGGGCCTGCCCGGGCCCGAGGCCGAGGTCGACCCGAGGCCACGCGGCCTGGTCGTGTAGTGTCCAAAATGGCGACTGGGCCGGGGACAGTGGTTCTGGAAGGGGCCCGGGCCAGACGATACTGGAGTGTTCAGGAGCTGGGGTTCCGTCGGGGAAGGGTCGTGGGTTGCCCCGGCGGGTTGCAGGGGTTGTTCTTGTCCGGGAAACAGGAGGAGCAGGGGTCCGTGACCCGCCATGCGGGGAGGGATCGGGCCTTCCACGAGGCCTGTCCAACATGCGTCCCCCCCAGCTGAAGGCAGGGAGAGTCACCCATCTTCTTGGGTACTCTGGGTACTCTCCTCGCCGAGGCGGAAGAAGCGGGACAGGCCGTCTGGGTTGGCGTGGTCCTGGCCGGGGCGATGCTCCACAGTGAAATCCATCCCCTGCAGGGAGATGGACCAACGCAACAGCTTCGGGTTTTCTCCCCGCATCTGCATCAGCCATTGCAGGGGTCGGTGATCTGTTTGCACCCGGAAGTGGGTACCGAAGAGGTAGGGCCGGAGCTTCTTGAGGGCCCACACTACGGCGAAGGCCTCCCGCGTGATGGTGCTCCAGCGCTGTTCTCGGGCCAGCAGGCGTCGGCTGATGAAGGCCACTGGCTGATCGGCTCCCTCAGGGTTGAGTTGGGAGAGGACGGCCCCAACGCCATGATCTGAGGCGTCTGTTGTACAATGAATTCCCGGCTGTAGTCGGGGGCCTTGAGCACGGGGGCGGTGCACATGGCGGACTTCAACTTATCAAAGGCCGCCTGACATTCAGGAGTCCAGTTGACTGTCTTGGGGTTCTTTTTGGACGTGAGTTCTGTGAGGGGCCCCACAATGCTGCCATAGTCTTTTACGAAGCGCCAGTAGTACCCGGTGAGCCCCATGAAGGATCGGACCTCTGTTTGGGTGACCGGGGGCTCCCAGGCCTGGATGGCGGCAATCTTGAGCTGGAGGGGGGCCACCAGGCCACTTCCCACCTGGTGCCCCAGGTAGGTCACGGACCCTTGGCCGATCTGGCACTTGCTGGCCTTGATGGTGAGCCCGGCCTGCCGGAGGGTGTTCAGGACCTCCCGGAGGTGGTGGAGGTGTTCGGCCCAGTGGCGACTGTACACAGCAATATCGTCCAGATAGGCGGCGCTGAATTCCTCGAGCCCCGCCAGTACCTTGTTCACGAGTCTCTTGAAGGTGGCGGGGGCGTTTTTCATTCCGAATGGCATCACCTTGAAGTGATAGTGGCCATCCGGGGTAGAGAAGGTGGATCGCTCCTGGGCCCCTGGGGTGAGGCCGATCTGCCAATAGCCCGCTGTCAAGTCGAAGATGCTCAGGTAGCGGGCGGCCCCCATGCGGTCAATGAGCTCATCTGCCCGGGGAATGGGATGAGCGTCGGTCCTGGTGACGGCGTTCAGACCTCGATAGTCCACACAGAACCTGAGCTCGGGGGCGACGCCCGGGGCGGCGGCCTTGGGGACCAGCACGACCGGGCTGGCCCAGGGGCTGTCGGACGGCTCGATCACTCCCAAAGCCAGCATCTTGGAGACCTCCGACTGGATGCAGGCGCGTACTCGATCAGGTACCCTGTACGCCCTGTGTCGGATAGGGGGGCTATCCCCGGTGTCAACGTCGTGGAGGCACCAGGGGGTGACCCCAGGGATGAGGGAGAATAGGTCAGCAAATTGGAGTAGCAGTTCTTGACAGTCTTGGCGTTGCGCTGGGGACGGGGCATCGGAGAGGTGGACTCCCTCCACGGAGCCGTCCTTCTCAAGCGTTTTCAGAAGATCAGGGAGGGGCTCGGAGTCTTCTTCAGCCCCACTGTCGGTAGCCATCAGGAGGCTAAGTTCAGAGCGCACAAAGTGGGGCTTGAGTCTATTGGCGTGGAGGACACGTAGGGGGTTTCGGGGTGACTCCATGTCTACCAGGTAGGTGACGGGTCCCTTGCGCTCCACCACTTTGAAGGGTCCCATCCATTTGTCCTGGAGGGCGCAAGGTTCAACCGGGGACATCACCCAGACCTGTTGTCCCGGCTCGAACTCGATGGATGAGGCATGCTGATCATACCAGCGCTTCATGTCTTCTTGGTTGGCTTCGAGGTTGGCCTTGGCAAGTTCCCTGAACCGCCGGGTCTGGTTACGGACGGTCAAGAGTTACTTGTATACATCAGGAGGAGTCTTCTGAGGGGCCACCTCCCACCCTTCTTTGACCAGGCTGAGGGGGCCCCGGACGGGGTGTCCATACAATAGTTCGAACGGACTGAAGCCCAGGGATTTCTGGGGGACTTCTCTGTAAGCGAACAGGAGGCACGGGAGCAGCACGTCCCATTGGCGACATAAGGGTTCTTCCAGGCCCATGATCATCCCCTTGAGAGTGCGGTTAAATCGTTCTACTAGTCCGTTCCCTTGCGGGTGATAGGGCGTCGTGAATTTGTAGGTGACCCCACACTGTTGCCATAGGGACTTCATGTACTTGGAGATAACGTTCGTGCCCCTGTCACTGACGACTTCTCGGGGGAAGCCCACCCGCGAGAAGATCCCCATCAGGGCTCGGCCCACCACAGGCGCCGTCACGGTCCGGAGAGGTATGGCCTCGGGATAGCGGGTGGCATGGTCCACCAGGACAAGTATGAATCGGTGTCCCTGTGCTGTCCGGGGCTCCAGGGGCCCCACAATGTCGATTTCCACCCACTCAAAGGGGGTGGTGACGGTGGGAAAGGGTTCCAGGGGGACTTTGAGTTTTCGACCGCTCTTCCCGCTGGCCTGGCAGGTGGGGCAGGCTGGCAGTGGTTTACTACATCGTTCCACATCTTCGGCCAGTAGAAGTGGGTCACCAGGCGGCTGTACGTCTTGTCCTGCCCAATGTGCCCGGCAAGAGGCACATCGTGTGCCAAGTTCAATAGGAAGTCTCTGAATCGGAGGGGGACCACCAGCACCCGGCTGGCTCCCAGCACAGCGATCTTTTGCTCACTGTAGAGCAGCTCGTTGTCCCAGTAAATCCAGTGGGCCCCCGAGGTATCTCCTGCGCTCTGGGCTAGGGCCTGTTGTCGGAGTCCCTTGAGGGAGGGACACGCTCTTTGTTCCTGGCGGAATTGTTCCTGAGTGGGGCCACCCTCTTGACGCCACTGGGCTAGCTCTGGGATGTCTCGGAGTTGATCAGGTTCTTCGTTCCCGGACCCCGGGGGACCAGGCTCAGGGGTTGTTTCTTCTGTGACTATCGGCGGAGGAGGTTCAGGCCACTCTGGTTCCTCTGGGCTGGAGATGGCGCGGGCGGCCATGGACCGGGTCGTTACACAGACCCATTCAGGGAGACCAAGCATCCCCAGGTGCTAGCTCCGCTCAACGGCTGACCAGGGGGAGCTCTCGAGGTCGTTCCCCAGAAGGCAGTCCACTGGGGCATTGTCGCGGACAGTCACTTTTAGCATGCCGGACACCCCTCCCCACTCAAAGGGGACGCAGGCCATCTGGCACAGTCTTTCAGAGTTGTCGGCCAACCACACTGGACAAAGTACATTGGGTAGGATCTGGTCAGGGGTCACCAGATGGCAGCGGACTGCGGTCATACTGGCCCCTGTGTCACGGAGGGCTTCAGCCCGGCGTCCATTGATGGTGACCCACTGGCTGTATTTCTGCGTGTTGGCGGGGATGGGTGCCCGCGGGACCATGCCTATCTCCCATAGACAGACCAGGACATGGCGGCGGGTTCCCACCTGGGCTGGTACGGCTCGTACTCTTCGGCGTCTTCTTGGGCCGGCTCTTCTCCCAGGGCAGCGGCGGCGACCTGGCGGTTCATGGGGCTCTGATTTTTCGGGCAGTTGGGGTCATTGGCGTAGTGACCGGGTCGCTGGCATCTGTGGCAGGTAACGTTGGAGCGGAACCCTGGTCACGTTGGAGGGCTTCCTCTTCCGGGCGGGGGGTTGCTAGTGGAGGGCACCGTGACGGTGTCCCTGCCCCGACCCTGGGCTCCTCCTCCCCCCCGGGGGCGGTGGGGCCCTTGGGAGGCTCTGTTCTGTTCGCTGGGCCAGCTCCGAGGGACTCGGGTGCTCTCGGTCTGCTTCGATGGCGAGTTTCCGAGGTTCAGTCAGTTTACTATCAAGGAGGTGCTGTCTTAGTTCGACGAAGCAATTATTGGAGAGGTGCTCCCATACAATAAGGTCAAACAATTGCTCGTAGGTGGTGACCTGGCTGCCCTTGATCCACCCCTCGAAGGCTCGGCTAAAAAAGTTCACGTACTCCACCCAGGTGGTACCCGGGATTCGTTTGCAGTCTCGAAACCTCTGGCGGTACATCTCGGGCGTGAGCCCATAGCGAGTGAGGAGGGCGGCCTTCATGTGGTCGTAGGATGTCATCTGGTGGTCAGGGAGTTGCAGCAGGGCGTCTCGCCCTTCATTGACGAATCTCCCCCATAACCCGGCTCCCCAGTCACTCCGTGGGATTCGATGGGAGGTCATTGTTACCTCGTAGGTTTTAAACCATTGCTGGATATCATCGTTCCGGTAGTATTCCCTGACGACATCCTTGGGGATGTGGACCTTGGGGTCCGTAGGGGCAGTGGGGCTCTGGTGCCCGGAGACTCCGAGGTCTTTGTGCTGCAGCCGAATTTCTAGCTCCTTCAATTTGCGCTCATGTTCGTAGGCTAGTCTTTTCTCTTCCAGCTCCCTCCGGCTCTTTTTCTCTTCTCGACCTCCCTGAGCCGTAAGTGTTCCAGGGTTATTTTTTGTTCTGCCAATTTGAGTTCTCCATCTATGCGGAGTCGAGCCAGCTCCAATTCGCCGGCTTTTCTCCCGTTCTCGAGCCTCCTCGGACGAGAGGCCCGATCTTCTTTAGTCCACAGGGGTGGTACTTGCTTCGGTGGTCTCGAGGCTTTGATTTTGGGGTGGGGATGCTTCCGTCTCCACCCAAGATTCTAAGGCATGTTTGAGGTCATCTTTCGTGCTCAGTCCCGTGGTAGCAATGCCCAGTTCTATACAGAATTATTTTAGTTCTTTGTGGCTGTACTCTTCCAGCTTTTCCATCAGAAATTTTTCTGTTGTTCCACTTTCCTTTGTTGTCATGGTGGCTGTGGCTGTGTGTCGTGGGGTGAGTTACTCTCTGTACGATTATGCGTCGGTTCGGATTGCGCCGCTGGCCACCAATGTTAGACGGGGACCCGGAGGGTCGGCCGAGCACAGGGGGAGAGGCCTCCGGCGAGGGCCCTCTCCGGTAATCGTACAGACAGGTAACTTCCCCCCCACAGATAGACACCACACAGAGATGAGTTCTGCACACTTTTATATATCTTTTAGGCAAGGTGTTGAGCGGTACAGTGGGACCAGGATACGGGGATCCCGTCAATTCTAGTCTCTTTGGGGGAAAAGGGGTAGCGGGACAGTTTGAATACCGGTCTGGTACAGAAGCAGCAAAAGGTGGAGCTCACAATCCTCGAGCTGGAGGGTTCATAAGGAGGGGCCGCGGCAGCGCCTGCAGGCCTGGTAGATGGTTCACGACGAGGAGGGCCGCGGCAGCGCCAGCAGGCCTTGAAGATGGTTCATGACGAGGAGGGCCGCGGCAGCGCCAGCAGGCCTTGAAGATGGTTCACGACGAGGAGGGCCGCGGCAGCGCCAGCAGGCCTTGAAGATGGTTCACGACGAGGAGGGCCGCGGCAGCGCCAGCAGGCCTTGACGATGGTTCACGACGAGGAGGGCCGCGGCAGCGCCAGCAGGCCTTGAAGATGGTTTACGACGAGGAGGGCCGCGGCAGCGCCAGCAGGACTTGAAGATGGTTCACAAAGATGAGCCGCGGCAGCGCCAGCAGGCCTCCAAGGATGAGTTCGTCTCGGTGTCTCTCGACTCCAGGATACAACTGCCTTCCTGCTCTGGAGCTGCCCCAGTTATAGGTCTGGCGCCCTTTGATGTCCGGACCCTCGCACTTGGAGGTCGGGAGGTCCAGGATGAGGGAGTCCAGACACCCAGCAGGGGGGTGGAGCCAGCGCCCAGGGAGGCTGGGGGCGATCGACACCTGGCGGAGGGGAGCCATCGACACTCCTCCTTCCATTGACCCGCCAAGTGGTCTCTTCACCCCCTGGGAGGATGGTGGTGCCTCGATGTCGGGGCCTGCCTGGGCCCGAGGCCGAGGTCGACCCGAGGCCACGTGGCCTGGTCGTGTAGTGTCCAAAATGGTGGCTGGGCCGGGTACAGTGGTTCTGGAAGGGGCCCGGGCCAGCCAATACTGGAGTGTTCAGGAGCTGGGGTTCCGTCGGGGAAGGGTCGTGGGTTGCCCCGGCGGGTTGTGTTCTTGTCCGGGAAACAGGAGGAGCAGGGGTCCGTGACCCGCCATGCGGGGAGGGATCGGGCCTTCCACGAGGCCTGTCCAACACACAGGGTCCCTTCACTTAAGCTGGGCCCCACCTGTGTTCACAGGGGTACCCCTAGAAGGCAAACTGGCCAGGACACTGATTACAACAGCCCTGCCATCCAGGTCAGGCAAATACCTGAACCTGGCTCCCCAACCCAGGGACGCTACCCTTTGGTCAGATGCCCGGCGAACCAGGACTTCATGAGGGTGCACATAACTAATGTGTTGTGTGACAGTCTGCCTGGCGCAGATCTCACAACCTCCTGTCCAAATTACAGTGCTTGCAGATCCCCCAGGACAGAAGTGACATCACCATGGCCAATCCGTGGCGACTCAGCCCTTCTGGCTGGCCCCTGACCTACTGGTTCCCACGGGGGACTCTTTCCCCCTCTCACCCCTCCGTCTGGACTTCTGCACCCTCCCAACTGGAGCTGCACCACCAGACACCAGAACTACTGGAGCTCTGCTTTCAGAGGCTCCACGTTCTCTAGACACTGGGAAATCCTCCTCAAATGGCCTACAAGTACAGCCTAGGCCCCGTCCTGATGTTCCCTTAAGAAACAATCCAGGCCCTGAGACTGGGATTCTGGCACCTTGGGACAGAACCCACACTCACTCCTTCTCCTCTGAGACAGGACGTGGGCCCCTACACCCCTCCCACTACACTGGGACCTAGCTGGGCTACACTGAACCTCTTCCATCACCCAGGACTGGAAGATACCTGAGCCACTCTTATTGGAATCACTCCCCAATGCAAGCTCCTTATTTCAGAGAACTTACACCCAATCATCCAACAAGTTCCTTATTTCAGAGAACTTGCACCAATCGTCCAGTGCAACACATCACTCATCAACAATCCCCCCACAAGACTGGTGAGACAGCTCCTCACTGCCCCTGAATGTCAACCTGTCCCCCTCTTAAAGGGGAACCAGGTACCACCCTCTGGGAACTGGGAATGGGACTTCATGCACTGGACACACTTCTGCTGCCACCACTCGATCCCACCCTTACTGGTTTATCTAGACAACTCACACTGCACTTAGGGAATAATCTACCCTCCCGAGGTAGTTACTCTATACCAATTAAGTCCCCACGGTAGGCCAACCTAAGAACTAGCAGACAGCACAGGGGCAGGCACTCCTTCAGCATCAGGCCAATCCAAGAACCCGCAGCATGGTCCAATGGCAGTCTATCCTTCAGCTTCAGGGCAACCAAATAGCAGTCTGCACAAGGGCAGTCTCTCCTTCAGATTCTCTGGTTTCTGTCCTTGGCAGGACATCCAACTCATAGTGCACAAGAAACACATTTCCAAGGAAATTACACTTAAAACAAACTTAGACACAATAATCCCTTTCCATGTGACTATCTAAAATGCAGAGTTTTGTAATGCAGCCAGTTGTTGCTGTGGCACTGCGCAAACGCAAGTCCTATCCTCCCCGCTGGCAACCAATGTTAGAAGTGGGATCTCTGGTTGGCTAAGGCTTGCGTCAAAGCCAAGCAGAGACCACCACTGTAGTCAGGGCAAGGGAGTTACACGCCAAAGATAAAGCCGCGGAAGTCATCTGCGGCGTTCCCCAGGGCTCCTCGCTCAGCCCCACCCTCTTCAACGTCTACATGAGCCCCCTTGCGTCCATCGCACGCCTACACAACCTCAACATCATCTCCTACGCCGAGGACACCCAGCTGATCCTCTCCCTGACCAACGACCCCGCCGCCGCCAGAACCAACCTCCACGAAGGGATGAAAGACGTAGCCGAGTGGATGACGACCAGCCGCCTGAAACTGAACTCAGACAAGACGGAAGTCCTCATCCTGGGTTCCTCGCCCTCCGCCTGGGACGACTCCTGGTGGCCCCCCGCCCTGGGCACCGCACCCAAACCGACAGACCACGCACGCAACCTGGGCTTCATCCTGGACTCCACCCTCTCCATGACCAGACAAGTCAACGCCGTCTCCGCGTCCTGTTTCAACATCCTGCGCATGCTACGGAAGATCTTCCGGTGGATCCCCACCGAGACCAGGAAGACGGTCACCCAGGCCCTCGTCACCAGCCGACTGGACTACGGCAACGCCCTCTATGCCGGAACCACCGCCAAGCTCCAGAAGAGACTCCAGCGGATCCAGAGCGCCTCAGCCAGACTCATCCTCGACATCCCCCGACGCAGCCACATCTCCAGACATCTGAGAGACCTGCACTGGCTCCCCATCAACAAGAGAATCACCTTCCGTCTCCTCACCCACGCACACAAATCCCTACACGACCAAGGCCCGAGCTACCTCAACTTCTACGCTCCCAAACGCCACCTCCGATCGACCAACCACGTCCTCGCCGCCGTCCCCCGCATCCGAAGAGCGAGAACAGGAGGAAGGTCCTTCTCCTACCTGGCCGCCAAGACCTGGAACACCCTCCCGACCGACCTTCGCCTGACCCAAGACCACCTCTCCTTCAGGAAGAAGCTCAAGACCTGGCTGTTCGAGCAGTAGCGGCACCCCACCGCCCCCCCCCCCCCAAGCGCCTTGGTACCCTCCGGGTGAGTAGTGCGCTCTATAAATGCCTTGATTGATTGATTGATTGATTGATAAACCCTGCTCACCCCCTTGGTAGCTTTGCTCATCCCGGAGGCGATGTGTAAAGCATTTGTGCACACACACAGCAACAACATCCCAGGCACACTTCAAAAGGAACTCCACACAAGGTTATATCAATTCAATTCAATATCACATTATTCAGTTACATACATAACCATATAAGTACATAAAAACATGATAAAATTATTAGGGGACATCTAAAAATATTTTCAATAGAATAATTGACCGGGTACATACACATTATTTCATTTCTCTTTTTGTTACATCATGATAGATTTCCTACACTTAAAAATATTCTTTAAAAAAGTAGTTACAGAAGCTAACACACATTCTGTCTCTAGCTGTTGTAGGGCCATGAATGCTGGGCGACATTGCCTCATGTCATAAGATTTTAAAACAGGGATAATCCATAATTTCCTCTATCCAGAGTAAAATGTACAAAAAATACAACGTGTATAGTTGATTGACTAGAGGTATTATCGCATGGGCATTTACACAGTTCTTTTGACCAGCTGTTTACGTCAGGAAATCTTAGTGATCTGTGCAAGATGCCCAGGCGGAAACGCATTAGTAAAAATCACATGTTATCAACCCTAAGGGGTCGATTACGATGGCGGACGGAAGGACGACCGTCAGCCTGGGGTAGGCGGAAAATGCTTTTTACAGTCCGCAAGCCGCGGATAGTCCGTCCACCATATTAGGATGTGAAGCACTGCCGAATTTCCATACGCCTCGGAAGAACGTGATCCGCCGCGTAAATACACCCGACCCCGCGGCGAACGTAACCAATCCAAAGACACCGCCATACGGAAGGACGTCTCGACCATCCTCATAATCCCAATGGCGGAAACCACACAGCAAATCGCTGCGGAAAATCCAGCAGCCCAAACACGGCAGAACCACCACAGCTGAGAGGCAAAACATTGCAGAGAGACCCACCACAGTCAGATCACCGTCATAGACCCAGCTCTACACGCATTCCCGGTACTTTCGTGCTCCACCACCAGCAAGTCATAGACCGTCGCCGACGTCGATGCAGGTACGCAAACACACAACACACACACCACGCACGTGTCGAAGCCCCTGCCCACAACAGAACCCCAGGTCTGGACAGGAACACACATACATGCCCCCCCAGGAAAACCAGCCGGGCACAACTCACCCCACGCACCCAGAACACACACGCACTGCGAACAAACAACCACACCACATAAAACAAAACGTAGTGGAGCAGACGACGGAAACCATGCCCACAATCAACTAGGCAGGCAGGAATGGCTAGGCCACACAGCTCACAGGCCCACATACACACACCAACACACAAGGCATACACACATATGGAGACATGCTGCCCACACTCAGGCTAATCCCACACCTACCCCACTAACAGACAGGAGCCCATACACCACACACCACCAAAAACAACCCTGCTGCACACACATCAACAACCAACACACACACGATGAGCCCTGACATGTTGACTGACAAACCCACTGGGTAGCCACAAATCATGAGTGTGACACATGCACCATATGAAAAACATCCACATCACCTGCAGTGCATGGGAAGCCACTGTTGTCCCAAAATAAGCCTCAGAGTGCCTCCCCCACCCTTACACAGTCCACAGCCATAGTGTAATGACTGTCACCCTTGCCAGACTAAAGGATACAGTGCTGGGCAATGGTTATGTGAAAGTGGCAGACACAACATGTACGACAGCAGCAATATATCAACAATGCAAGGAGACAACCAGGAATGACACAGATGAAACACAACAGAGGATTAACTTGCTTCATTGCACAGCACAGAGGTTGACTTTGTGAGTAGCCAGGGGCATGCACACAGGATAGAACAGAGCAGGTACATCTGAGGCAGCACATGAGAGGGGCAAAGTGCATCAACAGTCCATAGTAGAGAACAGAGCAGATCCATCTGAAGCAGCAGATGATAGGGCACAATGCAGCATCAGAACAGCAACAGGGCAGTGTTGACAACAGAGCAGGTACATCTGAGGCAGCACATGAGAGGGGCAAAGTGCATCAACAGTCCATGGTACAGAACAGAGCAGGTCCATCTGAGGGAGCACATGAGAGGGGCAAAGTGCATCAACAGTCCATGGTACAGAACAGAGCAGGTCCATCTGAGGCAGCACGTTAGAGGGCACACTGCAGTATCAGAACAGCAACAGAGCAGTGTTCGCAACAGAGCAGGTACATCTGAGACAGCACATGAGAGGGCACAATGCACATGAGAGGGCACAATGCAGCATCGGAACAGCAACAGGACAGTGTTCACAACAGAGCAGATACATCTGAGGCAGCACAAGGACATGTGTTATACAGGCAGTCCCATGGACGATAATATTGCAAGGGTGGTTACAATGAACAGTCCAGACATCAAGTACAATGAGATTTGAGTGATGGAAACTGCTCCTCACAGCACATAATCAGGTGGACTGTGGGACCTCGTAGCTTCGGACACAGTAGCAGGACATGATACAGGAGTGTGAGAAAAAGCCACAGCTCTAGTGACTGACACATGAGCGATAGACCCAGACACACAGGCAGGACCTGATACAGGAGTGTGAGAATCAGCCACAGCTCTAGTGACTGACACATGAGTGATAGACCCAGACACACTGGCAGGACCTGATACAGGAGTGTGAGAAACAGCCACAGCTCTATTGACTGACATATGAGCAATAGACCCTGACACACTGGCAGGACCTGTCCCTGGACAGTTTCCAACAAATACCATGCCAGCATCTGCCCTCTGCATCATGTGTAATGGGGATGCAACAACAGTGTACTCCTTCCTCTGCTTCACCGGGGTGTGGATGGGAGTAGAGGTATGCGGGGACTCTACCTCTGACACGTGTGGTTTACGTTCCTTCACCAACACCAGCTTCAGGGAACGCATGGGTGATGGATGCCTGTCCTTGGTGGATGTTCTGACCATGGGAGACGCCTTGGCCCTGGGAGGTGCCTTCTCCCTTGGAGGTGCCTTGGCCGTGGGAGATGCCTTGGCCTTAGGAGGAGTCATGTCTTCGGACTGTGCCTTTTCCGTGGGCGGTGCTCTGTCCCTGGGAGGTGCCCTGTCCATTGAAGGTGCCCTGTTATGTTATGTTATGTTATGTTATGTTATCTCGGGGTTTTATATAGCGTACGGCTACTCAGAAGAGTGTCCCGACGCTTTGAATTGCACACAGTCTCATAACACAACAAGGAGAAAAAATAGAAACAGAGCAAGAGAAAACCTAATAGGGCCAGGAACTAAGAAGTAAAAAGCCAAGTTTTGAGCCCCTTCCTAAAAGTTAACAGGTTAGGGGAGCTGCGCAGGGACACAGGCAGTTTATTCCACAACTGGGGCGCTAGTAGTTTAAAAGAACGGCCTCCGATGCGGGCTCTCTTGACACGGGGAACCGTAGCAAGAAACAAGGCTCCTGATCTGAGCGGCCTGGCAGGGTGGTAAAATGTTAGCCTTTTCTGAAGGTATTTTGCTCCGGAGGAATGCAAGGCTTTGTATGCCAGAGTGAGGGTCTTAAAAATAATCCGCTTCCGGACAGGAAGCCAGTGTAGAGCCTCCAGAAGACCCGAGGCTCTAGCACGGCGAGAAAGTCCATAGATGGCGCGTGCTGCCGAGTTCTGGACAACCTGTAACCGTTGGAGCAGGTATTCTGGCAGGCCGAGATAAAGGACGTTGGAATAGTCAATTCTCGAACCTATAAACGCCTGCACCGTGATCTTCCTGTGTTCCTCCGATAACAGGGGAAGGAACTTGCGTAACATCCGGAGCAGTCCAAAGCAGGTGCCAGTGAGCCCGATTACCTGTGAACGTAGTGTGAGGCCATTGTCGATCTTGATCCCAAGGTTTTTTGCCACCTGGGACGAACTTGCTGGTGGAAACATGTTCTCAGGCCACCACACTTTCCAGTCCGGATCCGAACTGCATCCAAAAAAGAGGACCTCGGACTTATCCGAGTTGCACTTGAGGCTGTGATGTTGGAACCACTGAAACACAGCCTCAAGGCAACCCTGGATCCTACCTCCATCGAAGTCCGCCCCCCTCTCACAGGTGAAGAGGAGCTGGGTGTCATCGGCATAGGAAACGATCTGAGCCCCGAAAGACTCCGCCAGTGCCGCCAAAGGGGTCATAAAGATGTTAAAAAGAGTAGGGCTCAATACTGAGCCCTGAGGAACTCCGACACCCAATAGCGACATCTCGGCGGAGCAATCAGAAGCCCAGACCCTGTCCTTTGTAGGGGCCCGGTCCTTGGGAGTGGCCCTGTCCTTGGGAGGTACCCTGTCCTTGGGAGGTGCCCTGTCCTTTGTAGGGGCCCGGTCCTTGGGAGAGGCCCTGTCTTTGGGAGGTACCCTGTCCTTTGTAGGGGCCCAGTCCTTAGGAGTGGCCCCGTCCTTGGAAGGTACCTGCTCCTTGGGAGGAGCCGTGTCCGTGGGTGGTGTCCTGTCCTTTGCGGATGCCCTGTCCTTGGTCTGTGCCTTGTCCATGAGATGTGCCTTGCCCTTAGGAGTACCTTTTGAGGGGGATGCCTGTGTGCCCTGTGAATCCGTATCCCCATCACCCCATGAGGGTCCTGTGTGTCATCTCCAGGGTAGCTGATGTTGTGTTCTGTGAAAGATTACCCTTTCCTAGGGGATGGTGTCTGTGGCCTCCGTTGCCTGCCTTGCTGCCTGTGCCTGATTCTAGTGCAATACCCTAAAAATGAGGCATGTTCAGAAATGTCACTCTCCCCTGAGGCAGTAAGTGGTGTCTATGGGGGATCTGAAGTAGAACCTTGTCCAAGGGACTGTTGAATGGCTGCAGACACTGTGTTAGATAAGGACTGTACTGTTCTGTGGAGGCCAGCAACATCACCATGCATCCCCTCCATGAATGCTACCACCTGCCCCAACTTCCTATTGTGGTCCAGGAATGCATTTATCATGTTTGTCTGCCCTACACACAGCTGTCGGAGCAAATTAACTGCCTCAGCACTAAGGGCAGTTTGTGTCATATGGGCAGGGGCCTGCACCAAAGGCCACTCTGCGGCCCCTACTATGGCGAGCACGAGCAGTACTTGTTGCTGTTGGTGGCAGTGTGGGCCCAGTTTGCTGTGTACCGATTGAAGGTGTAGATTGTCCACTCCCTGTGTCTACCATTAGTGATGACTCATCACCGCTGTCTGAAGATTAGGACGATGGTGTCTCCACATGTGAGTCCTCGGGGATAGTTCTGTTCCCCTCTCCGGGGCTGCTCTCTTCCGTCTCAGTCTGCGTTTGTGTGATCTCTGATCCGGATGCATTGCCACCACTTACCTCCGTTGTTTGTCTGTCAGTGACCTCGTCCAAAGCTGAAAGAGAGAGATAAGAGGTATACCTAAGTGCCACACTCACGTACTGCAAACCACATAATCCAAACTTCCTTGACTGCTGAACATCATGACGCACCCATCCTGCACATGAACCACCCCTACCAGACATCGTCATGTCTAAGAATTAGTGGGCCCTGTGGCACATGTACATGAAAGAAACAGGGCAAATGCATGCAGACCACCACACAGGTGATGCCATGGGACCACAGACCTGAATGGCATGTCCTGGGCCCCTGCACTACAATGCAACTGGATTGCCCAGCTGGCTGACATGGATGCTAACTCTCACTCCGCTGATGCCACCAACATGCAATAGCAGCACACCATATACACCACGGATGCTACTACTGTGTCTGACCAGGAATACATGCATGCGATCCCATGTCACAAACCCATTCAGTGTGCTTACCGCTAGTTTGCTGCTGCTCCCCTCTCAACCATGCGGACAGGTCAGGATGTGTCACAGCTATGATACATAGCATTAGAGGGGTCATGGTACATCGTGCAAGCCGGCCTGATCTGTGAATCAGCCACGGTGTCATCTCCGCCACATTCTTGCTGAGCCTGGAGATGTCGTCCTACCGCTTGTGGCAGTGTGTGTGTCGCCTGTTGCACACGCCCACTGCCCGTACATCATGTGCTATGGCCCTCCACACGGCCTTGCGATGGTGCAGCTTGACCTAACATAATGGGAGACATGAGGGGGCAAGTTAGTGAACAGTTGGCCGTTCACACAGATAGAAGGTACAGGTATCTGTCAGCAGCCATGCACAGTACAACATATGTGACTGACAGGTCAATATGGCATTAGTCCATCATGGAAAGCAGGTAAGGTACACACCCACAAGATAGCTGTGATCGGTCGTGACCCAGCACAGCCACAAGACTACACATGTCATGTTTGTGACCCCTCAAAAATAACACTTCGCAGCATAGAGGTCAATCAGTCAGTGACAGAACCAGGAACACATCACAGCGTGCTTGGCTTGCTGGGGCATACCAACACTGCCTCCCACAGAACACTGCCCAGATTGCAGAGGCCAGGAGTCAGGGACCACCTCATGCAAACCAACATATCCCCCACTGCACTTACCACCTGTCCTGGGGCACCGTAGAGCCGTTCATAGTGGTGGAGCACACCGTCCACAAGGACCTCCAGCTCCTCTGCACTGAAGGGACAGGACCGGATCTGTCCAACTCTCGCCATGGCAAGGTCAAGGACACCAGTACAACAGCAGCTGTTGGTGGAGTGGGCAGCAGCAGCAGGTAGAAGTGATGGGTGCAGGCAGCAGTGGCTGGAAGCAGTGGATGTGTGGTGCTCAAACTCACACATTTATAGGGCCCTGAGATGATATCAGTGGCACACGTCTGCAGCAATTGGTGTTCCTGGGCTGCCTCATACAAAATGAGCCAATGTCTGGCCCCGCTGTGGAGGTGCACGGCTTCCGCTTTTTTGGACTTCACTTACGCGTCCCACGGTACCTGTTTCCATTGGCTGCATATGCAAGGACCATCACGGTCACACACCACCAACCGCATGTGCGCGCTACCGCATCATTTGAAAATCATCACTCGCTGGCATCGCAATGGCAGAGCACGCATTCCGCAGGGGCGGGGCAGGCTATCAGATACATTTGGAAATGGCAGTTGGTATCCCCCCATTCAGTCACAAAGCGGCACCCACTGCCGGGCACCCACCGCCGGGCGGTTACCCACCACCTGGACCCGGCGGTGGGTAACCGCCCATGGCCATCCATGCCACGGTAGCATCAATACACATAGCGGCACCCACCGCCCGGACCCGGTGCTGGGTGCCACTATGTGACTGAATGGGGGGATACCAACTGCCATTTCCACTTGCACATTCAAATTTATCTGTTAGCCTGCCCCGCCCCTGTGGAATCCGTGCTCCGCCATTGCGATGCCAGCGAGGGATGATGTTCAAATGATGCACCATTGTGGTAGTGCGCACCTGCGGTTGGCGGTGTGTGACCGTGATGGACCTTGCCCATGCAGCCAATGGTACGCACAATTGCAGTAGCAAGGATCATTTTCTGTGATGGCGGACGGCATGCCCTGAAGTGGTGTGTAGACACACTGCATGTCTCTGCACACCTCTAATGATAATAGTTGTACATGTGTGTCAGGACATGTCCGGAATGCCTCAAAACTCATCATGTTCTGTCAATGGCCCATGTCCACGTGTCAACATGTCCATTTGTTGCATGCGTGAGCATACTATTGACATTGCCAGTGGTTGATAAGGAGAGTGATGTGTGCTCAAGTTGCGTCAGATGTGCATGGCAATGTGGTGACATCTTGGTTTTGAGGTCACATGTTTCAAAGTGTACACATCTACAAAGTCCATTAAGGCTGTGTACCCACAGTTTGATCCAGTTGTGAGTGTGTGTTTTGTGTGTGCAAGAAGCAATGATGGGGGATACATGCATTCTGTGTATGAGTCTGTTGTATGTCAATGCCTGTCATGTGAGCATGCACAGCATTGTTGGTGGTGTCATGGGTGCATGAAGACAAGAGGGGTGTTTTCCAGGTTCGTGTTTTGAGTGCACATCCATGTGTGTCTTTGGGATTGCTTGTCCACACATGGGCCCTCTGTCATGTGATGTTGGCTGTTCTTGCAACATGTGTGCACGTACCATTGTACATATTTGCACACAGGATGTTGATTGTGGGTGAACATTGTGTATGTAGTTGGCTGTAGTGCCTTATATTTCTGTCACGTCACACATACAATCAGTGTCTGCAACATGGATTATTTGTGGTGGTTGGTCAAGATGTGATAGTGTGGTTCAGCTGTGCCGTGTTGTTCAATTGACATCTGCTCCCATCTACTCCCACACAGAAGGGCTCCAATGGTGCATTGACCATACATCGTGCTAGAGGACATGGTTGGAGAGGAGGTGATCTTCAAATTCCGGCTTGAGCGACCGACATTGCAGGACCTTGTAGCACAATTGGCACTGCACCTGCAGCCATGAAGGCCATATCCATGAGCAATTACACCCACAGTAAAGGTGATGGCGGCACTTCACTTCTTTGCTTTGGGCACATTCCAGTTCACAGTTGGTCATGCTGGGGGATGTCCCAATCCATGTTTAGCATGGTACTGCGGGATGTGCTGGAAGCCATTATGCGTTACAAGGATGAGTACATCTATTTCCCATGTCCGGCAGAGTTGGCAGCAGTGAAAGGGGACTTCTATGCCCTGGCCCAGATTCCACACGTAGTGGGTGTCATTGATAGGACACATATTGGTCTAGTTCCACCCCAGGCACGTAAACCCATCTATCGCAATCAGAAGCACTACCATTCAATCAATGTGCAAGTGGTGTGCCTGGCTGACAACATCATCTCCCATGTGTGTGCCAGATTTCTGGGATCCGCACATGACTCCCACATCCTGCAGAGCAGCATTGTCCCCCACCTGATGGCTAATCTCCATCAAGATCGTGCGTGGCTTGAAGGTGAGTGTGCTGTGATGACTACTGTGATGTATGTGGGCCATGCTGTTCCCATCAGTACTCGTACTGATGTATGTGTCTGTCATCCCCCCACCTAGGTGACTCTGCGTACCCAAACTGCCCGTGGCTGCTGAGCCCCCTACGGAATCCAACTACCTCAGGTGAAATGCACTACAATGAGGCCCATGGGAAGACACGTCGGGTGGTGGAACGTACATTTGGATTGCTGAAGTCTAGGTTTTGCTGCCTGGATAAAACCTGAGGGGCCCTGTCATACTCACCCGGCAAAGTATGCTAAATCGTGGTTGCCTGCTGCATGCTCCACAACCTGGCCTTGCGCAAGAATATTGAAGTGATCCTGGACCCTGTAGACCAACAGGATGCTCTGCCTCCCATCCCACCCATGTCCAGTGATGAGGATAGTGGGGAGGAAGAAGGTGTGGACCAGAGGCGTCAGCTCATTGACCGCTACTTTCCTTGAATGTGAGTATGTACGTCTTGTGCTGCTGTTCAATGCGCGATATATGTTTGCTGGTGATGGGTGGATGTGGTGTGTGAATGCTGCCTGTTCTGGTATGTTCTGTTTGCAAATGGGTGTGGGACATGGTGTACATGCAATGCTCCCTGATGTGTGTCCTGTGATCTGCTTAATTTGTGATGAGTGTGGTTTGTGGGATGTTGCAGTACGGTGTGGTGTGATGGGTGTGATTCAGTTTCCTGACCTGTGCTTGTTGTTCTCTCATTATCCCTAGGTCACTCCCACAGAGCCATGATTCCGAACAACATTGATCCCTGCACCTGGTAATGACAACAACTAAGACACACCTGTGTTTAAAACATGGAGGTCACACAACCCTGAGTGTTTCCATGGTGTTTATTTACAGGGGGTGGATTTGTGTTAGTACATATTTACAAAATGGTGGTGGAGGGGAAGAGTGAGTTGAAGGTCATGTCAGATGATCCCACCGTGCAGACACCACATTGTGTGGTGTAAACCTAGTCCAACAGACTTGTGCCAATGCTTGGCAATGTGGGGCAAGATAGTTCACAGAGTGAATGCCAGGCTCAATCCAGGGTGAAGTCAGTGCCAGCTCCTCTTCTGGCGGTTGGCTGGTGCATTGCCACTGCTCTGTCCTGGATCCAGCCTCGGACGGCCCCTCCGTCTTCGAGCTGGAGTGGACCCAGCTGTGGGGGCAGCTTGTTCGGGGGACACCTCCCTGTCAGTGGCCTCAGGTGATGGTGGTGGTGTCCTGTCCCGCTGGCCACTTGGGGGAGGGGGAGGTGGTGTGTTGCGGGATAACCACTCCCTCCACACAGATGTTTTCTGCCCCATGAGGTCCACCATTTGTCCCATACGGTTGTCCATGGACCTCAACAGCTGGCGAGTCTCAAGTGAGTCTTGGCGTGCCCGGTCCGCCTGTGCCTGCGACCACTCGATCCAGGGTCTCGGTCCCAGGATTGGTTGGGTCTTGTCCCCCACCTGGCCTTGCACCTGCCCTCCTGTCCGGAACCTGTGGCCTCACCTGTGTCCTCACCCGTCCACTCTCCCTGCAAGCCTGTAATGTTCATGGTCCGCCATCGTCTAATGGGTCATGTAGGGTGGCACAGGCAGAACTGGTGGTGGTGGTGGTGGTAGCTGCACAGGTCCCAATGGCAGAAGTTGCTGTGGTTCCACTGGCCAAGGTGGTGGGGGCAGGGATGTCCTGGGAGCCTGATGGCCCTGGCAGTATAGGCGGGCCGGCATCGCTGTCCGCAGCCGAGGTGTCCAGGGAATCATCACCGGAGAGTCCATGCTTTGAGGGGGCGACTGGTGCTGGCGGTTGCTGGGTTCTCCTGCCAGGTCTTGGTCACCTGAGGGACAAAAATTTAAGAATCAATGCTGTGGACATGACAGGTTTGTTGTTGTTACATTTCAATTTTCTAGGGATTCAGGACATGGTTGTTGATTTCATCACATTGGTGTGGTACACAGTACTGGGCCTTATGGTGGTGTGGAAGTGGGAGACAATACTTGAATATGTGTTGTGCTAGTCTGCTATTGTATGGTACCCCTGGTTTCTGTGTAGTTTTGTAGTCATTTTAACATTGTTGCTATGGCTGAGCAATGTGGACTAGGGCATGTTCACCAGGGCTGTGGACAACCTACCTTGCTACTGTACCTGATCTAGTCATTGTCCAAAGAGGCATATGTTCGTCTTTCATTTGGATGGTCTACCTTGCGTTAGGGACAAGCTTTGGACATTGCATATATGTGCCTTGTGTCAGGAAACACATTGTACTTGCTGTTGTGGGTATGTCAAGTCTCACATCATACACAGACTACCTACTACATGGATTGTGTGGACTGCCACCATGTCCAAGATTCCTCTTGCAAGTTCTTTGATCTGTGCAGATGTGACGCTTCTCTTCCATGTGTCCAAGGGTCTGTTATTTGTTGGTACTTCTGTGGACATATGGTACTTGTTTGTTGTTCGACGGATGCAGTATTCAGGCACTGCGTACTCACCTGTCCCATGTTTAATTTCACATTTTAACCATCGAGTCACTACAAAGCCATGTGTTGTGTTGCTCCTCGCTGCCATCATGAGGGTGGAGGGTGCACATTGGAATTTGGAGTACAGACTTCCCCCCCCCACACCCACCCCTCCCTGTGAAGATGGCTGCCTACCTGTAAGTTTGAAGAGGGAGATGCACTGGTCAGCACATGGTGGGGGTACTCCATCTTGGTCTGGGTGGGACAAGGGGGCCTGTTGGGAGTTGTTGTGCTGGCCTCTCACCCACACCCACCCTCCCTGAAGACATGGGGGCCTGTTGGGAGTTGTAGTGCTGGCCTCTCACCCACACCCACCCTCCCTGTAGACATGGGGCCTGTTGGGAGTTGTAGTGCTGGCCTCTCACCCACACCCACACTCCCTGTAGACATGGGGGCCTGTTGGGAGTTGTAGTGCTGGCCTTTCCCCCACACCCACCCTCCCTGTAGACATGGGGGCCTATTTGGAGTTGTAGTGCTGGCCTCTCACCCACACCCACCCTCCCTGTAGACATGGGAGCCTGCTGGGAGTTGTAGTGCTGACCTCTCACCCACACCCACCCTCCCTGTAGACATGGGGGCCTGTTGGGAATTGTAGTGCTGGCCTCCCACCCACCCCACCCTCCCTGTAGACATTGGGGCCTGTTGGGAGTTGTAGTGCTGGCCTCTCACCCACGCCCACCCTCCTGTAGACATGGCGGCCTGTTGGAAATTGTAGTGCTGGCCTCTCACCCACACCCACCCTCCTTGTAGACATGGGGGCCTGTTGGGAGTTGTAGTGCTGGCATCTCACCACACCCACCCTCCCTGTATACATGGGGGCCTGTTGGAAGTTGTAGTGCTGGCCTCTCACACACACCCACCCTCCCTGTAGACATGGGGGCCTGTTGGGAGTTATGGTGTTAGCTGCTTGACCACATGGAAGCCTGGGAGCATAGGAGGCTACATTTGTGGTTGATCTTGGTGGGTGCATTTGAGCCCTGCCGTCACATTGGGTGACTGTGTGGTCCACATGCATGGATTGGATCCTGGGAGATGTGTCTTAGCAGTTGTGCAAGGCAGGACATAACAGTGTGATGGTGGTCATTGGTCTGTACTTACCAGCGTCCACTCCTTCATCTATTCCTTCCAGGCTCTCAGGGTGCAGTGTGGCTAGCACCTTCTCCTCCCATTGGGTGTATGGTATGGGATCCATGGGAGGGCCACCACCAGTGTGGTGTGCCCGCAGGTGGTTCTTGGCCCTGATGCCTTTCACCCTTGCATTGAGTTCATGCCACCACCTCTGGATATCGTGTTTGGTGCATGGCACGGTCCATGAAGCATTCACTCTGGTCACTATCCTGTCCCACATTGTGGTTTTATTTGCCAAGGTGGTCTACTGGACTAAGGTACCGAACAGATGTGGTTCTACACGGATGTTTTCATCCACCATGATCTTTAACTCTCGGTGAACTTGGGGTTTTTCTTGGGGGGCCATGGTGTGTGATGTGCAAGGTGTTGGGGGTGTTGGGTGTGCAGGTGTGTGGTATGTAGGGATGGTGTTGTGGGGGTTGATGTGGTGGGTGTGTTGGTGTGCAGGTTGTATGTGTGTTTGTGTGTGTCTGTTGTGTGTGATGTGTGCCTCTTTCTTGCAGCTGTGATGCAAAGGATTGTGGTAATGGGAGTGAGTACTTTTATACTCTGTGTGGTCGATGTGTCCCAATGTTTTTTGCAGTCAGGTGTTCTGTAGGTGTTGAGACTTGGATGCTCTTGTTTGTGCTGAGGGGGTGTCATTGGGGCGTGTAGTTGTTGGGGGTGGGTGTTCTAGGTAGGTGTGCGTCCTGCTTTTTTGGTTTACTATTTACTTCCGTTCGCCATTTTTGTTTCGGTTTGACGGCAGGGGTGATGTTTGTTTGGTCCTTCTGCAGCCAAGTTCCATTTGTCGATGCTCTTTTTCTGCGGCGGTCATGGACGATGGTGAGTTCCGTTGGGATGGCGAGGTTATCCTAATCGTGCGGGCGGTCCCTCCGCAGGCCTGGCGGAGGTTGGGCCTGTTTCCGCAGGCGTTGCGTCTGCGGCGGACTGTTTTTCTGTGGTATCGTCCACGTGCGGCAGTCTTTGGTGTTATCCGTCCGCCTCGGTCGGTATGTGCTGGCAGAAAAATCCTAATTGCACCGGCGGTTTATCCGTGGTGCGGTTGGGAGTATATTTGCAGTGACCATGGCTGTTGGACCCGTTTCCGTCCACCATCGTAATCAACCTCTAAGTACGGCTGCAATTTAAAAGTTGTTAGTGTGAGGTTATGTGCTTACACTGTTATTTTATTCATTTCCACACATAACCTTTGTTCACTCAAGAAGCTTAAGCATTCATTTTTAAGGTCTTTCCTTGTTATCCTATTCATAGACGGAGGATCATCATAAAAATCTTATTGACCCAAATTATATAAAAAAGATTTGACATATAGCAGCCATCTAACTTGTTTCACCCCATCCAAGCCCTTACAATCTGTTAAAATCCAACGATTGAGCTTCATTTCCTCTATTGTCCATACCCTGTGCCACAACAGGACTGGTTGAATTTTTATGATGTCTTCCAGATATAACAGGCCTAGTTCTCTGTTGCATATGAAAGAGGAGGTACCGTTTAGGACCATCAATAAAAACCTAAGAAACATATTTTCAGCTACCTGAATAGTGCTGACATCCACATGCCCCCATATACCTGCTCTGTAGGAAGCAACAGAGATGCAATTTGCTCTATAAATATTTAGTAATTCCACAGTCGGACGTCTGCCTAAATTCCTGCTAAAATTAGATAGGGCTGATAGGGTCCTTATGTACAGTAATCTCCTTATTTTGACTGCCTCACCCCATGATCCCGTGATGTTTCTAGATTTTAAAGACCCCGGCCCACAATTCATTATAAAGGTTTTGGATGAGTTAATTGTTTGGCCCCTCTCCAACATAAAATTTGTAAAACTATTAACAACACATTGAAGTCCTAGTGATGTACGAGCCATAAGAACCGCATCATCTGCATATATTAATGCGTGAATGGGCAGTTTACCAGCTTTCGGTAAATCCCTGCATTCCTGTTCTATAACCTTATCTAGACTATTTATGTACAGTGTAAAAAGAAAGGGTGCAAGGACACAGCCTTGTCTCACACCACTCCTCACTTTAAAGTGTCTAGTGCATTCCCCCTGCCCTCAATCGAACCCGCTCCTTTGCTGCTAAATATAACTGCCTTAGGATGAAATTAAAACCTCTTCCACACCCATCTCCTCTAAAATCATCCACAATTTATTATGCATCACACAGTTTAACGCCGATGATAGATTGACAAATGCCATGTATAGGGTGCCTTTTTTACTTTACTATACTTATTCATTAAAATGTTAAGATTAAGTCCGAGCTCGATTGTGCCTAGCTTCTTACGGAAGCAATATTGCAGGTCACTTATCACTGCCTGATCCTCCACCCAGCCTTGTAATCTATTCAATATTACTCGACCCACAATTTTCACAATTGAATCCAGCAAGGATATTGGTTGAAAGCAGGTCGGATCAGCGATATCACCTTTTTAAAAAATTGGTACCAAGATGGATTCATACCATGTAGATAGAAAGCCAGCGGAGCCACAAGCATAAAAAACTTGTGTCAACAGTGGGCCCCATAGCACCATGTTCGCTTTGAAAATATCAACAGGGACACCGTCCGGGCCAGCAGCCTTTCCACCCAGACTTGTAGCTATGGCCAGATTTACCTCGCTGAGGTCAAATAACAGTTGTTCCCCTTGGACCTCTGTGGGTTTTGCTTGCTCAGCCTCACCATCTATGATAATTTGAGATCCTAGGTGTGGATCGTTATACAGGGAGGAAAAGTGCTTGATTAACACCTGCTCAGTTATTGCTACCTCAATAGTGGCTCTGTCTTTATCTATCAAGAAAGGGGCATTGACTGCCTTCCAAAAGGTGCCAGAGTCTCTAATAACAGAGGCTTCAAGTAAAGCTGTCCATGCCTCCGTTTTTAGCATGTTTGTTCTCTCTTTTTGGGCACACTTATACTCTGTACGGGCATCTCTGATCTTGTCCTTATTTTTATCTTCCAACTGCAAGGTACTCTTGAGATTCCTGTAAGCCCTGTGCAGTTGTAATCAAACCACCCTTCTTTCCTCAGTTTTCCCTTCTTATTATTGATTTTACCGGTAAGAGCCTTCTTAATATGGTCTGTGATGACAATGAAACCGTTAAGGATTTCCTTACATGTTGAATTCTCATCCAAACGGGCCATTATCTTTTCATTACATTCCGTTACAATCTTACCCATTAATTCGTGTGGATCTATTTTATCCCATGGTAATGCATATCCTTTTTGCCTATATAGAGAGATGTCTCCCAATATGGGATTGGGGCTGTTAGCCCTCATTACTTCTTTCCTAAATAATATAATACCTAGGCTCTGAGGAAAGTGATCGCTTATAGCGATCTTATGGGTACGGAAGTGAGAAATTCTTGAACAGTGCCTGTTGGAAACCAGAATAAAATCTATTGTGGAAAATGTTCCACGACCATTAAATGTAGAACCGAAGTTGACAGGGGGGAACATAAAGTATTAGTAAATCCTAAATTGAGTTTAAACACTATATCATTTAAACTGTCACCATACTTTAAGTGGGTAAATTGAGGGAGAATCGTCTCCATATCATATGCAATACCATAATTCCCGGTTTATGAATGTTAACAAATCCCCAAGTTAAAATCCCCTCCCCAAACTACTAATAAATCCTTACAAGTAGACTCCTGTAACTTTTGAAGATGGCAATATATGGCTTTATAAGCAAAAAAAGTGTCATATGGTTTAGCAAGACCACACAAAGGAGCAAAAAGAATTGAAACACCGGCCTCACTTGGGTCGGTTAGGAAAGCCCTCACTCACCACCTGGTGATGACATGCTTTATCATTTGGCCCCACTAAAGAGGCCGAGTGCCTCTTTAGTGTGCTTCAACGCCAGATCTACTGCGGATCTCCTCAGCTGAAGCATTGGGCTTCCTATTTCTCACAAAAACCTGGCTCAGCCCCATGTCAGCAGCAGATATTGCAATGGCCATCCTAGTGGGCTGCAAGATTGTACACCACAACTTCCTCTGCAAACCAGGAAGATTCATATTTATTTGCAAAGGCACCATTAAATGCACCACATCCATGGACATCGACATCCCATTCACGGAGCACATGTACCTCTACCTACAAAAAATAACAGCTTCACCCTGAAAGGAACCCTTGCTTATCAACCACCTCAACCATGAACCGATTTCAGCAACATCATCACAGACGTCATCACTCCTTTCACTGTCAAGTCCATAGACTTCATATTACTCAATTTCCACCTTGAATATTCCAGAGGCTGACTGGTGTAACGCCCTCAAAACAAACCAGCTCTACACCATCCACAATGTAGACAAGGACATCGCCATCTTTAACAAATAGACCAAGAAATGTGCAAACTCACTTGTGTCCTTCAAAACCAACAGACAAAGAAAAGCAAACAAACAAGCCAACTGGTGCACAGACAAACTCCGGTAATCCAAATACCACTGCAAACATCTAGAAAGAAAATGGAGATCCAACCACAATGACAATGCCAGAACCATCGACATGACTAAACTCAGGTGCTACCACCAACTCCTGAGAGACACAAAATGAAGGACACTAACCGAATGTATTGGCGAGCTCCAACAACTGCAAG
This sequence comes from Lissotriton vulgaris, assembly GCF_964263255.1. Lineage (NCBI taxonomy): Eukaryota > Metazoa > Chordata > Amphibia > Caudata > Salamandridae > Lissotriton > Lissotriton vulgaris. The sequence goes on along the minus strand of NC_141691.1, from coordinate 1,141,392,583 downwards.
GAGATCTTCTTGCGCAACAAAGAATTTACCATCCCGAGGCCGCAGCCAACACCTTCACAGGAATTCTGCAACAGGCTATCTAATTTCTTCCAATGCAAAATAGAAAACTTATTCAGCAACTTCAAACAACAATCTGACCCTAAAGACCTCTTCGCCAACCACCAACTAAGACAAACACCTGACCGTATGGACAATGCTCACCAAAGAAGGCAACACAGCAATCATGGAAATGGTTCACTCCAATGGACCCATGTCCCCACCACATCTACAACATGAGAGAGCCACCAGTCAGCTGCATCTTTACCCATATCATCAACAACTCCCTCAAATCCACCACCTTCCCAGAAGACTGGAAGCAAGCTGCAGTCAACGCTCATGTCAAAAATCTTTCGGCCGACCTCAGTGACATGAGAAATGTCCCACCCCTCTCTCTGCTAAAGTGATGGACAAGGCCATAAACAAACAACTCCCCAACCATTTTGAAATCCACGACCTACTTGACCATGCCCTAATCAGGTTTTCCGAATAACCATAACACAGAAACAGCACTCATCGTAGCCACTGATGACATCCTCAAAATATTAGACCACGGAGAAACCACAGCCCTCATCTTACTTGACCTCTATGCTGCCTTCGATACGGTCTGCCACCTAACCTTCATCCGATCAATGCACAACAAAGTCAACTAAGGACTGGCCCTCAACTGAATTAGCTCCTTCCTCACATGAAGAACACTGTGAGTCAGACTACCACCCTACACATCAGAACCCAAGAATCTGATCTGCAGAGTCTAGCAGGGTTCAGCGCTCGATCCAACGCTGTTCAACATCTACAAGATATTGCTTGCCAACATCGTAAGATGACATGGCATCTCCATTGTATCCTACACTGATGACACTTAACTCACCCTATCTCTGAACGACAAGACCACCACCACCAGAGCCAACTTCTACGACAGCATGATTAGCACAGCAGACTAGATAAGAGCCAACTGCCTGAAATTCAACCCCAACAAGATGGAAGTGAAGATCTTTGGAAACAAGAACTCTCCCTGGGACTCCACCTGGTGGCCATCAGAGCTCGGATCCACACCCATACCAACCAACCACACAAGAAGGCTAGGAAGCATTCTGGACGACAAGCTCATCATGACAGAACAGGTAAATGAGGTCAGCTCCTCCTGCTTCCATATACATTGCATGCTTCACATGTATGCTCTGCAAGATCTTTAAGTGGCTACCCAGGAACACCAGGTGCGCCGTCACACAAGCCCTCATCACAAGCAGATTATGGCAAACCACTCTGCCTCAGGATCTACAACAATCTCCACGACTCCGGAAAATCCAGAATTCTGCATCAAGATGCATCTTTGACCTCTCATGACGTACCCACATGGTACCACATCTCAGAGAGCTCCATTAAACCCCCCCATACACAAACACTACCAATCCAAACTTCTCACACATGCATACAAGGCATTGTACAACATTGGCCCAAAATACCTTAACATCCTCCTTCATTTCCACCAGCTCACCAGACACTTGCACTCAGCCCATTAGCACACACCCCCAGCATCCACAGAAGCAGACAGGATGTCTAGCATTCTTCAACACTGCCCCGAGACCTGGAACCTCCTCCCTCCACACATCAGGGCTTTGTCCTCAAATTCAGCAAGAAACTGAAAACATAACATAACATACCAAGTCAAAATCCTTGAGTGGGGCAAGGTTGCCAACTGTATCTGAGGAAGTTTATTTGAAGCCAGATAACCATTGGATGAGGTCCCACTGAAGCTGTTGAATGTGGTGGAAAAAGCTCTGAGAGAAAAGTTCAGATTTCCTGCCCATGGAAGTCCTTTTATTGGTCTAAAACTGTTGCACCTTCAGCAGTTCAATATTTTTTTTTTTGGACTTAGGGCCTGGTTACGAGTTTGGCGGAAAGGGTACCGCTGTTGAAATGGCATTGGTTTCCAGATCGCTATTTTGGGCCATCTGCCTGCCCTATTACAGTGCATGTGGTTCCATAGACCAAAGACCGCCAATGTCCTGCCGCCACCACCAGGAAATCTGGACCATGGCGGCACAGGCCAATGTATCTGACAAACAGTGGACCACCAATCACAATGTGTCTTCCTACCTATGTACATAAGGCACAATCTCACCTGTACTCACCTTCCCATTCCTGTTCCTCCATGGAGCGGATCCTGCACATTCTGCCTCTGCTGCTGCTGTTTGAACTTTATTGCACCTGCATGAACACACTGGGCCAAGAGCTTTTATCACAGAACAGTTCAAGAGTGCACAGATGTCTCTAGCTACAAGGTCCACAATAGTGACTTCAATATTAGCATGAGCACATGCATGCATGCTACATGGCCTGTAAACAGTTGCTCACAGTGATGTCATAACCACAAATTGCCCCAATAGCGTGGGCAAACTTGTCTCAACTCCATCCTCATGTATCTACTAGGATATTTGATCACCTTGTATAATTTGACCCTTGTAGTATACCATAATGACCGGATGTCATCAAATAGGATGAATAGAACAAAATCATTTCAACAATACCCACACAGGGTCCTACAATCATCAAATGGTCATATACTTGAAACCACATAATGATGAAATGATGGCCAAGTAATAAAGCTATGTTGCAGCAATATGTGCAGTAGAAGAAATCAGGTGGCATGCAAATGTTAATTTCACACTTGACACTTTTTAATTGAAACGTCCTCATATGTCCACTGTTAGAATAGTCAAATTAAAAATTTACTTAAGTAGCATTGCTATGTATCACATGTAGCACAGAAAAGAGGACTGGAGACATTCTGGCCAAAAGGTTTGGGAGATTTGTTTACAAATATCCACAGCATAAGAGTTTACCAAGGCCTAGGGGCATCCCCAGTCCAGCTTGGTACTGATGACAACACCATTCTTACATTGCATACCTAAAAGCCAATAGACCATTGAAGGTTGTTGAGGCTCAGGGAATCTCCATGGCATAAAGAGGTGGTTTCACTTGTGCACTAATGGAATGGAAAGGCACATCACAGTAGCTTTTGCATCACAAACACAAAGTGCCTTCTAATACTGAGTGTAGACACTCACATATGATTCCTACAATTCTGCATATCACTCCCTGATGCATGTCACCAGTCAGTGAGTGAACCTTACCAAATTGACATATGCAGTACTCAAAACTGAATACTCGACATCTATGCCATAGAAATTCCAATAGTGACAAATTACTTTAAGTTTACCTGTCATGTCCTTCATCGCTTCATCATTTGGACCTGACCAATGACATTGAGTAATGGCTAAGGGTATGTGTCACCCACCCACTAATGTGTATACAGTTCTGTCTGTGGTAACCCACGGACTGTACACCTATCACAAATAACTATTTTCGAATACAGAATGGCATACAAACATTTGTGATGGAATCAGACATCAACCTATGAAGACACCTAAGTCTGGTATGAAACAGTAGTGAGGTTGATACTACAACAGGGAAAGGTACGCATGCCAACAAGTAGGCTCTAATACTGACGGTATGAGTGATGATTGCACTCTCCTGTTACAGCAGATTTATCCAAAGTTCAATGTATGCTATGTCACATGTAAGAGGGCCACTATCACATGATGCACAGTAGTGATGGAGCACAATGAAGACAAGTGGGCTGTTTGGGATAACTGCGACCCAGAATATCAAGCAACTTTAGATGAATATTGACTTTAGTCAGCCATGTGTCTGCTCAAGTCAAATATTGGTATTTGACTAGGCTCTGCTTTGATCCGGTCAAAAAGACAATAAGCAAAGTACATCATCATGCACCTACTACCAGACCTACACATTAAACAACTCTTGTAGTGCATTAGACATTAGACACGAGTCACCCTCAATGTTTATGGGAAAATGGCTGCCTGCTACCACAAAAGATGGCAATGTAACATGAAGAATTCTGGTCAGGACCTACCCCGTTGTAGCTGCTGTTGGGCCCTCAACTACGCATCCAGCTCAGAATAGGCCACCAGCAGTATCCAGGCAATTAGGGGGTTCAGGACCAGAGATCCCTGGGGATGGTGAGACGGTCTTGAGGCTGCTATATTCTTGGCGGGACCACCATGGTCCCACCAAGCATATTTAAAAGAGATTAGAGATACTCCTGCAGGAGGATGCAGGGAGTGACTGCGCCCACCTGCAAGTGGATGTCTGGAAGGTGCATTTGACAACCTTTCACTCCTATATAAGCTGCCATCAGGGGGAGCACTGACAGTGTGCCACCTTCTTGTGGCATACTTTCAGTGGGCCTCCTGACAGCTTTTTTGCTTTTGCACCCTTGTCAATAATACAGCGCAGATGTAAAGAGATTCCCTCATTTGCATGAGGCCATGCCAATGTGCAAATGAGAGGAAAGGGGAGGAAGAAGGCCAAATGTTTAGGGATGACCCTGAAGTTCGGTCCATTTCCAACAATCCCTAATCCTATCTCTACCATTTTTGATAAAATGTTGGCAGTAAAGGGTTCAAATGTACTATTCCCTATCCAAATTAAATCATTTCGGAGAACTTTTAGGACACTAAAGGAATTATGTTTACTATTCCTTCTCCAATTTAAACCATTTTGGGTAAAGGGCTGGACAATAAAGGGGTTAGATGTATTCTCACTTCAACGTAAACCATTTTTGTAAAGATGTTGGACATTAAATGGATTAAAGTTGCTATTTCTGCTCCAATCAAAACAAATTTGGGGAAGGTGGTAAAAACTAAAGAGGTTAAACATGTATTCTCACTATATTCTAAGCCATTTTGGGGAAGTTAGACACCTAAAGAGTTACATTTACTATTCCAAAACCAGTATAAACCATTTTGGGGAAAGTGTTGGACAGAAAAGAGGTTCAACTTAAAATTTCCACTCCAATGTAAACCATGTTGGGGGTAATATTTACTATTTCTGTAAGATAATATACAAAATTTGAAATAACATAAATAGAAATACAAATAAATATAGCTCACAGTACGTATTTAAAATGTACGTAAATAATCAAAAATATAAACATAAACCAATATGAATAAATATTGATAAAATATGAGAAGCATTTAAAAACAAATAAAACTGAACAAGAAATAATTATATTTAATTAAAACTAAAAATATAGAAATAATTATGTAAAGGAGTTTATTATAAAGTTCAAACTTGTAATTTTCTACAACAAAATTACTATCAATATAAACATCATAAATCATATAAATCAATAATGTAGGAATTGAATTTTTATTTTTGTTTTAAATAGACTAATGTATTGATTTTAACAAAAAAATAACATATTTTAGCTCACAAATAGCATATGTGCAAACAATAAATATGCATCAATGCACAATAACAAATATATTTTACATACTTAAATAAAACATTTAAAAATAATTAAATTATTGAAACATAGCCAATATTTTTTTAAATCATCAATAATAATTCGAAAAATTATGATACAAATTTAGAATAGTAAAAATTACAAACATAATGCTTAAGATGAAAATGATGAAATAAAATATAAATCTAATGGCAAATATAGCAAGAACTCCCCATCTTTTTATCCTAAAAAACAATAACACACATTAAAAAACATTTTATTTAAAATATTTAAAAAATAAAGCACTTAAAATAAAATGTTAATGAGAAAATACATCAAACAAATATTTGTATAATAAAAATATTAATGTATTTCTTGGAAAAATAAAGTTATGACTAAAAAATAATTACATTATAAAATGGGACAGAGTTTTTACAAATTACTCTTTTTAATTACAATAAACACAAAATAAACACACAATAATGTAACTTAAAATTAGTAATAAATAAAGGGAATACAATTAGGAAACAATATTGAAACATGAATGTACAACTCATTAATGTATTTATTTAAACATTGTCTAGACATCCATATGAATATTTTCCAACAATATTAAAGCAACGCTTATTCCAGCAATTATATTTTTTTATTCCAATTTTGTTTTTTATATATTCTGCCCAAACATCCTTACAATTGGAGCCTAACTGCTGCAGTTTATGATTGTTGTGTGACCAGTCAACATAATGCTTTGGCAGGAGAAAAGCCTTTCTTTTGGGAAATGTATAAATTTAGCCACAGATTTACTAACACTTTACACCTGGTTTGTGTTGCGTTTGTATTGCAAACCTGACCCAAAGTATTATGCTGGGATTTAGTATTGAACGCATATAAGAATTTGCTTTGGATATAATTTCCAAAATTATTACAAAGTTGAGCTATGAATTGCTTTGTATTACTTTATATCAAGGTGTCATTCATAAGGTAGTACATGGCCATTCCCATGCAACCACATGATGGGGTTTGATGAAAAACCTCTATCTACAAACATACCAGTCAGGGATTTATGCCAAAACTCTACCCCTCCTCAAAGCAGGTGTAACATTGTGAAATGTTTTAATTTCTTGTCATTGTTTCTACTTTGCTTGTATAATGCATTGTACAGCACCAATAAAAAGCAGGAAAAGTGGTAAAGGAGAGTTTTTGTACTAAAAGGTTCCCTTCCAGTACAAAAATTATACGTTACAGAACACACACACCTTTGCACTATGATGTAAGGATGTGTGCATCTGTGCATGGCAGCCTAAAGCGCGACAGAGCACGTATACTGGAAAATAACACCATATTTAGTATTTATGGTGCTTTTTTCCTGATTTATTTATTTATTTTTAGAGTTTTGTATAGCGCGAACCAGACCCAAGCTAGGGTATCAGAGCGCTTTACATAAAGCATAAGGTGAGACATACAAAGGGGAACATAGTATACACAGAGACATAGTTTGCAAGTAACAAAGAGTAACCACATTGAGAAAACTTGTTATAAAAGACAATAAATGAGCATTCACATTCGTGTCGGTCCACAGTTCTTATGTCAGCCATGAGAAGATGTTCTGGACCCAAAAACAATATAGGTTCGCAAGGGTCTTAATTAAGCAGACCAGAGAGTAAGGTAGTTTGGGGTTTGTCAATCTTGAGACGAGGTTGTACTGCTTTTAGGTAGGAATTTGCTCATCAGAAATAATTTTGTTTCCTTTTTGAAGAGAGGTATAGAGGAGATTTTTCTGATGTGTGGTGGAAGGGAGTTCCATATTCTTGGAGCTGCTCCAGAGAAAGCTCTGTTGGAAGTTTTAGCATTTTTGAGACATGAGGGTTTCAGAAGTAGATTGTTCGCACTCCTTGAAAGTCTGTTTCCACCCGATAAGCTGAGTTTTTGGGCTAGGTACTGAGGGGTGTTGTAGTGTAGAGCCTTGTGTGTGATGCAGACCATTTGTAGGTGGATTCGAGCTTCGTAGGGTAGCCAGTTGAGTGATTTCAGGCGTGGCGATATGTGGTCAAATTTCCTAGCTCCAGTTTGAGTCTTGCTGCCGTATTGAAGCAAGCTATTAGAGGGGCTGTTGAGAATTTGGGAAGCCCCGCGAGGGTAGTACATCCGTACTCAAGTCTAGAAATAACTAAGGACTGGACTGCAGATTTGATGTCCGCGATCTCGAGAAATGGTTTCATTTTTCTGAGATAGCTGAGATGGAAGCGGGCATTTTTAGCCAATAAGTTGACGTGATTTTGCATGTTCAGGTTCTTGTCCAGAGTGATTTCAAGTGATATGGAGGAGTCCACTACTGTTGGCGTGCAGTTCAACGCCGTGATAGTTTTGATCCATTCCTTTGTTTCCGTGGTGTTCTTAGGAGGGAAGATTAGGTGAAACTCTGTTTTTTTGAGAGTTTAGCTTGAGGAAGTTGGTCGATAGCCATTGGACTGTCTTTTCAAGGGCTATGTTCATTGACCTTAAATCTTCGATAGAGGAGATCTGGATGTACAGTTGGGTGTCATCCGTGTACATGTGGAAGGATATATCCTCCAACTGTAGTAGCTCGGTGAGTGGTTTGACGAATAGGTTGAATAGCATGGGAGATAGTGTGGAGCCTTGGGGAACTCCTAGTAGGTTGGGGGAGGAAACTGAAAGATTGTTGTTGATCAAGTAGGATTGCGTTCTGTTTTCCAGGAAGGATTTGAACCACTGAAGGACTTGACCAGAAAAACCCATCCTGTATTCTAGTCTTCTTAGTAGTTTATCGTGGTTGACTGTATCGAAGGCTGAGGAGAGGTCGAGTAAAATCAGCAGGCAGGTTTTGTTGCGGTCCAGGGCTTGCCGGGCGTCATCTACAATATGTAGGGTGGCTGTTCATGTGCTATGCCCGGGTCTGAAACCCGATTGGTTTATGTTCAGAAGATTGAAGTTCACAATGTTTGGTTTAGTTGTGTCAAGATCGGCAGTAGCACAAGGAACATAAACGCCACTAACCTTCTGTCTGGGCCCAGCGGAGACGATGTCAGATGCTAGATCCTCTATTCCCCTCGATACACGCCCCCCAACAGGGAAACCATATACCTCTATCTGGCTTCGTGCATAGAAGGGAAAAAAGGAGAGAAGAAGCGTTGGAGGAGTGCGGGGATGCGGTCTTTCTATCTTCGTTTCTCCCCCTGAGATGGACTGGGTCTAAGGGACAGCTCGGTAACACCTTCCCAGGTATCTAAAAGGTGAACAAAACACACAATTACCTCTCAAGTCCATATAATACTTCACTTATGCCAATAAGGGGGATGATGACTGCACTCACCACACTTTCTGAATACAGGGCTTTAATGAAAGGTAAAACCTTCTCTCCCTTTCTCTTCCACGTGTCCTTTAACAAACAGGATATAGTCCCAAGGTTGTAGTAGTGCAACTCCTCCACAAATTAACTTAAATAAACTTAAACATAAGGCTGATCAAGAATTACTGCTGACTCTTCTCTCCTATCGTTGTTATTAGCACAACTGGACTTCAAGTCCCACAAGGCAGTTCAAAATGTCACTGGATATCCAACTTGTATCGAGAAATGCTAATCACATTTTCAGACTCTCTTCAGGAAACTACATGCGCGGCCGCGCTAGATCCTTAGTCCTCCTCAAACTATCAGTCGTACACTGCACGCGTTTTTGACTTCACGCGTACAATAATACAAACTGTATTACTCACGTGTTCCTTAGCGCAGGATGCGCTAAGCGAAACTCCGCGGCTACTCTGACAGGCGCTTCGCCTTCAAGAGTCCAAGAAACCAAATCTCGACAGAGAAGGAGGCGAGCCCGCGCTCCTTTTTACTTCCTACACAGGTCCGATTGGAGTTCTCCGTTTCTCCCCAGGCTCTGAACAACAGTACTCTCCTTGGCGCTGCAATTCTTCTCGCTGAAATCCGGCGGGGAACACCTTCCGCCTCTCCTTCTGACTCGAACTGCACAAACAATTGACAAGCACCTTTCTCTGGGAAAGGAGGGGCTAAGTACAAACGAGTCTCCCCCAAGGCAGTCTGGGAGTTGTAGTTGTTTGCAACATTCCCGTTTTTCTCACATAGCTGGAAGGCAGCCCCTTCGTCCTCGTAATCGCCATAGAACCCCCTCTCGAGGACAGCCGTCCCGGCGGTCGACCAGGCTTACCAGGATACAATTCATGAAAACGAGCAACCAACTCAGGACAATGGAGATTACCCACTGGCTCCCAGGTCCGCTCCTCAGGGCCATACCCTTTCCACTCAACCAAGTATTGAATCCGCCCCCGCACCATACGGGAGTCAAGGATCGAATGGACCTCATACTCCTCCTGTCCCTCAACATCAACTGGAAGGGGTTTATCTGACAGCCTAGTACTCGCGGGACAGGGTTGGATCAAGGAAACGTGAAAGACGGGATGAATCCTCCAAGTATCAGGGAGGGTCAACCGTACAACCACAGGGTTAATGATCTTCTCAATGCTATAAGGCCCAACATATCTAGGCTTCAACTTGTTCTCTCCTTTCAGATGTAAATTTTTTGTGGAAAGCCACACCCTATCCCCCACTGCGTATACAGGAGCAGAAGATCTTCTATTATCAGCATAACGCTTCTGAGACGACTGAGCGTCAACCAAACTGTGTCGCGCCCCAACTAGCACTGCCCTAAGATGTGCATGGTGTTCGTGTATACTGGGCACCGGGGAGTGAACAGGAACCTCAAAGGGTAGTGAATTAGGATGAAAACCAAAAAGACAGAAAAAAGGTGAACAGCCCAAGGTGGAATGAATGGCATTGTTGTAAGCAAATTCAGCCATCCATATCAAGGTAGTCCACTCAGTATCGTTTTGTAAAGCAAAGCAGCGAAGGTATTGCTCCAACGTCTTATTCAGGCGCTCTGTTTTTCCGTCGGTCTGGGGGTGATAGGATGACGAGAGTCGAGCATCAACATCCATGGTCTGACAGAGGGCCTTCCAGAAGCGAGAGGTAAATTGAGTACCTCTATCGGTGATGAGTACACAAGGTATCCCATGGGCACGAACGACGTGTTGCAAGAACACTTGCGCCAATTCCACAGATGTAGGCAGGCCTTTTAGAGGAATGAAATGTCCCATCTTCGTTAAATGGTCTACGACCACTAAGATCACGGTTTTTTCCTCACAGGGTGGCATTTCAACAATAAAGTCCATCGACACAGTATGCCAAGGCTTTGGAGGAATCGGGAGTGGTCTAAGAAGGCCGACCGGTTTAACATGAACGGCCTTCCCTTGAATGCAAACGGCACAGTTCATAACATAATGTCTCACAGTTGCTCTCAATTTTGGCCACCAAGAGCTACGTTCCACACCTGCAATAGTCTTGTAGATTCCCAAATAGCCACCTAATGGTGAATCATGGATCCAGTGCAACACCTTCCGTTGCAAGTGTTCGGTAGGGACATAGATGGCTAATCCCTGATAGGCAAGATCATCTTTCACCGTGCGATGCTCAGGATCCTCTTGCAACCATTCCTGTACATCCATATCTGCAAGAGCCACTCGAACATCATCCAAGAATTCAGATGTAGATACCAAGGCGATCAAAGGGGAGGGATGGTTGGATTCTCGGAGGATAAGTGGAGGTTCATTTTCACTCTCGGTCCTCTGCTCTGCCGTTTCCCCAATCCGAGAGAGTGCGTCAGCCTTACCATTTTGAGGTCCCGGTTTATATTTGATAATGAAATCAAAGTCCGAAAAGAACAGAGTCCACCTCAACTGCCTGGGAGTAAGTGCCTTGGCTGTTTTCAGACAAAGCAGGTTTCTGTGATCGGTATAGATTTCGACAGTGTGCATGGCTCCCAGCAGATAATGGCGCCACTCCTCACAAGCCCTCTTGATTGCAAGGAGTTCCTTATCCGTGACAGAATAATTAATCTCGCAAGGTGAAAGTTTTCTCGAGAAATAGGCCACGGGATGCAACTGGCCTGTTTCGGGGTGGCGTTGTGATAGTATCCCACCGATAGCATACAGGGAGGCATCAGTTTCCAAAACAAAAGGCATCTGCGAATCAGGGTGGCGTAGGATAGGAGCCTGTGTAAACCGTTCTTTGAGATATTGAAACAATCTTTCCCCTTCAGGGGTCCACCCAAACACAGTGTTCTTCCTCAGTAAACTAGATATCGGCTGAATAATCTTGGAGAAATCCTTTATGAACCGGCGGTAATAGTTGGCAAAACCAAGGAAACTTTGTACCGCCTTCACATTCTTGGGTGTACTCCATCCGATAATAGCCTCCACTTTACTGGAATCCATTTGGAAGCCCTGGGCCGAGATGATATAACCAAGGAAGGCCACCTCCTTCACATGAAAAAGACATTTTTCAAGCTTGGCATACAAGGAATTCTGCCGTAATCGCTGCAACACCGCCTTCACATGATCCACATGTTCATGAAGTGTAGATGAATAGATTAAAATGTCATCTATGTACACGATGCAGAATGTCTCCAGACACCCACGTAGTACCTCATCCATGAAGTATTGGAATGCTGCAGGGGCGTTGCAGAGCCCAAACGGCATCACAAGGTACTCGAACAATCCAAATTTTGTTCTAAACGCGGTCTTCCACTCATCTCCGCTCTGTACTCTAACCAGATGGTACGCCCCTCTGAGATCGAGTTTAGTGAAGAATCGAGCCCCTTTCAATTGATCCAGAAGTACAGGTATAAGAGGTAGTGGATACCGGTTCTTTATCGTCATTCTATTTATGGCCCTGTAATCGATGCATGGCCTCAATTCCTCGCAGTCCTTCTTAGGAATAAAAAACATCGGCGAGGAAGCAGGCGAGGTAGAATGACGAATGAACCCCGTAGCCAGATTTTCATCGAGGTAATTCCGCAAATACACTGACTCTTTTTCAGTGAGGGCGTAGACTCGGCTACAGGGAATATCAGCACCTGGAATAAGGTCAATCCTACAATCGTATACACGATGTGGAGGCAAATCAGTAGCCTTTTGTTTATCAAACAAGGAACTGAACTCCTGGTATTCGTCAGGGAGAGCGGTGGCACAACAGTATGGTCCGATAGAACATCCAGAAGCCAGATAGACTGAAGGCGTAGCTGATTGATCTTCCTTAGCAGACACGTCCTGTCTGCAATTGGCCTTACAAAACGCCGAAGATAAAGTAATGGTACGCGCTGCCCAACTGACTTGAGGATCGTGAAGTGTCAGCCACGGCATCCCTAATATGAGACGGAACTGGGGTGCATCAATCAAGTCAAATTGGATCATCTCCTGATGATTTTGATTCGTCTGCATCAACAATGCTTGAGTATGATAAGAGACGGGGCCAGATGACAGGACCGTTCCATCCACTGCTTTGACCAGCTCCGGTTTATCCTTTTTCTCACATACGATCCCAATCTTCATGGCGTATTCCTGGTCAATATAGTTACCCGTGGCTCCGGAATCTAGCAGGGCATCAATCTCCATAGCGTCACGGGTATTGACCCATAAAGTTACTTTTAAGTTCATGTGAGCCACTGCAGGATGCAATGTATTCGCAAGAGTAGATGAGATCTTAGACGGTGAACAACCCAAGGCAGCGACCTCCTCCTGATGGGCATGTTAGTTTTCCGCCGGTCTTCCCGCTTGTATGACAGCCTGTGAAGGGGGAGCCGTCGGTCTTCCAGGGAACGCGTTTCTGGCTCGACAATCTTTCACAAAATGACCACCCTTTCCGCAGTATAGACACTGTTTCAGTCTTCTTCGTTTGTCTTTTTCTTCCTTTGAAAGGGGGCCCCTGAGACCTCCTATTTGCATGGGTTCGACACCCTCGGGCATCTTAGGATGATCTTCCATGTTACCTCGGAGACGAGGATAGAAGAAGCGACCGTCTCCTCTGCCTCTATCACCCCGTCTTTCCAGTAGACGATGGTCCAATTGAACAGTTAAGTCAATCAATTCCTCACAGGAGGTGGGAAGTTGTACCACTTGAGCTAATACATCCTTTAGCTCCCCTCGGAGCCCTTGATAGAAAATAGAGATCCTCTTTGCCGTAGGCCACTCTGTTTCAACCACGAGTCGATTGAAAGAAGTAATATAGGAAAGCAAATCTTGAGACCCTTGCCGCAAGGTTAACAGCTCTCTATCCAGAGATAACATATGGAGTTTTCTGTCGAACAATCGTCGCAGTTCCAAACAAAAATCATCAAAATCGTGTAATACAGGATCATTTCTCTCCAACAAGGGCATTGTCCAACTCGCTGTATTGCCTCCCATGTAGGACATCATAAACGCTGTCTTTGTTGTATCCTCTTGGAACACCCCCGGCTTGCACAAAAAGTGCAATCTACATTGGTTCAGGAATGTTTCTAATCACATTTTCAGACTCTCTTCAGGAAACTACATGCGCGGCCGCGCTAGATCCTTAGTCCTCCTCAAACTATCAGTCGGTACACTGCACGCGTTTTTGACTTCACGCGCACAATAATACAAACTGTATTACTCACGTGTTCCTTAGCGCAGGATGCGCTAAGCGAAACTCCGCGGCTACTCTGACAGGCGCTTCGCCTTCAAGAGTCCAAGAAACCAAATCTCGACAGAGAAGGAGGCGAGCCCGCGCTCCTTCTTACTTCCTACACAGGTCCGATTGGAGTTCTCCGTTTCTCCCCAGGCTCTGAACAACAGTACTCTCCTTGGCGCTGCAATTCTTCTCGCTGAAATCCGGCGGGGAACACCTTCCGCCTCTCCTTCTGACTCGAACTGCACAAACAATTGACAAGCACCTTTCTCTGGGAAAGGAGGGGCTTAGTACAAACGAGTCTCCCCCAAAGGCAGTCTGGGAGTTGTAGTTGTTTGCAACATTCCCGTTTTTCTCACATAGCTGGAAGGCAGCCCCTTCGTCCTCGTAATCGCCACAGTTGATGATCTTGGTCCAGAGCGGAGCAATGATATGGAAGAGGTGGGTTAGACAATTTGAGGGGACAGGGTTGTTGAAGTGGTTGTTAAGTTTGGTTGTTGCAATAATATTGGTGATTTCAGTGAGATCGTAGAGTTTAAAAGTGGCCCAGAGAGAGTCAATTTAGGGCCGGGGTAGCTCATGCATTGCAGGCATATTGACTTCATTGCTATTAGGGGTGTCTGAGTTGAGTGCTGCTACACTAAGTTCTAGTTGAAGAGAGTTAGTTTTAGCAGAGAAAAATGAGGAAAATTCTACACTACTCAACTGTGATTTCGATGTTAGGAGTGAAGATTTAGCTAATTTATTAGATTGTTGATTCAGAATTTCGAAGAGTTTCTTTGGTGTATTTTTGGCCTTGTCTAGTTCTGATCTGAAAAAGTCTTTTTTGATTGTAGGATACTTTTATTGTAATAGTTTCTCGATTTCCGGAGAAGTTTGAGTTTACGATGTGTTACGTGTATTTTTTTGTACATCTTGGGCTGTACTATAGAAAGTGCCCCAGAATTGAAATATGCATGTGCCGATGCTTTGAGGGTACCCAGGACACTTTGGTATTACCGTAGATGCTGCTGAAGCTTGTCGCACATCTCACCAATGCAGTCTCACATTAAAATATGTTATTTTCATCTGTTTTCTATATGTATTTTGAAGGTGGGTATATCATGTTTTTATAGATTTGGAAGTCAGAGTTTGGAGCTATTTTTAAAGCATTTTGTATAAAAAAAAATATTTTGGTTTAATTTTAACCAAGCGAAACCAAAGGGGATGATGGACGGAGTGTTGAACAATGCAAACACTCACCTCCAGTCAACTAATCTGGTTTTAATCCATCATCATTCTTTAGCTCACTCCACCACCCCAGTTCAGACATGGCCATATGCAAATCGATCTGACCCTGTGCCTCATGGGAACTGTCCAGCCCAAACTGCCAAGCCATGTCTT
Organism: Lissotriton vulgaris; assembly: GCF_964263255.1. Classification (NCBI taxonomy): domain Eukaryota; kingdom Metazoa; phylum Chordata; class Amphibia; order Caudata; family Salamandridae; genus Lissotriton; species Lissotriton vulgaris. The sequence goes on along the minus strand of NC_141691.1, from coordinate 1,141,377,332 downwards.
TCCTGGATTGGAAACAAGCATCCTGGGACCAGTTTCTGGCTAATCAGCCGTCATCAGCCAGGCTAGCTTGAATCCAGTGGAAAAGTGAACAAGGGTCTGGGCATACCCTGCCAACCTACGGGGAAGAAAGAAAAACCAAAGGGAATGATGGACGGAGTGTTTGAACAATGCAAGCACTCATCCCAGTCAACTGATCTGGGTTTAATCCATCATCATTCTTTAGCTCACTCCATCACCCCAGTTCAGACATGGCCATATGCAAATCAGTCTGACCCCTAGAAACCGGTCCTAGTATGCTTGTTTCCAGTCCAGGGACCTGGCTGGGCAGTTCGGGCTCGACTGTTCCCATTGGGCGCTGGGTCAAGATTGATTTGCATATGGCTGGGTCCAAACTGAAATGGCATAGTGAGCAAAAAAACGATAGATTTAGGCCCAGATCTCTGTATTGGGGTGAATGTATGACATTGTTCTGCATTCTGTCCATCAATAGTTCTTTTTTTAATTTGAACCACCGCTTTTTTTATTTCCTTAGTTTTTTAGGTTTTCCTGGAGTGATTTTTACTTGCATTTTTTTTTATTTTTTATGATTTGCAATGAACTTGGTTTCTTTGGTGGAATCACCTTGGACATTTAGGGCCTTATTACGATGGCGGTCGTGGTTGTGGGATGGTAACCATCCGACTAGTAGTCAGTGTCCCACCCAACATATTAGGATGCAACCAAGCTGCAGGCCTGGAAAAGGGCCCCAGCACAAGCCGCAAAAGAAAAGGGCATGTTTGTAAACCATGTGGTGCCTGGCACCACATGTGCACCCGGATCCATAGCGGAGGCCCACGGGAGATAAGGGCATTGATAGGCCCCCCCTCAAAGTCCCTTTCAGCATGAACAGGCAGTCGGGAAAGGATAACTTAATTTCTAAGATGGTGCCTGTGCAGGCACTGACCCATTGTGGGGATTAGGGTTCTGACCACTGCCCCCCATGCTCTTTGAGCCTACCAGAGGTGGTGGTCTTTCCCCCCACCTAACTGGCTCTGACCTCCAGAACAGTAATCCAGTGATCAGACTGATGACATAGATGTCGGTCGGACCTCCACCGATGGCCTGCCGGTGGTGGTCCCACCAAATCTTAATGAGGCTCATAACTTTGGCATTTTTTGGGGGGTCAATTAGTATTTATTTTTGACTATTTGTGGGTTGGACATTTGACAGATGGAGGTGAATCAATAACCGCAGCCTGGCAACTTTAAGCATGATACTTTTATTTATTTGAGGGCAGCAAATGTTATCTTTTAATACATATTTATTTATTTATTATTTTTTTTCTTTTTGTGCAGTGGAAGAATTTTATTTCGTATGTCTTTTTACATTTATGAGCTGCTTTGTATATTTCAATATTGTATTTTTTTGGCCTTCCCTAAATACTTTTAATTAGCTGTGGATATCATTTATTTTTATTCATCAGTCTAGCTTTGTAGTTTATTAATATTTTAGACTGATTTATAAAAATAATGTTGTCAATATTTATTTTAAAATGTTTGTTATAGTGGGGTTAGTGTTTGTTGTGTATTACCTGTGAATCGATTGGTAGGTAGGTGGTTTATAATACTGATTTAAGGCCTCATTATGAGTCTGGCGGTCTGTGGACCGCCAAACTCTCAAGGGCATGGCAGTGGAGGTCTTCTGACCGATCTATTATGACCATGGCAGTCGGGCCACCTTGCGACTACCGCAACCGCCAGGGATCATATTCCTGGCAGTGGCGCTGAGGTTTTAAGACTGCAATATCCTTGGCTGGTTCCGCAAAGCATATTACAAGTTTCCTGTCCACCAAGGTTTTCATGACAGTAAGACTGCCATGAAAACAGTGGCAGAGGAGAAACAAAGGGGGCCCTACAGACACTTAGAATGCTAGCATTTCTTACATATCCCTGGTTTGTGTAGTTATTTTATATTTGATTTGGTTAACTGGTGTTCTATCCTTACCTGTTGATAGCTTTGTTCTTTTTGGAGGGTTTCTATGATTTTGTGGAGTGATTGCTGAGTTCTTCTTAGTGTGGCTTGAAAGGCCTTGTGCCATCCTTCCACTGCATTGTTGGTTTTGACTTGTTTAGCCATGGTGCTGTCATAGATATTCCACCATGATATTTGGAAATTGTGTTGGCATCTGTGTTCAGAGTGAGGTGGTCTGCCAACTCTAATGTCTTCCAAGTAGTCCATTTTTGTAATTAGTTTTTGTAAATTTCTTTACTAAAATGGGAATTCTACTAGCATGTTGTAGTTGTTACCTACACCTGTTAACAAGTACATATGTCAGTTCTATTACATTTTTAATTTCAAAGTCAAATTGTCTGTTGCATAGCAGCCTTGTATGGTTGTGTTTCGGAAAAGTTTAAGTATGGTCAGCATCATTGCTTGTTCAACGACTACTATAATCATGCCCATTTTAATTATGAGACAAGAAAGGGCTAAATTATGCGTTAGGGTTGACTACATTTTGCAGCAAGAAAAGGAAAATTGAATGGGTTAATGCAGCATATTTTCTGATAGTATACAGTAATATGTTCTCCTTTTTGCATTTGTTAACAGCCTGGGCACGTGTTGCACCTTATTAATACCAGTTTAACAACAAAACATAGCAATAAGCAACAGAAAGGTGGCCAGACAACCTTTGCAAAAGGCATTTCACTGCTCCTCAACACATCACTGAGCTCTTAGTAACTTTTGAACAGTTTGAACTAGAGGCTACATTTGTTTTGTTAATTTATGTAAATTATGCAGCAGATGATGAATTATCTGACAAATGTGCAGATCTTTAACTAGGCGAAGTGTGGAGATTAGTTGCCAGTTTTTTCTTAGTTGTGCTTTAAAAGTTCATAGTAGGTTGCACTTTGTATTTTTTATGCAGCACTGTGGAAATGTAGGGTATGTTAGTGTTATGATATACTCCATTGGCGGTGTATATCTGTGTGAATGGTGGAGGGCACATTTTTAATGTTGCGTCCTTCATTTGACATTGATTTTTTCAGTTGCAAATATGATTATTCTTCTGTCTTTATAGTGGTTGTCATGTAGGAGGAAGGGTTCATCATTATGTGTAGTGGTTTTGTGTTCTGGATTCTGCATATCTTGGTCTCTTCTAGGGCAGCAGGAGGTTGACTTGTCACTTTTTTAGTATGTGATATTAGGCTTTTTAAAGTAGGAATTGCTAGTAGCTGGCCTGTAATGTGCTCAGGTCCTTTAAAGAATGTGTCTTTTAAAGTGTTAGTAGTCAGTTTTTGGAACTGGTGCTTGCCTTTCTAAATCCTGAAGTACTTGCCTTAATTCTATCTCTGTTACATTTCTTGGGTGGTTGTGTTTGCTCACATTAATTTCAATGTCATTTTTAGTTGTAGCCCTCCTGTAACAAGCATTTGTATACTATTTAGTGCATTTCCAATTCACATTCTCAGTCTTTGTGCTTTCATCTTTTGTGTATTCTATCTGTAAAACCAATTGTCTGCCTTTCTGAGTGGTGATATACGTGCCTCTTTCTGTCATTAAGTATGAAAGTAGTACAATTTTAAAAGCAATTATTATGTATGTTAAAACATTTAGGGCCTGATTATGAGTTTAGCTGTCCGATGGACTGCCGAACCCACGGTGATGATGCCGCAACCGTCCCACGGGCGGTCTGACCACCGTATTATGACTTTGGCAGTCGGACCATAGTAAGACCACTGCTAGTGCCAGGGATCCACAATCCCTTGTGTGTTGCAGTGGTCTGAGGCCACAATGTGCTGGTGGTGTAGCTGCTGCACTGCCAAGCATATTATCTCCTTTTCAAAGCTGTTATTTTCAAAATTATGTTTATTGTACTTACTCTAAAATTCCTTTTGTCCAAGTTTACAAGTGTGGTGTTCAATTTTGGTGAGCAGTGCTTCTTTTCTGCTAAAGTGGTTCTTTAGTGTCCAAGGAGCAATATGCATAAAAAGACAGCGTTTAGTCACTCATTAATAGCTTACATTTTAATATTATGGTAGATTATATTGAAGTTGTTTAAAATGTAAAACCTACCTGTAAAGGTGTCTTGTTATGTTTTCTCAAGTCTTCCTTCTGTCGCCCCTTCAAGCACTTTGACTGAGTTCCAATTTCTTGCAGCTGGTAAGTTTGTCCTATAAAGAATAATAAGGGTTTGTACTGTTTTTATACTGTTCTGTTAATTATGTTTGTATTTTTAAGTTTGTTTGTTGAACAGTACAATGTATTGGCTACTTTGTGTCTAGTTTGATTTTCCTTTCCAGTTATCTCCTTTTGGGGTCAATGCTAATTATGGTTTCCGTTTTACTTTCAAATGTGTGTATTTGATGTATTTTTGTATTATTATTACTACATGTTAATGTTTAATTTAATGTATTTTAAATGTGTGCTGCAAAATGTATTTTCTTTCTATTATTATTTAGTATAAGTGTATTTAATTTTAATTGTAAATGTATGGTGAATAGATTTGGTTGGTGAATAATTTTATGTTTCTTGTTTTTCTTTTTTACATATTTTTATTAATGCTTTTTTATATGTACTTCTTCATTACAGAGGAACATGGAGGATAGGGGACACACACAAAAATAGGGCATAGAAAAACTTATATCAATAATTCATATCACAGTGAATGCGAAAACTAATAGGGCATGTATATTTAAAATCCAAAGCAATATATATTATTTTACTGAAATTAGTCACAATACAATACACCAGTCTCCGGATCATCGTATTCTTAAAATACTAAAAAAGGAAGAGGATATTGCCTCCTTTTTAAAGTGCATGGCTAGACATCTTACAATGAATTGTACTCAGGGAGGAATAAAGATCACAGCAAGCACCCCATTAAAAAGCATTGATACTAGATAAAAAATATATATGCATAATTCATATTATAATAGATATAAAAGGTATTAGAGAATATATGCCTAAAATCCAGGCGCTTAAATGCAGTACAGCTACTCCCATTTCATAAAGTAAAAAATATATCATAATGCCATAAGATCTATATCTGCCTAAGCTTGTTCTTACAATGTTCAGGGCATACAGTTGCTTGAGCTATAAAGTTCTTAAGATATGCGCATACATAATTTTTGTACATAGACCTTTCTAAAATATCATATGATCTCCACCCTGACCTACATTCTGCACATGAATGTGTCTCAAACCTGCTGGGGGGAGTTTACCCAGTCTGAGAGGCCCCCAGATTGTTTTCCTCTTCCGTCTAGCCATCCGCCCTTTATACTTGTACAGTGCAAACTCTAGATTGAACACTGACTAGAAGCACCCTTGCCATTGTTGTAAGGCGGAGGGTTGGGTATCAAGCCATGCTGAAGCAATACCAATAAGACAAACTGCCATAGCAAAGGAAAAGCCAAAGTCTCCCCTCCTACAGCATCCGCTACTTCTTGCACACCTAGAGGCATGATTTGTGGAGTCAATACTAAATTAGTGCCTAGGACATCCCTTAGAATTTTGAAATCTCCAGCCTAAGTAGATCTAACTGTAGATATGTGCAGAACATAGGGATCAGATCTGCTTTGAGAGCCTGGCAGCAAGGACAGCATATCCCCTTAGTGCCCCACCACTTTGCAATCTATGCAGGAGTAAAATATACATCAAAGATTAATGCTGAGCCTGCAGACCAGAGGAGCAGAGTTGGGTGTGGCTGACCTATAGGGATTCATGCAAAATGAAATCAGTCTAGTGTCTGCTACCACTTACCACAGTGTTTCTCCAAATCATCTGAAAAGTTAAAGCACACGTTTGCATATATCTGGCTGATCATACACCCCTCAGACCCAAGCAGTAGCACCAGAAGTGGACCCCTGGAGAACCCAGCAAGGCCCCCAGTTTTTCTTAGTAAAAGTCATGTATTAGCAGATATTTAAAGAAATCCATGTGGTTTAAAGCAAATCTATGCAGGAGCTCTTCACATGATGCCAGGCCTACTACTTGAAAAATAACTCCTAGTTTTGACTGCCCCCACCTCTTCCATCTTACCAGGCAGTTATCCAAGAATATATCTGGCAGCAGGGAAATTCTTTATAGAGGAGTGTACCAATGCAGTCTGCCTAGGTCCACCTTTCTCCGCCAAGCAGCCCAGATCTTAAAGGCTGCCACTAACACATTGAAGCTGACCTTTTCATAATAACTAGATTCAACCAGTCTTAACAAATCGCCCTTAGCCTCTCCTTCAATAGCAGCTCATAGATAGGCAGTACATACTCTACAAGCCCCTGTACCCCATAGTTTTCTCCTTTAAGAGGTCTCATGCATTGAATACCAGCAGCCAGCTGGTACAATTTAAGATTAGGGAGAGCCCATCCACCTCTCTCCTGAGGTAAAGCCAGAAGTCTATTCCCCCTCCTAGTTTTGACATATAAACAGATAAATCTGTAGATCATGGTGTCCATTGCTTTGAACCAGATATTTTCAAATTCAAGGGGAATGGCACGAAAAAGATACAGGGCTTTCAGCAAGAATAACATTTTACCAATTTTACATCAACCCACTTTAGAAAGATGGAGATTATTCCATCTAGTAGAATCCCTCTTGGCTTTCACAAATATTGGGGCAATGTTGGTTTTAACATTGCCCCTATATTTGTGATCTAATACTAATCTGCAGGTATACCACCTGCTCCACTACTTGTGAATCCTGGCTAATAACCAACTCATTCACCACCAGTTGTGTTTTATTGCTATTTAGTACCAAGCCCCAAAACTCACCAAACATGCCTGCTTCTCCCTCTATTAATCGTAAGGCAATATTCAGTTTAGCTGTTACAACAGCCACCTCACCTGCGAAGACTAATATTTTTGTCTCCCAGCCGTGTCGAGGCACTGGCGGAATGGCTGGATTAGTTTCTGGCTTAATGATAAGGGGACTGATATGAAGCTCAAAGAGCAAGTGGTACCAGAGACATTCCTGCCTGGTTCCTCTCTCAATATGAATAGGTTCGGATTGTCCACCCATTATTTGCAGCTGGGCCATAGGTTTATGCTCTGCCTTAATAAAATGTTCTCTTAGTCCAAATGAGCCCATGCCTTCCGAAATATATTCCCAGGTGACCCTATTGAATGCTTTCTTTGCATCCAACAGGGCTACTGCCATGGGCTGATTCGCAACCTCAGTTGCATCAAAAAGCATTATCACCCAGCAAATTATTTGCGTGAATAAGGCCATGTTGATTCGTAGAAACTAGTTTGACAATAATATGATCCAGACAACCAGCTAAGATTTATAAAGTTATTTGCATATAGAGGCCTGGATTGTAGGGAGCCTTCCCTTTCTTTAAAAATAAGATGATTTTAGCTGCAGACCAAGAATCAGGAACCCTTTGGCCCTGTTGCACTTGAAGAAAGAGCTCCAGCATAAAAGGGAGTAGCACCCTATAAAAATTCTTCTGGAACTCCAGGGGGATTAAATCAGGCCCACTGCCTTACTTGTGGGAAGCTCTTTAACCCTTTCGCTGCTGATGACAAGCTCAGCTCGTCATCACCCACGGGTGTCGTGTGCTGATGACGAGCTGAGCTCGTCATGAATAAATGGCATCAGTGATTTTCCAGCACAGGGCAAAAATCCCCGCAGCAGCCATGTGGTTAAGAACTCTGTGTATTTTGTCTGCAATGATCGATCCTCCTGTGTAGTCCAGTTTGAGACAACAAGGATAAGAAATTGTTCAATATTCTCTATACCTTTAGGGGCCTCAGCTTGATATATTCTCTCATAATAACCATTTAATGCTTCTTGGATCTCCTCAGGGTCTGAAACTAAGACACCACAGTCATCTTTTATTTTGCTAATATTACCAGCCACCACCTTCTGCCATGTACGTACTGTCATACTATGCCCCACCAGCTCATTATGTTAATAGTATTCTTGCCCTTTGAGCTTCCGCCTTCCTAAGATTCTGATATAATTCTTTTAAAAGCAGTTGATTCTGCATCTGCCAATTCAGACTAAACCTGAGGGTTTTTCCCCCGGACTCCTGCATTAAAGGCGACCCGGACTTCTGTGATTCTGGTTCTTTCTTTATTGAAATGTAAAAACTCAGGAATCCAAGCATTTGTGTGTTCCAAATAAGCTGGATTGGATAATAGACCTCTCTCAAAGGCCAGCTCTCATCAGACCTAATAATCCAGTGAAGTGAGAGTTAAATTACTAGAGGATTGTGGTCATACAGAAATTGCAGCAGTAGCTCTATTTGACAGACCTTTAAAAGATCTGGTGCTAGATAAAAGTAGCTGAGCCATGCAAGAGAACCACTGGGAGCTGAGTAAAAAGTATACCCAGGATCCGATGCTTTTAATGTAGTCCAGGCATCCACCAAGCCTATCTCTTTCTCAAGGCCCTGAAGCACTTCAAACACACAAGGTTTATGCCCCGTATAACTACCAGTTGTGCCCCCAAAAGTGCCCTCAGACCCATTAAATTAATGTCTCCACATAATGTATACGGGACAGGCCAAGCCACTATGTCCACTGAGAGGAAATCCAAGACTGGATCATACAATGAGCATAAAAAATAGACCACAGTTTTGTTTCAACACTCTATTATTACCCATCTGCCATATTTAACTGCAGAGCAATGGGTGAACTCATATAGCCTACTTTGTGCAAGAATGGCTACCACCCTATTTTTGGCATCTTGAGTGTCATTTGCTTTTCGGGTTTTAGCAAACATTTCCGCAAGTTCAAGTTAGATCTATCTATATGCATTTCTGAGAGGCAGTAAATATTAATCATTAGGGCTTTTAGGTCCTCATCTAGCCTTCTTCTTTTACCCCATCATTAAGGCCATTGATGTTTATTGTAGCGATCTGTTGTTTAGACATATTGAGACTCTTTGTGCCGCACTGCCAGAAACTGCCCCCAATATGTCCGCAATTCCATCTCCATGGCCTTGATTACTATCCTGTAATTCCAGAGTGACTTCCCAGCCCATATTCTGCATCCATTTTTCTTTATTGCCAATGTGCCCCAATCTCCTTCCTACTGTGACCATATCTGAAAATGCACCCCCCTGCAGCTCCACCACCAGACCCCTGAGGGACATGAGCCCTCTCCCTGAACCCTTCCCTCTCCAAACCCTGCCCCTGTCCTTCCCCTGATCAATCACCCCCTCCCCAACCACCTAAATGGAGCAAATCAGGCAACCCATGACCTGAATGATAGCTCCTATGTGCATCTCTGCAGGCTCCCCCCTTGTTCGGGTGCTTATGCCCCAGTCAACTAGCCATCATAAGTAAGAAAAGAGTTAGCCCTACAACCAAGGAAAATGAAAAAACAGACAAAATCAGATTTGAGCTCATTAAGCTAAGGCCTTTTTTATATACAAAGATGCCCCTAATTCGAGTAACTCAGGAGCATATATCATCTGGGGCTCAGCATGAAATTTCTAATCATCATTCTATCCAGCCAGTTCTCTTTAATAACTGCCTCACTATTTCTAAACATTTAGGGCAGTGAAAAAAGAGGCTAATATTTACACTGTGGGTCAAGTCCATTTAGCCTGTATCTTGGAGGTGAAAGATCTGATTTTACCTTTGATGACAGTTTTCAGGCAAGCTGGGCCTAATAAAAAAAACTACTGCCCTTACCTCTTGAAATGGCTTAATCAGCTGCCTTAAACGAGACCTCCTTTCCAAGGTAACGTGGCAAAAGTCCAGGCAGACAAAGAATGACAGACCATTATAGCATCTTTGGTCATCTGGCCGTGCTTTCTCAAAAACAGACTGCCTAAAAAGGAACTTCCTAAAATGAAAGAGAACTGCCGTAGGACAACTCTCTCCTGCGTCATCTGAGTGGGTCTGCTTTTTTTAGAATTAGTGGGAATCTATGAACTCTCTGCTAGCTCAGGAAAGGCACAGATCTAACATAAATGCTATGACATCACTGGCTTCGGCTCACTCCTTGATCCCTAAAAATCGTAGATTGTTCTGTCTTTGACAGTTCTCAAAAATTTTCAATTTTCCACATGATATTGAAGGGTTGTGCCTGTTGAGTTTCAGCATGTCCCTTCTGGACCCCTATATCAGATTCAATTAGCAATTTTCCTCCCTCTAAAGCATTCAGCTTTTCCCCAGTCTCTGTGCAGGCTTCGAATACCTGCTTTAGAGTACCTTGAAGTTGTTTAATCACTGACCAGCCTCTGCTTGGTGTTCTTTCATTATGCCATAAAAAAGTTTCAGAGTTGGGCTGCGGGCTCATCAACAGTTTTTGTGTGACTAGCATGATTGGGTGACAACAAACTCCTTTTGCCAGCCTCTTGGTAAAGAAGACTTCCCATTTTAAAACAACTATCACTTGAGGCTCCTACTCTCTCTTTCCTGGGGATGCAGCAGATTTTCCTTTTGCCCACTTCTGTTGCTTTTTGATTGTGGTCCCTGTCCCCATGGAAAAAATGCTTTCACTGGCGTCCGATTGGGAAGCACTAACTTAATCCTCACTTGAGCTAGAGCTAGGGCTAAGACAGGTAGATTCAGACCAATCTGTGAGAGAGTAAAACGTATCCCCCCTTCACAAGAGACATCCAGAGTTTTATCTGTTTTGGGGCTAGTCGCTCTAAGGTTCCTTACTTCTGATCTCCTTATGTCAGGGAAAGCTGACTCACCATCGAATGATGTCACCAGACCTCCACTCGCCTGATGACCGGGTATATTAGACCAGGACCCAATGTCTTCTACTGCTGCCTTGATTGGGTCGCCACATTGTTTTGAGGGCAAGAAGGATTCTTTCTAGTCATGCCAGAGTCCAACACAATACTTTCTGCATTGTCACCTCCTAGCTGGCAAAAATGTATGTTCCACAAACCGAGGCAACCTCTAAGACCACTTCATGGGGGTTAACTACTACCACTGGTCAAGTATCAGCAGACTCTGACGTTGAAATATTGGCAGGTAGATATACTGCCCCTTCTTGTGTCTCCCATGAGGTCAGGCCTTCCCTATGAGTTGCTGCACCAGAGATCTTTGCCGCTGTAGGGGGGCCTGATCTAATAGGCTGTGTAGTAGCATGAACAAATTTAGAATTATTGGCTGAGGGGCCTGTCATAGCTGGGACTCAGCCTTGTTTGGAGCAGAAACTCTACCATCTCGGAGTGTGGCATGAGTTCCTAGTCCTGCTGTCTCCGCTATATCCCTGCCGGCTCTAGTGTTCTTCGGAGCCATGTTCTTGGCCTTGCTAACAATTCCTACAATGAGCCACCCAGCGTTCAATCCAGCTATGTGAACCATACACTTGCAGGCTCCACAGATAATCGTATCGCCCTCATTGCCCATGCCAACATCATAAAACTTATCTAGAAGACAATCCTGCTGCCAGGGAATATTTCTGGTTTCCCGAGCATGCCGCAATGTGTCTCACATGAGAGCCTCGCCTCTCTGTTCCTCATTCCATGCACAGCACAGAACACAACAAGGGCCGGCCCAATGGAGATGCAACACATTCACTATCTTGCTCCAAACCTGCCTCAACATTATGTTTCTTGTTTTAATGTATTCTTTTCTTTGTGGTCTATTTACCGATTTTATTGTGTCTAAAAAAAGTTAAGGATCTAAAATATGTTTTTTGCCTATTCTAATTATATTTTTGTAGTTGATATTGTGTATTTTGATATTTTTTATATTATCTATATATTTTTCATGATAGATTGTCTGTCATGAAACCAATGGTACGCCTGAAGCCTTGTTCTTCTTTGTCACTCTAGTGGGTGGCACAATAAGTGCTGCAGTCCACAGATGATAGTTGACTTTCCGCACCATATACTATGACCTTATAGGAAATTTAATTTAGCCAATTTATCATGTTTTATGTGTCAGAGTCCGTGCACTAGGCCTGATTGGCAGTGACCCAGCCCTCAGAGTCAAACAACAGCAGCATTCATCCAAAAGAATGGTGATGATCACATCAAAAAGGGAACATTTTCACAGTTGCAAATTAAATAGTACCCACAACATAAATTTGTCTATACGAAAATTGCCATAAATAACCTTCCTAAGTGCCTGACCCTAGGTGACATTTTTGCGTTGAATTTTTCTAGTAACACCCTGAATGTATGAATTAAATTATCAGCATTTTCCCTGAGAATATGTGCCTCCCAAATCAACTGGACAATCTTCCTTTGTTAAGAATTGGCAGGATCAATATTATCAAAATGAATACTCTCTTAAAATTGCTGCAATTTGTGTACCGCGCCATTTCTATATTCCCATTTTATTTTTCAAATGAGTAAGCATACCTGGTCATGGTTGTGGAGCTCGCCGTCCCAAAATGCGATGTCTACTTCTAGGCAGCACTGGCATTTTGGCAAAGAATCTCAGAATCTGCAACTGTTTATTAAAAATCTTGGTGATATGGTCACAACAATTTCTGACACCTTGGATACCTCAAATAGATAGCTAGATGGCTTGCATACATTAAAAATACCCTACACTCCCTGGGCCGCCCTGATCTATTCTGTAACCCGGATTGTATTGTCAAAGATGATCTGAAATGGTTCAAAGTGAATTTTACTAAAATGAGAGAAACAGAGCGGGAAAGTTGTGAGCTTGTAAAACCCACTGTTAGGGAGCACTATGTTTCTAAGTCCACAATGGCCATCGAACCTTATTTAACGGTAGTGTCAATACCGCTACACCGCTGGTTACTAACCAAATTAAGACTTAATCAGATTCACTTCCTGTTAAATGACTCAAAGGTGTGGGCTAAGCCTGAGGACTTACCTGTTTGCGAATGCGATAGATACTCTCTGCAGGACACTATACATTTTATGTTTTTTTGCAGGATTTACGCCTTGCCCAGGAAAAAATATATTGTCCCGTTGCTCAAAAACAAGGGGTTTGTCCAAGCCAAACCAGCTCTATTTTATTTAAAAAAGCTTGATTCACCATTAACAATGTTTAGTGTTGCAAACTTCTTGGTAGCTGCTTTTCGCCTTAAAACACGTGCCGGAAACAGACAAAATAACATAATTGGCGACAATTTATGGAATCCTTGAGAAACTGTTGCACTTTTTAAAACTTGTAAATATTTTAATTGTTCAATTTTAATAGTGATATCAATTTAACGTAACTGTACCCCATGATTATGTATTGTGTGTCTGTGTACTTTTTATGATTCGTCATGAATCGAAATAAAGTTGTTTTGAACTATAGCTATTTAGTTAACATACAAGTTTTAATAAATGTAAACATCTGAGGGGTATATTTGCTAAAATCTCACACACTGTAGAGCAGCAATCAAAAATGCTAGGCTGCGTGGCAACAGTGTGAGAGAGCAGGTCAGCACCATTTCTACAGAGATATGACACTGTCCTGCTGTTTCCCCAGTGCTGGTGCAGAATCATGGTGCCTAGTAAAGCACTTATACCCTTTGCACCACAATCCAAGGATGTCTGCATGAGTTTAGCATAGGTTTTGTACTGGAAGGGTACCATTCCATGACAAAATACTATGATTAGAATAAGATTACAAACTTTTCCTACTCTGTATATGAACTGTACAGAGCAAAAATGCAAAGTTAAAAAGCATAGAGAAATAAAACCATGTTCTACTGGATAGTGCCAATGCCAAAAAGGGGTTATTTTTTGATGCACAACCGTATCTACTTTTTTTAGTAGATTGGGTCTTAACCCCTTCGGCGCTCGTGACGAGCTCAGCTCATTATGAGGCACAGTGGAACTGTGCTCATGACGAGCTGAGCTCGTCATAACTGCAGCAGAACGCCCACTAGGAGATAATTCCCCTGCTGTGCTGGGCGGTCCATTAAGTTGACAGTTGTGACGAGCTCAGCTCGTCATGAACACAGCTCCACTGTGCAGCGTGACCAGATGAGCTCGTCACAAGCGCCGCAGTGCCGAGCGCAGCCACCCTCCCCCCCGCTCCGCGTGGGAATTATCCCCGCGGGGAAGGGGTTAACATTAAAAAAACATGTCTGGTTGCATGGGGACGCCCATTATTACCCATGGATGTCCCATTGACGCAAAGTAATACAACCAGAACCAAGTGCTTCTTTACATTACGTTCAGGTGACCTTCCAGTACAAAACAAGTAATAACACTATATTTGAAATTAACATTTTGAGCCATTTTGTGTCATTTTTGTGACTCTTAGTTGGCACAAATTATAGTAAATATACCACAGTGTGGTATTCACAATCTGCCCTGGAGGACTTCCATGCTGTACTCTAAACAGTATAACATTAAACTTTTAAAGTATATGATATAATCTGTCTGGTTTATGTACCACTTGTGTTAATATCATTTACACCCTATACAAATCAGACAGTGTCACGAGTGGAGACGAGTCCTTTATGTTAATTTGCTTTTTTTGTCTTTTGGAACACAGATTTGTCTTTTGGAACACAGGTAAAGGTGGAGCTTACATTAAGCTACATCTGAATGTCACATCACACCTTAGTATGTCTTCAAACAATAGGTGTCGGACTTAAATTTAAGTGTGTATTCCATTGGGAGGCGACAAAGGGTGTGCTCTGCATTCCTTGCAGTCACTTCAAACCCATTACTTTGTCTACTACTTCTGAAACCCAACAAAGAAGATGAGGCATAATGTTATGAGCACAAGATGGCGAATCTTTAGGAAATGGAAAAAGTGTCTTTTGATCCTTAATTAAAGAACAAGGAAATGCACAGTGTGGTTGAGCTCTTTATAACAAACATGGAAAACAATCTGTACTTTTGCTCTGCCTAAAGGTTTAAGCAACACTACTATTAGATGAAGAGGGATTCCAGGGGCAGCCAGTGGTGAGGTCTGCCCCCAGGCAGTTTGGGTGCAGTGGTTCATTCCAGGGGACCGCTGGACGCTATTGATGGGTTCAGGTTTGGAGTTGTATATATGTAGTGGTAACATGGGGTGGGTGTCCATTTTAGTGGCACAGTGGCTGAGGAACTAGGCAGATAGTTTTTTTGTTTGGTAATTGTTGGGGATAGAGGGATGTTAGGAAAGGTGGTAAGACAGTAGGAAGGTGTGGATCTAAGGGGTTATGGGGTTACTGTGCCAGAAAATGGATATTGAGGTGGCTCTGTGGGTCACATATCTCTCAAATATTGTTGAAATATCCCTCAGAAAACCTCCTCCTAGCAGATTGTAACCAAGTGATGGATCCTTTTATTGATAGAAACTCTAGGTCTCCTTTCATTCCAAACAAGGCTCATAAAACTTTTTTGCGAGCCATTAAACAAAGGAATATACTGGATACTTGGCGACTTTGCAATCCATCCAGACGAGAATACTCTTTTTTCTCTCCCCCTCATCAAACACAATCTAGATTAGACCACATTTTCATCTCACGCAATGTCTCCCAGTCCCTACGCTCAGCTGATATAGGACCTATTCTTATATCAGACCATGCTCCCGTTTCGGTTCACCTAGATAGTTTGCATAAGTCTACACAACCAAAAAGATGGCGTTTTAACAATTCTTTACTTCTTGACCTTAAATTCAATACTACTTTTTATTTCTTTCTTCCATGACTACTTTAGTTTAAATCAAACAAATGATGTGTCCTTTCACACAGTTTGGGATGCTTTCAAGGCATCTGTTTGTGATTTCATCATCAGATTTGTATCAAATATACGCAAATCTTCATGTACTTCTCACTATGATTAAGAATCTCGAACATTCCTTTTATACCACTAAATCAAAAGAATGTCTTAAGGATCTTATCAATGCTAAGATTGCCTTTAATGAAACTTTCACCAAACAGGATTCCCTATACATATTAAAATCCTCTGCGAAGAACTATGGTGGCAAAAACAAGTCAGGCAAATTACTTGCTATCTATCTAAAGATCAAGCAACCCAAACTTCATATTGATTCTATTATAGATGATAACCAACAACCACATTTCAAAGACCCTGAAATACTTCAAGAATTTGTACACTTTTATAAATCTCTTCATACACCAGAAAACGTACCTTCAAATAAGGATATATCCCAAAACTTCTCTACAATCCAGAAACAACCTAACTCCGAAATTAATTTTGATCTCTTAGAAATCGATATTATGCAAACAGAACTCCTAAATGCTCTAAAAATTCTTTAAAAGGATTAAGGCCCAAGCCCAGATGGCTTTACAGTGGAATTTTATTTACACTTTGCCCCCCTACATCCTCATCGCTACACTCTTATATCTTTCTTCATCACTCTCAGCAACTCCATCTTTTTTTTTCTGAAGCTTCGATATGTTTGATACCAAAAGATGATAATTACTTATGATTTTGTAAGAATTATAGGCCTATATCCCTAGTAAATGTGTGGATTCTTATTTCTTTTTTAAAGTTCTAGCCCTAAGATTAGAACCTCATCTCCCAATATTGCTTGGCAAAGAACAATCAGGCTTTGTCAAAGGCATTAATATCACCACCAACACACACTTATTCTTTGACATTCTGTCTAAATGGACACATTTTCAGGATTCACTACCAGCTATTGCTTTGGATGCGGATTAAAGCCTTTGACAGGGTGTCTTGGCCATTTATGTTCCATGCCCTCAAATGGTTTGGATTCGGACCAAAAATTACCTCTTTAATCTCTTTACTTTATTCTAAACTCAAAGTCGCCATATCTACTAATGGACTAATTTCCTCCTACCTTAATCTATAACGTGGAGTACGCCAAGGCTGATCTCTATCCCCTTCTCTTTTTACCTTAGCTTTAGAACCCTTTTTGTCTAGAAAATTATAGAATCAGAATATAACAGGGTTTGCTTCTGGTTCTCAGCAAATTTAATTAGCAGCTTACGCTGATGACATTTTAGTTTTTCTTTCTCAACCAGTCTTCACTCACAGCATTTTTTGGAGAGGTAGAAGCTTATGGTTTGGTGTTGGGCTAAAATTGAACAGTGGAAAGTGTGAGATATTGCCCTTGACCAAATATACCTTAAAAGACAATTTTAAGATCTCTAACTTCACTTGGAGCCCTAAGCACATTAAATACCTTGGTATATGTTTTTCTCCTTCTACAATGTCAACCATTTCTCCAAATATAACCAAGTGTACTGATAAACTTAAAATACTGACTGCAAAATGGCACCCCCTTCATCTTTCTTGGTGGGGTCAGTTAGACAAAATTAAGATGATGCTCACTCCTATAATTTTGTACATCTTATCCAATATACCAGTTTCTATTCCAGCTAAATTCTTTCATAAAATTAATACTAATTTGGTATCCTTTTTATGGCATGCTAAAAAATCAAGAATGGCGCTGCAGAAAATATTAAGGCCTAAATCAGATGGTGGTGTGAACTTTCCTTATTTCTCCAATTATCACAAAGCCTTTCAGTTAAGACAATTATCATACTGGGTTACTGGTCGATCAACTGATAAACCTCTATGGGTTGATCTTGAGACCTCATCTATTGCCCCTTTCTCATTTCAAGAATATCTCTCATTCGCTCGTAAGCCACAACAACTTTCTACCTCACTACTTAAGCATTCCTGTAAGTTAATAGATGCCACCCTTTATTTAGCTATGAATGATTTGGATACCTTTCTCAAGTCCACAATCTGGCACAACAAACTAGTCCTCAATAACAAAAAACCTGTATACTAGAAAGTTTATAGGAACAAAGGTTTACTTTGGGTTCATCAATTATTTGATAAAGGTTCTCCTTTTCAATTTACACAGCTACAATCCCTTTTATCATCTACCTTCTTCCTTTCAACATAAATTTCTGGCTTTACGAAAGGCAGTACTAGATGTTCATAATAAACTCTCAAGTACACCTTCTTCATCTTCCCAATCTTACTTTCTGTGGCATAACCTCTTACGTATAAGTCCTAAAGCCTCTACTATTTATTCTCGCTTAATGGATCCCCCAAAAACCGAGGCAAAACAAAATTAGAACTCTCCCGGGAAACGGATTTGGAAATATATTGGCCTATATGCCTTTGGAACAGAATTTGGATAAAAATTAGGAAATCATCTAGAGTGGGCAGCACAACTCAAACACTTTTTTTATATATAACAGATTATTTTTTACCCCTGCACACCTACATAGGATGCATAATACGAGCCCTAGTACTTGGTGGATGTGCTCTCAAGACAACGCCGATCTCAAACATATGTTATTTACATGTTCACAAGTTTTTAAATTTTGGGAACTGATCTGGCTTCAAATCAATACTATTTTTAATACTACAGCCCCCCTTTCCTTTACAGATATTTTTTTAGGTAGCTTGACTCCAGACTGGGGGAGGGGACAATCCCAGTTGCTACTTATTGATTTTCTACCAGCAGTGGCATTTCAGCAGATAACAAAGAATTGGAAAGGATGCCTCCAAATTGTATTATCTAGCCTGGTGGTACACTGTTTGCCATAATCACCGCTTAGATACAGCACTTGCACATTTCATATCTCTTGCTATGAAACGCTTACATCTTTGAAACCCATCACACAATTCTTAGATGACAGTGCGAAGAAAACCTTTTATCCTTCACCCTTAATACAAGAAGTAACTAAGCCTCCTTGACTTCCTAATGTTTGATTATGGCTCTATTTTAATATAATAATTTAATAACATGTTTTTGACTGCATATTCCTAACAAGTACTACTATTTTAAGATTACTGTGAACAAATTTTATGCATTTTGATCGTATTCATTTTACTTATTTTGCTCCCTTTATGACTCAAGTTCATTGAACTCCATTGTCATTATTTACCTTTTTTTCTCCCTTGCATTTATATAATGGGTAATGATTACTTCTACAAGGTATTGTTATTAATACCTTATTAATTTTCTCAATAAACCTATTTTGAAACTTAAAAAAGGAAATGCATTTTATTAAAGAAATGGGGAGAAAAACAAATCAGTAAACAATGATGAGGTCAAGCCTAGTACGAGAACCCTGCCTATAAAGGAATAGGTATAAAAAAAACCTGCATTTCATAAAGGGGACCTTTCATTTCATTTGTTAGGTGGATGTTATTATTTTCCCCGGCCACTATAACAAAACCGCAACTTCCGTAAGCACGCACATGTCCACCAGAAGGGTGTGGTGGAGGTTTACAAAAGACGTATTTTCGGAACCAATACTTACCATTGTTGTCTCCATTTCTTTGAACCTCCATGTGGCATCAGCTCAACTCAAGACATCCTTGGGAAGAAAACATATACCATGAACATTACAAAGAAGGCGGATTTTCTATATCCGATCTGCACATCGCACATTGTCTCTTGCCTATACACAAACAATACCATATATCTCTATATGTTAACTATTGAGTGCAGCCTTGATGTAAAATGCTTATCCACCTTAAGCATTAACCATTCACAATCTGCCCACCAAAGGTGTTACAGAGTGTCACATCCATAGAAAACAAAACACCAGTGCACATCATATCCAGTCACTATAATCCCTGTGCATTCAGCACCATTCTTCAATGTACGTTTTTGCACAGACACTCCTTTTCAGTCCAATGGAGTCTCGTAGTGTAGACAAGTTTAAGATTTTATTTCTTTTAAAATAAAGTGCTTCACAGCTGGCGCGTGTTTCGCCCCCTGCGGGCTTCCTCAAATCATATACAAAAGAATAAATTACAGTCTATTTTCCATTATTATAGTCTCTTATACCCAATTTTCAATCAAAGTGATTTGTGTCTCCGTCACCTTCGTAAATCCCTGTGCATGACAGTTATTGACACGACCACCAAGAATAATTACATAGTAAATATAAAATATGTATTGTGCTTTCAATCTTGTCTCAAATGCCGCAGCCCACATGTCAGCTGCAACACATAAGGCGCAGCACTACAAAGGGGACAGCCACCACGTGAAACCACCACCACAAAACCAAATAAGTGACCTGAAAACCCAGTACGTGACCAAAACTCATAACCAAACACAAACCTAATTTTCAAAACCAACCACACCTCAAATCATGCTACATGAATACTCGAAGACATCTCAGTATTCTACATATACATCTTTAGCAGGCTCCCCAGATTTCCAATATGATCAGCATTGTGTCTACCAATACTTGTAAGATTCAATAACCCTGAAGAATGAAGTAATGATGATGTATTAACGCACAAGCAGTTATTTATCTATGTTATTTTTGGCATATATGGCACATTCTTCCACTTGTGTAGTATCCCATGCCTTCTGATCTTACCTTAAAGTGTTCTCCACCCATCGTGTATTTCTATCTTTCCAAACATCAACAAGAGGAGCAGTTGACTTCCTTTAGTGTTTAATCGCAGCCATGATAAGTTCCATCTAATATATACAAACAATCATCATGTCAGCCCGGAAATGTAATTTATTATTCTCCTAATATGTTATCCGTTTATCCACTTATATACATATTTGAACAAGCACCCTCCACATCTCTGGTTTTTCCTTATTATTATAAAAAATTTTAGAAACACCCTACAGGAAACAAATTGTTCAGTGTGGCAGCCAAAGTACCCCCATGGCTTGGCAAACGTTATATGTCTATTATTCACGTAATCAGGTCTATTATTAAACAAGCATTTGCAATGCAATAGGTCTCGCATTATTTAAGTTTGAGCTATTAGCATTGTAAATGGCAATTGTTTTTTGCTTTATGCTATAGTTTTTTTTTACATAAAAAGCTACATATAAAATATGTTTTATTAAAGTTATTTATGCAGTATCTAAATTTTGTTTGCATAAAACAGTATAATAATATCTTAGTAAAAAAGTCAAATATTTTAATGGAAATTCACCAAATGTTCATTTATGTGTTGGTTTTGAAAATAGCTAAATTAATAGCTTTGTCATTTACAATGCCAATAGTTATAACTTTCGCAAATGTGACACCTATAGCATTTGTAATGCAACATTTGTATTTACGTGACTTAGATGTATTGATATTACAAATAACAATGGCTTTTAATTTTTTTTAATACTTAATAAAAGTGATTGTAATTTATAATGGCAATAGCTTAAACTTTTGTAAATAACTTTTGTGAAGATTATGTTCAGTGTATTTTATTGTAACAAAATCCAAGAACAGAAGTGAAATATTAACATCTTTTTGTGACATTTGTAATAAAGCTTGAAACATTGAGAGAACATATTTGTGCTGTGGTGGTGCTGAGTGATGCTGTGGTGGTGCTGAATGGGGCTGTGGTGATGCTGAGTGATGCAGTGGTGGTGCTGAGTGGTGCTATGGTGGTGCTGTGGTGGTGCTGAGTGATGCTGAGTGATGCTGTGGTGGTGCTGAGTGGTGCTGTGGTGGTTCTGAGTGATGCTGTGGTGGTTCTGACTGATAATGTGGTGGTGCTGAGTGACTGTACTCACTGTCACTCTGCACTCACTGTCACTCTGCACTCACTGTCACTCTGCATGCACTCTGCACTCACTGTCACTCTGCACTCACTGTCACTCTGCACTCACTGTCACTCTGCACTCACTCTGCACTCACTGTCACTCTGCACTCACTGTCACTCTGCACTCACTGTCACTCTGCACTCACTGTCACTCTGCACTCACTGTCACTCTGCACTCACTCTGCACTCACTGTCACTCTGCACTCACTGTCACTCTGCACTCACTGTCACTCTGCACTCACTGTCACTCTGCACTCACTGTCACTCTGCACGCACTCTGCACTCACTGTCACTCTGCACTCACTGTCACTCTGCACTCACTGTCACTCTGCACTCACTGTCACTCCGCACTCACTGTCACTCCGCACTCACTGTCACTCCGCACTCACTGTCACTCTGCACTCACTGTCACTCCGCACTCACTGTCACTCCGCACTCACTGTCACTCCGCACTCACTGTCACTCCGCACTCACTGTCACTCTGCACTCACTCTGCACGCACTCTGCACTCACTGTTTCTGCACGCACTCTGCACTCACTGTCACTCCGCACTCACTGTCACTCTGCACTCACTGTCACTCTGCACTCACTCTGCACTCACTGTCACTCTGCACGCACTCTGCACTCACTGTCACTCTGCACTCACTGTCACTCTGCACTCACTGTCACTCCGCACTCACTGTCACTCCGCACTCACTGTCACTCCGCACTCACTGTCACTCTGCACTCACTGTCACTCCGCACTCACTGTCACTCTGCACTCACTGTCACTCCGCACTCACTGTCACTCCGCACTCACTGTCACTCCGCACTCACTGTCACTCTGCACGCACTCTGCACTCACTGTTTCTGCACGCACTCTGCACTCACTGTCACTCCGCACTCACTGTCACTCTGCACTCACTGTCACTCTGCACTCACTCTGCACTCACTGTCACTCTGCACGCACTCTGCACTCACTGTCACTCTGCACTCACTGTCACTCTGCACTCACTGTCACTCCGCACTCACTGTCACTCTGCACTCACTGTCACTCCGCACTCACTGTCACTCTGCACTCACTCTGCACGCACTCTGCACTCACTGTTTCTGCACGCACTCTGCACTCACTGTCACTCCGCACTCACTGTCACTCTGCACTCACTGTCACTCTGCACTCACTCTGCACTCACTGTCACTCTGCACGCACTCTGCACTCACTGTCACTCTGCACTCACTGTCACTCTGCACTCACTGTCACTCCGCACTCACTGTCACTCCGCACTCACTGTCACTCCGCACTCACTGTCACTCTGCACTCACTGTCACTCCGCACTCACTGTCACTCCGCACTCACTGTCACTCCGCACTGTTATGTTATGTTATGTTAGAACTGTATTTCTTGAGCGCACGGCTACCCAGATCGGGTGTCCCGGCGCTTTGGCAGAGAGTCCTGAACACAACCAAGAAAAACCCAGCGGCAGAAACACTGTAGGCCCACTGGTTAGGCAGAGAAAAGGAGCGTCTTGAGCTCCTTTCTAAAGGCCAGAAGATTATTAGCCTTGCGGAGTGATAGAGGAAGCTCATTCCACAACCTGGCCGCCATAAACTGGAAAGACCGGCCTCCCATCCGCACGCGTTTGATCACTGGTACCTCCACTTTAGCCAGGTCAGCAGATCTCAAACTCCTCCGGGGAACGTAGAAAACAATCCGCTTCCTGAGGTAAGCTGGGCCAATGCAGTGGAGGGCTTTAAACGCCAACGTGAGGACCTTGAAACTAATTCTGCTGGGGATAGACAGCCAATGCAGCCTGCCGCGCAGTAGAGAAGCACTGGCTCTCCGTGGGAGGCCAAAAATGGCTCTGGCCGCCGAGTTTTGGACAACTTGTAATCTGGATACCAGATATTTAGGCAGACCAGAGAAAAGTGCGTTAGCGTAATCTAAACGCGAACCCACGAGTGCTTGCACGATGTTCTTACGATATTGAAGGGAAAGCAGTGGTAGAAATTTCCTCACCATCTTCAAGATACCGAAACATTTCCCCACCAGGCCCGTGATGTGGGGACGAAAAGATAGACTGTCGTCAAATACCACACCCAGATTTTTTACTTGGGCAGATGGTTTCTCAGGGGGGAACATGTCGGAAGGCCACCACGATTTCCAGCCAGGGTCCTCAGCGCAGCCAAAAAAGAGCAACTCGGACTTATCCGAGTTACATTTCAGGTTCTGGTGCTGAAACCATGCAAAAACAGCACTCAGGCAGTCTCTGATTCTGTCGCCATTAAAAACCTCTCCCTTCCTGCAGGTAAACAGGAGCTGGGTGTCGTCAGCGTATGAAATGACCCGGGCTCCAAATGCCTCCGCGACCTTCGCCAAAGGGGCCACATAAATGTTAAATATGGTGGGGCTCAGGATGGATCCTTGAGGCACCCCCACCTCTAGCGAAGGCATTTCCGCGGAGAACGGAGGAGCCCAGATCACCTGCCGACGGTCGGTTAAGAAGGATTGAAACCAGTCCAACACCGTCCCCCGCAGACCTACCTCCCGGAGTCTTCGGAGGAGGCCGGCGTGTGGGACGGTGTCGAATGCCGCCGACAGGTCCAGCAAGACCAACATAGCCTTTCCCCCAAGATCAAGCGTTTCCCTGATGGCGTCGGTCAGCTCCACAAGAGCTGTCTCCGTACTGTAATTAGCACGGAAACCAGATTGGGAGTCATGCAGCAGTTTGTTATTCTCTATAAAGGTGGTAAGAGTAAGCTGAACATGTTTCTCCGCCACCTTCGCCAGAGCAGGGAGGAGGGAGATTGGTCTATAGTTGGCCCACTGTAAAGGGTCCAGCAGAGGTTTCTTAATGAGCGGGAGAATAAGAGCATGCTTCCATTCTTTAGGGACCACTCCAGAACTCAGAGACATGTTGAGCAAGGGGTTCAGCAAGTTGTTAATAGCTGGTGCCACCGAGCTCAGGCATTTGGCCGGACACGCATCCAAGGGGGATCCAGATTTCACTCTGCACTCACTCTGCACGCACTCTGCACTCACTGTTTCTGCACGCACTCTGCACTCACTGTCACTCCGCACTCACTGTCACTCTGCACTCACTGTCACTCTGCACTCACTCTGCACTCATTGTCACTCTGCACGCACTCTGCACTCACTGTTTCTGCACGCACTCTGCACTCACTGTCACTCCGCACTCACTGTCACTCTGCACTCACTGTCACTCTGCACTCACTCTGCACTCACTGTCACTCTGCACGCACTCTGCACTCACTGTCACTCTGCACGCACTCTGAACTTACTGTCACTCTGCACGCACTCTGCACTCACTGTCACTCTGCACGCACTCTGCACGCACTGTCACTCTGCACGCACTGTCACTCTGCACGCACTGTCATTCTGCACGCACTCTGCACTCACTGTCACTCTGCACTCACTGTCACTGCACTCACTCTGCACTCACTGTCACTCTGCACTCACTCTGACTCTGCACGCACTCTGCACTCACTGTTTCTGCACGCACTCTGCACTCACTGTCACTCTGCACTCACTGTCACTCTGCACTCACTGTCACTCTGCACTCACTGTCACTCCGCACTCACTGTCACTCCGCACTCACTGTCACTCCGCACTCACTGTCACTCCGCACTCACTGTCACTCTGCACTCACTCTGCACGCACTCTCCACGGCCCATTGCTTCACTTCACTTTTCCTTAGCCATCCCGTTTGAGAACACATTGAATTAATTCAATAGTGGATCTGTGCCTTACAAAAACTTCAGTTATAGAAGGTTAGCATAAATAAACGAATCTTGATTCATGTATAATAAGAATAATACAGGCTGCGTAAACAGAGAACATGGCAAACTGACACATTTTGAGCAACATGCGGCAATGTCACCAGGGCATGGGGTGATACTTGAATGCTTGAAGTTATAAATATTACTTTCAATAAATGCTGCTTAACTCAGTTATATAATAGTATGCACTTAATTGAGACTGAAAAATGTTGAAAATATATAACGTTTTATTTTTATGTCTTTTTTCTTGCTATTGTTCGTCTGATTTACATATTTGGCTGGCTCGGCTCGTGCTCTGGCTCTTAGAGCCACACCAGACCCCTGGCTCGGCTCTTCTCAGGGCTGTCCATGCCCCACCATAAAGGTGGTGTCTTCTCCGCCCTTGGTTATGGGGTCTCCCCTCCTTGGTTTGTTAGTGTGCCTGGCAGGTACACAGCGCCTCGCCTGCTCCCGCGCCGCTTCTAGCAGCAGTGGCTGCCCTGGTACCGGGCTCGCCGGGCAGGCGATACTCGTCTGTTCAAGAAATGCACGCGCGAGCCCGAGGACTGATCCCGATCAGACGTCTGAAAGAGGCTCGCAATTAAAAAAGAAAAAACACAAGACGCCGGTAACCGGAGCGCGGTCGCGGAAACTGAGAAGCAGCCTTTGTTCTAAGCATTTTTATGCAGCGTTTTGCGCCGGCCTGCGACCAGGAAGTCAGGCAGGCCGGGCGGGACAACCGGAAGTAGGAGGGCGGGAGCCTACCCCGCCTCCCACGGAAGAGCCGCGATTGTTTGGAGCACCGGAGCAGGCAGGAGCCTACCCTGCGCCCCGGTGCCGAAGAAGGGAAGAAGAGTCTTGCTGCCGGTGGGAGCCGCTGCACTGAGGATGCCGGTGAGTGGGGCTTTGCCTTGTTGGGGGGGGGGGGGCATCTGTGTGCGCTCGCGCGTCGGCGGGCTGTGTATGTGTGTGAGCGTGCATGTGTGTGTGTATGTGTATGTGTCCTGGAGTCTGTGTGTATGCGTGTGTGTGACGGGGGGGGGGTTGCCTGTCTGGGTGCCTGCGTGTCTGTGTAAGTGTAAATGCGTGTGCGTGTGTGTGGAGCCGGGAGGAGAGGGGCTGGTGTGTGTGGAGGGGTCTCTGTGTATGCGTGTAGGTGACGGGGGTGTGCCTGTGTATGCGTGTGTATGTGCGCATGCGTGAGTGCTGTGTATGCGTGTGGCTGTGATGTGCGCATGCGTGAATGTTGGTGCGCGTGCACGCAGCTGAATCCAGCCAAGGATAAGCTCGTCACAGTTTCTTGTCCCTCATTCCCCCGTGTCAGACAGCTTTAAGTCTCCGCCTGGACGCATCCTTCGGATGCGATTTCCAGGCGAGACCTAAAAAAGGCTCTCCGCTGACAAATGTGCGTACTGAGCCACCTAAAATACAATCCTCCTATTCAGAAAGCATTTTTTTTAAACCCGTACATCTCCTATAGATCCCACTTTATATGGCAATATGCCCATTAGCAGTTTGCCTTTAATACAATACTTGAACTATCTATACATAGTCATTTGCTTCAGACGATATCTTTTAAAGTAATGGCAGCCTCCCGGGTCTTTCCCATTTCGCAAGACTCAGGTCTTTAGACGTAAGTGTTTGTTTAAAATAACACGTGAAGTTCCACTAAATATACCCATGCCAATAATGTTATTTATCTCTCGACAACATTTCATCAAGGATAGTTAACTCACCACAAATGTCAGAGTTCCTTCGCTCTAAACTTTCTGAAACCAAGGTTCGTCTTTCCCCTCCCTGTGCGCGTGTAAAACAAGATTAACTTCCTGTAACTGCCAGCGAAGATGGACTAGCCGCTACAGACAGTGCCTTGATAGTCAAAAGCATGGCGGCCATCTTAGGCTAAATACAAAGACTCGTTTTGTGTAAAGACAACCAATTGGATATTAATATAATGCAATGTAGTAACTGGCACTACGCCTCTCATTTCATGGTATCAAACATGTAAAAAATGGCAATAACACCTGATGGCTGTCCCCTTACCTCTATACATAAAAAACATTATATACCCAAAGTGCTAGTCTTCAGCATCTTGTCCCTAAACACGGTTATTAGATTCTACTAATACATATGGCATTATATTCATACAGTCATTTAGCTCCAATTAATATTCCTATTGCAATTTGTTTACACATAATCAATTGGCAGTCATGAGTCTAATATTCATTATTATGATAACATTTTATAGAGAAACAATACGTATATGTGTATACACCATTTTCAAATATCCATATATATTCAATTCCTTACATTGCTCCAATTACTAACATGCGGTGTTCTATGCTACTTGGACAAGAATGTACACACCAACCTGGAATATATATATTTAGTTGTGAGTAATCCACGAGACAGTGTAAAATTAATTTGGCCCTTGAACTGATTTTGATCACCACTCATGCAATCTTACACACTCTGGCGCCCTGATTCCCCTTGGGGCTATGTTTTGCGTGGTATAAAAATGCTATTCATTCATTCATTCCCTCCACTCAATAATCTATACAAAAGAGAAAAATCTCCCTCAACTATGCATTGAAACCTGTTGCAAATGTGACTCCAGAGCACCAATACCCGGTTGATATAAAAAATGTATTACTTCATTAATGAAGATCATATAAAACTATCATAAAAGACAATGTGTTACACAATAAAAAATTATATATAAGTTAAAAACAATGTACACAAAAAGAGACAAGTTTAAGTGAATCAGATGTGAAATCATCAAATAGTGTTAATCCCTAAGAATCTTGCACATCACGTCAAGCTGAAATTAGCGAATGACATTACATAAATATCAGACGCCTAATTTATTCTTGTCTGAAAATGTACAATGGTTAAAAACAGTGCAGGAGGATAGTTTTAATAAATAGCCATCAATGAATTTATAATTGTCAACATGTTTCAGCACTAAACGGTGAAAAGGACACCAAGTGCTTTCATCAGGACCTAAATAATAGTATAACTGCTACTGCAAACAGTGAAACATTAATATAAATGCTGTAGAATAGTCTTTACACAGGGACAATTCCTTCAACCTCTCAGACAATCTACAAGAGGAACAAGAGGTTTGTGCAACAAAGAGTCTTAGAAGGAAATAACATTTAAGCCTTATAAATCAAGTGGTTAGTATTAACCATCCCGTATATCCAAACAATGGATTTACACAAAACATCCTCCTTACCTCAAGAGTATGGAGGAAAGGCCTCACCCCACCTGGCAACAAGCCCAGGGCAAAGGAGGCACTGCTCTAGGAAGAAAGCATAACACCAAACATATATTCCATTGGTGGATTATTCTTCCTATACATTTAAAACCCACAGCACTATATGTCTATGAGATTGATAGGAGCACCTACCGCTCAGAATTACTCACACATAGCTTTTTGAAAAAAACCATTGTAGTTGTATTCCGGGGATTTATATCTTACATGCACTCAGATCGTACATAGTGCACTCAGATCATACATAGTGATCATCTCACACCTCCTTAATGGAGTACAAATGGTCCCAATAACCCATATGTCCATAGCCTCAAACAGGTTACCACCTGGATCCAGATGACATCTTTATGTTAGAAAACATGATCTCCCATGCTTTGTATGCGACCCAGATCTCTACGATAATACCAAAATGGCAACAGTCATGAATAAGGAGTCATATGTTAAAGAGAGACTGTTTACCCCACGCGCAATTCCTTCACTGGGTGCACTATGTACAATCTGAGTGCATGTAAGATATAAATCCACTACAAGGGTTTTTTTCAAAAAGCTATGTGTGAGTAATTCTGAGCGGTAGGTGCTCCTATCGATCTCTTAGACAGATAGTGCTGTGGGTTTTAAATGTATAGGAAGAATAATCCACCAATGGAATTTATGTTTGGTGTTATGCTTTCTTCCTAGAGCGGTGCCTCCTTTGCCCTGAGCTTGTTGCCAGGTGGGGTGAGGCCTTTCCTCCATACTCTTGAGAGAAGGGGGATGTTTTGTGTAAATCCATTGTTTGGATATACGAGATGGGTAATACTAACCACTTCATTAATAAGGCTTAAATGTTATTTCCTTCTAACACACTCATTTGTACAAACCTCTTGTTTCTCTTGTAGATTGTCTGAGAGGTTGAAGGAATTGTCACTGTGTAAAGACTATTCTACTGAATATCCTTTTACAGCATTTATATTAATTTTTCACTGTTTGCAGTAGCAGTTATAATATTATTTAGGTCCTGATGAAAGCACTTGGTGTCCTTTTCACTGTTTAGTGCTGAAACATGTTGTCCATTATACATTCATGGATGGCTATTTATTAAAACTATCCTCCTGCACTGTTTTTAACCATTGTATGTTTTCAGACAAGAATAAATTAGGCGTCTGATAACGTTTCAATTTTAGAATTCGCTTCACATTTTTTGCACTGCACTACTTTTTCCCATACACTCCATATATTACATCTGCTCACATCTGTATTTACAAACCTTGAAAACATCCTTGGGCTCCTCCATCAATAGGGTGGAGTGTTAAACCTGTTAAAGGAGACCCAGATAATGAAGCATGTCACCTGGAATGGTGAGTGTTGGGAATCCATACACATTTGTTGTATTTCCTGAGGAGTCTTAGTGTTGGTTTTTACATTTGTTTGCCTTTTATTTGCAGACTACGGGCTATATAGTGTGTATTGGCTATTAGTTTGTGGGGCTGCTTATCCCCATTAGTCTTTAAACTTCAGGCCTCCGATCCTAATTACATATTTAGTGTATTCTATGATTGACGTATGTTTAGTTTTAAATATCCAGCATATGGAAAATGGATGTTGGTTGTGGACCCCTCTTGTTAGTTTGGGATAGGAACAGCAGATGGAGATTACGGATGCTGCTTGCCAGTTTGGGATAGAACAAGCAGCACATTGCAAATGCGGGTTCTAAGTGGGGGGGTTTCCCATCAATAATTATTGTTTTTTTTAAAATGTATTTAATCATTTTCAAATTAATACATCAATACATATTTTCTATTCGACAGCGTGATGTACAAGTCAATTGCGAGCAAAACAGATACCCCTCCACCCCCCGGATCCTGCAATGTATGACTTGTATAGCTGAAAGTCTAATCCGAGACCTTAAGTCCCACAATGTGATAAACTCCCACATTAGTCCAGATGATTAATCAGCTTGTTCGTTGCGTGCCAGCAGGTACTCTAGCAATGATGCCCAAATATCTTTTGGTCGAGAGGTGGATGGCAGCTCCTCCTGAAACAGCTCCAACTGTTCTTGGCAATATACCATGTCCGTTAACCAACGTGACGCACGTGGGCTACGACGACCGTCCCAAGAAAATAGTACACGTCTTTTGGCCTAACGTAACGACATTCTTACAAAACATCCCAAAATTCCCTTTGCACCTGGCACGAACCCCAACAAACACACCAAAGGCGTACACTCCAGTTTACTCCCAGTCATGGTGTAAATCATTTCCAACACATCCACCCAGTACAAGTGTACAGTCCTGCACTGCCAGGCTAAATTAAGGAAATCTGCTTCTCCCTGCCCACACCGCCTGAAACGGTCAGTGTCTCTAAGCCCCATTCTTCGGAGTTTCTTTGGAGTGTGTTACGTCTGATGCAGGAATTTCAGGTGAATGATACGGAGGTTACAGTTAGACAATAGCGTTCCAGTCAACCCACAGATCTGTTCCCATTCCCGCAGTGTAATTTGCATACCTAAAAGCTTATTCCACCTCCCCAGGCTTCTATCATCCGGGAGTACTGTCTCCTCCTGCACCATCTTATACAATCTCGTAAGCAAGTGCTTCCGCGATGAAACCACCATGACCAGTTGCAAAGCCTTAGACACTGATGGCTCCTCCGGGTAGCACGGGTAATGGTCCCTGACAGCCCTGTGTAGTCTGTAACATGTGTATAAAAACAGTGGGGTTGGATTCAATATATAGTCCAGGTCCGAGTGTGCAATGTATGTCCCTTCCTTGTATAAGTCTCCCATAGTGGAATTTCCTGCCTCCCAAAGTGAGGCCATTGGACCGCGTTCACCTGCCACTGAAAGAGCAGCATGTCCCTCGATGGGCATAGCCGGGGCATATAGAGTCAGTCTGTTTGTCCTTATCAATAATTATTGTTACCCCAGTAATGACGATATGTATAGCAATGAAATAACAATGTCTAATATATGTAGTGGTGTGGAACAGTGTCTTTGATGGTTGTAAATAGATATGATATGTGTTTTTTTTAATGATGTGTGGGGACAACACACTGATGTGCATCTTTATGTCTTATAGATTGTATTCGTGAAAAAAATCTTTTGTTTCTTTTAATACTGGACAAGAAAAGAGAAAGTGTTTGTCTTGAGAAAGGTGGTGAAAAAACAAGTAAACACACCAAAACGTGTTGACGCAACTTTTTTTATTAAATCCATTGAAATTATGCAATGTCATTCGCTAATTTCAGCTTGACGTGACGTGCAAGATTCTTACGGATTAACACTATTTGATGATTTCACATCTGATTCACTTAAACTTGTCTCTTTTTTTGTATATTGCTTTTTAACTTATATATAATTTTTTATTGTGTAACACATTGTCTTTTATGATAGTTTTATATGATCTTCCTTAATGAAGTAATACATTTTTGATATCAACCGGGTTATTGGTGCTCAAATTACGCCAAATGGGGAGCAAACGGATTATCTCTCTTCGGGCTGTAGAACAAGGTGTCAATATGGACAAGGAGATATTTGAAATCCTATAACTGTGCAGAAAGAAAATATAGAAATATATTATGTAGACAGGTAATGGGTAATGTATGTATTCCTACATTGCAAAAAAAAGATCTGGCAATGTAATAGAATGGTGAGAAACATGAAGTGTGTAATGATAATGAGATATATAGCTCAATAAACGTCAACAGTGTGGTACAGTAAAATGGGGGGTATCTCGTGGATAACACACAACTAAATATATTTATTCCAGGTTGGTGTATAAATTCTTGTCCAAGTAACATAGAACACTGCATGTTAGTAATTGGAGCAATGTAAGGAATTGAATATATATGGATATTTGAAAATGGTGCATACACATATATGTATTGTTTCTCTATAAAATGTTAGCATAATAATGAATATTAGAATCATGACTGCCAATTGATTATGTGTAAACAAATTGCAATAGGAATATTAATTGGAGCTAAATGACCGTATGAATATAATGCCATATGTATTAGTAGAATCTAATAACCAGTTTAGGGACAAGATACTGACGACTAGCACTTTGGATATGTAATGTTTTTTATGTATAGAGGTAAGGGGACATCCATCAGGTGTTATTGCCATTTTTTACATGTTTGATACCATGAAATGAGGAGCGTAGTGCCAGTTACTACATTGCATTATATTTATCTCCTATTGGTTGTCTTTACATAAAACGAGTTTTGTAGTTAGCCTAAGATGGTCGCCATTCTTTTGACTATCCAGGCACTGTCTGTAGAGAGTAGTCGGTCTTCGCTCGTAGTTTCAGGAAGTGAGTCTTGTTAAACACGTGTGACGGGAGGGGAAACACGAACCTTGGTTGAGGAAAGACTAGAGCGAAGGAACTCTGGTGTTTGTGGTGAGTTAACTATCCGCGGATGAAATGTTGTCGCGTGATAGATAACATTATTGGCATGGGTGTATTTAGTGGAACTTAGTGTGTTATTTTAAACAAACACTTTAGTGTAAAGTCATGAGTCTTGCAAAATGGGAAAGACCCAGGAGGCTGCCATTACTTTTAAAACATATCGTCGGAAGCAAATGACTATGTATAGATAGTGCAAGTATTGTATTAAAGGCATACTGCTAATGGGCATATTGCCATATAAAGCGGGATCTATAGGAGATATACGGGTTTTAAAAGAATGCTTTGTGAATAGGAGGATTGTATTTTATGAGGCTCGGCATGCGCATTTGTTAGCGGAGAGCCTTTTTTAATAATAGACCTGATTACGTGAATAATAGACATATAAAGTTCGTCGAGGGGGTACTTTGGCTGCCTCACTGAACAAGTTGTTTCCTGTAGGGTGTTTCTAAAAAATAAAAAATAATAAGAAAACACCAGGGATGTGGAGGGTGCTTGTTCAAATACGTATATAACTGGATAAATGGATAACAAATTAAGAGAATAATAGATTACATTTCGGTGCTGACATGATGATTGTTTATATATATTAGATGGAACTTATCATGGCTCCGGTTAAACACTAAAGGAAGTCAACTGCTACTCTTGTTGATGTTTGGAAAGATAGAAATACACGTTGGGTGGAGAACACTTTAAGGTAAGATCATAAGGCATGGGATACTACACAAGTGGAAGAATGTGCCATATATGCCAAAAATAACATAGAAAAACAACTGCTTGTGTGTTAATACATCATCATGAATTCATTCTACAGGATTATTGAATCTTAGACACAGTGCTGATCATATTGGAAGTCTGGTGAGCCTATTAAAGATGTATATGTAGAACACTGAGATGTCTTCGAATATTCACGTAGCATGATTTGAGGTGTGGGTGGTTTTCAAAATTAGGTTTGTGTTTGGTTAGCTGACATGTGGGCTGCGGCATTTGAGACAAGATTGAAAGCACAATACATATTTTATATTTTTTACGTAGTTATTCTTGGTGGTCGTGTCATTAACTATCATGCACAGGGATTTATGAAGGTGGCGGAGACACAAATCACATTGATTGAAAATTGTATATAAGAGACTATAATAATGGCAAATAGACTGCAATTTATTCTTTTGTATATGATTTACAGCCTTGAGGAAGCCCGCAGGGGGCGAAATGCGCGTCAGCTGTGAAGCACTTTATTTTAAAAGAAAAAAATCTTAAACTTGTCTACACTACGAGACTCCATTTGACTGAAAAGGAGTGTCTGTGCAAAAACTTACATTGAAGAACGGTGCTGAATGCACAAGGATTATAGTGACTGGATATGATGTGCGCTGGTGTTTTGTTTTCTAAGAAAACATATACCTGCGAATTCTGATGTTGTGTTGTTCATATACTTTCTCATAATGCCTAAAAGCTCAAAACATTTCAGCATTAAGAAATACATCCAGCCTCCACAGCTGTTTGCCTACCCAGCCGTCCCATACCCTGACAATTGAGAATTGGACAGCAGACCTTTTAGTATATGCCAGTGTGTACTGGGAAAAGAGCCCAGAAAGGTGCATCGCTTTATTTAAAAACATGGATGTCATAAGGTAGGCACAGATTACATTTGTTGCAAATGTTTGTGAATGGTATGATGAGTCTTTCAGGGTTAAACTGGTGGAGGATGCTGAGGGCAAATGGGAAGAGTTAGATAATGGCTTATGACTGCACATGATGGCCCCCACTTACCGGTGCCTAAACTTCTTTTTACTGCAAATGGCTTGCCTGTGGTTTAGTGGCCCTTTAAAGGATCCCCACTCACAGAGGGGTGGGAACAATGTGAAGGGGATAGCAGGGATAAGGTAGGAAATTTTGGACATTCAACAGGGGTTTCTGTAATAGAGGATTTAACAAACGTAAACTTGGATGCTCAAGATGCAAGTCAAAACATCGACTCACACAATGTTGGACGACCACAGGAGAAAGTCAGGGACATATTGTGTGGTCTGGGCAACAGCAAGGGCAGGGAGGTGGATGCAGAGGAGCAAGTGTAAAGGCAATAATGACTGTTAAGGTATACAGGCTTGCTTATTGGATGCAATATATGGGGACAAGCAAGAGGTAGACCTTTTACTGAGAGGTGTTAAAGAAGGGTTCCAGCTGGGGTATTAGGGCCCAAGGGTATGGAGGTAGGCAGAGAATTTGAAGTCTGCCAAAGAGCATCCATAGGTGATGAAGAATAAAATGCAGAAGGAGATATGGGAGTGCATGGTGGCAGGTCCATTTCAGGATAGGCCTATGATTGATTTTTCTGTGTCGCCCATTGGGGTGGTTCCCAAGAAAGAACAGGTGCAGTTTAGGTTGATACAGTATTTGTCATGGCAAGACATAGAATGTTCTTCTATAAATGTTGTAAGGGAAGTTTTCCTCAGTGGATGTCACCTTGGCTTTGATACGGGAGGCTGGAAGGGGGGCTTTCATGGCAAAGAGCGATATTAAGTCTGCATTTTGGTTGTTTCCCATGCACCCTGCAGATTATGGATTGCTAGGGCTGCAGTTCAAAAGGGGAATGATTTGTGGACAAAACATTGCCTATGGGATGTTTGGTGTTCTGTTCCCTCCTTGGAAAAATTAGTTATTTTCTGCAATGGATGTTCGTGTTTGATGCCGGTTACAAGTTTGTGACATACTACATGAATTACTTTTCCTCTGTGAAAGCAGCAGGATCATCACAGTATAAACATATGTTGGGTGATCTTTAGAGATTGATGGCCGAGGTGGAAGTACCACTACCGGAGGAGAACACAGTTGGTCCCAGTCCAGTTCTGTCATTCCTTGGTATAGACATTGATTCTGCTAAAATGGATGCAAAGCAACCCCAAGTAGAAGAAGTTAAAGATTGAGTGGTTGGAGTCACTTCTGACATGCAAATAAGTGCAGGTGAGGGAGGTCCAGGTACTGCTACGTCATTTAAACTTTGCTTGTAGAGTGGTGCAAACTGGCAGGAGATTGGGTTTGGCTTTGTCGGATTTGGCTTTACTACATCATCGAGTCGGCTTTCAGTCTGAGGGCTGATCGATTTGAGGATTTGGCTGACTTTCTTCAAGCACTTTCATGGCGTTCCCCTGGCAGATTTGAGAGAAGAAATTTAGTGGAATGCAGACATTTTTAGAGAAGATCCGGTATATTGGGGCAAAATTTTATCTAATTTGTTCATTGAATGCCGATTGAAAGCTAAGGTGCCGGATTCATGGCGAGGATCTTTTTTACATCCCATCTTCAAAAAAGGAGATAACACAGATCCAAAAGATTATAGACTAATTGCACTTTTAGATGTTGAAGGAAAAGCCTACGCCAGCACCTTATTGAACGAATTAAATAGTTGGATCAAAGAGAATGAAATCCTCCCCTCCTACCAGACCGGATTCCGCAAAGGCTGCTCCACAATTGACAACATCGTGGCCATGTCATATCTGAACCAGCACGCTACCTGCAAAAATAATAAACCAATCTTTGCATGCTTCGTTGACTACTCAGCGACCTTTGACGGAGTGCCCTGACACAAGCTTTGGAATAAGTTGCGTAAATGGCATATCCCAGTAGGTCTTCTTAGCGCCATTATTTCATTGTACAGTAACACCTGGATCAAAGTGAAGCTAGCAGATAATACCACAACGAAGAAGTGTTGGACAAACCGTGGCCTAAAACAAGGATGCGTTCTTGACCCCACATTGTTTAACTTATATACGGCTGACCTGGGGAAGAAGCTTCAAAATGCTCGTCTTGTAATTCCGAAAATTGGAACCAACAAACTGCAAATATTACAGTATGCAGATGACTTGGTGATAATGGACCACACAAAAATCGGGTTACAAAGGGGCCTGGATGCACTCAATAACTACAATGAAAGAAATTAACTTATAATAAATGCTCAAAAAACTAAAGTAGTTATTTTTGGACACTATCCAAAAAAGGCTCTTTCGAAATGGTATGTGGGCAAAGAAGTCATCGTCACAGCAAAATCCTATAATTACCTAGGTTGCTGGCTAAGTGAAACCGGTAAAGCAACAATACATCTACATAAAATGAAGGCTAAAGCAAATTCAACAACATACGCCTTATGCAAATTAAATGAGATGATGCAAAGCCCAACAACTGTTCCGATTAGGAAAGTAATACAAGCAAAAATTAGGGCAATTGCGGGTTACGCACAGCAGGCATTCCCGGGTAAAATGGAATTAATGTTGGACAAAGCACAATGCCAGGCCTACAAACACATTTTCAAACTGCCCAAACACACACGCAACAGCCTAATTCGTCTAGAATTTGGTCTGAAGCAACAAAGTAAAGAATGCTTGGGAACGCATGCGAAATACTACTACCAAGTCCTAACATCTCAAGCTGGAACCCTAAAGAGCATGCTGAAGCCAATCTTTGGGGAGTTAACTAACCCGTGGTATCGATACACAGAGGAAGCAGTGGAAACACTGGGATTAGCCACGAAAAATTGGGATCAGGGAACGGTAAACTACCGGCCATCAAAAATTCAATCAATAAACAATGTTATCAACTGTCGCACCAAAGTGATCTAGCAGAACACGCAACAGGAAGAGGCTCACCTTGGCTGATAAAATCATTTGCCGGGAGTAAAATCCAGCCATACCTGAAGCAAGCTCTGGGAAGGAAAGCACTAAAAAACATTGTATGGGCCTGATTGGGGCCCCTCCGCATTAAGGAATTAAATCCCGGGTGGAGATCTCTAGAAAATAGAATCAGATGCAGAATCTGTGATTATCAATTTGAATCTTTGCTACACTTGATTTGTTGTTGCCCCGGTATGTCGCAGTCCCATAGGATTCTTTTAAAACAAATATGGCTCCGTAACGGGGTACGGACAGTTAAAGAAGCAACTTCAGTTCTCTTTTCCTGTACTACACCACAGGACTTGGCAAGATTTGGGAGATACATGGCCGAGCTGCGTCTTAGGCTTATGGAATAAGAGGGGACAGACATTATTATAGGCAACTTGGTCTGTTAAACCAGTATTTTCCAACAAGGCCGAACCGACAATGAACTGACAATCATTTGCACACTTTTTAAATGTATATAATATATCCTCTTACTTAGTACTCTGTGGTTCTGAAATTCTGGACCCTGCTGTAATACCGGTATCAAGGTCCAACACTCGTGTCACAAAATATCGTCGTACCATGACGAATTTGGTATCGGCAGACCGGTAATGATTAGGACATTATCCCTGTGCATTTGCGTCATGATTGGGCGATGCTAACACCCTTAAATCATGGTTTCCGTTCCGAACCCTCGGACTCCATTTTGTGAACGGCATCCATCTTATGACTTGCCCTCATATAGTCAATTGATTAAGGCCGAGCTTGATCCGAAAAGGACACGTCCACCTTAGCTGACTTCCCCATGACCTGGCCAAACTGACTCCATTGCCCCCGCCAAACCTGTTCGGGCAGCTCCTCGCCCAGTGGCCGAAGGAGATAGCATCAATACATAACATGCCATAAACCATTCACCACCTACAGACCATGTTTTCTACACACATACACCTGTCCATGTTTCTTGTTTATGGCAAGTTTTATGACAAGGAGGTGCCCTGTTTTATTGAGGTTTCATCGGTATCTGATTGTAAATTCCGGGCTGGGCTGGGTCATCTATCACAAACTGGACATCTAAAATATGGGTTGGCCGTCATGACTTCGCCCTTTGCTTTATTGCGTAAATATGTCTATGACCATATCGTAAACTCAAGAATTCTTGCCTGAAGTGCAATATTTTGTATAAAAAGAGAAGGCTGGTTCTGTAAAAACGAACAGTCTCCTGAGAACTTACAGCCCGTGCTGT
This sequence comes from Lissotriton vulgaris, assembly GCF_964263255.1. NCBI lineage: Eukaryota > Metazoa > Chordata > Amphibia > Caudata > Salamandridae > Lissotriton > Lissotriton vulgaris. Next base: position 1,141,338,686 of record NC_141691.1, on the reverse strand, counting down.
TGTAATTCTAGGACACTTGTTACTTGGTTGCAGCCAATAAAACTCGATCTCTGACTTCACCTAGAAGACTCTTGGTTTCTGTGGCCCGAGACAGGGAGAACTCAGAGGTCCTCGGGTGTTACCCCTGGCACCACCGGGTTCCTAAAAACCCGGCACCTCAGTTGGCGCCCAACGTGGGGCGGTATAGAGCGGTGATGGTCCAAGCCAGATGTTCGTGAGGAGCTTCGTGTGAAAATTTCAGAGGACGGCCAGCCACTTCAGCGACCCCTGTATGTCGACGTGGTTCCGAAGGTCTTTGCTGCGAGGTTCCCCGCGTCCCGACGGCTACGAAGGACTGCTGCCCTGACTATCGCCCTGTTTTGGATCCAGTGACCCTTGGTAGAGCGAAACGATAGACGAGTCTTCTAGTGACGTCATCGATCTTCAATACTTCAGTTAAGTATAAGTGGAGCGTCTCCCAGTCCTTAGTTTGGTTCTTAGTTTTGGTATCCTTGAGATACGGTTTGTTTGGTCCTTGCAAGCGCCAAAACCGAGGGATTCGTGTATTCACGAAAATATCATAGTTAGATAATCCCTTGAAGTTTGAAGCTAGACTAGTGAGCAAAGATGCCTGGTCTTAGCAGATTTGGAAACTTGTTTTGTCTTGGTTGTAGTAAGGACTCCCGATTAGAGGATTCGTGTCCGTTTCCTCCGATTGGAACTCCAACATATGAGTTATATATCAAGCACGGAGTAGGCTCTATCACATATAATGAGGTATGGATAAAATACACCCGCAAGGATGGTGTTTTAAAATGGCCCCAATATGGTAGCTTTGACTCAGAAGTCTTAGACAACCTCGAGGTCAAACTGTTTAAGAAGAAAGCCCGGCCGGCGATGTTTGACTCCTTTCGCTTATGGCGCAAAGAAGCCAAACAGAAAGAAATAAAATTAGCAAAGAAAAACAAAAAAGGTATGTCAATGGTACAAGCTGCCATCGCATACAGGGATAATGAGGAAGAGCAGGAAAGTGAACCAATGCTCAGAAGCAAGAAACTAGCAGTAGATAAATGCTACCCGATGTTACCACATGAGGGACAAGATTCAAAGGGAACACCCGATAAAGATCCATTAATGTCCCATTTGTTGAATTCACCACCCCCATACACATCGAGTATTGTTGGACCCCCGAAGCGTATTGTTATACCACGCCCCGGCGCACGAAAAACAGTTCTTGCACCAGCTCCTCTTCAGCTGGTTCCTTCTTCTCCGGCGCAGCCTTCTCAAGGGCCGCCGCCTTTGCTACGTACTCCATCTACTTCTTCTACAACTTTGCCTACCGCTCCACCTGTTTATCCTGATACTACTTCTGCTACTGCTTCGACTTCTTCTGCTGTTGCTTCGACTTCCTCTTTACATCAGCCTGTCTTTTCTGGCTCATCTGCCTCTCCGCAAGCTTCTCCTTCTGTTCGACAGAGAGTGGCAAGTACTGTCACTGGTCTGTTCTCACCTTTCTTTGGGTCGCCTAAGACGACCCCTAAAATAGGACGTAGACAGTTGCGTAGTCAACTGCTTGATTACAAGGAAAGAGAAGTGCTGAATCAGTTAGCAGGCAAATGGGTTACTGACACTGTTAAATACGATGTTCAGTCTGTTATGGAAGTCTTCCGACAATGGGATGCACCCACTCAGAGATATGTATTCGAAGAGATGTGTGTACACCTTTGCGAAGATTTGGAGACAAACGATCCAAAAGTGCAAAATGAAGGAATTATTTCGTATGCGTTTTAAGTTCTATGAAGGAATGATTGTAGGTGCCGATGTTGAAAAAGCAATAGATCTGTTATTATCCTATAGGAGTAAGGGAAATGTCTCTAGATCTTTGTATGAAGATGACGTGTCAGATAGGAAAAAGGCGCGACAGTACCCTATGAGAGAGGTTCCTCCAGTATGGAGGGAAGGTGATGCAAATGTAAATCCACCAATTCTGCCGCATTTCCAGCGTGTGTGGGTTCATGTCCCCTGGAAAAGATCTGAAGTTTTAGCACTCAAACAGACATTACCTGATCCCCGTAAAAATCCTGCAGGGTATTATAAGGAGTTATCACATACTGCCAATCTCATGTATAATGAATTTAGCGGATATAGACATGTTGTTTGGGAATGTTGTTCCACAGCCTTTATGGAGTAAAATTTGTCATGCAGATCATGATCAGGAACTAGGTGACACGTGGGCTAATATTACTACTGCAGATACTAGACAAGTTGGTGGTTCCAAACCAGAGCCTTTAATAGCTGAACTCCCTGGTAGAATTATCACGTGCATGAAGACGTTAATGCCAGAACTGCGTGTTAATTGGGATAAGTTGTCTGCGTGCAAGCAAAAGAAAGACGAGAATGTGTCTGCATTTTTCACGAGATTTGAAGAGACTTTCGTCGATCACAGTGGTCAGGATATGGCTACCGAGGGTGGCCAAAGATTGTTTGTAGACAAATTCGTACATAATTTGCTCCCTGAACTGTGCAATAAATTAAAAGATTCAGAGAGTGCTTGGGCTGTTTCAACGTCCGCGCAGATTTTAGCCACAGCCCAGTACTACGAAAATAGACGCAAAGACGAGCTAGATAAGGCAGACAAAAAGACTAAAGATTTAAAAACTAAAGTTCTTCTCCAGCAAGCCTATCCGCCTCGCACTCCTAGTCAGCCCAATTACCAACAACCACAGCAGTATTCGAGAAACGCGCAAGGAAACGAGTTTTCCCATCAGCGTTTTCCGTATGGCCCGAATCAGTGTGCCTATTGCAAAGAAGAGGGTCATTTCAAAAATAATTGTCCAGCTCTAGCGCGACGTCTGAATGGTGTTTCCGGTGCAAGAGGTAGAGGTGTTCAACAGGCTCGTAGAGGTAGGGGCCGTGGAAATTTCCCCCAGAATACCACTTCTTTCCCGCCTCAGAATTCTATGAATAGCTTTGATCAACAGGATAATGCGTCTTCTAGGTCAGCTCAGTACTATGCTGATGACTACTACCCAGAGAACGAGAATGAGAGCAATAATTGCTAGGACAGCCATGGACAAAGAGAGGGAGTTGTTTCAGTTCCAGTAGATCAGAATGGACCCTATGTCGAGGTGATTACATCAGGAGTGTCAGAACCATTTCTGCTGGATACTGGTGCTACAAAAAGTTTGATTATGCACTCAAAACTTCCTGGCGCACCTTTGTCTGGCGAAATGAATGTTTCAGTAGGTTTTTCTGGCGCCCCGGTTAGAAACCCGATCTCTAGTCCTATGCCCTTTTCTGTTGGTCCATGCGAATTAGAAGCACCCCTCATTCTTACAACAGGTTGTGGCGAAAACTTGTTAGGTTTGGATGTGTTAAAGAGATTATATGCTACCTTGTACTGTTCTCCTTCTGGAGTACAACTTACACTTGGTAAGAAAGTGATTTCTCCAATGTATTTGGTAAGGGAGAATGTTCCAATTGAATTGTCATCTCTTCCAGATATACTTTGGGCTAGTGGTTCTAATGATGTAGGTCTTTTGAAGATAGCACCGTATGTCATAACATTGAAAGCCAATGTTAGGTTGCCACGTATTCCACAATACAAGATCTCTAGCGAATGTGAGAAAGCATTGTTGACGATTATTTACGATCTGATTGAAAAAGACGTCATTGAGGAAACAACAGGCAACATTTGTAACAGTCCTATTTTGCCTGTCTTAAAGCATACTGATCCTTCACAGCCCCCTGTGTACAGGTTCGTGATTGATCTCAGAGAAGTCAATAAGATCGTTGTACCGCAGTTTCCAGTCGTCCCCGACATTACTGCCTTATTGACAATGGTTCCCGCTTCAGCCACTTGGTTCTCGGTGATTGACCTGAAGAACGCCTTCTTCAGCATCCCGATTGCTAAGGAGAGCGGAGACATTTTTGGCTTCAATTTAGGAGGACGAAGTTTCCGTTTCAAACGTGCTCCTCAGGGCTACTGTGAGAGTCCATCAATATTCAGTCAGGCTCTAAAAACACAACTCGATACGATTATTCTACCTGATGGCACGACTCTGATTCAGTATGTAGACGATTTGCTGATCGCTGCAGACACTGAAGAGATTTGCAAGCGAGCCACATTGTCGTCGTTGCGTCATTTATGCGACATGAAACACTAGGGGCCCGATGTAGGTAAATCTACATTTACCACTTCATAAATACCGAATCATACCGAATCGGTATTTATGAAGTGGTAAATTAGAGGGGGGGAGATGTAGGTATTTCAGATTCGGTAAATACCGAATCTGTAAGATTCGGTATTTACCGATTCTGTAAATACCGATTCGGTATCCCCCATTGCTTCCTATGGGCCTTGAAGCCCATAGGAATCAATGGGCATTACCGAATCGGTAATTACCGATTCGGTAATTACCGATTTGCGCAAGGGTGCAGGGGGTGTCACTTTGACACCCTCCAGCACCCCAAAAAAAGGCATGTGAGCCATGTGGCACACAGACATGCCCTAAGGGCATGTATGTCTGTCACATGGCATAGGTGTGCATGCACACATGTGCATGCACACCTGGATTCGGTATTTTAACACCCAATTGGATTGGGTGTTAAAATACCGAATCTGAAGGGCCTGTGGGACTGAAAGTAGTCCCACCTACATCCCAAATTTAAAAAATTGGTAAAATTACCGATTCGGTATTTTTGCGATTCGGTAATTTTACCGAATCGGTAAAATACCGAATCGGACAAAAAAAGGTCGCCTACATCTCAGTAGGCCAAATACCAGTCGGAAACTGCCGAAATCTGCCGTTTCTGACCGGTATTTGGTACCTACATTGGGCCCAAAGTCTCTCTTTCAAAACTGCAATTTTACCGACAAGAAGTGACCTACCTAGGTCACATCTTATTGAAGGAGGGAAGGAGACTGACCCCAGAGAGAATATAGGCAATTGCAAGATTGAGTGCCCCAAGGACACAAAGAGAAGTGCGTGCCTTCTTGGGCATTACATCGTACTGTAGACAATGGATACCGAACTTCTCCCTATTGGCTAAACCTTTGCTGGCACTAATCCATAAAGACACACCCGATCCTATGCCTTGGTCTGAGGATTGTCAGACAAGTTTCCACGAGTTGCGTGATGCATTGTGTTCAGCTCCTGTGTCGGGCAACCCCGACTACAGTAAGCCTTTTACGTTTAATGTCCATGAGAAGGAAGGCTGCGCATTATCAGTCCTAACACAATACTTTGGGAGCAAACAGCGCCCATGCGCATACTTCTCAGCAACCCTAGATCCTGTAGCTAAGGCATTACCAAGTTGCTTGAGGGCCACTGCTGCAGCAGCTGTCTGTATCCGACAGTCTGCTGGGTTAGTCATGAATAATACACTGATCGTTATGGTCCCACATGCAGTAGACATTTTACTGAACAGAACGAAGCCGCAGCATTTAACTAGTGCTCGACTGTCAAGCTATGAACTGACACTATTAGCGAGTCATGTTCACATAAAAAGGTGCGATACACTCAACCCCGCCACGCTATTGCCCATTCCAACTGAGACAGATAAGGTCGAAATGCATGATTGCTGTTTTAGGACAGAAGAAGAGACAAAAGGGAGAGTAGACTTGCAGGACACTCCCCTTCCTAACGTAATGACACTTTATGGGTTGATGGTTCATGCTTCAAGTTGCCAAATGGTGATACGACTGCAGCATATGCCGTAACAACATTGCACACCATTGTTGAGACCGCACGCATCCCCCAGAATTCCGCACAAGCAGCAGAGTTAATAGCACTTACAAGAGCATGTGTGTTGGCAGAAGGAAAGCGAGTGATAGCCAATACGCCTTTGGCGTAGCCCATAGTTTTGGACGATTGTGACGTGAACGTGGGTTCCTGACGTCACATGGTGCGAGAATCCAACATGGCCAGCTAGTTAACGAGCTCCTCGAGTCACTGACCTTACCGCTACAAGTTGTGATTGTAAAGTGCAGCGCACATAGAAAGATTCAAGATGATGTTGGTCGTGGGAATGCATTTGCCGACAAGGTTGCGAAAGAGACCGCAAGGAACACAATGAGTCGGATGTATGTTGTAGGTCCTGCTAGATGAATCCCTGATGTGGGTATGTGTGAGGACACTATTGAAAGTGTGAAGTCCATACAAGCTGATGCCACTGAAAAAGAGGTGAATGAATGGAGAGAAAGCAAGGGAAGATTGGATGCGAATGGTTGTTGGGTCGAATTGTCAGAGCACCAACGATGGCTGTTACCCGACGCATATGTACTCGCAGTGGTGACAATGGCCCATGGAATGGCGCACATCAGTGTAAAAGGAATCTGTAAACTGTTGGCCCCAGTATGGCAGAATAGTGGTATCCCGAAATGCGCAGAGAATTTGGTCAGGAGTTGTATGGTGTGTTTGCAGTACAATCCCGGTAGGGGAACCCCAACTCCAGCTGGTCATTTTGCGCCTCCCATGTACCCATTCGAGGTTTTGCAACTCGATTTCATCCACATGGAGAGGTGCAACAATCTGAAATACGTGCTTGTTGTTGTTTGCGCTTTCTCCAGGTGGGTGGAAGCGTATCCCCTTAAGGACAACACTGCATTGTCAACTGCCAAAGCCCTTGTCAAGGAATTCTTCCCTAGGTTTGGGATGCCTAGAATGGTCTGGAGTGATAATGGAAGTGAATTCGTGGGACGGGTGATGAAGAGAGTGTGCGAATGTCTAGGCATCCACCAGAAATATCACGCTGCAAACCACCCCCAATCAGAAGGTCTAGTAGAGTGCTATAACGGCACCCTAAAGATCAAACTAGCCAAGATCCAAGCCAGCACAGGGCTTAAGTGGCCTGACGCCTTGCCTTTAGCACTCCTATCTACCAGAATGATTGTCCATTCTAGGCTGGGACTTAGCCCCCACGAAATCGTGTTCGGGCGCTCAGCAAATATATGGGGGGTACCGAGGCCCAAAAAGCTCAGTGAGATAGAGCATCCTGTACTGCTTGACTACTTACACGAATTGACAACTAAATTGCGTGTTTTACACCAACAGGTTCACAGTTCCTCTCCGCCAGCCTCCGACGATCCAGGTCACTCCATTGAACCCGGCACATGGGTGTTGGTGCGGAATTTTCAGCGCACGAACAACGCACAGCCCAGGTGGACCGGACCATACCTCGTCCTTCTTTCCACAAGGTCAGCCGTTCGGGTGGAAGGAAAGAAGAACTGGATCCACGGGACCCATTGTAAACGGGTCCCTCTTCCTCTTCCATATGACCGTTGGGTCCAGGACTGAATCGCTGACTCTGAGACTGAAACTGTACCTCGCTTTACACTCTTCAGCGATGCACGATTGAAAGGAGCTGGTACAGAAAAGGAGAGTGATCGTATTTTGCAAGAATTTGTGACCCCGTCAATGCAGTTGGACACTACAGAACCTGAAACATTGTTCAAAGACCACACCGTACCTGGGAAACAACGCTATAATCTGAGGTCGAGAAAAAGGGACTAATAAAAGTGAATTTATGTGACTCTCTTTCCCCTAAGAACTATTTTTGATTTTACAGCTCTCTCGCCCAGGGAACTAGCTAATTTTTGATTTTCGAACCGCCATCCGGTTCTGCTGCTAGGGCCGCGGTTGAAGTCTGAGGAGTGCAGCTGGGGACGCCTAGGTCAACGGTTCTGGTCGGTCTGAGGGAATTACCCCAGACTGGACAGAGCGCACTTCTTGGCAGAATCAAACTCCCACCGCGGGCAGCAACTAGAGGATGGAGTTTCCGGGGGTGGAGAGATCTGCTAGACCCATGAACTTTGAAAAGAAAATATGCACTGTAATGGCAAGGAGACGATCTCTAGTATTAAGCATCTCAATGTTGTGTAGTATAATAATGTTTTTAACTGGCTATGCCCTGTCCATTTTTCGAGTTCCATTCATGCCCAACACCCAGCTCACACCTCCTCCTACTGTTCCTGCACACTCCTTCCATCCACTACCTGAACACGAGTCCGCCAGAAGACTAGAATTTGTAAATAACTAATTTGTCCTACTCCTACACCAGCACCAATCTGTCATGAACACTATAAACTGTTGGATATGCGGACTCATGCCACACACAACTGATAAGGGTATCCCTTACTTCGTCCTGCCATTTAGTTATTCCGGTTCTTTGTGGGCTTTCCAGACCATGTTCCTGTTCTCCCTTGAACCATACGTTCGAGGGTAAAACTCAAACAACAAGGCACTAGTGGCAGGAATCAAAAATATGAGTAGAGATATTGACACGATCAGAGCAACTCCCAAGGATGAGTTTACCCCATACAGTAGGTGGAACATCACCAAGTATGGGATTTCCTTAAGTGAGAGCCAGAAATCGAAGAAATCCTCCTCAGTTTGGGTAGTACCCCACCGAGGTCACCTATGTCTGCAAGGTATTGGCAGGGATCCCAAAGCACAGTTGGGGAAGAGCGTTTGCACAGAAACGTATGTGTTTGCATCCCGAAGCATTCGCCAGTTAACAAGGATAGTTGAATCCGCCGTGACCGAAACGGCCGGTGCCCTTAGTAATTTGACAGCCGAGCTCCAGTCGGACCGGCTTATGACTCTTCAGAACCGAGTTGCCCTAGATGTCATACTTGCAGACCGTGGTGGTGTATGTAGGGTGATCCAATCCAGTTGCTGCATCTTCATCCCCGCTAATGCTCCGACAGTGTACCAGGCCATATCCAAACTACACAAAATCTCAGATTCCCTTCATGTGGATAGAGGGGATTGGTCTCTGCTAGGGTGGTTCTGGGAACTGATCTCTGCCTGGGGATGGAAAACCCTGATCTTCATCGGGATGATCTTAGCCGTTCTGTTTATGTTCTGCCTGTTTGTACAGTGCGCTCCTGCAATATGTGGCCTCTGGGCTACTTCATGTGTAAGGAAGCCTGTGTCAAGGGACGAATTGAGCAACAGAATGATGCTACAGCAGCATCTCCATGAATTCATCAATACAGATTTGGACTCAGATTAGCATGAGTTATTGCCTTATATGAGGGCAAAAGGAGGGTCTGTGGTTCTGAAATTCTGGACCCTGCTGTAATACCGGTATCAAGGTCCAACACTCGTGTCACAAAATATCGTCGTACCATGACGAATTTGGTATCGGCAGACCGGTAATGATTAGGACATTATCCCTGTGCATTTGCGTCATGATTGGGCGATGCTAACACCCTTAAATCATGGTTTCCGTTCCGAACCCTCGGACTCCATTTTGTGAACGGCATCCATCTTATGACTTGCCCTCATATAGTCAATTGATTAAGGCCGAGCTTGATCCGAAAAGGACACGTCCACCTTAGCTGACTTCCCCATGACCTGGCCAAACTGACTCCACTGCCTCCAGCCAAACCTGTTCGGGCAGCTCCTCGCCCAGTGGCCGAATGAGATAGCATCAATACATAACATGCCATAAACCATTCACCACCTACAGACCATGTTTTCTACACACATACACCTGTCCATGTTTCTTGTTTTATGACAAGGAGGTGCCCTGTTTTATTGAGGTTTCATCGGTATCTGATTGTAAATTCCGGGCTGGGCTGGGTCATCTATCACAAACTGGACATCTAAAATATGGGTTGGCCGTCATGACTTCGCCCTTTGCTTTATTGCGTAAATATGTCTATGACCATATCGTAAACTCAAGAATTCTTGCCTGAAGTGCAATATTTTGTATAAAAAGAGAAGGCTGGTTCTGTAAAAAAGAACAGTCTCCTGAGAACTTACAGCCCGTGCTGTTGTAATTCTAGGACGCTTGTTACTTGGTTGCAGCCAATAAAACTCGATCTCTGACTTCACCTAGAAGACTCTTGGTTTCTGTGGTCCGAGACAGGGAGAACTCAGAGGTCCTCGGGTGTTACCCCTGGCACCACCGGGTTCCTAAAAACCTGGCACCTCAACTCAACGGTTGCAAGTAAACCCAATGTTTATACACACAGGCTTTTTTCTGTCCCTATGTTAATGGTTTTTCTTTTGGGTGTTCAGAGCATCAGAATTGTGGGGGTCACTGATGCTCCCAGGCGTGGCAGAAAAAGATGTGAGTGGAGGGCTGGAATGAGTGGAGGTTACAATGTGGAGGTCAAAGACTGACCAACGAGCACGAGGAGACAGGATGTTGCTAAAGGCCTACCCGATGGTAAGGCTATGCCGGTTCGGTGTTGATTGAGGTATCAGAAGGGCAGAGTTAACACTGGGAGAATGGGGTTTAGGCACAGGGACGGTTCAAGGGTGACAACATTTCAATTGCTGGCTGTGATGCGGGGAAGAATATGTTACACACTCATTCGGGATTGAGGCAGCAAAGGAAGAGGGAAAGAGGGGCTGGAAAGCAAGCAGGATAACAAAGCTGAGGAGATGGCATCAGAATGTTTCAGGACCTACATTTGAATCGATCTGGAAGAATGGTGTGCAGTTGTGACATGTTTTGCCCGCTGGTTGTTTTAAGGTCAGTGCCTGGGCCACATAGCAGTCTGATGTCAGTATGGATTTGTTGCTATTCATTTACAAAATGGGCAGAGCATCAAGCAGCGATGAGGTGATATGGAAAGCAGTTGGGGTTTCATGACTTGGCTATAAAAGTGCAATAGTTGGAAAAAGGAGGCATGATACGGTAGGAGTAATTTTCCACACTGAACAAAATGTTGGATAAAAATGGGCATCCGGATGTGATAATAGTACATTTAGGGGATGATTAGTCTCCTTTGTTTTACAGCGCCATGATATCCCATGGGATGAGTGTCGCGCTTTACAAATACCAGAAATAAATAAATAAATTAGTTGGTAAAGTTAAAAGGCTTAGCTCTTAGCTTATAATGTTGGATTTGAAAGAAATAAAGACGAGTTGGGCAGGACATGTGATGTGAATGGAGTGGTAAAACCAGCTGCGATTGACAGAGCATGTAGGAAGCAGAACAGAGAGATGAGAAGATTATGCAGGGACCAAGTGATTGGTAGGGTGACTCACCCAGAGATTACATTTGAGGTGACAGTATTTTTTGGGATGACGGAGTTCATCTGTCTGTGCTAGGCATAAACCTGTATTTGATTAAGCTGAGGTAAGCCGTGGTGGAAGCCCTGCGAGTGAAGATGTGGGGCAAGCATATTTAATGGGATAATTCCCTGGTTACCGACTGGTAATCTTCATTGCTCAGAGTCTTCCTTGCCACATGAGTTCTCATCCCTCACTCCCTGTTTGGCTATAGGCTGCGTGTGGCTCATGGGGCTTGGTAGTTCTACAGGAAGTGGGGGGAGTCGACCCTCCCCTTACACTGAGTCAGGGGGGACGGTCGTCAGCCATGTTGGGAAGGGATGGGAGGCATGGGATGTTAATTTGCTTTGAAGGGTCCTGGTGTGGAGCTGAAGCTCACTACGCAACTCTGGTGGCAGGAAAGACTTAGGAGAAGGTACTAGGGATTGCTCCAAGTGAAGGAGAATAGGCACCTGCCTTATTCAATTGGTCATCAGTAACTGTCAGTTTCTTCATAGCTTGGCAACAGGGCAGTAGTCACTCACTCCAATTAGGTAAGTATCCTTTGTTCTGATGCATGTGTTCTGTCTGTTTGCAACTAAAACACTCGAAGCACCTCTTCAGAGCTTGATTCGTGGAGTCCATTGGGACAGTGCATGTTGCCAGACGTTCTGCACAGTGTGAGGCATTTCGGCCGTACAAGGGTTATCTAAATGTCCATTTGAGTGAATCTGGACAGAAAAATGCGCATTTGTAGTTCCTCCGGAATGAGGAATTTATATTTTGGGAGAAAGCGAAGGTATTTTAGTGTACATCCTCCAGGGCATAATTAACCACCCTCATTTATGATGTTTAGGGGGGTTCTGGGTCTGTCAATGGTCCATATATTATCACGTCTTTATGATGGCAATTCATCAGCATGTTTGATGTGTGTTTGCAAAGCTAACTATTCATAGAATTGTCACGCTGGCCAGGTGCTCACATGACATAGCTCCCATGCAGCCTCTTGTTTCCTGGAAAGATCATTAAATCGTATTTAGCTCGAGGCATGTCTGAAAGGGCCAGAGGGATACCATTGTTAACAGTTTTAATTGCCAGTGCCGGTGCTTGAATTAAGATTTGAACTTTCAGTTTTGTTATTTCTTTTAAAGGTGTATAAGTTTCGAAATAAATGATGTTTAAAAATCTCTTTGGCGGTACTGACTGATTCAATACACTGTTTTACTCTAGGCGTTCCTTTGAAATATCAAAGACATCTGCGAAAAGGAGAGGTTAACTTGACACCACTGTAGTACAAACATCTCACACGGCGTACATTGTTTTAAGCTTCCAAATGACCTTGGTGGCTCACAGCCTCTTCCTTGCGAGTGTTGCTTGTGCAAACAGCATTCATCAGAACACAAAACCCTAGCACAGCAGGCCAAATATCTAACATAGTTGCCAGTGTAGCCTGTGAAAACGGATGTTTGCAACTGTGATAGTAATCCTTTGGCCCTGGCTAAAAAAACTGAACAAATAATTAGCTAATACCACCCAATTGCTAAAACTAAAGGGCTGCCTTGCACTAGGGTCCCTTGAGCTCGGGGCATAAGGGGCTCATCCTCAGGCCTGCTTGTTCATGCTCCCCCTTCTGCTCCACCACTGCAGCTCTTGAATGTTCCAGGGGGCAAAACAGTAAAGTTCGGCATTGCCCGTGCCACACACTCTAGTTTATCCAAACACCTTTGACTCTAAAGCTAATTATGTTTGAGCCAATGCATAAGCCCTCTGGTTTGCGTAAGATGTTTAAACGTGACTTTGTATGGATGTGCATGTGTGTGTTCATATACTGTGTAGTTATAGTTAGGTTAGAACCTAGTTAACATAGGAAATCTATTTTGGGGTTTGCTAATAAGTTTGTGCTTTCTAACTAATCTACAGAAAACCTTCCCAAAAAAGTTCATTCACCTCAGCTACTTCATGAAAAGTTTTTGGGTTATCCAACATGCGGGGGCAGTGAAAAAAGGGTGGTTCCGAAAAGACAATTTCCTCATGCAATTTGTGTAGGGATATCTGAAGAGTGCTACAGCAAAAACAAATGACCGGAATTACACTAAATGTGGCCGAAAGGTATATCTTTACCTACGAAGCATGCTTTTTGTGATTTGGTTTAAATGCGTACGACAATGATTGAGAAATTAAGGTTCCAAATCTGTAGATATCTGAAGTGTTGGTTATTGGGGACTCCTGTGGGAGTCGCCTGGGCACACATCAAGTAATTGAATGATCTGTTTGGTCGAGGGGGCTTTTTTTTTTACCGTCAGCTGCTTCACTCATGCGAGAGCAAAAAGATATGCTAGTCCTGTGGAAGTGAAAATCTCCTGTGAGTTCCACTCAAACCTCTGTTCTGATTGGTTGGCTGCAATTACAGGACACGAAGAAACTGTCCATATGTCCTGCCAATAAGAAATAAAGATACAGCATAAGGGGGCAGGATAGATATACCATGACCCCCTCAACTTTCTGGGGCTAAAGTTTCCCAACATTTCTTTTGCAGGACTTTTGTAGGCACCAGTGTGATCCATTTACTCCTGCAAGAGTCACACAGGTGCATAAAACAATTTAAATAAAGTCAGCGGGGTGCCTGCACAGGGTGTAAGGCCTTGCTCGATGGTGGGGGTTTGCCTATGCAGAAGGCTGTAGCCAACCCCACACCATGCACAGCTGAAGGCAGTGCATGGCTGGGAGATGGCTGCCCATGAGGGGTTGGGGTGGGCATGTCGGTTGTGACACAGGGTCTGGGCATTGGCCAGGTCCTGCAGCCAAACCTGTGCCTCGCTTGACCAAAGGAGGTGCATGCATGGATTGGCATACTGGAGTATGGTTATGAAATGTAACTTTATATTAAAGAACCCAAGGAAATTCACTGAAGAAAACAAAGGCTAAAGTGATGGTAAAGTTTGACATGGTAAGAATATCTTACTTTACATGTAAAATAAAGCTTGAAAACGTATTGAAAAAAAAGGTTAAAGAAACATTATAGTGAAAAAAGAGGGGTCCGAAGACCAGATTTCCCCCTGCATTTTACATAGACTTTTTTTTATAAGGGCCACAGCTAAAACAGTTGAACAGATTTGTAATAAGTTTGGCAAAAAGCTAGATCTTGGTCCAAAAGGGACAGTTTTTGTGATTTGGTGTAAATCTGTTCAGTAGTTTAGGAGAAATTAAAGTACAAAAATATTCGTATACCTGGAGATTTGGGCTTGAAGGCCTCTCGTAAAAGTCCTTCAAGTTTAACTTAAGAATAGAGCATTTTGATGGGCCAAGGGGGCTTTATTTTTTCTTGGGCCATAGAGGTTTTACTGGGGAGAACTCTCTGATCAGCTGGCCACTACATGAACAAAAATGTTGTGGCAGCCATTACAGGACTTGAATGCTTAGTCCTCTGCCCTGAACATATTAAAAAAAATAAGATAAAGGGGGCAGGATAGGGATACCCTGCCCCCCAGCCCTTGTGTTTCCTGCTTCCACCAAGCGGAAGCTTCAAAAACACTCCGGCAGGGTGGGAGGAGACATTTGTTACCTTGCCCACACTCCTGCGGGCAAAGAAATTTACATTGCTGCTGTCTAATGGGAGCAGTGAAAAACAATTGCTCCCACCAGATGGGAGTAGTGCTTGATCCCAAGGCACACAGGACAGTTGCATGCAGAGAACTGGCAGGGCGGCAGAGGCCCTGGGTCTGACTCAATGGCTCAGCCCCATAACCCCAACATTGTTTGTTGTGGTTGCTCTGGGTGGGCACCAGGGCACCCATGTTAGGACCCAGACTTAAAGTCCAAGGACCTGTAAAGGCTCTGGAGGGGAGCTGGGTGCCCCCTCCAAATAAAATAGAAATCGGAGGATGGGGTCAACAAGGCCTCTAAAGATTCCAGGCAAGGGGCTGCACAACTCTACTCAATAATTATTAAGAAAGTGTGTCTTAGGTGGGCACCAGAATAAAAAAATTTATAATAAATGAGCGGCAGGATCTGCTCATTTATTATTCGCTGCTGCTTAAAGGAGCACCCCATAATTTCCTGTGAGGGCTTCTTTATTTATATTTTTGTGGGTTTGGTGATGCCGCTAGGTGGTCCCACCAAGCCTTTTTTTAATGTTGTGTGGGGGGGTGAAAGGAGTACAGAAGCCCTGCGAGAGCATTAAAAGAAACGTTGGTCTCCTGGGTCACTCAATCTATGACCTGAGGGGGGCTTACATTTTTTTAAGACCACTCCTAGCTGGATCTCTCTCTCTGCTCTTCAGCTGGTGAGCAGTGTCCTTTTGTGGTTGTTTTTATGATTGCATTTTGTGGGCTGAAAAACAATGTGTCTCTCGATCTTGCTGTTAACATGTCAGCCAAGAAAATGCTAAATTAAAAATTAAGTTAAAAGAAAAAAGACTCATAGGCATGCTGTTTTAAAAAAACTTTATTAAACATTTCAATAATAATAATCACTCTCAAACAATGCATTTTGGAAATTACTTAAATATATAGTGGCTCAAACATATTGGTGATTTTGGAGAAAGATTATAGATCTGCTTTACATGTATGAATTAGGGGTGGGCAGAACTCACAGAGTTTCACTCTGTGGAATTCCATACTGTTACATAAATACTCCCCGAAATCTTGCATAGTTTCGTGAGCGAGCGAAATTTGGCAAGTCGTACTGTTTAAGCTGGTTTTTAGTGCTGGGAGCATGTTACACACTGTAAAATCAATGCTAACTGTACCACATGGTGCGCCAAAGGGTGCTGCTTCTTTTTACTGCTCAAAACGATTTTCTGTGAGTGGCAGCTTTCTCAGTGCAAATGGCCGTGACCAGCTGCAACCATCCGTCCTGAGAAATCTCAACGGAAGGTGTTCTAGGGAACGTAAATTGTGCTAGGGGACCCTCATTTTCACTTATGCTCATCAACTTACTTTTGGAGAGCCGCGCCTGAGAAAAAATTTCACCATGCAGCGGTTGGCAGACTTTTGCCAGAACTCCGCAATCAAGGCGGAATGCAGAGTGGGCAAAACTCTGCAAACTCTGCCAGCTGAGCGGAATTTTTCACTCACCCCTTGTATTGATAGGCTTTCTCCTTGATAAAGCCAATAGGCTAATTTTTTTACATTTTGTTGTTGTGAATTTTGATAAAGGTAGTAAGTCTGCCTAAGTGTGGCCAGGACCTGCAAGACTGTGTATGCCTTTTGCCGGGCAAGGTGCGGGGTGGCTGTCTGGATGGGTCAATCAATCAATCAATCAAAGTACTTGTAAAGCACGCTACTCACCCATGAGGGTCTCATGGCACTGAGGGGAGGGGGTTGGCGCTACTGCTGGAAGAGCCAGGTCTTGAGGGCTCTTCTGAAGGCAAGTAGGTCTTGGGTCTGCCGTATGTGGGTAGGGAGGGTGTTCCAGGTCTTGGTGGCGAGGTAGGAGAAGGATCTGCCGCCGGAGGTCGTTCGTTGGATGCGGGGGATAACGGCGAGTGCGAGGCCAGCGGAGCGGAGCTGGCGGGTGGGGGGGTAGAAGCTGAGTATGCTGTTCAGGTAGGCTGGTCCGGCGTTGTGGAGTGCTTTGTGTGCGTGGTTGAGGAGCTTGAAGGTGATCCTCATGTCGACGGGGAGCCAGTGTAGGTCTCTCAGGTGGGGGGTGATGTGGCTGCGGCACGGGACATTGACGATCAGTCGGGCAGAGGCATTTTGGATGCGTTGTAGTTGTTGTAGGTGTTTGGCTGGAATTCCTGCGTAGAGTGCGTTGCCATAGTCTAGTCTGCTGCTGACGAGGGCCTGTGTCACCGTTCTTTTTGTTTCGGTCAGGATCCATTTGTATCTCCTGCAGAGCATGCGAAGGGTGTTGTAGCAGGAGGAGGAGACGGCGTTGACCTGTTTAGCCATGGAGAGGGAGGAGTCGAGGATGAATCCTAGGTTGCGTGCATGGTCGGTGGGTGTTGGTGCTGCTCCCAGTGTGGTCAACCACCAGGAGTTGTCCCAGGCTGAGGGGGTGGGCCCGAAGATGAGGACCTCTGTTCTTTCTGAGTTCAGCTTCAACCAGCTGTTCTTCATCAAGTCTGCAACATCCTTCATAGAAGCTGATGCTGAGGTCGTGATGGCGGGCCACTTGTGTGAGGGGGGCCATGTAGACGTTGAACAGTGTCAGGCTGAGGGATGAGCCCTGGGAGACACCGCAGATGATGTTGGTGGCTTCGGATAGGAAGGGTGGGAAGTGGACGCTCTGGGTTCTGCCGGAGAGGAAGGACGTGGACCAGTCAAGGGCCTTCTCTTGGATTCCGGCTTCTAGGAGGCGTGTCTTTAGGGTGCGATGTCAGACCGTGTCGAAGGCAGCCGACAGGTCCAGGAGGATGAAGGCTGATGTTCCGCCGTTGTCTAGGTGGTGCCTGATGTCATCTGTGGTGGCGATGAGAGCTGTCTCGGTGCTGTGGTTTCGTCTGAATCCGGACTGAGACGGGTCCGGGATGTTGTTGTCTTCCAAGTGGCGGGCCAGTTGCATGTTGACGATTTTCTCGATGACTTTCGCCGGGAATGGGAGCAGGGAGATGGGCCGGAAGTTCTTGAGGTCTTTGGGGTACGCCTTGGGCTTCTTGAGGAGGGCATTGATTTCGGCCTGCTTCCAGCTCTCCGGAAATGTTGTTGTTTCAAAGGAGATGTTGATGACCTTCCGTAGTTGGGGCGCAATGGCTGCATCTGCTTTGTTGAATACGTGGTGTGGGCACGGGTCTGATGGACATCCTGAGTGGATGGAGTTCATGACCTTGCATGCCTCGTCGTCGTTTACGTTGGACCAGGAGGTCAGGCCGTTGGCGCTGGTGGTGTTTTCCGGGGAGGGGGTCTGGCGTAGTCGGGGTGGTCTTGGTGTTGAAGCTGTCATAGTTGGATGCAGGGCATGGCAACAGACAGGCCCTGTGGCCAACCCCACCCAATGTAGAGCCAAAGCCCATGTGTGGAGTGTGCTTGGGTTCACATATGGTAATAAAAGTGACAAAGTATCCTTATCCTTTGAAACTCAATCACTGAAATTCACCAGACATACTGCCTGATGTAAATCTTGGAGGATGGGATACTCCATCACAAAAGTGACAGATTTCCCGCCCGCCATATTACAAGTGCATTATATCCTATGGCACTTGTAATACAGCAGATGGCAGATCTGTCACGTTTGTAACAAAGTATCCCATCCACCAAGATCTAAATAAGACCCTTTGTTATCTCAAGTAGCTATAACAAGGGCTCTATGGTAACTATAAGTCGGGCTCTCACCATGCACTGCAAATAAACCCAGAAATTACATCACTCATGACATGATCTATGACATTATTGATAGCATGACTGAAACATCTGGAATTACCTCTTTAATGATAAGACTTCACAGCACGGACACAAGGCGCAAGTTATAGTGACCTTAGGGCATTAGTTATATTGAGATAACTATTACTGGTTAATTTTCTATCTATGGATCTATCTATGGATCTATCTATCTATCTATCTATCTATCTATCTATCTATCTATCTATCTATCTATCTATCTATCTATCTATCTATCTATCTATCTATCTATCTATCTGTATATATATATATATATATATATATATATATATATATATATATATATATATTCACTGAAAAAAACATAGGTTTCACACCAGTTATGGTTAGCTGGAAATTTTACTGACATAAAATCAATGAAATTCCACGTTATAGTTAGTTGGACTCACTATAACTTGCGCGTGTAATGCACTGCTGATGACATCACATATTACATCACTCATGACATGGTCAGTGACATCACTCATGACATCACTGATGACACCATCCAGTGAATGTGTGTCTTTCTGAAAAATAAATATGTTTTATATATGTATATGTAAAAGTCGATGGAAGAATAAATGTTAAAATATTGTCTTAATTAATGTTTTTTTTTAAAAAAATGATTGGTTAACTGGCTTATTAAGTGTATCTTAGTGAATACATACATTAGCGAGTAATGTTTAAATATTTAAATATATGTATCAGTGTTTCACTTTGTGTATAAGTGGCTGCATGGGTTGGTGAGTAGCTACATGTGTGTGTATATGGGTTATTATATGTTTTTTTAGTATCAGTATGAGTGTCTGTATGGTTTGGTGGGGGTGTTACTTAGCACATAGATGCATCAATGACTGACCCCCTTTTTTGTATGTTTTTTGAAAACAGCATATGTGCAGGACTGTATGAGTGGATGAATGGAAAGGGGCGACCACTCGGTCCCCCCGAACGTATGGTTGGGTGCCTCGATCCTCCCGGGAAACCATTTTGGGCGGGGGGCGTGTCTTGGCTGGTATGCCCGAAGCGGCGTAGCCGGGGCGCGCCTTTTCCCGCCCAAGAGGGGTTGTCCTAGACACCTACACCGATGGCCACGCCCAGTAGGCGTACCTGGGGAGGGTACACACCCCCCCCCGAAGAAGAATAAGAGAGCGGGAAACCGAAGAAGCGTCCTCTTGTTCCTGTGCTTGGAAGGCTGCACCCACTCGTTGCTCGTGAGCCCTCAACGGAACAAGGAGCAATTTTGAGAACTTGTAATTCTTGTGTTTCTCTTTCAGTGACTTTACATCGAAGGATCCAGGCCGTGTTGATCGACTCGGAGCTAATAAATCGAAACCATGTCCGGCAAGAAGGCGGGAAAGGGTTCCGAGACAGACAAGATGCTTCGCATGTTGGTGAACAGAATGACGAGAATGGAACGAAGCATGGGACAAGTCCCAGCGCTTGGTCGTGATTTGGCGGGAGTCAAGAAGCAACTGGCCGCAATGAACAAGCCTGGTAACCCGAAGAAGGTAATAGGCCCGTCATTGCCGGGAGTCGTCCCCGAGGGTAGAGGGAAACGGGTCAAGAGGAGGGCGGTTGCGGGGGAGGTTCGTATCCCCGAGGTCCCCCCAGTCATCCCTGCCATACCAGCTGACGACCCAGTACCAACCCCGAACGCGGGTCAGCCGATTCCGGTTGTGATTACGCCCGCTAACGATGAGGATATGCCTCCTGAATTGGCCACCCAGTTGTCCGCATGGCTCAAAAAAAAGACACGGGGTGCTACGGCGCCTGGTGATACGGCCGAAGAGGTCAAAATATTAATCCAGCAGTTGCGGCAGTCGCGAATTGATATGGGCAGACAAGTATGTCAATATGTTTTCATTGTTGACTGACCATCGCGAGATGGAATATGCTAAAACACAGAAAGATCTGTGGCACCCAAGCGTCTGGCGCGCCAAGATGGCGGAGTTCAGGGTGGAAGAGACGATCACGAATTGGGCAAAGGCTTTTGCAATGTTTACTGCGATTATTGGTGAACGTAAGCCCGAGATATTGACCAAACTGTCTTGTTATCAGGCACGTATAATGGATTTTTATGAAATGTATGAGGGGGACGAATGGAAAGGTTATGACATGAAATTTCGTAAAGCGAAAGAGTTTGATTCCTCTCTGACATGGGATTGCCTCGATTCAATTTCTTGGCATAAGCAGCTCCTGCCTGGGTCGGAAGGGACATCCTCGCCAGGTGGGAGTGGGTCGGGGGTTTCCCGCCAAAAGCCCGCGGCCCCCTTTCGAGCAGGCACCGGGGGTGATCACCAGCCGAAAACCGGCGGGAATGGTGGCAAGCGGGGGGTCTGTTGGGGCTTCAATCGAGGCAACTGTAACAGACCGCAAGGTACATGTAAGTTCAAACATGTGTGTGCGGGTTGTGGGAATTCCTCACACCCGGAGAGTTCATGCAGATCAAAAAATAGAGGGTTGGGAGGTAAAGGAGGGTCTAAGCAAGACTAAGGTGGATCGTTGTGTACAGTTGCCCACTCCCGTTGATCTCATGGCTATGACTCCTTGGTTAAACGAATACCCTGATTATGTCTCTGCTGGGGTGTTGAGGAAGGGATTCTTATATGGCTTCCACATCCCGGCGGGGGATTTTCGTGGGGAACCTTTTTGTAAAAACCAGCTTTCGGCACAGCATAATCCAGGTGTGGTGGAGAGAAAAATTGCTAAGGAAGTGAGCCTAGGCCGAGTGGCTGGGCCTTTTCAGCGCCCGCCAGTGGCAGGTTTTATCTTTTCCCCATTGGGGGTGGTGCCAAAGAAGGACCCGGGGGAATTTAGGCTGATCCATAATCTGTCTGCTCCAAGGGGTTTCTCGGTAAACGATGCCATTGACCCAGAAGTTTGTTTGGTGCGGTACGCATCATTCGACGATGCCGTCACCATGTTAAATCGCCTGGGCCCCGGGGCGCTGATGGCGAAATCGGATATTGAATCAGCGTTCCGGTTGCTCCCGGTACACCCACAGGATCAGCGTTTGCTAGGTTTTGCATTCCAAGGGAGTTACAACATGGATAAATGCATGCCGATGGGTTGCTCCATTTCTTGTGCTTATTTTGAGAAATTCAGCTGTTTTCTAGAGTGGGCATTTGTTAAGGTTACAGGGCATAGGCATGTTATACATTATCTAGATGACTTTCTGTTCTCGGGGCAGCCGGCGACTCGGAATGTGCGCAGGCGCTACACGAATTTTGCATCCTCATGAGGGAATTTGGAGTGCCATTGGCATCAGGTAAGACGGTTGGACCATCTACTTCACTCGAGTTTCTGGGAATTGAGCTCGATTCTGTGGAGGGATGTTTCCGTTTGCCACTAGGAAAGGTAGCCAAATTTAGGGCTTCCCTGGAACTTTGCCTTAGTAGGGAGAAAGTGACCCTGCACCAGTTACAGCAAACAGTGGGTCAGCTTAACCTTGCCTTGAGAGTGATATCAATGGCCCGCCCCTTTTCACGCTCTATTGCACAAGCTATGGCTGGTCTTAAGGAAGGACAGCACCGCACGAGACTGTCGGCAGAGGTTCGCCAGGATATGTGCATTTGGTTGGCATTTCTGGCGGACTTCAACGGTCGAGTAGTGTGGAACAAGCCACCAGCGTCTTCGGACGAGCTGGGTTTGTGGACTGACTCAGCCGGGAGCTTGGGATTTGGCGCCATCTTTGGTAATCGATGGTCGGCGCAAACATGGCCGACTTGGTGGCACACCAGCGGTCTCACAGGTAGCATAGGGTTCCTTGAGCTATTCCCTATTTCTGTTGCTCTAATGGCATGGCCGGATGAGTTCAGAGACCTCTCTGTGGTATTTTGGTCGATAATATGACTGTTGTTGAATGCATTAACAATCAGGCAGCACGCTGCAAATGGATCTTGAGATTGTTGAAAGAAGTCGTACTGCTTTGCATGAGGCTGAATGTACAGTTCAGGGCGAAACATGTGCCAGGTGTACTGAATCATGCGGCTGATGCACTCTCTCGTTCACATATGCAGGCGTTCAGGGGTTATCTGCCTACAGCGGACCTGGCGGCGGCACCATTTCCCGAAGCACTCTGGCTAATCGGTGCCCCGGATTACAAGACCTCGTGGCAGCAAGCTTAGCCCCCAGGACGAGGAAGGCATACGAAGGAGCGTTTCGTTCCTATTGTGCATTTTTGGGTCCGACAGGGAGTCAGAACTGGGGTCAGGAGGATTCCGTCCTAGGGTTCCTGGTAGCAATGCACAGGGAAGGCCGATCAGCGGCATCGGCCAATAGACACAGGGCAGCCATCTCATTCATGGCGCAGGTGCATGGCATCGAAGACCCAACAGGTTCCTTTTTGGCGAAAAAAGCCCTTTGCGGCTGGCAGCGCCTCGAGGGTCGCAAGCAAGACGTGAGGCACCCTATTGGCTTAGAAAAATTGTCCTTACTCATGGCGAAACTGGGCACGACATGCTCCTCCCAATTCGAAGCAGTTCTGTTCCGGGCAGCCTTTGCATTACCATTCCATGGGGCTATGCGGGTGAGCGAACTGGTCGCAAGGAATAAGAAGGATGTGGAGGGGGGCTTGTGCAGGGATCACATCCTAATTAAGGGTGATTCGATGGTAATCATGATAGCTAGGTCCAAGACTGACCAGGGAGCTATGGGAAGCAGTGTGGTTGTCCAGCGCGTGCGAGGGTCCCCCACGTGCCCGATAATGTGTATAGAGCAGTACTTGGCACTGAGGGCGGATACATGGGGGGAGAGTTTGCTGAGGCACATCGATGGCACCCCACTGACAATGTTTCAGTTCCAGAGGGTGCTGGCACTGACAATCGCTGCGGCGGGCATGGACCCGTGCGATTTTGGGACCCACTCCTTTAGGATAGGGGCTGCTACTGAGGCTACAGCCGGGGGTCGGAGTGCAGAGGAAGTGAAACGATTGGGACGATGGTCCTCGAATTGCTTCAAAAGGTACGTGCGATTGCACATGTTGTGAAGTCAAGTGAAATGCACTCACGCTTCTAGTCTTCTGTTTGATTTACAGTTTCGCGAGCATGTCATGCGGGGCGGAATTTGCAGTCGACCCAGTACCAGGGGACCAGTGGTCATGGATAAGCATGGGCGGAAAATCCGTTTCGCTCGCGGATTTTGCGGATTTTCGGCAAATTCGCAATCCGCGAGATTCGCGAATCTCCCGCAAAATCCGCAAATCCGCGAGCAGCAGATTTTGCTCGCACTGTTCGCGTGAGTTCGCGGCTTCCCAGTACAACTTTGCGCCCCGCGAATAAGCGCAAAATTGCAGAAATACGATCTTAGCAAAACTGAAACTACTTACCAGGTTCAAAAGTTCAGGCTCATCATTAGTAGCCATTTCCTGTAGTGCTTCCTGAGGGGCCCCTCCAGAGTTCAGTTGCCAGTTGCAACTATTATGTGACCCTGCTCTGAACCTCAGAATAGTTACACATATGCCACAAAGGTCCTGAATTACAGCTAAGGGAGACAAGCAGGAGCCAGGCTGGAAGTTCAAATCCATTAATCAGCCCCTAATTCATTATTGTCAGTTGGGGCAGGGCAGGTGTTGTAACTAATGTTGCAACAATGAAAGCACTTAGCAAGTGCAAAAGATCACTAATCAGGAAGCACTAAGGAAGCAGGTGCCAGCTAAAAAAATATTCTGTGACACATTAATCAGCCCCAAATTAATTCAGGTCACTTGAGGCAGGGAAGGTGTGCTTGCGTTGCCACAATAATGTACACTGACTGGACAACCAGAGGGTGCTGTGATGAAACAGAGGGTGGCATGGGTGGGCCAGAGGGTGGAATGAGTAGTCAGAGAGTGGCAGTGGTGACAGAGAGTGGCAGTGATGAAGAAGAATGTCCCAAACAGGCTGGACACGTAGAAACAACAAGTTCGCGAAACTTGCGACCCGACAGGTAAGTTCGCATTTTGCGAAATTGTACAAAACCCTTGCGAACTGGCAGAAACCCGCGCGAACACAAAAAAAAAGAAATCCGCAAATTCGCGAGAATTCGCGGATTTTGCGGATTGCGAGTTTGCAAATCTGCAAAATTTGCGAACGGAAGATTCGCAAAATTCGCCCATGCTTAGTCATGGATCACCATCTGAGGAGAGAGTGGTGTGGGTCGTGGGCCACTCATACGTGAGGCGGGACGGGGACGTATTCAAAGCAGGTGACGCGACTCGCGCAGCTGGGGAATACGGGTACAGAGTGGCCTTCCACGGAAGGGGCGGGCTCTGTATTGACCAATTCGAATTGTTTGTTGAGGGTCTCTTAGGGCGGCAGAGGTCACCGCCATCTGTAGTCATAGTACACCTGGGGGGCAATGACTTGGTGACGCTGGGTAGACGGGTATTACTCAAGCAAGTTTTGTCTGCCGTTAGCTGGTTGGCAAAAAGAATCCCGGGGTGCACAATTGCCTGGTCCCACATGATCCCCAGGGGGCCTTTCGGTGTCAGCACTGAACCATTCGGTGAAGAAGGTTATTAACAAACTTGGTAGATTGTTTCGCTCAGCGCAGTTGCATTGCATTCCTCACGGGTGTATTCGGGGTGATCACATGTATCTGAATGATGGGGTTCACCTGTCCCGGCAGGGGAATGTCTTACTCATAGGAGACTTCATAGCATGGCTGAGGGGGTTGAGGAAGCATGACCTTTAGGAGGAGTTTGGGGGGGGCCGAATAGCCGGTCAACTATCCGGCCTGTGGCGGTAAGGTCATGATCGGTGAGCAGTAATTTCAAGGTCCCTAGAGGGGGGCGCCACCCACTATGGATGGGAGTGCCCGGGGGAGGTGGCCATTGGCCCCTCCCACTGGGAGGCGGCACCCACTAAGGATGGGTCGCCTAAGGGGAGACGGCCATAGGCCTCTTCCAGGGGAGGAGGCGGCTATATGCCCCTCCTACGAATTTCCCGGGGCCCGGTTATCCGCGACGGCGGATATGATAGAGAGTGTGGGGATGGGGGGGGAGTCCACGCTGTCCTTCCTACAGATACCTCACACGGGAGCTCGAACGACCTTTAAGATGGTGTCGAGCGGAGGAAAGGGGGGCCCCCAACAAGACAAGGGAAATTAGAGTTGGCAAGGAGGGTACAGTCCTCTGCGCGGCCGCCACTCACACGTGAGGGCGAGAGTTTTTGGTAGTAGGGATCTGACACCGGTTAAGACCTTGCCGTTGGCCCTTAATGCTAGGATGTACAATTTTAATTTAGAATGTATGCATTTGCAGGATGTTAGACTCGGCTAGGAAACCTTTGTATTAGAGATTTGTTAAGGTTAGCCAAAGAACATGTCTTCATCGAAATGTAATAAATGAAAATTGTACATTATTATGAAACTTTTATTTAATGTTTTAAATTTTGTTTCATATTTTAATAAATACGGCCGGGAGGGTGACTCCCTCCCGCCTTCCAAAAGTTCAGAACTGCGCGTCCGACTTCCCATCCTTGGGGATTGTGTTGGGAGGGGGTGACGGGCATCCCGGCCATATGGAAAGGGGCGACCACTCGGTCCCCCCGAACGTATGGTTGGGTGCCCCGATCCTCCCGGGAAACCATTTTGGGCGGGGGCGTGTCTCGGCTGGTATGCCCGAAGCGGCGTAGCCGGGGCGCGCCTTTTCCTGCCCAAGAGGGGTTGTCCTAGACACCTACACCGATGGCCACGCCCAGTAGGCGTATCTGGGGAGGGTACACGCCCCCCCCCCGAAGAAGAATAAGAGAGCGGGAAACCGAAGAAGCGTCCTCTTGTTCCTGTGCTTGGAAGGCTGCACCCACTCGTTGCTCGTGAGCCCTCGACGGAACAAGGAGCAATTTTGACCCACCCACCAGCCCCTTATAGCAATGTTTGGTTTTGCAATAAAGTTTTGCTCTGATAAACCCCTATTTCCTCCGCATAGAAGTAAATGTATATCTAGATTGAGGATGTGACTTCTGTCTGTAGGATACTGTTTTTCTTTAGGGTAAACAGTTTTGATACATAAACATGTTGATATTTTTTCCTTAGTAGGTGAACAAATGTCGTATTTATTTTTTGGTCGGGCGGTAAGGTCATGATCGATGAGCAGTAATTTCAAGGTCCCTAGAGGGGGGCGCCACCCACTATGGATGGGAGCGCCCGGGGGGAGGCGGCCATTGGCCCCTCCCACTGGGAGGCGGCACCCACTAAGGATGGGTCGCCTAAGGGGAGACAGCCATAGGCCCCTTCCAGGGGAGGAGGCGGCTATATGCCCCTCCTACGAATTTCCTGGGGCCCGGTTATCTGCGACGGCGGATATGATAGAGAGTGTGGGGATGGGGGGGGAGTCCACGCTGTCCTTCCTACAGACACCTCACACGGGAGCTCGGACGACCTTTAAGATGGTGTCGAGCGGAAAGGGGGGCCCCCAACAAGACAAGGGAAATTAGAGTTGGCAAGGAGGGTACAGTCCTCTGCGCGGCCGCCACTCACACCGTGAGGGCGAGAGTTTTTGGTAGTAGGGATCTGACACCGGTTAAGACCTTGCCGTTGGCCCTTAATGCTAGGATGTACAATTTTAATTTAGAATGTATGCATTTGCAGGATGTTAGACTCGGCTAGGAAACCTTTGTATTAGAGATTTGTTAAGGTTAGCCAAAGAACATGTCTTCATCGAAATGTAATATATGAAAATTGTACATGATTATGAAACTTTTATTTAATGTTTTAAATTTTGTTTCATATTTTAATCAATACGGCCGGGAGGGTGACTCCCTCCCGCCTTCCAAAAGTTCAGAACTGCGCGTCTGACTTCCCATCCTTGGGGATTGTGTTGGGAGGGGGTGACGGGCATCCCGCCATATGTGTATATGTGTGTATTAGTGATTGAATGCCTGTCTCACTAGTGTCTTTATCAGTAACAAGATATATTTTAATCTAGTATATGTGAGTATTGATGTATATAAGTCAGTATATGTGAGAGTGAGAGATTGTAAGAGTTCCTGTTTAAATAAGTATGTGTTTCTATAAGTGATTGTTTGAGAGAGTAAATATGTGTAAGTTTCCTTAGAAGTAAGGTGGTAGTGTGTATATATATGTATATGCAAATAAATGGATGTTTATTACTTTATTTGCATGGGTGAGTATGTGTGTGAGTAACTTTTTGATGACTGTCGGTGTGTAACAGGATGTATAGGGGTATCACTACATATGATGAGTGAGTATATGTATGAGTGACTATATAAAACTGTTGGTGAATGTGTGAATGTGTACATAGATGGCGGAATTACTGAATTGGTTGTTGTAACTAGTATGGGTATATCCACTCTTTTGAAAATGTTAGTTTCTATTTTTGAATATGTGTTTCAAGGGGTACTTTACAGTGAAAGGAGGTCTGTCACTCTGTCACAAGGATGGTGTCATCAGTGATGTCATGAGTGATGTCACTGACCATGTCATGAGTGATGTAATATGTGATGTCATCAGCAGTGCATTACACGCGCAAGTTATAGTGAGTCCAACTAACTATAACGTGGAATTCCATTGGTTTTATGTCAGTAAAATTTCCAGCTAACTATAACTGGTGTGAAACCTATGGTTTTTTCAGTGAATTTCTTAGGTTTTTTAAAGGCTAATTCCTAACTATAACTGGTGTGAAACCTCTGGTTTTCTCAGTGAATTTCATAGGTTTTTTTAATGCTAATTCCTAACTATAACTGGTGTGAAACCTTTGGTTTTTTCTGTGAATTTCATAGGTTTTTTAACTGCTAATTTTTAACTTTTTATAGGGCTTCATACCTATGTACTTTTTAGTGAATTTCTAAGGTTATTTTTTCGCAAATGTCTTTAGCTGAGAAAGGTATGTTTTTCTAAAAATGAACCCTATATTGTATATTAAGATAATATTTTTGTTTAAAAATAGTATTTTTTTTTCATATTTGACTCTGGTGCGCTCCCGGTGCGCGTACCGGTGAACGCCCCGGTGCGCGTCCCGTCAGCGCACCAACAAAAAAAAAAGAAAAAAAAATTAATGAAGGAGTGAGCATGAGGAATGGGGACAGAGAGAGTGGTGTTAAGAGAAAGAGAGCTAGAAGGAGGAACACAGAGGGACTGTGTAATAGATAGTAAGACAGAGAAAAGGTGTAAGAGGAAGTAACTGAGAAAAAGAAAATGAATAAGGGAGCAAAAGAAGAGAAGAAAGAGGAAGAAGACTAAAGCAGAGGTTCTGGGAAAATGTGAATGGGTGATGAAAGTAAAAGGAAGGAGACTTAAGTATGGGGAATGACAGATAGTGACGGAACCAGAGAAAAAAAACAGTAGTGACGGAGGGAAAGAAAATAGCAGTGAGTGTACGTAAAGAGAAGTGAAAGAGGGTGTATATAAGTGAATAAGGGTAAGACATGGGGAGTGACAGAGAGAAAGAAGAGAGAGAGTAAAGGAAGGAGTGTCAGAAAGGGACTAAGTGAACCAGTAAAAAAGATAAGTGAAGGAGTGTGGATAAGCAGAGGTACTGAAAGAAGTTGAATGTGGTAGGAAGTAAACATGGAGGATAAGAATAAGTGAGGGAAGCAAAGTAAGGAAACAAGGGTGAGAGAAAAGTAGTGAGGTTAAAGCAAAGGGTGATAACAAACTACATTTTGTAAACACACTTACCATGTAATAAATGAAAACTTACTTGTATCTGTGAAAGACAAAAGAAAAAACATGTTATAATTAGTAAAAAATATATATTAAAATAGTAGAAACAGTTCAAGAGGTAAAAAATCTAAAAAAGTTTACTAAGAAATAAAGCAATAGTGAAGGATACAAAAACAGAAATAAAGTAATGTAGACAGAGAAAAAAGAAGGAAAAAGAAATAGAAAGAGAACAAATTACTGAAGGTAAGTAAGATACTAAAAGAATGTGAGATACCAAAAAGAAATCAGGAAAGATAAGAAAGTAAAAGGAAAAGGAGTGAAAAGGAGAGAAGTCTGAATGCGGAACTATTAATAAAAAAGAGGAATAGAAGATGACTGAGAGTGGTTGAAGGGGAGTCACAGAGTGAAGGGATGAAGGGAATGAGGTTAATATAGAACGATGGATGAAAAAGGAGTGAGAGAGTAAGTATACAGAAAAACAAAGAGAAAGACTGAGTGAACTACAGTACAATGAGTGCGAAAGAAAAAAAAAGGAGAAAAAGAAAGAAAGAGAGGGGAAGAAAACTAAAGCAGTGGTACTGAGAGAATGTGTAAAAGATAAAAAGTGGTGAAAGGAGGAGAGGAAATGCAGACAGTTCAAATTGGATTGAGAAGTTGTGAATGAAGTGCAGTAAAGGAACAGCGATGAAACAAAGGTAAAAAAGGCAGTGTAAATGAGTAAAGAGAGGTAAATAAGGGTGAAAAAGGAAAATGAGTGTGAGACAATGTGAATACAATATAAATTACACAATGCAAACTATAGAATAACTTCTACAATATGTTACATTGTTTATTTTTGCTGTTCTCAGAATATATTGAATTTCACTTAAATTAGTGAGTTCAAAGTCTTCATCATATAACAGCGGGGAAAAAAAAGACACAATCTAAAAGATTGTGTTTAAAAAAAAAAGTCAAACTTACATCTCATATATGTAAACTAATCTTTGATTCACTTACTTTTCCGTGAGGCCAAATAGAAGATAGTGAAGGTCCTTTTAGTGGAAAAAAAGTCTGCTGTGCTCTATAACTTCCATTTCATCGACTTCCTATGAAAAAAGATCTAAGAACATCATACCTTACACTTTCCTCACGGCCAATTTGTGTCAGATATATCAGTATTTTTTACTTTGAGATCCACTTACAGTACCTATATGAGATAAATAATTTAAAACATTAGATTAACTAACTAACTTTTATTATCTATTCCCGTCTTCAAAGGCCAATTCCCTTTACTAAAACATTGGTTTTAAAAACACTAGGTAAGAATTAGTAAAGTCATAAGGCAAACGTTCTTTATAAGTCAAATGAGAATCATTGCAGTAACTCCATCCTTTTTCACATTTTAAGTAGCATGTATAATGTCCTGAGGTTGTCGAAGAACCGTCATGATAAATAATAGCTTCAGTTGTAAAGGCTCTTCCTGAAATTGATAACTGAGAAGCCACAAAATTTTTGATAGAAGTTGTCAATTTAGTTCCATCAGGTCTACATCGTTGGAAAACTAAAATGATATACTGACCATAACTTTGTATAAATAATGTGGATAGCATTGGATAGTTACATTGGGTACACACCATATTATGATCTGCTGCTTTAACTAGATTTTTAAATGACACTGATTTACAGTCAGGTAAAGTCAAATATATAAATCTTTCAGTGTCTATTCTTGTAGTACTTGATGAACTACAATTGTCGCAGTAATGCTGCCATTGATAAGAAAGGCTGAAAAGATTATCTACATCTACACCTTCATCTTCCAAAACACCAAACATATACATTAAAAATTCCTGACAATCCTGCTGAATGTTCTGTGAAAATTTATCTTGACCAGAACACATATCTAAAATATTTCAAATTTTTGTTACACTTTCTATTTTTGCTCTATCACTGCTACATTTCTCAAACACAGAATTCAATAAACCACACAATCTTTAATCCCGATTTTCAACAATCTGTTCTTGTAAAGTTTGAAGAAAAAAACCAACATTAACCACAAAATTAGCATAGCAGTTGACACCAGAAATATTTTCAAACTGAAATCCAAGAACATTTTCTTCACAATCCTTTTTCTTTCTGTTTTCAATTACAGTTTCGTCTACTTTTTGTCTTTTTGCTACTACCTCACTGCAATTACTCTTATTTCTTCTTTTTCGGCCGACCACACGTTTTTCAAACAGAGGATATTGAGGCAAATGTGGAGCATACTCTCTTCTTAACCTATTGTATTCTTTAACACAATCTAGATCTGCACAAATTTTTGTCTCATCACACTCAATCAAGTACAATCCTGATAAAGTTCTGACTCGGGATAATGCCACATATGCCATACCCTCTTTAAACACAGATCTTCCAATGATCACTAAAGCATTATCTACACTTAAACCTTGAGATTTATGAATTTTTACTGCATATGCCAAACAAACAGGAAACTGTTTTCGGCGAACATGTAAGTCTTTTACAAGTAAAAATCTAGCAGAACATCAACTGATTTGTTGTACTTGCTCAATGCCATCAAATTTATTTTTAAAAATTCAATTCCATCTCTATTTCTATAATTCACAAAATCAACAACATAACCCATTGCTCCATTTACCAGACCTCTTTCAACATTTAAATTCCTTCTCAAAATGATACGACAATTTAAACACACATTCAGAGTCTTTTCAAAACCAGCTGTTTTAGAAATACTTTTCTCTAATTAATCCAATTTAGTTTTCAAATTTTCGGACAAAACAATTGTTGCACCCATATGCTCTATTTTATCTATTGCTTCCAGTTTCACAATCTCTTCATTTTCTAACTCTAACATTTTGTTGTTGAAGATGGAACATTCTTGCAGAGTTGGCATCAAACATATCCCAGATTTCTTCTCAGTCATTTTTTTAAAAATATTCTCTGGAAGAATGTTTTCATTTGGATACAAATTTGAAATTAATTGAGCATGTAAAGCTTCTTTCCCAAGCTCGCTTACTTTTCCAATTCTTACATCTTGTAGAATATTTTTATAATCTTCATCCTTTGCCTGTCGCATATTTTGAAGCAGTTCAGCATATTTAAAATTTAACCATATATTAACGTTTCCAATGCTTCCAAGGGACTTCCTAGTATCTTCATGCGTGAGCATTTTAAACACTGGTTGTCCTTTTACTGGAGTCAACTGCAATAGATCTCCAAAAACAATAATGTGTTTTCCTCCAAATAACACTTCATACTCTGTTCTAAGAATTTCTTGCATTCTCAAATGCACAAAAGCAAGCATTAGATTTGAGACCATGCTTACTTCATCAATGATAAGAAGCTTAATTTTCCTCAAGACTCTTGAAACTTCAGAACACGCATCTCCAGATAACTTGTTGTAATGCAATTTATTATCATGCTCAACTGGCAGCATCAGTAAACGATGTAGAGTAATCCCTTTAATGTTATGTGCTGCCAGACCAGTTGGAGCAGTTACAACACAAGACAGCGGTGAATCAGTCCTTTTCTGCAGATAACTTGCAATGGCTTTAATTAGAAAACTTTTTCCTGTCCCCGCTTCTCCACTTAAGTACAGTCGGAAAGGCTCAAATGATGTACATGAGCACTCTTTTTTCTCATGTCTGAATCCATGTTCAATCTGTTCTGTGACTTCATCATATATCTTTTTCTGCTCAACGTTTAGTTGCTTTACCAAATCTTCTAAGTTAACTCCATCCTCTTGAGCTTGTTCCATAGCTCTTTCCACCTCATCCATGGCAGTGGCAGCTTCATTTTGGATAATAGGTCCTCCTAGTGGATCCTGACTCAATGAAGTAGAACTCTGACTGTCTTGAGAACTGTCTCTAGCAATCTCTTCAGCAATTGTGGTTTCTTGCTCTATTTCTTCGTTCAACATTTGCAGATAATTTAGAAAAATAGGACATTCTATGGTATCCTTAGTTGCATTAAAAGAGTCTTCATAACAGAGAAAATCTCCAAGTAGTTCCTCTTCTGTACGCCATGGCTTAAAGAGTTGCAAAAGAGCTAAATAGTAAAATTCTCTTTTGTCTGGAGCTTCGCAACTCAATTTTCGATGATTGACCAAATGGCCTTTTTCTGCTTCACTAGACATCCTTCATAGCCAATGACTGCATATTTTTCATTATTGATATCTTCTGTGATGTTCCTCTTATAACTGTAGTTTTGCAGAACTTCATACAAACAAGTGTTCTCAAGGTGAGTACTTCTATTTGGATAGTATTTATCCAACATATTTGTCTTCAAAATATCTGTACTCTTTGGTTCTTTCTCCGCCAAATATTCAATTTCTTTTACAGATTTCAAAACTCGGTTTCGTGTTGCAGCAAATCCTAGACTCACCCAAATGATTGTTCTTGATTTGGCATAGAGACTTGCTGATGATAACCGATCAGAACATTCATATGCTCCAATTTCTCGATGCGACAACATCTTCAGACTGAAACTGTATAATTTCTTGCTTAGACTCTTTTCATGTGAAATGTCCTCCCACATTTCCTTAAGTTCTGTCTTTTCTTTTTTGGTGATGTAAGATGTCACATATCGAGCCACAATTTACAAAAAGGGGGGTGGTGATGAAGAGTGTCTGAGTTAAACAGACCACTCTTACCCAGTCCAAAGATCAGGGCTTGATCCATCACTGTTATTTATCTCACTGCCCCATCCCAGCTCAGAACCTGGCTATATGCAAATCAGTCAGTCCCTGGCCCAGTGCATCATGGGAACAGGGCAGACTAAACTACCAAGCCAATTCTTCACCAGAAAGGAGACAAGCTACCGGGGACCGGTTTCTGGCATTTCAGCCTTCTTCGGCCCGGCTTGCTTGAATCCTGATGGAGCAGTGAGAAAGGGACTCATGTCTGAGTATACCCTGCCACACCTATAGTGGCCAAAAACCATTTACAAAAAGGGGGGTGGTGATGAACAGAGTGTCTGAGTTAAACAGACCACTCTTACCCAGTCCAAAGATCAGGGCTTGATCCATCACCGTTATTTATCTCACTGCCCCATCCCAGCTCAGAACCTGGCTATATGCAAATCAGTCTGTCCCTGGCCCAGTGCATCATGGGAACAGGGCAGACTAAACTACCAAGCCAATTCTTCACCAGAAAGGAGACAAGCTACCGGGGACCGGTTTCTGGCATTTCAGCCTTCTTCGGCCCGGCTTGCTTGAATCCTGATGGAGCAGTGAGAAAGGGACTCATGTCTGAGTATACCCTGCCACACCTATAGTGGCCAAAAACAATTTACAAAAAGGGGGGAAACCGGTCCCCGGGAGCTTGTTTCCTTCCCAGTGTAAGAATTGGCTTTTGTAGTTTGGTTTGCCCTGTTCCCATCATGCACTGGGACAGGAACAGACTAATTAGCATACAGCCAGGTTCTGAAACTGGGATGGTGCAGTGAGCTAAAAAACGGTGTTGGATCTAGCCCTGATCTCTTGACTGGGTGAGAGCTTTCTGCTTAATTCAGAGACTCTGTCCCTCACCACCCCTTGTTGTAAATATTTTTGTCCACCCTAAGCGTGGTAGGGTATTCTCAGATGTGAGACCCTTTCTCATTGCACCATCAGGATTCAAGCAAACCGGGCCGAAAGCGGCTGTAATGCCAGAAACCGGTACCCGGGAGCTTGTTTCATTCCCAGTGTAAGAATTGGCTTTTGTAGTTTGGTTTGCCCTGTTCCCATCATGCACTGGGACAGGAACAGGCTAATTTGCATACAGCCAGGTTCTGAAACTGGGATGGTGCAGTGAGCTAAAAAACGGTGTTGGATCTAGCCCTGATCTCTTGACTGGGTGAGAGCTTTCTGCTTAATTCAGAGACTCTGTCCCTCACCACCCCTTGTTGTAAATATTTTTGTCCACCCCAAGCGTGGAAGGGTATTCTCAGATGTGAGACCCTTGCTCATTGCACCATCAGGATTCAAGCAAACCGGGCCGAAGACGGCTGTAATGCCAGAAACCGGTCCCCGGGAGCTTGTTTCCTTCCCAGTGTAAGAATTGGCTTTTGTAGTTTGGTTTGCCCTGTTCCCATCATGCACTGGGACAGGAACAGACTAATTTGCATACAGCCAGGTTCTGAAACTGGGATGGTGCAGTGAGCTAAAAAACGGTGTTGGATCTAGCCCTGATCTCTTGACTGGGTGAGAGCTTTCTGCTTAATTCAGAGACTCTGTCCCTCACCACCCCTTGTTGTAAATATTTTTGTCCACCCTAAGCGTGGAAGGGTATTCTCAGATGTGAGACCCTTGCTCATTGCACCATCAGGATTCAAGCAAACCGGGCCGAAGACGGCTGTAATGCCAGAAACCGGTCCACGGGAGCTTGTTTCCTTCCCAGTGTAAGAATTGGCTTTTGTAGTTTGGTTTGCCCTGTTCCCATCATGCACTGGGACAGGAACAGACTAATTTGCATACAGCCAGGTTCTGAAACTGGGATGGTGCAGTGAGCTAAAAAACGGTGTTGGATCTAGCCCTGATCTCTTGACTGGGTGAGAGCTTTCTGCTTAATTCAGAGACTCTGTCCCTCACCACCCCTTGTTGTAAATATTTTTGTCCACCCCAAGCGTGGAAGGGTATTCTCAGATGTGAGACCCTTGCTCATTGCACCATCAGGATTCAAGCAAACCGGGCCGAAGACGGCTGTAATGCCAGAAACCGGTCCCCGGGAGCTTGTTTCCTTCCCAGTGTAAGAATTGGCTTTTGTAGTTTGGTTTGCCCTGTTCCCATCTTGCACTGGGACAGGAACAGACTAATTTGCATACAGCCAGGTTCTGAAACTGGGATGGTGCAGTGAGCTAAAAAACGGTGTTGGATCTAGCCCTGATCTCTTGACTGGGTGAGAGCTTTCTGCTTAATTCAGAGACTCTGTCCCTCACCACCCCTTGTTGTAAATATTTTTGTCCACCCTAAGCGTGGAAGGGTATTCTCAGATGTGAGACCCTTGCTCATTGCACCATCAGGATTCAAGCAAACCGGGCCGAAGACGGCTGTAATGCCAGAAACCGGTCCCCGGGAGCTTGTTTCCTTCCCAGTGTAAGAATTGGCTTTTTTAGTTTGGTTTGCCCTGTTCCCATCATGCACTGGGACAGGAACAGACTAATTTGCATACAGCCAGGTTCTGAAACTGGGATGGTGCAGTGAGCTAAAAAACGGTGTTGGATCTAGCCCTGATCTCTTGACTGGATGAGAGCTTTCTGCTTAATTCAGAGACTCTGTCCCTCACCACCCCTTGTTGTAAATATTTTTGTCCACCCTAAGCCTGGAAGGGTATTCTCAGATGTGAGACCCTTGCTCATTGCACCATCAGGATTCAAGCAAACCGGGCCGAAGACGGCAGTAATGCCAGAAACCGGTCCCCGGGAGCTTGTTTCCTTCCCAGTGTAAGAATTGGCTTTTTTAGTTTGGTTTGCCCTGTTCCCATCATGCACTGGGACAGGAACAGACTAATTTGCATACAGCCAGGTTCTGAAACTGGGATGGTGCAGTGAGCTAAAAAACGGTGTTGGATCTAGCCCTGATCTCTTGACTCGGTGAGAGCTTTCTGCTTAATTCAGAGACTCTGTCCCTCACCACCCCTTGTTGTAAATATTTTTGTCCACCCTAAGCGTGGAAGGGTATTCTCAGATGTGAGACCCTTGCTCATTGCACCATCAGGATTCAAGCAAACCGGGCCGAAGACGGCTGTAATGCCAGAAACCGGTCCCCGGGAGCTTGTTTCCTTCCCAGTGTAAGAATTGGCTTTTGTAGTTTGGTTTGCCCTGTTCCCATCATGCACTGGGACAGGAACAGACTAATTTGCATACAGCCAGGTTCAGAAACTGGTATGGTGCAGTGAGCTAAAAAACGGTGTTGGATCTAGCCCTGATCTCTTGACTGGGTGAGAGCTTTCTGCTTAATTCAGAGACTCTGTCCCTCACCACCCCTTGTTGTAAATATTTTTGTCCACCCTAAGCGTGGAAGGGTATTCTCAGATGTGAGACCCTTGCTCATTGCACCATCAGGATTCAAGCAAACCGGGCTGAAGACGGCTGTAATGCCAGAAACCGGTTCCCGGGAGCTTGTTTCCTTCCCAGTGTAAGAATTGGCTTTTGTAGTTTGGTTTGCCCTGTTCCCATCATGCACTGGGACAGGAACAGACTAATTTGCAAACAGCCAGGTTCTGAAACTGGGATGGTGCAGTGAGCTAAAAAACGGTGTTGGATCTAGCCCTGATCTCTTGACTGGGTGAGAGCTTTCTGCTTAATTCAGAGACTCTGTCCCTCACCACCCCTTGTTGTAAATATTTTTGTCCACCCTAAGCGTGGAAGGGTATTCTCAGATGTGAGACCCTTGCTCATTGCACCATCAGGATTCAAGCAAACCGGGCCGAAGACGGCTTTAATGCCAGAAACCGGTCCCCGGGAGCTTGTTTCCTTCCCAGTGTAAGAATTGGCTTTTGTAGTTTGGTTTGCCCTGTTCTCATCATGCACTGGGACAGGAACAGACTAATTTGCATACAGCCAGGTTCTGAAACTGGGATGGTGCAGTGAGCTAAAAAACTGTGTTGGATCTAGCCCTGATCGCTTGACTGGGTGAGAGCTTTCTGCTTAATTCAGAGACTCTGTCCCTCACCACCCCTTGTTGTAAATATTTTTGTCCACCCTAAGCGTGGAAGGGTATTCTCAGATGTGAGACCCTTGCTCATTGCACCATCAGGATTCAAGCAAACCGGGCCGAAGACGGCTGTAATGCCAGAAACCGGTCCCCGGGAGCTTGTTTCCTTCCCAGTGTAAGAATTGGCTTTTGTAGTTTGGTTTGCCCTGTTCCCATCATGCACTGGGACAGGAACAGACTAATTTGCATACAGCCAGGTTCTGAAACTGGGATGGTGCAGTGAGCTAAAAAACGGTGTTGGATCTAGCCCTGATCTCTTGACTGGGTGAGAGCTTTCTCCTTAATTCAGAGACTCTGTCCCTCACCACCCCTTGTTGTAAACATATCGAGCCACAGCAATAGAGTTGTCAGCAACAAACTGAATATCCATGTTAGCATTCCACATGGACAAAATCGCTGGGTTGTAATCGTTGATGTACTTAGATTCTTCGTTTCTTTTCAAATTGTATGTATTTTTGGGAGATTTCCTCGTCACAGTATGTCGTAGAGATGACATCAAATTATTTACTCTTCCCTTAGAAATCACTGGTTGTGGAAACGCAAAACGACATTTCGTGTAGTACTTTTCCTTGTTTTTAAATTTTCGACGACAGTACTTTCCACAACGATGAGATTGAAAACGTAAAACTTGTTGTCTTAAACTGTTTTCTTCAGTAGATTTTGGAACAGCACATGTTGAATACTCTTCAATGAAACTCATCACTGTTTCATCCGAATCTGATCCAAATGTGGGTGCATCTTTAATCCATAACAACATATGTATATGAGGAGCACCTCTCGCTTGATATTCCTTCCTCCAAAAGAAATCCAAAACCTCTCCAAGGGGAGGATTTTTTTTGTTGGTAATAAAAGACATCATAGCTTCAAATCTATGATTAAAATATCTGCAAACATTCACTGGATCCAAAGAACACAGTTCTCCAGGTGTTTTCAATTCTATATTTCGTATGTTTCCATTTGCCTCTCGTAGAAATTCAAGTAAGTCGTCCCATGCATACTCAGCACAGCTAAGAGTGAGGAACCATGTAGGAGTTCCTAAGTTTCTTAGCATACATTTCAATTCTCCATGACGACGGAACCAATACTCATTGGTTCCACGCTGACATGCCATGAGATTGATTAGCTGAGATTCCAAAATACTATCTTGCAGATTGACTTTTTCCATAAAGTCCCTTGCAGAAACATTTTGCAGATGAGCTCCACTTTTCAATATATGATTAACTGCATAAGAAAGACCAGACAAATCACTTTCATACAGTAGATGAAACAAATACGGAATGTATTGCCGAAACCTTGGATCTTCAGCATATAGTCTTAAAGTCCGGTATTCAGCTGTAGGAATTTAAACTGGTCGATCATCATATCGTCCACCACGACCTGTTGGAAATAACTGTGGAAAACAACGAGCTTCCAAACTGTCTTCCCATACACTAATGGGACTTCCTTTTGCTGCTTTCATTTGAAACAAGCCAATTGCATTCCCCATTACTTCTTTGGAATGCAAAGGATGAACAGTATAATGTTCATATATTTCTTCATTTCTAGACACATCAACTTTTCAATTTGGCCAACTGAACAATCACTGTCTTCTTCTGTAGCTGTTTCCTCTGCTCCAACACTTACATCGTTATAGTACTCATTGTTTTTGACCAAATACAACGTTGCCTTTTTGACTTTCCTAACATCCACTAAATCTTGCCAGATTTTCTTACTCTTTGTCGGAACCCCATTAACTAGAATAATTAGAGGATCCTCTTCTACTCTTTCTACACCAATTGTATCAATATTTTTCTTGACATCTAGAGGCAAATAAACAACTCCTACCTTTAATCCTCTTTGTAAATCTGTAGGAGGTAATTTCCCTATCTTAGGCTCCATGCGAACAATAGCTTGAAAAGGATGGACACATTGAATCAAAATTGATTCATAAGTATTTAAATCCATCAATTCAGAAGGAATATCTATCAACTGAAGATTATTATGAACTGCTCTAGCAGGCATTCTATTTTCATTTAATTTTTTCAAACAATGTTTACAAATACGCTGATCAAAACTCAAATCAAAAGAATTCTCCACCAACAAATAACTTACAAAATCCTTCCATTCACTATTATTTTCCAATTCACATTTTGCATATTAATCAACTAACCTAGTCTGAATCTTATAATGAGTCCGTCGACAACACACACAAGTTAAATTAGGCCTTTCACTTGATTTCACCTTAAACTTGGTAATTTCCTCGTCAAACTTTTCTGTACTTGAAATCTGTCCATTGTCTTCCACATTACCATCCATTACTATATCCATTTCTACACTGTCCTCTTTGTTCCCAAAATAACAAAACTCAATTTCTTCACAAATAGTCTTCACATCCACTTCAGATCTATGCAAAAGAGCACTGTTTAACTGTTTAAGCTTAAGTGCTGGACTTTTTGCATAATACAACTTTCTCATAATTTCCTCACCTTATTATGATGCACTGCTAACATCCTAAAATGATGAAAAACACTCTGACATACTTTTCTAGAAAGACAAGCCAGTGAATGCCCATGCAAACCTGTGCTTTCTCTCACTCTGCAAGGATTTAACTCTTGCAAGATCTTCATTTTTTGTTTGAGACTTTTGTTACTATATGTACGTACGAAATTTCGAAGCAAATCGATTGAATCCTGTCGCACACTACAAATACTACTGCACTTCCATGTGTACACTGAAACCTTAGTACGTCTCCGTAAAACTTCATCAACTAACACCTCTTCTGCATCTCTAGACACAAGTTTCTCTTTTTCCATCACACAACCATCTTTCACCTCATATGCTCGACCACTGGTGTCAACTGCATGCACCAAATCATTTTCCTGAAAGTAACTCTCCTCATTGAAAAATGGCTCAGAACTTGAACTATGCATCCATTCACCAGAAAATACTTCACAAAAATTAGTCCGATTAATAATTCTTTTCCATCTACTGTTCGATTTGAAAACATCAATAGCCTTATTAAGTATCCTAATTCTATTGATTACTAAAATAAATAATTTTTTCTTAACTTCAAAAGCCTGATCAACAATCTTCTCTACACTTTTCTTTTTCTTATAAAAAGCAGTTCTCTGTTTACCTTTCTTATCATTTTTTAGCAAAGTTAAAACTACCCTATTACGAAACATTCGCCTATGAATGTCCCTAAATTGATTTACCCTTCTATTGCTATCCATTCTCCTCTCTCATACTCCAATCGAGACATTTTTTGTGGGCCTCACCTTCCTTTTTAGATTTGCTGTCTCTTTCTGAATATTCACATTACCAATATCATTTCTTTTTGTACGACATATGTCGCGAAGAAAAGACTTAATTGTCTTACCAGGAGCTTTTCTGGTGTTTTTTGAAGTAGTTGTTGTAGAGGATTCCATAAATTCTGTTCTCCTTTTGCGTATGGTATTTTTGATACTTCTTTGCCTTGAAGCCATTTTTGCTTGCTTTTCAAAAGTTGATTTGAATCTGTTGTTCTGAAAAAAAACCACATTAAAGACCACTATTAGCAAACAACAAAGTAATGACGAAAAGCAAACAATATAAACAATAAATTGCAACATATTTAAGTTTATACAACAGCAACTAAGGGCCCTATTTATGAAGGCCTTGCGCCACCAGTGCATCCCATGTTAAAAGAGAAATACCGGCGCCACAAGACAATCATAAATAAGACCCAAATATAAATACCATTGATTGGCCCCAAAAATCGTTTTTTTAATAACATTTAAAAAACACAGGGCAGAACCTATGTACAAGCACTGAATTTCACTTTGGAAACCTCACTGTTTCCCAAAATACAAATCCTCTACCTTGCAAATGTTGATAGCAAGCATTATCAAAAGCAGAACACAAACCAAGAGCAAAGAAACTCAGGGCCTTATTTATGAAAGCCTTGCGCCACCAGTGTGTCACTTTCTTCCCATGTTAAAAGTGACATACCTACGCCACAAGACAATCATAAATAAGACCCAAATATAAATTCCATTGATTTGCACCAAAAATCGTTTTTTGATTAACATTTAAAAAACACAGGGCAGAACCTATGTACAAGCACAGAATTTCACTTTTGAAACATCACTGTTTCCCAAAATACAAATCCTCTACCTTGCAAATGTTGATATCAAGCATTAACAAAAAGCAGAGCACAAACCAAGAGCAAAGAAACTCAGGGCCTTATTTATGAAGGCCTTGCGCCACCAGTGCGTCACTTTCTTCCCATGTTAAAAGTGTCATACCGACGCCACAAGACAATCTTAAATAAGACCCTAATATAAATACCATTTATTTGCACCAAAAATCGTTTTTTGAATAACATTTAAAAAACACAGGGCAGAACCTATGTACAAGCACTGAATTTTACTTTTGAAACATCACTGTTTCCCAAAATACAAATCCTCTACCTTGCAAATGTTGATATCAAGCATTATCAAAAAGCAGAACACAAACCAAGAGCAAAGAAACTCAAGGCCTTATTTATGAAGGCATTGCGCCAGAAGAGCGTCACTTATTTCCCATGTATAAAGTGATGCACCGGCTGCACAAGGCAATCATAAATAAGGGCCAAATGAAAATACCATTGATTTGCCCCCAAAATCGTTTTTTGAATAACATTTAAAAAACACTGCACAGAACCTATGTATAAGCACTCAATATCACTTTTGAAACGTCACTGTTTCCCAAAATACAAATCCTCTACCTTGCAAATGTTGATATCAAGCATTATCAAAAAGCAGAACACAAACCAAGAGCAAATAAACTCAAGGTCTTATTTATGTAGGCCTTGCCCCAGAAGAGCGTCATGTATTTCCCATGTTTAAAGTGATGCACCGGCTGCACAAGGCAATCATAAATAAGAGCCAAATGAAAATACCATTGATTTGCACCCAAAATCGTTTTTTGAATAACATTTAAGAAACACTGCGCAGAACCTATGTACAAGCACAGAATTTCACTTTTGAATCATCACTGTTTCCCAAAATACAAATCCTCTATCTTGCAAATGTTGATATCAAGCATTATCAAAAAGCCAAAAACAAATCAACAGCAAATAAACTCAGGGCCTTATTTATGAAGGCCTTGCGCCACAAGAGCATCACTTATTTCCCATGTTTGAAGTGATGCACCGGCTGCACAAGGCAATCATAAATAAGGGCCAAATGAAAATACCAATGAATTGCACCCAAAATCGTTTTTTGAATAACATTTAAGAAACACTGCGCAGAACCTATGTACAACCACTCAATATCACTTTTGAAACATCACTGTGTCCCAAAATACAAATCCACTATCTTGCAAATGTTCATAATAAGTATTATCAAAAAGCAAAAAACAAATCAACAGCCAACAAACTCGGGGCCTTATTTATGAAGGCCTTGCGCCACAAGAGCGTCACTTATTTCCCATGTTTAAAGTGATGCACCGGCTGCACAAGGCAATCATAAATAAGGGCCAAATGAAAATAACATTCATTTGCACCCAAAATCGTTTTTTGAATAACATTAAAAAAACAGTGCACAGAACCTATGTATAAGCACTCAATATAACTTTTGAAACATCACTGTTTCCCAAAATACAAATCCTCTACCTTGCAAATGTTGATATCAAGCATTATCACAAAGCAGAACACAAACCAAGAGCAAAGAAACTCAAGGACTTATTTATGAAGGCCTTGCGCCAGAAGAGCGTCATTTATTTCCCATGTTTAAAGTGATGCACCGGCTGCACAAGGCAATCATAAATAAGGGCCAAATGAAAATACCATTGATTTGCACCCAAAGTCGTTTTTTGAATAACATTTAAGAAACACTGCGCAGAACCTATGTACAAGCACAGAATTTCACTTTTGAAACATCACTGTTTCCCAAAATACAAATCCTCTATCTTGCAAATGTTGATATCAAGCATTATCAAAAAGCCAAAAACAAACCAACAGCAAAGAAACTCAAGGACTTATTTATGAAGGCCTTGCGCCAGAAGAGCGTCATTTATTTCCCATTTTTAAAGTGATGCACCGGCTGCACAAGGCAATCATAAATAAGGGCCAAATGAAAATACCATTGATTTGCACCCAAAATCGTTTTTTGAATAACATTTAAGAAACACTGCGCACAACCTATATACAAGCACAGAAACATCACTGTTTCCCAAAATACAAATCCCCTATCTTGCAAATGTTGATATCAAGCATTATCAAAAAGCCAAAAACAAATCAACGTCAAATAAACTCAGGGCCTTATTTATGAAGGCCTTGCGCCAGAAGAGCGTCATTTATTTCCCATTTTTAAAGTGATGCACCGGCTGCACAAGGCAATCATAAATAAGGGCCAAATGAAAATACCAATGAATTGCACACAAAATCGTTTTTTGAATAACATTGAAGAAACACTGCGCAGAACCTATGTACAACCACTCAATATCACTTTTGAAACATCACTGTGTCCCAAAATACAAATCCACTATTTTGCAAATGTTCATAATAAG
Source organism: Lissotriton vulgaris (assembly GCF_964263255.1). Classification (NCBI taxonomy): domain Eukaryota; kingdom Metazoa; phylum Chordata; class Amphibia; order Caudata; family Salamandridae; genus Lissotriton; species Lissotriton vulgaris. Next base: position 1,141,294,577 of record NC_141691.1, on the reverse strand, counting down.
TATTATCAAAAAGCAAAAAACAAATCAACAGCCAACAAACTCAGGGCCTTATTTATGAAGGCCTTGCGCCACAAGAGCGTCACTTATTTCCCATGTTTAAAGTGATGCACCGGCTGCACAAGGCAATCATAAATAAGGGCCAAATGAAAATACCATTCATTTACACCCAAAATCGTTTTTTGAATAACATTTAAAAAACACTGCACAGAACCTATGTATAAGCACTCAATATCACTTTTGAAACGTCACTGTTTCCCAAAATACAAATCCTCTACCTTGCAAATGTTGATATCAAGCATTATCAAAAAGCAGAACACAAACCAAGAGCAAAGAAACTCAAGGCCTTATTTATGAAGGCCTTGCGCCAGAAGAGCGTCATTTATTTCCCATTTTTAAAGTGATGCACCGGCTGCACAAGGCAATCATAAATAAGGGCCAAATGAAAATACCATTGATTTGCATCCAAAATCGTTTTTTGAATAACATTTAAGAAACACTGCACAGAACCTATGTACAAGCACAGAATTTCACTTTTGAATCATCACTGTTTCCCAAAATACAAATCCTCTATCTTGCAAATGTTGATATCAAGCATTATCAAAAAGCCAAAAACAAATCAACAGCAAATAAACTCAGGGCCTTATTTATGAAGGCCTTGCGCCACAAGAGCATCACTTATTTCCCATGTTTAAAGTGATGCACCGGCTGCACAAGGCAATCATAAATAAGGGCCAAATGAAAATACCAATGAATTGCACCCAAAATCGTTTTTTGAATAACATTTAAGAAACACTGCGCAGAACCTATGTACAACCACTCAATATCACTTTTGAAACATCACTGTGTCCCAAAATACAAATCCACTATCTTGCAAATGTTCATAATAAGTATTATCAAAAAGCAAAAAACAAATCAACAGCCAACAAACTCGGGGCCTTATTTATGAAGGCCTTGCGCCACAAGAGCGTCACTTATTTCCCATGTTTAAAGTGATACACCGGCTGCACAAGGCAATCATAAATAAGGGCCAAATGAAAATAACATTCATTTGCACCCAAAATCGTTTTTTGAATAACATTTAAAAAACAGTGCACAGAACCTATGTATAAGCACTCAATATAACTTTTGAAACATCACTGTTTCCCAAAATACAAATCCTCTACCTTGCAAATGTTGATATCAAGCATTATCAAAAAGCAGAACACAAACCAAGAGCAAAGAAACTCAAGGCCTTATTTATGAAGGCCTTGCGCCAAAAGAGCGTCATTTATTTCCCATTTTTAAAGTGATGCACCGGCTGCACAAGGCAATCATAAATAAGGGCCAAATGAAAATACCATTGATTTGCACACAAAATCGTTTTTTGAATAACATTTAAGAAACACTGCGCAGAACCTATATACAAGCACAGAAACATCACTGTTTCCCAAAATACAAATCCCCTATCTTGCAAATGTTGATATCAAGCATTATCAAAAAGCCAAAAACAAATCAACGGCAAATAAACTCAGGGCCTTATTTATGAAGGCCTTGCGCCAGAAGAGCGTCATTTATTTCCCATTTTTAAAGTAATGCACCGGCTGCACAAGGCAATCATAAATAAGGGCCAAATGAAAATACCAATGAATTGCACACAAAATCGTTTTTTAAATAACATTTAAGAAACACTGCGCAGAACCTATGTATAAGCACTCAATATCATTTTTGAAACGTCACTGTTTCCCAAAATACAAATCCACTACCTTGCAAATGTTGATATCAAGCATTATCAAAAAGCAGAACACAAACCAAGAGCAAAGAAACTCAAGGCCTTATTTATGAAGGCCTTGCGCCAGAAGAGCGTCATTTATTTCCCATGTTTAAAGTGATGCACCGGCTGCACAAGGCAATCATAAATAAGGGCCAAATGAAAATACCATTGATTTGCACCCAAAATCGTTTTTTGAATAACATTTAGGAAACACTGCGCAGGACCTATATACAAGCACAGAAACATCACTGTTTCCCAAAATACAAATCCCCTATCTTGCAAATGTTGATATCAAGCATTATCAAAAAGCCAAAAACAAATCAACGGCAAATAAACTCAGGGCCTTATTTATGACCTCCACCTCCACTTCCGCTCGTTTAACACCAGAGGTACCGACGGACAGAGCGGGGCCTCATTCTCCCGAGCGGTTGCCGGGTGAGGTGGGGTCGTCACCCACACAAAGCTGGGAAGACGCCTTGTCTCCCATCCTCCAGTGAACGTTGGAATGTAAAGTTCCTGGTAGATATGTGACATTTTAAGCACATTTTTCATTATTCCTCATATCACATATTATTGTTTGTTGCAGTAGCAAGTTTACATGATAGGTCCTGAAGAAAGCCGGGGTAGTTTCCCCTGTAGGCTGAAACATGTCGACCACCTTGCTCACGCCACAGAGTAGTATCCATTTCCAACTACATGGCGTGTTTTTTAAGCTTTGACACTCTGACCTCTATCTTGAAACTTTCTTATGTCTTAGTAGTCAATTTTATTCACCATTTGTTTTGAGCACTGCACTTTAATAAACATCACTATATTGAGGAACATTGTACATAGAGGTTCTATGTTACCCTGGCACTAAAATGGCCAGGTAGAGGTTTGAATATTCACCAACCCCCAAATGATGAATTTCCGCCAAATGGGTGGTCTGATGGGTTTCTATTCAAAACCTTGGTTAGTCAACAGTTTCTAGGCACCATCTGCATGTACATTCAAATGTTGCATGTTCGCTCGTTCAGAAACACACACCATTTTCTAGACTTGGTCTACTCTTCTGTTGTCATGTATCCTTATTTATGAAGGCCTTGCGCCAGAAGAGCGTCATTTATTTCCCATTTTTAAAGTGATGCACCGGCTGCACAAGGCAATCATAAATAAGGGCCAAATGAAAATACCAATGAATTGCACACAAAATCGTTTTTTGAATAACATTTAACAAACACTGCGCAGAACCTATGTACAACCACTCAATATCACTATTGAAACATCACTGTGTCCCAAAATACAAATCCACTATCTTGCAAATGTTCATAATAAGTATTATCAAAGAGCAAAAAAGAAATCAACAGCCAACAAACTCAGGGCCTTATTTATGAAGGCCTTGCACCACAAGAGCGTCACTTATCTCCCATGTTTAAACTGATGCACCGGCTGCACAAGGCAATCATAAATAAGGGCCAAATGAAAATACCATTCATTTGCACCCAAAATCGTTTTTTGAATAACATTTAAAAAACACTGCACAGAACCTATGTATAAGCACTCAATATCATTTTTGAAACGTCACTGTTTCCCAAAATACAAATCCACTACCTTGCAAATGTTGATATCAAGTATTATCAAAAAGCAGAACACAAACCAAGAGCAAAGAAACTCAAGGCCTTATTTATGAAGGCCTTGCGCCAGAAGAGCGTCATTTATTTCCCATGTTTAAAGTGATGCACCGGCTGCACAAGGCAATCCTAAATAAGGGCCAAATGAAAATACCATTGATTTGCACCCAAAATCGTTTTTTGAATAACATTTAAAAAACACAGGGCAGAACCTATGTACAAGCACTGAATTTCACTTTTGAAACCTCACTGTTTCCCAAAATACAAATCCTCTAGCTTGCAAATGTCGATAGCAAGCATTATCAAAAGCAGAACACAAACCAAGAGCAAAGAAACTCAGGGCCTTATTTATGAAAGCCTTGCGCCACCAGTGCCGCACTTTCTTCCCATGTTAAAAGTGACATACCTACGCCACAAGACAATCATAAATAAGACCCAAATATAAATTCCATTGATTTGCACCAAAAATCGTTTTTTGATTAACATTTAAAAAACACAGGGCAGAACCTATGTACAAGCACAGAATTTCACTTTTGAAACATCACTGTTTCCCAAAATACAAATCCTCTACCTTGCAAATGTTGATATCAAGCATTAACAAAAAGCAGAGCACAAACCAAGAGCAAAGAAACTCAGGGCCTTATTTATGAAGGCCTTGCGCCACCAGTGCGTCACTTTCTTCCCATGTTAAAAGTGTCATACCGACGCCACAAAACAATCTTAAATAAGACCCTAATATAAATACCATTAATTTGCACCAAAAATCGTTTTTTGAATAACATTTAAAAAACACATGGCAGAACCTATGTACAAGCACTGGATTTTACTTTTGAAACATCACTGTTTCCCAAAATACAAATCCTCTACCTTGCAAATGTTGATATCAAGCATTATCAAAAAGCAGAACACAAACCAAGAGCAAAGAAACTCAAGGCCTTATTTATGAAGGCCTTGCGCCAGAAGAGCGTCACTTATTTCCCATGTATAAAGTGATGCACCGGCTGCACAAGGCAATCATAAATAAGGGCCAAATGAAAATACCATTGATTTGCCCCCAAAACCGTTTTTTGAATAACATTTAAAAAACACTGCACAGAACCTATGTATAAGCACTCAATATCACTTTTGAAACGTCACTGTTTCCCAAAATACAAATCCTCTACCTTGCAAATGTTGATATCAAGCATTATCAAAAAGCAGAACACAAACCAAGAGCAAAGAAACTCAAGGCCTTATTTATGTAGGCCTTGCCCCAGAAGAGCGTCATTTATTTCCCATGTTTAAAGTGATGCACCGGCTGCACAAGGCAATCATAAATAAGAGCCAAATGAAAATACCATTGATTTGCACCCAAAATCGTTTTTTGAATAACATTTAAGGAACACTGCGCAGAACCTATGTACAAGCACAGAATTTCACTTTTGAATCATCACTGTTTCCCAAAATACAAATCCTCTATCTTGCAAATGTTGATATCAAGCATTATCAAAAAGCCAAAAACAAATCAACAGCAAATAAACTCAGGGCCTTATTTATGAAGGCCTTGCGCCACAAGAGCATCACTTATTTCCCATGTTTAAAGTGATGCACCGGCTGCACAAGGCAATCATAAATAAGGGCCAAATGAAAATACCAATGAATTGCACCCAAAATCGTTTTTTGAATAACATTTAAGAAACACTGCGCAGAACCTATGTACAACCACTCAATATCACTTTTGAAACATCACTGTGTCCCAAAATACAAATCCACTATCTTGCAAATGTTCATAATAAGTATTATCAAAAAGCAAAAAACAAATCAACAGCCAACAAACTCGGGACTTATTTATGAAGGCCTTGCGCCACAAGAGCGTCACTTATTTCCCATGTTTAAAGTGATGCACCGGCTGCACAAGGCAATCATAAATAAGGGCCAAATGAAAATAACATTCATTTGCACCCAAAATCGTTTTTTGAATAACATTTAAAAAACAGTGCACAGAACCTATGTATAAGCACTCAATATAACTTTTGAAACATCACTGTTTCCCAAAATACAAATCCTTTACCTTGCAAATGTTGATATCAAGCATTATCACAAAGCAGAACACAAACCAAGAGCAAAGAAACTCAAGGACTTATTTATGAAGGCCTTGCGCCAGAAGAGCGTCATTTATTTCCCATGTTTAAAGTGATGCACCGGCTGCACAAGGCAATCATAAATAAGGGCCAAATGAAAATACCATTGATTTGCACCCAAAATCGTTTTTTGAATAACATTTAAGAAACACTGCGCAGAACCTATGTACAAGCACAGAATTTCACTTTTGAAACATCACTGTTTCCCAAAATACAAATCCTCTATCTTGCAAATGTTGATATCAAGCATTATCAAAAAGCCAAAAACAAACCAACAGCAAATAAACTCAGGGCCTTATTTATGAAGGCCTTGCGCCACAAGAGCGTCACTTATTTCCCATGTTTAAAGTGATGCACCGGCTGCATAAGGCAATCATAAATAAGGGCCAAATGAAAATACCATTCATTTGCACCCAAAATCGTTTTTTGAATAACATTTAAAAAACACTGCACAGAACCTATGTATAAGCACTCAATATCACTTTTGAAACGTCACTGTTTCCCAAAATACAAATCCTCTACCTTGCAAATGTTGATATCAAGCATTATCAAAAAGCAGAACACAAACCAAGAGCAAAGAAACTCAAGGCCTTATTTATGTAGGCCTTGCCCCAGAAGAGCGTCATTTATTTCCCATGTTTAAAGTGATGCACCGGCTGCACAAGGCAATCATAAATAAGAGCCAAATGAAAATACCATTGATTTGCACCCAAAATCGTTTTTTGAATAACATTTAAGGAACACTGCGCAGAACCTATGTACAAGCACAGAATTTCACTTTTGAATCATCACTGTTTCCCAAAATACAAATCCTCTATCTTGCAAATGTTGATATCAAGCATTATCAAAAAGCCAAAAACAAATCAACAGCAAATAAACTCAGGGCCTTATTTATGAAGGCCTTGCGCCACAAGAGCATCACTTATTTCCCATGTTTAAAGTGATGCACCGGCTGCACAAGGCAATCATAAATAAGGGCCAAATGAAAATACCAATGAATTGCACCCAAAATCGTTTTTTGAATAACATTTAAGAAACACTGCACAGAACCTATGTACAACCACTCAATATCACTTTTGAAACATCACTGTGTCCCAAAATACAAATCCACTATCTTGCAAATGTTCATAATAAGTATTATCAAAAAGCAAAAAACAAATCAACAGCCAACAAACTCGGGACTTATTTATGAAGGCCTTGCGCCACAAGAGCGTCACTTATTTCCCATGTTTAAAGTGATGCACCGGCTGCACAAGGCAATCATAAATAAGGGCCAAATGAAAATAACATTCATTTGCACCCAAAATCGTTTTTTGAATAACATTTAAAAAACAGTGCACAGAACCTATGTATAAGCACTCAATATAACTTTTGAAACATCACTGTTTCCCAAAATACAAATCCTTTACCTTGCAAATGTTGATATCAAGCATTATCACAAAGCAGAACACAAACCAAGAGCAAAGAAACTCAAGGACTTATTTATGAAGGCCTTGCGCCAGAAGAGCGTCATTTATTTCCCATGTTTAAAGTGATGCACCGGCTGCACAAGGCAATCATAAATAAGGGCCAAATGAAAATACCATTGATTTGCACCCAAAATCGTTTTTTGAACAACATTTAAGAAACACTGCGCAGAACCTATGTACAAGCACAGAATTTCACTTTTGAAACATCACTGTTTCCCAAAATACAAATCCTCTATCTTGCAAATGTTGATATCAAGCATTATCAAAAAGCCAAAAACAAACCAACAGCAAATAAACTCAGGGCCTTATTTATGAAGGCCTTGCGCCACAAGAGCGTCACTTATTTCCCATGTTTAAAGTGATGCACCGGCTGCATAAGGCAATCATAAATAAGGGCCAAATGAAAATACCATTCATTTGCACCCAAAATCGTTTTTTGAATAACATTTAAAAAACACTGCACAGAACCTATGTATAAGCACTCAATATCACTTTTGAAACGTCACTGTTTCCCAAAATACAAATCCTCTACCTTGCAAATGTTGATATCAAGCATTATCAAAAAGCAGAACACAAACCAAGAGCAAAGAAACTCAAGGCCTTATTTATGAAGGCCTTGCGCCAGAACAGCGTCATTTATTTCCCATTTTTAAAGTGATGCACCGGCTGCACAAGGCAATCATAAATAAGGGCCAAATGAAAATACCATTGATTTGCACACAAAATCGTTTTTTGAATAACATTTAAGAAACACTGCGCAGAACCTATATACAAGCACAGAAACATCACTGTTTCCCAAAATACAAATCCCCTATCTTGCAAATGTTGATATCAAGCATTATCAAAAAGCCAAAAACAAATCAACGGCAAATAAACTCAGGGCCTTATTTATGAAGGCCTTGCGCCAGAAGAGCGTCATTTATTTCCCATTTTTAAAGTGATGCACCGGCTGCACAAGGCAATCATAAATAAGGGCCAAATGAAAATACCAATGAATTGCACACAAAATCGTTTTTTAAATAACATTTAAGAAACACTGCGCAGAACCTATGTATAAGCACTCAATATCATTTTTGAAACGTCACTGTTTCCCAAAATACAAATCCACTACCTTGCAAATGTTGATATCAAGCATTATCAAAAAGCAGAACACAAACCAAGAGCAAAGAAACTCAAGGCCTTATTTATGAAGGCCTTGCGCCAGAAGAGCGTCATTTATTTCCCATGTTTAAAGTGATGCACCGGCTGCACAAGGCAATCATAAATAAGGGCCAAATGAAAATACCATTGATTTGCACCCAAAATCGTTTTTTGAATAACATTTAAGAGACACTGCGCAGGACCTATATACAAGCACAGAAACATCACTGTTTCCCAAAATACAAATCCCCTATCTTGCAAATGTTGATATCAAGCATTATCAAAAAGCCAAAAACAAATCAACGGCAAATAAACTCAGGGCCTTATTTATGACCTCCACCTCCACTTCCGCTCGTTTAACACCAGAGGTACCGACGGACAGAGCGGGGCCTCATTCTCCCGAGCGGTTGCCGGGTGAGGTGGGGTCGTCACCCACACAAAGCTGGGAAGACGCCTTGTCTCCCATCCTCCAGTGAACGTTGGAATGTAAAGTTCCTGGTAGATATGTGACATTTTAAGCAAATTTTTCATTATTCCTCATATCACATATTATTGTTTGTTGCAGTAGCAAGTTTACATGATAGGTCTTGAAGAAAGCCGGGGTAGTTTCCCCTGTAGGCTGAAACGTGTCGACCACCTTGCTCAGGGCCACAGAGTAGTATCCATTTCCAACTACATGGCGTGTTTTTTAAGCTTTGACACTCTGACCTCTATCTTGAAACTTTCTTATGTCTTAGTAGTCAATTTTATTCACCATTTGTTTTGAGCACTGCACTTTAATAAACATCACTATATTGAGGAACATTGTACATAGAGGTTCTATGTTACCCTGGCACTAAAATGGCCAGGTAGAGGTTTGAATATTCACCAACCCCCAAATGATGAATTTCCGCCAAATGGGTGGTCTGATGGGTTTCTATTCAAAACCTTGGTTAGTCAACAGTTTCTAGGCACCATCTGCATGTACATTCAAATGTTGCATGTTCGCTCGTTCAGAAACACACACCATTTTCTAGACTTGGTCTACTCTTCTGTTGTCATGTATCCTTATTTATGAAGGCCTTGCGCCAGAAGAGCGTCATTTATTTCCCATTTTTAAAGTGATGCACCGGCTGCACAAGGCAATCATAAATAAGGGCCAAATGAAAATACCAATGAATTGCACACAAAATCGTTTTTTGAATAACATTTAAGAAACACTGCGCAGAACCTATGTACAACCACTCAATATCACTTTTGAAACATCACTGTGTCCCAAAATAGAAATCCACTATCTTGCAAATGTTCATAATAAGTATTATCAAAGAGCAAAAAACAAATAAACAGCCAACAAACTCAGGGCCTTATTTATGAAGGCCTTGCGCCACAAGAGCGTCACTTATCTCCCATGTTTAAAGTGATGCACCGGCTGCACAAGGCAATCATAAATAAGGGCCAAATTAAAATACCATTCATTTGCACCCAAAATCGTTTTTTGAATAACATTTAAAAAACACTGCACAGAACCTATGTATAAGCACTCAATATCATTTTTGAAACATCACTGTTTCCCAAAATACAAATCCACTACCTTGCAAATGTTGATATCAAGCATTATCAAAAAGCAGAACACAAACCAAGAGCAAAGAAACTCAAGGCCTTATTTATGAAGGCTTTGCGCCAGAAGAGCGTCATTTATTTCCCATGTTTAAAGTGATGCACCGGCTGCACAGGGCAATCATAAATAAGGGCCAAATGAAAATACCATTGATTTGCACCAAAAATCGTTTTTTGAATAACATTTAAGAAACACTGCGCAGAACCTATGTAAAAGCACAGAATTTCACTTTTGAAACATCACTGTTTCCCAAAATACAAATCCTCTATCTTGCAAATGTTGATATCAAGCATTATCAAAAAGCCAAAAACAAACCAACAGCAAATAAACTCGGGGCCTTATTCATGAAGGCCTTGCGCCACAAGAGCGTCACTTATTTGCCATGTTTAAAGTGATGCACCGGCTGCACAAGGCAATCATAAATAAGGGCCAAATGAAAATACCAATGAATTGCACCCAAAATCGTTTTTTGAATAACATTTAAAAAACACTGCGCAGAACCTATGTACAACCACTCAATATCACTTTTGAAACATCACTGTGTCCCAAAATACAAATCCACTATCTTGCAAATGTTCATAAAAGTATTATCAAAAAGCAAAAAACAAATCAACAGCCAACAAACTCAGGGCCTTATTTATGAAGGCCTTGCGCCACAAGAGCGTCACTTATTTCCCATGTTTAAAGTGATGCACCGGCTGCACGAGGCAATCATGAATAAGGGCCAAATGAAAATACCATTTTTTTGCACCCAAAATCGTTTTTTGAATAACATTTAAAAAACACTGCACAGAACCTATGTATAAGCACTCAATATCACTTTTGAAATGTCACTGTTTCCCAAAATACAAATCCCTTGCAAATGTTGATATCAAGCATTATCAAAAAGCAGAGCACAAACCAAGAGCAAAGAAACTCAAGGCCTTATTTATGAAGGCCTAGCGCCAGAAGAGCGTCATTTATTTCCCATGTTTAAAGTGATGCACCGGCTGCACAAGGCAATCATAAATAAGGGCCAAATGAAAATACCATTGATTTGCACCCAAAATCGTTTTTTGAATAACATTTAAAAAACAGTGCACAGAACCTATGTATAAGCACAGAACTTCACTTTTGAAACATCACTGTTTCCCAAAATACAAATCCTCTATCTTGCAAATGTTGATATCAAGCATTATCAAAAAGCAGAACACAAACTAAGAGCAAAGAAACTCAGGGCCTTATTTATTAAGGCCTTGCGCCACCAGAGCGTCACTTATTTCCCATGTTTAAAGTGATGCACCGGCTGCACAAGGCAATCATAAATAAGGGCCAAATGAAAATACCCTTCATTTGCACCCAAAATCGTTTTTTGAATAACATTTAAAAAACACTGGGCAGAACCTATGTACAAGCACAGAATTTCACTACTGAAACTTAACTATCTGCTTCCAAATATTCTCCATAGAGGAAACAAGTCTCTATCTAAATTAAATAAATCATTACTTACCTTTACAAATGCTTTGGGAGATTGAAAACAGTGTCAGACACACACACCAATTTTTCTTTAGCAGAGCAAAAGGTGTGCACTCAATACACTGAAACCAAGACTGGCATAGAAAATCTCTAACTTTGCTCACATATGCCTTATTTCAACCAATCAAAAGTCTTCCCTCACTATTTTCAAACCAACACCCTTCCCCCTCTCAGATCTTTCTATCTGTTACCATAGCAACTCCCTCCTAACTGAACTCTCAGGTTCAAAAGTTTATTCTGCAATGTTGCAAATTAAGTCAGCAAGGATGTTTGACCTCTCAATACACCAGCTTACCCAGGGCATTTTTGCTTTTAGTGACTTTTTCTTAACCATTCAAATTGCTTCTTACACACAACACAACCATGCACCCTAACTTTCTGTTTTCAACTAACTAAATCCACCAATCATTGCTTGTGATTCAACAGCAGGGAAACTCCACAATTATTTTTTTGTAAACTCCTACAGTTCCAACTGCCATTTCATTCCCACACTTCATCTGACTGCACCAGAACCTTCTCACATCATGTATTATGTATGGATTATTGGACATAGCTACATCCACTGGGCTCAAAGGTATGCAGCAAGCAGAAATTATCACAACCTTGATTTATCAAATGTGGAAATCAAGTGGATTGGCCAGAGAGGATTGAGATGTCATCAATTGATACCATTGGTAAAAACCTTTTTGCATCTGCCAAACCCTGACCTCTTAATAGTGCACTGTGGTGGAAATGATTTGGGCACTATGACTGGGGTTGGTCTGGAAATGCTTTTAAAGGACACCTTTGATCAATTGATGACACTTTTTCCACAAACTGCCTTGGTATATTCCAATATATGCCAAAGAGAGAAATGGAACTGGTCCAACCAATTTTGTTCACAATTTGAGAAAGCACGGAAACATGTGAATGAATCTGTTTCTGCTTACATGAGAGACTGTGGAATGGGTTCAATATACAATAATAACTTGCGTTACAACATGCAAGACATCTACAGAGGAGATGGTGTGCACTTCTCAGATGAGGGAAATAGAATTTTCCTCCTGAATTTAAGACTGTGCATTGGAACCTACTTGTAGGTACCTAAATCAGCCACAGAACCCAAAAGCTCTTTTCAGAGCTACCCTACCTCTGATCATTCAAAACGTTTATCTTTTTCTAACTTTTTTCACTATTTTTCACCAAAGTACGCTTCCCGGTACGCTCCCCGGTGCTCGTACCGGGCGCTTCCCCCGCGGAAATTTCAATTTTTTTTTTTTTTAGCATTTATGAGCCTCCTAAACCCCCCTCAGAAAACCTAGAGGGTCAGGAAGTGTCTACCGTGCCCCCTTCTACCCATTCCGAACATTGTTTGCCCTCCATCTTGTGTCTCGATTGTACCGAAACACAAAATGGAGGACTCCCGTAACGCTGCCGGTGCGCATACCGGGGCGCGCACCGGTAAGCGCTCCCTAAAAAAAGGTGGGAAAGTAATTTACAGAAAAACCACTGGAGACACTTTCATCAAATATAGAATAGGCCCTACTACATAGCAGTCCCTACCATTTGCCCACATTTGGTGGAATTCCATTGAGACATTTAGGCTACAGGCCTGTCTAAATATCCTGAGGTAAATTACATGACCAAAACACATATGAAGTGTTAGAATTTACAACCAATTAAAAAGTTTCTTTCATTTTCTACGATTATTTCCTGACATTTGATTGGTTATGTACATGAATAAATAAAAAAAAAGGAAACACAGCCATTTTGACTACTACTTCCTGAAGTACATTTGAAAAGAAATAACACTGACAACTTCAACTGCTTTCTCAAAGGTAAGTTGTTATTTTGGAAAGTGAAGTATGTTGTGCACTTTAAGTTAATTTGAGAAAAAATATTCTGTTAGTTATATACTATCCCTCTGTAATAGTTATAGATTGAGATAGGCTTCTCTGTTATAGTTATGGATTGAGTTAGGCTTCCCTTGTATTATTATAAATTTACTTAGGCTTCATCGCATACTCTTTTTTATATTTCAAATTCCAGCCTGATACCATACACTGCCCAAAGATAACTTCACTGTTAAAAAATCCAAACTACATGTCTGAACTTAAACCCAACAGTGCCCTATCTCTACTGATATAATTATTTTTTATGCAATTTTCAGCAACAAAATGGAAGGAGAAAAGAATATTTCTTTTGAAATTGTTTTGGACAACAACCATGATGGAAAAAATGCTGAAAATGATAACATTGACTTTATGGATGAGTCTCTGGACCTCGAATTACTTGAGTGTGTGGAATCAATGAAAACACAGAATGTAAATGAGGAGATTCCAGCCGATATATTATTAGAAGTTTTCTTAAATTATGAAAAAGAATCAGAAGAATAAATGTATATTTAATAATCAAAAATTGTTTGAGCCATTATTCATTTTTATATGTAATTCATCAAGTAGATCAAAAATGTTTAAAATATAAAGTGAAACTTATAGTATACTGTGCAACTTTTTTGTGTTACATAGAAAGTTTGCTCACAGTTACTTCCTTTCTCCCACTATATTATCTCCAATGTGTATTTAACATCTCTTTATCATCTCCTGCCTCCATGTTGTTTCTGCTTTCCTGACAGACTATGGTATGGATTCCATATACCACAATAACTTCTGTAACAACATGCAAAATATCTACAAAGGAAATGGTGTATATTAAATTATATACTCTGCATTGGTACCTACATGTTGGTACTTAAATAAAAAAAAACAACAAAAAGAACAATTAATAAACATACAATTTTTAAAAGTGATTCTTTTTTCCCCATAGTATGCTCCCAGGTGCGCGTACCGGGCGCTCCCCCCCGCGAAAATCAAAAAAAATAATAATAATTTGAGACCCCGCGGGCCCTTTAATGGCCCCCACATCAAACCTAGGGGGTCAGGGGGGGTCTTCCCTGCCCCCTTATGGTCAAATCCCCCCTTTGTTTTTGCCACCTCTTGTGTCTCGATTTTACCGAGACACAAGATGGCGGCCGCTCCGGACTGTTTGGAATGTTTACAGACACCCGAGAGCCAATCAGCTTTCCGTACGCAAGTCGCGTGGCGCGCTTGGAGCGCTCCCCGGGGCGCGTACCGGGGCGCGGCTCTAGATATATATATTTTTTTAACCTAATTTACTCAAAATCCACTGGAGCACATATCTTGAGACATAGCAAAGGCACATCGGGCTACCAGTCCCTACAATTTTGCCAAGTTTGGTGTAAATCCATTCAGCCGTTCAGGCTAAAAGTGAAATCGACCGCCCTATGGAATTTAACATGGGGAAAACGCGTTTTGGGACCCCCCTTTTATCTCAGCCCCCGCTTGACGAATCCCCATCACACTTTCAGTGAAGGACCCGAACGCCGCCAGGCAAATTTGAGGAAATTTTCAGGCAGATTCGTCAACCGGCGCCAAAGTTAATCCAAATAGAATTTTGAGATTTAACATTGAAAAAAATCCTAACTATAACTACCTACTGGCGACCGCCAGTAGGTAATATCTATATATATATACATATATATATATCTATTCAAGACAAAGATGGAAACTTTCAAGATTGCATTCTGGGAATTGTGGTACTGTGAGTCCGTTCACCTTGTAGTTTCAAATGGGCGTATAAAGTCTTGTCGTCAATGCCGCAATTAGTTGAATTGCTCACCTGTAAACAAGGATCTCAAATGAGCCGAAATGCGTCCGTATTTGAAGCAAGCTGCCACTTAGCTGTGTATTAAATAAAGCTTCTGTCTTCACGGAAGTCTGGAGTGAGGCGTTCTTCTTTGTGGAAGGATAAGAAAGATGTGTTGGATATCATATATATACATACATATACTGGTGTGTGTCTAAAAATTATTTTAAACATTCTATGTGCTCCCTTTCAAAATGTGTTTATGTACTCCTTTTTAACATGTGTTTGTATCTTTTATGATTATTCAGTATAATCGAATAAAGATTAATACCACTACCAATATATATATATATATATATATATATATATATTCACTGAAAAAACCATCGGTTATAGACCATATATAGTTAGGAATTCACATTTACAAAACCTTATTTTACTCACACAAAACCATTGAAATTCCATATATAGTTAGTTGCACTAACTATATATCGCGCACCCGCAATCCACTGCTGATGATGTCACATATTACATCATTCATGACATGGTCAGTGACATCACTGATGACATCACTGATGACATCTCAAATGACATCACTGATGACAACTCAAATGACATCACTGATGACATCACTGATGACATCTCATTTGACATTACTGATCACATCACTGATGATATCATTCATGTGATAATACGATGAACCTCTTCAGACTCTAATATAACCTTAGATACAATCAGTGTAAACAGACACTCACAGACTGTCACTCATCCATGGAGTTACTCACACACCTAGTCAGTCATGCAAAGAATCAATCACACCTCCATTTCCTCAACTATACAGTTATACAAACTTTACTTATTCAAACATATACTAACACATTTTTACTCTCTTATACAATCCCTGATACAAGTTCACAATGATCCATACAGCCACTCACACATTCACTGGCTCTTATGCACAGTTATTTATATATGTCAACTCTCACATGTACTGTGTTTTACATATGTACTTACTTTGACATGTAGCACTGAGATATCCATTCACTCACCAATACACTCATGCACACAGTCAACCGCCCATACAGCTGTTTCCACATGCACTTTTGAAACCATACATCTAGTGAATCAACTGCTCACACATCTATGCACAGAGTCATACACCTCCCAGCCACCCACACACACACTCAGTCTCCCATACAAATACTTGGGCAACCAATCAATAACCCATATAGTTACTCATATAGCTACTTATCAACACATGCAACAGTTTACAGAACAACAGACATAATGATGCACAAATTAAGACAGTTTAGTCACTAACCCATGCACTCAGTGAGACACATTTAATCACTCACTCATACAGTCAGTCATGCACCTACTAAATCCTTCATCCAGACACTTATACATCCACTCATTCTTCAATATGTAAGACATATTTTAACTTTACAGAAACATACAGTCACTGGATGTTGTCATCAGTGATGTCATTTGAGATGTCATCAGTGATGTCATCAGTGATGTCACTGACCATGTCATGAATGATGTAATATGTGACATCATCAGCAGTGGATTGCGGGTGCGCAATATATAGTTAGTGCAACTAACTATATATGGAATTTCAATGGTTTTGTGTGAGTAAAATAAGGTTTTGTAAATGTGAATTCCTAACTATATATGGTCTATAGCCTATGGTTTTTTCAGTGAATTTTCAAGGTTTTGTAAATGCTAATTCCTAACTATATATGGTCTATAGCCTATGGTTTTTTCAGTGAATATATATATATACATACATATATAAACATATATCATCTGTATATCTATATAAATACAAACATAAATGCATGCATACATATACTTATATGCATACAGATGCATGTTATTTACATGAAAGTTGAAAAAACACTAATAAAAGCAAAGCTAAAAAGCCACCTCATTACAAACAGAATGGCTTTAACTTAAACGAGGGCGAGATCTATTGCATTTTCAATGCTTGTTTACTTTGGTTCCATCAAGACGGCATTCAGATGTGTCACACATTTGCCATAAATTCTGAATGTTAGCACTCTAGTTGCACATTAGATCACTGTAGTAAAGCTACTGCTCACCAGGGACGTCTGCTGCTGGTATTCAAAGTGCATGTTTCAGTCTGCATGTCAGAATTTTTTTAATGAAATAGAAGAGGATTTGAGAAGTCACTCAAAATGATCCCTAATTTTTCTTTCTGAAGCACTAATCATACTTTCTATGGCAAAATTAACTCCCTCATGTTGTTCCTTTTTAAATTGAGTGTTTTCAGACTTACCACTTCATTCCAATCAAGATGGCTTCTGGTGTGCCATACTTTTGTCATAAGTAAGACTGTTAGCGCTCTAGTTGTTCTTTAGAACACTCTGGGACATTCTGGTATGGGCTATACTTGGGGTACATCTGGGTGATATTTGGGCTACATTTAGGCTCTTTTGTCTCTGGTGGCCATCTTGGGAGACTGTATGTCAGAATTTTTTAATGAAATTGAAGAGGGTTTGAGAAGTCACTCAAAATGTGCCCTAATTTTTCTTTCTGCAGCACTAATCATAATTCATATGGCAAAATATACCCCCTCATTTTGTTCCTTTTTAAATTAAATGTTTTAAGAGTTACCACTTTATTCCAATCAAGATGGCTTCAGGTGTGCCATACCTTTGTAATAAGTAGGACTGTTAGCGCTCTAGTTGTTCTTTAGAACACTCTGGGACATTCTGTCATTGGGCTATACTTGGGCTACATCTGGGTGATATTTAGGCTACATTTGGCCTCTTTTGTCTCTGGTGGCCATTTTGGGAGACTGCATGTCAGAATTTTTTAATGAAATAGAAGAGGATTTGAAAAGTCACTCAAAATGTGCCCTAATTTTTCTTTCTCCAGCACTAATAATACCTTCTATTGCATAATACACCCCCTCATTTTGTTCCTTTTTAAATTAAATGTTTTAAGAGTTACCACTTTATTCCCATCACGATGGCTCCAGGTGTGCTATACCTTTGTAATAAGTAGGACTGTTAGCGCTCTAGTTGTTCTTTAGAACACTCTGGGACATTCTGTCATTGGGCTATACTTGGGCTACATCTGGGTGATATTTGGGCTACATTTGGGCTCTTTTGTCTCTGGTGGCCATTTTGGGAGACTGCATGTCAGAATGTTTTAATGAAATAGAAAAGGATTTGAGAAGTCACTCAAAATGTGCCCTAATTTTTCATTCTGCAGCACTAATCATACTTTCTATGGCAAAATATACCCCCTCATGTTGTTTCTTTTTAAATTAAATGTTTTAAGAGTTACCACTTTATTCCAATCAAGATGGCTTCAGGTGTGCCATACCTTTGTAATAAGTTGGACTGTTAGCGCTCTAGTTGTTCTTTAGAACACTCTAGGAGGCTGCAGTAGAACACAAAGGAATCAACTGACAGTCTCTGTCCTTGTTGGATGTACATGTTTTACTGAGAATGTCAGACTTCATTTTCACATGACTGAGAAAGATAATGTGAATTTACAGAAAATATGCTTTCAGTTTAGCTTATAGATCCCCTTCCAAACCACTGTGGGAAAATCATGAGATATTAGTTTTCTTTCAAACAATATTCATGATATCACAGCAGAAGGTTTTTTCACATGGTAAAATCACCTTAGAACCCACCACAATTCCTAAAACGAGTATGGTACCATCAACAAATGATTTATAATGTAACTAAAGTCCTAAAACCCTCCATTAACTACAATGCTTTTTAATGAGGTGCTATCATGTATATTGGTCCCAAGATGGCTGCCAACACTTCTTGGATGAAGTGCTGACAGCCAATCAGATCAGATGTGTGGTTAGGCTCCGCCCAGATATATATCTTTTTTTTAACCTAAATTACTCAAAATCCACTGGAGCACATATATTGAGACCTAGCAAAGGCACATCGGGCTAACAGTCCCTACAATTTTGCCAAGTTTCGTGCAAATCCATTCAGCCGTTCGAGCTAAAAGTGAGGCCAACCGCCCTATGGAAATTAACATGGGAAAAACGCGTTTTGGGACCCCCCTTTTTTCTCGGCCCCCCTTGATGAAACCCCCCCAAATTGTCAGGGGCTGCTCAGAAACAAAATGTTCCATTTTCCTGAAAATTTCAGCCAATTCCGTCCACAAACGCCAAAGTTATTAGACATAGAATTTTCAAAAATCCCATACAGAAAAAATCCTAACTATATGGCGACCGCCAGTAGGTAATATATATATATATATACTAGCAGCCCGCCCCAGCGTTGCCTGGGTAGAAGGGGGCTGGGGGCTGCATTTGTTGGCCGGGGCAGAAGGGGGCTGGGGGGGGGGGGAACATCCATCACAACGCATGCGTTACATCGCATCCGTTTACATCGCAAGCGTTACAACGCAAGGGACGTTCCGACGCGGGCCATTACTACGCGGCCCCTTACATCGCACAGGCTTTTACAACGCATGCTTTTAAACGCATGTGCTGTAATTGTTCGGGTCGGGGTTATTAGAAGAGACCGCATGTGCTGTAATTATTTAAATCTGCATTGGCAGAGCGCTCTGCTCACCTACATCTGATGTGCACTATTCACAGATGTCCCAAAATGATGCGTTGACAAGGCTCTCACCAGGCACCTCTGCATTGACTCGCCCCATGCAGTGCCCTTCCTATGCGGCTGCATTCACTCACCAAACGCTTCTACTGTAGCCTTCATTGCCTGATGGACTCACATCATAAAGACCTTCACGACACACTTACAATTGAGTTAGCATAACTCAGTTCACAGCAAGTCCGTGTTCTTAAGACGGGGGGGGGCTTGGTAACATATCTGAAGCAGAGAATTGCTTAGATGGCAAGTATCATTCTGGTGCTGGCAACATGGGTAACACCAGTTTTATTATAATATCTATAGAAGAGTGCCTGATGAATTCACTTTCGATGCGCTACACATATGAGTCATTGCGGCAGAGAGGTTCTTGCATAAGGCTAGATGTATTCAATGCGTGATTAAAGCACGCGATGTATCAACATAACATCCATCAGGGAGGACTAACTGCAGGACTTGGCACCATGGTCAAAACCAAGATACCTCCTGAGCATGTTGTGTGGATCCAATAAATGCATCTGCGTGTAGAACTTAAGGCAGAGTTTGAACCCTGATGCTTTCAGAGAAGACATCTGACCAGTGACAGTCTAAGCAGAGGAAAGATTTGAAGGTGAAGTATGGAGAAGGCGCTCCGGAATGTGTTGATTACGCACAGAAGAAAAGGAACTGAGGCCAATATGCATGCTGGTGTCTGATATACACTGGTGTTATCATGTCTGGCAGTTAGGATCATGGCTGAAGCTGCACGACACCACCTGGCAGCACTTGAGAGCCCCTACTGGGGAAGTACGGTTCCAGCTGAGAAAACAGTTTCGAGCCTCACGTCCTGTGATTCAACTATGAAAATGCTGCAATGTAACTGCTGCTTATGTAGAGCGCATCGAAAGCAGGGACAGGTTGTACTATTGATGGTGCAATTAGTCATCTCTTACCGTAATTGTCGCCCTTAATGAATGCAGTGCCTAGTGTCTTGTAAAGCGCGGAATGCAGTGATGTATGATTCTGGGGCCCTCCTATGTCTGTCCGAAGATTCATAGGGCCGGGGTAAACTAAATTAATGCAGCGCCTGGTGCCTTGTAAAGCAGGCGCGCGCGCGGGTGATGTGGGGGCCGATTTTGCTGAAGGAAGTCTGTCAGTGAATAGTGCCGGAGGAATGTAAGGGTTGCACACGCTGTTTGTGCCCTATGGAGCCAGGGGTCCCCGGTTCAAATCTCGCAACATCCTGAGAATCCGGGCAAATTAGTTAACCTCCTCGTGCCCATGTACAGCGTCTGGATGCCCTTACCGGGGATACGTGGAGCTGTATGCAGCTTCAAATTAACCAGCTCAGGTACATGCAGCCGTTACATAATTAAAAATATACAAGAATTGGGGTAAATAGAAAGGAAATAATTATCGTCGTGGGGAGAGGGGGGGGGGCAGGGGTTAGAGGCGGGATCACGCATTGGGTCAACCAAAAGTGCAAAAACTGTGGTAGGACACAAGAACGCATCGTCATGACGTGCGATTTCATCGTCTGCGATGTTAGGTACTTGCAAATAGGAAGCAACGCAGTTGCGTTGCAACTACGTGCGATGTAAAACATGACGATGTTTTGGCCTTTGCGATGTATTCAATGCTGGTTAATGCACGCGATGCAATGGTGTGCAATATATCAACATACATCCGGCTGGGGGCAGCATGTGGTGGAGCGAGCAGAGGTAAGTGCGATGCACCTCACGACCCCTGCAGCCCCGACCCCCTGCGCTGGCAGATTGCTCCTCCACCCTGCTCCGCTCCGTTCTCTGCCGCCCTCAGCCCTCAGCCCTCAGCCGGTCAGCTCAGCTCCACTCCCATACGCTCGAAGTGCAGCAGCTGATGGGACTCCTCCTTCTCCTTCTTGCCGTCAGAACACGGACACGGACCACCCCCCGCCCCCACTCCCACCCCCGCTCCCGCCCAGACCTCCATGCCAGCGCTAGTCGCGGCCGGCGCTTCTTTCAGGGGACTACTTTGTTTTTAAAGTTAATTTTTTTAATTTACGTTTTATTTTTATTTTATGTGGCCTATGTCCATCTACACAGCCTGACATTTTCAAAGATGCATCGGGTGTGTAGATTGGCGCTGTGGTTCCCGAGTTTACCTGGCTCAAATGTGAGAGTTCTCTCTTTATAATAGTAGTATAGATATATATATATATATATATATATATATATATATATATATATATATATATAACTCATAACTATATAGGAGCTATTTCAATGGTTTTTTAAATGCTAATTCCTACATATATAAGGCCTGAAACCTACATTTTTTTCAGTTAATTTGCAAGGTTTTTTAAATGCTAATTCCTAACTATATAAGGCCTGAAACCAATGTTTTTTAAGTGAATTTGCAAGGTGTTTTAAATGCTAATAAGGTGTATCACTACATATGATGAGTGAGTATATGTATGAGTGACTATATAGAACTGTTGATGAATGAGTGGATGTGTATATAAATGGTGAAATTATTGAATTGGTTGTTGTAACTGATATGGGTATCTCCACTTTTTTGAAAATGTTAGTTTCTATTTTTTAATATGTGTTTCAAGGGTTACTTTACAGTGAAAGGAGGTCTGTCACTCTTTCACAAGGATGGTGTCATCAGTGATGTCATGAGTGATGTCACTGACCATGTCATGAGTGATGTAATATGTGATGTCATCAGCAGTGCATTACACGCGCAAGTTATAGTGAGTCCAACTAACTATAACGTGGGAATTTCAATGGTTTTATGTCAGAAAAATTTCCAGCTAACTATAACTGGTGTCAAACCTATGGTTTTTTTCAGTGAATTTAATAGGTTTTTTAAATGCTAATTCCTAACTATAACTGATCTGAAACCTCTGTTTTTTCAGTGAATTTCAAAGTTTTTTAATAGCAAATGTCTATAGCTATGAAATGTAATATTTCTTTTCTTTTTTTTTGCTCTGGAGCGCTCCCGGTGCGCGCCCCGGTGAGCGCACCGGAAAGCGCACTTTTTCGGCGTCCCGTTAGCGCTATTGCCGCGAACGAAAACATCATTGTGACGTATTGCGTAGCCACGTCCGCGTGATACGCACGCCGTAAGCGCACCCGAAAGCACTCGAGCGAATACGATCGCGCAACGTAAGCATGCGACGCGCTTACGCGACGCGCACCTGGGCGCGCCCCGTGCCGCGCACCGGGGCGCGTAGCGTAAGCGTGTCGGGTCATGTGACCTAAAAATAACACTTTTTATTGGTTCAGGACAGTTTTGGATTCAAAATGATCAAAGCCCTGGTCATGTGTCCTTAAAATAACTCTTTTCATTGGTTGTTATCAGTTTTTTTACAACTAATGAAAACCCGACCCATTTCCTTCATTTCTTCTTTCACTTTGGAGACAGCAAGACCTCTTTTTTTCTGTCCTACCATTTTGTGCAAAGAATGGCAGCTAGACCATCCAGCAGTAGTGATGACTCAGATGGCTTCATTCAGGAAGAGCCTCCTCAGCCCAAGATCAAGGAGCATTTTATTTGGAATTTTTTTTCAATACTTGAAGGATTTAAAAAGGGGAATGCTCCCAAAGTAGAATGCCAAATTTGCCATACTGTGCTTTCCCGAGGAGACCCAAAAAGGAAGTACAGTTTTGGCAATTCGACAATGATTCGCCACATCCAACGCAGGCACCCCCAGAACTATGCCCGGGAGAGTGTCCGAGACCTGGCACGTAATCCCCCAAGGGATGGTGCCTCTACATCTTCAGGAGGACCCACAACATCAGGGAGAGGACGTCCAGCGGAATTGGAGATGATTCCGAACATTCAACCTGTTTTTAGTGACATTACTATGAAATGCAAGCAATGCGATGAACTGCTTTGCTATGGTGAGCAGAGCATCAAGCTCATTGCACGAAAGAGGCAAGAACACCGCTGTCTTCCCCAGCCCTAATTTTTCCCCTTTTTTTTCCTCCTGTTGAGCAGTTTTGTTTTTGTTCTGAAAAACAACAAAAAGAAGAAAAAAACTGTTCTTTTTAGAACTACCTCCAAATTATAAAAAAAGGCAACATTTTTTTAAAACTCTGTCATTCTTTTCTCCCCATGGTACGCTCCCCGGTGCGCTCCCCTGTGCGCGTACCGGGTGCTCCCCCCGCCCTTTTATGGCCCCCACATCAAACCTAGGGGGTCAGGGTGGGTCTACTCTGCCCCCTTATGGTCATTTCCCCCTTTGCTTTTGCCACCACTTGTGTCTCGATTCTACCGAGACACAAGATGGCGGCCGCTCCAGACTGTTTCAAACGTTTACAGACACCTGAGAGCCAATCAGCTTTCCGTGCGCAAGTCGCATAGCGCCCCCGGTGTGCTCCCCGGTGCGCGTACCGGGGCGCTGCCATAGATATATATATTTTTTTGAACCTAAATTATTTAAAATCCACTGGAGCACATATCTTGAGACATCGGGCTACCAGTCCCTACAATTTTGCCAAGTTTGGTGGAAATCCATTCAGCCGTTCGGGCTAAAAGTGAGTTCGACCACCCTATGGAAATTAACATGGGGAAAACACTTTTTGGGATCCCCCTTTTATCTCGGACCCCGCTTGACGAATCCTCCCCAAACTTTCAGGGAAGGACCAAAGCTCAACGAGGCAAATTTGAGGAAATTTTCAGGCAGATTCGTCAACCGGCGCCAAAGTTATTCCAAATAGAATTTTGAGAATTTGCATTGAAAAAAATCCTAACTATAACTACCTACTGGCGACCGCCAGTAGGTAATATATATATATATATAGTTAGGACGGTTTACCATAGGAAATCCCCAACATTCTATTGGGAATAACTTTGGCCCTGGTTGATGAATCTTCGCAAATTTCTCAAAGAAGATGGCTCGCTCCGCTCCGCTCCTTCCCTGAAAGTTTGGGGGGGATTCGTCAAGTGGGGGCTGAGAAAAAAGGGGGGTCCCAAAACGTGTTTTCCCCATGTTAATTTCCATAGGACCTTTAGACTCAGCTACAGCTTGAACCGCTGAAGGGAATTACACCAAACTTGTCAAAATGGTAGTGTCTGGTATGCAGATCACGCTTTTGGTAAAATTGTGTAAATCCCTCCAGTGGTTCCTGAGAAAATTAAAAGAGAAATCAATTATATATCTATAAGCGCGAACGCGTGCGCGCACCCCACGATTTTTCGCGATTTTTTTTTTTGGGGGGGGGCTTGGGGGGTTTGTCTCTTTCATTTTAATGTTTTTGTTTTAATTTCGAGGGTGCCCACCCCTCGTTTTGGCCCCCGAGATCACCGCCGCCGCCCGAGCTGCCTTAAGATGGCCGCCGCCTGGTTGTGGGCGGGGCCGGCGAAGGAGCCGCGCTCCGATTTGTCAAGGAGCTCTGACGTCATCACGGGGCTCGCCTCAGGGCCACGCTGGGATTGGCCCATCGTTTGGAGGTTAACTCCTTTTGCCGACATAATTCACGTAAATTTTGGAACATCACAATAAGTTTGTGATGTGACATTTCTGAAAAGTGCTGCTTCTCGTCTTTTTTTCCCCCATCCCTGACATCTTTTCACTTTTCCTGCCGGAGTCGAACGTTAATGTTTTTACATTTTTCAATGAAGCTCGCGCGGGAGGCACAGGGAGATTTTCCCGCAGAAAGCAAATTGGAAGGAGCAATGATTTTAACGTTTCCACAACAGTAGCAGCAGTGCCGGGTGGAAGCTGCGTGCGTGGTAGGGAACGCGGGATCCGTGAGCCATACAGCTCTCCTCAGGGCTACATCCCTGAGATGCCACTTCAGTAGCTCAGGGTGGAAAAAACGACTCCTTGCTCCGATTTCTCATGATTAATGACTTCTTCCCGGGCAGACGGAAAATGGATTATGAGGAGGTGAAGATATGAGATTTATTTTGGAAAATAAGCTGTGGAAATGTTGTTTTCGCACAACCAGGAGAGGATGACTTCTGTTTCTCGCGCTGCTGTTCTCTGGAGAAACACTGGGCAAGTTGAGCCAGACCAAGGGCAAGCACTGGAAAGGTGGTAAGTGCCCAAACTTTTTGTCATGAATGTCCGGATGACGCAGTTCAAAAGAAAACATTCCTTCACGTTGAGTGATGCCCTGGTGAGGAGGCTGCTGTAAGAGCAGAAGCAGTGGTCTGTGCTTATGATTTACCTGATAATTTAGGAGAACTCTGGCGAAGAATTGTGACCCTGACAGGTGTTTCAAAGGCAGCAGCTTCACGTTGAATGTCTCACGCGCACAGCTGATTTAGGAATTCGGAATTTCACATTCGCGTTCACTGCATTTTAGTCTGTGGTACTATTTAAAATTCAGTTTAAGCGCGTGGAGGCTGGACCAGGCGCTGTTAGCATGCGTTGCAGAGAAAGGTTTAGAGTATTTCATTTGCAACTGAGTATCTCAGGAAGGCATGTTGCCTGACTACAGCGGACGCTTGGGTGTCTTTGTTGGTCATGCTTAGGTGAATTGTGTATTGCGTTGCCAGAAAAAGCATTAGCCTGCAGTTTTGTGTGGCATGCTATGTGGAAGTGATACAATATACATATTAGTTAGTGACTGCCTATCTTATGATCAGTTTGCTTCATTTTATGAAATAAACATGTTATTTGGATGGAACGTGCTATTTAATGTGTTGACTTTGCTCGGAACAGAGTGGCTATAAGCCATGCTGCCCTCAGTGGAATCACACAGCACTTTACCACGAACAATTCAGCATGAATAATCTAATAGAAGCAAATGTTGAGCAGGCAATGTTTTCCATTTATGCTTCTTGATGCTATTGATTGGCCACACGCTGGGTAATTTGCTCATCACAAGGAACCCCACAGTATGGGGTGTTTATCTCACCTTCAATAGCACTTTCGCCGCTCCTCAGCTGCTCGTGTTGTGATATGAGGTTAAAGAGAGTTATCAACATTAAAAAGAAGTTTTAATAATTTATAACAACATCTCAGCATGAGTCTGTCTTTCCTCCTTAGCCTTTCTCTTCAGTTCTTTTGTTGCACACATTAAAGGCATTGCAAATATTCCGCCTATCTTTAAGTGAAAAGTTCTAGGAGGCACTTAGCCTCATCTGAATAGGAGCACAGGAAGTTGTTGAAGAACAGTAGGTCTGGATGATGTGTTCCTCTCTTCGATACTGTATCCCATACGCTTTAACTTATATCACTGAAAAAAACCAAAGGTTATATACTATATATAGTTAGGAATTAGCCTTTAAAAAACCAATGAAATTCACTAAAAAAAACATAGGTTTTAGGCCTTATATAGTTAGGAATTAACATATAAAAAACCATTGAAATTCCTCCTATATATATGACATCATCAGCAGTGGATTGCGGGTGCGCGATATATAGTTATTGCAACTAACTATATATGGAATTTCATTGGGTTTTATGTCAATAAAATGTCCAGCTAACTATATAGGAGGAATTTCAATGGTTTTTTCACTTGCCTGTGCAGAAGTTTACCGCTAGTTGCGCTGGGGACGGAGCCAAGGTCCGTTTGAAGCTGGGAGCTGCTCGTTTTCCCTGACTGCCGCCTCCCCAAGGACTCGCTGGTGTGAGCGAGCTCTGCAATCGGCAGAGCCAGCCCAGCGCTCCCAGCTGGAGTCCTAGGGTCAGAGGCTTGGGCTGAAGGCAAAAACTACGATCTGCAAGCCGGGGGACTGCGAGGACCAGCAACCTCTAGGTTGCCCAGCTGGTTCCTCTTCCCCCGGCGGACACGCCCACGGACACGCCCACGGCCGGCAAGCACATAATCACCATCAGTTCACCCGCGACGCGGGACGCGCGCGGGCGAAGACCGGGCAAAGAGCGGGCCGTTTTGTGGCCGTTCGGGGGCCGAAGGAGGCCGAGCTGGGCAACCCCTTTTCGCCCTAGGCATTAGATCTACTCATCGGTCCTCGACTACTTCATCGGAGCCAGTAAGCCCTGTTTTGTATCTTTTTATTTGGGGTTTACCAGTCTTTGCCCTAATTGGGGTCACTTATCATGCCTCCCGCTAAATCTGTAAAACCCTCGAAAAACTCTGTACAAACTCTCACAGCCATTGATCGCATGCTGCAGAGGACCATAGGAGCTGTGACAACAGTCATAAAACAAACTGAAAAACGTTTATCCCTACCTGCTGGAACATTACCCCCTCTGTCCAGTACTATTTTACCTGATATTACTAACATCTCCCAGGATTCGTACCTTTTGCCATCCTTTGTTTCTCTTCCCTGTGCTCCACATACCCTATTGGATCCACTCACTCAAGACCAACAAAAGGAGGCTAGTCCTCTGGATCTTCCCTCCCTTCACTCTACGGCCCTATCTTTTCCTTTGATCGATGATATCCTGGAATCTGTAGACTCTGTAAATAAAATTATTTCCCCGCAAAATTCCTCAGTTACGAAAGCAATACTGGGGGACATCAGCATCCCCCTCCAGTTACGTGATCAAACCACTTCACCTTCCCCCATTATAGACTTAGTAGGGAGTGAGACTCAATCTCAGGAGCGCGGCCCCCAAAATCTATCATTGCAAAAGCAGAAAAACAATTCCACTACTACAGCTGTAACTACCAAGAACCCTCCCAACTCCAGAAAGAGGAAAAGAGACATAGAAACACATCAAGGTAGAAGGGCCAAAGCTAGTAAGAAAATGGTCCCTACAAGTAAACCCAATAAGAATGTAGTAGAAAAGCCCAACACCAATAAAATAAATATCATTAACGATCCATCAACACAAACCGCCTCAATTAAAGAGCTGGTAGAGAAGTTCGAACACTTGGTCACTTCCTTAATTTTACCCCTAGTTCATCGCTTAAAAATTATCACAGAAAAATTGGGTGAATTAGAAGTCACCACACAAACTAATGTGGAACTGACCAGACAACTTGTGAATCAGAGAGACAAGACCACAGGAGTTAGGAAACCCAATACGACTTTAGCCCCCACCGAGAAATCTGCTAGACCTGTAGACAAACCAGGGACAAATCAACAAAACTCCAACTCCTTAATTCAAAAACCTAGGTCGACCCAATTGCAATCAGGTCAGCTTCAAACCAACAACAGTAACTTAATTAAATCATCCGAAGGTTCGAATAATATAGGGGGAAAAATCAAAAGAGCAGACCCCGCAACAAAAAATCTTAATAAAAATCCTACAGACGCTCCCGTCCCTAGAAATAACTCCAATGCGGCAGAATCTACAAACACTGGGTCACCTCAAACACACAAAGGAACTAGACCAAAACGAGAGATACAAATTACTCTTCCACCGGAATCGGCCCCATTTGTGGCCATCCTGACCGGGGTCCCTGAGCTTCTACCGAATCAGTTCGAGGACTATGGGAGCCTCAAAAATAAAATAATATACTGGCTTAAAAAAAATCGTCCTTTGCCACCAAATATAAACGGGGATATTCTCCATGTCAGAAGGGCCAAATGGCTGGGTCTTAGACCAAAAGACATCAGTGGGGATGTCATAATCATCAATTTTAGAGACTACAGAGTGATGAAATATCTAAGAGAGTGGTATCAGGAGAGAGATAACCTGGGCATCCAACTTCAGGAATTAACATACTTTTACCCTAGGTCTTTGGTAGCCATTAGGCCTCAGCAGGAATCTACTCAGTGGAGCTATCAGAGGCACCAGAGACCTCAACATGAGGATTACTACTATTCATTATCCCTATCAAATAGATATCAGGCATTGATGGGAGCAGATCTCTTAGACTGATGCACCCATGGATCTTCCTCCCCCATATCTAGTCCGCAATTACAATCACTCATTGTAGATCCCCAAACATCAA
This sequence comes from Lissotriton vulgaris, assembly GCF_964263255.1. Classification (NCBI taxonomy): domain Eukaryota; kingdom Metazoa; phylum Chordata; class Amphibia; order Caudata; family Salamandridae; genus Lissotriton; species Lissotriton vulgaris. The sequence goes on along the minus strand of NC_141691.1, from coordinate 1,141,265,324 downwards.
GTCAATCATCATTATTATTGGTGGCAAACTTAATCCCTGAACCGGGCACCCAGGATAGGGGTATAGACCCACCCCAAACCTCTCAAAATATCCCGTCCCATTTGGAATGCACAGAAAGCCAGATGTCTGTAGTCTCATGGAACGTGGCAGGTTTAGCAGGAAAGATTGATGACATACAATGGCAGGCGATCACAACAGTTCATCCTGTGATCGCGATTCAAGAAACATGGGCTACCGAGGCATTCCATATTCTGGGCTATAAAACTTTCTTCACCCCAGCTATAGCCAGCAGGAGAGGTAGGCCAAAGGGAGGTCTAACTATATATACATCTATAACCTCGGGCCCAGTGATTCAAAAAACACTTTTGGACGATAACTATTTTCAAATACTTCTTTCCATATGGGGTTCTCAGAAAAATCTAATAATCATAAATTTTTACAATAATATCCCACCTCTGGAAGCGGAAAACGTGCTTAAGAAATTGGATTCCACCCTTAATGGTATTGAAGAGTCATCAAAAGAGGATATGACAATTATATGGGTGGGGGACTTTAACTGCTCCTTATGTCCCTTGAGCACAAAGGGGGTGTGCGGTTGGGAGGGCGACGAAGAGGCGATGATTTATCATCACTTCTGTCATACAAAATTTGGAGATCATATGAATAGGATCATGGGGCACTACTCCTTGGCTTTTACAAATGAGCTCTGTACTCCACCTAAACCGTTCACACCTACCTTTAATGGAAGAGGAGCCAACTCAATAATCGATTTTGCCCTATTTTCAGCACGGTATTCAGCTCAGGTAATTGATTGGCGTACTCTCGATTCACCTATGAGCGACCATTTTCCTATCCTTTCTATTTATAATTTCAAACTTAGCAACCAACTTCATCCTCTTGGCAGCTGTTATGACGTTACCCCGATTTTAGGTCAAAAAAATGGGTTTACAATCAAATGGGAAAAGGTAATCCCAGAAACATTTAATAAAAACCTGATAAGCTCTTCCCTGGAAGATTTTAATATCTGTTTATCCCTAGATGAGGACCCACTAACTGTCCTTAGATCCTTTGGTAACATCTCAGGTAAAATTAAGGATATCCTTGTAAGAACCCAATCCAACAAACAAAAAGGTCCTTTCGGGTGGTTTGATAAGAAATGCAGAAGTGCCCTTACTGCATTAAAAAATATCCTGCACTGTAGCTCATCTACGAGAGTAGAGATCAGAACTGCGAGATGGAACTATCGCCTTGCCTTAAGCTTTAGGAAAAAAGAACTGAAATTAAAAGCGTGGGCTAACTTGCATGAAGCATGTAACAAAAGGGACAACGTTGCCTTTTGGAAGGCCGTGAGCGCTCCATTCTACCAGGAGCGAGCGGGCCCCTCAATAGACAACGCAATCTCTGCACAGGAATGGGTCCAACACTTCCAGAAACTTTATAGCTGTTCAGTCCCTACTGGTGAGGATCACACGACTACAAGATCTACAAATGTAATAGAGGGTTTTAGCTATCCAATAGATATTTCCTTTACCCTAGAAGAAGTTCAAAGAGCTTTAAAAGAAAGTCCAGCGGCAAAAGCGCCAGGACCAGACAAGGTCCCATTAGATGTTTTTAAAAATCTCCCTGACCTCTGGGCCCCAATTTTAACAAACGTCCTCAATTCCTCTAATAAAGTCGGATTCATCAAAACCTGGCAAGAGGCTATCCTGGTCCCTATACACAAAAAAGGGGATAGAAATGATCCTGCCTGCTACAGGCCCATCTCGCTCTTAGATGGCCTAATGAAAACAGCAGGCAGAATCATCCTTACCAGGATGCAGGAGTGGCTCGAAGAAAAAGATATCCTATCTACAATGCAGTACGGCTTTACTAGAGGAAAGGGAACAATTGAACAAGGTTTAAATCTTGCCCTTATTATGTCAAAATATGTTCATGCCAAAAAGGTTAATTTGTACATAACATATGTAGATCTCAGTTTTGCTTTCGATTGTGTGAGGCATGACACCCTGTGGCAGATCTTAGAAGATATCAGTCTAGATAGCAGGATCATAATCTTTATCAAAGAACTCTACTCGGGGGCTGGTGCACGGGTGAGGTTCGGCAAGGGAGGCGAATGTTCTGATTTCTTCCCTATTCGTAGAGGAGTAAGGCAGGGGTGCATTCTTGCACCCCTGCTTTTTAATCTGTACATAAATGATGTGGGAACCTTGCTAACAGAAAAGTATAATCACTATCCAGTGATTAAAGGAAAACCCATACCCATACTCCTCTACGCCGACGATGCGGCTATCTTGTCACAGACTAAGAGAGGCCTACAAAACGCAGTAAATACATTCTCTGAGTACATGAATAAGAGGGGTTTATCTATAAATGTGTCCAAGACTTTCACCATGTCCTGTGGCCCAAGGAAAATCAGAGCTCCATGTAATATAAATTTGGACAATAAGTGTGTTGAATTAGCAGACATTTTCTGTTACCTTGGGGTTCATATGGACAGACAAGGTAATTGGAAACCAGCAGTGAAAGCAAGAGCGTTGGCATTCACCAAAGCAACGGGAGCTCTCCTCAACTTTGCGAAGAAGATTGGATCAAGGCCACCAAGGGAACTTTTACAAATTTATAAATCTAAATGTCTTTCCATTGGCACCTATGGGGCTGGGTTATGGGGGATACAGTCTGTGGAAATCATCCAACGAATAGAGAACAAATTCTTAAGGTATGTCTTGGCAGTGCCGCCCAGCACATCAATATATGTCCTGCATGCAGAATTGGCCATACAACATATCTCTGATACCATTAAGATGGCACCAATTTTATTGTGGCATAACATCTGGACCAACCCTGCCACAAATCTCAACAGAGCGGTAGCAGAGGACTGCCTGCAGTGCTGCGGGGTAAAAAACATCATGTGGCTTAATTATGTTAAGAGTCTGTGCTTTGAGATCGGTTGTCCAGAATATTTCTCTAACCCAGCCACCATGGACTCTATCTCCAGATCCGCGCTAAAGAAAATACTGACTGAACACTGTGAATCAAACAGATGGAAAATCCAAAGGGTCAAGATGTCAGTCAGAAATCACGATGAAGTGACACTACATAGAAACATCCAGTTGTACCTTACTGTTGACCAACCCTTTTTTTATCGTAGAATATTAACATCTTTCCGATTCGAAACATTTTTCAGACTTATTACTCTTCCAAGGTGTAACGACTGGTCCAAAGATAAACTGATTTGCCCCTGTGATAAGTTGTCAGTTCAATCTAATATTCACTGCACTTTATATTGCACTTTATACGCACTTCCAAGGCGACAAATATTACGGCCCCTTTTGTTAAAGTGGGGCATAAGAAAATCGAGAGAAGCCTATAATAAATTGCGATCCTTGGAAGATTACTATACAATTAATACTGTAATGATGTATTTAAGAGCAATATTGAAATTTAGACGGGACATTACGCTAGAATAAGTAACGTTATATTGATGATATAACGGTTCTGTCCGAGGTTATGCTCTATTTATTATTGAATACCTAATTCCCACATGTCGTTCCAATTTTATCGTATACATGGATTTTTAATACTGTTTTTGTAACAAGAATTAGTTTTTCTGCTTTGTTGATTGTATGTATGCTTTTATGAATTGTTTTTAACATTTCGAATAAAGCTTTTGAACTGAACAATGGTTTTTTATATGTTAATTCCTAACTATATAAGGCCTAAAACCTATGTTTTTTTTAGTGAATATATATATATATATTCAATGAAAAAACCATAGGTTATAGACCATATATAGTTAGGAATTCGCATTTACAAAACCTTATTTTACTCGCATAAAACCATTGAAATTCCATATATAGTTAGTTGCGCTAACTATATATCGCGCACCCGCAATCCACTGCTGATGATGTCACATATTACATCATTCATGACATGGTCAGTGACATCACTGATGACATCACTGATGACATCTCAAATGACATCACTGATGACATCACTGATGACATCTCATTTGACATTACTGATCACATCACTGATGATATCATTCATGTGATAATACGATGAACCTCTTCAGACTCTAATATAACCTTAGATACAATCAGTGTAAACAGACACTCACAGACTGTCACTCATCCATGGAGTTACTCACACACCTAGTCAGTCATGCAAAGAATCAATCACACCTCCATTTCCTCAACTATACAGTTATACAAACTTTACTTATTCAAACATATACTAACACATATTTACTCTCTTATACAATCCCTGATACAAGTTCACAATGATCCATACAGCCACTCACACATTCACTGGCTCTTATGCACAGTTATTTATATATGTCAACTCTCACATGTACTGTGTTTTACATATGTACTTACTTTGACATGTAGCACTGAGATATCCATTCACTCACCAATACACTCATGCACACAGTCAACCGCCCATACAGCTGTTACCACATGCACTTTTGAAACCATACCTCTAGTGAATCAACTGCTCACACATCTATGCACAGAGTCATACACCTCCCAGCCACCCACACACACACTCAGTCTCCCATACAAATACTAAGGTAACCAATCAATAACCCATATAGTTACTCATATAGCTACTTATCAACACATGCAACAGTTTACAGAACAACAGACATAATGATGCACAAATTAAGACAGTTTAGTCACTAACCCATGCACTCAGTGAGACACATTTAATCACTCACTCATACAGTCAGTCATGCACCTACTAAATCCTTCATCCAGACACTTATACATCCACTCATTCTTCAATATGTAAGACATATTTTAACTTCACAGAAACATACAGTCACTGGATGTTGTCATCAGTGATGTCATTTGAGATGTCATCAGTGATGTCATCAGTGATGTCACTGACCATGTCATGAATGATGTAATATGTGACATCATCAGCAGTGGATTGCGGGTGCGCGATATATAGTTAGCGCAACTAACTATATATGGAATTTCAATGGTTTTATGCGAGTAAAATAAGGTTTTGTAAATGCGAATTCCTAACTATATATGGTCTATAACCTATGGTTTTTTCATTGAATTTCAATGGTTTTTTAAATGCAAATTTCTAACTATATATGGTCTATAACCTATGGTTTTTTCAGTGAATTTCATTGGTTTTTTAAAAGCTAACATCTGTAGCTGTAAAATGTATTATTCTTTAAATCCCAAAATATATTTAGATGTTTATTGATAATTTTTTTTTTAATATTTTTTTTCTTCGCTTCTAGTTCGCGAACCGGGAAGCTTTCCGTTAGCTCATCTTGATGCCGCGATCTAGTCCGCGAACCGGTCAACGTTACGTTAGCGGAACAGTGACGCGCCGCGGAAGCGCGACGTATCACGTTATCGCGTAATGCGTCTAATGACGCGCCGCGTTAGCGCTCCCGGAAGTGCTCCGGACCGCGAACCGGAAGCGATCTGGGACGCGGCGCGCGCCGCGTAACGTAAGCGGAACAGGTCATGTGACTTGTTTATCAAACTTCTCATTGGTTCATTTCACTTTTGGTTTCCAAATGATGTATGACTAGGTCATGTGACCTAAAAATAACACTTTTCATTGGCTCAGAACTTTTGTTTTCCCCAAATCAAGTAAACCCCTCCTTATTTCCTCACTCTGACTTTCATCTTGGTGAGAGAAAGACCATTTATCTGAAGATCCACAATGGCTTCCATTGTTGCTGCAGCTGGTGCACCCCCACCACCACCTCCACCTCCCCATAAGAAGAGAGGACCACCCAGTCAAATTATGACTAACAGAGAGGAGGAAGATGAGGAAGAAGAAGAAGAGGAGAGAGAGGGACAACAATTTGTTGATGAGTTGCCCCGGGTTTCTAAACGAAAAACCAGTTTCATCTGGCAGTTTTTCACCATCCCTCCTGGAACCAAGAAAGTGAATGCAAAATATGCCACCTGCCTCATCTGTGACCACAGATTGTCGAGAGGCACAGAAAAGAAGTACAGTATGGGGAACTATACAATGCACCGTCACATGAGCAGGTGGCATCCCTTGAACTACAGCCGGGCTGAGTTGAGGGATCTTGAAGACAATCCGACGGCAACTCCTGTGGCAAGATCTACATCCACATTGTCTTTGACGGGAAGAGAGGCACAAGAGACTGTGCCAAACATCCAACGTAACTTCCAGCACATGAAGGTGTCTTGTATTTACTGTGGTGCTATGCTGTCATATGGCAACATGAGTGTCAACCTCATGAACATTGCATATGAAAATCATAAGTGCCCTAATGCACCCAAAAAGTAATTTTCTTTTTTTTTGCTCCAGTTGAGCCGTTTTGAAAGCCTGTTTTTTGTTGTCTCCCCTCCTTAAAAAACACAAAAAAAACATAAAACAGTTCTAAAAATACAAAAAAATCAAAAAATGTTCAAAAAATTACAAAAAAAACATAAAACAACAAAAACAAAAAAAAACAGTTCTTTTCAGAACTACCTCCCCTTTCAAACAAAATTGCTAGAATGTTTATCACTCTGGCAAGCTCTATTTCTTTTGGTTCGCTTCAAGTTCGCTGACCGGTTCGCGAACTTTAAGCGAACTAAAAAAAATATTTTTTTAAAAAAAAAGAAGAGTTAGTATAAGGGAAGTAAACAGAGAATAATGTAAAAAGAAAGACAGCTAGAGAGAGTAAATGAGAGATACTGTCAATGACATCATCAGCAGTGCATTGCGGGTAAAAAGAGTGGAAAACATTTACCTTATAATTCTTGTTACCTTTTTTAAATATTTTTTCATACTTTCAATCTGTAAAACAAAGAACAAACATTTCAAAAAATATTAAAACATGTATTTAAAAATTAGAAAAGACAAGGGAAAAGGTTCAAAAACAAACAGTTTTTCAACAACTTTGACATTTACAGAAGTCTCTGCTTCTCTACGTTCCCTACACAATCCTAAAGATATATATTCGAAAGAAACTGTATCTTGATATTGCTGAACTGAGGCCTATTTTGAAACATGATGTTTTTCTTGCACTGCTAATGTCTCACAATAGTGATGCAATAGCAGCGCAAAAAAGATGTAAAGTCATAATAAAATTGTGTCTAACATTGTAAATGATTGTTTTAGGATGCAAATAAGATGTGTGCTTTCAAGAGCTTTCTTTGAGGTGAGGCCTCTTTTTTTTATAAAAAAAAAACACTACCCAGAAGTACAGCACTCTAAGCATTAAAATTGATATTTACAGAACTCACCTTACCCATATGTACCACACATTTCTAAATGTATATCATAAGGACAAAAAGCATAACATTAATTATACATGTTAAATGGTTTATTTTTGCTGTTCTCAGAATGTATCAAATTTCACTTAAATCAGTGACTTGAAGGTATTCATCATGTAACAGCGGGGAAAAAAAAACACAATCAAAATGACTGTGTTTAAAAAACCCATACAACCTAAGAAATCTGATTTCAAAACTTCTTAAAATTAACTTACTTTCAATGACGTCGAAGGATCTCCTATAAACAGCATCCACTCTGTTGTGCTTTAAATATTTTCAGCCCGCCACTTTCTGAAAGAAAACCTCCATCGATACGTGAAATATGTTACATAGAAAAAAAACTTCTCTCATTATATCACATGTTTCCACTAGGCCAAATCATGTTGCCGCGATTCGCAAATCTTGTAATTCTTCCAATCAAATCCCGACATTTTCTATTTTCGCAACTTTCAAAAATAAAATATTTGAGATTATTTTCACAATCCTGGACTACTAATATCTTACTCTTCTTTGTCAGTCATGTTCTCCTTTTCCTATGACACTGATACTGCTTACTATGAAGCAGACTTACTTGCATTAGGTTTATATAGTTGAATTTTTAATCGAGACAGCATTGCAGACTTACATTCCCTCTACTTAAAATTTTGGTTTTAAAAACACCAGGTAAGAATTTTTAAGGTCAAACGGCAATTTTTTTTTGAACGTTACAACAGAATCATTACAGAATGACCAGCCGTTTCCAGACTTTAAGTAAGCTGTATAATGTCCTGATGTTGTTGATGGACCATCGTGATAGATAATTGCTACAGTAACAAAAGTCCTCCCTGATATTGACAGCTGAGAAGCCACAAAATTTTTTATTAAAGTTGACAATTTTGTTCCATCAGGCCTACATCGTTGCATCATTAAAATGACATACTGGCCATATCTACGTATAAATAATGTTGACATCATATCACATTTACATTGGCTACACTCCATGTTGTGATCCGCTGCATTTACTAGCTTATTAAAGGAGACTGATTTACTGTCTGGCAAAGTTAAATATATAAATCTTTCTGAGTCTACACTAGTAGTACTTGATACCATACAGTTCTCGCAGTCATGCTGCCATTGATAAGAAAGCCCAAACAGGTGATCTACATCTACACCCTCAACTTGCAATATATCAAGCATATACATTAAAAACTCCTGACAATCTTGCTGATTATTTTCAGAGAAGTCTGTTTGACCTGAACATTCATCTAACAGATAACGAACTTCAGACACACTTTCTACTTTTGTTCGATCACTGCTACATTTCTCGAAAACAGAATTCAACAAACAGCATAAAATTTGTTCAGAATTCAACAGAATCTGTTCTTTTAAACTCTCTAGTGAAAAGAGAACATTAACCACTACATTTGCATAGCAGTTGACACCAGAACTGTTTTCAAATTGAAAACCGACAACATCTTCAACAGAATCCACTTTCTTTCTGCTAACAATTTTCGGTTCATTGACTTTTAGTCTTTTTGCAACAACCTCCCTACTATTACTGCTATTTCTACGTTTGCGGCCTACCACACGTTTCTCAAACAAAGGATATTGAGGCAAATGTGGCGCATACTCTCTTCTTAACCTATTGTATTCCTTAACACAATCTAGATCCGCACAAATGTTTGTGACATCACAGTCAATCAAGTACAATCCCGATAAAGTTCTAACTCGTGACAATGCCACATATGCCATACCCTCCTTGAACACAGAACTGCCAATATTCACCAATGCACAGTCTACACTTAAACCTTGCGATTTATGGATTGTCACCGCATATGCCAAGCAAACAGGAAACTGTTTACGGCGAACATATAAATCTTTAACAAGCAAAAACCTAGCAGAACAACGACCAATTTGCTGTACTTCCTCAATGCCATCAAATTTAATTTTTAAAAATTCTATTCCATCTCTATTTCTGTATTTCTCAAAATCAACAACATTACCCATTGATCCATTTACCAGACCTCTTTCTACATGTAAATTCCTTCTCAAAATAATTCGGCAATTTAAACACACATTCAAAGTCTTTTCAAAACCCGCTGTTTTAGATATAGTCTTCTCTAATGAATCCAATTTTGATTTCAAATTGTCTGACAAAATAATTGTTGATCCCATATGCTCTAATTTGTCGATAGCTTCAAGTTTCACAATCTCTTGCTTTTCTAAATTCAACATTTTGTTGTTGAAGATGGCACATTCTGCAAGAGTTGGCATGAGACATATCCCGGATTTCTTCTCAGTAATTTTCTGAAAAATATTCTCAGGCACAATATCTTGTTTGGGATACAAATTTGACAGTAACCGTGCATTTAAAGCTTCTTTCCCATGCTCGGTCACTTTTCCAATTCTAATATCTTGTAGAATATTCTTGTAATCTTCATCCTTTGCCTGACGCATATTTTGATGCAGTTCTGCATAATTGAAGTTTAACCATATATTGACGTTGCCAATGCTCCCTAGGCACTTCCTGGTATCTTCATGCGTGAGTATTTTGAACACAGGTTGACCTTTTACTGGTGTCAGCTGTAGAAGATCTCCGAAAACAATAATGTGTTTCCCACCAAATAAGACATCATATTCAGTTTTAAGTACTTCTTGCATTCTCAAATGCACAAAGGCAAGCATGACATTGGAAACCATGCTTACTTCGTCAATGATAAGTAGTTTCATTTTCCTCAAAACTCTTGAAACTTCACAGCAAGCATCTCCAGATAACTTGTTGTATTGTAATTTGTTGTCATGCTCCACCGGCAGCATCAATAGACGATGCAAAGTAATACCTTTAATATTATGTGCTGCCAGTCCAGTAGGAGCGGTGACAACACAAGACAGCGATGACTCAGTCCTTTCCTGCAAATAACAAGAGATTGCTTTAATGAGGAAACTTTTTCCAGTTCCCGCTTCTCCACTCACGTACAGTCGGACAGGCTTCAACGACGTACACGAGCACTCTTTCTTCTCATGACTTAATCCGTGCTCAATTTCCTTGGTAACTTCATCATATATTTTCCTCTGCTCAACGTTGAGTTGTTTTTCCAAGTCTTGTAAGTTAACTGAATCCTCCTGAGCATGTGCCATGGCTCTTTCTACTTCATTCATAGCAGTGGCAGCTTCATTTTCGATAATAGGTCCTCCAAGTGGATCTTGACTCAATGAAACAGAACTCTGACTGTCCTGAGAACTGTCTCTGGCAATCTCGGCTGCAATCGTTGCTTCCTGCTCAATTTCCAAAGTTAGCATTTCTTGATATTTAGAAAAAGCAGGACATTCTATGGACTCCTTGGCTGCATTGAAAGAGTCTTCGTAACAGAGGAAATCTCCAAGCAGTTCCTCTTCTGCACGCCAAGGCTTGAAAAGTTGCAAAAGTGCTAAATAGAAAAACTCCTTTTTTTCTGGAGATTCGCCACTTAATTTTCGATGGTTTACTAATTGGCATTTTCTTTGCTTGACCAGGCATCCCTCACTTCCAATTACAGCATACACTCCTTTCTCAATATCTTCTTTGATGTTCCTCTTGAATATATAATTTTGGAGAACCTCATATAGACAAATATTCTCAAGGTGACTGCTTCGATTTGGATAATATGTATCCAACATGTTGGTCTTCAAAATGTCGGTACTGTTTGGTTCCTTTTCTGCCAAATACTCAATTTCCCGAACAGGTTTTAGAACTCGATTTCGCGTTGCAGCAAGACCAAGACTCGCCCAAACGAGACTCCTGGATTTGGCATAGAGACTTGCTGAAGACAATCGATCAGAACATTCGTAAGCTCCGATTTCTCGATGCGACAACATCTTCAGACTGAAACTGTACAACTTCTTGCTGAGGCTCTTTTCATGGGAAATGTCCTCCCACATATCCTTCAGTTCGGTCTTTTCTTTTTTGGTGATGTAAGATGTCACATACCGAGCCACAGCCATACAGTTGTCAGCCACAAACTGTATATCCATGTTGGCATTCCACATGGACAAAATCACTGGGTTGTAGTCATTGATGTACTTGGACTCTTCGTTCCTTTTCAAATTGTATGTATTCTTGGGTGATTTCCTCGTCACATTATGTCGCAGCGAAGACATCAAACTGTTCACTCTTCCTTTAGAAATCACCGGTCGTGGAAAGTTGAAACGACATTTGGTGTAGAACTTGTCCTTGTTTCTGAATTTACGACGACAGTACTTTCCACAACGATGGCTTTGGAAACGTAGAACTTGTTCTCTTAGACTTTTCTTCTCCGTTGCGTTTGGAACAGCACACGTAGAATACTGTTCGATGAAATTCATCACTAAGTCATCCGGATCTGTTCCAAATTTAGGTGCATCCTTGATCCACAGCAACATATGTATATGAGGGGCACCTCTTGCTTGGTACTCCTTTCTCCAGAAGAAATCCAACACCTCTCCAAGAGGTGGATTCTTTTTATTTGTGATGAAAGACATCATAGCTTCAAATCTATGATTGAAGTACCTGCATACATTCACAGGATCCAAAGAACACAGTTCTCCAGGTGTCTTGAATTCAATGTTTTCAATATTTCCATTTGCCTCTCGTAGAAATTCAAGTAAGTCATCCCAGCCATACTCGGCACAGCTCAGAGTGAGGAACCATGTCGGAGTTCCTAAGTTCCTCAGCATACATTTTAAGTCACCATGACGACGGTACCAGTACTCATTAGTACCACGCTGACACGCCATGAGATTAATTAAGTGAGAATCCAAAATACTGTCTTGGACATTGACTTTATGCATAAAGTCACTTGCCGAGATGTTTCGCATCTGTATACCACTTTTTAAGATGTGGTTCACTGCATATGACAGTCCAGACAGATCGCTTTCAAACAGGAGATGAAACAAATAGGGAATGCATTGCCGAAACCTAGGATCTTCTGCATACAATCGTAAAGTCCGGTATTCAGACGCAGGAATTTCACGAGGTCGCTCATCATATCTTCCTCCTTGACCTGTGGGAAATAGCTGTGGGAAACACCGAGCTTCCAAACTTTCCTCCCAAACACTAATGGGACTCCCTTTGGCTTGTTTCATTTGAAACAACTCAATAGCATTCCCCATCACTTCCTTGGAATGCAAAGGATGAACACTATAATGTTCATATATTTCTTCACTTTTAGAGGCCTCTACTTTCTCAATTTGGCCAGCACACAAATCGCTATCCTCTTCATCACTTACTTCCTCTTCTGCAACATATACATTCTTATAGTACTTATTATTTTTCTTCAAATACACTGTTGCCTTTTTGACTTTCCTAACATCCACTAAATCTTGCCATATTTTCTTATTCTTTGTCGGAACCCCATTAACCAAGATAACCAGAGGTTCCTCTTCCACTTTTTCTATTCCAATTGTGTTAATGTTTTTGTTCAAATCTAGAGGCAAATAAACAACTCTTCCCTTTAATCCTCTCTGTAAATCTGCTGGAGGCAATTTCCCTGTCTTTGGCTCCATTCTTACAATAGCCTGAAAGGGATGGATACTTTGAATCAAAATAGATTCATAAGTATTTAAATCCTTCAATTCAGAAGGAATCTCAACCAATTCCAGATTATTATGAACTGCCCTAGCAGGCATCTGGTTTTGGTTTAATTTATTACAACAATAAGTACACACACGTTGATCCGATCCCAAATCAAAATAATTTTCTACCATCAAGTATGTGGCTAAATCCTTCCATTCACTATTATTTTCCCTTTCACTTTTTGCATATAAATCCACTACCTTAGTCTGATTCTTATAATAAGTGCGTCGACAACATACACAAGTGAAATTAGGCCTCTCACTTGATTTCATCTGAAACGTGGCAATTTCCTTCTGAAAATTATCTGTACTGGAAACCTGTACATTATCTTCCACATTACCCTCTACTTCAGGGTCAATTTGAACATTCTCATCTTTACTACCAAAGTAACAAAACTCAATTTCTTCACAAAGATTCTTCACATCTATTTCAGAACCATGCAAAAGAGCAGCACATAACTGTTTAAGCATAATTGCTGGACTCTTAGCATAATACAACATTCTCACTAATTTTCTCACTTTATTATGATGCACTGCTAGCATCCTGAAATGATGAAAAACACTCTGGCATACTCTCCTGGAAAGACAAGCCAGTGAATGACCACGCAAACCTGTCATTTGTCTCACTCTGCAAGGATCTAAATCTTGCAACAACTTCATTTTCTGCTTCAAACTTTTCTTATTAAATGTCCGTATAAAATCACATAGCAAATTGATGGAAACCTGTCGCACACTGCAAATAGAACTACACTTCCAAATGTACACAGGACCCTTAGGACGTCTTCCTAAAACCTCATCACTTAGCGCCTCTTCTGTCTCTGTTGTCACAAGTAGTTCTTTTTCAACTGGACAACCATCCTTCACTTCATAAGCTCGACCACTGATGTCAACTGCATGCACCAAATCATTATCCTGAAAATAAGTCTCCTCATTAAAAAATGCCTCAGAACTTGAACTATGCATCCATTCTCCAGAAAAAACTTCACAAAAGTTAGTACGATTTACTACTCTCTTCCATCTACTTTTTGTTTTGAAATCAGAAATTACCTTGCTTAGTTTCCTAATTCTATTGATTACCAAAATAAACAACTTTCGCTTGATTTCAAAAGCATGATCAATAATTTTCTCTACATTTTTCTTCTTCCTATAAAATGCCGCTTTCTGTTGGTCTTTCTTTTTAATATTTTTCAATAAATTAACTAATATCCTATTACGGAACATTCGTTGTCGAATGTCCCTAAACTGTTGTTTCCTTCTACTATCATGCACAGAGTTATCTCTTCCTCTACCAGTAACATTTGTGATGGGTCTCTCCTTTCCATTTAAATTACTTCTCTTTTTGTTAAGAGACACATTTTTTTGAGCAAAATTTTTTTTACTACAAATATTTCTTAAGAATGATTTCGTGCTCTTACCCGGACCTTTCTTGGTGTTTTGACAAGTATTTGGGGAAGAGGACTGCTGCAATAAAACATCATCCTGCTGTCTTTGACGTTTTCTAGCCTTTCGTATTCGACTTCTGGAAGGCATTTTCCAAACTATGAAAGAATCTGCAGTTGAATCTGTGAAAAAATATAATATAAAATGTTATTAACCACTATTACCAAACAGTAAATAAATAACAGTCATCTAAAACTTAATGCTGTACTAATTATTTAACATAGCAAATATTTTCCACCAGCACTGCATCACAAAAATGACACTCAATGGTACAAAACAGGCATACAACACTCATAAATCACTCCCTAATATTTTAAATCATTAATTCAGGATGACGATAAGATGTAGCCTATCTAAAGGTTTGTTTAGGCCCAGATCTTTGGACTGGGGTGAATGTGTGTCATTGATCCACATTCAGTCCATCACCTGTTTTGTTTATTTGAGGTGAGGCCAACACATGGTTGCAGATAAGATTTTCACTGAAAAAAAACCAAGGTAAAAAAACATGTGAAGGCCTACCAATGAAGTAAATCATTAAATGAAAACCAATACATTTCTGGAAATATGCACTACTAGTGCTTCATAAGATGTTTTGGATCATATTTATAAGTTATTTGAGTATCTAGTATGCTATTTTACATTCTTCATGGTGCAAATTTATTGTAAATACGCTCCCACCTGCGGTTGGCAAATTTAGATTTTGATTATGGGAGTTAGATAGGCATGTTAATAATTTCCCAAAAATGGTATATAACCCCAAACAACCTTTGAAGCAAATGCTCTTAGCCATGTTATCCACCTCCCATTGGATAACATGGCTAAGAAATGCTTGCAAATGTGATAAAAAAAGGCCTGCAATGCATGAATAACGCAGAAAAATCAGCGATATTCATGCATTTTCCAACAAATGCTCTTAGCCATGTTATCCACTTCCTATTAAATAACATGGCTAAGAACTGCTCAGGGCACCATGAGGAACGCTTTCCATTTAAAAAGGGAAAAATAACATCAAAGACACTAAAATGCCTTCTAAATATGAACCCAAACAACCTATGAAGCAATGTGAAAAAAAACTGCCGCAATGCATGAATATAGCAGAAAAATCAGCGATATTCATGCATTTTCCAGCAAATGCTCTTAGCCATGTTATCCACTTCCAATTAAATAACATGGCTAAGAACTGCTCAGGGCCCCATGAGGAACGCTTTCCATTTAAAAAGGGAAAAATAACATCAAAGACACTAAAATACCTTCTAAATATGAACCCAAACAACCTATGAAGCAATGTGAAAAAAACGGCCACAATGCATGAATATAGCAGAAAAATCAGCGATATTCATGCATTTTCCAGCAAATGCTCTTAGCCATGTGATCCACTTCCTATTAAATAACATGGCTAAGAACTGCTCAGGGCCCCATGAGGAACGCTTTCCATTTAAAAAGGGAAAAATAACATCAAAGACACTAAAATGCCTTCTAAATATGAACCCAAACAACCTATGAAGCAATGTGAAAAAAAACGGCCACAATGCATGAATATAGCAGAAAAATCAGCGATATTCATGCATTTCCCAGCAAATGCTCTTAGCCATGTTATCCACTTCCTATTAAATAACATGGCTAAGAACTGCTCAGGGCCCCATGAGGAACGCTTTCCATTTAAAAAGGGAAAAATAACTTCAAAGACACTAAAATGCCTTCTAAATATGACCCCAAACAACCTATGAAGCTCTAACAGTACATATCCTGAAATGTAATTCATTTCAAAATTCGTTTTTAAACACAGCATATAAATCAATTGTATACCTGCATTCATGAAGAAATGACTAAAAATGTCCTTGAGACACATGAAAGTGTTTTCTGGAATGCCCTAGCACCATTTTTGGGACACTATTAACATGGCTAGGTAACTCCCATAATCAAAATCTAAATTTGCCAAGCACAAGTGGGAGCGTATTTACAAGACACTTGTCCCATGAGGAACACTTTACATTTTAAAAGGCGAACACAACATCTTAGACACTCAAATACCTTATAAATATGGCCCAAAACAACCTATGAAGCTCTAGCAGTACATATCTAGAAATGTAATTGATTTCTTAAATCGTTTTTAAAAGCAACATATCTGTTTCAGCTTACATAACAGACCATGAAATGGCCTCCATGTATTACAATA
The DNA here is from genome assembly GCF_964263255.1 of Lissotriton vulgaris. Taxonomy (NCBI): domain Eukaryota; kingdom Metazoa; phylum Chordata; class Amphibia; order Caudata; family Salamandridae; genus Lissotriton; species Lissotriton vulgaris. The sequence continues at coordinate 1,141,248,875 of NC_141691.1, read as the reverse complement.
TCTTGTGTAACTGCATGCCAGAATGTTACACCAAATATGCAATTATAATTTCTCTTTGAAACTAATTCTATTAGTATATCACTAGAGACAAAACCACATTTTAAAAACACAGCTTTCTTCATCATTTTCTCCTTAAATCATACTATTCTCTATCTAAATTAAATAAATCTTTTCTCACCTTAGCAAATATTTTTTGAGTTTTGAAAACAGTCTCAGAAATACACCAAATTGTCTTCAGCAGAAGAAAAAGGATGCACTCCAAAGGCTGCAGCTATTGAAAGCACAGAAATACAGATATTCTTTTCACATATCTCTCATATTAGCCAATCATACCTCTTCCCTCACTTTTTTCAAATCAAAACCCTTCCCCCCTCTGCCCTGTCTGCCTTGTTTCCATAGCAACCACCTCCTGGAAGACCTCTCATGTTTGCAAATTCACACAACAATGTTTCAATTGAACTCTGAACTCTCAGTGCACCTGCGTATCCAGTGCAATCTTTCATTAAATGTTTCTTCCTTGACCATTCAAATTACATCTTTCAAAGAACACATCCATGCACCCTAACTTTCTGTTTTCAGAAATGGAAATGCACCAATCACTGCTAATGAATCATTAGCATTGTAAATCCACAGTTTTTTTTCTTTAGAAACTCCTACTGTTTCAACTGCCCTTTCATTACCACACTTCATCTGACTGCAGAACAACCTTCTTCCACCATGTTTAACGTCTGGATTGTTGGACATAGTTACATCCACTGGGCTCAAAGGTATGCTGAGAGCAGAAATTTACACAACCTCAATTTACAAGATGTGGAAATTAAGTGGTTGGGCCAAAGAGGATTAAAATGTCACCAATTGATACCATTGGTGAAAACCTTTATGCATTTGCCAAAACCTGACCTGTTAATAGTGCACTGTGGAGGTAATGATTTGGGCACTTTGACAGGGGTAGGTCTGGAAATGCTTTTAAAGGACACCTTGGAGCAATTAATGGCACTTTTTCCTCAAACTGCCTTGGTATATTCCAATATATGCCAAAGACAGAAATGGAGGTGGTCCAACCAATTTTGTCCACAAATTGAGAAAGCGAGGAAGCATGTAAACAAATCTGTTTCAGCTTACATGAGAGACCATGGAATGGGCTCTCTGTACAACAATAACTTGCGTTACTACATGCAAGATATCTACAGAGGAGATGGAGTTCACTTCTCAGATGAGGGCAACAGAATTTTCATTCTGAATTTAAGACTCTGCATTGGTACCTACTTATAAGTACCTAAATGTACCATAAACCCAAAAGCTCTTCTCAGAGCTACCCTACATCTGATCACTCACAATTATTATTTTTCTCTAACTTTTTTCACTAATTTTCCACAAAATTCGCTCCCCGGAGCGCTACCCGGTTCGCTAACCGAAAGCTAACCTCGCGGAATTTTTTTAAAAAAAAATTTTTTTCCGCACATATAAGCCTCCTCAGCCACGCTCAGAAAACCTAGGGGGTCAAGATAAGTCTACCATGACCCCTTCTACCCATTCTAAACATTATTTGCCCTCCATCTTGTATCTTAATGCGAACGAAACACAAAATGGTGGACTCCCGTGACGCTTAAGGTTCGCTAACCGGGCAGCTTCCCGGAAAGCGGTCCTAAAAAAAGGCGGGAAAGTAATTTACAGAATAACGACTAGAAACACTCTCACCAAATATAGATTAGCTCATACTACATAACAATCCCTTCCATTCTCACAAATTTCATTGAAATTCCATTTAGCCATTTAGCCTGTAGACCTCTCCAAGTACCGTGAGGTAAATTACTTCACAAAACACATCTGAATTGTTGGAATTGACAACCAATGAAAATGTTACTTTCATTTTCTACTTTTATTACCTGACATTTGATTGGTTATATACCTGTATATATATAAAGGGAGAGAAGGAAACACAGCCATTTTGACTACTACTTCTTGTTGTACCTCCTATTTCAAAAGCTTCAAAAAACTTCAACTTCTTTGTGAAGGTAAGTTATAATTTAATATATTGTGCACTATGACTTAATATAGTAGACTTTTTCTGCTACATATACACTATCCCTCTGTAGTAGTAGTGTCTTGGTTAAATCACATACACTTTTTTTTAGTCCTATTTCCACTCTCATACTATACACTGCCAAAAGATAAATTCACTGATAAAAACTGCCTATCTAAAATTAATCCCAACAGTGCCCTATCTCTACTAATATATATTTTTTTAATCCAAATTTCAGGCAAAATGGAAGGCGAGCAGCAAGTTTCATTTTCGATTGAACTGAAGGAGAGCAGCCAAGACAAACTTGATGACTTTATGGATGACAGTAGAGACCACGAACTTCTACAATGTGTTGAAGCAGTAGACAACTTGCTTCAAAATGAAAAACAATTACACCCTATAATAAATTATGACATTTCTGACAATGAAATGTTAGAAAATTTAATAAAGTATGAAACACAATCATAATAAAAAAAATAAATAAATAAAGAAAACAAAAAAAAACAAGAAAAACAACAAACAATTAACATACAGTATTAGAAAAGTCTTTCATTCTTTTATCCATAAAGTTCGCTGCCCAGAAAGCTATCCGGTTCGCGAACTTGGCGCTTACCACGCAAAAAAAAATTTTTTTTTTTGGACCCTCCTAGGCCCTTTTAAAACCTCCACATAAAACCTAGGGGGTCAACGAGGATCTACTATGCCCCCTTATGGTAATTTCCCCCTTTGTTTTGGCCTCCTCTTGTCTCTCGATCCTACCGAGAGACAAGATGGCGGCCGCTCCGGACTGTTTAGAATGTTGACAGACACCGGAGGGCCAATCAGCTTCTCATCGCAAAGTTCCGTTACGCGAAAGGTTCGCTAACCGGATAGCTGCCCGGAGCGCTGTTACAGATATATATCTTGATTTAAACGTTAATTTCTCAAAATCCACTGAAGCACATATATTGAGACCTAGCAAAGGCACATCGGGCTAACAGTCCCTACAATTTTGCCAAGTTTCGTGAAAATCCATTCAGCCGTTCGGGCTAAAAGTGAGTCCAACCGCCCTATGGAAATTAACATGGGAAAAAGGCGTTTTGGGACCCCCCTTTTTTCTCGGCCCCCCCTCCACAAAACCCCCCCAAATTTTCAAGGTCTGCTCAGAAACAAAATGTGCCATTTTCCTGAAAATTTCAGCCAATTCCGTCCACGAACGCAAAAGTTATTAGGCATAGAATTTTCAGAAATCCCATAGGGAAAAAATCCTAACTATATATACCTACTGGCGACCGCCAGTAGGTAATATATATATATATATATATATATATATATATATATATATATATATATATATATATATATATATATATATATATATATATATATATATTACCTACTGTCGGTCGCCAGTAGGTAGTTATAGTTAGGATTGTTTTCTAAAGGAAATCCGCAACATTCTATTGGGAATAACTTTGGCGCCAGTTGAGGAATCTGCCTGTAATTTTTCTTAAATTTCCACAAAACTTGGCAAAATTGTAGGGACTGGTAGCCCGATGTGCCTTTGCTATGTCTCAAGATATGTGCTCCAGTGGATTTTGAGTAATTTAGGTTCAAAAAAATATATATATCTGGGCGGAGCCTAACCACACATCTGATCTGATTGGCTGTCAGCACTTCATCCAAGAAGTGTTGGCAGCCATCTTGGGACCAATATACATGATAGCACCTCATTAAAAAGCATTGTAGTTAATAGAGGGTTTTAGGACTTAAATTACATTATAAATCATTTGTTGATGGTACCATACTCATTTTAGGAATTGTGGTGTGTTCTAAGGTGATTTTACCACGTGAAAAAGCCTTCTGCTGGATATCATGAATCATGTTTGAAAGAAAACTAATATCTCATGATTTTCCCACAGTGGTTTGGAAGGGGATCTATAAGCTAAACTGAAAGCATATTTTCTGTAAATTCACATTATCTTTCTCAGTCTTGTGAGAATGAAGTCTGACATTCTCAGCAAAACATGTACATCCAACAAGGACAGAGACTGTCAGTTGATTCCTTTGTGTTCTACTGCAGCCTCCTAGAGTGTTCTAAAGAACAACTAGAGCGCTAACAGTCCTACTTATTAGAAAGGTATAACACACCTGAAGCCATCGTGATGGGAATAAAGTGGTAACTCTTAAAACATTTAATTTAAAAAGGAACAAAATGAGGGGGTATATTATGCCATAGAAAGTATTATTAGTACTGCAGAAAGAAAAATTAGGGCACATTTTGAGTGACTTCTCAAATCCTCTTCAGTTTCATTAAACAATTCAGACATACAGTCTCCCAAGATGGCGACCAGAGACAAAAGAGCCTAAATGTAGCCCAAATATCACCCAGATGTAGCCCAAGTATAGCCCAATGACAGAATGTCCCAGAGTGTTCTAAAGAACAACTAGAGCGCTAACAGTCTTACTTATGACAAAAGTATGGCACACCAGAAGCCATCTTGATTGGAATGAAGTGGTAAGTCTGAAAACATCTAATTTAAAAAGGAACAAAATGAGGGGGTTCATTTTGCCATAGAATGTATGATTAGTGCTTCAGAAAGAAAAATTAGGGATCATTTTGAGTGACTTCTCAAATCCTCTTCTATTACATTAAAAAAATTCTGACATGCAGACTGAAACATGCACTTTGAATACCAGCAGCAGACTTCCCTGGTGAGCAGTAGCTTTACTACAGTGATCTAATTAGCAACTAGAGTGCTAACATTCAGAATTTATGGCAAATGTGTGACACATCTGAATGCCTTCTTGATGGAACCAAAGTAAACAAGCATTGAAAATGCAATAAATCTCGCCCTCGTTTAAGTTAAAGCCATTCTGTTTGTAATGAGCTGGCTTAGGGAACAGTGTAGGCTTAGGGGGCTCCCTGCTGCCAAGAAGATGAAGAAGGCAGGATTGCTTGAGTCCCTACATGCCTGGGCCGGGGCAGCTGAGGAGAACCCAGGGGAGTGGGAAGATTTACCCCCCAACTTCATCCAAGAGGGGGGTGAGGATGAGACCTCTTCCATTGTGGCTAGTGTTAGCCAGGTGAATCAAGGTGGTGCTGGGAGTAGGGCGTCCCTTGAAGAGAGACAGTTTCAGGCTCAATTAGAGTTGATTGCCTTGGAGAAAAATAATTTGGAATTGGCTAAGAGTAGATGGGAGAAGGAGGAGGAGAAGAGGAATAGTGGCAGCGAAAGTGAAGAAGATGTTGAGGTGTCTGGGGGTGGTAAATTTGAACCTAAACTTCCCAAGGGAATAGTGTCCAAGTACTCAGAGGGGGATGACATTGACACGTGGCTGGCAGCTTTTGAGAAGGCCCTTAAAATGAGTAGGGTCCACTCTAGGTGTTGGGGTATACTCCTGTGGGAGTTGATTACAGTAGCTGGGAGGGATAGGCGCCTGACCCTGAAGAGAGAGGATGCAGAATCATACTAGCAGATGAAGGCATGCTTAGTCAAGAGATTTGGTCTGACTCCAGAACAGTATAGGGTGAAGTTTAGAGGCACCCAGAAATTCAGTTCAAAGTCTTGGGTAGACGTTGTGGATGTTTCAGTGAAGGCACTGGAAGGCTGGATTGTTGGTAACAAAGTTGACACATATGAGGGATTGTATCATTTGTCTTTGAAGGAACATATTTTGACTCAATGTGCAGAAGAGAAGTTATGCCAGTATCTAGTGGACTCTAGTATCTAGCTGATGAGAGGGTGAGAACCCAGGTTTCCATTGAGCACCAGGGGGTGACCAGAAGAAAGGAGGACAAGTCCCTTCCCAAGGAAAAGCCCAGGGAAATGAAGGTCAGAAACCTAAGGAGTCCTCCAAAGACCCACAAAAACCGGCACACGGAGGGGGGCCTGAGCCAACCCAAAATCAAAGGGTGGGGGTTTCAGGGAAAGCCTGGAAGGTTTTTTGAACCTTCAAAGGTGGGTAAGTGCTTTGACTGTAACCAGCCAGGGCAGAAGCAGGGCGATGCTGTCTGCGCCAAGAAGCTTCCTCCAAAGGGGCCTTCCACAGGGACTGCCATTGTCAGTGTAGGGGTGGAGAGTGGTGCCCCAGAGAGGGGTCGTAAGGTGGTTGAAGCAACCTTAGTGTCCCTGGGTGGGGTGAATATTGCCACCCTTGCTGCCTTACTTTCAAACAGGGACAAGTACAGGCACAGGCCTAAAGTGAATAGGATTGAGGTTGAGGCTATCAGAGACACTGGGGCTAGTGTAACTATTTTCCTGGATGAGCTAGTGCCTCCAGAGAATGTGTTACCTGGTGAGCTTCGCCAGGTGACTTATGCAGACAGCACTACCAAACTCCATCCTATGGCTGTGGTGGATTTGGAATGGGAAGGTGTGACAGGCCCTATGAAGGTAGCTGTGTCAAAGGTACTCCCAGTCCAGTGTTTACTGGGCAATGATGTTTAAGCCTCTGTGTGGTCAGAGGTCGAGAGAGGACTCCATATCAAAATATTGGCGCACCCTGGGTGGGTGGGTGCTGTGACTAGGTCAAAGACTAACCAGAAGGGAGGGGCTGGCCACTTGGACCCCGGAACAAAGGGCCAAGCATCCCAGGACAAGGGCACTGAGCCTGGTGAGCCAGCACAGGGAACTCCAAAGGAGCAAGAAGAATCTAACGCTGATGGGGAGAATCTGGCCTCTGATGGAGGGACTCTGGGGCATATTACCAACAGCAAGCGATAATTTTTGTCTCTAACTTGTTTAGAGACAAAAATTATCGCCGCACATCGGCGATTTTTATCGCAGATAAACCTTGCTATTAACAAGGTTTATCGCAAATGCGATAAAAAACGGCCGAAATGCATGAATATCGCTGAAAAGTCAGCGATATTCATGCATTATCGAGCAAATGCTCTTAGCCATGTTATCCACCTCCCATTGGATAACATGGCTAAGAACTGCTCAGGGCAGGTGTTAGCTTTTGGAGATATTCCCGCTTAGCGCGAATATCTCCAAAAGTTGGTAATAGGAGATAGCGATGTTAGCGACTGTTTTCAGTCTCTAACATCTTGGCACGCCCACTTTGCATCTCATTAGTGATAAATATCACTGACATGCAAAGTGGGGCCCAAGATGGTCGCTATCTCCTACTAGCTGTCGCTAACTGGTGTTAGCGACAGCTTGGTAATAGGGAGATAATTTTATCTCCGCTTTCTTGACTTTTAAAGCCAAAAAAGCGGAGATAAACCCCCTTGATAATATGCCCCATAATCCCTGCCAGAGTTGTCAGATTTGGCAGAACTGACAGGAGCAGGTTGACCCTCCAGAGAGGAGTTCAGTCAGGGACAGTGTGACTGTCCCACCCTCGAGGGCTTGAGGCGGGTTGCTTCCAAGCAAGAGGAGGGGCTACAGTGGGTTTCACAAACTCTACTGGGAAGATGAACTCCTTTACACTGAGCATTGAATGCATAAGGACATTTTACAGATTATTTGTAAACCCTCTATGGACAGGCTTGCTGAAACTGAGCTTTGGTATCAGTATTTGAAAATGTGTTAAATTGTTGATATCTTATTATTTGACTCACCAGCTTACCTTTCAACACCACTACTCTATCCTTTCACTTCTCTTTTTGCACGCAACCTATGTTCACTATACTAGCAATTGAGTTGCTTGATGATAAATATTTTGAAATTTATCAGATATTGTGGTAATTGTGTTCATGTGTGGTCCGCTTGATTGTTTGGATGCATAAATAAGTATTTTTAAATGCACCATTTTTTCTCAATTGACGTTATTCATTAATTTAATTGCAATGGTTCAGGCAATTTAAATGCAAATTTGTTCATTTTGGTCATGGACCACTGTTCTCATTCCAGTACTGCGCCCAGGTCCGGTTGACTTTAGGAGCTACCCCATTATCGATAATGCTTTACACTGAGGCCAGAAACCTCAAAGAGGGAACCACCAGGAGGTAGGTGGTGCCCCAGAAGTGCAGAGAGTTCATCCTGACTTTGGGTCATGATATCCCCATGGCAGGTCATTTGGGACAGACAAAGACATGGAAGCGATTGGTGAACCATTTCTTCTTGCCCCATATGTCTGAAAAGGTAAAGGAGTTTTGCAGCTCCTGTGTCACCTTTCAGGCCGGTGGCAAGGCAAGGGGCAAGACAAAGGCTCCCCTAATACTTCTGCCAGTGGTTCCTTTTCAAAGGGTGGGGATGGACATTGTTGTCCCCCTGGACCCACCTACTGCATTAGGGAATAGATATATCTTATTGCTAGTGGACCATGCCACTAAATACCCTGATGCAATCCCTCTTATAACCATTGATGCTCCTGCAGTGGCTAAAGCACTGCTTGGTGTGTTCGCCCGAGTAAGTTTTCCAAAGAGGTGGTGTCAGATTGGGGCACAAACTTCCTGTCCAGCTACTGCTATGTGAGATGAGTGTGGCTTTAACTACAAGTTCATCACCCCTTATCACACACAAGCAAATGGTCTTATTGAGCGATTCAACAAAACCCTGAAGGGCATTATAAATGGGCTGTCAGAGAAACTCAGGAGGAGATGGGATGTTCTCCTCCCATGCTTACTGTTTGCCTACAGGGAGGTGCCACTGAAAGGTGTTGGTTTCAGTCCCTTTGGGTTGGTGTTTAGACACCCTGTGAGGGGGCCATTAAGCCTGCTAAGAGAGTCTTTAGAGAAGCCTCTTAAAGAAGAAAAGGACAATGTGCTGGACTATGTACTAGGCCTGAGATCTAGGATGGCAGAGTACATGTGCAAGGCAAACAGGAAACTGGAGGCCAGCCAGGACCTCACGAAGCCCTGGTATGATCAAAAGGCTACTATGCCTGAGTATACACCAGGACAGTTGGTGTGGGTCTTGGAGCCTGTACCTCCCTAGGCCCTCCATGACAAGTGGAGTGGGCCATATCCAGTCTTTGAAAATAGGGGGGAGGATACCTATTTGGTTGACCTTGGCAACCCCAGGAACCCTCACAGGGTCCTGCATGTGAATAGACTGAAACCCCACCATGACAGAGCAGAAGATATGACCATGTTACTGGTCACTGATGAGGGTGTGGAGCAGGAAACTGAGTCTGTGCCTAACCTCTTCTCCACTAATGTGCAAGATGGGTCAGTAGAGGGAGTTGTGCTCTCTCCCAAGTTGACAGACTAGCAGCACAGAGACTGTAAGCAAGTGCTGGAGCAGTTTTCTGGCCTGTTCTCTTTGACCCCAGGCATCACTGAGTGGTGTGTGCACCACATTGACACTGGTGACAGCCTGCCTGTCAAAAATGAACTGTACAGGTTGTCTGACCATGTCAGAGCCAGCATTAAAGCTGAGGTTGCTAAGATGCTGTAACTGGGGATAATTGAACCGTCTGAGAGTCCATGGGCCAGTCCAGTGGCCCTGGTACCTAAACCTAATCCTCAGGGGGGACCCAAGGAGTTAAGGTTCTGTGTGGACTACAGAGGATTGAATGCAGTCACAAAGACTGACACTCACCCTATACCTAGAGCTGATGAACTCATTGATAGGTTAGGGGCTGCTAAGTACCAGAGTACTTTTGATTTGACTTCAGGTTACTGGCAGATTGTCCTCACTGATGGAGCAAAGGAGAGGTCAGCATTCTCCACACCAGAGGACATTATCAGTTCAAGGTAGTGCCCTTTGGATCAAAGAATGCACCTGCCAACTTCCAAAGGTTGGTGAACGGGTCTTGTCTGGGTTGGAACGGTTCAGTGCAGCTTACCTGGATGATATAGCAGTATACAGTTCTACCTGGAGGGGTCACTTAAACCACTGAAGGGAAGTGCTTCAGGTCATGCAGCAAGCAGGCCTGACTATTAAGGCAAACAAGTGCCAAATAGGGCAGAGTTCTGTGGTGTGCCTGGGCCACCTGGTAGGTGGTGGCCATGTACAGCCTCTCCAGGCGAAAATCAATACTGTTTTGGATTGGACAGCTCCTGTTACCCAGACTCAGGACAGGGCATTCCTTGGACTGACAGGGTACTATAGAAGGTTTGTTCAAAATGATGGGACCATTGTGGGGCTCCTAACATAACTCACTTCTAAAAAGAGGCCTAAGAAGGTGATTTGGACCCCAGAGTGTCAGAAGGCTTTTGACACTCTGAAAGCTGCCATGTGTTGAGCACCAGTGCTACTGGCCCCTGACTACACAAAGAAATGTGTGGTTCAGACAGATTCTTTAGCGCAAGGGATTGGGGGCAGTGTTGTCACAGCTAAATTAAGGGGGTCTTGATCAGCCAGTTGCCTTTATTAGCAGGAGGCTTCGTCCCAGAGAGCAGAGGTGGAGTGCCATTTAGAGAGAGGCTATAGTGTGTTGTGGTGCCTGAAAAAGTTGAGACCATATTTGTTTGGGACTCACATTTGTGTTCAGACCGACCACAGACCTCTCAGATGGCTCATGCAGATGAAGGGGAAGAATCCCAAGCGGTTAAGGTGGTCCATTTCCCTACAGGTTATGGACTTTACAGTGGGACACAGACCTGGGTTGCCCATTCAAATGCAGATGGGCTTTCCAGGTTTTTCCACTTAGCTGATGAGGACTACCAGGGTGTAGGTTAGTAACCCATCACCTTTCGTATGGGGGATATGTTGCAAAGTCATCCTGTGCCCTGGGCACCCCCCCAACTTGTTGCTGACTGATACTGGTGGTAGCTGACTCTGACTGACCCTGGTCTCTGCCTAATCAGGCCCAGGGCCAGTGCTATGCTGAAAGAGACACATTAGAATACAGTTAAAACACCTACATACACTTGGGTACACAATGGTACGGGTGGGACCCATGCGATTGGCATGACCTGCCCTATATGCCCATAGTATATAATAGGGCAGGGGGATTAAAACTACCTAGAAGTCCCTAGTACCCTAGGACATGGCAGTTTAGAGGCCAGCAGCTCTTTTTGCACTTGCATGTGTGCACTGCTGAAGCCTGGGATCAGTTTAAAAGCAGCAATTGGTGCCAGGACTTCTTTAAAAAAGTAAATGGTACCCAACTCTACTTTGGTGTTTTGGGAACTTACAAATGGCTAGCCTACAATGTTTTGCCATATTAGGGACCCCCAGGGTCTCACCTAGGCATCCCAGGGGTGAAGGGCCAGGTATTTATAAGGTACACCCTTATAAAATGAGTTTCTATAAGCCTGGGTACAGTGAGATTTCACATTTCACTCCACACATTGTGGTAAAGTGATGCTCAAATTCAAGTTTGATGCTAGGAGCACTGTGGAGGGAGGATCTTGGAGTTCTGGACTTTTTGGTTCCGTCCAGAGGTGTCAGGGATAACACCCGAAGACCCCGGAGTTCTACCTGTCTCGGTGCACAAATAAACAGAAACACGGGCTTCTCGATGGTGGCGTCAAAGACCAAAGGTTTATTACTGCAGGGACACAGAAGTCACAGAAACTACACACGGGCAGTATCTAGGAGCCTGTTCGATTTGTACAAAGAGGGTTGCTCCTTATATACTAAATATTAGGCTTCGGGCAAATTCTTTACATGTTAGTACATTCCTAAACCTTTGTGTCTTAAACAATAAATATTTGGCGTTGCACAGGAATCGTCAAATATCTGATGTCAAAACATTACGAACGAGGGGTTCCCACTGTTCCATCATAATCCCATGTCAACTTTTCATTCAAGAGCCGGACCGCCTCATCGTAAATTTCGTTACCTCCCCCTAATAAAGGTCCAGAAGGAAAGGAGCAGAGCCAGGTGCAGAAGATAGAAAAGCAGGATAAGAGATGTTTGTGGGTCGTAAATGGGCAAGGCTACCAGCTTCGGCCGCCTAATCATGATCAGGCCAACGAACACAAGAACCAGTATAGCAGGACTGGCCTCAGGCAGAGGAGGCAACTTCTGTCGAGTCATGTAGCCATGGCGTGTTCTGTTCTAAGGTGCACGTGTCGCTAGCAAGGTGAATCTCCGGCTAAAGCTTACGTGTCCTTAGGTGAAAGAGGTCACTGCGTGTCCATTGACTATGTGAGGGCAAGAAATACAAAATGGCTGCCGTAATCTAAGATGGATGCCGTGGGTAGATCAGAAATGTGTTCATAACAGGAGTGCTCTTGCTCGTAGCATAGCGAAAACACCAGGATATGCTAAATGGATCATTTGCGGTTCACTGATACCAAAATTATGTATTTACGACAATGTTGAAAACACGGGTTCAAATCGTCACGGAACCTCAAACCCTCCTTTTGCCCTTACATAGGCAATTACTCTATGTCCGAGTCCATCTCTATGCTCATCAGGTCAGTGACATGTTGTTGCATCATCATTCTTTCTCGCGCCTTTTCTCCAAACGCAGGTGGTTTTCTGAAACAGGTTGCAGCACAGAGACTACATAAAGCGGGACCACACTGGATAATAAGGCAGCACGAGAACAGGAATACTAGGATGACACCAATGACCATCAGAACCTTCCATCCCCACGCTGATAGCAGAGTCCAAAACCACTCCATGAAGGACCAGTTTCCCTTGTCTACGTGTATAGAGTCGGAAATCTTGTGTAGCTTAGAGATCGCTTCATAGACGGTCGGAGCATTATTGGGAATAAAAACACAGCAGCTCGATTGGATCATTCTGCATACCCCACCTCGATCTGCAAGTATTACGTCTAGAACCATACGGTTCTGCAACGTCATGAGACGATCCGCCTGAAGCTCAGCTGTTAAGTTACTAAGGGCGCCAGCAGTTTCTGTAATAGTAGATTCAACTACCCGTGTTAGCTGACGTAGATTTCTACTATTGGCCATAGGCCCCCAAAAAGGAAGGAAAGCTTTGAAGAAGTCTCCAGCTTCCTGACCAGCGGTATCTTCCTTGCTGAAAACACCTCTTGCTACTCTGGTCTTGTGATAATCTGAAGAAGCAGTGTACGTTGGAGGCAACAGTCGAGCAATATAACATGAACCTGAAAAGTCAGCAGGCAGCCATGTATACGCTCTGTCTTGACAGATGAAGTAGGTACCCCTAGCAGTAAGAAGGGCAGGGGAAGAGTTAGACGGAAACACGTAAGTCTCAACGCACTCACTCCTCCCTAGCTGAGCTCTCGGATTTCTCCCATTTCCTTGCAAACAGACTTGACCTCGGTGAGGCACGACCCAGACTGGAGTGGAGCTTTTGCGCTTGCTTTCTCCCAAACTAAGGCGATACTCTGTAGAATTCCAACTCAAATATACCCGTAATTCATCTTTAGGGTAAGATGGAGTATTATTGACGTCTTTAATCAAGTCAATAATTCCCTGGACTAAAGCTTTGTTGGCAGAGTTGTATTTAGTGGAACGTGGTGGACGCGGAGGATAGGTCTCAAGGGCATAGGCAAAAATGGTCTGAAAGGCCTGAAATGATCCATTATAGCTAAAAGGCAAGACTAGATAGGAAATGCCTTTATCCATAGTGTGGGGTATCAAGCCACACACCCAGCAGTCTGTAGTGTTAACTACCAGTTGGTGTTGATGCAAGAGCTGTACAAAAGTGTTATTAATGAATTCTGAGCGTCGAGCTTGCTCGTGTTCAGGAAACGAGTGAAAAAAATGCATAGAAGAAACAGTAGAAGTAGCAGGATCAAGGGGAGGTACTGTAGTTGTTACCGGCGTAAAAATCAAATGCACACCAAAGACGATTCCACCCACCAACGTTATTAAAACAATCAAAAACGTAACTGCACATTGCATTAGAAAACATTTGCTGTGGAGAATTTTGTAAAGTCTATTTCTGCGAACATAAATTACATTCTCTCGTTGCAGCTCAGGAAGCTCCATCTTCTACAATCCGCTCGCGACCACTGATGATGTGTACGTAGATGAAAATGCCTCTATCAGCCCTGGGAGTTCCCAGAACTAACAGAAAGATCGACCTTGTGTCTGACCCCTGCAGATTCAACTAGGCACACAGCCACGACCCTATGGCTACCCAGACGGCAAGGCAATTTTAAAACAACAAAACAATACAAAGTATTAGAAAACTTCCTGGCTGGAGGCAATGTATCAAAATTCGAATGTGTAAAATAGGCAGTTTCCTGCTTTATTTGTCCATATTGCGAGATCGTAAATTGTATCTCAGTTTTGCAGGAGCTGTTTGATCTGGAAACAGTGTATTTTCAGCAGGCGTTGCAATGTTCAAGTTCGCAGATGGCAAATGTTCTTTTGATGCAGATGACAAATGTTCAGAGTTCAAAAGAGCAGTTTCAGAAGGAGAGTCAAAGTTCGATGTGTCAGTGATTAGTTCTGCATCGCTGAAAGGGATAAACCTAGGTATTTGTTCAGTTTCAGAGACACCAATTCCTTTCTTCACCCAGTTATCGTAAGGAAGCAGCAGGGGCACACGCTTGACGTGTGTTGTATGGATCCAGTTTTTTCGGCCAGCCACACGAATAGCAGTTCTCGTTGCCAACAACACCTGGAATGGGCCAACAAATCTGGGTTGGAGATTTTTCGTCCTTGCAAAATTACGGATGACCACTTGATCACCTGGTTTCAGCTGATGGCCTGGACTCTCCGGTGGCTTTGGCAATGCATCGAAAACCTGTTGGTGAATAAGACTCAATTTAGCAGTCAAGTCGAAAAGGTAATCAATTAACATTGGGTATTCCAGCTGTTTAAATTCCTTTGGCCTAGGTACCCCCCAAACGTTAGCAGGACGACCAAATACTATTTCGTATGGACTAAGCCCTACTCTAGAATGTACAGTTGCTCTTGTGGATAACAGAGCCAAAGGTAGTGCATCTGGCCAGGGCAAACCCGTGGATGCTTGTATTTTAGCAAGTTTCAGTTTGAGGGTGCCATTGTAACCCTCAACTAAACCAGCAGACTGGGAATGGTTCGCACTGTGGAACTTCTGTTTTATCCCTAAACCGACACACACACTATGCATAACTTTCCCTACGAACTCACTTCCGTTGTCTGACCATACAATCCGTGGCATGCCATACCTGGGGAAATATTCTTTGAGAAGGATTTTGGCAGTGGACAAGGCAGTATTGTCCTTCAGTGGATATGCTTCGATCCATCTGGAAAAAGCACAAACTACCACTAGGACGTACTTTAGATTGTTGCAACGATCCATGTGAATGAAGTCTAACTGAATCACTTCAAAGGGACAAGAAGGAGGAGCGAAATGACCAGCGGGTGTGGGGATTCCCTTGCCAGGATTATGCATCAGGCATACCATGCAATTTCTCACCACTCTCTCTGCACACTTACTAATCCCATCATTCTTCCAGCCTGGAGCCAACATCTTACAAATCCCTTTTGAACTGATATGCGCTGCTCCATGTGCCATCGTTACTACTGCAAGTACATACGCATCGGGCAACATCCAACATTGTTGTTCCGACAAATCAATCCAACACCCACTCGAGTCCAATTTACCCGTATTCTCTTTCCATGCAAGCTTTTCCTCCTCAGTCGCCTCTTTCTGAATTTCTTTCACACTTTCCACTGTGTCCTCACACATTTCAGACTCAGAAATCCATCTTGCAGACGTTGCAACATACATTCTACCATCATATTCCTAGCTGTCTGTTTAGCGGTCTCATCAGCAAAAGCATTCCCACGACCAACATCATCCGTGATTGCTTTATGAGCACTGCACTTCACAATCGCAACTTCAGTCAGCAAGGTTAGAGATTCCAACAAGTCATTAACTAGCTGACCATGTTGAATCTTAGTCCCATGGGACGTAATGAAACCTCTCTCTTTCCACAAACGGCCAAAACTATGGGCCACGCCGAACGCGTACTGACTATCTGTGAACACATTCACTCTCTTTCCCTTAGCTAAAACACACGCTCTCGTTAGTGCAATCAGTTCCGCAGCTTGGGCAGAATTCTGACTCACTCTTGCAGTCTCCACAATCGTACTCAAAGTCGTTACTGCATAGGCAGCAGTCACATCACCATTCTCCAATTTAAAGCAAGACCCATCAACATACAACGTGCCATCTGGATCTGACAACGCAGTGACTTTAAGATCAATTTGTCCTTTTGTCTCTTCCTCGGTTCTGAAGCAACAGTCATGTGGTTCGGAATCACTCGACTCTTGACTAGTCGGCAGCAATGTTGCTGGATTCAATACATTGCATCTTTTGATCTGAATATGACTCGCTAGCAATGTCAGCTCGTAGCCAGATAATCTAGCACTGGTAAGGTGTTGCGTCTTGGTTCGGTTCATGAGTGTGTCCACAGCATGAGGAACCATGACCATTAGCATGTTGTTCATCACCAAACCAGCAGATTGTCGAATGGAAGCCGCAGCTGCCACTGTAGCTCTCAAACAACTAGGCAACGCTCTAGCTACCGGATCTAATGTTGATGAAAAATACGCACAAAGGCGTTGTTTATCACCAAATCTCTGTGTCAGAACACTCAACGCACAACCTTCTCTCTCGTGAACATAGAGCGTGAATGGCTTACTGTAGTCAGGTGTACCCAACACAGGAGCTGAACACAGTGCGTTTCGTAACTCCAAAAAACTCTGCTGACATTCGGCAGACCATGGCACCGGACTCGGAACACCTTTCCCAGTCAAAGCTACCAATGGTTTTGCCAAAAGAGAAAAATTTGGGATCCATTGCCTACAGTATGAGGTAATACCTAAAAAGGCACGCACTTCTCTCTGTGTGCTAGGAACATTCATCTGCGTAATTGCTTTTATTCTCTCTGGGGTCAACTTTCTTCCCTCCTTTGACAAGAGATGACCTAGGTAGGTCACTTCTTGGCAACAGTATTGCATTTTCGAAGGTGACACCTTGTGATTCAGACTAGACAAATGATGCAATAAGGAAATTGTAGCTCAGTCAGTAGAGCATGAGACTCTTAATCTCAGGGTCGTGGGTTCGAGCCCCACGTTGGGCGCCAATTGGAGTTCTGGACTTTTTGGTTCCGTCCAGAGATGTCAGGGATAACACCCGAAGACCCCGGAGTTCTACCTGTCTCGGTGCACAAATAAACAGAAACACGGGCTTCTCGATGGTGGCGTCAAAGACCAAAGGTTTATTACTGCAGGGACACAGAAGTCACAGAAACTACACACGGGCAGTATCTAGGAGCCTGTTCGATTTGTACAAAGAGGGTTGCTCCTTATATACTAAATATTAGGCTTCGGGCAAATTCTTTACATGTTAGTACATTCCTAAACCTTTGTGTCTTAAACAATAAATATTTGGCGTTGCACAGGAATCGTCAACAATATCTGATGTCAAAACATTACGAACGAGGGGTTCCCACTGTTCCATCATAATCCCATGTCAACTTTTCATTCAAGAGCCGGACCGCCTCATCGTAAATTTCGTTACCTCCCCCTAATAAAGGTCCAGAAGGAAATGAGCAGAGCCAGGTGCAGAAGATAGAAAAGCAGGATAAGAGATGTTTGTGGGTCGTAAATGGGCAAGGCTACCAGCTTCGGCCGCCTAATCATGATCAGGCCAACGAACACAAGAACCAGTATAGCAGGACTGGCCTCAGGCAGAGGAGGCAACTTCTGTCGAGTCATGTAGCCATGGCGTGTTCTGTTCTAAGGTGCACGTGTCGCTAGCAAGGTGAATCTCCGGCTAAAGCTTACGTGTCCTTAGGTGAAAGAGGTCACTGCATGTCCATTGACTATGTGAGGGCAAGAAATACAAAATGGCTGCCGTAATCTAAGATGGATGCCGTGGGAAGATCAGAAATGGGTTCATAACAGGAGTGCTCTTGCTCGTAGCATAGCCAAAACACCAGGATATGCTAAATGGATCATTTGCGGTTCACTGATACCAAAATTATGTATTTACGACAATGTTGAAATACACGGGCTCAAATCGTCACGGAACCTCAATCTGCAATATTTCTACAGATACGGAACCCCTAAAGTCTCCCCAGTTACACCTGGGGAGGGGTTCCTGTTGATATAAGACAAGTTCTTATAAAATATGTTTTTGTAAGTCCTGGTGCTGGAAAAATGACCCAAGTCATTTTTCCCATTGCAATTCCCCTGTTACATAGGTTAACATGGGAGGGAGTTATTGATTAATAAATCTTGATAGGAGAGGGCTAGAAATGCCATTCAAAGACTTCCCAGAATGGTATTAATAAATCTAAATCCATCATATTGTTGAATTTCTCCTAAAGTGTACATACAAGAAGTTATAAGACTTTCATGTTTGTAAGTCCAAATTCAGCCTTCCAGTGGTCTGGCCTGATTGGTCAGAGTTAAGTGGATTAGCCAGGCTGTCTTTTGGAGGTAATAAAGAACTGCTGGGGTTAACCAGCTCTGTTGGCATGGCAGTGTGCTGTTCCATAGGAATGCCAGGCCAGGGGGAGGAGTCGTAACTATGTTCTTCAAAGAGGAGAGCAGAGAACAGTGTCATTTACAACTCTGAACTTCCCACCTTAGGCAGATGGTAGGATTAAGGAAGGTATGAGCAGATGAAGGGAGGAGAGTCTAAGTAAATTAGGCATCTAGGGGTGTGTTTAGCCAGCTCTTACCTCCTTGATGGAAAATCAGCCATCATGGGTTTGGAAGATTTTAGGCACTCTGGGACAAAATAATGCAGCACTCTACAGGATGAGGTCATATCTTGAAGGAGTTACCCTGCTCCCATTGATTAGAATTGACCTCCCGCTTGACCCAGAGATCTTGGAATAAGTATCTGAGAGGGGCATAGCCCTCCAGATCTGCTGCTGCAAACTTACTGAAGCAAGACATTGCCAAGCTAGGAAGATGCTGTGCAAAGATTTCTACGGCCTGACCTCTGAAAACTGCACCATCTGAAACTACAGCCCTGTGAATTATTATGCTGAAAAAGAACTAAAGAGTGGACACCCTGACAGCTACAGATTAAAAGAGCTCATCTGGAACATCACCACCTAAATCCGCAACTTGGAGAACCACCAGTGGATTTGTAAGGGTTTTGTACCAGTGGCTTGTGGGAACTGAATTCCTCACCTGTCAAAGACCATCTTGGAGCTTTCAGATCCTTGGAGTGAGTTTGAGACACTTTGGGACCGCTTGAGGAAAGTCAGGAAGAAGTTCAAGAAGTTTGGAGAACTTTGAAGCAACTTTGAATAAAAGCTCCATAGAGGGACTGACTCAACCTGGCCAGCCATGCCGCCTACCTTCAACCGCGAGCCGGCCAAGCCAACCAGGTTCGTCCCTCTAAAAGCTCCATTGCTCCAACTTCCAGAGATTGACTAGGTCTAGAAGAAATCTGAAGCTGGCGAACCCTCACCCGATCTGGCTACATGAAGAGCATCGAGAGGCCTAGTGAGAAATAGCTCCAGAAAACTTTCTAAGTCCGTTTGTTGAAAAGTGACCGGGTGCAACCACGAACGCCAAGCACCTGCCTTCCATCTCGTGCCGGTTTTGAATTCAGGGTTGACCCGCCGAAGTGATCTTGAAAAATGTTCTACATCCCCTCCTGGGAAGTTTACAGGGACCTCGTCTGAAGTCAATCCGGTGAACCCTCACCGAATCCAGACTGGCTGGGAGCTTCAAGCGGCTTCGAGGAGAAACGTTCCAGAAAAGTTTCTAAGGGTGAAGGTAGAAACTGAGACCGGGACCTGCAGCGAGCTGTAGCCGCTCAGGGCTCCATCGTGCCTTGCCTGAAATGTTGACTTTAGCCCGGTCTATAGCGAGCCGGTATCACAATGTGGTGCTATAATCTTCTAAGTACTATATTTAATTAAATCTTTGAAAATTCATATCTCCGGTTCCCTACATTGGATTTTTGTCATCTTGGAGTCATTCCAAAGATACATATATTTCCTATTTGTATAAATTGCTGTTGGATTTCTATTATGTGTTGTGTCTTAATTATGTACCAAATTGGTGTTTTTAAATGCTCCACATACCTGTCTTTGAAATTAAGCCTGTCTGCTCGCAGCCATGTTACCAAGGGTTGAGCATAGGAATAATTTTCTAAGACCTATGCTGAGTCCTATCATTTGTTAGTGGCCTTATTGCCAGTGGCAGACCTACATTTGCCCCTACTTATAACCCACTTTCCAACAGCCTGTCTCCTAACTCTTTTTTTCCAACTCCTGTTCGTTCTACTTCTAGCTAATGTTTGTTAAATTCTTGTTATCCTTGCATTATCCTAGTTATTTTCTATATTTCATGTTTATGAAGTTGACTTACTCAAGTCCATACTAGCTTGCCTGTAGTTTCCGATCTTCTACTTTGTCAGTAAGATTTCCCTCTCCCCTTACATATTTTGTGGACTGGAACCGTGAGACTAAGAGAATCGCTTTTAGAACACATACTCTACTGTAAAAATTGCATGCCAAAGTACGTTATTCTTATTCTATGCATGTTCATTGAGAAGGCTTTCTTTTCTTGCTCATGCTCAAGCATTAAAACTAGAGAGTGTCCATTGACATGGGAAGACCCCCTCCCAGTGTTGTGTATATATTCATTTATACAGTAGTAGTATATAAGCAGTTTCAATGTCAGTACAGCATGGCTGCAAACTAGTATCAGGATAATCCCATTGCGTTTGCCAACCAAGACCGTATGTCCTTCATTGACCAATTATTCCTCCCTGTCATTGCGCGCCAATGACTCAAGAGTCATTATAGCTCTATCCCTCCCTTACAAAAAAGTTTTGGTTGGCGTGACTACCTGGCTTTTCAAACATTGCCAACAAGCTAAATGCCAACTTGATATTTTTGATAGAAGATACCGCAACCAAACTGTACTATTGTATTGTGGCAGAATTTTGTAAAAAAATATTAAGGGGAGGCATTTCTGGCATCTAAAATGTGTAATTTTTTATAAGCCGCACAGGTCACCCGTGCCAGGGCTAGCCCCCGCGGAGCAGACGTAGGGGCAGTCAAAGTGGGACTCCCAGAAGTGGCAGGGACGGGCGGTGGTGAGTCACATTGCTTGCTTATTGACAATTACAAGTATACTCACTTCAAGGGCACCGTGAACCCCCACTTTAGCCAGCTGCAGTGGGTTTGAGTTATTGGGCTCTTCTATCTGCAACTCAGCAGACAAAAGCTCATAATGAACACTAAAAATGATGGGTTGGTGGAAAATGGAAAACATTATGGAAGGCGAGAGGATGGGTGAAATGTTACATGAGTGAAAGGATGCGTGGGTGAAAGAAAGTAAAAGGATGCATGCGTAGGTGATAGGACACATGGTTGGGTGAAGGATGGGTGAAAGGATGCCTGCTCAGGTGGGTGAAATGGTTGATGGGTGAAAGGAATTCTCGGATAGGCAGGATGGGTGAAAGGGTGAATGGGTAAAAGAAGACGTAGATGGTATATGGATGTATTGATCAAAGGATGGTTGAGAGCCGTGGAAAGGTGAATGAAGGGATGGATGGATATATATGGATGAATAGTAATCAATAGTGAAAGACTAGATGAGAGAATGTAAAGCTTAAATGGTGGGTATCAAAGGATGAAGAATACTAGAACAATGAAATGATGAATGGATAATTGCTTGGATGAAGGGAGTTCTTCTAAAGAGAGGACCACACACCTACTTCACTTGTTTGGAATGGTTTTATCAAAGCTTTGGTTTAAAGCGTGGGTATTTCTGTCTACTTCCTTGACTCACTGTATTTGTTAAGCAAGGCAGTTTTGTATCCCACCCATCACATCCCTATCCATGGCATTTCGCCAGTGCCACCTATGACCTAAATATTGCATGGTTCAAATGATACAAGAACAGAAGGACAGAAGAGAGGAAATAAATGGTAGGAATGAGTGAAGGCAGGAAGAAATGAAGGATGGAAGGAAGGATGAGAGAAACGGAGGGAGGAATTGAAAGACTGGGAAGGGAGAGGAAAAGAAATGGAGTGAGGAAATTGCTTTAGCGGAAGCAAGAAAGAGAATAGAGAAGGACAGAAGATACTATACCTTGGGGTCAGGTAAGTGAGCAGATTGAGAGGAAGAGGACCGTAAAACAGACGGTTAAAAGATGGGCACACTGGTCCAAGAGACTGTACACTTGAAACCCTTAAATGAGAACCTAAATATAATTCTTGATATCTGTTGTTTATACCAAAGCAACTGTGGCTGATTCTGCGATCAACCAAAATGTGTCCATGACCATGTTTTATTGCAGTGCAGGCTATCACTGTGGCAATAGCCTAGAGCTGTGCACTTGATTTACAAAAAAGAACTATTTTATTTTATTATTTTTTTTTTTTGTTTTATAGAGCGCGAACTTGACCCCTTAGGGTTTCAGAGCGCTTTACAAAGTCACAAAGTAAACAATAGGCAGGATAACACAAGAATACTGTAAATTAGGGGGGAGGGGGTGCTGGGAACAAGAGGAATAAGCATTATACAGGATAGTCAATATTACAATTGTTAAGGACGGACTCCGATTTCTTGGTGGGGCGAGGTCGCAGGATGGAGGCAGTAGTCTATGGGGTGGTTGTGAAACGGGATTAGTCAAGGAATTTACCCATGAGGAAGGATTTGGCCTCCTTTTTGAAGCGTGTCAGAGAGGGGATTTTTCTGATGGTGGCTGGGAAGGAGTTCCATATTCTTGGTGCAGCTCCAGTGAAAGCTCGGTTATAGGATTTTTTCCAAAAGCCAGCAGGCGGAGTGGGAGGGCACTGGCCGATCGTGAGTTTCTGCTTCCTTGACCATTGGATAGATGAGTGTCCTGTATTAGCAGAAAACATAAGAACAGGGAGAACGCGGCCTCGCGCTCCCAGGAAAGCGAGGCCGACTCGGGATCATGGCCCGCCCCATCCACAGGATAAAGAACGTAGGCCCAGGGATGACGCCCCCATACGGCCGCGCCCGACCAACAGGTTTGATGGGAACGAAGCAACACGCACTTATTATAATGATGATTATGACGAAGTTGATGAGACAGGATCCTACCAAGCATAGGACAGCCAGGAAAGGGGTATTACCAGAGTGCAAATTCCAGTGGATCAAAAGGGCCCGTATGTTAAAATGTCAGTTGTGGGGAATGATAAGAATTTTCTTTTGGATACTGGGGCCACCAGGTCTTCTATTGCACATCTGTCAGGCCCGGAGGCACCCCTTTCTGGTAATATGAATGTCTCCATGGGTTTTGCAGGGACGCCTGTGACCAGTTCTGCCCCTGAACCCCTCCCTCTCGATATTGGCCCTGCACATGTTGACACTCCCTTGGTCCTTACTACAGGTTGCAGTGAGAACCTGCTAGGTTTGGATTTACTAAAAGCCCTGTATACAACCATATCATGTAGTCCCCAAGGTGTATCCCTAAAAATCTCTCCAACTGCAGCCTCCTACATGTATATCTCCGGTCCCCTCCCACTAGAGTTGCAGTCTTTACCTTCCTCCGTCTGAGCATCATCAGACACTGATGTAGGGTGTCTCAACATACGCCCTCATGTGGTACGCATCCAGCCAGGTGAGTTACTCCCCCGCCTTCTTCAGTATCGACTGCCCGCGGAAGGAGAAATGGCCCTGTTGACAATAATATCTGAATTGATGGGCAAGGGCGTAGTGGAGGAGACACGTGGCAATATCTGTAACAGTCCCATTATTCCTGTTCTTAAAAAGACTAATGGAGATGCTCTTTCCCCTAAAATATACAGATTTGTGATTGACCTGAGAGCCCTTAACAAAATAACAATATCCCAATATCCTGTTGTCCCGACATCACTGCCCTCTTGACGATGGTTCCCTCTGATGCCACACACTTCTCTGTCATTGACCTGAAGAACGCCTTCTTCAGCATACCCATACAACCTGACAGCAGACCATTTTTTTGTTTCTCCCTTGATGGGCGGAATTTCAGATTTTGCCGCGCCCCTCAAGGATTTACCGAGAGCCCCAGTATCTACATCCAAGCCCTAAAAAGCCAATTAGATTCCTTGGAACTTCCTGACAATTCAACACTATTGCAGTATGTAGACAACCTCCTCATTGCTGCAAATTCTGCCCCAACATGTAAAGAAGCTACTCTCTGTCTGTTACGCCACCTTGCCCTCCACAACCACAAAGTCTCTTTTAAAAAGCTTCAGTTTTGTCAGGAGAAGGTGACCTGCTACAGGAAACGCTGCTACAGGTATGATCTCTGCGGATCAGCTAAGGGCTCTGCGCCCTAGTAGCAACGGGAAATGTACCGTCCTAATACCTTCCCTAACGGGCACACAAGCATGCCCCCACTGTGATTTTTCCCTATCTAATGTTCAGCCCTATCCAGAGGTTACACATATTCGTAAGTTACCTACTCAACCCTCTGATCAAAACCCCTGTGTTTTCACTTTTTATACTGTTAATTGTAGATCCTTACCCCAGCATAAATCAGATATTTTCCATCTCTTAGTCGAAGAAAAACCATGTGCGGTGTTTTTAACGGAAACCTGGCTGCATGAAAGTGCAGGTCCCGATGTAGCCGCCGCCTTGCCCTCTACCTATGCTATTGCCAGAGTAGATAGAGTGAGACATGTTGGAGGCGGTATTGCCGTGATTTTCAACAGGGAGTTTAAATGTGACCTTGAAGTGGTTAATATTCCTTGATGCGAAGCAGCATTTTTTAAAATTTCACTTAATCCAAACTTTATGTTCTCGGGTTTCTTAATTTATTGCCCACCTGGAAATAGTAATGTTTGGGCTGCAAACTTGGCTAATATCATTTTGCCCTATTTTCTTAATGCCCAAAACCTAACTATACTGGGTGATTTAAATCTCCACTTGGAGGACAAGTCAAATAGTATAGCCATGAACCTCCTGGAGGATTTTACTGCTCTGAATATGACACTGCGAAATGAGGGCCCTACTCACAAAGCGGGACATTTGTTGGACCCCATTATATCAAATACACAGGAGTTAAAAACGCTTAAAACCGACCCCATTTGTTGGTCTGACCATTTCCTAACTCTCTTTAGTATTACCCTTAGAGAACCTACGCAGCTATGCTCCACCCGGCCTCCGATCCAAATGAGAAATTGGAAAAGACTGGACCTGACCGAGCTGCAGAACGTACTGAAGAAATCCCCCCCTGTTTTGGGTTGTGATATGGATAAAAATGCGTTGGAAACCCATATATGGTTGGAGAGGGCAGTTGACACTTGTCTACCTAGTGCCAGGTGTAGAGGGAATGTACATCGCCTACCGGCTCCCTGGTTCACTGAGGACCTTAAATTAGAAAAAACTAAGTGTAAGGCACTTGAACGGAAATGGCGCAAACATTACGACCCTCTAAAAAAAGAGATTTACCGTAAGGCCAGAAACCTTTATCACTCGGCTTGTACGAGAGCCAAAGCCTGCTATGTAACAGAGACCATTAACACTGCTGCTAATAAAGCACAAACTCTTTTTAATACAGTCAAAGAACTAGCTGGTGCAAATTCTATGGCTGCTGTATGCCCCCTTACCACCCAAAAATGTCAAGACCTTGCCACTTATTTTGTGGAAAGATTGAGACCATTATTGCCAATATCAACCCTCCTTTGAGGGACGGCAGAAACCTTGAAATCCTTAGCTATCTCTATTAAGTCAGGCTCTCCTTGTGACCCTCTCCCTATTAGCATTCTGAGGCAACTGGATGACTCTGCTCTGAAGGTCATTTCTGAGACATTAAATGCCTCTATTCATCTGGCAAAAGTTCCAGCGTCCTGGAAACACGCCATGGTCAGCCCTTTGCTGAAGAAGCCTTCTGCTGATCCTGAGGTGTTGGCCAATTATCGCCCCATCTCCCTGCTGCCTGCTTTCTCTAAAATTTTGGGGAAACACATTCACGGTGTACTTACCACATTTGTGGAGAATAACAACCTGCTCCACGTCTCCCAGTCAGGTTTCAGGGCTGGTCATTCCACCGAGTCCGCCCTCCTGGGAGTCACCGAGAAGATCAGGGGGCTCTTGGACGATGGGCAAACGGTTGCACTTGTCCTGCTCGATCTAAGTGCAGCCTTCGACACCATCTCACACGACAGACTGCTTACCAGACTGAGTGAGGATGGTGTCGGAGGGGCAGCGCTGGATTGGATTGAATCCTATTTGTGCAACCGGACGTTTCAGATCTCGTCTTCACAGGCCCAGTCAGACACCTTTTTTTCGCCCCACAGCGTGCCTCAGGGCTCAATCTTGAGTCCGCTATTTTTTAATCTGTATCTCCGCCCTCTCGCCGATCTAGCGGAGCGAGTTGGTCTAGAATTAATGACCTATGCGGATGATTCGCAGATTATCTTTTCTCTCACCAATTCGGATCCCTCATCCCCCTCTGTGCTGAAACTAGGTCTTCATGAAGTCTTCAGCTGGATGTCAACAAACCAGCTGAAGCTCAATGGGGAGAAGACGGAGATCCTTCTCTTAGGTAAAAACAGAGACCTTTGGCAGGATACTCACTGGCCGCCATCCCTGGGCGTTTCTCCTATTCCAGCTACCCATGTCAGAAACTTAGGGGTGCACATCGATGACACACTATCGATGAAACAGCAGGTCAACAAAGTGGCTGGTACTTGCTTTACTATCCTCAAATGGCTGCGGAAGATTATCTGGATGTTGCCTGTTGACACCCAGAAGACCGTAGTCAATGCCCTTATCACATCACGGCTTGACTACAGTAACATCCTTTACCTGGGTTCCAACTTAGCCGTGATCAGGCGGCTTCAGCTTGTCCAGAACTCCGCAGCCAGGTTGCTGTGTAAAATCCCCAGGACAGCGAGGATTACTAAGCACCTTAAGGACCTGCATTGGCTCAGGGTGGACAACCGGGTTCGGTTCAAAGCCCTGAGCTACATGTTTAAAATTAAGGCAGGAACTGCACCTAAGTATTTGGAAAAATTAGTTAGGCCCTATTCTCCGGCACGTAATCTCCGTTCTTCAAATGCAGCAAACTTTGTGGTACCCAGATTTAATCTGGCCAGAATGGGAGGGAGATCCTTTTCCTATCTGGGACCTGTCCTCTGGAACTCCCTTCCCCCAGCGTTACAAAAGGAGGAAAACTTTGCCAGCTTTAAGAAAAGTGTTAAAACCTGGCTTTTCAATAAATAATTGTGGTCTTTGGCCGTTTTGCTTTCTGTGCTGTTGGATTCTTAGCCCTGGCGCCGGGAAACCCTTTGTGGGTATCTGCGCGCATTACAAATGCAAAAAATAAATAAATAAATAAATAAATAAATCTCCTCTCGAAGGAGGGAAGGCAGCTCACCGCTGATCGTGTAGCCATTATCAATGCTATGACGGCCCCACAAACAAAAAAGCAGGTACGAGCCTTCATAGGCCTAACTTCATACTGTAGACAGTGGATTTAAAATTTTTCAGCCATGGTCAAACCCCTTCTTGCCCTCACCACCAAGCATGTATCAGACAGTTCCTTTCCATGGACTACAGAGCATGCGTAGGCCTTCAAAGATTTGAAGAGGGCCCTGTGTACTGCTCCAGTCCTCGGTACCCCTGACTATAGTAAAAAAAAATATTTTTGTACATGAGACAGATGGCTGTGCATGCGCAGTCCTGACCCAGATGTTTGGAGGGCACCAACAGCCATGTGCTTATTTTTCAGCCACTTTGGATACTGTTGCGAGGGATCTCCCAGGATGCCTACGGGCGACAGCTGCGGCCGCCCTCATGGTCTGTCAGAGTGCGGGAATCGTCATGAACTCCCCTCTGACTCTGATGGTCCCCCATTCTGTACACACCCTCCTTAACAACACCAAGACACAGTACCTCACTAGCGCACGACTTACAGGGTATGAACTAACACTCTTTGCCAGCCACATTAACATCAAAAGATGCACTGCACTAAACCCCACCACATTACTCCCACTGGACACTCCAGATGCCCGCTTAGACCCACATGACTGTATATTAAGGACAGAGGACCAGACAAAGGGACGGGTTGACTTACAGAATGCCCCGATAGAGGACCCAGTAGGTACACTATATGTGGACGGATCATGTCTCAGAAGGCCAGATGGTAACACCTCAGCTGCCTATGCACTCACAACATTAGAAAAGGTAGTCAAAACAGCTCAGATTCCGCAGTGCTCTGCCCAGGCAGCAGAACTAGTGGCCCTCACTAGAGCCTGTGAGTTAAGCAAGGGTATAACAGTTAATATATACAGCGACAGTCAGTATGCCTTCGGGGTGGCCCACAACTTCGGGAGGTTATGGAAAGAAAGGAATTTCCTTATTTCCCATGGGACCAAGATCCAACATGGCCCCTTAATACACCGACTGTTAGACTCTCTGTCACTCCCCAAAAAGGTGGCCATTATGAAGTGTCAAGCCCATAAGAAAGTAACAGACGATGTCAGGAAAGGCAATGCTCTAGCTGATCAGACGGCCAGACAAACAGCGCTGAGGAAGAGGCAAGGAATGTATGTAGGAGGTCCCACTAGGTGGGTGACAGAAGGGGGCATGGTTGAAAATACAGTACAAAGTGTGCTTGACATTCAGTCCCATACTACTCCTGAAGAACTAAGAGTGTGGGAAGATCACTTAGCAAAGGAGGGAAGTGATGGTTGCTGGGTCCGCACAACCACAGAGAGACAATGGATGTTGCCTGACAGTCATGTGCTGGCAGTAGTTACAATGGCC
Organism: Lissotriton vulgaris; assembly: GCF_964263255.1. Taxonomy (NCBI): domain Eukaryota; kingdom Metazoa; phylum Chordata; class Amphibia; order Caudata; family Salamandridae; genus Lissotriton; species Lissotriton vulgaris. The sequence continues at coordinate 1,141,220,380 of NC_141691.1, read as the reverse complement.
CATGGTCCCACCCACATTAGCGTGAAAGGAATTTGCTAACTGTAGGAACCTACATGGTACAACTCCAAAATACCAGCATATTCTGAAAAGCTGGTTAAAACATGTATGGTTTGCCTAATGTACAACCCCGGAAAAGGCACTGTTCCTCCTAAGGGAGGATTCTCTCCTCCTACCTTCCCGTTTGAAGTCCTCCAAATGGACTACATCCAGATGGACAGGTGCGTTAACTTAAAATATGTCCTGGTGGTGGTCTGTGTAGTCAGTCGATGGGTGGAAGCCTACCCCGTCGAAGACTGCACTGCTATCACTACCGCCAAAGTACTACTCAAGGAGTACTTCCCACGCTTTGGTTTGCCCCGCTTGGTCTGGAGCGACAACGGGACACACTTTACAGCTCAAATCATGGACCATGTCTGCACAGCATTAGGCATAAAACAAAAATTTCACGCCGCCAACCACCCACAGTCAGCAGGCCTAGTGGAGGTATACAATGGCATCCTAAAAACTAAAATGGCCAAAATAGTTGCTGAGACCGGTGTCACTTGGGTTGATGCTCTGCCCTTGGCCCTACTGTCCACTAGAACAACGGCCCACACCAGGATAGGATTATCACCACATGAGATTGTGTTCGGGAGGCCTGCCAATGTCTGGGGTGTCCCTCGACCTAAGAAACTGTCAGGTGATGAATACCCTGTATTGACTGATTACCTGTACAATCTAACCAACAACTTTCGTAGTCTTCATCACCAGGTGCACAAGGCCATACCGGACAAAAGTGAGGGCCCAGGACACGTCATCCAACCTGGTGACTGGGTCCTGGTGAGGAACTTCCAGTGGACCAAGAGCCTCGAGCCCCACTGGACACAACCCCGCCAAGTCCTATTGGCCACCCGCACCGCTGTGAAAGTGGATGGTGAAAAAAAACTGGGTCCACTCTACCCACTGCCGGCGTGTCCCTCTGCCTCTTCCCTACGATCAGTGAGTGAGGGAAGGACTTGGAGACACAGAGATAGAGACAGTTCCAACCTTTTTCCCATTCAGCTATACCAGGCTGCATTCCACATCCACTGAAGTGGAGAGTGACAACGTCCTAAAAGGAAGGGTGGAGCCCTCCTTTAACACTGCTCAACATCAAGAACAACTGTTTCCTGATCATACCGTCCCTGCTTCCGACAGGTATAATCTACGTTCCAGAGGGAAGGCTTGCCCTTGACTTTGCCAGGTGCCAAAGGCTGTAGGGCTGTGATCCTCCTAGGATGAGAGTAGTGCCATTTGTAAGACTGAGGTAAACCATAAGGGCCCTCGGCCACTACATCTGGTGAAACAACCACCAATCACAGACAGCCAATAGGGGTCCCTGTCTTAGCACAAAGGCCGCCTTCCCAAACACCCGTATCCAGAAGCGAGATGCCAGTCTCCGACATAGCAGATGCTTCCTGGTCACCGTGGTGACGCTGTTTGTCTCCCTCCTCCTATCAATCCTTGGTTAGCTCTTACTGATCTACCATCCTGCTACATCACCAACTCCTACCCCCGACTCCCGCAGAACATCAGTACTATTCCTTACCAGCCCACGAATTACCCCCCTGTGCAGAATTTTTCAATAACACCTTCATCCAAATGTTGCATCACCACCAACTGATCATGAACACTTCCAACTGCTGGGTGTGCGGACTGATGCCACCTTCCATGCTACATCCTGTCCCATTCTTTCCTTATCCATTTTCTAGGTCACCAACTACAAGCATAGAGTAGACAATGCTCTGTGTACCAAGCCTTGACCAGGTCACCAACTACAAGCATCGCCTTGATCAAGCTATCAACTACAAACACTGCCCTGATTGGACAATGGACTGACAGCCAAAAGAATGGTATGAGAAATGTATAAAAGGCTTGTAAGCTACAGAGTAAAGTAGCAGCCTACTGGGTTTTGCCTCTGACTAGCTTGGGACTCTTTTCCATAGCCTGGGCTATTAAATAAATCTGGGTTCCTCCTGCAAATGAAGGCTCCTGTGTCTCCTTTTACTACGTATGAAGGGTATGGAAGATTTGGGCGGTTCCCCCACCGCCGAGACCCTGTAAGTGGGTTATTCCGGTTCTTCAATATGATGGTGTAAATGAAATGTGGCAAAAGCTCGCTTTCTTCTAATAACCCAGAGAGTTCACAACACCAGGCGTGTCCGCGGTCTCGCGGAGGAAAAACTCCCATTAGCTCTCTAGCTCCAACTCACTGGCACCTCGCCTCACCACGCCTCGCCACACCTCGCAGCCACTCAGTCTCCAGGCTGCACGAAGAGCGATCGGCGAGGAGACCAACAGGAGTCTAGAATCGAGGCAGCCGAGTGTACAAGGGATTGCCCTGGTGTGTAGCACCGGACTGCTGCGGCTCGCCAGTTTGGGGGGGGGGCTGAGGGTGAGGGACACCGCCTGCAGGTAACCACTCTGAACTCCGGAGACACCCGGCAGAGGGTCGGCACACTCACAGCAGTTTTCGACGGGCCCGCGGGGGACAGGGGGGGGTGCGGGTCAGACTCACCGAAGTTGGCGGATCCAGTAGGGCGATGGGTCTCCCGCAGCACCGTTCTCTGTTGCGGCCAGCTGGTTTTGAGGAGTGTCTGCATACATTAGAGAGACAGTGGAAGAGAAATATAAACAAACAAGGGATTCATAGCTAGGCTCCATGTTTCTCTGTCGAAAACTCTTTACTCTAGAGAAGTGACCTAAATGCCCAGCTGGGCCAGCTGGAGACCCAGAGCAGCCATGGCCAATTTTGTCAAACCAGCCCCTGTACATTGCATAGCGAGAGAGATGGACTAGTAAAATGGGGAGCTTGAAGGGGGTTCTCCCCACAAAAACGTTTGGGAAAAATTGTAAAAAAAAAGGTGCATCCTACAACACATCTTTATTGATATACTCAACTGTATTAGGTTTTAAAGTACAGTAAATGATGACCTTACTTTGTACCTGGATACACAATCTTTGTTGGGGCCCTTCAATGTTTCCCCCACTGTCACCCTTCAACAGTGCCCCCTAAGCTCTCCATAGCCCCTATCTTTATATTGCATTCCATTTGTTAGAGTGCCTCTCATGCCGGTGTAGGCTGTCAGAGAACTTTACATCACATACATGCATAAAGACAATAAATAATATGTGTGTAAATCAGTGTATACAAATGTTATATAAGACACAGGGGACTATGAGATGCGGATTCACATGCCATTCATTCTGGTAGGCACATTTTAAGAGTGCTTGGTCTGGAGAACCACAATCTCAGGATTCAAAACTTACCATAGTGGTTAGAGTTGGCTTTACAAATAAGAATTATTCTACGCAAACAAACCCTTTTTAGCAACATTAAGACAGTGGAAAGCTGGGAAACAAATAACTTTATAATCTCTTAGATGGCAGTTCATTGCTCACTGTGCTAGATTACGATTGTAATCTATGAACTGCACAGTAAAAAAAAGGATCTCTATGACAAACTTCGTAACCCACTGAGCTGTGCACAAAAACTACAGTTCTGTGATCTGCAGGGTGCTCATTCTTTGCAGAATGCATATTAACCCTCTGCACTGCCTTATATATCTTTAAACTTTTATTGTTGCCTGAAAACTGCTGAATATACAATGAACTCTGCAGTGGTGCCCTTAAAACAGTAACATACTTTGAAGCACAAGGAGGCTGGAAATAAAAGTGAGTGCAGAGTGGATTACGCTGGCCTGCTGACTGTGTTACTATGGGTCGACATTGTAGCGCTGCAGCAAAACCAGCTGCCAGTACCAAAATTGCCCACCCCGCCCTTTCAACTTTTGGGGGAAATGCCCAAAGCCCTGTGTAGACAGTCCCGCCTTCTGCTCTCAAATGTGGGTGGTAGACAGACTGCACTCAGGTTCCTGAGTTCTCTCAGTTCACCTTCAAGAGGGGCGCGCATGAGAAAAATATCTGCCACGCAGCGGTTGACAGAGTTTTGCTGGAAGTCTGAGTTACAAGCATTATGCATATTGGGCAAAACTCCTCAAAAGTCTACCGGTGGAGTGGCGTTTATCACCCTATTAATAATCAACTCACAGCAGTGGCATCCTAACAATCACCCTAAAAAATGTAGTATGAATTTCATCACCCCTGACTGGCTAGCATACTAAGGATGAATGTATGACGTTACTATGTATACATTCACAATGCGGTATTTTTCATTGAGTATGTTACAACGCAAGTCGTTACAATGACTTGCGCTGGAGGGCACCGTACTTGGGAATAGTATGATTTACTATTCCAACTCCAGTCTACACACAGTAGGGGAGGTGTTGGAATGTAAATCATACTATTCCTTAGGTTAAAGCGCCATTGGGCACAAGTCGTGGTAACGACTTGCGTTGTAATGACCGCGATGTAAAGGCATTGCAATGCAATGCCCGCGTTGTAATGGATGTTTCCCACTAAGGATACCTCCAGGAAATTTTAGAAGCATGAATTACTGCTGTAGAAAAATATTGCCCCCAGCTACTTTACCAGACAATGCCACATTGGAATATTTCATTAGTTCCCCTTCAGAGCTGGTTATCTACCTTCTAGCTTTTCAGTAAATTCGTTTTGTAAATGTTACTGCAAAATGCAATATGTGGATTCATTTTAGCTAAAATCTTCTTGGGGAACTATCTACTCCTTAAAATATTCATGTATATTGTTGGCTCACTCATTCTGCTTGGTAGCTTATTGCAGTTGGGGAGCTGATAGATTAAGTTCTCTGGTAGACCCACCTGACTTTAAGCCTTGAAATGAGTTCAGCCCTCTTTCGCTTAGCGTTTGTTAGGAACATGGAGCAACTGGTTCCTCAACACCTATACGCGGTCTTCTTCACTCATTTTAAATGTCATATTGACCTGTTTAATTTCACATGAATATAACATGCAGTTCGAAGATGGTTCTTTCAATCCTTCACTTTACCATTGTAACCATGAAGATCACCTCAAAAACGGATCCACAGACTACATTAGAAGACCGCTTGTCACCTTTCTAGTCTGTGACCAGACAACCCTGGCTGTATAATTTCTTGTTCAAGGTGCGACTATCCTGGGCCACTCAAGTACTTTGAGTGTCAATTGTGGCACGTGTGATCCTAGAAAAAGCTTTAAATAAAAAATTAAATGCAAAAATGAAGAAAATCCAGGAATGCTTTCCAACCCGACTCTGATTTGATAAAAACAATTCACCTATTAGGTCCACGCATGTCAAGAAGCAAGTCTCAGCTTTATACTCTATGCAAAAATCACAAACACTTAAAATGTAATAATGTGTAATATGATGTATGCTCACCATCTAGGACCATTATACAGTGTAACTTCCAAGAAGCCGGATTCTCATATTGACCTCCATTCAGGGAACTCAATATCCCTGCCCATGTGCACATTATGCTTTGGCTGTATACTAAGAGGAGAGGTGGTGCTATCAAAGACCCACCTTAGCACCACTGCCAACTTTACTGTGTCTTCTAGTTGGGACAGAGAAGAAGGGTATAAGACACAGCTGATAGGTCTCACTTATAGAGCTGCTGGGTTTGTCAATGATTTTAGTCAGGATGCTGTGCAGTGTGGCCAAAAATGATTTTTAAAATTTGCCATTTCTTCTGACAGCACTAATGCACGTTATTTCTATTTTTTAAACCAGAGGTGTGAGGTGGGGGACGAGGCAACATGGTGGGAGGGTGAGAGAGCGGACGTGGGAGCAGCCGGGTAAGACAATGGGGAAGCATACTGACAAGGGAGGGTGAGATTGAGATGCTGAGGAAGCAAGCTGACAATGGATAGTAGGTGGGAGTAGATGGGGCAGCAAGCTAACAACAGATGGTGGGCAGGAGGAAATGGGGAAGCAAGATGACAATGAAGGGTGGGCGGGAGGGGCTGGGGAAGCAAGTTGAGGTCAGAGGGCACGTGGGAGCGGTTGGGGCAGCAAGCTAACAACGAATGGGGCAGAATTTGATCGAGTAGCAATCTGGCATTGGGGTGGGTTGTAGGGGCTGGTAAGCAAGCTGGCAATTGAGGGTGAACGGGAGAGGCGGGGGTAGTACTTTGACAACGAAAGGCAGACAGGAGGAGCAGGCGAAGCAAGGTGACAATGGAGGGTGAGCGGGGGCTGGGCCAGCAAGCTGACAATGGAAGGTGGGAGGGGGGTGGGCAAGTAAACTGATATTGGCAGGTGGGTGTCTAGTTTTGGGAGAGCCCACATATGAGGTATGGTGGTGGGAAGCAAGAACAGTAACTGAGGGATGGTGAGAAAGTGGAACTCGTAGGGGAGAAGGACAGGAGGGAGACATCTCGAAAACATTCACAAACAAAAAGAAGAGGCACCTGAAAAATGAGCAGTGGAAGGACACAGGTAATGCATCCATGCTTCAGAAGAGAGAAAAACACAGGAAGAGGAAGGAAAGCCTACATCAATTGATGAATAAGAAGCAAGCACATAACAGTGACATTGAAGCCAGCCAATCTTAAGCAATGGATGGGCTCTAAACTCACTGTAAGGCAACAAAATGTCTCGCAACAACCAACCCACGCGCTAACAACAAGGACAATAAATAATGAAATACTGATTAGCAGTCTAGAAAAGCGGTAAATAAGCAAAAGAAGAGGGGACCAGCCAGTGAGCAGGAGCATCAGGTATGCTTTATTGGGGGGGAGGGGGGGGGCATTCATGCAGAGGCAGAGTAAACAATCATCTATCCATCCAGCTATCAGGAGATGCTTGTCCTGCTGGGGTCCTACTAGTCACAGTCATCCTTCCCCCAAAAAATACACCTCGACAAAGAGGTATTTATTCTACCGATTGAAGTTCACCATGCCAGAGAGGCTAGGCCCTGACAATAAAGGAAGACAAACCTAACCTCTTAGGTTCTCAACTCTTAAAGATAAAAGCAGCCAAACACATGGGCATTCCTAATTGATTCTGCACATAAAATGTTTTGTTCCAAGTTAATATGGCCTGTTAACCTATGACCAATGTAAACCCCTTAACATTCCTCAGCCATAGAATTGCGAGCATTCCTCGCATTGCTGTGCTCTTAAGACATTTTTGTGACACAGCCTCCTGTCTCTTTGGAAGCTTTTTTAAGAGAGTAGATAACACATCACAACGCCTTAAATAGCTTTTCTCGAAAAAACATTTTTAAAATGTTGTTTCTAAATGATGTTTTAATGGTAATGTAAATCATAAAGCCTCGATTGAATTTACCATTTGCGTGTACCGGGAATATCACATAGACCTGCGTGCTTTTGCCACTCCTACTATATTAATGTGCACAACCTTATAGATATTACTGAAAATTGAGACGGGATTAAAGGTTCAAGGCTTACAATTTAATGGGTGAATTGATATTGCACATACCAAGGCCACAACAATTCACTGCAGTCTTATGCAGAACAGTCATTTCCTGCAGAAACGTAAACGGAATTCTTACAATTTGAGATTTTGTACATTATTATGAACATTTCAACAGTGCCCAAAACAGGTTTATTTCTTTTGCAATTTGAAGCCGAACACATGTATTAAAAGCCTTTGAATTTCATTCGGAAATCACAGGCTACTTTATATAGTTTTCACAAAATTAAAAAAATGCACTTACATTATTTGTCCAATAGAATGTGCATTGTGCTTCAGAAAGTGCTGTGACTGTTTTTTCTTCAAAGACATTCTTTCTGAAGATCAGGTCCAAATCTACACATAAATTCCCTAAACATCAAGAAGCTCCAATTACGTTTTTTGATATCTTTATATAAATTGTTTATCGACCAAGCCTTACTCGCCCCAGGAGTATTTAGAGTCCTGCCTCCCCCAAGAAAATCTTTCATAATAGTGACAAAAACCTTTCAGCATACTTTGATACTTTTTTGGCTACAGCCCTATGTGTGTTACAGGCAGTTAACAATCTGGATATTTAGTTGTATATTACCTACCATTTTTCAAAAAATGTATGCAATTTTTTTCATTTTTACATTACACTTTCTTTCATTTTTCTTCCCTTTCCCTTGCTATTAGGTGCAGTTGTATGTTTATGTTTCTTTTCGAGCGCTCTCCCCCGCTGCTGCCGTCCTGACAGGGGTTCGAACCAGTGCCCAGATCAGTCGTGGTCTGCCTCTCGTTTTGCATATTCTGTTTGTTTTCTGACTGCTGCATTTCTTTTGTTTTTTTTCCCTCACTCCGGTCCTCAGCTGCACCCCTTGCCCCCCACCCACTTTTGCCTTCCGTGCCCAGCTGTTCCTGCCATTCCCATACGGCCACGCCCCTTCGCCGCCCTGCTCCCGCCTTCCAGCTGCTCCTCCCTCCCTTCTTGCCTCTTATGGCGACCTCCGCCCGGACGCGCAGCGGGCGCAACGATCGCGTGCCAAAGGTGCACCAATCGCGCGCCAAAGGCAAGTCCGTCCGCATCTGGACTGCGCTCAGCGCCAGAACCAATGGACCCCAGAGCCACCAAAACACTGGTCTGCACTACGATGCCCGCCCCCACCACGCACTCAACCCAGGACAAAATCATTCCTGCTACCTGGCCACCCCAAAGCGCACCAGCATCCGGCCCGCCAAACCACCATCCAGAGAACCCAATCACCTCAGATGCATCCTCCTCAACACCCGCTCCGCCCGCAAGCACGCCATCAAACTCTGGGACCTCTTTGACTCCACCACCCCCGACGACGCCTTCCTGATGGAGACCTGGCTGAACACCACCTCAGCACCAGACATCGCCACAGCCATCCCAGAAGGCTACAAGATCTCCCGCAGAGCCGCACTAACGGAGTGGGAGGGGGAATCGCCATCATCCACAAGAACACCCTCAGAGTCTCGACCAACACCGACGACACCCACACCACCACCAACACATGCACTTCAAGATTCACACCGACCTCAACACCACCCTTAGAGGAACAATCATCTACAGACCACCCAGACCCCCACCACAGTTTAGCGACACCATCGCCGACCTCGTCAGCGCCCACGCCCTCGCCTCCACGGACTACATCCTCCTGGGGGACCTGAATTTCCACCTCGAGAACAACAACAAAGCCAACTCCACCGCCCTGATCGACAACCTAGCCAACCTCGGACTCAAACAGCTTGTGACGACTCCCACCCACGCCGCTGGACACACACTGGACCCCATCTTCTCTTCAAGCCCCCACGTCTCCTTCAACCACACCACCGAAACCCACTGGACCGACCACAGATGCGTCCCCTTCACCTTCAGGAAACCCACCACAGACCACCGCACCCAACAGATGCCACGCTGCCGCTGGGGCAAGGTCACGAGGACCAACTGACCACCACCCTCGCCTTGGGACCACCCGCCGACCCCACCGCCGCCAACACCGCCGCCATCAACCTCAAACAGTGGATCAACAACTGCGCCGACACCCTCGCCCCATTCAGGACACCCGCTGCCAACCACACCAACAAGAAAGCCACATGGTTCACCGAAGACTTCCGGACCTCCAAGTGCGCCTGCCGGAAGCTGGAGAAGAGCTGGCTCCATGACAGAACACCAGATAGCTACACAGTCCACAAGAGCGCCACCCGCAGACACCACCAACTCATCAGGACCGCCAAGAGGACTACCTTCAAGGACCGCCTAGACAGCAACGCACACAACAGCAAAGAGCTCTTCAGCATCATGAAAGTACTCTCCAACCCCAGCTCCAACACCAACGTAATTCCCCCATCACAAGACCTGTGCGACTCACTGGCCACCTTCTTTCAACGCAAAATCACTGACATCCACGACAGATTCAACACTGCCACCCCTGCCTCCGCCGCCGAGACCTACACCTCTGCAACCAAACCCACACCAGCTGCCTGACTGCCTGGTCCAACGTCAGCGACGAAGACACCATCCACTCCGGATTCCCATCTGACCTATGCCCACACCACGTTTTCAACAAAGCCAGCACCGCCATCGCACCCTATCTCCGGAAAACAATCAACATCTCCTTTGAGACAGCAACCTTCCTGGAGAGCTGGAAGCACGCAGAGATCAATGCCCTACTGAAGAAACCCAAAGCGGACCCCAAGGACCTCAAGAACGTCCGGCCCATCTACCTACTCCCTTTCCCGGCAAAAGTCACAGAGAAGATCGCCAACAGCCAGCTGACCCGCTACCTCGAAGACAACAACATCCTGGACCCTTCCCAATCCGGATTCCGCAGCAACCACAGCACCAAGACCGCCCTCATCGCCGCCACCGACAACATCAGGTTTCTCATGGACAAAGGAGAAACAGCCGCCCTCATCCTTCTGGACCTATCAGCCGCCTTCGACACAGTCTGCCACGGCACCCTAAACAGCACGCCTCCACGACTCTGGAATCCAAGAGAAGGCCCTGGCATAGACCACATCCTACCTCTCCAGCAGATGCCAGAGCGTCTGCCTTCCCCCCTTCCGCTCCAAGACCACCGAGATCATCTGCTGCGTTCCACAGGGATCATCCCTCAGCCTGACACTGTTCAATATCTACATGGCACCACTCGCCCACGTCGCCTGACAGCACAGCCTCAACATAATCTCCTACGCCGACGACACACAGCTAATCCTCTCCCTCACCGAAGACTCCCGCACCGCCAAGACCAACCTCCACAGAGGAATGAAGGCCGTTGCCGAATGGATGAAGGAGAGCAGACTGAAGCTGAATTCAGACAAGACGGAGGTCCTCATCCTCGGCTCCACACCCTCAGCCTGGGACAAATCCCGGTGGCCAACATCGCTAGGAACACCCCCAGAACCCACCGACCACGTATGCAATCTGGAGGTCATCCTCGACTCTGCCCTCTCCATGACCAAGCAGGTCAATGCCATCTCCGCTCCCTGCTTCAACACCCTCCGAATACTCTGCAGGATTTTCAAGTGGATCCCCTCCGACACGAGAAAAACCGTTACCCAGGCCCTCGTCACTACCAGACTGGACTACGGGAACGCCCTCTATGCAGGAACAAGAACCGAGCTCCTGGGACCGCTCCAACGCATACAGAATTCCTCGGCACGACTGGTCCTCGACGTCCCCCGACGCAACCACATCACACCCCACCTGAGAGACCTGCATTGGCTCCCCGTCAACAAGAGGATCACCTTCAAACTCCTCATCCACAAACACAAAGCCCTACACAATGATGGACCAGCTTACCATAACGGTCGACTTAGCTTCTGCACCCCCACCATCAGCCTCCGCTCAGCCAACCTCGCCCTCGCCACAGTTCCACGCTTCCAGAAAACCACCGCCGGCGGCAGATCCTTATCCAACCTCGCCGCCAAGACCTGGAACACTCTCCCTATTGGACTACGTCAGACCCAGGACCTGCTGGCCTTCAGACGACTTCTCAAGACCTGGCTCTTCGAGTAGCAGCAACCCCCCCACAGAGCCTTGAGACCCTCATGGGCATGTAGCGCGCTCTACAAATGATTGATTGATTGATTGATGTGACTAAACAGACAAATGCCATTGTGGTTCTAAGACCCCTCCTAGATGGCACAAGTGGAAACACGCACTTCAAGAGTGAGTGATGCACAACATCTTTGTGAGGAGTAGGTGCAAATGAAGTTGCTGAGGCTGGTGGCATCACAGAAGTTGGACAATACGCTGAGAAGGCTGGGCAGCCGATTGAATAACTTGGCCACATGAGGGTGCATTCAGAAGCAAGAGGATAGGTGGGAAAATACCCAAGACAGACAATTGGGCTGGTAGTAGCACAGAAAGGCTCGGAGCACAAGACTGTCTTCCTCGCCACATGACTAACAAAGTAAGCACATACCAAAGCCAAGCAGCTTCATGGAAACTCACAAGAAACCAACGGACCAGAAAGGGGCGACCACCGAGGAGGGCAAACCCAACAGACCAGACGAGTGTAAGGACCACCCAAGAGAGAGGCAACCCCAAGCAGGAAGAACCAGCCTGGGACAGAGGCACCAGGAGGACAGAAAACCCGGACCTCCGAGACACGAAGAGTCGCGAGAAAATCCGCAGGAACCATAAGTCGAAGGAGGACAGAGAAGGCATGGAACCAGACCGTACGGAGCCAAAGCAACAGCAAACAGGCCCCAGAAGAGCAAGCAGGTCCAATTACACCAAGACCGCCCAATGGACAGCCAAAACGAGAGGGGAACAGAAGCCCAGACAGAGGAAACGAGGGAATCCCCACCACAGCGACCCAACAAGAGCGGAAAAGAGAAGCAGTCCGACAGAAACACCACACGGTCGACCACCAATCGCGGGAGAGCCGAAACCACCAGAGGAACGGGGCAGCGGAAAGGATCCAGGCCACCAAGGGAAACCAACCGGCCAACAGAGCAAAGGGGAAGGCCCACAAGGGCACCCGCGAAGTTCAAAAGAGCGGAAGGAACCAGGCTCAAGGCCAAGCCACCAGAAAGGACGCGAACAAGCACCAGAGGCCACCATGCAGGAGAAAGCACAGAGAGTCCGGCAGGGAGAAGAACGAAGAATGGAGGAGCGAGACCGCCCCACACAGGGACCAAGCCACCCAGCAATGCCCCACAAGAAGGAGCCGAAGCCAGCACCCAGGCGGGCAACAACGAGACCGGGCCCAGTCCAACAAAGAAGACCGGACAGGCCCAGGAGTGTACCAGGAGGAGCACAAACTGAAATTCGACCACCTGAGGATGCGGTGAGAGCAGTGGCAGGCAGTGAACACCCGGCCCGCGAAAGCCCACGCCACCCAAGGTACAAGAAATGCCACAGAACCACAGCACCTGGGCACACACACAAGGCCGGAAGGACAGAAGAGGCGAGTGAGCCCAAGCCAAGTCAACACACCTAGGGAGCCACCCGAGCCAGGACCAACCCCAAAACCAGGGACAAAGAAGAAAAGGACATAAAGTCCACACCGGAAGCGTAGGGCCCCGCCCGGGAGAAGAGAACCTGGAGTTCAGGGGAAAGCAAGAAGCAGGGGCAGGACAAAAACCCACGCCCACAGAGGCAAAACACGGACCACCGAGCAACCGCCCGTAAGACCGCCAACAGCAGCAGCAGACACCACTGGTGAAGCCCCCAGGTGAGCACCACCAACAGGACAAATGCCCAGGCCAGGCCCAACAAGCACAGAACCCCTGGAAGAAAAGGGACCCCAGGAAAGGGCAAAGCCAGGAGCCCGTCCGAAAAGCCAGAAGTGGCTCCACTGGGGGCACAAACCAGAACAAAAGTGACCGCAGCAAGGAGAGCACCAAAGAGCCAAAATAGGCAACAGTGGGGAGCCCCGCAAAACCCCTGGGGCACGAAGCAGGGGAGAAAAAACCCAGGAGAGCAACAAGAAGCCCCGGCAGGGCAGGGGCAAACCCCAGACCAGCTGAGCACCGGTCCAGACAAGGGCCCCATAGGATAACCAGCCCCCAGCACTAGGCAGACCCTGGCAGACACCAACCCAAGGTGGAAACAGAGCCCCGCCCCAGCCCCAGAGGCCAAGAAGACCACAATCTCCTGGGAAAGAAAAAGAAGACCGCAGGACCCACCCGTTGACAGGGAGGGTCGGGAACTGAGCGCCCGGCCCACAACCCAGAAGAAGGGTAAAGAAGCTGGCACCAACAACGGGTGAAAGCAAACCGTAGCACCAGGAGACCACTGAGACAACCGAAGGCACCCACAAGGAAACACAGGAAGACGGAGGCCGTTGACGAACCGTAGTCCAGTGTGAGCCCACTCCAAGAAAGCACAAGACCAGCCACAAGTCCACAGGACCTGGCAGGCAACAGGAGCCACAGGCAGAAGCCGAAAGCCCAACCACGGGACCCAAACGGGACCCAAAACCAATGGGGCAGAGGACTAACCGAGGGGAAGTGCCCGGCACCAGAACAGCCCGCCACCACCCCGAAACAGGCAGAGACCACGAGCGGAAGGGGGACAGGATGCAGCCAAACACGGGAGGAAATTTGAGAGCCAAAACCCCTACCCGAACCAGCAAACGCCCTCACAGGCAGCAACCCACTACAAAGACCAACCGCCACTGGGCACGTGCAGGCGAGACCCAGAACCAAAACCAGGGGACAGCAGGGTGGCAAGGCAGAAGGCATGATCCTGAAGCAGAGGCCACCCAGGACGTGAGGAGAGGCAAAAGAAGGACCCCAACAGCGCCCTCAAAAAGGAACCAAAACCGACACGCGAAGCCAAGAAAACACACGCGGGAGACAAGAGTAGACACGATCAGGGCAGAAAGAGGACACAGGCAGAAAGCCACAGACCTCAGGACCCAAGCAGAACAATGAACCCCAGTCCCGGGAGAGCCGGTGCCAACGGAGGCAGAAGACAAACCAGAGAGCCAACAGGAAGGGGACGAAATGCCAAGCACAAGAAGAGCCCGAAAAACCGACACCAGGGCTAGGCAAGCAGGCGGGGCAGTAGACAGAAGCGCACTGCGCACCCCAGCCTGCCAGAACATGAAACAGCCCGCCACCCGGAACCCCAGGGTGCCAGGAACCCACGAGGAACTCACAGGGACCCACTGGCAGGCACCCTGGATGGAGGAACAGGCTCCAGGTGCCGGACGGACCACTGGAGAGACGGTGTGTGAGGGCATCAAGTAAAAATCTCCATGACTTTTTCCCGCCTTTCTAGTTTTTATCTTTGATAGTTTGTTAGATGTACTTTCCATTCGATTTGAAAAGGTGGAAGATGTTATAAAATTTTGAAGAAAATGCCTCTTTTTGTATGATCACCCTGATTGTTTCGGGACTGATGCTGCTGGGCAATGGGACACTGCTAACTAGGACCCAGTGCATGTGTTCAGACTTCTAAACATGTCATAATTGGCTACACTCCTAATTGTCATATTCAACTTATCTATTAGTCCCTAGTGTAACTAGTATATTGTACAAAAACCTACAGAGGGCCTGTATGTTAAATGTTCCTAGTGAACTGCAGCACATATTGTGCCACCACTAAAGTGACTAAGTAAAGAACATCTCTAGGCCTGCCCCTGAGCCTGGGTATGTAGTTTTAAAACTGCCAATGCAACCTGGGAAAATAAACCCTTTGCCAGACCTAAACTTTCCTTTTTTAATAATTTTTAATTACTCCTACGGTAGGCCGTATATGTCCTTAGGGCATAATGTATGGATTAAAAAAAATAGGACATGTATATTTTATATTTTTCATGTCCGGACAGTGAAAACACCCTGAAATCATTCTTCACTGCGGTAATATAGAAAGTTATGGGTTATCTTATAACAACTTATCATTCTTATCTTCAGTTTGACAGCAGCGAGGACATGATTCAATGACTCAATTTAAAATCCAACTTAATGGTCAAGTCAGATTTTATATTACTATTTTGAAACTCACACTTTTAGAATGTTCTCTATTTCTGCTTGAGCCATGTGCGCTTTTCGGCCAAAATTCTCTGTCACCCAGTATATGAATGGCTCCTAGATTAGGTGTGAAGTGGCTCCCAGTGATGAGGCAAAGGGAGAAAAATTGACCTTCCCCTAACAGGATCTCCATTTGGGTTGTTCCCAGGAACTTAAATAACTTCAAAGGATGCCTACCCTATCACTGACAGACGTAGCTCACATCTAGGCCTCTTTCCCTTTCTTCTTCATATCCAACCTGTCTCCAAACTCGGGGGAGGGGAAGCTACGTCAGAATTGGTTTGGAGTGACCAAAAGGGAGGGTTTTCCCATTATCATAGCCACACCCTGGGTGTGCATAGGGAACTCAACACAAGAAAAGAAAGGTTCTGCCATGTTGGTATTAGGTGGCGGGGAGGACCACTGTGGGACAGTTTGCAGTAAAACACACAGGAAGTTCAGCAGAAGTGGGTAGGGTCACCCCTGGGAACTTCTACCCATTATTTAGGGAGAGGTCAGGAGTTTCCCCAACCATAGGCTAGCACTACCCATAAATTTGGCACCCCCAGTACTCTCTTTAGTGCACCTCTGGACTTGTGGAAAGCAGAAGAGGAGCTAATATTGCTGTTGCGACCTACCTATGAGGGGAACCCTAATTGGTGGACCTGCTCCCATTTGCACCCAGGACAGAGAAGTGGGCCTAATGAGTCAGTTGGCTAACCTCTCGTTAAGCTTCAAGGACACTAAAGCTACAAGAAGTCCACTTTTCTAAGAGAGTCCAGTCGGCTATTTACAACTGGCCCCGCCCTGTACCCTGCTTGTGGCTTCTAATGAAGTAAGTCCTGACCTGCAAGCTGTATTCCTAAGGTTCTTGGATCAGTGTCAGATAATACTCCTGCCTAAACCTAAAACATGGGACTTACAAGAAATGTTTTCAAGGATTTTTGCTGGGAGAAACGACAACAGACCAGGACAAACCTGCCTAGTCAATCCGACGAAGATTCTTTGCTGCTGGGACAAAGATACAAGTTGCTCCCACTTTGAGCTTCTCAGTAGTTGAAAAGCTATTTAAGTAGAATGTTACAGAGAGGTATCCAGCCTGTTTGGCTACAGCTTGCAGAATTGCTCCATTGGAGGAATCTGAGCTCCAAAAAAGCAACTTCGTCCAAAGGTAGAAATCTTTAACTGCTCAAGGCGCTAATAGTATTTGGCCGGTGAGGGTACTTCTTTGGCAGCAAGTTTTGGATTTCTCCTGCTCTGAGATATACCACCAAAAGTCATTCTTCTCACCGGGACTTCATCCAACAGCTAACGGCCCTTGGAACCAATCTTGGTGTAAAAGCCTGCTGCTTTGCCCTATTGAGGAAGGTAAAACTTCTGATAGGGACAAATGTGGTCCCTGTATCTGTTTATCATGGTTTAAATCTTACCATTTAGCTAGTATTTATTTGTTATTTATTTGTTAGATATGTATTGCACATGGCTGCCCCAGCGATGGGGCGTCCCAGCGCAGACCATAGACTCCCAGACAAGAACTCGATGTAAGAAGGATTAAGCCGGAAAAAGCCAGGTCTTAATGGCCTTCCGGAACGCAAAATGATTCTGAATCGCTCTGATGGACACAGGAAGCGAGTTCCAGAGTTGCGCGGCCAGGCAGCGGAAGGAGCGGCCACCCGCTCCTGCTTCCCAAACACGTGGGGTGCATACCAGAGCTAAGGCGGCATATCTTAAAGGACGTAGTGGAACATAGAACTCTAGCAGCCCCATCAGCCCCGCCGGTGCCTGAGGTGATAAGATCTTATGCGCCAAACAAAGCGCCTTAAATTGGATGCACTTTTCTATCGGCAACCAGTGAAGTTTCTGAAGTACATGGGAGACCGAGCAGGTGTACGGGAGGGCGAAAAACATGCGGGCAGCAGCATTCTGTGCTGCTGCCCGCATGTTGTTGTTGGTTGCCCGGTTGTTGTTGGTTGTTGTTGTATAGCATGACTAGCTGCTTGTGGTTGGAGCTTTGCCTTTTTTAGTGCTATTTTTATTGTAAATGTAAAAATTATCTGTATCTGAGTCCCCTTATTGGATTTGTGTAGTTTTGGTCTCTTTTTGTTCATTAACATATTCTCTAATTTATATACATTTGAGTGGGATTCTTTATTGTATTTTGAACTTTTTAACTGTTTTGGTACTTCTAAATGTTTCACACATTTTCTTCAGTTAAGCCTGTCTACTCTGTGTGAGAGCTAGCAGGAGTTCAGCTTAGGTTTAAATGACTGAAACCTTTACTGAACCTAACAAAGATACTTCCATTATTACTTGTGGTGGACTCCTATCCACCCCAACTAATTATCCACTTTCTCACAGTATTCTATTTTACTTCATGATGTGTTATAGAAACTTGTTTTACAGTGGGTTCTATGCTGGTAGTTAAATCTATATTCTAATTGTGACAGTTGAGATTTAATCTGTTGAGCAGAAGTGGCTTTGTTTTATTACTCTGACAATAAAGTTCTTTTTCACTTACTTGTTTGTGATATTATCTTTACGGCAAGCCATAGACAGAAAGGCTGCAACCCTATTAAGGGCTCATGCAGCACTTAATTTACCGAAACCTTACCTGATCAGAAAGACAACAGGTTTCAGCAGTCTTACATGATTCAGCTTCAGAAACCAGAAATTATAATGTCAAAATACTTTTTCAAAGCAGATGATGAAAAGCCAGTGTAATTCAAATGTAAGTCAAAATTTAACACTCATGGAAAGAAGTGCTCTCTGGTACATCTCATTTTTGGATCAGTAAGCTTATTTCCCTTAAACAAAAGCTTATCATTTTCATGATCAAAACGCTATTTCTTTCCTACAATACCACATTTCACTTTTATTAAATACACATTTGGTTCCCACACATCAGCTTGACATTTTTTCATCAAGTTCTCTATTGTGCAGCTGGCACACACAGATATATTCTGATTTTCATTCCTATTTATGTTCATCAAAGACTGGGGATGCTGTCCTATTGCAGAGAGTTCCACAGCAATTTAAGCAGGGATAATCTAGATTTCTAGAATGCCCCTAATATGTGAAGAAAGTCTGCTGTTAAACCAATATAGCAAAACTATTATCAAGAATGCCAACAATATCTAATAGATGGGTCTATGAAATCATGAATGTCCATAATGTTTCAAAGATGGACAACCTTTATGTCAGGAAAAGACAGAATGTTCTAAGTGAGAGCTACTGTATGTAAAATATGTGCCACTTTCATGTTATAAGTAACTCAAATGTTATTCAGAACATCCACAATGCGTCCAAGGTGAGTAGCTCTTTTGCAAGAGGTATTTTAAAAGCTGTCAAGAATGGTCACCACATTGATGCAGTGGGGATGCTCAACTCTAGGTCTTGCTGACCTACTCGGGGAATCTGAATACTCCATAATATCCTTACCATGTACAGAACTCAGTGATGTGGTTCTTCTAGCAGATAGACACCAGGTAGGAATGCATCCGCTCTTTACCGCTCCTTGCCCAGCTCATGGAGAACATGGCCGCAACATTTATGGGGAACATGGGGAGACTAAGTATTATGCTCCATTGTGTGGAGTTTCTGATCATGATATATGCGGACAACCTATTCCTTTACCTGAGAATCTGCCATGAGTATTTGACTTGATTCATCAATTTGGAAAGGACTCAAGTGTTACCATAAATTTCTACAAATATATGGCTATGCTCCAGTCCACTTCAGTTATCTCTGATCAGAGACCGTCCCTACAATATGTTCCCAGACATACCACCAGCATCTACAGGGTTAGGGAGAAAGTGTAGTGAATATTTTATATAATTTGGTGGAACTCCTTAGGTCAAATGTATATAAATGGATAATGTCCTCAATAGTCATGATTTGTTTCTTGTTTCCATCTTTATTGTGTTACTGAAGTTTCTGCATCTATTCTCTAGTGTATTATGTTTACCCCTCAAGAGTTTTGTTGCTAAGTATAAGGCTTTACTTAAGAGATTTCAGAAAAAGGCCTCGAGGGTCATGATGGATATTCTCACCAGAATCTTGTTGAGGCAGGTTGCCAGTTACTGGTCTATTTAAATGCTTCCTATCTGTCCAGTTTCACCACTTGGTGAATACACTCCTTTATTTGAACACATGGAATGCCATTGAATGCTTATATTGGATTATGTGAGAAACCATTGGGTCTTTAATTGTCATATGAATAAGGTGGTACAAATCTAAATTGTTATACGAACAAATCTTGTACAACAAGATGTGACCCATCCAAGTGAAGTAGTGTGGCTCACTGGTTAGAGGCGGCAGACCCGAGAGCAGAGGACGGCCCGGGACCAGGGTTCGATTCCCGGCGCGGCAGGTTTCTGGACCAGGGTCAGCGGACTCGATAATTCTCTCGCCTCGGTGCCCACTCTGATCAGCGATCACACTCGGCAACTCTGGGCATTAGCTTGCCTCATCTTCACTAACAGCCCCACCAGACCGCCGGGGATGCCTGGTCTCACCCTGGAGATACCCAGTAAGGGACCATCTCTCAGGGAAGCCAGGAAGGGTTTTGCAGCGGTCGAAGCGCCTTGGGACCCTCCGGGTAAGTAGTGCGCTATATAAATGCCTATACATTACATTACATCCAAATCTTGGTGCTTGTATTCACTTACATATTCTATTTATGACATGATACCACGAATCATTGAAGAGCAATGATTTTTTAATATATTTTTATGAGTTTCAAGGAAATATTGAGAGCATTGTGGCTATAGGAAGTGCAGCTTCAAAATCAATGACAATAAACAAACATGAAACAATTGGTAAAATGCACAAATACAATAGAATCAGAAGGAAAGCTGGTAAAGCATGTGGATTAGTGAAGTGAAGAATTCGAGCTCATGGGAACAAAACTAAACACCTCTTTATAATCTAAAAGAGTATACATAAACTAAGGTGGATGTTCAAGATAACAAATACTATAATTAAAAAAACACAATTTTGGAAAGCAAAAACATGAATTAAAAGAACATTTTTAAACAAAAGGGCAAGAGAAAACATGGCGACCTAATAAGAACTTTTCAAGCGCTTGTGGGGGCAGGCTAGATAATTGTGAAGATGGAGGAAAGACTCCTCCAATGATGGGAGCACTGGAGTATGATAATTCGGTTGAAGGCTAGGTGCTGAAATGTGTTGATCGTTCTTGTTTGGTACTTGTTGCAATACAATTTCACCATCACTCATTGCCGTGAGTGCCGTCTTGTTCCTTATGAACCGAAGAGAAGAACTTGAAAAATAGCTCTGATTTCTTTATTTTAGGTGTTGTGACGCACGCAGTTTACAGTTGAGTTCTGCCGTCACAATGATTGTTGCCAGAGTTAGCAACTGAAGGGAATGGCACGTCAGAGAGTAAACTTAAGTGTTGCTTCGCTATTGCATCCCGTTGATTGGCGCAAAAGCGGCACAACCCTTTGATCAAATTGCCCCCAAAGATTTAAGTGGATTGTTGCAGAGGTAATGATGTAGCCTTGTATTATATGGGACAAAGTACCCCCTGCCAAAGATCATAAGAACATTGCAAGTCACCTGGGAGTTCCACAACCTTATGAAGGAACTCGACCTTCGGCCTTATTTCTCTATATGACCTGGGAATGCCTCAGTAACTTCCAATATCCTTTTAAAGGGTGTGCAGACAGAATATCGAGTTGGAAATATCGACCTCAAGAAATATTGATCCCTAAATATCGTGAGTCAAAAATATCGACAGCAAAAATATTGTGGTCAAGAATATCGATTTTAAGGTAAGAAATATTGTTTTTAAAAATATAGAAGTCATTAACATCGTTTGCAAAAAAATAGTTATCTAAAATATCGATTTTTTAAAATAGTTTTATGTATTTTAGTATATATTTTAAACGTGTGTGATGTATTTTTTGTATAAGAATTGTTAATGTTTTTTAATATACGTGTTTAATTTTTAGTAGTTATCAAATTTATTATAATTAAATTTTGCGCTTCTTAGTACCGTAGCGGGTTGTGGATTTATAGGGGAATAGGGTGGGAAGTAATTTAAATATAATACAATAATGATTTTTTTTTATTTATTGATATTTATTTAATTGGTATTTTATAATGTTAATTGTGGGAAGTTTATTATTATTAATTAATTAGTAATTGGTTGTCACTCTATATTAATTAAATAATTGCTAATTAATCATGGCAATTGTCAAATTTTGGTGTGGGTTGTGGGGTTTATAGGGATAAAGGGTGGGAAGTAATTTATTTTCAATTAATCAATAATAAGTTGCTAATTAGTGTTAATTAATTGAAAATAAAATATGAAAATTGTCTAATTATTTGTAGGTGTGGGTAGTGGTGTTGAAAGGGGTAACGGGTGGAAAGTAGTTTATTTATGATTAATTCATAATTAATTTATTAATTGATAATAATTAATTTATTGAAAATTAATCATGGAGATTGTGTAGTTAATTTTAGGTGCCGGCTGTGGGGTTTATAGGGGTAAAGGGTGGGAAGTAACTTATGTTAAATTGATTAATATTTAGTTGTTAATAAATAATAATTAATTACTTGTAAATTAATTATGGAAATTGTGTAATTAATTGTAGGTGAGGGTTGTGTGGTTCATAGGGGTAAAGGGCGGGAAGTAATTTATGTTTCATTAATTAATCATTAGTTCCTAATTAATATGAAATAATTAATTTAAAATAAATATGGAAATTGTGTAATTAATTTTAGGTGTGGGTTGTGAGTTTTATAGGGCTTTTATAATTAAAAATAAGTTTTAATTATGTAGTCAACTTTTTTACAGTTTAATTTTTGTTGTGGTTTGTGAGGGTAATAGGGGTTACTTTTGGAAAGTTTAATATTTTTCATGAATTTTAATTTGTTTTTTGATTAATAATATTTCCTTAATTGGTAATTAAATATGTTAATTATATAGGTACAGTTTATTAATTTAGATGTGGGTTGTGAATTGTGTGGTGTTTATAGCGTTGGACATAAAAAAAGTTAATTTGTGTAATAATTACTGTTTTTGTTTCTAAATCATTTCTAATTTAAAACATTTATTTGTTTCAATATTTTATTTTATATAACATTTTCAGGTATGTGACCGCAATCCAACAATTTCCCGAATGTTGTAATCATTGGAGTAGTAATAGTAATTTTTACTACTCCGCTATCCAACACTTCCCTTACTTTTGCGCTCATTGGAGAGGGAATAGTAATTTTTATCCATCCGCTATCCAACACTTTCTCTACTGTTACACTCACTGGAGTGGGAATAGTAATTTTGACCCCTCCACTATCCAACACCTTCCCTACTGTTACATACACTGGAGTGGGAATAGTACTTTTTACCCCTTTTCTATCCAACACTTTCCCTATTGTTGCACTGACTGTAATGGTAAATTTAAGTTTATAATATATATGTGTTTATATATAATTTTAAAATTATAAAATACATTAAAATTGATAGTTTAATAGTTGTTTTAAAGTAAAAATATATATCTATATATATTTATTTTTATGTATATGTGTTTAACTTTTTTAATTCAGTTCATGTGTTATATTTGTTATAATATATATTAAATCTACATTATTTTTTAAGAATGTATTTTACTATTTTATATATTCAATATTTATTATTTTATTTTTTATATAGATATATATATATATAGAACAAAGAAGTTGCCTCCAAGATGAAGCCACAACCACGGTAAGTAATCCTTTATTCGTGAAATGCAGGAAAAACAGACCAGCTGCTTCTTTTGCAAATGTCTTGAGCCAAACGCGTTTCGAGCGTAACACCGCTCTTGTTCACTGGCAGCAGGGGAAAGGCAGCATACGCACCAACAGCGCAACTTTAAATGTCCCGCCTCAGTGGGCGTCTGCGCTAGGAATGCTGGTAGTTGTGGTGCATAACAAAATATTATCCCAAGTGGGTTGCATGCCTTGCCCCGAAATGTTCAAAAAGTAAATACCCAAGTGGGCAGCATTGAAGTAGTCCGGAATTTCATCCTGCCCATACACCATCCACGAAGCGGACTCACCACCCCCACAGCGTCTTTGATTCTCGTCGCTGTAGGCCCGAAATGGTAGTGGTGGGGCTTCATCGCGGCGGGCACGCTGCTTAACATAGAACAAAGAAGTTGCCTCCAAGATGAAGCCACAACCACGGTAAGTAATCCTTTATTCGTGAAATTTAGGAAAAACAGGCCAGCTGCTTCTTTTGGAAATGTCTTGAGCCAAACGCGTTTCGAGCGTAACACCGCTCTTGTTCACTGGCAGCAGAGGAAAGGCAGCGTACGCACCAACAGCGCAACTTTAAATGTCCCACCTCAGAGGGCGTCTGCACTAGGAATGCTGGTAATTGTGGTGCATAACAAAATATTATCCCAAGTGGGTTGCATGCCTTGTCCTGAAATGTTCAAAAAGTAAATACCCAAGTGGGCAGCATCGAAGTAGTCCGGAATTTCATCCTGCCTATACACCATCCACGAAGCGGACTCACCGCCCCCACAGCGTCTTTGATTCTCGTCGCTGTAGGCCCGCCATGGTAGCGGTGGGGCTTCATCGCGGCGGGGCACGCTGCTTAACATAGAACAAAGAAGTTGCCTCCAAGATGAAGCCACAACCACGGTGAGTAATCCTTTATTCGTGAAATGCAAGAAAAACAGACCAGCTGCTTCTTTTGCAGATG
The DNA here is from genome assembly GCF_964263255.1 of Lissotriton vulgaris. NCBI lineage: Eukaryota > Metazoa > Chordata > Amphibia > Caudata > Salamandridae > Lissotriton > Lissotriton vulgaris. The sequence goes on along the minus strand of NC_141691.1, from coordinate 1,141,196,340 downwards.
TCTTGAGCCAAACGCGTTTCGAGCGTAACACCGCTCTTGTTCACTGGCAGCAGAGGAAAGGCAGCGTACGCACCAACAGCGCAACTTTAAATGTCCCGCCTCAGTGGGCGTCTGCGCTAGGAATGCTGGTAGTTGTGGTGCATAACAAAATATTATCCCAAGTGGGTTGCATGCCTTGCCCCGAAATGTTCAAAAAGTAAATACCCAAGTGGGCAGCATTGAAGTAGTCTGGAATTTCATTCTTCCCATACACCATCCACGAAGCGGAATAACCGCCCCCACACGTCTTTGATTCTCGTCGCTGTAGGCCCACCATGGTAGCGGTGGTGCTTCATCGCGGCGGGGCACGCTGCTTAACATAGAACAAAGAAGTTGCCTCCAAGATGAAGCCACAACCACGGTGAGTAATCCTTTATTCGTGAAATGCAAGAAAAACAGACCAGCTGCTTCTTTTGCAAATGTCTTGAGCCAAACACGTTTCGAGCGTAACACTGTTCTTGTTCACTGGCAGCAGAGGAAAGGCAGCGTACGCACCAACAGCGCAACTTTAAATGTCCCCCTCAGTGGGCGTCTGCGCTAGGAATGCTGGTAGTTGTGGTGCAAAACAAAATATTATCCAAAGTGGGTTGCATGCCTTGCCCCGAAATGTTCAAAAAGTAAATACCCAAGTGGGCAGCATTGAAGTAGTCCGGAATTTCATCCGGCCCATACACCATCCACGAAGCGGACTCACCGCCCCCACAGCGTCTTTGATTCTCGTCGCTGTAGGCCCACCATTGTAGCGGTGGAGCTTCATCATGGCGGGGCACGCCGCTTAACATAGAACAAAGAAGTTGCCTCAAAGATGAAGCCACAACCACGGTAAGTAATCCTTTATTCGTGAAATGCAGGAAAAACAGACCAGCTGCTTCTTTTGCAAATGTCTTGAGAAAAACGCGTTTCGAGCGTAACACCGCTCTTGTTCACTGGCAGCAGAGGAAAGGCAGCGTACGCACCAACAGCGCAACTTTAAATGTCCCACCTGAGAGGGCGTCTGCACTAGGAATGCTGGTAATTGTGGTGCATAACAAAATATTATCCCAAGTGGGTTGCATGCCTTGTCCTGAAATGTTCAAAAAGTAAATACCCAAGTGGGCAGCATCGAAGTAGTCCGGAATTTCATCCTGCCTATACACCATCCACGAAGCGGACTCACCGCCCCCACAGTGTCTTTGATTCTCGTCGCTGTAGGCCCGCCATGGTAGCGGGGGGCTTCATCGCGGCGGGGCACGCCGCTTAACATAGAACAAAGAAGTTGCCTCCAAGATGAAGCCACAACCACGGTGAGTAATCCTTTATTCGTGAAATGCAAGAAAAACAGACCAGCTGCTTCTTTTGCAGATGTCTTGAGCCAAACGTGTTTCGAGCGTAACACCACTCTTGTTCACTGGCAGCAGAGGAAAGGCAGCGTACGCACCAACAGCGCAACTTTAAATGTCCCGCCTCAGTGGGCGTCTGTGCTAGGAATGCTGGTAGTTGTGGTGCATAACAAAATATTATCCCAAGTGGGTTGGATGCCTTGCCCCGAAATGTTCAAAAAGTAAATACCCAAGTGGGCAGCATTGAAGTAGTCCGGAATGTCATCCTTCCCATACACCATCCACGAAGCGGACTCACCGCCCCCACACGTCTTTGATTCTCGTCGCTGTAGGCCCGCCATGGTAGCGGTGGGGCTTCATCGTGGCGGGGCACGCTGCTTAACATAGAACAAAGAAGTTGCCTCCAATATGAAGCCACAACCACAGTAAGTAATCCTTTATTCGTGAAATGCAGGATAAACAGACCAGCTGCTTCTTTTGCAAATGTCTTGAGCCAAACACGCTTCGAGCGTAACACCGTTCTTGTTCACTGGCAGCAGAGGAAAGGCAGCGTACGCACCAACAGCGCAACTTTAAATGTCCCCCTCAGTGGGCGTCTGCGCTAGGAATGCTGGTAGTTGTGGTGCATAACAAAATATTATCCAAAGTGGGTTGCATGCCTTGCCCCGAAATGTTCAAAAAGTAAATACCCAAGTGGGCAGCATTGAAGTAGTCCGGAATTTCATCCGGCCCATACACCATCCACGAAGCGGACTCACCGCCCCCACAGCATCTTTGATTCTCGTCGCTGTAGGCCCACCATTGTAGCGGTGGGGCTTCATCATGGCGGGGCACGCCGCTTCACATAGAACAAAGAAGTTGCCTCAAAGATGAAGCCACAACCACGGTAAGTAATCCTTTATTCGTGAAATGCAGGAAAAACAGACCAGCTGCTTCTTTTGCAAATGTCTTGAGCCAAACGCGTTTCGAGCTTAACACCGCTCTTGTTCACTGGCAGCAGAGGAAAGGCAGCGTACGCACCAACAGCGTAACTTTAAATGTCCCGCCTCAGTGGGCGTCTGCGCTAGGAATGCTGGTAGTTGTGGTGCATAACAAAATATTATCCCAAGTGGGTTGCATACCTTGCCCCGAAATGTTCAAAAAGTAAATACCCAAGTGGGCAGCATTGAAGTAGTCCGGAATTTCATCCTGCCCATACACCATCCACGAAGCGGACTCACCACCCCCACAGCGTCTTTGATTCTCGTCGATGTAGGCCCGCCATGGTAGCGGTGGGGCTTCATCGCGGCGGGGCACGCTGCTTAACATAGAACAAAGAAGTTGCCTCCAAGATGAAGCCACAACCACGGTAAGTAATCCTTTATTCATGAAATTTAGGAAAAACAGACGAGCTGCTTCTTTTGGAAATGTCTTGAGCCAAACGCGTTTCGAGCGTAACACCGCTCTTGTTCACTGGCAGCAGAGGAAAGGCAGCGTACGCACCAACAGCGCAACTTTAAATGTCCCGCCTCAGTGGGCGTCTGTGCTAGGAATGCTGGTAGTCGTGGTGCATAACAAAATATTATCCCAAGTGGGTTGCATGCCTTGCCCCGAAATGTTCAAAAAGTAAATACCCAAGTGGGCAGCATTGAAGTAGTCCGGAATTTCATCCTGCCCATACACCATCCACGAAGCGGACTCACCACCCCACAGCGTTTTTGATTCTCGTCGATGTAGGCCCGCCATGGTAGCGGTGGGGCTTCATCGCGGCGGGGCACGCTGCTTAACATAGAACAAAGAAGTTGCCTCCAAGATGAAGCCACAACCACGGTAAGTAATCCTTTATTCATGAAATTTAGGAAAAACAGACGAGCTGCTTCTTTTGGAAATGTCTTGAGCCAAACGCGTTTCGAGCGTAACACCGCTCTTGTTCACTGGCAGCAGAGGAAAGGCAGCGTACGCACCAACAGCGCAACTTTAAATGTCCCACCTCAGAGGGCGTCTGCACTAGGAATGCTGGTAATTGTGGTGCATAACAAAATATTATCCCAAGTGGGTTGCATGCCTTGTCCTGAAATGTTCAAAAAGTAAATACCCAAGTGGGCAGCATCGAAGTAGTCCGGCATTTCATCCTGCCTATACACCATCCACGAAGCGGACTCACCGCCCCCACAGCGTCTTTGATTCTCGTCGCTGTAGGCCCGCCATGGTAGCGGTGGGGCTTCATCGCGGCGGGGCACGCCGCTTAACATAGAACAAAGAAGTTGCCTCCAAGATGAAGCCACAACCACGGTGAGTAATCCTTTATTCGTGAAATGCAAGAAAAACAGACCAGCTGCTTCTTTTGCAGATGTCTTGAGCCAAACGCGTTTCGAGCGTAACACCGCTCTTGTTCACTGGCAGCAGAGGAAAGGCAGTGTACGCACCAACAGCGCAACTTTAAATGTCCCGCCTCAGTGGGCGTCTGCGCTAGGAATGCTGGTAGTTGTGGTGCATAACAAAATATTATCCCAAGTGGGTTGCATGCCTTGCCCCGAAATGTTCAAAAAGTAAATACCCAAGTGGGCAGCATTGAAGTAGTCCGGAATTGTATCCTTCCCATACACCATCCACGAAGCGGACTCACCGCCCCCACACGTCTTTGATTCTCGTCGCTGTAGGCCCGCCATGGTAGCGGTGGGGCTTCATCGCAGCGGGGCACGCTGCTTAACATAGAACAAAGAAGTTGCCTCCAAGATGAAGCCACAACCACAGTAAGTAATCCTTTATTCGTGAAATGCAGGATAAACAGACCAGCTGCTTCTTTTGCAAATGTCTTGAGCCAAACACGTTTCGAGCGTAACACCGTTCTTGTTCACTGGCAGCAGAGGAAAGGCAGCGTACGCACCACCAGCGCAACTTTAAATGTCCCCCTCAGTAGGCGTCTGCGCTAGGAATGCTGGTAGTTGTGGTGCATAACAAAATATTATCCAAAGTGGGTTGCATGCCTTGCCCCGAAATGTTCAAAAAGTAAATACCCAAGTGGGCAGCATTGAAGTAGTCCGGAATTTCATCCGGCCCATACACCATCCACGAAGCGGACTCACCGCCCCCACAGCGTCTTTGATTCTCGTCGCTGTAGGCCCACCATTGTAGCGGTGGGGCTTCATCATGGCGGGGCACGCCGCTTAACATAGAACAAAGAAGTTGCCTCAAAGATGAAGCCACAACCATGGTAAGTAATCCTTTATTCGTGAAATGCAGGAAAAACAGACCAGCTGCTTCTTTTGCAAATGTCTTGAGCCAAACGCGTTTCGAGCGTAACACCGCTCTTGTTCACTGGCAGCAGAGGAAAGGCAGCGTACGCACCAACAGCGCAACTTTAAATGTCCCGCCTCAGTGGGCGTCTGCGCTAGGAATGCTGGTAGTTGTGGTGCATAACAAAATATTATCCCAAGTGGGTTGCATGCCTTGCCCCGAAATGTTCAAAAAGTAAATACCCAAGTTGGCAGCATTGAAGTAGTCAGGAATTTCATCCTGCCCATACACCATCCACGAAGCGGACTCACCGACCCCACAGCATCTTTGATTCTCGTCGCTGTAGGCCCGCCATGGTAGCGGTGGGGCTTCATCGCGGCGGGTCACGCCGCTTAACATAGAACAAAGAAGTTGCCTCCAAGATGAAGCCACAACCACGGCAAGTAATCCTTTATTCGTGAAATGCAGGAAAAACAGACCAGCTGCTTTAAGTAAAGGGAGTCGATATTTTCGCATTCTATATTTTTATACTTTTGACATCTATATTTTTGTCATCAGTGAAGTCACTGACCATGTCATGAGTGATGTAATATATGAGGTCATAAGCAGTGCAAGTATGGTGGGCGCATCCTAATAGCAGTGGTGGGATCACTGCTTGTGTAGTTGGTGGTCCCAAACACTGTTATGGTGGCGGGCAGATATAGTCCGTCCGCCATCAAAATGAGCCCCTATAACTGCTGAATTTCTGTGGTTTGATGGATTGAAATCCGAGCCTAACCATGACATACATGTAACCTTTGTTTGTTTTTTTAGTAAATTACTAAGGTTTTTAAATTCTATTTCCTAACTATAACGTCCCTGTAACCTTTGGTTGTTTCAGTGTATTTCTAAAGTTTTTTTTATTTTAATTCCTAACTCTAACGTCCTTGTAACCTTTGTTTTTTTCCAAAAATTTCTAAGGTTTTTTAAAATTTTATTTCCTAACTATAATAATAATAATAATACGGAGTTTTATAAAGCACGATCAGCTACCTCATGAGGAGGTGTCCCGGCGCTGTAAGAACAATATTATGTCCGTAAAAAGCTGGAGAGGGTGACATCTAGCGTGGCTGGGCAAACAGCCAGGTTTTCAGCAAACGCTTGAAGCAGACTTCGGTTGGGGGCTGTTGGAGAGCAGGGGGCAGCGCGTTCCATAATGTCGCCACATTGGCCGAGAAAGTTTGTCCACCTAGCCGGGCTCTTTTTGCTCTAGGGACTGCAATACAAACGCAGTTGTTGGATCTGAGGGAGCGGGCTTGAGTGTACCTTGGTAGTCGGGCTTTCAGGTAGTTGGGCAATTACCGTATAGAGATCTGAAGGCCAGAGTGAGTGCTTTAAATTTTATTCTGCTTGCAACTGGTAACCAATGAAGGGAGAGGAGGTGCGGAGAGACTGAGTGCTTAAAGGGAATCCTCATTAAAAGTCTCGCAGCTGCATTTTGGACCAGTTGCAGTTGCTGTATAAGGTACTTTGGTAAGCCCATATACAAACCGCTGGCGTAATCCAGCCTAGATGTAACTGTGGCGTGGTTTACAATTTTACGGCAGCTAGCTGGTAGAAGTCGAAGAATCTTACGAAGATTCCTCAACTTACTCATGCAGCAGCCAGCAACTTGCTGGATGTGTGATACAAAGGACATCTTGTCATCCCAGCGTACCCCTAGATTTCTTGCTGAATGGCTAGGCGAGGGGGCTTGTCCCATCTCTGCCGGCCACCACAGATCGGTTGGTGGAGGGGGGCCTTTGCCGAAGAAGATCACCTCTGTCTTACTAGCATTAAGTTTTAGTTTATTGGTGTTCATCCAGCAGGCCACATCTTGTAGGCACCCCTTAAAACTCAGGAAGGATGCCTCTGACACTTCTGAATATGGGAACACCAATTGGCTGTCATCGGCGTATGAGATTGCCTTGATCCCCCAGTTGGCAATCAACGTGAAGAGTGGAGCCAGGTAAACATTAAATAAGAGTGGGCTCAGGGCCGAGCCCTGGGGGACGCCACAGCTAAGGGCTTTAGGTGTAGAGGAGACATCCCTTAGCGCCACCTTCTGAGTTCTTTGGGTCAGATATGATTGTAACCACTCCAAAGCCTGGTCCTAGATACCTATCTCCGCCAGTCGTGACAGCAGTATAGCGTGGTCGACCGTATCAAAGGCGGCCGACAGATCCAGGAGCACCAGCATTGCTGATTCTCCCGAATCCATCGACCACCTCACTGACTCGGCCACCTCAATTAGTGCTGTTTCAGTGCTAAAGCCGGGTCTAAAGCCTGATTGCGTCTCGTGTAATATTTTGTTGTGCTCGATAAATTGATTTAATTGATGCTGGATAACTTTCTCAAGCATTTTGCCTGGTGCTGCCAAGAGAGAAATCGGATGGAGATTATTGAGGTCTTTGGGGTCCCCGTTAGGTTTTTTCTTTAAGGGGAGGAGAGTGGCATGTTTTCAAATATTCTGGAACACCCCAGATGAAATGGACAGATTCCATATATGCTGAATAGTGGGGGCCACAAAGTCAGCGATGCGACTCCAAAGTTTAGGAGGGCAAGGGTCGTCCGGCGAGCCCGATTTGCATCAACTTAGTTCTAGCTTAACCATATTAAGGTCTATTAGATCAAATTGTGTCAAGATGGCACAGTCCGATATTTTACCAGCTAGGTCGGATTTTACCGTGATCTTCTCTGGCCCAAAGGACTCGTAGACTTTTTTAATTTTAGAGTAAAAAAAGTCAGAAATACTGTTGCAAAATGAGATCGACGGGAGAACCTCCCTCTCGACACACATAGGTTTGAAGAAAGACTGTACTATTTTGAAGGTTTCTTTGCTTGAGTGTTCAGCTTCATGAATAGAGTTCGCATAGAACAGTTTTTTTGCTTTTCTAATAGCTTTATGCAATTTCTTGGATGCTTCCTTGTAGCAAGTCTTCTTTAAAGGTTCAAAATTTTGCCTCCAAAGTCGCTCCAGCCTTTTGCAGTCCGATTTTTGCAATCTGAGCTCCTGAGAAAACTAAGGAGCAGATGGAGAGTCTTGTTTAGATATAGGGGCTGTAGCCGGAACAATGGATGTTACCATGTTCCCGATCCAGTCATTAAGTAGCTGGGCATCGGTGTCAACATTGGAGGTAAGGATCGGAGGGTTCTGAGCAAGAGCTGGTCCCATAATGGCGGGGACCAGCTTGCTCCATTGTCTCTTCATGAAGGAGCAGTTGCTTGATACAGGTTTGTCAGCCGTTACTTTAAGTTGAAATGGTATCAGAAAATGGTCTGACCATATCAAAGGTAGCAGTGTATCTGCCATCACATTAATGATGTTGGAAATTATTAGGTCGAGCTCTATGTGTGGGGTCCTCGTTAATGAGTCTAAGATTGGCTGAATTCAGTGTAGACCTCAGTAAATCTGCTGAGGAACAATCTACCCTGTCCATATGAATATTAAAATCCCCAACGACAAGAAACTGAGGGTAAAGGAGGGAACTTTGGATGATGATATCCATCAGAGTAGCCAGGTTGGGCTCTTTCCCCCCCGGAGGGCGGTAAATAACTAATCCCGCTAGGGATAGCTGGGATCCCACCTGAAAACAAAAGTGTAGTCCCTCTAGACCCTGAATGGACGTGGGGGCACGTTATCACCTGGACGGTTGGAGAAGCAAATTTTATACCCAGGGGGGATAGCCAGTGCAATGGCGGTCATGTTATCATCGTTGAGCCAAGTTTCTGTTAGAAACAGTACATCCCACTGGTGCCCTTCCAAAAGTAGCCAGATATCTTCTGCATGCTTTGCAAGGGATCTACAATTCAATAGTCCCGCTCTAAGGTCTTTACTGATCGGTGGCTTGGGTTTAATAGACCCTTCAGCCCTTCTACCGACTGGTGTACCTAATAGTAACCCACAGGTCCTGCAGGCATAGGGAAGAGTGGAGGACCCAAGATCGGTGCTGTGAGCGCAGGTGTCGGCCAAGGTATTTAGAGACCATAAGTTTTCCCTCGACCAGACGATTCTATCTTTATGTGCAGTCTCACCGCCGGCATGCCCGGCCCCGGTCGCGGTCTGGTCGCGGACAGCCGCAGACGGGCTTGCCTTAGGCGCGCCCGCTGCGCTCGTCCGCTGCGCTTCCGGAAAATGCACATATTAAATAGGGAATAGGTGGTGGAGAGGGGGGCGTGGCCTAAGTGTTTGTGGGCGTGGCCTCAGTGTCCCGGGGATGGCGGTGACATAGTCAACTTAGCCGCGGCAGCGTTTTCACCTGCACCGCGCTGTTTGCCCAGGGGAGAGTGTAAGTACTTAGAGTTAAAAACACAGCAAATACAATCACAAGTTTTAAAAATCGTAGCATAGCTTCTCTCCCGGCTTCCGCCTCAGGAGGTCAAATGTTCTGGGGGCGCGCTAGCCAATTAGCGTGCTTAAATACCCAGGTGGAGAGGGGGCATGGCCTGAGTGTTTGTGGGCGTGGCCTCAGTGTCCCTGTGTGTGTGTGTGTGTGTGTGTGTGTGTGTGTGTGTGTGTGAGAGTGTCTAGATAGGTCAGTGAGTGGGTGTGGGAGCAGCTGTATGGGTCTGTGACTATGTGTGTGAGTGGCTTTGTGGGTGTGAGTGGCTGTATGGGTTAGTGAGTGGGTATGTCATTGGTTGTATGGGTCTGTGAGTGGGTGTGTGAGTGTCTGAGTGGGTCTGTGAGTTGGTGCAGGAGTGAGTGTCTGAGTGGGTCTGAGAACGGGCAAAAGAGTGTCTGAGTTGGTTTGTGAGTATCTCCATGAATGTGTGAGTCAGTCTGTGAGTGAGTATGTGAGTGTCTGAATGAGTCTGTGAGTGGGTGGTGAGTCTCTGAGTGGGTCTGGGAGTGGGTGCATGAATCTCTGAGTGGGCCTGTGAGTATTGTTCCCTGTAGCATGCACACTTGAGCAACTTCAATGATCCTAGGCAAATACATGATTTCACAGAGCATCCTTTTTGTTTGTTATCACCTATGAGACCAGCTCTAATACTTGAGTTCAGAATGTGCAATCCATTAAAAAAACATATTAATGTAACAGCATATATAGGTGGCTCCATCTTTAATAAAAAAGCTAGGCTACATATGCTGCATGCATGACAACTGACTTGACTCTTTGTTCCCTTATAGCAATGTCACCAGAGTTGGAGCATGAATGTTTCCCAATTCATGTTTCAAAACTCCCAATTTTAATAAATACTTTTCAAATAGGCTGATCTGCTAATGTGAAAAGCACCAGCATGTAAAAAATCTTGAAGAGAACTTATCATAGTCTGACATGATGTTTGTTGTGTGATTTACATGTCAAATATTTTTTCTTTTTTAAATGCATCCTGTTTTTCTTTAAGGAAAAGGGGCTGCATTAAAAAAAACTGCTTTATTTAAAAGCAGTCCCAGGCATGGTGGTATGCTGAGCCCAGCATGCCACCATACCTGGGAGAGCCTGCCATTCCCAATGGGGTCGCAAATTGAGAGAGGCTCATTAAAATTCATAAGCCTCTCATTTTGCGACCCCCTTGGGAATCGCAAACAGTGTGATACAAACTGTGGTACATCCAAAACAGCACCTCGGAAATTGTGAGTTGCAAAAAGCTAGCAATTTGAAATGCGCTATTTTGCGCATTGTACATCTGGCCCCTAGTCTCTTGGAGTCACAGCCTGCCTATGTCTCAGCTCTTCCATGTTAAATTGTTGGCTTGCCCACCTCTACCCACTCAGCTCTCTGCAGTGAGCTGCAGACAGTTGTTAATTTGCGCCCCCTATCCCTTCCATGGCACAGATGGGCTGCTCCTCAGTATATTTTATAATGTCTCAAGCGTGCTGCCAGTGAAACGAGAAATCAAACTTGTCACCTGGGCTTTAAGTGGGATGAAAATGTGGGTAATTGTGAAAATGGGCATGGCAAAAAGAAAAGTAACTGCAACTGTGGTTTGTTGAAGGCATAGTGATTTTCAGAGTGTCAAAATCACCGATAGAACTGCATTTTCATTTACTTTTTCCTTGTCATTGTTTAAGGCACTTGTACCTCCTTCTCACGCTTTTGCATATAATCACAGTTTCAATGGCACCACTATTTGTGCGCTCTGCAGAGGGCTGAAAAATTGGATACTCAGTATTCAGAACACCCCTCTGGGCCACTGAAAGATGTTCTGCAAATCCCACACTTCCGTCAGCCTCAACTCCAAAGTGCTCCATCATGGCCCATCAAGAACACCTCCTCAGCATGTCAATTGCTGGCCGGAGGAGTCAGAACTGAGTTGGTCCTAGGGAATGGTGGTCCCCTGGGCCATATATGATTCCAGGAGTGGGCCTGCATGGTCTCCTTCCTTTGTGATGCACACATCAGGCCTGGAGAGGTAGTGGTCCCCTTGCCATATATGGCCCAGGAGGGGGCTGCACGGCCGCCCTCCAAGTATAAATTTTATATTTTGCACTGGGGAAGGGGCAGTCCCCAGGAGATGGTGCACCCTCCGGCATAATATTCAATGTCACTCCAGGAAGGGGGTGATCCTGGGGGCATGTCAAAGTCCTAGAAGGGGGTCCTGTTTGGCCCCCTCCATTGTTAGTAAAAAGCCCTAGGGAGGTGGTGGCCCCTGAAGCTCATAGGAGCAGGAAGAGGCGGGTCCGCGCAGACAATCTGCAATGAAAAATAAAGCCCCCGGGAAGGCTACTCTGCCCCCTTTTCTTTCTTTTAAACATTTTTTCTGGGAATCCTCTGAAGCTGAGTCCCAAGATGGCAGCCAAAACTTCCTGGATGAAGTATTGGCAGCTAATCAGATCTCAACACGAGATCAGTAGGGTTGGTGGAGGCTTCTCGTCCCTAGATATTCAAACTTGGATTTCTTATAATAATTCTATAAGTACTCAATGGATTTACACAAAATAACAAAAATCACTCTTTCTGAACAAAGTACTAGCTTGCTGCCAAATTTGGTACAATTCTGTCCAGCAGTTCGGGCTGTGTCTAAAATATCTATAGGAATTAACATGGGAAACAGACTTCTTTTGACACCCCCTTTAACTCAACCCATGCTTGGCGGACCACTCCGAAACTTTCCATGCACAACTATAATCACTGGCATACTTTTTGGTAGAATTTCATGAAGATTCGTCAAACGGTACAAAAGATATAGGCAAGTCAAAAGACTCTAATCTGATGAAAACATGATCCTAACTATAACAACCTACTGGCGACTGCCAGTAGGTGACCTATACAATATATATATATATATATTTTTTTTTTTTCCCACTGAAAAAGCAATGGTTAAAGGGATGTTATAGTTAGATGAATATGTCAGTTTAAGATTAGCATTTTAAAGTAATAACACCACAGAAATTCACCAGTTATAGTTAACTCAAGAAAAATAACTATTGTCATTAATGATGTCACTTGAGTTGTCATCATTGATGTTATCAATTATGTCATAAAATATGTCATGAGTATTGTAATAGGTGAGATCATAAGCAATGCATGGTGAGGGCTCAAGTAATAGTTTCTTGATTTAAGTATAACTGGTGAATTTCAGTGTTTTTTAGTTTTAAATGTTATATTTAAAATGAGATTTTAACCTAACTAGAACATCACTTTATCGTAAGGATTTTGCATGTAAAGTAAAAAATGTTTACTATAAGCATCTATGACATCCTACTGCCAGGTCCTGTACCCAGTCTCCCTAAAGCTGCTCATCTTCCTGCCTGCAGCCAGGACCTGCACTCATTTCCGACGATGACCAACCCCCCCAAATCAAACAGATACCAGCCCCACTCTTTTTTTCATTTTTTTTTATCCCACAGGACTGCCTTGGGAGCAAGGGGGGCATGCTAACACCTACTGGACTCCAACAGCATTGCAACACACTACAAAGAACTTTTTATAATTTGACCCCAGGCCAGACCAAATAATTTTCAGGACACAGGGACTGATTTCCCAGGTCCTGTAATGGTGGGTGCAAATGTTCTCTTCAGTTGGCCCCCAGCTAATCAGAACAAAAGCACCAGCAGGACTGGTGGAAGAGAGGTGTCCAAGGGGATAAAAGCCTGTTTGGCAAATCAGATCACTCTATTATTTTAAGTTGCGTGCCTGTAGAACTCATGTGAGCTCAGGGAAAGCCTCTAATCAAAAGACACACAAATGATGGACAGAATGACAGAATGTGGACCAAAAAAAACATTCGCCCCAGTCAAGAGATCTGGGTTAAATCCAATTATAGGCAATTCAGTCTAACCCTGCTCCTCATGAGACAGTCCAGCCCAAACTGCCAAGCAAGGTCCTCCCTGGATCAGAAACAAGCATCCTGGGACTGGTTTCGGGGTATCACCCCTCATCAGACAGGATATGTTGAATACTGTGGCACAGTGAACCCGGAACCCATGTCTGGGCATACCTGGCGCACTTAGGGCGAGAGAGCAAAGGACACACAAATGATGGATGGACTGCATTCACCTCCAGTCAAGGGATCTGGGTTAAATCAATCATTCTCTGGCTAACCACACCATACCAAAACCATCAGCAGAAACTATGGTGTCTCAATCTGCTGCAATACTTTTTGCTTACTTTTGGTCAATGGATGAAGACCGCAGTGTCTAGGTTGCAAGCCACTGAGCTTGCGGCGTTTGTTTACACCTTTACCGTATGACTGACATCCTCATAATTGAGTGCAAGAACTTAAAAGAGCAGGAGCTTTGGGCCCGGTTAACAATTTCAGTCTTTATTTTATTTATGTCTAGTTACTTAAAACAGTGCATATTTTAGATACAAACATTAAAACACCAAGTAGAAAGTGACAGTGCATAACTGCATACATTTTAATGTGTGTACCTAAACAAAAAAAAGCATGCCCCTTAATATGTGTGCTCACGTTTAATCCTAAAAAACATCATTCAACATTATTGAAAGGTGCTTTCTCAACTCGAGCTTTCACAACAATTTTTGTCTTTCAAGACAAGTAAAAACTTAAAGAACTGGTTGGTAAATGCTAACCGTTCAGAGAAGAGAACAAAAGAATCTTTCATAAATTTTGGGGTTACCAACTTCTTACAGGCAGTGACAGCTAATCCGCTATGGCGGAAGAGTGTCGCCCCCACATGCCCGCCTCAAAACTTGTAAAATAAAACAATAATAAAATGGGTTTATTATTGTTTTATTTTTCTGAGTCTTGGGAGCGGAGCCATTGCCGTCTCAGGACAGACAAACCGATATGCGCCCTGAGCTGTCTCCAACCCACCTGCATTGCTGGGTTGGAGACAGCAAGCACAGTCTCCCATTCTCCCTTGGAGCGCAAATTTACGGTGCTCAGGCCAATCCTGACGAGGAGTGTTGGGCTTCAGGTAAGTTCTATTTCCCCCTATTTTTTTATAAATGTTTTATTTGTTTTCTTTCCTTCCACCTCACCATTGTCTGTCGTCAACCCCACCCCCACCTCCACTACTCCACCACACCGCCCTAAGACCAGCCGCTACTGATTACAGGTTACTTTAGATGTCAGCAATGTATGGCTTCTAGGTTCACTACTGACTCAAAAAGATTGATGATGAGTGGCATTTGTGGTTGTCAAACTGTATTCTCTAACTGCAACACTAAGAATGTTGTTTATTGCATTGCTTGCCCATGTGAAAATATAAATTTAGACCAGACAACACAGCCTATGAAATCCCGCATTATGCAATACCTCTCAAGAATTAAATGCCAAAGTGTAGGGACACACCGCATGCAACATTACATGACCATGAACCACACAGAAAATGATTTACAATGGACTGTGATCTTTGTAGCACAATGAGGCAAGAGGGGCAAATCCATTTCAAGCATCCTTAACAGACAGGAGGTGAGATTGATTGAGAATTTCATACTGCATCTACAGGACTAAATGACTCAGATGAAACGTGGGCATTAATTGCATAAAGTCGCTGGTGCTCTTTTTTGTAAAGGAGTCTATCAGACACCATATATACATAGGTGAGGTGATACCAGGCCTTTGTACAATGTTTTTTTCTTTTGATTCTTTCTTTTATAAGATAGCCGTAACATTTGAGAGGTAGGTCTTGGTACCCAGTATTTCTAATCTCTGGTTCATATATAATTAGAGCTGATTAACGTTATGTTATGATAAACATTTAGGGGAAGTATATATTTCCCCAGTTTTTGACCTTAAGAGGATATTAGCTTGAGAATAGATATTAGTCGGTAAGCCATGTGATAGATAGATAGATAGATAGATAGATAGATAGATAGATAGATAGATAGATAGATAGATAGATAGATAGATAGATAGATAGATAGATAGATAGATAGATAGATAGATAGATAGATAGATAGATTTATTTTCACAATTAATTAAAATCATTGCAATTCATACAAAAATAGAAAATTAAAATTATTGCAATTCATACAAAACTAGAAGATAAAAAGAAACTTTCAGTGCTCAATTTAAAAGAGAAAAAAAATGCAAGTTCATGTCTAACTCAGTTAAGTATCATGGGGGGTACCTGCCGGTAGCATTAGATTAATCTTAGTCATGAATTTCACAAAGCGGGAGGCCATTTGTGCTGAATCCCCCTTTCATGGTAAGCCATGTGAATGACTGTACATAAATTTGATTCACTATATGATAGCCACCGGGCAAAGGGGCATATTTACAATGGGATAGCGCCACCAGAACATCACTCTTAGAGATGTTCTGGTGGCGCTATGCCCTTCTCCATGTCTACAAAGCAACTTTTTATGGCTTATCGCTGCCTTTTAAATACGCCCCCTTTACACGCATCACTTAGGGGCCGATTCTGATCTAGGTCGGAAAGCCCACTGACCGAGCCGGATCTGGAGTGTTTTCCGACCGAGCCGGACTCCTGCAGTCCGACCGAACGAGTACGATGCGGCCGCATGCTGCCAGACTCGGTTCGGTCAGACTCCCATAGAAGTCAATGGTAACTGGTCGTACGCTCGTACATGGGCTCCCATTGACTGAATGGGTACGTCTCCCTACAATGGGTATGCGTCTTTGCCATCCGCACCGTACATGCCTGTGTTGGTGAGACCCTTGAGTCTCCCCCTGTGTCCGAGTTGTAAGGCTGCGGGTGAAGGGGGGTCCGACGTGGACCCCCAAAGGCAGCTTCCCGGACGTTTTACGAGCCGGAAACTTCGACTCAATCCGGCTGTCGGACGCGTGCATCATACTGGCTCGGTTGGAATTCACCTCCATTGCACGGCACGGTTTGCTTACGGACGTTACGTACGGAGCAGTTCACACCCAAAAACGATTTGGTCGGCGATTTTGCGTTTCTCGCATCGTACTTGCTCACTTGTACAGCTGTATGAGTCGGGCAGAGAACACGCATACGGCTCCTACTTTTTACGGCCGTATCGCGTTCGGAGAACTTCCGAATGAGATCAGAATCGGCCCCTTAGTGTGAAAGGGTTGTGCAATGGATGTTGCTGTGGGCGTTCCCTCACAACACCCATTGCTTTTTGACGCTGCCCCACAGTTACAAAGAGGTGTAAATCTGAGGCAGGGCCAAAAACTAGCACCGTGCAAGACCAGGCATTAGAATGGTGAAACACAGAGAAATACTTTTATTTCTCCTCGATTTTGCTTTTCTGTGTGTGCTGCATCCTGCAGCACACATAGTAAGAGAAAAACACTATTAATGATTGTTTATGTGCAGGAAGGTGTCCATTCCTGCACATGAACAATCCCTGCAACGCAAGACACCCTTACTCTATGGTGCAAGGGTGCCTGCATTGGAGCTAGGCAGCTAATTTGAGCACCATCGCTGGGAAAAAGACAGGGGTGCGCCGTATTGTTGTAAATACTGTGCATCCCTGTGTTTTTGAAATATGAAAGCACAACACTGTCAAATTTGGTGCAGCTCTGCGCTCCGACATTTCCTGGTACATATGCCCGAAAGTATCCTAGGACACACCGCTCTCTTTCCCTTTATCTGTCCGATTGGAGGCGTCAGCGGATGTCCTGGTTTTTTCCATCTATGGGGCATAGGTGACAATTACAGATTGGTTCCAGTTAATTCGGGTGATGCAGACTACTCACATTTGCGATCTTGTTGGAAGCTCTGATAAATTCGAGGCTCACTCGTATCCACCACAGCAGGGCTCTTCAACACAGTTCGGTGAGTGTTAACGCTGGCTTTCATGGCTAGGATTTGAATGTACCAACCAGGGTGACTTCGAACACTTAAAGAGTGTTTGGGATTTTGTTTTGTAGAGGGCGCGTCAAAAGTTACTTTGCTGGTGACTACTTTTTGATTTGAAACCATGGTAAGCCTCAGTTGTTTTCATTTGTAAACAGGGCACCAAGAATTTATTGGCATGTAATCACTTGTATGGCACATTTTTTTCTGCATCAGATACATAACTCTATGGCATTCTGTTTGATTGATAAGACAATGTTCCTGATTTTACAAGAAGTGGTCTTGTGCAAGATTCTCTAAAGTTGCAAACATTTAGTATGTGGGCAGTCACTAATTCAGAGATCTCACATATTTATAGCAATGATCATCTTGGTGCATGCTGGGCCCGATACACAAATGTAAACTTAGATAAAAGCCTAAATGTATGACTTTCGGTATATACAAAGCGCATTTACGAATCGCAAAGTTAGACTTTTGTCTCAGTTAAATTTAAGTTTTGGTCTTAAGTTTAACTGAGACCAAAATTCCTGGTCTCAGTTAAACTAAAGAACAAAACGTAAGTTTAACTGAGACAAAAATCTAATTTTCTAACTCTGAAATGCCCTTTGTGAATATCAAAAGTCATAAAGTTAGACTTTCATCTCAGTTTACCTTTGTGAATCGGGCCCATTGTGCTTATTTTGGTTCTTCACACTGACTTTACACCCCTGTGCATTCTTAAATAGTGGGCAGGTGGAATTATATGATATATATTAACTGCTGCCGGCATGGACTCTCATGCCTATATCGGGGTGGATTGTCCCTACAGCCTCCAATAGTTTGGAAATGTCTGGATTAGATATTTAGTGAACCCACATTGCATCCTTGATTATATGTATAGCAACATATATTTAACCAAGTTGCTATATAGGATGTGTCTGATTTAATGCCTTACTATAACTTACCGCCTTGAATTCGGGACACACGAGTAAACAAGCACTATCATTTCTGACCTAATCTTTCACTTCTTACCCTGAAGTTGTCTAGTGGTCAGGACGAAACGCATTGGCTGTTATCTGTTGGATTTACCTTTTATACACGAACTTTGAAAAAATATAAGAAATAAAAGGTAAAAGAAGATTTGCATGCATTTTCAAATCACATTGGACTTTCTGGTTATCTGTTATGAACATGATAAAATTGTTGTGTGGTGCACATTTTGCATTATTTTAGTCTGGATAGTAGTCTTGTTGGGCTGCACCTTGGCAGCAGGTGCTAAAATTGAGTGCGCATTTCATATAAACTCTATCCTCTGATAATTAGGGGATAACAGGTTTGTGGTAGGGGTTCAGCTATCATGCCTATTTTTGTATATATTTACAATGCTTTCTATTCACAATGACTATGATTAGGTGTATTATGCGCCTTATTGAAATGTTTGACAATCTTCTGTGTCATGTGTTTATGTAGACAACACAGTCATGTTTCGTTCAAATATTGTCAAAAGATTAAGAGATTTTTTCCTATTAAGCGATTTAAAAGGAATGTGTTATAAAATAATTTGGCTGTTTATATATTTTGATTTCTAGAATGAAGTTTCTTGCCGTTCGTTGGTTCTGAAGAGGTCTGAAAATGTAAAAGTCGAAAAGCGTCAACCTATCTTGTGTAATGGAGGAGTTGCTATAAGATGAACTATGATAGAGAAATCTAGTGGAAGGGCCTGATCCATTTAGTGGACTTTTTTATCAGTCTGACTTTCCCCTTGCTACCTCTACGCGGATCATGGACTCAAAATATATTTTATGCACCACCTATTGAGCATATAAAAGGGATGTTTGGAAAGACAAGGAATAGTTAAGAATGCAAGATTGTACAAACATCATTGGTTGTGTCTTTGTTGTTGTGCATTAATGTGCATGTGTTTCTTCTTTTCAAAATGTATTTTAATGTGTTCTTTTTACATGGTATGTATTGTCTTTTTTTGGTATTAAATAGTAGTCATCAATATGTACACACAAGGGATTGAACGGAGAGGTGTTGGGTTCTATAAACGTATAGTTGAATATCTTAAGACGCTACATTTGAAGTAACTTAATTGAATTAAGTTTGTTTTGTGGGTAAGTACTTTGTAAATTTGTTCTCACTGTTGAAGGGAAAGAGATACAAAGTCCATCAAAGAATAATAATATAAAGAGGTATATTTATTGTAAGCTACAGGTATCAGCTGGTGTCCCTCTCCAGGCTAGCAGGCAACTGCCACACCAAGCAAAGAGAAAGAACACGAGAGTAAGGAAGGATCCAAAAGCAATGTACAGGTTAAAGGAACAGTGTCAAGAAAGTAATACAGCATAAAAACAAGATACAACATATCCTCTTCCCTTCAGTTGTTGTAAAAAGAGAATGAACAAAAGAAACCCAAACAAAAGAAAACTACGGATCATCACAATAAGAATCTTGCAAGTAAGAAGGAGGCTTCCTGACCCTACTTGTTGAACTACGCCCCTCTTCTGAATAAACATCAACCACATCCTTTCCCCTCACAACCGCATCACCCACATCCACATTGACATGTCTTTTGTAAAGAGCCACTCTCCTAAGATTCCAATGTTCACCATTGTCCAAAATTACATATCTATGATGTACAGATTTAACCTTGAATGGCCCCCTAAACTTTGTCAAACCACCCGTAATCCGCCCAGTTTTCACTTTGACCAAATCATTCACCCTGATTTTCTGTGAGTCATTATGTACCACCTCCACAGCCCTCTTCTCACCACTGGGATTGCCCAAACCCATACACTCTTTCATCCAAGCCGGAATTAACTTTGTGCCAGCAGCACGACCCTCAACAACACGTCAGAACGTAACGGAATGAGTCACAAGGAGCTGCAGCTTCCACCTAATATCGCTGGACCAGACTTGGCAACGTACACCTTACCTCTCACTGTTCTGAAACAGTAAGGGACCTTGATGCAAACGCCACCGTCTTCCAACCTGAAGAGTGAACCTGAGCAAGCACAGCTCCCAAGCCAACACCGCTTGCATCAACGGTCAGCAACAGCGTAGTGATGCCACCATTGTTTTTACATCAAAGTGGTGATCCTCCTATAGAATGGGAGGAATGGATTGAAGTATTCGAGAATTATATTGAGGCGATTGATGGCAAAGACTTCAGTGCTACAAGGAAAAGAGCGCTATTATTGAGCACCTTGGGGAAAAAGGGCCAACATGCTTTTAAATTTTTGTCTCCAGGTACTAATGCCGAAGGAAGAGTTATAACCAATGTGTATTTGGAGGCAAAAGCTCGTTGAAAGAAAAGATATTCAAAAGAAGTCAACATTGTCATGGCTAGACACAAGTTTTACACGCAACCTCAGCGCCAAGGGGGGAGTGTGGATCAATTTGTTACTCGCCTATGTGAGTTATCGT
The DNA here is from genome assembly GCF_964263255.1 of Lissotriton vulgaris. Lineage (NCBI taxonomy): Eukaryota > Metazoa > Chordata > Amphibia > Caudata > Salamandridae > Lissotriton > Lissotriton vulgaris. Next base: position 1,141,176,192 of record NC_141691.1, on the reverse strand, counting down.
TGAAATGCAACTTTGGCAACATCAGAGACGAAATGATTAGGGACCAACTCATTGTCCAGTTTGGGAACAAGAAGATGCAAGAGAAGCTGTGGGCGGCGAAGAACCCTTCTTTGCAGAATGCAATTGACATTGCAAAAGTAGTAGAAGAATCTGGTGCATGCATGAAGGAGATGGAACGCAAGGATAGTATAAAGGAGAATGTGTCGTGTGTTGACGTTGTTGAAGAAGTGGGAGCTGTGGGAGGTAAAAAAATCCTATGAGAGGAGTGAGAAAAATGTTGTAGGGAAAGAGATACAAAGTCCATCATAGAATAATAATATAAAGAGGTATATTTATTGTAAGCTACAGGTATCAGCTGGTGTCCCTCACCAGGCTAGCAGGCAACTGCCACTTGCATATCCATTTTATCAGAGTAGTATGACAGAGCTTTGACTGCTACCTGCAGTATTCATCAGCACTATACCGGTACCTTGAGGTGGTAAACTACTTGAGTTGTGAGCCCTTTTGAGGTTTAAGGTCTTATTAGAGCTTGCTTATTCAGTAGATAATTTATTTAGGCTAATAGAATTTGCTGATGCAGAAACATCCATAAGCTTTTCAGTTTTCTCAGAACTAAATGTCACTTTACACCCAACCAGAGAGATCTCTGTGGTGAACTGAGAAAGCTCTGGAAATCCATTAGATGGTGTACCAGAGCTTTCTAAAATGTGAAGGATGTTTCATAATAGGGGACTTGGTAACTTGAAATGGTAAGCCATGTCAGTGTCCTGCTGCACTGAAGCTTCTTCCTTGGGTGCTGTGATGGAAACTGCAGCAACAGCCCTGGTTGACGATATATATATATCTGCCTGCCAAAGGCAGCACCTCCAGCATGCCCCCATCACGCCACTGGATTTTGGGGTACAAAACAGGATCTACAGCAAGTACGCTGTGCGGACTCACTCAGCGGGGCGCCGCTGGCGCACTGAAGGCAGACCATAGGCAGGCCCATTTGCACCCGTCCATGCTTGGACCACGCTCAGCGCCAGCCTGCCTGACGGTTTTACCCCCATCAGGTGGTTCATCGTAGATGCTGTAGGGAGGAATAATTTGATTTGATGCCTTCAGGTAAGATCTGTTCAGGCCCCACGCAGTTGCCATCAGATAAAATATCTGAGAGTGTCTGCCCAGTGTGCGAGCTCTCATTAACCAGCTTCAAGATTGGCTCAGTTGGGGCAGCCAAAAATAAAAGTACAAGGCTGGCTCCAAAATGAATATTTAAGTGTACGCTTATCAATGGTCGCTCCTTAGTCAAGAGTGCTTTAGACATGGCCGACTTTCTTGACACCCAATCACTTCATATAGCTTTCATCACAGAGACCTGGGCAGATGTCTCATCAGGCCCAGACCTCAACACAGCGACCCCCTCCTGGATTTTCTTTATTTAGGTTAGAGCAGATAGGTAAAAGGGGTGGAGGGCCATCTCAAAGTCTCATGTGCTCATCTACCATTTACAACATATTATGAAGCACTTGCTTACAAAATGGCCTTTTCTATCCACTGCTCCTTTAACGGAGCCCTCATCTACAGACCACCAGGTCTCAGAATTTTTTTTTTTTAAATGTTATGTTATGGGACATTAAAGCGAACTCCCCGATTTTACTATCCTAGGAGATTTTAATTTCCATCTGGAGAATTTAGCTGATATCGATACGAACAAGCTTTTAGTTTCCCTATCTCTCCTGGGACTTACCGAACGAGTGAAGAATCCCACACATTTGGGGTGTCATACAGTTGATGGGTTCTTCTCAGAAAATCCCTACATCCAAGTTTCCACTGCAGTGCTACTCACTTGGTCTGACCACAGGGCAGTGATGTTCCAAGTAAACCTGGCAAGTCACTCCCTTAAAGAGACCCCCAAGTTTGAACTGGCTTAGATGCTGAAACAGAGGCATACCACCAATAGTTTGACTCTAGCGTTCAGGTACTTGCCCCCCAAAAATATCTCAATAATAAAAGACTATCCGCATCTGAACCACAGTTTGATGAGAGACTGAGAACTTAAAAACAATTATGCAGAAGACTTGAAAGAAAATGCCGCTCTAATTACAGTATGTAAAATAAAATGTCCTACAAGACGACAATTCAGGCATACAAAGATGCTGCCTAAAGCCAAGTCTAGCTATTTATTCAGTAAACTCAAATCCGCCCTAAATATTCCCAAAGAGCTTTTTGTCACAGTGGCAAAACTCAGCAAACTTCCAGAAGCAATAAACATTATGGTTGACTAACCTTTCTGCGACAGACTAGCCACTCTCGTTCAAAACAACGTAGAAGACATGTTAAATACATTTGTAAAGAATCAGGTTTTTTGTGCTTAATTCCAGCTTATAGCACCTGCAGGGGATGTGGCTGGAAACACTGGGACTATTACAGATATCAGGCCTGAAACTAATTCAGAAACCACAGCCCAGGTGTTCTTGCCAACGCGGACTGGTTTATTTCTATCCTTTACCCCCTCTCAGTGGAGCTGCTCTTTACACTGTTCAGCCAAATCAAATCTGGGTCCTGCTCGACCAGTGTCCCCCTAGAATTCTCCAGTTGGCTCCTGACATTGTTCCTGAACATCTCACGGTCATTTTCAAAAGAATGTTCTCCTTGGGCTATTTCCTCAAAAACTGGACTATAGCCTCAATTTTCCCTCTCTTAAAAATGCCCTATGTATATTGTAGTAATCCTAACAATTATAGACCCATATCTCACTTTTGTTTTCCAGCAAAAATTATTGAGAAAGCCATGAACGCGGAGCTATCACACTTTATTCAGAAGCATGAGTTGCTGGACCCCTTCCACTTTAGCTTTAGAAGTCAACATAGCACAGTGTTAGCATTTCTTTAACTGCTACAGAACCCATTAGAAAAACTCTAGATGCTGGAGGAAATGCTGATTTGATTTTATTAGATCTCTCAGCAGCGTCTGACACGATAAATCATGGCCTTCTTATCAATGGCCTCTTTGCACTAGCCATCAAGGATAAGGCTCTCAAGCTCCTTCAGTCTTTTCTCTCTAATAGGTAACAATTTGTAGAACTAAGGGCCATATGTATCATTGAAATTCGCATTCGCAAAGGCCTAAATTCGCAGAATTTCGGCCTTTGCGAATGGGAATTCGCAAAATGATATGTATGAAGGAAAATCCAATGTAGAATAAGGAATCGCAAAATTTGCGATTCCTTATTTTGCGATTGCATTTAAGGAATAGCAAATTTTGCGATTCCTTAAATGCAATGTAAGAAGGCAACAAAATGTTCTAAATGGCCTTAAGGAATCGCAAATTACCACCAACTTCTAGTTGGTGGTAAGTTGCGAATTCCTTGAAAAATGCACATTTTTGCATTTTTCAAAGTGCCATGTGACGCATATACATGCCCTTAGGGCATGTATGTGCACCACATGTGCACCTATGCTTATTTCCGGGGGTGCGAAAGGGTGTCAAGAAATCGCTAAAAAAATGTGTTTTTCTTCATACATACCATTTTGCGATTCTGAAATAGCAATTTCTTAAAAATCGCTATTACAGAATCGCAAATTGGTTCCTTGATACATATGACCCTAAATGAGCACAGATCTTCCTCTTTCTCATTTCCATGTGGGGTCCCTCAAGGGTCACCCATGAGTCCTACACTCTTTAATCTTTACGTCACCCCTTGGCTAATCTGATTAAAGCCTGCAGTTTTACAGTAGTTTTGTAAGCTGACAACACCTAAATTCTGGTGTCGGTGACAGAGAATCCCAGCAGGACAGTCTCTTGTTTTCATGACTGTATGGAACAGATAGGTAGGTGGATGACAAATGATTGTTTGAAACTGAACTCAGACAAAACTGAGGTCTTGTTATTTGGTAGACAAACATCTTTCTGGTCCCCCAATGGTTGCCTCAGGAACTTGGGGCACTTCGGATCCCCGACGCCAAAGTAAAAAATCTGCGAATCCAATTTGATAACAAGCTTTCCTTCGAAGGACATGTACATTCCATTACCTCCACCAGCTTCCTGATGCTTAAAACTCTCAGAAAAATCTTTTATTTCATCCCTTTGAACCTGCTTAAATCTGTGATCACTGCACTCATCTTCTAGAAATTTGACTACTGTAGTGAGCTACTGGTCAATGTGCGGGTCTACGGCTAAATAGATCTGCGGACCCCACCCCACTCAGCGTCTTTAGACCCTCACGGGTGAGTAGCGTGCTTACAATTCCCTGATCGATTGATTGATTGAATCTGCAAAAAATATCTCTACATAAACTGCAGATGATTCAAAATGTGGGAGCAAGGCTACTTCTGGGGATTCCAAATTACCAATCGGTCTTTCATATCCTCCCTGCACTCCACTGGCTCCCGGTCAAAAACAGGTAAAGTTCAAATCTTTATATATTGCCTTTAAAGAACTGCACCATGCACTGCACCATGACTACCCTAAATCTCTAAGGCAATTCTTTCAGTGGTATGTGCCCATAAGATCTTCAAGGTCTGCATCCTCAACCAAACTTGTTATTCCCTAGGTTAAGAACGCAACCTGGTATACAATAGAAGGGGGTTCCCCAGGACAATACGGGATGTAGGCAGGAAGGGAGGGGATCAAAAAAGTACAATTAGAAAAGAACACCCTGCCAAGGTAGGTAATAAGAGGTCCTCTACAGGATCCAAATCTGATAATAAGGGAGCAGTATTAACTATATATCAGTGCCCAAGACAACAAATAGATAGCATTCAATTCATATTTTTATAGAAAATATATACTTCTATTAGTTTTTATGCAATCAGTCATTTCTAAAAAGCATTCAAAGCTAGCAGATTCAGGAATTAATAAAAACAATCAATAAAGTTCATCATTTCATATAGGGAAAGCAATTCTCCAAAAAGTTAGGTGTTCCACTCACTCCGGGGTATTTCAGGGGGCTCAACAGACATTCACACCTTCTGGGGGTCATTCACACTCATACACATTCAACCACTTCACATGGGTAGATCTCGCGTGACCTGCAACAAAAAGCTGGACTTATGGGGTGCAACTATGAGAGGGCAAACGCGCGTTTCGGTGTAAGGCACCTTCGTCAGGGCTGGCAGAGATGTTAGGGGAGGGGAACACACAAGCTGAAATTAAAACATATTTTTTTAATATTAGGTAACTCGCAAAGTTTCATACATGTTTATTTACCATGATAGTTCACGTGCTTATTCTATACAACCAGTCCAATTACCCCTAATTGGACTGGTTGTATAGAATAAGCACGTGAACTATCATGGTAAATAAACATGTATGAAACTTTGTGAGTTACCTAATATTAAAAAAATATGTTTTAATTTCAGCTTGTGTGTTCCCCTCCCCTAACATCTCTGCCAGCCCTGACGAAGGTGCCTTACACCGAAACGCGCGTTTGCCCTCTCATAGTTGCACCCCATAAGTCCAGCTTTTTGTTGCAGGTCACGCGAGATCTACCCATGTGAAGTGGTTGAATGTGTATGAGTGTGAATGACCCCCAGAAGGTGTGAATGTCTGTTGAGCCCCCTGAAATACCGCGGAGTGGAGTGTCCACGAAAAGTATCCATTAGACTATGAAAACTGTATAAATGCGAAGTATGGATCTGAACTGAATGAATGAATGTTTGAATCAGAGAATGAATGAATGAGTATATATTGAGAAATGAGTTTTTTGTCTTCACCCAGGCCACTTCTTGGATTTGGCCCTTAGTCTCCGATCCTGGGGGACTCTATCTTGGAAGCTAGTAGCTATTAACTGGTATCTAAGCCAAGATAAACTAAAAATCCCTTCTAAATGTACCACTATAGTTGATAATATATGATTAGAATGTGTGTTCCCCTCCCCTACCATCTCTGCCAGCCCTGACGAAGGTGCCTTACACCGAAACGCGCGTTGGCGCTACCATCAAGAATGGCAATATTATTCAATCTAAATTTGCCCTCTCATAGTTGCACCCCCGTCAATGCAACCATAAGTCCAGCTTTTTGTTGCAGGTCACGCGAGATCTACCCATGTGAAGTGGTTGAATGTGTATGAGTGTGAATGACCCCCAGAAGGTGTGAGTGTCTGTTGAGTCCCCTGAAATACCCCGGAGTGAGTGCAACACCTAAGTTTTTGGAGAATTGCTTTCCCTATATGAAATGATGAACTTTATTGATTGTTTTTATTAATTCCTGAATCTGCTAGCTTTGAATGTTTTTTAGAAATGACTGATTGCATAAAAACTAATAAAATATATATTTTCTATAAAAATATGAATTGAATGCTATCTATTTGTTGTCTTGGGCACTGATATATAGTTAATACTGCTCCCTTATTATCAGATTTGGATCCTGTAGAGGACCTCTTATTACCTTAAACAATGGTAACAGCTATTAAGAGCGCACAGCAAAAGTCAAGGTATAAGTGATTCAACAGAAATATGTACGTGGTGCTCAGGAAGAGATGGGGGGCTGGTTACCACAGCCTCCAAGGCAAACCAATGGTCCAAACAGTTTATGCGTTCCTCCGAGCACTCATTAAATATCATAAAAAGTCTTTATGTCGTTTTCACTGTTCCGTTTATTGTCCAATCTTCATTCAAATACGATGCAGGTATTTGTCAAATTATTTTAACAAAAGAAGGAACATTTTACACCAAATTCGTGCTCTTAACAACCTGTGACCTATTAAACATTCTTATTTCAAAGAATAACGCACTCTTATTATATATGAGTCGCGAGAATATGGCTGTGGCCACCGATAACCCCAATAAGTGCCAGGTTCACGCAACTTGTGATTATATAGATCACTAACTCACCAATTCTACGATAGATATCTCCGAGTGTTGTAATCATCCAGTAGTTATATTGTCATGTATTCAAAAACAACGTCCCTCACTATCCTGTGGCGGGCGTCGTCAATTCCTACAAGTAAATCAGTAGAGCTGTCAACTACTTATTTTCTGCTTGACAGCATAAATGATACCATGCACTAGTTCGGTGCAGTTAAGTGTAATTGAATAACCGGTAATTAAACTCACCAAATGTGAAGCATATGTCTCCGTACAAATTGTCGAACGCGATTCAGTGTTTATATTACAATTTAATCCTCTGCTTAAAGTAGCATGACATCCAAGTGCGGGCAAAGATCGTATATACTCCTAGAATGAAGCAACATCGCTGTCAGCAATATTAGTTAAGAGATGACAGCATACAGTCCAATAACGGACATAGTTCAATATGCGCTTCTAGGTTTTAGCAAGACCACTAATAATAATATCCCATGAAACCACAACAGCCAGTAAGTAACTAAAGTATACAGGTCTCACCTTACACGTCGTATAATGGCGTAATGCCCTTTTGGTAATATTCTAAATTATATCTCTCAGTCGATAGTGTCCTCCACACAAGTCCGTGTCTAGAACAAAGAGGTACACTCATAAGTTATATGACTTTATAGTAGTAATCTACAACCATTTGTCTTATCCCTGCACTCACCGTTCAATGTGTCCGTGGTCGTGTAACTTTAGCGTTCAGCACGGGCGCCATCTTGGAGTGTCTTTTTATAGCTGTTCGCAAACCCCGTAGATATACTATAAAGTTTGTGGTCAAACTGAACTCCATCTTTGAATGGGTCTATTTGAAGGCTGTTGACTCGTATTCATATTATTATCTTTATTTAAACCGATTTTAGTGTGAATATCAATGGGATATTGTCGCTTTGTGTTTATACGACCTATCAGGCATACTTAAACTACAATTGTAATTTGTAAATAGACCTTCGTTATCGCTAATAAAAGACTGTTGTAAATATTCAACAGTAAACAGTGGAGACATTAAGTTTATATTGTCTGTAGATAACAGAGGACAAATTGAATTCAAGTTCTCCGCAACATATCACTATCTCCCGAAATAGTTAAGCCCTCATTTATTTATGTCGGACATTAGTCACAATAACGAAATCTCTGTTACAGGTACCTAGTTACAATATTGATCTTGTATTAATCATATGATTTCGTCTGACTTGTGAACCTGGAGACTAGAGGAGTCCTCAGGTTGGCCACAGCCCATTTCCTAATGCCATATTGTCATTTTCGTCATATTGTCGTCTTACTGCATAAAAGCAATCCAGAGAGGTAATGGGTCAATATTAGTTGATACTTCATTATCACTTCAACTCTTCCATCAATATATGAAATAATAGATATATACTGACTTGGTACATCAATACAATTTCCTTCTGTAGAGTTTCCTGTTTTGGGATGAAAAAACATTGACACCAAACCTTATTATTGTTTCAATTTCCTAAATAGAATTCATACTCATGGTCAACATTGAGGCCACATTCCACCGCTTTCAATCTGATCAACCAAAGTACTTCACATTTCCTCAATGTTAGCAGTCTGTTACCTCCACGGGGATCAGGTTTTATGTGATCAATCTCATGATAAGAAAAAACATGTTGGTCCTTATTCTCAAAGTTTTGAACCAGGTGTGATGCAACTGGGTAGCGTGTATCACCATTTTTCAGTGCCCTAAAATGCTCTGCAATTCTATCCTTGAGTCTCCTCTTAGTGCTCCCCACATAGATTTTTCCACATGTGCATATAATCACATATACTACAAAAGTAGTGTCACAGTTGATAAACATTCCAATCGTATATTTTCCAGAATTGTTATAATCAAAACACAGTACCTTCTTTACCGCCCATCTACATGAAATACATCTTCCACATTTGTAAAAGCCTTTGAAGCTGTTCAGCCAGTCTGTTTTGTTCAGTTTGGTTGGGTAGCTGGGACTCAACATGTTCCTCAGAGTTGTTCCTCTTCTAAATGTCACACTTGGTCTTTCATAGATATATGGTCTCAAATCATTGTCTATATAAAGGAGATGCCAATGTTTGTTCAAAATCGTAAATAGTTTCGAACCATCCATACCATAATTGGTTATTAGTCTAATCTTCTGATCAGTTGTTCTAACAGCTTTACTCTGTAAGAAGATTAGACTAATAACCAATTATGGTATGGATGGTTCGAAACTATTTACGATTTTGAACAAACATTGGCATCTCCTTTATATAGACAATGATTTGAGACCATATATCTATGAAAGACCAAGTGTGACATTTAGAAGAGGAACAACTCTGAGGAACATGTTGAGTCCCAGCTACCCAACCAAACTGAACGAAACAGACTGGCTGAACAGCTTTAAAGGCTTTTACAAATGTGGAAGATGTATTTCATGTAGATGGGCGGTAAAGAAGGTACTGTGTTTTGATTATAACAATTCGAAACTATTTACGATTTTGAACAAACAATACTGGAAAATATACGATTGGAATGTTTATCAACTGTGACACTACTTTTGTAGTATATGTGATTATATGCACATGTGGAAAAATCTATGTGGGGAGCACTAAGAGGAGACTCAAGGATAGAATTGCAGAGCATTTTAGGGCACTGAAAAATGGTGATACACGCTACCCAGTTGTATCACACCTGGTTCAAAACTTTGAGAATAAGGACCAACATGTTTTTTCTTATCATGAGATTGATCACATAAAACCTGATCCCCGTGGAGGTAACAGACTGCTAACATTGAGGAAACGTGAAGTACTTTGGTTGATCAGATTGAAAGCGGTGGAATGTGGCCTCAATGTTGACCATGAGTATGAATTCTATTTAGGAAATTGAAACAATAATAAGGTTTGGTGTCAATGTTTTTTCATCCCAAAACAGGAAACTCTACAGAAGGAAATTGTATTGATGTACCAAGTCAGTATATATCTATTATTTCATATATTGATGGAAGAGTTGAAGTGATAATGAAGTATCAACTAATATTGACCCATTACCTCTCTGGATTGCTTTTATGCAGTAAGACGACAATATGACGAAAATGACAATATGGCATTAGGAAATGGGCTGTGGCCAACCTGAGGACTCCTCTAGTCTCCAGGTTCACGAGTCAGATGAAATCATATGATTAATACAAGATCAATATTGTAACTAGGTACCTGTAACAGAGATTTTGTTATTGTGACTAATGTCCGACATAAATAAATGAGGGCTTAACTATTTCGGGAGATAGTGATATGTTGCGGAGAACTTGAATTCAATTTGTCCTCTGTTATCTACAGACAATATAAACTTAATTTGTCCACTGTTTACTGTTGAATATTTACAACAGTCTTTTATTAGCAATAACGAAGGTCTATTTACAAATTACAATTGTAGTTTAAGTATGCCCGATAGGTCGTATAAACACAAAGCGACAATATCCCATTGATATTCACACTAAAATCTGTTTAAATAAAGATAATAATATGAATACGGGTCAACAGCCTTCAAATAGACCCATTCAAAGATGGAGTTCAGTTTGACCACAAACTTAATAGTATATCTACGGGGTTTGCGAACAGCTATAAAAAGACACTCCAAGATGGCGCCCGTGCTGAACACCAAAGTTACACGACCACGGACACATTGAACGGTGAGTGCAGGTATAAGACAAATGGTTGTAGATTACTACTATAAAGTCATATAACTTATGAGTGTACCTCTTTGTTCTAGACACGGACTCGTGTGGAGGACACTATCGACTGAGAGATATAATTTAGAATATTACCAAAAGGGCATTACGCCATTATACGACGTGTAAGGTGAGACCTGTATACTTTAGTTACTTACTGGCTGTTGTGGTTTCATGGGATATTATTATTAGTGGTCTTGCTAAAACCTAGAAGCGCATATTAAACTATGTCCGTTATTGGACTGTATGCTGTCATCTCTTAACTAATATTGCTGACAGCGATGTTGCTTCATTCTAGGAGTATATACGATCTTTGCCCGCACTTGGATGTCATGCTACTTTAAGCAGAGGATAAAATTGTAATATAAACACTGAATCGCGTTCGACAATTTGTACGGAGACATATGCTTCACATTTGGTGAGTTTAATTACCGGTTATTCAATTACACTTAACTGCACCGAACTAGTGCATGGTATCATTTGTGCTGTCAAGCAGAAAATAAGTAGTTGACAGCTCTACTGATTTACTTGTAGGAATTGACCACGCCCGCCACAGGATAGTGAGGGACGTTGTTTTTGAATACATGACAATATAACTACTGGATGATTACAACACTCGGAGATATCTATCGTAGAATTGGTGAGTTAGTGATCTATATAATCACAAGTTGCGTGAACCTGGCACTTATTGGGGTTATCGGTGGCCACAGCCATATTCTCGCGACTCATATATAATAAGAGTGCGTTATTCTTTGAAATAAGAATGTTTAATAGGTCACAGGTTGTTAAGAGCACGAATTTGGTGTAAAATGTTCCTTCTTTTGTTAAAATAATTTGACAAATACCTGAATCGTATTTGAATGAAGATTGGACAATAAACGGAACAGTGAAAACTACATAAAGACTTTTCATGATATTTAATGAGTGCTCGGAGGAACGCATAAACTGACCTCTTATTACCTACCTTGGCAGGGTGTTCTTTTCTAATTGTAAGAACGCAACGTGGGGCAGCAGATGCTTTGTAGTGGGAATGTCCAAACTTTGGAAATCCATGCCAAAGGAGTTGAGAAAAAAACACAACCTATTGGCTTTCTGCAAATCTTTAAAAACTTGACTTTTTAACAAATAGGTTTTATCTTAGTCTGATTCAATGTCCTTCTACATTTTTTTTCTATACTGTTCGTTCACCCTTTTTTAGGGCGTCTGCTAGGTGTTTTTCTCCACTTCTTTTGAATTTTCAGTACCTAGCACCCTCGGGTAGAAGAGCGCTCAACAAATCTTTATTTCAAAGGCACTAGAAGCCATCTTCATCCGACTATCTTTTCAATCAAGAGGGCCTTCCTGAGGTAAGTCAACAGGTAAAGTTCTCATTGGTATACGCTGCGAGTTTTGACTATTGTTGTCTGATGAAGTAACAATCTCTTCCAAATGTGTCACTCAATTTCCCCTTGCAAAAGACAGTCCTACTGTTGCAAACTGAATCCGGGACTGCTGTACTAGAATCTCACTAAAAACATTTTTTTAAAGTTGAGGTTGAAAAATTATAGTTTTTGGCTTTCTTAAGTCATTTGTAGATATGTACAAAACTTTTTTTGCAGAAGCTTTTGTTTGCTTAAATGCAAAGGTTGACTTGCTTCTTCTCTATTACACCATTGTAAATGATCTCTGCTTCCCAAATCTCACACTGTATATATAGTAAAACTTGGCCCCTAAAAAGTACAAAGTCATAAAATTCATAAGTAAGTCAGAGAAGTTTCTTCAAGATAAGCTCTCTGATACTCCTTATACTACTACAGGTTCTTTATACTCTTTCACCTTTTATCCCTCTTTTACCCTTCCTTTACCTTATAATTTGCATGTTTTATCTTATATTCTTTGTACTTCCTTTTATCATTTGTTTATCCTTTCCTAGCTGTTGACTCCCAGAGCTTGATTGCTAAGTACCAAAGTCTTCCTGAGCCGCCAGCAGCCCTGAAGACACTACCACCCTTTTGGCCCTCTCAGCTGTACAGCCATGAACTTATCTGGCTATACTGCTATGGGCATGCCTATGAGACACCGACAACTATCACCACACCAAAGCATGCGACTGCCTTCACAGCTGTGAGCTCTGAGTGGCCAGTTAGTGATCGCCAAGGTTTGTGATGAGCTTCAGTCACATCTACGACAAGTGAGTGCCTCCCTGTCCAACACTAGTACTCAAACCGCTTTGTGGCCTCAGCTGATTTCACCTGGCTGCATTGAAGGCAGAACATTAGCAATGTGGCAGCACTTATAACCCTGTTGCTTCCTTCCAGATAGGGAGAGCTGAAGAGCCTGTGAGTCTGTGTGCCTTGAAAGACTTAACATCTCATTGTCACTAATCCACCAATCCTTCAGAGCACCTGAAACACCAAGTACACTTGGTACTCCTTTACAGTGCTTCCTTTGAAGTCTCACAACACCTTGCCACTGACCTCTCTCTACATTTCACTTCAGAATCCTCTCAGAGTCACTGGATGGGAGTTGAAGTTATATTGGATTGGGCAGAGGACTGCACTCAAAGGGAGCAGAGAGGGAGTGGCAGACTAAACCCACCAAGGCCCATGAATGTGGTGGTCCCGAGAGGGGCAGGCAAACAGAAACAAAAGGTTGGAAGTGGCACCCTGCTCCTAGGATGGAGAAAATGGCACCAAAACAAGGAGAAAGGGTGCGTCTCCCACAGGCTAATAGTAAAGCCAAGCGTATTTCAAAATTACCTCAGTGGGCAATTCGAGCCCATTTAAGCGTCATCAAAGTCCTTCGAGATCTATTTGGATGAGCAACAACCGAAGACTCATCTACCCTCACCTAACAAAAGATCTGTTGCAGCAAGGCTAAAAGGAGATAAAAGGAAATGAGCTTCAGGAGAGCTTGAAAGGCCACACCTGACCACAGCAGGAAGGAAGGCCAGGCTACTTACCTTGGGATGCCTTACATCAGGGTAAGGCTGTCAGAGATGGGGGGTACGTAGAACACAGCACTCGCAGCCCTGTCCTGCTGGACCACACCGAGCAGGCAAAGGCTTTGAGTTAAACCTGAAAGAGATTGTATAAATACCCCTGCATAGAAAGTAAACTGAAGCTCAAAGTCTCCAAGGACATCACAAACTGTCAAAATTATTTATGGCATGATTTATGACTGTAGGACAAGCCAAGAATACTCTTGTCTACTTGATTTATGGAGTGATCATTGATAACAGGTTTGGCATAATGGCCATGATTTATGCTGAAGCTTAAAAGTTGATGCCAAATACAATAACGATGATTGGTTTATGACATGCAAGCATACTGATTGATTTATGGCCTAAATAAAGTTTACAATGGGTACACATTGTGAAACCATGGAAACAATAAAGTTGTAGCCAAATACTTCCAAATTTATACAAAGGTTGTAGAGCTTCACTGGAATTTTAGAGGCCACTTGCAAGTTCTATGCACTGGAGCTGCAGAGTGAGCGAAGGGAATATTTAACACTACAGACCCCGTCCTGTCCTATACTAAAAATCAGATTCCACCTCTGGATCGAATGAAGGCTGTTGTCCAACACTGGCAGTCTCTTCCACTCTCTATACTCGGGAGAGCTGTCCTGTTTAAAATGATGTCATTACAAAGTTTCATCTATGCCCTCGACAATGCACCATATCCAGTGCCTGCAAAATATTTTAGGGCAATAGATTTCGAGTTGTTGACTCTCCTATGATGTGTGGGTTTGGCACGCATTGCACTTAAAAAGTTATACCGGGGATGGTACAATTGCGGAATCGCCTTACCAGACATATAAAAGTATTACTGGGCCACACAACTAACTACTATCAACCACCGGGCTTCCATGCCTGATGATAAACCTTTGTTCTGTATGCATTGTCGGAAGATGCGGCCTGGCAGATACCTACGAGCCCTGTATGCAGCGACTCCGTGCACGCAACACCTGAATACCACAAATACTACTATTAAAATCTGGCATGCAGATATTGTGGCATTGGGCTGGAGTAATAAACTAAAGCAATCCACCCCACTGTGGGATACAAAGGCCCTTGGGATACTAGGTAGATTCCCGGTGTTTGATAAATGGGACCTTATAGCTCTGTCAAAAGTTGGGGACTTGTGGTTGTGGGGCACGGTTCTTCCTTTTACAGATCTCCGAAGGGAATAAGATTTGGCAAAGTGCACATTTTTCCGATATCTACAAATCAGACACACACTGCAATCAGCAATCCCCATAGGAAATGATCTGCCAGAATACTCTCCACTGTAGGACCGTCTACTTGACGGACACATGACTCGCAAAGCAACCTCAAACACATATAGAAAGCTAACAAATAATTTGCCTGACTCACTCTCACAACTGAGAGCAAGATGGGCCAATGACGAGGGTGGCCTAGACGATGATGAGTGGGCGGAGGCACTAGCCTTGCCTAGAGAGGTGGCCATTAAGGCAAGATTGAGACTGGTAGGGCCCGATTCACAGAATGAACTTAAGACTCAATCCTAAACTTACTACTATTTTGGTATTCACACAATGCATTTACTACTTTTGGCATTCACAGAATGAGCTTACTAGTTTTGGTATTCACAGAAGTTAGGATTTTGTCTTAAGTCTGTCTTAAGTCTGTCTTAAGTTTGTCTTAAGACAAACTTAAGACAAAATCCTAACTTCTGTGAATACCAAAAGTAGTAAGTTCATTCTGTGAATGGCAAAAGTAGTAAGTGCATTCTGTGAATATCAAAATAGTAGTAAGTTTAGGATTGAGTCTTAAGTTCATTCTGTGAATCGGGCCCGTAGACATCAAGATTTTGCATAGGGTCTACTACGCCTGTACCACACTTTTAAAAATGGGCAGAATACAAATTGAGGACTGTCGCTGTACATGTCATTTAAAGGGCACCTTTTCCCATATTATTTGGGAATGGCCCGCCATATAATCCGATTTAAGGGCAGTAATAACTAAAATGAACGAGATATGGGAGAAGTCAATAGCCACTATTGCAAAATGGTATTGTAGGAGAGTGGGGTCTGCAATCCTATGGTCACCCCAGATTTTTGCTTTTTGCTTCACTGGTTTACAACTTTCCCTGGCTCTGGGCCTGCTAATCAGACCCACATCCTAGCTGTTCTCTCTCTAAATTGACATCCATGTACTTTAGGTGCATTTACCAATTGGTATTGGGTCACTCCTGTAAGTCCTTGTACAGTGTACCATAGGTACCCAGGGCATATGTGAACCCAAGGCCTACCAGGGGCTGCAGCATGTATTATGCCACCCCTGGCTGGCCATCCAAATCTGACACAACTGGCTGATCAATCAGCTGGGGCAAGGTGGTGTAATCACCCTTTGCTTTAGATATAGTATACCTATATCTAAACCTAGAATGGAAACATATACTCCTATAAGTCACTCCTATGGCAGGCATTATCAATCCTGGGGGCAGAGTGCTTAGAATTATGTGAGATAGTGCTCTGGCATGAGCTGAGCCTGTCTACAGCTTTCGGAACCAAGTCCTTTATCTGTTTCCATGATAACGCTATACCATGTACTCTTAAGTGCATTATATCCTCGCGGTTATTGCTAACTTTGGCATAGCATTATCAAAACATGTCGAGTAAGGTGTCATACGAATTGGAATACTACCCCCTCGCCCATTCTGGCGACGTGGGTAGCATTCCACCCTTTAGAGGGACACGACATGTATGTAACTGTGAACCCCGGTTAAAGTTACCTCGAGCCTCAGCATCACAAAATGGATGCTGCCACCACAGACACAAGTCTGACATCCTGCTGCAGCGAGTCCTGCCAGCGAGGGAGGCTTGGACAAAGGGTTTCCTGCCTTGGGAGGTGCTAGCACCCCCCCCAGACAGGATTTTGTGTATTGGGTAGGACAGGGCTGAAAGGAATGAGACATGCCTGGGGCACACAAGGTGCCCTGTGCATACACCGGTTCAAACCAGTTGCTGGGGCACTCCAGCCCCAGCTCTGGCGCGGGACCGGACAAAGGATAGGGGGTGTAACCACCCCCCTTCCTGGTCCCACCCATGGGAGGGACCTAGTGATAGTGCAGCCCCCTTTATCAGGATAAAGTTAGGAGCTGGTCCCATTCCAAATCAGATTAATCCTGACTTGAAACTCTACAAGAAGAAACTCTGGACTTCCACTTTCTGCTACAGAAGACTGAAGAAATCTCCCTTGTGGGCAAGGAGTGTCCACCCTGCACCAGCAGGCACAATCAAGCGTCCAGCGGCTTCACTTTGTCGTCTTTCCTCAAGGATCCAGACTTCAGAGCCCAACGAGACCCGGATTCCCAGACCTCTCCGACCTCAACTCACATCTGCAGCACAGCTGAGATCCGTGGGTGCGACGAGACACGTGGGACCGGCCATCTTGGTGAAACTGCACTTCGCTTCCAGCATGAATCGTGAGGTAACCTCGCCAAAGTGCTTTGGGGATTGAGAAGCCCAAGCCCCGAGCAGCTCCTGCACCGAAGACCAGCCCTCCAGAATCAACAAGATCTGCATGGGGCCCATCTGCCTGTTTGCTGCTCGACGCGTTGTCTGGTCACTTGCCGGCTGGCTAGTGGCCTCCTAGTCGACGATCCATGACATAAACACTGCTGGTCTGGTTGCTTCAGACTGGCCCTTGCTTCCCTGCAAAGGAGAAGCACCCGGGACCATCCTGGTCCACACCAGAGGCCTTTTCCACTCACCGCGTGGGTTGCCTTTGCCAAGGCCTGTTGATGCCGAATCCGGAACCAACACCGCCGACAGCGAGAGCCTGCGTGGGACAGCTCGTGCCTCCATCCTGGTCATCAAAGACACCTCCTGGTCCACGTGGCTGCAGAATCAAGCGTCCATTCTTCACCTGATCGCGACGACAGCATCTGGTTCCTTCCTGGTTCCACTCCAGTCGCTGGCTAGTTACTTGAACATTGTCCCCTCTGCTTTCAGGTCTTCAGTATTCCTGATCCACCCTTGGATCACACCGAACATCTTCGCCTGCAGCATCTTTTCTTTCAGGCTCCATAGACTGCAATGCAGAAACCCGACACAACTTCGCACCTATGCACCCGCAGCCCGTGGGCGAGGTAACAAGAGCATTTTGGTGCTCAAGGGTAGATTGACTCTCCTAGTGTCCAGTTTCACAGTCGTTTTAGTCCTAACTAGTCAGGATTGTCCGTACTCACCTTCTTCTTGAACTGTACTGTCCATAGACGTTGTTACGCATCTCGCGTGTGAGTTCACACTCTGCACATGTGTTCCGTGGGCCTCCTATTACTTACCTAAAGTTCTGCCTAAAGTTTCTATTGGCTGTTCCAAAAAGCACTACCACATTTGGCTGTCACCTTGAACTCGGAGTACATTATATATCTGACATCATCAAGATTCAGCCTATCATGCTATGGCGTAGAATATGGGCCACGGATGAATGCCATCTCACAAGAACAATAATAGAGGACTGCATGAAATTAGACCACATGAAAAAGATTAAATGGTTGGTCTACGTAAAATCATTTTTCACTGACATTGGCTTCCCGAGATTTTTCGATGACCCACCGTCCGTAACAGACATATCAAAAAAAGACCTAAAATCACTTTGTCTGTCGCATTTATCTGAACTACGGATGTTGTGCGAAATTGGCAAGCCTTCAGTTCAACAATGCCTAATGATACAGTTGGTCCCAACCATCCAACCTTATCTGCAGTACGATTTGTCGCAATTCGAAATACTTCTCCTTACTCGTTTCAGGCTCAATTTATATCATTTTATGGTTTTATTTCCCACCCAGAACGTATGGACTCACAACATCTCGGCGTGTCCCTGTGACTCTACGTCCCCACAGTCTACAATTCACGTCCTTTTCTTTTGCAAATTTTACACGCCACTACGCAGGAGGTGGATATTACCACTACTAAAAGTCATGAACATCCGTAGATGTCGCCCTGCCTACCTGGCACTACAACTTTTGGAAAATACCTTGATGACAAAATCTGTGGCACAATATTTAAAACTATGCATTAGGCACCGTACGAACCTATAATGATATGTAACAGCTTTCTATCAAGCAAGGATCATGAAAATGTTTTTATAATTCTTTTGTAATGAACGAATAATGGTTTTTAATATTTATTGTGTTTTTATGTACTTTTATGGTTTTCACATACGGAACCCGAATAAAGATATTTTGATTTGATTTGATACTTACCTAAAGTTAGGGTTGTGTAGTCCCAGCGATCCTACAGCCTCTGGACAACTCCATTCCTTCTATCGACTTCCTTATACCACTTGTTTAGTATATGGTTTGTTGCGCCCCTATGGCAGCATCGTAACTTGTGCAACTTAACGTATTTTTCTTAAGAGTCTTGTCATGTGCTTAGCCCTCTGATCTCATAAAGAGATCAGAGGTGTTTGTTAGTTAATCTCTTGTTTATTTTCATAACTACCTGTGTGGTGTCCTTTCATTTGGTATTCAAGGGGTTATATGTGGTAAAACAGCTGGCTTCACATGCCAAAAGAGTTTAGCCTAAGACTGCTTTGTCCATGCTACCATTAGGATATCTGGTCTATAAGGTTGACTTACAACCAATCACCATAAGGGTTGTTTGGACTGATACAAGGTGATCACTAGAACTAATGAGCATCATATATCAGGCCAACTTCTCACATTGGTGCGCAGCGGTTGGGATTTGAGCTTGCTGTTGTTTTTACCAAATATAATCTTGAGATATCATTTGAAAGATCACATAAGGTACCATAGGTACATATAACAAAGCTTAGAATCCTCCTTATGGTCAGATGTGGAGTATAGGACTCATGTGGAAATGTTAGGTTTGTCAGCACATGTCCTTGCTGTGACCAGGTCACAGGCCAAGAAATGCCCAGCTGAAAAAGTGCTGGATCCTGGAACAATGGACCAGACACTTCCCAAGAGAAAGAGCAGTAGGGTTTAGGCAGGCCCTTCTCCCCTGCCTCAAGGTGAGGATCAGCCCTCTCAGGAGGCTGACCCAAAGATCCCAGAAGGAACTGTCCTAGAAGAGCTTGAACCTGAACAGGTTGACTTTCTTGGGACAGGGGGACATTCCAGGGCAGACTTGAGGCAGGCACAGTTAGACTGTTCCCCTCTTGAACCCCTCAGACAGCAGGCTGTTGCTGAGGCTGCAGGGAATGCTACAGGTACCCACAAGGTGTACTGGGATGATGGACTCCTATACTCTGAGGCAAGAGACCCCAAGCCTGGTGCTACCAGGAGGCTGGTTATCCCCTTGTCTCTGAGAGGTTTCCTTCTTACCTTAGCCCATGAGATTCCCCTTGCAGGTCACTTAGGCCAGAACAAGACTTGGGAAAGACTTGTACCACACTTTCACTGGCCTCATATGTCTGAAGACACAAAAGAGTATTGTCGCTCATGTGTCACCTGCCAAGCCAGTGACAAATCAGGTGGCACCACAAAGGCCCCCCTCATACCACTACCTGTGGTGGGGGTTCCCTTTGAAAGAGTGGGGATTGACATTCTTGGACCAATGGACCCCCCAACAGCATCTGGGCACAGATATATACTGGTGGTAGTGGATCATGCCACCAGGTATCCAGAAGCTATTCCCCTTAGGACCACTACAGCTCCTGTTGTGGCCGGGGCCCTACTTGGAGTTTTCTCCAAAGTGGGGTTTCCTAAGGAGGTTGTCTCTGACAGAGGTGCAAACTTTATGTCCGGATACTTGACTGCAATGTGGAAGGAGTGTGGTGTCAATTACAAATTCACCACCCCCTATCATCCACAGTGCAATGAGCTTGTGGAGAGATTCAACAAGACCCTAAAAGGGATGATAAAAGGGTTACCAGAAAAGCTTAGGCGAAGATGGGACATCCTTTTACCCTGCCTTCTGTTTGCTTACAGAGAGGTCCCACAGAAGGGGGTTGGCTACAGCCCTTTTGAGCTTCTATTTGGGCATCCTGTAAGAGGACCCCTATGTCTTGTGAAGGAAGGATGGGAGTTACCTCTCAAAAAGCCTAAGCTTGACATAGTGGACTATGTACTTGGTCTCCGCTCCAGGATGGCAGAGTACATGGAGAAGGCATCAAAAAACCTTGAGGCCAGCCAAGAACTGCAAAAAGCTTGGCATGACCAAAAGGCTGTCCTTACTGTTTACCAGCCTGGACAGAAGGTGTGGGTGTTGGAGCCAGTGGCCCCAACAGCTCTCCAAGACAAATGGTCGGGACCCCATACCATCATTGAACAAAAGGGAGAGGTCACCTACCTGGTGGACCTTGGAACTCCCAGGAGCCCTTAAAGAGTACTTCATGTGAACAGGCTCAAGGCATTTGTTGACAGGGAGGACATGGGCTTGCTCATGGCCACAGATGAGGGACAGGAGGAAGAGAGTGACCCTCTCCCAGACCTGCTCACTCAGAACCCTGATGATGGGTCAGTAGATGGTGTAGTCTTTTCTGACAGCCTCTCTGAACATCAGCAAAAGGATTGCAAACAAGTTCTTCAGTCCTTTAGACAAATGTTGTCTCTGACACCCAGTCAGACAAACGGGTGCACCCATGAGGTGGACACTGGTGACAGTCTGCCTATAAAGAGTAAGATCTACAGGCAACCTGACCACGTCAGGGACTGCATAAAGACAGAAGTACAAAAGATGTTGGAATTGGGAGTCATTGAACCCTCAGAGAGCCCTTGGGCTAGTCCTGTAGTTCTGGTGCCTAAACCTCACACCCAGGATGGTAAGAGAGAGATGAGGTTTTGTGTAGACTACAGGGGTCTCAATGCTGTCACTAAGACAGATGCCCATCCAATACCAAGAGCAGATTAACTCATAGATAAATTGGCTTCTGCCAAATTCTTGAGTACATTTGACCTGAGAGCTGGTTATTGGCAAATCAGGTTAGCTGAGGATGCCAAGGCCAAAACAGCATTTTCTACCCCAGGAGGTCATTACCAGTTTGTGGTGATGCCCTTTGGTTTGAAAAATGCACCTGCCACTTTTCAAAGGTTGGTGAACCAAGTCCTCACTGGGCTGGATGACTTATGTGCAGCATATCTAGATGATATTGCTGTCTTTAGCGCCACCTGGGAGGATCACCTGATCCACCTGAGGAAAGTTTTGGAGGCCCTGCAAAAGGCAGGCCTCACTATCAAGGCTACCAAGTGCCAGATAGGGCAGAGTCAAGTTGTATACCTGGGCCACCTTGTAGGTGGAGGCCAGGTTCAACCATTGGAGAGCAAGATACATGCCATAAAGGACTGGGCTCCTCCAACCAACCAGACACAGGTCAGAGCTTTCTTGGGCCTGTCTGGTTACTACAGGAAATTTGTCAGAAATTATGGAACAATTGTGACCCCTCTTAATGACCTGACAAGTAAGAAAATGCCAAAGAAAGTACAGTGGACAGTTAGCTGTCAGAAGGCATTTGATGACCTAAAGCAGGCCATGTGCACTGCACCTATTCTCAAGAGTCCAGACTACTCCAAACCTTTCATTTTCCAAACAGATGCTTCTGAGTTGGGTGTGGGAGCTGATCTATCTCAACTGAATATTGATGGTCATGACCAGCCCATTGCTTTTATAAGTAGAAGGCTGACCCCTAGAGAGAAACGTTGGTTGGCTATTGAGAGGGAGGCCTTTGCTGTGGTTTGGGCCATGAAGAAGTTGAAGCCATACTTGTTTGGAACTCACTTCAAGATTCAGACAGACCATAAGCCCCTCTTGTGGCTAAATCAGATGAAGGGTGAAAACCCCAAACTTCTTAGGTGGTCCATTTCCCTACAGGGGATGGACTTTACAGTAGAGCACAGACCAGGGACTGACCATGGCAATGCAGATAGTCTCTCCAGGTATTTCCACTTAGAACAAGAAGACTCACCTGGTCAAGGTTAGTTTAATGTCCCTAGGTTTTGGGGGGGGGGGTTATGTAGGAGAGTAGGGTCTGCAATCCTATGGTCACCCCAGATATTTGCTTTTTGCTTCGCTGGTTTACGACTTTCACTGGCTGTGGGCCTGCTAATCAGACCCACAGCCTAGCTGTTCTCTCTCTAAATTGACATCCATGTACTTTAGGTGCATTTACCAATTGGTATTGGGTCACTCCTGTAAGTCCTTGTACAGTGTACCATAGGTACCCAGGGCATAAGTGAACCCAAGGCCTACCAGGGGCTGCAGCATGTATTATGCCACCCCTGGCTGGCCATCCAAATCTGACACAACTGGCTGATCAATCAGCTGGAACAAGGTGGTGTAATCACCCTTTGCTTTAGATATAGTATACCTATATCTAAACCTAGAATGGACACATATACTCCTATAAGTCACTCCTATGGCAGGCCTTAAAAATCCTGGAGGCAGAGTGCTTGGAATTATGTGAGATAGTGCTCTGGCATGAGCTGAGCCTGTCTACAGCTTTCGGAACCAAGTCCTTTAGCTGTTTCCATGATAACGCTATACCATATACTCTTAAGTGCATTATAACCTCGCGGTTATTGCTAACTTTGGCATAGCTTTATCAAAACATGTCGAGTAAGGTGTCATACGAATTGGAATACTACCCCCTCGCCAATTCTCGCGACGGGGTTAGCATTCCGCCCTTTTTGAGGGACACGACATGTATGTAACTGTGAACCCCGGTTAAAGTTAACTCGAGCCTCAGCATCACAAAATGGATGCTGCAACCACAGACACAAGTCTGACATCCTGCTGCAGTGAGTCCTGCCAGCGAGGGAGGCTTGGACAAAGGGTTTCCTGCCTTGGGAGGTGCTAGCACCACCCCAGACAGGATTTTGTGTATTAGGTAGGACAGGGCTGAAAGGAATGAGACATGCCTGGGGCACACAAGGTGCCCTGTGCATACACCGGTTCAAACCAGTTGCTGGGGCACTCCAGCCCCAGCTCTGGCGCGAGACCGGACAAAGGATAGGGGGTGTAACCACCCCCCTTCCTGGTCCCACCCATGGGAGGGACCTAGTGATAGTGCAGCCCCCTTTAGCAGGATAAAGGTAGGAGCTGGTCCCATTCCAAATCAGATTAATCCTGACTTAAAACTCTACAAGAAGAAACTGTGGACTTCGACTTTCTGCTACAGAAGACTGAAGAAATCTCCCTTGTGGGCAAGGAGTGTCCACCCTGCACCAGCAGGCACCATCAAGCGTCCAGCGGCTTCACTTTGTCATCTTCCCTCGAGGATCCAGACTTCAGAGCCAGCGAGACCCGGATTCCAAGACCTCTCCGACCTCAACTCACATCTGCAGCACAGCTGAGATCCGTGGGTGCGACGAGACACGTGGGACCGGCCATCTTGGAGAAACTGCACTTCGCTTCCAGCACGACTTCTGAGGTAACCTCGACGAAGTGCTTTGGGGATTGAGAAGCCCCAGCCCCGAGCAGCTCCTGCACCGAAGACCAGCCCTCCGGCATCCTCAAGATCTGCGTGGGGCCCTTCTGCCTGTTTGCTGCTCGACACGTTATCTGGTCACTTGCCGGCTGGCTAGTGGCCTCCTAGACGACGATCCACGACATCAACACGGCTGGTCTGGTTGCTCCAGACTGGCCCTTGCTTCCCTGCAAAGGAGAAGCACCCTGGACCCTCCTGGTTTGCACCAGACGCCTTTTTCACTCACCGCGTGGGTTGCCTTTGCCAAGGCCTGTTGACGCCGAATCCGGAACCAACACCGCCGACAGCGAGAGCCTGCGTGGGACAGCTCGTGCCTCCATCCTGGTCATCGAAGACACCTCCTGGTCCACGTGGCTCAGAGTCAAGCGTCCACTCACCTGATCACGACGACAGCATCTGGTTCCTTCCTGGTTCCACTCCAGTCACTGGCTAGTGACTTTGAACATTGTCCCCTCTGCTTTCAGGTCTTCAGCATTCCTGATCCACCCTTGGATCACACCGGACATCTTTCTCCTGGTTGCCTGCAGCATCTTTTCTTTCAGGCTCCATAGACTTCAACGCAGAAACCCGACACGACTTCGCATCTATGCACTCGCAGCCCGTGGGTGAGGTAACAAGAGCATTTCGGTGCTCAGGGGTAGATTGACTCTCCTAGTGTCCAGTTTCACAGTCGTTTTAGTCCGAACTAGTCAGGATTGTCCGTACTCACCTTCTTCTTGAACTGTACTGTCCATAGACGTTGTTACGCATCTCGCGTGTGAGTTCACACTCTGCACACGTGTTCCGTGGGCCTCCTGTTACTTACCTAAAGTTAGGGTAGTGTAGTTCCAGCGATCCTACAGCCTCTGGACAACTCCATTCCTTCTATCGACTTCGTTATACCACTTGTTTAGTATATGGTTTGTTGCGCCCCTAGGGCAACATTGTAACTTGTGCAACTTAACGTATTTTTCTTAAGAGTCTTGCCATGTGCTTAGCCCTCTGATCTCATAAAGAGTTCAGAGGTGTTTGTTAGTTAATAAATATCTTGTTTATTTTCATAACAACCTGTGTGGTGTCCTTTTACTTGGTATTCAAGGAGTTATATGTGGTAAAACAGCTGGCTTCACATGCCAAAAGAGTTTAGCCTAAGACAGCTTTGTCCATGCTACCATTAGGATAGCTGGTCTAAAAGGTTGACTTACAACCAATCACCATAAGGGTTGTTTGGACTGATACAAGGTGATCACTAGAACTAGTGAGCATCATATATCAGGCCAACTTCTCAGGTATCTACTGAATGTCTGGGATGAAATATCAATTACATAAATGGGGAAAATGTGGATGGCACTGGGGCCTATTGTCGTCAAACGTAACATAGCTTGTAACTGGGGAGTGGCAGCACCTTCGCATCTCCTAGACCTGGAAAAGAACATGGACACATGTATGGCGGGAGAAAAGACAGTCTGTACCAATAGAGATTTTTCTCGGAAATGCGTGAAGATTTGGGGTAAATGTAACGACGCTCGTGGAGCGTTGTGCACACTCACTCACCTCCCCAGGAGAGACTTAAGGGTTTTGCGGGAGGAGCAGAAGGTGGGTTGCGGTTTATTGCACTGAATATACTGTATCACCTAATCAAACTGTCATGTGATTTTAGCGCTAGATGCTGCTACTCATTGCTGTTTTTTTAGGCTGTTTAGCCTTTGTTTCCTTTCCATAACATAATAAAAAGATTTTCCCCCCAAAAAAACTGAAGTGCACTCTTCCCAGGTTGAAGGAGCATGATTATTCCACTATGCCTTCTAATCGATCAAAGAGTGAGTCTAATTCAAGAGTGTGACACTCTCCCATCATTTCCAGCCTTCTGACAAACTCCCAACAGACGATCAGGAAGAAAAGGTTTGCCTAAGTATTATGAATATTGATTCTTCTTTCCTTGGTATTACTCATTTGTGTCATTTAAAAAAATGTTTTTATGATGCTATATCTTTTGGCGTATCCAATGTTTTATATGGCCTCATTTTAGAAGTTGATTCCTACTGTAGGTAATGGGCTTTCAATCCCTAGTGTTTTGTCTATTTTTCTGTGACTCAAGAATGCAGTATGATATTTTGCAGCTTCATCAGTACAACCTATTTGTCAATGCACATTACTTACTATAAAATATAGTAGCAATTAACACACCCACTTAAGTGGTATAAACATAGCCATGTTATTTGATATATTTCAATCTGTCAATCTCCATTTATGCCCATATTATTTCCATCAACATGGATAATGAAGCATGTGTACTTTAATTAACGGTGGGCGAGATTTGCATAATTTCACTCCACGGAGTTACACGAAAACTACGAGATTCTGTGGCGTTCCGCAAGGGGGCGGAATCAGCACGTTGCGCTGCTTGCGTTGATGTTTAGCTCCGGGAGGTTGTTCCTTACTGCGAAATCAGTGCAAACTGCAACATGGAGTGCCCCAGAGGGCGCAGCGTCTTTGCTGTCACTCGAGTAGATTTTCTTCTTGAGAGGCAGCTTTCCCATTTGAAGAGTCGTGACTAAGCATGAGCGAATTTTGCGGATCTCGCATTCGCGAATTTTGCGGATTTGCGGATTCGCAATCCGCAAAATCCGCGAATTCCCGCGAATTTGCGGATTTTTTCTTTTTTGTGTTCGCCCGTGTTTCTGCCAGTTCGCGAGGGTTTTGTACACTTTCGCAAATTGCGAACTTACCTGTCGGGTCGCAAGTTTCGCGAACTTGTTGTTTCTACGTGTCCAGCCTGTTTGGGACACTCTTCTTCATCACTGCCACTCTCTGTCACCACTGCCACTCTCTGACTACTCATGCCACCCTCTGGCCCACCCATGCCACCCTCTGTTTCATCACCACACCCTCTGGTTGTCCAGTGTACATTATTTTCGGCAAAGCAAAGCACACCTTCCCTGCCTCAAGTGACCTGAATTAATTTGGGGCTGATTAATGTGTCACAGAATATTTTTTTAGCTGGCACCTGCTTCCTTAGTGCGCCCTGATTAGTGATCTTTTGCACTTGCTAAGTGCTTTCATTGTTGCAAAATTAGTTACAACACCTGTCCTGCCCCAACTGACAATAATGAATTAGGGGCTGATTAATGGATTTTAACTTCCAGCCTGGCTCCTGCTTGTCTCCCTTAGCTGTAATTCAGGACCTTTGTGGCATATGTGTAACTATTCTGAGGTTCAGAGCAGGGTCACATAATAGTTTCAACTGGCAACTGAACTCTGGAGGGGCCCCTCAGGAAGCTCTACAGGAAATGGCTACTAATGATGAGCCTGAACTTTTGAACCTGGTAAGTAGTTAATTTCAGTTTTGCTAAAATCGTATTTCTGCAATTTTGCACTTATTCGCGGGGCGCGAACTCACGCGAACTCACGCGAACAGTGCGAGCAGTGTGAGCAAAATCCGCTGCTCGCGGATTTGCGGATTTTGCGGGAGATTCGCAAATCTCGCGGATTGCGGATTTCCCGAAAATCCGCAAAATCCGCGAGCGGAACGGATTTTCCGCCCATGACTAGTCGTGACCACCTGTGACCACCTGTGTTAAGAAAATCCCTCCAGGTGCCATCCTAGCATCTCACAATCACACTAGAGGATGCCGGTTCTCACTTGCGCTTGCCAACTTAGTGTTGGTGAGCCACACAGAGGAGAATAAACTCCGCCATGCTGCAGTTTGGACTAGGTGGGAAAACTCTGGGAACTTCTCCGGGGGACAATTTATCGCCCACCCCTGGCTTAGATGCGGGGAGAAGTAAATAGAACAGGGAAACTATGATGCACAAAAAAAAGCATCGGCAATGCTACTAGGTCTGATTGAATCCATACACACGCATGCCCAAATGTTGATTACTTGCATTAGCACAGTAAGGCCATGGCTATTGGCTTTATTATTGCTTGTTGGATGAATGGAGAATACAGTCTTTGTCCTTGGTATTTCAAAATATGAGAGCATAGACTGAGCGCCTGGCATATACACACCAAAGGTAGGTTACACTATTGCCCTCCTCCCTCGGCCCTTGTGTGCTAGGCAGCAGACATATACCCACCTCAAGACTTATCCTTGCTCCGCATGTACAGTGAAAGTGCTGGATTATTCTAGATCTAGATCAGCACCTTGATACCCTCATGGGTGATTAGCCATGCTATGCAAATTCAGATAGATTGGTCATGGCTTTTGCAGCACAATCGCCACAACCTAGTCGACAACCAGTGCATCGTGAAATGCAGCAGGCAGATCTCATCACTGCCACTCAAATGTAAAAATGCTTCTATACTGCCCACATCAGGCACCAATCACTTTGCCCCATCGCAGCAATCTCACAGATCATAAGGCAGAGTTGGTAGGAAAGCAATCCTCCCTTCATCCCACGGCAATGATAGTGTTTGCAGATGATGGTACAAAGATGGCTGTGTTGGTTTTGTTATGAGACTGTTGAGAAAGTGGCCAGGCTGGGTGTGCAAAAAACATCCTATGGAAGAAGGTAAGACAGGTGACCCACAACCAAAATGTCGTAACTCATTCAGCTGTAGCTTTAAGAAAGCGATTGAACCAAAAATATTTCTAAGAAAATCACATTTAGAAACATCAATTTAAAAAAAGCACAGCTCTAGTCAGTACTGGGGAAACAAGAATGACACCAATGTGCTTGAATGATTAGAGGCTCCATCGGGGACTCCATAGGCTGGCTACTACAGTGAGTGCACTGGCCCAACCAGCAAACTGTTTTGAATCTGTCTCACTGCACAACTCTGAGGCTAGATGTGCAGATAAAATCCAGGTGATGATCCAATGGCAAAACATTTTTTATGTCTAGCTAGAATACTGGCCCAGAATTGCTGGCAATCCTTCCTGGCACCAAATAAGCACCACAGCAGCAAATCTCCAGTTAGCTGGAGGACTTTATCTGCAGCGTGATGTGCTGCACTGTACTACCAGCATCGCAACAGCTGTAGTTCCCGACACAGACTCTTGATAGAGTGGAAACCTTTATTTCATTTGTAGGGGTGCATTATAATCATGTGTAGATTGCACCTTCATATAATCATTTGCTGTGTTAATGTGAAGTGTTAGAGTTGTGAAATGTGTTAAGATGAATACGTAATGTATTTTAGGCCACTGGCAAACAACATGGAGAATCAATGAAGAAAATGAACGTAACTAGCAAAAAACGCTAAATTGAAGAACCTGTGCTGTGCAACTGACAATTATTTGTGTATTAAATGTGTTTATTAATCTTCTCATTTCATATGTAGGTAAATGCATTAGTTGAAGTTTCATTAATGTTATGTGAATTCGCAAACTTATATGATGTTTTCTTATGTTGGCTGACTTTTGTGGGCCTAAAATGCAAGTCCCTGGAAACTCTTGCTTTAGAATTAACAGTTTGAATTTATGTGTGCTGTGGAATCTGTTCTTTCTCATCTTTTGTGTTGCAGGTGGAGAAGCGCTCTTGTTAGATAGAATAATGCCTTTGTTTTACTAGCTATGCAAGGAGAGAGGAAGTTACAAACGTGAGTCTTGCGCCGAGAAAGGAAGATCATTATTTTACACAGGAGAAATCCTGACAACCAAGGACAAATTCTATTGAGAAAGGTAAACTGTCGATATCATGGAAAAAACCTTCAGAACTGTACCCAAAGTAGATGGTGTGACTCGTATTGCATCACAGGAGTGCTCCTTGTGGATAACTGATTGTTGGAATTAGGGACAGCGTGCCACTTCTTTCTTGCCTTCAGAGAGAGAGTATCCTAGAACGAGCTCTGTCTTTGGTAGATTTATGCTATTTTACCCATTGATAGTAGAAAGACATCTTAGGAAGACTCCACGCACTGACACCTCGACTCCTTTCTTCTGAAAATGCTTAAGTAGAGATGTCAGCGTAGTTCTAGAGTAGGGATAGGTTTAATGCTTTTCACAAATCAACCCTCAAAGCAGGGTAACTTGGACTCATGCTTCCTGATTTTCTGTATCTTACTTCTTGAACTAATTGTGTTGTTTATTCTACACCGTCTAAACTGGATGTGGCAATTTGGCTTCATGTGTATTCCTTTGTATTCCCATGCCCTCATGTTAAGATGTCTTCATGTCTAGTTATTTTTTGCTTTTAATAGATAAACTAACCTGAAATAGTTGTCTGTGGGTTATTATATATCGAGGAGGATTACTGGCTAATTGATTGTTTACTTAAAGACTTTTCTCCCCTTTACACTTTCATGCTGCAAAAAAAGAACCATTAGATTGTGACTCTAGAACAGGTCTAGAACATATGGGAATGGCCCTTTCTCTCTTTTCTCAATTATCACTGTAAATACTCCTGTGGGCTTGAAATGCAAGTCCCTATAAACTCTTGCTTTAGAATTAACAGTTTGAATTCATGTGTGCTGTGGAAATTGTTCTTTCTCATGTTTTGTGTTGCAGGTGGAGAAGCGCTCTTGTTAGATAGAATGATGCCTTTGTTTTACTAGCTATGCAAGGTGAGAGGAAGTTACAAACGTGAGTCTTGCGTCGAGAAAGGAAGATCACTGTTTCACACAGGAGAAATCCTGACAACCAAGGACAAATTGTATTGAGAAAGGTAAACTGTCGATATTGTGGAAAAACCTACAGAACTGTACCCAAAGTAGATGGTGTGACTCGTATTGCATCACAGGAGTGCTCCTTGTGGATAACTGATTGTTGGAATTAGGGACAGCGTGCCACTTCTTTCTTGCCTTCAGAGAGAGAGTATCCTAGAACAAGCTCTGTCTTTGGTAGATTTATGCTATTTTACCCATTGATAGTAGAAAGACATCTTAGGAAGACTCCACGCACTGACACCTCGACTCCTTTCTTCTGAAAATGTTAAGTAGAGATGTCAGTGTAGTTCTAGAGTAGGGATAGGTTTAATGCTTTTCACAAATCAACCCTCAAAGCAGGGAAACTTGGACTCATGCTTCCTGATTTTCTGTATCTTACTTCTTGAACTAATTGTGTTGTTTATTCTACACCGTCTAAACTGGATGTGGCAATTTGTATTCCCATGCCCTCATGTTAAGATGTCTTTATGTCTAGTTATTTTTTGCTTTTAATAGATAAACTAACCTGAAATAGTTGTCTGTGGGTTATTATATATCGAGGAGGATTACTGGCTAATTGATTGTTTACTTAAAGACTTTTCTCCCCTTTACACTTTCATGCTGCAAAAAAAGAACCATTAGATTGTGACTCTAGAACAGGTCTAGAACATATGGGAATGGCCCTTTCACTCTTTTCTCAATTATCACTGTAAATACTCCTGTGGACTGCGTCAAAATATGAAAAACACTTCAAGCAATAAATGGACAAAGGGAGCTGACCCAAAACTCTTACCTTTGTATTTTAGTACACTCATAACTTGATCTCTAGAACACAGCCAAACCTGTCTACAACCAGACCTAAAAAGTTAAATATCTCCAAACTCCACCTCTTTCAAAAGGTATCTCAACCAAGTGGTAATTTTGAACACTGAATCTCTCTTCCAAAAAGCTCCTTCCTCTCTAAAAATCTACTCCTATGCATCTCAATGGGAGGGGGACAATCCCTTCTTCATCTTTCTGAATGCTCCTATTTTGAGAATTTATAATGAAGAGACTATAAAGAGATATAACTATTTTTAGGCACTTGAAACTATATGATGTCATAAAAGATACACTTTTGTCTCACGGCTGGAACAGAGAAGTCTCAAATATGCATTTATATACATACATATAAAACAGTACACTTAAGTGCTATGAAAATAATGAGGCCTCCAGGGTTGACTCACTTTCACTCTGACATCAATATCGAATGAATATCAACACCCTCCCTTTTCATTAGAACTCTGTGATGAATATGTGCCAAAATTGTATAGGTCATCCTTGGCGTCAACTCTTCCTTGCCTACGTGTATGTAGGGCACTACCTTAATATCCAATATCCCTGTGACCCCTGCCTGGCCTGGCATTTGTTAGAGACTCTCTTCGTCCTCAGCGGCTCGGGAAGAATTGAGACCTGATGAAGCAGAAGGTTTTAGCTCAAACAAATGCCATATTTTAAACTAGACAATAGCACAAAAATGCTTAATAGAATGAAACGTAGGAAATTGGGCAAAACTAACATGTAGCATGATTTTTGCAGTAAGCTCTCGTTTTTTTCATATTTTCCCTTCTAGGCCAGACCAGGCCTCTTCAACTTTCTTTCAGTTAATTTTCTTCCTTAATTAATAAATGCTTTTAGAAAATGTTGAAGGATGCAATATTTTTTGATAAATGGTTCTCTCTTGGCTTGCTTGAACATGTCATCTCTGTAGAATGTGCTGACTTTAAAAAGTATTCTTTCTTTTCCTAAGTTACATGTTTCCATCGTATTTAACTTAGTTTCTAGCTAGCTGCTACATATTCACAATGCTGAATGGTATATTAAACCAACAATTCTTTCATGAAGACGTGACTCTCATGACTTAATATCGTAGGTTGTAACTAGAATTTTTCTGCTTTCGAATATTTCATTGTCACACAGTAGAATGCTGAATAGGCTGATAGTTTAGAGTGCAAGGTTCTTTTTGGAACATAGGCCCTAATTACGATGCCGGCCGGATGCTCATCCGATCAGCATAGTTACGGCAAAGGGACGGTCCGACACTTAGTCGGCAGTCCAGACTGCCTAATTAGGATCCGACCGCTATGGAGGCAGACGGAAACAGGCCTTTTTGCATTAACCCCTTCCAGGCTCATGACGAGCTGGGCTCGTCATGGTGTAGCCTCCTCGCACACTGATGACGAGCCCAGCTCGTCATGAATAAGGGGCTTTTAAATATCTCAGCACAGGAGGAGAATTCAACTAGCGCGGATGTGGTTAAGGCTTTTGCTGCTGCCCAGAAAAGGGCCAAAGCACAAGCCCCAATGCCAAAAAGCTTGTTTTTAAATATCTCTGCACCCTGAGGCAGGCCATGGAGAATAGATGTTTATGGGGGCACTTCTGGTTGACCCCCAGCCTTATAGCAGATGCTGCAGAGGGATGGGGCCCTGCTAGGGCCCCAAAGTTAGTTTCCGACAGCCTTTAAATGGCGGTCGGCCCGCCATTGAAAGGCCATCAGAAAGGGCCATTGTACTCACTATGATGGTGCCTCATTGTAGGGATTACATTACAACCACAGAGCTTACGGGCTCCTTGAGCCAATTGAAACCACATTGGTCAGTCCCTCACACATGCGGTGAACTGACTGCATTGTAATGCAGCAGTCTGACCGCTACTTCAGATGACGGTGGAACCGACAATGACGCACCATTCGTGTCAGTCCCACCAACATCATAATGAGCCTCTTAGAGCAAAGCTAACACATATGAATGTTTAGCAACTAAGTTGACACTTGTACAGAGCACCTTGCCGACTTTGTTTACAGTGGGAATGAAGGAAGAAGCAGCAGACCATCGGACAATCCTTCCTCATTGGCTTAAGATGACCTTTCAACAGCATGGATGGTTACATATGTTTTGTGTTTTATAATATACATCTTCCTACTTAGAGTTAAGACTGTCCAGATTGGTCCAGACTATTCTTCTGCGACCATCCTTTGTGCTTAGCAATTTTAGCTACTGCTGATAGTGATCTCTGTTGCCTACTACTTTGTGGGTGTCTATTTTTAATGGTTATGGCTACTATTGTGACTATTTTCTTAGCTTAATTTGTACAGTTGCTACTGCGACTGTTTGCAGATGCTGATTTGAGAGAAGAGACTCGGGTGAGTTTCTAGAACCATTCTTCTTGAGAAGTTTGACTACAATTTGATTCTATTTGTATGCTCCTTTAAATTTTGCTTGTAGGAAGGTGGATATCTGACTATGGTTACCCCCAAACTTTTTGCCTGGTGTTTAGCTGGTTTTTGACTTAGTTGGCCTGGGATCCTGCTATTCAGGGCCCCAGGCTGATTGCTCTCTCCTTAAAATGGACTCCATGTACCTTAGGTGCATAACACAATTGGAATTGGTTCACCTTATAGGCCCCTGTAACAGTGTACCATAGGTACCCAGGGCATAGGTGTAGCCAAGGCCTGCCAGGGGCTGCAGCATGTATTGTGCCACCCCTGGCCTGGCCTCCATATTTGACACAACTGGCTGATCACTCAGCTGGGGTAAGTTGGTGTAATCACCTCTTACTTAGGTACAGTATGTCTGTGCCTAACCCTAAACTGGACACATATGTTCCTATCAGCCACTCCTATGGAAGGCCTCATCAATCCTAGAGGCAGAGTGCTTGGAAATATGTGAGATGGTGCTCTAGCATGAGCTGAGCCTGTCTGCAGCTGTCGGGAACCACTCCCTAAGCTGTTCCGGGATATTGCCATACCATATACTCTTAAGTGCATTATAATCCTCGCGGTTAAATGCTATCTTTGGTTTGGCTTTATCAAAACATGTCGAGTAAGGTGTCATACGAATTGGAATACTATCCCCTCGCCAGTTCTGGCGACGGGGATAGCATTCCACCCTTCTAGAGGGACACGACATGTGTGTAGCCTTAACCCCGGTTAAAGTTAAACAGAGCCTCAGCATCACAAAATGGATGCTGCCACCACAGACACATGTCTGACCTCCTGCTGCTGGGAGTCCTTCCAGTGAGGAGGGCCTGGACAAAGGGTTTCCTGCCTGGGGAGGTGCGAGCACCACCCCAGACAGGGTTTTGTGTATTGGGTAGGACAGGGCTGAATAGATTGAGACATGCCTGGGGCACACAAGGTGTCCCTGTGCATAAGCCAGCCCAAACCGGTTCTGGGGCTTTCCAGCCCCAGTCCTGGCGAGGAGCTGGACAAAGGAGAGGGGGTGTAACCACCCCCCTTCCTGGTCCCACCCATAGGGGAGGGACCTAGCAGGAGATCCACCCCTCAGATTGGAATAAGAGAGGGAGCAGTGCCATTGCACAGCAGATCATCCCGAAATCAACTTAAACTAAGAAGAAGACTGGACTTCGACATTCTGCTGCACAGAAGACTGAAGAAGAATCTCCCTTGTGGCCAAGGAGTGACCACCCTGTGAACACAGGTACCAACCAGCAACTCGACGTCTGCTTTGCCGCCGCCTCCCGCCGGAGCCCGAGCCCAGAGCCCGACAAGAACCAGATTCCCAGACCTCTCAGAGCCCGATCCACAGTCCCTGCAAAGAAGGGACCCGTGGAGGCACCGAGTGACGTGGGACCGGACCTCTTGGAAGACACTCGTAAAGCTGACTGCGCAGCTTCTGAGGCATCCTCGACGCTGTGCTTTGGGGACTGAGAACCCCCACCACCGAGCAGCCCTTGCACCGAAGATCAGCCCCCCAGCATCTCCACGATCTGCGTGGGGCCCTTTTGCACTGTGCCACTCGACGCGCCATCCCGGCCACTAGCCACGCGGCCAGCGGCCATCTTGGCGACGAACCCGAAGATTTAAACAGCAGGTCTGGTTGCTCCAGACCTACCCAAGCTCCTGTGAAAAGGAGCACCCGCTCTGACCTTGCTGGTCCGAGTGAACAGCATCTTTCAACTTCTGCGTGGCTTGCATTTGCCAAGGCCTGTTTGCTCCGATCAGGTCGCCGACACCGCCAACAGCGAGAAGCCTACGTGGGACAGCTCGTGACCGACTCCTGGACGTCCTCGACCCCGGGTATCCACGTGGCTGCTGAAAGAAGCTACCCGACAACGCCTGTTTGCACCCGACATCACCTGGTTCCACTCTGGTTCCACGGCAGTCACTGGCTAGTGACTTTGAACACTGTCCCCTCTGCTTTCAGGTCTTCACATCTACAGATCCACCCTTGGATCCACCGGAACTCTTCTCATCGAGCCGCCTGCAGCATCTCCTGCTCCAAGCACCATCGACCAGCGTGACGAAACCCGACACATCTTCGACCCTGTGCACCCGCTTCCTGTGGGTGAGGTAACTCAGCTCCGCCGGTGCTCCTGCACTGGTACACATCCCAAGGGCCTGTGTTTTAAGTTTCAGCTCCGTAGGTCACTCGGAAGGTTCCTAACTTTCTAACTTTGTGCTTTTTACGCACCATAGACTTTGTATTGAGAAGTGCGTGCACTTTGGACACTGCACCCGAGTCCCGTGGGCCTTTCCCGACTTAGTTAACTCCAGTCTCGAATAGCTCCAGCGATTCCCAAGGCCCTAGGCCTCTTCACTTTCCTCCTGGTATCCCTTATACCACTTATTTAGTATATGGTTTAGGTGGCCCCTAGGGCTCATCCATATTGTGCAACTTTTGTGTATTTTAAACTGTCTTGTGATTTAACGCTTGTGCTTCTGTGCTCATAAAGAGTTCAGGGGATTTTATAGTTAATAAATCAATATATATTTTCAATATATATCTGTGTGGTGTCCCTTTCATTTGGTATTCAAGGGGGTTGTGTATGGTATAACAGCTGGCTTCACATGCCTTTCAGAGTTTAGCCTAAGACTGCTTTGTCCACGTTACCACTAGGATAACTGGTCTACAAGGTTGAATTACAACCATCATCATAAGGGTTGCTTGGCATGGTACAAAGTGATCACTAGAATTAGTGAGCATTATATACCAGGCCAACTTCTCACATTGGTGAGCAGCGGATTGGGATCTGAGCTTGCTGTTGTTTTACCATTACAATCTTTGAGATTATCATTTGAAAGATCATACAGGTACCTGCTAGGTACATATAAAACAAGACTAGTATACTTAAGTTCTACTGAACTTAGTTGTTGTAGAGCAAAGGGAGTAGCACACCCTAGCTACAACTACTAGATAGGTTTAGTAGGTAAACACCAGTGTAGGTAGATTGCAACACATCCACCCACACTAGAGCAATGTCTGGAACAGAGGGGTCCAGTGGACTTACTCCTGTTGAGAGTGACCCTCCAAGGGCACCATCCCAGTTTGCTATTTTTCCTTTTAAGGAACTAAGACAGCTTTGTGTCTTAAGGGGTCTGAAGACAGGGCCTACCCCTACTACAGACCACCTAAGAGAGCTCTTGGATCAGTCTGAGGCTCTAAAGACCTCTAAAGCAAACCCCACAGGGAATGCTGAAGGAGGCCATCCTTCAGAGGATGACACTGTAGACACCCCTACCCCTATCATCCTAGTAGATGAGGAAGCCTCCACCACTGGAGCTCCTCAAGTAGATGTAGAGGAAGAGGAAGAAGAAGAGGAGGAGGAGGTGGAAAGCAGTGAGTCAGATGATGACAGAGATAGTCAGGTGCTGGTCAGTAGACTGAACCAGGCTAACTTAAGTCAACTTGGGAATGAATCAGGTAACAACCCATTCAGACCCTCAGGTGGACTTAACCAGAGCCATAGGAGGAGGAGGCATCACTCAGGTGAATCCAATACCTCCCATGTCTCTAGAGGCTCTCATGGTCACTCCAGAAAGGAGATGACTAGCCCTCAGAGAAGGGAACATGAGGCCAAGATGAGAGAGGCTGAGCTTAGGATCCAGAGGCAAGAATTAGAGGTTGCCCTGGCTAAGGAGAAACTTGCTAGAGCAAGACAGCCTAGAGAGAGTGGGGTAATAGAACCCACTGGTGGCAGCAATATCCACAAGGATAAAGACAGGTCTTTTGATAATAGAAACCTGAGTAAGATTGTGCCCCCCTACAAAGCTGGGGATGACATCCATAAATGGATTACTGCAATGGAGAGAGCCTGCATGGTACAGCAGATCCCTCAGGAGCAGTGGGCAGCAATCTTGTGGCTCTCCTTTGAAGGTAGAGGCAGAGACAGACTCCTCACAGTTAGTGATGAGGATTCTAGAAACTACCTGGTCCTGAAGAGTGCTCTGATTGATGGGTTAGGCTTAACCACTGAACAGTACAGGTTAATGTTCAGAGATACCCAGAAGACACAGACTCAGGACTGGTCTGAATTTGTTGAATGTGCCACTAAGGCTCTGGAGGGCTGGTTGCTGGGAAGTAAGGTTACTGACTATACAGGATTGTATAATTTAATTATGAGAGAGCAAATCTTAAGTAATTGTCAAAATCAGCTTCTACATCAGCACCTGGTTGACTCTGATCTGACCTCCCCACAAGAATTGGGTAGGAGGGCAGACAAATGGGTCAGAACCAGGATCAGGCCTAAGAACCAGGGTGGTGACCAAAAGAAAGAGACTACCAAGCCTCAAGAGAAGGGTGGGGATAAAAGTAAGGAAAAGACTTCCCCAGGGCCCCAAAACTCCAAGAATGGGGGTGGGTCCCAAGACACTTCTACATCCCAGAAAAAGCCTTATTGTCATACCTGTAAACAGGTGGGGCATTACAAAACAGATAGCTGTTGTCCCAAGAATGGCAATAAGGAGAATATACCTCCAGGTAAGGCTCCAACACCTCCTGTCACTGTTAGCAGTGGTCCCCCAGGTGGTGGGAGCACCCCCAAGAATTTGGGTGGGTTTACTTTTGGAGGACAGGTGGACTCTGGCCTATCCAGGTCCCCTAACTCAGATACTCTTGTCTATGAGACTGGCATGGGGTTTGCCAATTTCACAGCTTGCCCAAACACTTTGAGCAAGTATAGACAGGAGCCCCTCATCAATGGCTTGAAAGTTGAGGCCTTCAGAGACACAGGGGCTAGCGTCACCATGGTGGCTGAATGTCTAGTCCCCTCAAGGCAACTTTTACCTGATGCCAAATATCAGGTGACAAACATTGATGGTATAGAATCCAATCATCCCATGGCAGTAGTCAATCTTAGCTGGGGAGGTGTCACTGGCCCAAAGAGAGTGGCAGTGTCAGCAAACTTGCCTGTAGATTGCCTACTGGGAAATGATTTGGAAATCTCAGCCTGGGCTGAGGTTGAACAGCAAACCCATTCTAGAATGGTAAATCTCCATGGAAAGGTTAGTGGGGCTGTGATGGCTACAGCCCCAATTCAAGATGTCCTTCCTGAAAAGGTTGGGAGGGCTGAGCAAACCTCAGCCCCATCTTTAGATAACTTCCCTCCTGGAAAGAGTAGCAGGGCTGTACTAGTAACAGCCCATACCCAAACTGAGTCTCCTCCTGAAAAGGTTGGTGGGGCTGTGATGGCCACAGCCCAAACTCAAACTGATACATGGGTAGTGAAGCCTGAAATGATGGATCACTCCACCCAAACAGAGAGCATTGAGGAGGAAGAGAAATCTCCCTCCCACCAGACTTTAGGAAAGGATCAGCCTCCTCAGGGAACTGATCTTACCCCTGATGAAGGAACTGTCCCAGAGGTTGTTAGGCCTGGCCTAACAGAGCCTCTGATGCCAGTGGACCCTTCTCAGGTGGGACCCAGTCTGGAGCAGGTAACCTGCCCCTCTCTACTTTGCCTTACTCAGCCCAGGGCTGCAGAGGACAAGAAGGACAGTGAGACCCAAAGGGCCCCCTGTCAAATAAAGCACCCCCATCAACAGATTAGGGGCACCGAAACTAGTAGCCCTAGTGAGGTGCAAACTTTAAAAACTCCTGAGGGATCCCCCTTAAAAGTAGTTAGGGACCTCCCCCAGATGGATATTGTTGGGCACAGCCAAACCTGGGACCCTAAGGGCCCAAACCTGAACTGTCCCTCCAGTAAGCCAAACAGAGGGACTCAGCCTCCAGCTTTAGGTAGCCAGAGGTTGACCCTGAGAGCACAGTGCAACTCAGTCAAAGAAAGAAAGGCACACATGGTGGAGAGTGATTGGAGGAAGCTGAGCCCTACAGAGGAGACTCACTTCAGTACTCCATCCCAACACCAGCCTTTGACTTTGCAAAGACACACCACAGGTAGAGATTCCCTATGGTGGAGACCCTCAGATACCCTTAGGGTGAGGGATTGCTTAGTGGACCATGAGACAGGGGGTTACCAAGCCAGAGCTGGTACTTCCTTATATGGCCACTTAGGCAATATAGGCTTACCTGGTCAAGGATAGCCTTATCTCCTTTCGTTTGGGGGGGGGTTATGTAGGAAGGTGGATATCTGACTATGGTTACCCCCAAACTTTTTGCCTGGTGTTTAGCTGGTTTTTGACTTAGTTGGCCTGGGATCCTGCTATTCAGGGCCCCAGGCTGATTGCTCTCTCCTTAAAATGGACTCCATGTACCTTAGGTGCATAACACAATTGGAATTGGTTCACCTTATAGGCCCCTGTAACAGTGTACCATAGGTACCCAGGGCATAGGTGTAGCCAAGGCCTGCCAGGGGCTGCAGCATGTATTGTGCCACCCCTGGCCTGGCCTCCATATTTGACACAACTGGCTGATCACTCAGCTGGGGTAAGTTGGTGTAATCACCTCTTACTTAGGTACAGTATGTCTGTGCCTAACCCTAAACTGGACACATATGTTCCTATCAGCCACTCCTATGGAAGGCCTCATCAATCCTAGAGGCAGAGTGCTTGGAAATATGTGAGATGGTGCTCTAGCATGAGCTGAGCCTGTCTGCAGCTGTCGGGAACCACTCCCTAAGCTGTTCCGGGATATTGCCATACCATATACTCTTAAGTGCATTATAATCCTCGCGGTTAAATGCTATCTTTGGTTTGGCTTTATCAAAACATGTCGAGTAAGGTGTCATACGAATTGGAATACTATCCCCTCGCCAGTTCTGGCGACGGGGATAGCATTCCACCCTTCTAGAGGGACACGACATGTGTGTAGCCTTAACCCCGGTTAAAGTTAAACAGAGCCTCAGCATCACAAAATGGATGCTGCCACCACAGACACATGTCTGACCTCCTGCTGCTGGGAGTCCTTCCAGTGAGGAGGGCCTGGACAAAGGGTTTCCTGCCTGGGGAGGTGCGAGCACCACCCCAGACAGGGTTTTGTGTATTGGGTAGGACAGGGCTGAATAGATTGAGACATGCCTGGGGCACACAAGGTGTCCCTGTGCATAAGCCAGCCCAAACCGGTTCTGGGGCTTTCCAGCCCCAGTCCTGGCGAGGAGCTGGACAAAGGAGAGGGGGTGTAACCACCCCCCTTCCTGGTCCCACCCATAGGGGAGGGACCTAGCAGGAGATCCACCCCTCAGATTGGAATAAGAGAGGGAGCAGTGCCATTGCACAGCAGATCATCCCGAAATCAACTTAAACTAAGAAGAAGACTGGACTTCGACATTCTGCTGCACAGAAGACTGAAGAAGAATCTCCCTTGTGGCCAAGGAGTGACCACCCTGTGAACACAGGTACCAACCAGCAACTCGACGTCTGCTTTGCCGCCGCCTCCCGCCGGAGCCCGAGCCCAGAGCCCGACAAGAACCAGATTCCCAGACCTCTCAGAGCCCGATCCACAGTCCCTGCAAAGAAGGGACCCGTGGAGGCACCGAGTGACGTGGGACCGGACCTCTTGGAAGACACTCGTAAAGCTGACTGCGCAGCTTCTGAGGCATCCTCGACGCTGTGCTTTGGGGACTGAGAACCCCCACCACCGAGCAGCCCTTGCACCGAAGATCAGCCCCCCAGCATCTCCACGATCTGCGTGGGGCCCTTTTGCACTGTGCCACTCGACGCGCCATCCCGGCCACTAGCCACGCGGCCAGCGGCCATCTTGGCGACGAACCCGAAGATTTAAACAGCAGGTCTGGTTGCTCCAGACCTACCCAAGCTCCTGTGAAAAGGAGCACCCGCTCTGACCTTGCTGGTCCGAGTGAACAGCATCTTTCAACTTCTGCGTGGCTTGCATTTGCCAAGGCCTGTTTGCTCCGATCAGGTCGCCGACACCGCCAACAGCGAGAAGCCTACGTGGGACAGCTCGTGACCGACTCCTGGACGTCCTCGACCCCGGGTATCCACGTGGCTGCTGAAAGAAGCTACCCGACAACGCCTGTTTGCACCCGACATCACCTGGTTCCACTCTGGTTCCACGGCAGTCACTGGCTAGTGACTTTGAACACTGTCCCCTCTGCTTTCAGGTCTTCACATCTACAGATCCACCCTTGGATCCACCGGAACTCTTCTCATCGAGCCGCCTGCAGCATCTCCTGCTCCAAGCACCATCGACCAGCGTGACGAAACCCGACACATCTTCGACCCTGTGCACCCGCTTCCTGTGGGTGAGGTAACTCAGCTCCGCCGGTGCTCCTGCACTGGTACACATCCCAAGGGCCTGTGTTTTAAGTTTCAGCTCCGTAGGTCACTC
Organism: Lissotriton vulgaris; assembly: GCF_964263255.1. NCBI lineage: Eukaryota > Metazoa > Chordata > Amphibia > Caudata > Salamandridae > Lissotriton > Lissotriton vulgaris. The sequence goes on along the minus strand of NC_141691.1, from coordinate 1,141,134,172 downwards.
GGAAGGTTCCTAACTTTCTAACTTTGTGCTTTTTACGCACCATAGACTTTGTATTGAGAAGTGCGTGCACTTTGGACACTGCACCCGAGTCCCGTGGGCCTTTCCCGACTTAGTTAACTCCAGTCTCGAATAGCTCCAGCGATTCCCAAGGCCCTAGGCCTCTTCACTTTCCTCCTGGTATCCCTTATACCACTTATTTAGTATATGGTTTAGGTGGCCCCTAGGGCTCATCCATATTGTGCAACTTTTGTGTATTTTAAACTGTCTTGTGATTTAACGCTTGTGCTTCTGTGCTCATAAAGAGTTCAGGGGATTTTATAGTTAATAAATCAATATATATTTTCAATATATATCTGTGTGGTGTCCCTTTCATTTGGTATTCAAGGGGGTTGTGTATGGTATAACAGCTGGCTTCACATGCCTTTCAGAGTTTAGCCTAAGACTGCTTTGTCCACGTTACCACTAGGATAACTGGTCTACAAGGTTGAATTACAACCATCATCATAAGGGTTGCTTGGCATGGTACAAAGTGATCACTAGAATTAGTGAGCATTATATACCAGGCCAACTTCTCACATTGCTCTTTTCCAAAAGGATTCTTTATGTGTTCTGGTGGGTATGTATATGCATATTTGTATGGGATAGTGAATGGATGTGTGTGTGGTAGGGTGGGAGGTGTGTGACTGTTCAAAGATGTGTAAATTGTTGATTTAGTAGGTATATAAGGTTAAGGGTGTATGCGGAAACAGTTGTTTGGGTGAGTGAATTTCTTTATGGGTGTGGTGATGAGTAAATATATTTCTCAATGATGGTACACAGACAAAATATCGAGTTTTAAATATCGATATACAATAATATCGAAGTTTAAATATCGATGGGACAAAATATCGAAGGTAAGTAATATCGACAGTCTTAATATCGATATTAGTATGATATCAGTAATATCGAAGTTTTAAATATCGATGTCAATAATATCGAAATAAATAACTTCGATGTTACTAATATCAATTTTTAAATAAATTTAGTGTACACTATATAGAATTTATTATGTTTTATTATTTATTTTTAATGTAATTTAATTAAATATTGACTTTTACTACTGTAGCGGGTTGTGGGTTTATAGGGGAATAGGGTGGGAAGTAATTTAATTATGTTAAATTAATTATTAATTAGTAGGAATTATTAATTAATTAATAATTAATTTTTAATTAATTTTAATTAATTGATTCATTGATAAATATGTTCTGTAGCGGGTTATGGGTTTATAGGGGAATAGGGTGGGAAGTAATTTAATAATAATTAATTAATTATTATAAGTTTGTACATATTTTAATTAATAATTAATTGGTAAATAATTTGTATTAAATAGTTAATTAATTATTATAATTTTGTACATATTTTTATTTATTAATTAGTTGGTAATTAATTAATATTAATTAGTTAATTACATTAATTATAGTAATTTTTTTAATATATAATTTTTTGTTATTCTTAATTAATTAATTGGTAAAAATAATATTAATTATTAAATTAAATTAATTACAGCTAATGTGCTAATATATTTACTTTATTGTTACTGTTAATTAATAATTAATTGGTAATTAAATAATATTCATTAATTTTGGGTAAAGGAGTATTTTTAGGGTTCAGGGTCAGTTTTCAGTTTTTGGGTGAAGGGGTATTTTTAGGGTTCAGGGTCAGTTTTCAGTTCTTGGGTAAAGGGGTATTTTTAGGGTTCTGGGTCAGTTTTCAGTTTTTGGGTAAAGGGGTATTTTTAGGGTTCAGGGTCAGTTTTCAGTTTTTGGGTAAAGGGGTATGTTTAGGGTTCAGGGTCAGTTTTCAGTTCTTGGGTAAAGGGGTATTTTTAGGGTTCAGGGTCAGTTTTCAGTTTTTGGGTAAAGGGGTATTTTTAGGGTTCAGGGTCAGTTTTCAGTTTTTGGGTAAAGGGGTATTTTTAGGGTTCAGGGTCAGTTTACAGTTTTTGGGTGAAAGGGTATTTTTAGGGTTCAGGGTCAGTTTTAAGTTTTTGGGTAAAGGGGTATTTTTAGGGTTCTGGGTCAGTTTTGGGTTTTTGGGGTACAGGGATATTTTTAGGGTTCAGGGTCAGTTTTTTGGTTTTTGGGGTACAGGCGTACAGGGTAAAAACAAAAAAAAATTACATTAAATCAATTAAATAACATTAAAAAAAATAAAATTACATTAAATTATTAAGTGTTTTATTTATTTTAAATGTATATGTATTAGTTTTAATTTTGTTTTAATATTTTTATTTAATATTTGTAAAATTATATGTATTTTAATATTAATTTTACATTATTATTAATACATTTTAAAAAACGATATTTTTAATTCCGATATTTTTGTACTGCGATATTATTTTTTCGATATTTTTGTACTTACCTTTATGAAGATATGATTCCGATATTTTTGATGTCGATATTTTTGTTCCGATATTTTTGTAGTTCGATATTCTGTCTGTCGATATTATGTCAGACATTCCTCAATGATACATGTCCAAGAAACTAGAAATATAAAAAGCAGTGTATGTGACAGTTGGTGTATATAAATAACTATACATAAGACTCAGTGATTGTATGAGTGATGTATGGATAACTGTATACTTGTAATAGTGAATTTATAACATACTAGGTATGAGTTACTATCTACATCAATAAATGAAGTGGTGTTTGTGTAAGTGTGTAGCTTAGTAAATATAAGTATGATCAACTGTTTGCATAAGTGAGTAGAATGACTGCATAAGTAAATAGGACGTGTGCTGGTGTGTAATGTTGATGTAGGTGTGTAGGTATATTTAATAGTGTTCTATTGGTCTATATTAGCATGTATGAGTAGAATAGAGATTACTTTCCTTTATGGAACACTCTGTAATTTTACTTGATTGACTCTAACCATGATTTTCTATATATTTATGAAAACAAATGTATCTGATTTACTAATTTGAATAAAAAGACGAAAGCAATATATTAAACTCTTATCAAAAATAAAGGTTTTCAAACTGATCCAAACCCTATCATTACTGACTGAACTAAATTACTAAATTGATAAGGTTTATTGACATCACAGATGCCTCCTCTTGCTTCCACACATGTTGCATGCTCTGCAGAATCTTCAGTTGGATCCCAACCAACACCAGAAAAACTGTCACTCAGGCCCTCGTCACCAGCTGCCTTGATTACGGTACCACCCTATATTCCGGCATCTCCACCCAGCTCATCAGAAGTCTCCAGACCATACAAAACGCTGAAGCCAGACTCATCCGTGACTTCCCCAAATGAACCAACATCGCCCCCGCCCCCACCTGAGAGACCTCCACTGGCTCCCCATCCAGAAGCCCTCCACAACCTAGGACCTGCCTACATCAACCATTGACTGAACTTCCACCAACCTGCTAGATGCCTGCGCTCCCCTGTATTCGCCCTCACAGACACACCCTGCATCCATTGTGGCTGTGGCCGCTCCTTCTCCTACATCACTGCCAAGACCTGGAACAATCTTCCCATCCAGCTCCATACAACCTCCTTACTGGCAGACTTCAGAAAGAGACTCAAGAACTGGCTCTTCAACAGAGACAGTGCCCAGATACCCCTAAGGGTGACAGTGTTGCACTTTACAAATGCTGTTTGATAGATTGAGATGTTTTTTATTGATGCTCCATTCTAAAACAGTGGCAAAGGTCCAATGCAGAAGATAAGAATTCGATGTAGAGCTGGAGACCGCCATTGTGAATCACAAGTTACACTGAGATTATTGAATTAAAAACGCTTCCACACCAGCAGTCCTTAAGTCATCATTAATCAGCTGGGCCACATGCTGGTAGTGCAGCTGCCTGACATCCATGCATCACACAGCACTCTGTCCCAACTTGGTGGTGTTCTAATTAAATTACGTTCACGGTACAGTTACCTTGTGCAGCAACAGCTATACAGAGGTCAGGAAGGGGTTGGAGTCTGGTACTCCATTACGCCTCAGCGCCTATTACACCGCCCCTGGCCAACAATCACCTGAGGGCACTCAAACCATTGGATTAGATTACTTGGCACATTCATTGTAAAAGCTGGGAGTGGAACCGCCAATCAAAATAAATGAAGTCCATAACATCTGGGGAAGGTTCTCTGCTGCAGTTTTCACAACAGTCACTAAGAGAAAAGTGGGGGCTGTCATCGACCCCCCTGCAGGTATGGCTGGGCACCTGCCCCGCTCCCCTTGCCTGCAGTCCTTTGGGCGCGCCCCACCATGACGTGATAAGCGCGCCTCACCATTGATTGGTGCTGGGAGCTCCCAGTTGACGGAAGCGATAGGATCGCTTCCGGGTCAAGGGGGAGCTCGGGTCAGGCCAGTTAGAACTGGTCTGACTGGTAGGGGTTTAAAAGGCCGGGAAGCGCAGGAGGCATTCTATTGTTCCCACGCTCCCAGGCCTGCCCTTCCCCAGCCTTCTAGACGGCTGTGATCTTTTTTCTGCTTTCTATTAGAGGTCGATTCAGAAAAGGGGGGTGGGCGTGGAAGGGTATACTCAGATGTGAGTCCCTAGCTCATTGCACCATCAGGATTCAAGCAAGCCGGGCCGAAGACGGCTGAAATGCCAGAAACCGGGCCCGGTAGCTTGTTTCCTTCCCAGTATAAGATTTGGCTTGGTAGTTTGGTCTGCCCTGTTCCCATGATGCACTGGGCCAGGGTCAGACTAATTTGCATATAGTCAAGTTCTGAGCTGGGATGGTGCAGTGAGCTAAAAAACGGTGATGGATTAAGCCCTGATCTTTGGACTGGGTAAGAGTGGCCTGCTTAATTCAGACACTCTGTTCATCACCACCCCCTTTTCTGAATAATTTTTGTCCACCATAAGCGTCGAAGGGTATACTCAGATGTGAGTCCCTAGCTCATTGCACCATCAGGATTCAAGCAAGCCGGGCCGAAGACGGCTGAAATGCCAGAAACTGGACCCGGTAGCTTGTTTCCTTCCCAGTATAAGATTTGGCTTGGTAGTTTGGTCTGCCCTGTTCCCATGATGCACTGGGCCAGGGTCAGACTAATTCGCATATAGCCAAGTTCTGAGCTGGGATGGTGCAGTGAGCTAAAAAACGGTGATGGATTAAGCCCTGATCTTTGGACTGGGTAAGAGTGGCCTGCTTAATTCAGACACTCTGTTCATCACCACCCCCTTTTCTGAATAATTCTATTAGAGGTCGCCGAGATCGGAGAGGAGTGTTTGTTTTTTCTCCTGCTGCAGGTTTTGGTCAGCAGATGGGAGGGTGTGAAGGTGCTCGGAGCTTGCGGGAGGAGTTTGGCGGTTCCGTACAGCATCTCGCGTGAAGGGTCAGTGAGGCGCACCCCTGGGACTGCCGGTAACGGGCAGGAATAGATTGACAGTGTGGGGCGCTTCCACTGCACCACTGTGCTATTGCAGGCTGTGGGCTTGTGACGCTTTCACAGCAGGACTGGAGATTTCAATATCAAGTAAGGCACCGCTTGTGGGAATTGTTCAGGGGATCGTGTGCTGTGCTACTCTCCCCACCCCAATTTTTGACGGTGTTGTTGTTAGAAGCACGCGGAAGGTCCCTGGTTCGAGACTGGGTGGAATCTACTTTTGCAGGGAATTTTCCAAAGAAGTTAAAGCGCCGCTTTGTGAATTAAGGCGGTGCTGTGGCATAGTTGGTAAAAGCGCCCGTCTAGTCATCTTGAGATCCTCGGTTCGATTCTCATCAGTGCTTTGGGTTTTAAGCAGGTTTAATCACCAATAGGTTAAAACGGTTTAATAATTATAAATCGTGCATTGAAACAGAGGGGTGCCTTTGTTGTCCCAATTACAGGAAACCTATTTTGGGTGTAGGGGGGCAGAAGTAATATTGGGTACTGCATTCATCTGAAGTGGATAAAAGGGAACTCCAACAAAATAATACGTGCATGTAGGGCTTGTGTGTGACCGGTTGGCAGCAAGCCCTGCATACAGCTGAGGCTGATAAAAATGAGTACCATTGAATAATAATAAGGTGCAGATGTTTTAATTGTAATATTTAATTGTGTAAAAACACCGGGTAACAATAAACATCTGTTATTCAGGGCATTGAGTACTGGTGAGGTCACAAATTTGTACAGGAAGCTTGTTGGTGATTGAAAAGCACTGGGAATATTTTACCTATTCAGTTTTTCTTTACAGAAGGACGGCTAGGGGTACACATTCACGTTGGGGCGGTGCAAAGGCGAGGCAAGGAACATCACAGTAAGGGGACACAGGCGGGCCTGCATTCCATTGCTTCTGGTGGGCCGCGGGGCTAGACCTTACTGCCCAACACCCAGGCTAGCTGGTGTGGCGCAGTCCCAGTTGCATGTTGCTTATAGCTCGCTTGTGTACCCCCAACTTGCGCAGGTAAGGGCCTAGATAGGTCCTTGAGGTAGCAAATAACATTGTGCTCGCGGTGTTATTACAGGTCAGGGTGTAAGTTACCTGGCAGTTGTTGGCTTAGAAAGGATGGCCAGTAAACGTGGTGCAAAGCGTTCCCGCATGGAACATATGCTAGAAGGATTGATGCGTAGTATGCCGACAATGAATAGGAGATGGTGAAAGGTGGAACAAATAGGGAGGAGTGTTGCGGAGCTCAGGCAAAGGTTGGATGAACAGACTGGGCCAGCAGGCAGGCCCAAGCGAATGATAGTGCCCCTGCAACCCAGGGGGGAATTGGACCCACTCCCCAAGCAGGCTAGAACTAGGAAGGGGAAGGCTAAATACCCAAAACCTTCAGGGAGCCTAGTGACATCAGTGACCCCTATTCCTATTCCTCAGACTCCGGCAAGTATACCTGTGACCCCGGTGCCTGCCACCCCGGTGCCTACACCAAGTTCAGCACCTCCAACCACAATCCCTGCTGTCCCATGTTTAATACCAGTGGTGCCCACACCTAACTCCACGCCACTCCCGGGGATTCCTGTCCCAAGCGCAGCAGCACCCACCCCGGTCTTGGCGCCATCAGATGGTAGTCAGGTCCCGCGGGAGCTAGCAGCTCAGATAGCGGCAGTTCTACCTTGGCTAGAAAAGGGGGATATGTTACCATCTTCAGTGGGCGCGAAAGAAGTAGGGGAAGATCCTTTGGCGGAGGCGCCTAGGATGGCGGCAAAGATCAAGGCTGCCCCAAGCGGAGTGGGGCCAAGTACTCCCAGTCCACCCCAAGCAGCGCAATCAGAGGGCAACACCGGAACAGACAAGATGGTGGAGCCAGCGGGGGCTGAAGAAATAGGTAAGGAAGTGTCATTACCATTGCTAGGCGTGGGTACACTACCCTCTAGGAGAGAACATTGGGCAAGGCATGTAACACAGTGTGAGACGTTATCGGCGACCACGGTGGAGGTGCGAGCTGTCCCACGACGGATGTCGCTGTCGGCGTCTTGAGTGGACCAGGAGGGTCCGGGGTGCTTCTCAAAAGATGGAAGCAAGGGCCAGTCTGGAGCAACCAGACCGGCAGTGTTGATTCTTGGTCGTCGTCACAGAAGGGCACAAGCCAGCGGCTAGTGACCAGACAACGTGCTGAGCAGCGAGCAGAAGGGCCCCACGCAGATCGTGGAGATGCTGGGAGGCTGCACTTCGGTGCTAGAGCGGCTCAGGGTCGGGGCTTCTCGGACCCCAGAGCACTCACCAGAGAGTTATCTCGATGGTCGTGCTGGTTTTTAAGAGCGTGCAGGTTCTGATGATGGCCGGTCCCTCGAGGTCTCGTCGCACCCACAGATCACAGCTGAGCTGATGACGTGGGTAGAGGTCAGAGGTGCCAGGGAAGCCGGTTCTCGTCGAGCTGGGCCGTCGGATTCCTTGAGGAAGGACTTACAGCAAACCGCAGAGTTCTTAGATGGTGCCCGCTGATGCGGGGTGACTACTCCTTAGTCACAAGGGAGAAATCTTAAGAAGAGTCTTGAAGTCCTTTCGTAGAAAGTATTCTTGATTCAAAGATGATCTAATTTGGAAGGGTCCCCGCTCCGGCCTTTATCCTAAAGAAAGGGGTGGGTACATGACTAGGTCCTGCCCTAAGGGTGGGACCAGGAAGGGGGGTAGTTACACCCCTCTCCCCTGCCGGACTTTCCCCAGGCCAGGGCTGTCGCCCCTGGAACTGGTTCTAACCGGCAGATGCGTAGTGAGCACCGGGGTGCCACTCCGCAGTCACCTTCTCGCAAAAGCCCTACCTACCCAGAATACACAAACCCTGTCTGGGACGGTGCGAACACCGCCCTCGACAGGAAACCCTTTGTCCAAGTGCTCCTCGCTGGAAGGACTCCCAGCAGCAGGAGGTCAGACTTGTGTCTGTGGTGGCAGCATCCATTTTGTGGAACTGAGGCCTTCGTTAACTTTAACCGGGGTTCACAGTTACGTACATGTCGTGTCCCGCTAGAAGGGCGGAATGCTAACCTCGTCGCCAGAGTTGGTGAGAGGACAGCATCCCGATTCGTATGACACCTTACTCGACATGTCTTGATAACGCGACACCGAAGTTACCGATATGGTACGCGTTATCATGGAACAGCCATTGGGTCTTGATTCCGCAAGCTGCAACCGGGCTCGGCTCGGGCCAGAGCTTAGTTCACGCGAGCCCACGCACTCTGCCTTCAGGATTGTCAAGGCCTGCCATAGGAGTGACTGATAGGGACTCGGGTGTCCATTGGAGGGTTAGATATAGGGCTACTATATCTAAAGCAAAGGGTGATTACACGACTTTGCCCCAGCTGTCCTGCAGCCAGTTGTGTCAAATTTAGGAGGCCAGTCAGGGGTGGCATAATACATGCTGCAGCCCCTGGCGGCCCTGGATACACCTACGCCCTGGGTTACAGGGTCTGATAAGGTGGCCCAGTACCAATTGGTATATGCACCTAGGGTACATCTCGTAATTTAGAAAGAGAACAGCCAGGCTGTGGGTCTGATTGGCAGGCCCACAGCCAGAGAAAGTCGTAAACCAGTGAAACAAAAGCGAAAAATCTGGGTGATCATGGGATTGCAGACCCTACTCTCCTACATGACCCCCCCCCAAACGTCGGAACAACTAACTAACCTTGACCAGGTAAGTCTTCTTGTTCTAAGTGGAAATATCTGGAGAGCCCATCGGCATTGCCGTGATCAGTACCAGGTCTATGTTCCACTGTGAAGTCCATCCCCTGTAGGGAAATGGACCACCTAAGCAGTTTGGGGTTTTCACCCTTCATCTGATTTAGCCACAAGAGGGGCTTATGGTCGGTCTGAATCTTGAAGTGAGTGCCAAACAAGTATGGCCTCAGCTTCTTCAGGGCCCAAACCACAGCAAAGGCCTCCCTCTCAATAGCTGACCAATTCTTCTCTCTAGGGGTCAGCCGTCTACTTATAAAAGCAATGGGCTGGTCTTGACCATCAAAATTCAGCTGAGAAAGAACAGCTCCCACACCCAACTCAGAAGCATCTGTTTGGACAATGAATGGTTTGGAGTAGTCCGGACTCTTGAGGATAGGCGCCGTGCACATGGCCTGCTTTAGGTCATCGAATGCTTTTTGACAGCTCGCTGTCCACTGAACCTTTTTTGGCATTTTCTTACTTGTCAGTTCATTTAATGGTGTCACGATGGACCCATAGTTCCTGACAAACTTCCTGTAGTATCCAGTCAGGCCCAAGAAAGCTCGAACCTGAGTCTGGGTGGTTGGAGGAGCCCAGTCCCTGATTGACTGTATCTTGCTCTCCAGTGGCTGAACCTGACCTCCACCGACAAGGTGGCCCAGGTACACAACCTGTGTCTGCCCTATCTGGCACTTGGTGGCCTTGATAGTGAGACCTGCTGCTTGCAGTGCCTCTAACGTCTTCCGCAGGTGGACCAGGTGATCCTCCCAGGTGGAGCTAAAGACAGCAATATCGTCAAGATACGCCGCACAGAAGTCATCCAGCCCAGTAAGGACATGATTCACCAACCGTTGGAAGGTGGCAGGTGCATTTTTCAGACCAAAGGGCATCACCACGAACTGATAATGCCCACCAGGGGTTGAAAATGCTGTCTTAGGTTTGGCGTCCTCAGCTAACCTGATTTGCCAATACCCAGCTGTCAGGTCAAACGTACTTAAGTAGTTGGCCGAAGCCAGCCTATCAATAAGCTCGTCTGCCCTTGGTATTGGGTGGGCGTCAGTCTTAGTGACTGCATTGAGACCCCTGTAGTCTACGCAAAACCTCATCTCTCTCTTACCACCCTGGGTGTGAGGTTTCGGCACTAGAACTACGGGACTAGCCCAAGGGCTATCCGAGGGTTCAATGACTCCCAGCTCCAACATTTTCTGCACCTCACTTTTGATGCAGTCTCTGACGTGATCAGGCTGCCTGTAGATTTTACTCTTTACGGGCAGGCTGTCACCAGTGTCGACCTCATGGGTGCACCAATCGGTCTGACTGGGTGCCAGAGAAAACAGATGTCGGAACGACTGAAGAACCTGTTTACAGTCGCTCTGTTGATGGTCGGAGAGGCTGCCGCAAAAGACAACACCATCTACCGAGCCATCGTCAGGATTCTGAGAGAGCAGGTCGGGGAGAGGGTCACTCTCCTCCTCCTGTCCCTCATCTATGGCCATGAGCAAACTCATGTCCTTCCTGTCGACATATGCTTTTAGCCTGTTGACATGAAGCACCCTGTGGGTGCTCCGGGGAGTTCCTAGGTCGACCAGGTAGGTGACCTCTCCCTTTTTCTCCAGGATGGTGTGGGGCCCGGACCATTTGTCCTTGAGTGCTGCTGGGGCCACTGGCTCCAACACCCACACCTTCTGCCCGGGCTGGTAAACAGTCAAGACAGCCTTTTGGTCATGCCAAGCTTTTTGGAGTTCTTGGCTGGCCTTAAGGTTTTCGGATGCCTTCTCCATGTATTCAGCCATCCGCGAGCGGAGGCCGAGCACATAGTCCACTATGTTGGCTGCAGGCTTTTTGAGAGGTCTCTCCCATCCTTCCTTCACCAAACACAGGGGTCCTCTTACAGGATGCCCGTACAAAAGTTCAAAAGGGCTGTAGCCAACCCCCTTCTGTGGGACTTCTCTGTAGGCGAACAAGAGGCAGGGGATCAGGACATCCCATCTACGCCGAAGCTTTTCCGGTAGTCCATGAATCATCCCTTTTAGGGTCCTGTTGAATCTCTCAACAAGCCCATTGCATTGTGGATGATAGGGTGTAGTGAACTTGTAGTTGACACCACATTCCTTCCACATAGCAGTTAAGTAGCTCGACATAAAGTTTGCACCTCTGTCGGAGACGACCTCCTTAGGGAAGCCCACTCTGGAGAATACTCCAACTAGGGCTCTTGCCACAACAGGTGCTGTAGTGGTCCTAAGGGGAATAGCTTCAGGATACCTGGTGGCATGATCCACTACCACCAGTATAAACTTGTGCCCTGATGCTGTCGGTGGTTCCATGGGACCGACGATGTCGATCCCCACCCGTTCAAAGGGCACCCCCACCACAGGCAGTGGTATAAGGGGGGCCTTTGTCGTGCCACCTGACTTACCACTGGCTTGGCAAGTGACACAGGAGCGGCAAAACTCCTTGGTATCTTCGTTCATGTGCGGCCAGTGAAAGTGCGAGACAAGCCTGTCCCACGTTTTCGTCTGGCCTAAGTGACCTGCTAAGGGAATCTCGTGGGCCAAGGTAAGTAGGAAACCACGCTGAGACAAGGGGACGACCAGCCTCCTGGTCATGCCAGGCTTGGGGTCTCTTGCCTCAGTGTACAGGAGTCCATCTTCCCAGTATACCTTGTGGGTACCTGTGGCGTTCCCAGCAGCCTCAGCAGCAGCCTGCTGTCTGAGGGGTTCAAGAGAAGGGCAGTCTAATTGGTCCTTCCCCAGATCTTCCCTTGAGGGTCCCCCTGAGCCCAAGAATTCAACTTGATCAAGTTCGAACTCTCTCGGCTCAGTTTCCCTCAATTCCTGTAGGTCAGCCTCCTCTGAGACTTGATCCTCGACCTGGGGCAAGGGGGAAGGCGCAGCCTTAACCCTACTGCTCTTTTTCTTGGGAGGTGTCTGGTCCGTTGTTCCAGGATCCAGCACCTGTTCAGTGGGGCATTTCCTGACCTGTGACCTAGTCACAGCGAACACATGTGCTGGCAAACCTAACATTTCCATGTGAGTCCGGTGCTCCACTTCTGACCATTGTGACGACTCCAAATCATTGCCCAACAAACAATCCACTGGGAGGTCTGGACTAACTACAACCTTCTTTTGGCCAGTTACCCCTCCCCAGGAGAAAGCTACAATTGCCATACTGTGATTGGTAGTGACATTGCTTGCATTGGTCACCAGGAATTCTGTACCTGGCATGATCTGTCCAGGGTCCACGAAGTTAGGCGTCACCATGGTGACGCTGGCACAAGTGTCCCTGTAGGCCTGAGCCATCTTTCCATTTATAAAAGGCGTCTGTCTGTATTTGCCCAAAGTATTGGGGCTTACGTCAGGGGACACGTCCGCGTCCCCGGTACTGACAAGGACAGCCTGAGTGAGTGTGCCAACCAAGTTGTCACGCCCCTCAGAACCCAGGGTTAACCCTACTAAACCCTTGGGAGGCGCACTACCACTGCTGACTGTACTAGGGGGCACAGGTGCCTTAGGGGCTGCAGTGGCAGGAGTCTGCCCTCCTCCTTTCTTGGTGCACTCACTAAACCAGTGAGACTTACTTTTACAGTACTGGCACCATCGTTTGGATTGGCCTTCTTTCTTCTTTTGGGGAGCCTGACCCCCACCCTCTTTGGGTTGTTGGGGACCTGTCGAAGACTTCTGGTCATTTTGTTCCCCCTTAGAATCTTTACCCTTCTGGTCTGCTTTCTTCTGACCACCTTGATTCTGGCCCTGGTTCTGTTTAACTCTCGTACGAACCCATTTGTCTGCCTTCTGCCCCAATTCTTGAGGAGAGGTCAGATCCGAGTCGACAAGATGCTGATGCAACAACTGGTTCTGACAATTGTTTAAAATTTGTTCTCTCATCATCAAATTATACAATCCTTTGTAATCAGTAACCTTACTGCCCAGCAACCAGCCCTCAAAAGCCTTAGTGGCACAATCGACAAAATCAGACCAATCTTGAGACTGCGTTTTCTGGGTATCCCTGAACAGCACCCTGTACTGCTCAGTGGTTAGGCCGAACCCTTCAACGAGTGTATTCTTCAAGACTTGGTAATTGTTGGCGTCCTCTACCCTTGTGGTGAGGAGCTTGTCTCTTCCTTTACCTTCAAAGGAGAGCCACAAGATAGCTGCCCACTGACTCTGGGGAACGCCTTGCACAGTGCAGGCCCTCTCCAAAGCAGTAATCCATTTGTGGATGTCGTCCCCTTGTTTAAAGGGGGGCACTATCTTCCCAAGGTGTTTCGCATCGAAACTCTTTTCCCTATTACTAGGTACATTGCTGCCACCAGTGGGGACTGTCCCACTTAACTGTTGCTCTCTAGCGAAAGCAAGCTTTTCCTTGGCCAGGGCAAGTTCTTCCCTTTCGATCCGCAGATTAGCTGCCCTTTCTTTCGCTTCGTACACTCTCCTCTGAGGGGACGTCATCCCTCTTTGAGAAGAGTTGTGAGAGCCGTTGGTATGAAGGGATCTGCCAGAGCCTCTTGATAGAGATCTGGCTCGTCCATTCCCCATGTTAAGCTGACCTGATAGTGGCCCCAGGGGTCCCCCAGTACCGCTATCATGTTTGCTTAAGTTGGACCTGCTTAGTCTGCCGACTTCTACCTGTCCCTTATCTGCCTCGTCCCCAGAGAGATCCTCATCCTCATCCTCCTCCACATCCTCGTTCTCGGTTGCGAGGTGAATGAGGTCAGGATCGTCCCGGGTTCCCTCGAGGGGAGGCATGTCTCCTTCTGGATTAGAAGAGCTACGAAGTTTCTCAGCTCTCCTGGCATCATAAGTCTCCAAGAGACCAATCAGAAAGGACGTTGTGGGGTTAGACCCCTGCTGAATCTTCCGGGAGTGACACAATCGTCTTAACTCCTTGAAGCTCAGCACAGTATATCCTGAAGGGATGACCTGTGGAGGGTCAACTGACACAAGGGGAGACTCGGGGTTTCCTCCTTGGCCCGACATACTGTTTCTAGTGTGGTGTAAGTGATGCACCTACCTACACTACGTGTTTTCCTACTTTTCCCTTGCTAAGAGCTGTAGCCAAGGTGTGCTAAGCCTTGAGGAGCTACAACAGCTGGTTCAGTAGAACTCAGAGTATTCTAAGCTTTAGTTATATGTACTAACAGTACTTGTGCGATCTTTCAACAAGATATTCTTAGGATACGTGTGGTAAAACAACAGCAAGCTCAAATCCCAACCGCTGCTCACCAATGTGAGAAGTTGGCCCGATATGCAACGTTCGCTATTCTAGCGACCGCTATGTATCGTTCCAACGACCCTTATGGTGTTTGGTTGTAAGTCAACCTATAGACCAGCTATCCTAGTAGCGTGGATACGAGCAGTCTAAGGCTAAAGACTCGAGAGGGCGCGTTAAGCCAGCTGTTTACCACACATGTACCCCTTGAACACCCAGTGAAAGGACACCACACAAGTGTTATGAAAATAAACAGTATATTTATTAAGAATCACAACAGCCCTGTACTCTTTATGAGGACAGGGTACTAAGCACAAACCAAATCTCTTTAGCAAATACTTCAAGTGCACAGTTTAAAGACAAGTGTCCGAGGACACGGAAAGGTTAAGGCAAGTCGGAAGCGAGGGACTCGGGACCCTAGAGTAAGGAGGCTATGCAGGCACCGAAATGCCGAGTTACCTAGCCACGAGGGCTGCGGCTGCACAAGTCTTACAGGCGTCGGGGTCTTCGCTGACGAGCCAGGAGCCGGAAGAAAAGGAGTTGCTGGCCGGCGACCAGGGTTGAATAGTTCGTAGAGATTGATGGAACCTGAAAGCAGAGGGGACCAAGTTCGTACTACTAGCCAGTAGTTAGAGGGTACCAGGAAGGCACCGGTTGGCCGTCACCTCGACCAGGTGAGTGGGCGACGCTAGGCTCTGCAGTCTCACGGACCAGGAGGCGTTATCGGCGACCACGGTGGAGGTGCGAGCTGTCCCACGACGGATGTCGCTGTCGGCGTCTTGAGTGGACCAGGAGGGTCCGGGGTGCTTCTCAAAAGATGGAAGCAAGGGCCAGTCTGGAGCAACCAGACCGGCAGTGTTGATTCTTGGTCGTCGTCACAGAAGGGCACAAGCCAGCGGCTAGTGACCAGACAACGTGCTGAGCAGCGAGCAGAAGGGCCCCACGCAGATCGTGGAGATGCTGGGAGGCTGCACTTCGGTGCTAGAGCGGCTCAGGGTCGGGGCTTCTCGGACCCCAGAGCACTCACCAGAGAGTTATCTCGATGGTCGTGCTGGTTTTTAAGAGCGTGCAGGTTCTGATGATGGCCGGTCCCTCGAGGTCTCGTCGCACCCACAGATCACAGCTGAGCTGATGACGTGGGTAGAGGTCAGAGGTGCCAGGGAAGCCGGTTCTCGTCGAGCTGGGCCGTCGGATTCCTTGAGGAAGGACTTACAGCAAACCGCAGAGTTCTTAGATGGTGCCCGCTGATGCGGGGTGACTACTCCTTAGTCACAAGGGAGAAATCTTAAGAAGAGTCTTGAAGTCCTTTCGTAGAAAGTATTCTTGATTCAAAGATGATCTAATTTGGAAGGGTCCCCGCTCCGGCCTTTATCCTAAAGAAAGGGGTGGGTACATGACTAGGTCCTGCCCTAAGGGTGGGACCAGGAAGGGGGGTAGTTACACCCCTCTCCCCTGCCGGACTTTCCCCAGGCCAGGGCTGTCGCCCCTGGAACTGGTTCTAACCGGCAGATGCGTAGTGAGCACCGGGGTGCCACTCCGCAGTCACCTTCTCGCAAAAGCCCTACCTACCCAGAATACACAAACCCTGTCTGGGACGGTGCGAACACCGCCCTCGACAGGAAACCCTTTGTCCAAGTGCTCCTCGCTGGAAGGACTCCCAGCAGCAGGAGGTCAGACTTGTGTCTGTGGTGGCAGCATCCATTTTGTGGAACTGAGGCCTTCGTTAACTTTAACCGGGGTTCACAGTTACGTACATGTCGTGTCCCGCTAGAAGGGCGGAATGCTAACCTCGTCGCCAGAGTTGGTGAGAGGACAGCATCCCGATTCGTATGACACCTTACTCGACATGTCTTGATAACGCGACACCGAAGTTACCGATATGGTACGCGTTATCATGGAACAGCCATTGGGTCTTGATTCCGCAAGCTGCAACCGGGCTCGGCTCGGGCCAGAGCTTAGTTCACGCGAGCCCACGCACTCTGCCTTCAGGATTGTCAAGGCCTGCCATAGGAGTGACTGATAGGGACTCGGGTGTCCATTGGAGGGTTAGATATAGGGCTACTATATCTAAAGCAAAGGGTGATTACACGACTTTGCCCCAGCTGTCCTGCAGCCAGTTGTGTCAAATTTAGGAGGCCAGTCAGGGGTGGCATAATACATGCTGCAGCCCCTGGCGGCCCTGGATACACCTACGCCCTGGGTTACAGGGTCTGATAAGGTGGCCCAGTACCAATTGGTATATGCACCTAGGGTACATCTCGTAATTTAGAAAGAGAACAGCCAGGCTGTGGGTCTGATTGGCAGGCCCACAGCCAGAGAAAGTCGTAAACCAGTGAAACAAAAGCGAAAAATCTGGGTGATCATGGGATTGCAGACCCTACTCTCCTACACACAGGAAGTGAAGGAATTGGTTTGGGCTGGATCCTATGTCAATATGTTTTCTTTGCTTGTGGATAACAGAGAAATGGAGTATGCTAGGAAGCAGAAGGATTGGATGTTGCCTAGTGAATGGCGGGTGTAAATGGCGAGATTTAGGGTTGAAGAGACTTTGATCAACTGGATTAGGGCCTTCTCTGTATTTATGGCTATTATAGCTGAGCATTCGCCCAACTTGCAAACAGAAATGGCGTGTTACCAGAGCAGGGTCACAATGTTGCATGATAAATATGGGAGTGTAGGATGGAAGGATTATGACATGAGTTTCAGGAATGCTAAAGAATTTGACTCATCACTTACCTGGGACAGGGTTGACTCGATATCATATTTTAGTCAGTTTACAGCAGGGCAGCCGGGTGATCCAGGGAAAAGCTGGAACAAAGGTTACATCCCCAAATCACCTCAGCCCTTTCGGTCGTCGCAGGTTGGGGGCACGGCCCCTAGAGCAGGGAGCAATGGGGGGCGAAAAGGGGTCTGCTGGTATTTTAATAAATGAACATGCACCAGGGCACAAGGCATGTGTAAATTTAGGCACGCATGCTCCATATGTAATCAACCTTCCTACTCAGAAACAGCATGCCGCAAAAAAGGTAACATCTCCTCTGGAAATAGGGGGAGAAAGAAACAGGAATAAGGAAAAGGTACGACTGTTGTCACATTCACCCATTGACGTTTTGGCTATGACTCCTTGGCTGAACAAGTGCCCAGATCATGCCTCTGCTAGGATGTTACAAGAAGGTTTTTTGTATGGTTTTAGGATCCCAGCGGTGGACTACACAGGGACACCAGAGTGTAGAAATCAGTTGTGCTTTGGTGTTGTGCTTTGGGCTGACATTGGCAAGGAGTTTTACCGGGACTGGGAGGACCAGCAGCCCGGTTACAGTCACAGCTGCGGCCTCTTCCCGGCCAGACACACCCCCCTGCCTCTCGCTCTTCACTGCTCGCGGCTCCCGCTCCACGGGTGCCGCTCGCCAGCAGTTTGGTGTTGTGCTTTGGTGTTGGGCTTTGGGCTGACATTGGCAAGGAGTTTTACCGGGACTCTGAGGACCAGCAGCCCGGTTACGGTCACAGCTGCGGCCTCTTCCCGGCCAGACACGCCCCACTGCCTCTCGCTCTTCACTGCTCGTGGCTCCCGCTCCACGGGTGCCGTTCGCCAGCAGTTTGGTGTTGTGCTTTGGTGTTGTGCTTTGGGCTGGCATTGGCAAGGAGTTTTACCGGGACTACGAGGACCAGCAGCCCGGTTACAGTCACAGCTGCAGCCTCTTCCTGGCCAGACACGCCCCCCTGCCTCTCGCTCTTCACTGCTCGCGGCTCCCGCTCCACGGGTGCCGCTCGCCAGCAGTTTGGTGTTGTGCTTTGGGCTGACATTGGCAAGGAGTTTTACCGGGACTGCGAGGACCAGCAGCCCGGTTACAGTCATAGCTGAGGCCTCTTCCCGGAGGGACACGCCCCCCTGCCTCTACGTACTTAGCACGTGATAGCTACCGCACCGCGGGACGTGCGCGGCCATTCCCCTTGGTTTTACCACGTATTTGGTGTATTAGAACGGTGATCTCTTTATTTTATTTTACGTCTTTGTTCTAAGGCATTTACTGTGTTTACTTGATAACTCTGGACTGAGGTGCAATGGCGGCTCAGCCAACCAAGGGAGGCAACGATGGTGAGAAATCTAATACTGGAAGCATTTTGGGTACTTTGGACAATTATTATACACAGGTCTCTGTTGCACTGGAACATCAGATAAGTGCTGTCTAGAAAAGATTATCAGCTGAGATCATTTCGAAACGTTCCGCTCTGGGGGCAATTCAGCATTGCACTACGCCTGAGAATCGCATAAGTCAACGGCTAAGTGACTTGGGTCTGCCTGAGTCCAGCATCGAACTAGATTCCCTTGCAAATACCCTTGAGGAAAACAACTCTTTTACACTGCCAGGTAGTGCTGATTTAGTTGAAATTCCCACTTCTATATCCTCTCCCAATGGCTCCCCGGTTTGTTTGGTAGTTGACTCACCGCCCTTAAATAAAAGAGCAACAGGTAAAAGGAAAAGAAGAGGGGGCGGTCTGCAAAGTAAAAGAGCTAAACGGTCTAAACCCACAAAAAAGGGGAATAAGCCTGTGGGTGAGGGGATCTGTATAGAGCCTGATAACATAGTATATCCTATTTCCTCTCCATTACTTCCTCCAGATGTGCATGGTGACGGGTCTTTGGTGGGGCAGGTAGAACACCTGCTTCATTCTTTTTTACTCCCTATCTTTGAGAGTCTGAGACTAGTCACTGCTAGTCTGGTCAAACTGGAAATTGCAGTCAAGGATAACTCGCAAATGCTACACTCCCTGATTGACGAGAAAAGTAAGGGCAAAACTCCTTCTTCTAATCCAGAACAGGTGGTCGCCAGAAGTGACCAAGCACCCACTATCTGTAAATCCCCCCTGCTGAATGGAAATAAAACAGTGGTACACAGGGATGTAAGTCCAGTCAAGTTAGGTGATTAAAATACATGTCCTGAGTCATCTAAGGCCCTGAAGAGGGCATCACAATCTTACCAGGAAGCTCGGCTAGAACCTGTTAGACTTGCTTCTGGGTATTTGGCTCCTAACAATTCTGATTTAGTTACAGGAAGTCAATTCACACTAGACTTACCCCCCAAAGTACACCCTTAGTGGTGGTCATGACTAATGTTCCTCCTCTTCGAGCTGGCTTAACTGAGGGGTTTTACCAATTGAAGACAAAGGTCATCCACTGGCTCTCAAAGAATATAGAAGAGGGTCATGAAGTAGGACGTGATATACTCATAGTTCGTAGAGTAGGATGGGTGGGTCGCTCAAGGAAGACCAGAGAGGGTGACAGCATAGTCAGAAACTTTAACAACTCGAATGCAGTTGCCAGAATACTATGGGAGACAGAACAGCATTCATTAGCGAGGGGGCAGGGTATCGAAGTCGTGCCCCTCGGGTTCTTCTACAGACCAGGCACTCAGGGAAAACCCACCCATAGGATTCCCACACTGAGGAAGATTACAAATCAAACTTACCCTACGGGAGGACATGGCGTAGGAAGTTTGGTTTCCTGGAACATAGCCGGCACCCGCCCCAAGCTGGAGTCTCAGGAATGGGTAGATTTTGTAAATTGTTTTGATGTCTGTATGTTCCAGGAGACATGGATGTGTGAGCCCTGTTTTATCCAAGTGTATCTGAACTATTCAATCCTGGCAACTAAAGGTCAAAAGGGTTGTCCTAAGGGTGGCCTGATTATATGGGTACGTCAATCTCTGCCCTTTTCTATAAAAGTGGTTGAAACAGGTAGTAACGATATCCAACTTATAAAAGTGGGTATGGGCTTATCCGGGTGTCTGTATATATACAATGTATATGCCAGGGGTTCCAATGGGGGGAAATCAGTAGTTCTTGCGGCTCTGGTCTCCCTACTTGAAACATACTCCATAAATAACAACATCATTATAGCTGGAGATTTTAACCGCACGACTGAACCCCTGGAGATTTGTGATGATCCAGTTGGGATGGACGAGGATATGCTATGGGAAGTTCCCAAATTAAATCTAGACCCAATTAAACGTTGGCCTGAGGATATTATATGTTTGAATGCCATTTGTTTGGAAAGGGGCCTTAGGGCACTAAATGGGCGAACAATGAGTGACAAGTGGAGGGGCATATACTTTCGATAACGGTCGAAATAGGAGTAGGAGAGACTACGTTCTGTGCAGCCTCCAACTATGGAAGGGTGTCCACGATATGGAAGTAAAGCACAGGCTAGAAAGTGACCACAACCCTCTGTGCGTAGCACATAGATGGTGGCTGCCCTCAACAGGGAAACCCGCCAAAGAGTGGGATGGTGTTCCCCTGCCCGTCCCCACTAACGACATGCGACGGCTAAAATGGCCCAATGTTTTGGCTAATCGACAGTCTATGGTTAGTATAGACATGGAGGTGGATAATTGCCCTAGAGCAGGCAAACATAATTGTACCAGGATCTTACGAAATTACTGCTATTCATGATAATCTTTTTTGTGCTATTAGATCCCATTTCCAGAAACCGGTAGGAAACCAATAAGGCACCTCCCAGTTCTGTGAGGTGGTATAACGCTCAGTGCAGGAAAGTCAGGCTAGCTCTGGGAATAGCTATAAGAGTAGAGACCAAGTGGCTATCCGTAGTGCAAGAAGGATTTACAAGGACTGTATAGCCTCTGCAAAAAAAACATGGGATGAGAGGCATTGGAATGAACTAAGGGAGGCAAGTAGGTCTAAAGATTCTAGACTCTACTGGAGCATTGTTAAATGGGGTAGTGGCGGTTTACCCAATTGCCCCGATAATAACGTTGGTGAGGAGGACTGGGTCAATTATTTTAAGCCACAATATGCCAATAGCCACCCTGGCTCTGAGATGGATGGTTTCATGGCTGTATATCCCAAAGATAACTTTTTTAGTCACGGTCAGGTGTTGTTGGTCCTAAGTGCAGTATCAAGAGGAAGAGCTCCTGGTTTGGATGGGATCCCGGCGGATCTTTTTATTAATGATAGGGAGCGCTGGGGGATATATATCTTGCTTTTGATTAACGCTGTCGCCCAGGGAGCAATTTTTCCGTCATCCTGGAAGGGTGCAATCATTATCCCCGTATATAAGAAAGGTGATCGGGGTTTGCCGGGTAATTACAGACCCATAAGCTTGATAGCTACCATCCAAAAGGTGGTGGGGAGGATGGTGGTGAACAGGCTTATGGCCTGGGTTGATGAGAACAATGCATTATCCCCTTACCAGGCTGGGTTCCGGAAGGCCATTAGCACGGTGGACCAGGTGTTCCGCTTTACTTTGCTACGGTGGCGAACTGTGGTGCTGGGCGGGGGCAGCCTGTATGCCGCTTTTGTGGATTTGCGGGCTGCCTTCGACCTGGTTCCCAGGACTAAGCTGTGGTCAGTGTTATGGAAACTGGGCCTACCGGATGATTTAATGACCCTGGTTATGAGGTTGCATGAGGCGAACTTTGCCAGAATACAGTGGGGCAGTCAAGGGGAGGTCACTGCGGACTTCCCGGTCGAGCAGGGAGTTCGGCAGGGGTGTGCAATGGCCCCCCTGCTTTTTTCCTTGTTTATCAACGGAGTAGTAGCTAGAATGCTGTCTGCTAATTTAGACGCCCCCTCGTTGGCGGACATTAAGGTCCCAATATTAATGTTCGCCGACGACACTCTTATTCTATCAAAGACCCGAGTGGCCTGCAGTGTGCCCTCAACATCTTTGAGGAATTTTGTGGGGAGCATGGTCTTGAAGTCAACATGGCCAAAACCAAGTTAATGATTTTTAACCCCCACCGTAGTTTCCGATCCAGGCTGACTATGAACCAGCGCCCCCTAGAGGTAGTCAAAGCTTTTACCTACCTTGGTATTTATATAACCAACAATCTCAAATGGTCCCAGCATATTGATCTTGCGACATTAAGGCATAGACAATTAGCTGGAGCCCTCGGGGCAGAAAACAGAAAATCTAAATTTAAACCAATCATGCCCGCCCTACAGGTCTATGAGGCAAAAGCCCTTGGCTCAGCACTATATGGGGCTGAGTTGTGGGGTTTTGGAAATCTCGAGTCATTACAGAGGTCCGAAAACAAGTTCTTTAGGACAATTACTGGTCTTCCCAAAAGTACCCCCCTTCTCCCCCTTAGATACGAGCTGGGCAGAAAAGCAGTGGCTGATTTGGTAACGCTTCGCCCGATTTTGTATTGGAGACGACTCTGGACCACTCCAGAACTCAAGCACTATGCTGAAGGCTTTTTAGCGCTAATCAAAGGGGATCTTTTCCATAGGATCAAATGGCTAAAAGACCTTAGATCTTTGTTATGTTTGCTGGGTCTTCAAACCCTTTGGGATAACCCGCCAGGCGCACTTTTTCCTAGTAAAACTACTGTAAAGGAGTTGTATTGGGACTATGTGGCTGAAAGGGTCTGGAGAAATACTGACTCTAGATCTATGACTGGTTGCTATCTGGAATCTAAAATCTCTCCTGACCATGAACTTTATTGGGACAATATAACAAAGCCATGGGATAGGAAGTTTCTATGCCAATTGAGGATAGGTGCTCTTCCGCTCAGGTCCCTAACTGGCAGGTGGCGGGGTTCATCTAATACTTCCTGCCCCGCTTGTGGATCTGCAAAGGAGACTATTGGACACTTTCTATTCGCCTGTCAAGCCTATGCCATCCCTAGGCAAATCTGGTTAAAAACTTAGGTACCAATAGTAGCATCGTAGCCTTGAGAATCATTTGCACTAGTTCTTGTTTGCCACTGGCCATAGCAGTAGCGAAATTTATGGGATGGGCTTGGTCCATTAGGCATAAATTGTTAGCTGAGTAACTGTTTACATTGGGATGGTTTTATTGAATCTACTTGTCGTAGTTTGTATTTTATATTATATGTATATTTACGCTTTTTATGTAAAGTACTTGCTTTTATTTGTTCGAGGCAACCATTTAATACTGTTTTAAAATGTTTGTATGTATTGTGCTTTTATGAGAAATACTCAAATAAAGCCTCTTTGACTTGACTTGAGTTGTCTGTTAGGACCAATCCGGAGGTAGCAGCAGCTAAAATTGCAAAAGAACTGCGCCTGGGCAGATAGCGGGTCCTTTTGATCCCATCCCTATGCACAATTTTGTTTGCTAACCCCTCGGCGGGGTCCCAAAGAAAGAGGAAGGCGAGTTCAGGATGATTCATTATCTGTCAGCACCTAGAGGCACATCACTAAATGACGCCATCAATGAAGAAATCTGTAGCATAAAATATGCCTCTTTTGACCAGGCGGTGGATATGCTAAGGGTCCTGGGAAGGGGGGCCTTGTTGGCCAAATCAGACATTGAATCCACCTTCTGGCTACTGCCGGTACATCCTCTAGACCATCATCTTCTAGGTTTTTTATTTCAGGGCACATTCTATATAGATAAGTCTATGCCCATGTTCTGTTTCCTGCGCCTACTTTGAGAAATTCAGTTCATTTTTGGAGAGGGTTTTTAGACAGGCAACGGAGCACCAATACGTCATGCATTATCTAGATGATTTTCTCTTCCTAGGGTCAGCGGGCCCTCTGGAGTGCGCGTGGGCATTGCAGGAATTTTGCATGCTCATGCCTGCTTTCGGGTTCCTGTTGGCGCCGGGAAAGATGGTGGGTCCAGCAACAACGATAGAATTCTTAGGCATTGAATTGGACTCGGTAGAGGGTTGTTTTAGGTTACCTAAAGAGAAAATCATGAAATTTAGAGCAGCGCTCCGGCAATGCTTGGCGAAAGACAAGGTGACACTACATCAGTTACAACAGACTGTGGGCCAGTTGAACTTCACACTGAGAGTGATACCCAAGGCACGACCATTCTCCCACTCGATTTCACAGGCCATGATAGGTCTGCGGGAGAAGCACCATCACACGACGCTGTCGTCTGAGGTCCGACAGGACATGAGGATTTGGATCGCATTTCTGGAGGGTTTCAACTGCAGGGTATTGTGACTTGGTCCCCCCACTACGCCTGCAGAGTTAGGTTTATGGACTGACGCTGCAGGCAGTGTGGGATTTGGGACCATACTCGGGAACGAATGGGTGGCTCAGCAGTGGCCGCTTGGTGAGAGGAGAGTGGTCTGACAGCCAATATAGGTTTCCTGGAACTATTTCCAATCTGGGTTGCACTGACTGTTTGGCCTCAGTAATTGTGTAATCAATCTGTAATTTTCTGGTAACATAACAGGACAGAAGTGGAATGTATCAACCAACAGGCGGCCCAGTGTAAAATGATACTCCGCCTGTAGAAAGAAATAGTGCTGTGTGTATGAAGTTGAATATACAGTTTAGGGCCAAACATGTTCCCGGGTTGCTAAATAATGCAGCTGACGCACTCTCTTGCTTCAAGATACAGGTTTTCAGAGAACATCTACCATCTGCAGAGGCGATGCCAACACACTTCCTGGAAGCACTCTGGCAGATTGGTGCCCCCAGCTTCAGAACCTCGTGGCAGCTAGCCTAGCGCCCAGGACCAGAAGAGCATACGAAGTGGCGTGTTGGTCTTACTGTGCTTTTTTGGGACAGGGTTGGGCGGAGGGCTGGGATAAGTCAGGGAACTTCCTCCAGTACTTAGACACGTTGAGCAGGGAGGGGCGCTCTGCGGCGACAGCCAGCCGGCACGTGGCAGCTTTTTCTTTCTTTGCACAGATCAGGGGTGCCAAGGATCCCACAAATAGTTTCATTGTGAGGAAGGTTCTGAAGGGGTGGCGGCGCCTCCAGGGGCCGCCACGGACACGAGACAACCGATATGTTTAGAACGGCTGGCATCGCTATTAATTGCCCTGAGTGGCATATGCAGTTCAACAGGGGAGGTGATACTGTTTAGAGCTGCCTTTTCACTAGCTTTTTATGGGGCATTCAGGGTAGGGGAACTGGTGGCACGCAATGAGCAGGATGTGCTAGGTGGACTCCAGCTTGGGCACGCAAAGATTCAGGGTGATGCGCTGTTAATTACCATTAGGAAATCAAAAAAATGATCAAGAAGCCCGTGGTGCGGGGCTGGTGCTTCATCGGGCACGAAATAACGCATGCTGCCCAGTGATGCACCTGGAGGCCTTTCTCCACCAAAGGGTAGGTGCAGTAGCGGGGAAACTATTAATGCATGCTGACGGTACCCCGCTTACCAGGTTCCAATTCAAAAGGGTGTTGGCCATGGCGATTGACAGGACTGGTTTAGATCCAAAGGACTTTGGGACACATTTGTTCCGAATAGGAGCTGCCACAGAGGCAACTGCTAGAGAGTTGCACACCAACAGTGTGAAAAGAATTGGGAGAAGGTCTTCTAATTGTTACAAGCATTATGTGCGGCTGCACATGTTGTGAGGGTGGCAGAGCAGTTTGACTGATGCCTGTCCTGTTTGTTTGCTTATATTTCAGTTTCTCAAACCTGTAACTCAGGGGGGAAACTGCTGTCAGCACATCACCAGCAAGTTTCTTCACCACGGTGGCCACATGCACAGGATAAGTATGCACATGTTGTATGGGTCATTGGTCATTCTTATATAAGGCGTGTCAAATTGTTTTTTCTTGCAGGTAATTACAGACAAAGAGCTGAGCAGGGAGGTTTCAAGGTTTCCTTCCATAGTAAAGGGGGTCTCTGCCTCAGTCAGTTTAGGGGGTTTGTTACAGATCTGTTGGACAGACACACTCCGCCACCCACAGTCATTATCTTGCATTTGGGCGGAAACGATCTGGTAAATTTGAGGAGAAAGGTCCTGATGGAGGAGATAATCTCGGAGGTAGGCTGGTTAGCTAAGGCATGCCAGGGCTGCACCATAGTTTGGTCCCAGATTCAAATGGAGGGGGGGATTCTGTCAAAGCGTTGAATTACTCGGTGAAGAGGATCAACAATAAAATAGCGAAATTGTTTAGGTCACCTCAATTGCAAAACATACGCATGGGTGTGTCAGGGGGGAACCGTGCTTCTTAAAAGACTGGGTTCACCTGACTAGCGTGGGCAACAAAATATTCTTGGAAAACCTTATGGCTTGGCTAGGGGGTGTTAGGGCAGGGCATGACCTTTCAGTGTAGGAGGATAGGGGGGCCAGATAGTCGGGCAACTACGCTGGCCTGTGGCGGTAAGGTCATGATTGGTGAGCAGTCAATTTAAGGTCCTTAGGGGGCGGCGCCATTCTTGAATGGGGCCGCCCAGGGGAAGGGACAAGTGGTCTCTCCTAGAACTTCAGGGGCGGTACATCTGGTTGGCTGGATGGGTGCAGGGGAGGGGGTAGTCATGCTTTATTTCGGCTGGTTGGCCACCCCGCACGGGCACTATGACGTCACTAAATGGAGCAGAATGCAAGGGCCCCCCTTGTTAATGGAGGTCATGGAGCGTACAGGGTAACCGGGGGGGGGGGGGAATTACTCTCTCTGTAAACTGACCCTCTGCGCATGCGCACTCATACGTGAGTGCGTGACTGATTGATAAGAATCTGACACCGGTTAGAGACCTTGCCGAAGGCCCAAATAGGATATGCAGAAAAGTTATTAATGTGTGATTATGATTCAAATATTAGTTTCGGATAGGAATACTTTGTATTAGAAGTATGTTAAGGTTAGCCATTTGATACCTGTCTACATGAATTGTAATCTAATGTCAAGTAAGTTTTCTGCATAGATAATTGTGTAAATATTGTTTATTTCAATTTTTATCCGCTTTCATGTTTTAATAAATATGGCCGGGGTGTTGTAAGACCCCCAGCCTTCCAAAGAAAATCCTCACTTATGTCCATTTTTAATAATGGTTGGTGAAACACAAGGAAGGGGAGGGGGATGGTCGGTAGTCCCTGGCCATATTGCAGATGGATAAGAAAAATGCGGGTGGGTACAGAACTGGTACATTCACAACTGGTACATTCACGTGCTAATATCATTGCTGACCTTTGCAGCAGTCAATAATTTTAGCTATTTTCTATTATTCTCCTTCTGGGTCTATGCCTTGTAGGTCCACAAGTCGGGTAAGAATCAGTAACTAGAATTGTTGACCGGCTCTGTGGTCAGTGACACTACACTGATGTATTCAATGGCTAGAAGTTAATGAACCTAAAATAGAACACCATGCAAAAATACATTTCTGTTCCGGTCTATATCTCGTCCGACTCCTAAACTTTCCACACGTTTCTTGAACCAAATGCATGCAACCTTTTCATTCAGCGATTTTAAAACGCTGTTTGACAATTCTGCGCTCTGATGATCTGAGCGCGCAGGTGGCACTAAAAGCGAAATCTGGCTTAAATTCGCTGCAAAGAAAATATGATGTAATTCCTTCAGACTGTTAATTATTGCTTCATACTGATAATTATTGTCAATCAGCCTTGCAATATATTGAAGATAATGTCGCATTAATGATAGGGTAGTGCACTGGATGCACTGGGAGAAGGAACCATGTTTGCATACCTGGCACATTCAAATTCTGCCTCCCAATCATTTTTAAATATAAGGGCTAAATAAAGAAACGTATTGTGCACGAGCGCTTGAAACAAAAGCGTGTCAGGCAGAACTCATTTGCATTCTACTGACGCAACGCTTTTACTCCCGCCGCTGCATTTCTAATGAGCTGGAGCAGAACGCAGATGGAAAGCTTTGCATGTGGCACGCGTGCTCGCGCCAAGTCCATTCGCTTTTTGGCGTGCCAGCTAGAAGGTGAAGAGTTCCCCTTCCTCCTCGGCTTCCGTGCTGCACGAGGCTGCGCTGATGTCCGTCTGAAGGATTGTTCCTGTAAATGGCGGGTCTTTAATTGACTGTGGCTCTGCTGACAGCAGCAGGGTTGATCAAGGGCTCTGGGCCTGGGGAATGGCTGATCACTGAGAAAGATTTCCCCGACAGGAGAAGTCCAGATGTGTTTCTTTCCAGTTGTCTTGCATTCAAACGGGATAAAAACAATATATAATTGTATATAACTACCATAGGAAGCTTTTATTGTCAACAGCTGGGTTGGAATCAGGGTTTTCCCTGCAGTTTCGTCACAACGTGGGTGTTTAGACGTCACTAGGGAAAGCTCATGTTTCCCCTATGTTACAGTCTTGCCAAGTCTCCAATGACCAAGTGCATGAGGAATGGCGGTCTCATCCGCATTCTTCCTCCTCCCTGTGGGTCCCCACAGACGTGAGGGAGATAGGAGAGCGTGTGCAGTGATGTGCCTGTGCCAACTGCCTTCTCCCTTGTCAGCACAGTCTGTACAGATGTGCTGAGAGTGAAAATCAACCAACGCTAACAAGCGTCTCTCACACCCGCTGTCAATACCGTTCCGCCCTCCGGTCTCAATGTGAGGGCAGAGGGCGGCTTTGGGCTGGAAGGGAGGGAGATCATGGCATCCCAGAACAGTAACTTTTTCCTCGGTTGTGGATGGGGGTGGCTTTGCAGAGAGTGGTATGGGTGTGTGATAGAAAGCCTGGATTTAAAAAAAATATATATATATTTCGAGATGGGCAGGGGAGAGTATTCTAGGAGGGTGGTGGTGTGGATGGCAGCCGACAGGTTATTAATGTAAAAATGTTTTAATGTATTTAAGGCTACCCGTTACTTCTCTGCCAGACTCATTACAACATAAAATTATAGAAGGTTTAAATATGAATAACGGGGATGTTTTTCACCTCAGGTTTCAGAGGGATCCTTTTGTTGACTATTGAATTTTTTTAAGTAAAAATGTATTTTATATAACAGAGTGGAAAGTTGCCGAGTGGAGTGTCGATAAGTGGAGTGTCATATTGAACAGTGGGGGAAAACCTCCTCCCCATGGTTCACCCAGGAAACCCGCCTTCTGAAGAAGCTATGCAAAAGGGCTGAAAGAACTTGGCGGAAAGACTTCGACCCCAATAGCAAGAAGGAATACAGGTTGACCATCCTCAATCATAAAAAAGCCTTGAAAAATGCTCAAACATCGTTTTTTCAAGAGAAAATTAATGCTGCATCTTGCTCGTCGAGGGAGACTTTTCGCATTGTAAAACTACTCCTGAAAACCCCAGAGCCCACTTGTCCATCGGTCCTCGCAGACAACCACTGTGATAAGTTGGCCACGTACTTCGATCAAAAAAATCAAAATATCCTGCAGCAACTCCCGCCTATCCCTTTGGACCAACCACCTATTTCCCTAATACAAGCCCAGAACCTCAACACGAGACTTGAGACGTTCACCCCCATAAATAAGGAAACTTTGGCCCCATCTTCCAATCTCTAAAAAGTGGCTCACCCTCTGACCCTGCCCCAGTTAAAATCTTAAAGCAAGTAACACCCTCCATCCTCGTACCTATGGCACACCTGATTAATGCCTCTCAAGCATTCGGAGTGGTTCCCCCCCAGCTGGAAAAAGGCGAAGGTTAGAGCCCTACTAAAAAAACTTAATCTAGACCCCCTCAACCTAGCCAACTTAAGGCCTATATTGCTCCTCCCCTGCATCAGTAAAATTACTGAAAAACTTATAAATGCCCAGCTTTCCTACTACCTAGAATCAAATGAACTTCTTAAACCATCTCAGACGGGTTTCCGCCCCGGCCAGGGCACGGAAACAGCAATGGTGATGGTGGTCGAGGAGGCCAGGAAGATCATGAATGCAGGAGGATCAGTGGCAGTGATCCTCCTGGATCTGAGCACGGCCTTCGACACGGTCAACAACCAAATCCTGGTCCAGCAACTTAGGGATCTTGGGATTACAGATGTTGCCCTGACCTGGATAAAATCCTTTCTTCATGACCGATCATTCCAGGTGATCGAGGGCAGTTATACATCCAAGGAGACCCCTATACGTTGCGGAGTGCCACAGGGCTCCTCGTTGAGCCCCACGCTCTTCAACGTATGCATGTCCCCTTTGGAAAAAATAGTCACCCCTCACGGGATTAAACTCCTCACGTACGCTGACGACACCCAGCTGGTAGTCTCTCTCTCTCAGCAGGAAAACCCTACCACCAATCTCTATTTCTGTCTGAAAGACATAGTCAGCTGGATGGACAGTTCTCACTTGAAGCTCAACAGCGACAAGACGGAGATACTGGTAATGGGGAATCAGGCTCATTTCCGTCCAGAATCTCTATGGCCCCCATGCATGGGCAAGCCCCCTACCCCTAAATCCGAGATTAAAAGCCTCGGACTATGGCTTGACCAAAATCTCACCATGCACACTCAAGCTAGGAAAACGGACGGGGTCTGCTATGGGCTTCTGCGATCCGGCCGGAAAATTCTTCCATTGCTCCCTTTTCCATCAAGGAAACTCCTCATTCAAGGCCTCATCCTGTCACGCCTGGATTATGGCAACGCACTGTTTCTGGGTGCCCCGCGGAAAGTTACTACTAAGGGTGGGCGGGCAGCTACGCTCCGTGCACGGAGTGTGCGTAGTGCCGGCTTCTACGCATTTTGCGTAGCAGGCGTAGAATTCGGCACTCGCACGCTCCGCAGATGGAGCGTAGCTGGCCGCCACCCGCCTCCCTCCCGCCCTCCCTAAATACTTTAATTTAAATGTGTAAAAGAATTAAAAGGCACTTACCTTGCCCGCCGCTGTCCGCCGCGTCCCCGGGGCTCGCTCTTTTCATTGCTGCCGTCTTGTGTACTAATGCGCATGCGCGGGCGGCCGCGCATGCGCATTAGTGCACAAGACGGCGGCGATGAAGAGAGGGTGCCCCGGAGACATGGCGGGCAGTGGCTGGCAAGGTAAGTGCCTTTTAATTCTTTTACACATTTAATTTAAAGTATTTAGGGAGGGCGGGAGGGAGGCCTGCGGTGCGTAGTGGGGCTACGCGGAGTGCGGAGGTGGGCGTAGTTTCTTGCCCACTTTACGTAGCTCCGCGAAGCCCCACTACGCCCAGGGTTAGTTACTACCAAACTTCAGGTGGTGCAGAACGCAGCCGCACGGATCCTCACCAACACCAAGAGCCGGTGCTCTGCCAAGCCAGCCATCAAAGCACTTCATTGGCTACCCGTGGTAGAAAGAGTGCAATTTAAGGCGCTTTGTCTCACGCACAAAATCCTCAATGGTAAAGCCCCACCCATCTTCAGAGACCTGGTGACTCCTTACACCACTTCTAGACCTCTTCGATCCTCTAATGCCCATTTAACTCTGCCACCCAAGATCAAGAGAGCGCGATCAGGAGGTCGGCGTTTCTCCTACAACGCTTCCAAATTATGGAACTCCCTCCCTCCTGACATTCGTGCACAGCCTAATCTTCTGGCCTTCCGAAAATCTCTGAAAACCTGGCTGTTCCCGTGAACCTCCCCCTACGACTCTGCCTGTACTCATTCAGCGCTGGGATGCTCACGGGCAGCCATGCTCTTTAGAAATCCTGTAACATTGTAACATTGTAACATTGTAACATAGAGAGGGGTAGAGTGTTGTAGAGTGGATGCGTAGAGTGGAGTAGAATGGAGTGGCATTGAGTGAGTGCTATTGAGTGTTGTGTCCTAGAGTGTCATGGCATACAGTGTCATGACATTGAGGATTGTGGAGAAGAGAAGAGTAGAGCAGCATAGAGAAAATTGGAATACAAAGGGGCAGTGTGTTGTAGAGCCACATGGAGTGGTATACACTGTAGTGGTGTGTTATAGAGTAGAGTGACGTGGTGTGTCATAGAGTGGTGTGATGTTTAGAGTCTTAGAGTAGAGGGACTTAAATTGGAGTGCTGTAGAGTGGAGTTGCAATTTGTAGAGTGGAGTGACATGTCTTAGTGTGGAGTGACATGTCTATGAGTGCAGTGGTGTAGGGTGTCGTAGAGTGGAATGAAATCTCGTGCAGTGCAGTGACATGTGATAGGGTGGAGTTGCATGTCGTTAAACAGAGTATAGTGGAGTGGCATACAGTTGAGTGGCGTACAGTGAAATGTCATACAGTATTGTGTTGTCAAGTGTCATGGCGTAGAGTGTTGTGGCATAAAGTGATGTGACATACAGTGTCATGGTGTAGAGTCTTGTAGCATAGAGTCCAGTGGCAAAGTCTAGTGTGGCACATTGTTGAATGGCAAGTCAGAGAGTAAAGTTGCATGTCGTAGAGTGGAGTGGCATGTCAAAGAGCAGAATGGTTGGTAAATGGTTGTTTATAACACATGCATCTCCTATAATTTTGATCTCTTTAGCATGACCTTTTGGATTTAGAATGTTGGCTTGTGTGTGGGGTGTTGAACATTTTTAACCCTATGTCTGGGGTAGGAAGTTTTGGTTGAGGAATAACCACAAGCCCCTAGTTAACATTCTTTCAGGCCTCAAAATTAAAAAATCTACAGCTAGACTTGCTAGATTGTCTACTAAACTTGTAGAATTCAATTTCTCTGTGCTTTACATTTCTGGTGGTAAAAATGTTAAAACTGAGTTTTTCATCTAGACTTCCTGTTGAAAATACTGAAATGAATATGGAATTGCCTGAGTATGTTGAGGAATGTATTATTGCCAATGTAGATGATACGAAGACTTGTTCCAACATGGAAGTCTGGCAAGATGCTTTAACCAATGATGTTGTTTTAAAACAGGTTATGGATGTTGTGGTCAAAGGTTGGCCCAAAGAGAAATATTTACCTGCTGAGTTGCAACCTTGTTGTAAGGTTGCTTATGAACTGTCTATTGAAAATAACTTACTGGTAAGAGATGGCAAACATATTCCTTCTGATAACTTCAAAATAAAAATAATGGAAACTGCTCATTCTGGTCATTTAGGAATGAATGCCAGCGAATGCAGGAACAGGAATGATTTTTGGTGGCCCAGCATGGATTTAGATATTGACTTTATGGTCAGGAATTGTGTACAATGTTCTTATAGCGATAAGCATTTAACCACTTTCACTCCTGTACCCAAACCAGTTCTCTGTCCAGCCAGGATTTGGCAAAGAGTTTCTGTGGACTTCCTGGGTCCTTTTCATATTCTGCCCAATTGTATGAGATACTTCATTGTTTTAATTGACCATTTGTCAAGGTGGGTAGAAGTGAGAAGTGTCTCTGAGCCTGAAACAAAATCTGTTATTTGTTTCTTACAAGATGTGTTCTCTAGAGAGGGTGTCCCGGAGGAATTGTAAACTGATAATGGTGTGCACTTTACTTCTGCCTCCATGCAAGATTTTCTTAAGAAATTGGGAGTGAAACATCTGTGTACTCCTCTTTACCATCCTCAATCAAATGGAAAAGCTGAGAGGTTCAATGGGGTACTGTTTTTAATATTGCACAATACCTCCCCTATTGCACTAGCCGGAGAGCCGGTGTTTCTTGCTCCTGCTGGCCCCCAGCAGCCGATTCAGGTGCTGCTACGGGGTTTGGACACAGCAATAGCCGCCATCTTGGGGGTACTGGATGGGTAGCAGTTTAGCAGCCAGTTCACTCCCGCCCTCTGACGTGTTAAAAGGACCTCCATCCACCGTGCCGCATATTGCTTGACACTTCTCTCTTAAGGCGGAAAGCCGGGAGGAGAAGAGACTTTTTTAAACCTTTGTAAAATTGTGGATTTTGTTTATTTAACTTTGCTTTGTTTTTAATATTGCACAATACCTCCCCTATTGCACTAGCCGGAGAGCCGGTGTTTCTTGCTCCTGCTGGCCCCCCCGCAGCCGATTCAGGTGCTGCTACGGGGTTTAGACACAGCAATAGCCGCCATCTTGGGGGTACTGGAAGGGTAGCGGTTTAGCAGCCAGTTCACTCCCGCCCTTTCCCGCTATATATGGCCATTTCCATCCGGCCGCGCAGCGGGCGGGCCAAAGGCAAGCCCGTTTGCGCCTGTCCGTGAACCTTCCGCGGCCAAGGCCAGAGATGCTGCAGGTTTTGGCCTTTCAAACATCATTTCATATAGCAGACAGATGCTGCTCTCCTTCAGGTCCAATGAGTGCGCCTACCTATACTCTATCCCCCCGGATCTCTCTATTACGTCTTATCCCTGTAAAGCCTGTGGACCACTATTGGAGACAGGTAGTCCTGTACGCCAATGCCCTGTATTACAGTCTCCTGCCCTGTCTTATCGCAATCATAAGGCATTAACCCTCAAGGCGGGACTCATCAACTGCCGCTCGTTGGTGAAACACTCCCTAGACATTGCCCAGACTCTCATGGATAATAAATGGGATCTCCTCTTTTTGACAGAAACTTGGTTGGGAGATAAAACCAACCCAGCTTTGTGTCTGGCTATCCCCACTGGCTATAACATCTTGTGTGCTAATCGACATAGTAATAGCCACGGAGGTGGAGTGGCTATTATTTATAGATCGCATTGGACTATCTCATCCTTTGCCTATGCTCAAATCGAATCCATTGAAGCTCTGCCCTTTTGCTTAAAATTTTCTCCTGACCTCACTTGTTCGGGCCTGCTAGTATATCAACCCCCTAAATCCAGTGTAACGTACTTACCTCTCCTCTTAGACTTTGTGCTTCAGGCCAGTTCCCGTTATGCCAAGTTCACCCTGCTAGGGGATTTTAATCTTCATGTGGAGGATATGTCCGATACCACCAGCAATAATTTTATATCCACTTTGACTGATGGCGGACTAAACCAGCTGATCACTTCTTCCAGTCATAAGGCTGGGCACACACTGGATCTTATCTGTTCCAATCTTGCGGATATCTCTATTAGTGAGCCCAGACCGGTGATTTGGTCTGACCATTACCTCATCCCCTTTTCCATTTTACTGCATCACCAGGATAGACCACGGATTTTGGCAAAGGAGGTTGGCAGAAACTGGAGTAAGATCTCCTCGGAGAGCCTAGTTGACCACCTCCCGGCTGCTGCCCCTTTAGAGGCCTTAGATCTGGACTCACGTCTGACCAGTTTCAATAACTGGATCTCTACAGCCATTGAGTCCATCACTCCACTTTGGCCCATAAAAACGTATCGATCAGCACCCTCCGCACCCTGGTATTCTGATGAACTTCGCAGTTGTAAATCTGCCTGTAAACTGCTGGAACGTAGCTGGAGACACTCTTATTCCACAGACAGTAAATCCAAATACAGGGCTGCCTTCAAGGAATATCGGAAAAAGATTATAACTCTTAAAATTTGTTACCTGGCGGAGAAAATTAACAAGGCGCAAGGCTCCTCTAGGGAGATTTTCAAAACTGTATAAACCTTTACTGAACCACAGGCTCTTAATCACCAAACCCCGGTGTCACAGTCTCTCTGCACCGACTCTCCGACTATTTCGAGGAGAATATAGCATCTATATATGATTCCTTTCCCCATAGCGATAGTCAGTCTTTTCAGAATTTGAGGAGATTTCTCATGATTGCTCCCTTGCAGAGCTTTCTAAGTGTAAGTCAGGATCACCAAGGGATCCTTGGCCGGCCAAGCAATATAAAGTGCTTGCCCCTCTCCTTAATCCTACCATTAATGGTATCTGGAATGACTCTCTCAGAACTGGCGTATTCCCGGATTCATGGAAACACGCCCGCCTGGTTCCTATTCTTAAAAAGGCCAGCGCAGACCCTGACAATTCTGGCAATTATAGGCCTATTTCGCTACTTCCTGCCCCAGCTAAGATTCTCGAAAAACTGGTGCACTAGCAACTGGCAGGTTTTATAGAATCTCATGGATTACTCCATGATTCCCAACATGGATTTAGATCTGGATACAGTACCGAGTCGGCCCTGATAGAGATGGCAGACTCTGTACACTGGACGCTGGACGTTCAAGAGCGGTGTTGGTGCTGCTGGACCTTTCCGCAGCATTCAACACCGTCTCCCACCCTGTCCTGTTGGACCGTCTACGGTCAATAGGCATTCAGGGTAAGGCTCTGAACTGGTTGTCTTCTTTCCTGTCCAACCCTACACAGGCAGTGTTTACACCACCTTTCATCTCCCCTAGTCGCCCGCTTAAATGGGGCGTCCCCCAGGGCTCCTCCTTGAGTCCCCTCCTTTTTAATGTTTATTTCTCCCCCTAGCCGAGTTAATCTCTCAGACAGGAATAAAAGTTACTTCGTACGCGGACGATATTCAGCTCTTGTTTTCTTATGATGATCCCATCTCAACTACTTTTGACCCACTGAAAGATTGCCTCCGTAACATTGCCTGCTGGATGGATAACAACTTCCTGAGATTAAACGCAGGAAAAACCGAGGTTCTGTTTTTCCATCAATCCTCCCCTTTGGATTCGAACCTCTGGTGGCCAGTTGAGCTGAGTGCGGCTCCCTCCCCCAGGGATTCTGTACAAAACCTCGGGGTTAGATGGGACACCAATCTCTCTTTTCACAACCGAGTGCAGGCTGTCTCAGCCCCCTGCTTTTCAAAAATCAGGATGATTAAAAAAATTATCAATTATCTCCCCAGCAACGCTAGGAAAACTGTTTTTCAGGCATCAATTACGTCTCACCTAGACTATGCCAATGGGTTATATCTTGGACTGGCCGCTGGCCTATGCCATAGGTTACAAATAGTTCAAAATGCTGCGGTCCGGCTTGTCTGTGGTATCTCCCTTCGGGAACATATATCACCACACCGGCGGAGACTGCACTGGCTGCCAGTCCACAAAAGGGTAGAGTTTAAAGCACTTACTCTAGCTCATCGGGCAATAAAAGGACGGGGATCGGCTCATCTGGCATCCTGTCTCTGCCCCTACAGTAATGCCAGACAGCTCCGATCCAATTCAAAATGTCTGTTGTTTACCCCCAGATTTAAAAAAGCTCGCTCTGGGGGTAAAACTTTCCATGTGTGTGCTTCTTCTCAGTGGAATAAACTTCCCATCTCCCTCCATAAGATCGAGGAGGAATTACCATTCCGCAAAGCTTTGAAAACATTACTCTTCTGCTAAACGTCCTTGGACAAGATCTAGTATTGCGAGCATGAGCGCCGGGACACCCCGTTGGGGTAGCTGTGCGCTATATAAAATACACAAATAAATAAATTGAATGTGTCCAAAGTAACCTTAGGGGCCGATTCCGATGTCGGACGGACTCAGGTCCTTTCGACATCGGTCAGGAGCCGTAACCAACCGACCTGCTATCCTCGGTTATGCCCCTGCTAGTACGATGCGACAGAACAGGGTTCGGTCGCATTCGTATACTAAACAATGAAAGCATGCATTCTGAGCGGAATGTATGCTTGCATTGTGAAAAGCAGGGATGCAGTTTATCCCGGCACCCCAAGGTGCCTGCCACCGGGTCCAGGGATCCACAGAGGGGCACCATAGGTGCCCCCAGGCTGCCATTCGGCAGCCCCGCACCCATGGGAGCTCAAATGGGGCCCCCCAAAGACAGTTTCCGCAGGCCTTTTCGTGCAGGAAAATCCGGCACGAAAAGCCAGGGAAAAACTGCCATCATACTTCCTATGTCGCAAAGAGGAGGCCGGGGGAATACTGAGGGATTTCCGGACAGCGGACGGGTTCTCCGAGACTGTCGTCCGCAATCCGGAAATCCGAGTGGGATTCCTTTCCAACCGAGCCCATCAGAATGGCTCGGTCAGAAAGGAATCCAGCCGACACGTACCGGTTTGGTCGGAAGGGCTCTGACCAAAATCGGAATCGGCCCCTTAATAGCAGAGGAGACTGTGAGACAGCTGTGAGGAATGTGATTTGGGCTTATAGAACCACCCCTCATTCAGTTTCTGGTGGTATCCCTTTTGAGTTAATGAGGTTAGAAAAGCATCTTCTTCTCTTTGTCAATTTTGAAAAATTAAAACTCTTGGGGTGATTGTCATGTACCACTTGAAGATTCAAAAGCTAAAATTACCAGTGACAACTTTAATCATAGGAAATACGAAAGAATTGTCTTTTAAAGAAAAGGAAAGGAATCAAGTTTGCTGTGGGTGATATGTTAAGGTCAAAGATTCTCTATTACTACAAAAAGGAAAGTCCGGATTTAAAGAATCTAACTGCTTTGTTAACGGTCATGCTGTTCAATTTGATAATGGACGATAGTGGAATGTTTCACCTCTAGCCAAGATCACACTGTGCAATGATAATTCAGTATTGCAGTTCTCCAGTTCTTCTAATGAAAACTTACAGAGGAGTTGTAGAATAAGAAGAGTTCCTAGGAAATTTTGTGATTAATCTTTGCTTGCTTTTCCTATAAATATTTTTTGTTTTAAGAGAAAAAGGGGGGAGATATGTGGTGTTCTGCACTTTCCATTTATGTGGTCTCTCCTCTCCTATATTATATGGTATGGAATGTTAGCTTTATCTTGATGCTTCTTCCAGATGTTATGTTGTATTTAGAATGTGGTGGAACAGTGGATTGGAACACCTTTGTCAGTTGGTTCTGATCCTCTTGGCTCGTTAGACCTATGCTCCTGTCTTCAATAAAATACAAAAAAAACTACATTTGCATAGATTGCCATAACTAGCTTGTGTGTGATTGAGCTGTGCCCCCCCATCCCCTACCACCGTGCCCTCTCTTCCCTACCTCCCCACACAGCCTCCCCCTGACTAGCCAACCCCCTACCTGTTCCCCTTCCCATTATTAAAGGCATAGGGACTGCTATCCCTGGTGATGTTGAGCTGCCGAATCCCGGCTCAAACAACCACTAATCCAATACAATTTCTCAAGAACATATTAACAAAAGCAATGAGAAAGCGAACCACATAGGAAAATGAGTCACATGTCAAAGTAAAAAAGGGAGCAAAAAAGGGGGGGGGATGGCAGTCCAAAAACCAAAAAACCAAAAAATTATTTTTAGTCCTCATCATGCAAATATATTTGAAAAGAGATTATCATCCAGACCAATATTAATGATTATCCGCTACCCCACCTTCAGAGTTGATAAATACTACTTAGCTTGCCCCTCTGTGTGGAAAAATTGTGTCTGACCCTTGCAGATCACCTTCAATTTAGCCAGGGTCAGGAGAAACACCTGAGCCCCTTTTGCCTGGAACTCAGGGATCAGTTGTCTGAAATGCCAACGTAGTTCAACAGTCTTCTAGCAAAAGTCCGGGCACACAAAAAAGCTGTGGCCCTTACCAGTTCTTTTGCGATCAGGTCTTGCGAGACCATATAAAGATTCATGGGCAAGAAAATTGGTTAAAGAGATCAAGATAGCTTGTGGGCGATTATCAGATTGTGCGCTGTTGCTCCGTTGTTGGAAAGGAAAGCGATGAGCCCTCTGAAATTGCGTCTTCCAATCCCATTGTGGGATATCCGGGAAGGCCTCCTCAAATAGCTTGATTACGTACTGGCGGGCATTAGTCCCCTCTTGGCCCTCTGGGATGGCCAAAATTCCAAAAGTGTTGTGCCTTGCGCAGTTTTCCAAATCAGTCAGCTTGGAGACCGTATCATCCTTAATTGATTCCATAGTCTCAACCTTGGAGTGCTGTGCGGCAAAATCATCTTCAAGTTGGGAAATCCGATTTTCCACCTCTGTGATTCTAGCAGAAAAATCTGAACATGTTTTTGGAATCCTCCGGACAGAGTTTTGCAGCTTCTGCAGGCTCCCTGCATCCTGGAGCTTTCAACCCAGGACTCCTTTCTATGTGCCATCATCACCTGATAATAGTAGAGAGTGTAATTTCCTCAGAAGAGAGACATTCAGTACCATTCATACCAGATGCAATGCTGATCGTAGCACCTCCTTTATCAATCAGTCCGGATAAAATTGAATAATCCCAAGACATGGCTCCTACGTTTGTCTCTTTAGTAGTAGGACAGCCGGATGATTTTTCTGACTGTCTCAGTCCTTGATCGAGACTGATCTCCGTCTCCATCCCAGGGAAAGCTACTGGTTTCGCTACCATCAGCAGCCCAGTCCCTGTCTTGGGTATCTTCTTCTGAGGAATTAGAGGCATCTGATAAAGAAAATAATTTTTCCGCTGGATCATCCTCTTTATTAGGCTCTAAGGTTTCCAAATGATCCCCCCCAACAGGTAATAGTACAGCTTTGCTGTTCTTTAGGCTTAAATCCGATTTCTCCTCTAACTGGACTTCCTTAACCAGCATGCAACTGGGTTGCTCACCAAGATTGTGATTAGATTTGTTACCTGCGAGGAGCACCTGCCCTCCTCTGGGGGTAGCTGGTATTGCTTCAGGCACTACTGACAATGGAGGAAAAGTGATGGAGGGGGCCCCCTTGCTCGTGCAAGCAGCCGGTGTGTTCATAGAAGAAGGCAGTGTTTTCACAGCAGAAGAGCCCTTTATAGCCATAGAGTTACTAACTGAAGATATATTCCTAGAGGACTGAGCTTTAAACAGAGCAGGTAGGATCTGTTTATTGCTATTGCGGCTGGCCGTGCTGGTTTTAGCGGTTGAAGTCATGTTTGCGGGCTGAGACTGCTCGTCATCTTGTATGACCTGTTTTTCAATGGTCAGAGCTGCCGCAGTGACCTTTGAGGGGGCCCCTGCAGTTGACACTGGTGCCCCGCGGCCCCTGTTCGAAGAGCCCTTCGGTGGCATATTTTCAAGGCAGCACCACACAGGCTGTAAAGACACAGCAGGCGCCGGCTTGAGCCTGAAGCAGGACGGCAAATAAAACGGGACTGAGTGTCGGCTCAGGAGAATCCACGAGCGCCAGCATATCCGTGTAAAGATTTAGTTTTTTTGCCTCCCAGGTACGACAAATAGCTTTGAGCACTGTTGCTGATGTCTGCGAGGAAGGGCAGACTCTCAGTTAAGGCTCCTCATCACCAATATGTCAGGTCTGTGTTGGAGAGTGGGGAAGGCAGCTCATTCAGCCGACAGTGCGGCCGCCATCTTGCCACCTCCCTGCATGCCAAAAAGTTTTTTAAGGTTTCTTGTTCTAACCCTATTTTAGGAGTTATCGAGTTATCGTAGTCAGTATTGTTGGCAGGTGGTGTTGGAAGTGTTTTTTTGCTGTCAGTATGATGTTTAAGAATGGGGGTAGACATGATTTGATTCACATTAGCTCTCTAAATTGCTGTGGCCTAAATGATAGA
Organism: Lissotriton vulgaris; assembly: GCF_964263255.1. Lineage (NCBI taxonomy): Eukaryota > Metazoa > Chordata > Amphibia > Caudata > Salamandridae > Lissotriton > Lissotriton vulgaris. Next base: position 1,141,093,145 of record NC_141691.1, on the reverse strand, counting down.
AGGAAAAGGGGGGTGCTTGCGAAGCTGATTAGACACTGGGATATTGATGTTTTATGCCTACAAGAGACGCACGTCCCTTGGAATAACCTGGCTGAAGGAACTTGGACTGGACTTGATTGCCTGCTCACAGCAGACAACCACTACTAGAGGGGTAGCTATAATGCCCAGGCGGGGAGTTAGCACTGTTAAGCAGGTTAAGGTGGATAATTTTGGCAGATGGGCTCTGGCTGATATAACCATTAGGGGATCAGCATATACTATCTGCTCACTTTATGGCTCTAATCTGGACGATCCCTCTGCTTTGCACTTTTTAAATGTTGAACTTGCCCTTTGGCCCTCCCCAAAAATTCTATGCGGAGATCTGAATCTACATTTGAATTCAAATATTGATTTATATAGTGATAATCTATACTTTGGGAGGAAAGGGAAGACATTTAAGGGCGTACAGGCACTCTGCCTTGAACACGCTTTGGTAGATGTCTGGCAGAAGCTGTATTCGACTGATCATGGCTATACTTTCTATTCAGCCCCTCACAGTAAATTAGTCCGCTTAGATTATTTTTTGATTTCCGACTTGATTCTCGACGGGGTCACTTGTGAGCTGTATCCCCGAAATACCTTGGATCATAATCCACTGATGTTACAACTTCCTGTTAAGGGGACAAGGCCTCCTGGATCAGTTTGGTCATTCGAGCAGAAACTACTGTTAGATCAGGACTATTGCAGTCATATGTTAGCATGGATTAAAGATTTTTTTCAGCTGAATAATGGCTCGACTCCTGTGGCTGTTTATGGGATGCCTTTGAGGCAGCTGCATAGGCGAGACTCTTAGTTTTTCTGTATATTGTCAAAAGAAAGGGTTACAGATTGGAATAATCAGCTACGGGAGGCATAGAAATCATTAATCAGGTTTATTTCTTAACAGACAAAAAAGGAGGAATGTCTCAAACAGATAGCTATCTGCAGGAATAATATCTATCAGCATTTTGCGGAAGAGCTTGCTGCCAATTTTGTTCAGTACAGAACTGAGATCTATGAGTATGGTGAAAACACCGGGAGATTGTTGGCCAAGCGACTACAACATAAGGGGGTTCTAAATAGGATTAGTCAGATCAAGGACAGCGATGGTCGAATTCAAGATCAACCGGACAAGGTCCTTGAAGTATTTCAGGAATACTATAAATCTCTCTATTCTCCAGATGGGATTGATGAGCCGAACTCAGGGGAAGAGTACTTATCAGAGTATGTAACATCAACAGTGACACAGGAACAGCCATTGGCTGTCTCCGCCCCGATTTCTAGGGAGGAGCTTGAATTAGCTTTAACATCATTGGCTGCTGGTAAGGCAGCAGGCCCTGACCTGTTACCTGTGGAATTCTATTGCACATTCCGCCATATTTTACTTGGGGAACTAGAAACTTTATTCATATTGGCCCAGAAGGGACAGACTCCTGATTCCTGGCGCAAGGCCACAAATGTCATTTTTAGGAAGAAGGACAACCCAGAACTCATTCCTTCATCCTACCGTCCGAACTCATTAATATGAGCGGACAGTAAAATTTATGCTAAGATCGTCGCACTTAGACTAGCCAAGGTGATAGCCTCCTTAGTTTTGAATCGCCAACATGACTTTATACCCAGCCGTGACACCACAGATCACATCAGGCGAGCAATCGCCTTATTTGATTGGGCAAAGACCTCCAAACAACCCCTGGCTATGATCCTGTTGGATGCCGAAAAGGCGTTCGACAGGGTCTCCTGGGGTTTCGTATGGCAACTACTCAAAGTTAAGGGATTTCCACAGGAATTCATCTGGTCTATACAAACCTTATTCACTTTCCCAGTAGCTTCAGTCCGCATTTCCGGTCAAGATTCAAGTCTTTTATCCATCAGCAGGGGCACCCGTCAGGGTTGCCCCTGCTCTCCTCTCTTGTTCTCGATCTACATTGATCCCTTTCTCAGTAAGCTAGACAATAGTTTAAGGATTAAGCCAGCATTGGTAAACGGAGTACCCTATAAAACTATGGCATACGCTGACGGTGTTGCCATATTCCCAACAGAAGTATGCCCGGCTCTTTCGGCAATCTACGATCTAGCCGAACGATTCGGGGCTAACTCTGGCTATGGACTTAATGCTGACAAAACTCAAACAATACACTCAGATTTTTCAAAACCTGTGGGGGTTCCAATAACGTCAGTTGCCACTTATCTTGGAATTAAGATTACGGCAAAAGTGGAGGAGATACCTGAAATCAATGTGTTACCAATTGTCAAAGAGGTTAATCACTCACTGGAGAGACTAGACCACCTGCATCTCTCACTGCACGGGCGCTCTAATGTAATCAAAATGACTATTTTTCCAAAATGTTTGTACTTATTCTGTTCTATTCCCATTGAATTTCCAACACACTGTATCTTAAGTGCCGAAAGGGCGTGTGCAAGGTTTTTGTGGGGATACCATAAAGCACGGAGGGCGATGAAGTGGATGATACTCCTTAGAATAAGAGGTGGCTGGGGCATGCCCTCTCTCCATCTATGTCACTGGGCCGCACTCCTACAGCACATGGCTCCCTTAATATCTGCTGGGAAAACCTTGGTCCCTAAACATTGAACACCCTCAATTTTTGAGTTACTTCTCAGAGAGACTGCTTGTAATAACTTGGTTAGCAACATTGAACCAAGCTACTACAAGAAAGTTAGATTTAAGGTTATACACTTGGCCTTCTCAGGTTGGAAAAAAATCCACAGACGATTTGGAATTGCACCTGTCAATGTATATACTCCTTTTACTTCAAGTGGCCTATTGCCCACTATTTTTTAAGATGCAATCACTTTTGTTTGGGGCACTTTGGGAATCAAGGTTTTGGGGGACCTCTTTGTGGAGGGTCAACTTGTCTCATTTTCCGACCTTCAAACCAAGTTTTGTCTTCCCGCAAGTCACTTTTTAATTTTTTTACAAATCAGAAGCTTCTTGATACAGCACGTGGCAACCAGAGCAGACATGTTTAAAACCATTCCATTGGTGAGGCTCATGGAGAGGAGATCTAGGATTGGGGCCTTATATCAAATTCTCATTTCTGAGCTGCCTGATGATTTAACGGATCAGAATGATAAATGGGACAGAAAATTCGCTCATGAAGGGACGGATTTGGGTTTCCCCTTGGAGCTGGCTGATCAGATGTTAATTACTGGCAGCTTGTGGTCTCAATGTTTTATGTCCGCTTTTGACTTATATTACACACCATCTAAAGTTGCTAAATGGTCTAATTACCGAGGGAATTCATGCAGCAGGTGTGGTGTCCTGGCTGCGGACACAGTACATATGTTCTTCTCTTGCTCTAAATTAGTTAAGGACAAAGAAGACATTGAGCGATTTCTGGCTCAAATCACTGGTAAAGCCTTAATTCTTACTCCAGCTCTCGTGATTTTGGGTCATGATCAATCTCAAAAAGTCCCTTCTCGTAGTAAACATGAGCAAGGCTTTCCGTTCATTGCAATGTCTATCTTCAGAGCATGTATTACTTCAAATTGGATTAGTTTGGATTCTCCTACTTTCTGTAATTGGAGGGCTCGCTTGCTAGCAACATACAACATGGAGTCTGCTGTATATAGGGCTAAAGGTCGGAAGAGACAGGAATTTGGCCAGAGAATTTGGGCTCCCATTTCCACCTGGATTGGTTAAAATGAATGTCGTGCTCCATTCTCTTTGTGTCTGTTTGCTTCCTGTCTCTTGTTGTCCCTTTTTTCTCCTTCTGATAGCTCCTTATATCTTTTTTTTCTGATTCTGTATTCTTTTCTTGGCATTTTGTATTATTTTATATCAATTACAGTTTTAATTTCTTGATAAAAAAAAAGAAAACTACATTTGCTGTGGAGCACATCTTTTCACACTAGCCAAGATCACGGGAGCTCATTGAGGCCTCAGAAGCAGGAAGTCTTTATAGTTAGAAGTGAATCCTTTTCTGGAGCGGACATTACTTTATGGAACTCTCTTTCAGTGGAGGGAAGGACTAAAGTCTCAATCATACCACTTAGAATTTTTTTAACGGGCCATTTACATTTTCATTGAATCTCATCTAAAAGTACTGTGTTCGCCCATCTACCTATTTCTATCATTCTATTTTTTTTATTGTTAATACTAAATTATCCTCATACTTTCTCAAGTGCATCAGCGCTATATAAAATGCCCAGTGCATAAATAATAAAGAGAAAACCATAATGCTTTTATGCTGTAAAACAATGAGTTATAATCACACTGGAAAAAATTGGTTGCATGGACTTTTTATTGAAAGTTCCTTTCTTGCCAAACAATGTCTCCCCTTACCTTTCCCGTTTTGAGAATCTGACAGTATAATGTTTAGCAGGGGTGTATTTTTCCTTCTTTATTGCTGTAATTTACCATTAACCTAGATACAATGGCCAGTTTATTTTATCAATTGCAATGAATCTGTAAACAGTTGCAACTTTTTTCTAAAACAATTTTTGTTAGAAATGGGGTAGCATGGTTCAGAGCGGGCAGGCCAAACTCCAAAGGACATGTGTGAAGCATCCACGCAGTACACACAGACGACACACCAGGCACACCACAAAAAGAGACATGCCACCAGTTTTTGGTGAAAATGATTAACTTTTGTATTGTACCAAATATGCACTAGTAAACACAGTAGTCACATTGCTGCGCCAACTGGCACCGGGGCAATATATACAAAGGGATTATTTACAGGGTAATTGAAAAAGAAGGTAACTCCATCAGTTCCAAGGGGATAGAAAAAACACAAAGCATTAACATTAGGCATAAAAGCACATTATGCCTGGCGCCAGCCTCTCCTGCAAAAAGAACATTAGGCGTTCAGCCTTCACATCAGACATTATCCTTTGGCATAGAACATCAGGCAGGAACACCTGCCATAAAGCCTCTGAGCAGGACATACACCCTAGGCATAAAAGCATTCTCATCCAACATGGACCTGTGGGCGTCACCCCCTGCATGTGCATATCAAAAAACCACAGCAGGCATTAACCATGGGCCTTGCAACTTAGGCATACCCTTAGCATGGAAAACAGTAGGCACCCAAGGTCAGCATCACTACATTAGAAGGGGCCTAAACCATGAGCGTAGAGGCTTCATTAGGCGTGAAAAAGCGTAGACATAAGCCTCACCAGTCGCGGTATTGCCCTAACACACCCCGGTATGAATACATTAGGTATTGGTCTACCGTAGGCCTATACTATGACATCAGGCAGGACCACAGCACCTCCATAGTGCAAAAACACAGGGGGCAGAGCATCAGCATTTGATTGGCATCAACCTTAGCCGGACACCCCCTGAACAATGCCCTCCCCATGGGGCAGAGGCACAACCTTGCATTCAACATGAGGCTGCCCACTGCTGCAGATTGGTCTCTGGTGTCGCGGTTTACGTGGGAGCCCCATGGGGGATTCAAAATAATTATGGCCCCAATGGTGCAGCGCCCGCAACCGTGGTGCCACCGAGTGTCCTCCCGAAGTATTGGTCCAGGGGGGCGGGCACCGACACTTGCCCCGACACTTCCCATCCCCAGCTCCTCAAAAGGCCTCTACCCCTGCTTTGGGGGCCTCCAGCAGTCCCCCACTTCCGCCCCACTCACCAGGATCCTACGGGGGGAGCTCCGGGCTTCTCTTGTGCACTTCAATGGGAGGGGGCAGGCACCGCCCCCTCTCTTTCCAGGCAGCCCTCTTCACCAGCGAACGTGGGGTAGGCTCCCGCCCTCTGTACTCTCCTCACCTCAGCGGTTTCACCTGGGTCCTTCCTGGGGCCCGGGGCTTCAGTCGGCCTCTTCTGACTGGTCTCCTGCGGGCCTCTTCTGGGCGGTCGGCCTGGAGCATGCACTGCTCCAGCTTCCGGTCATGGGCTACGGCGCAGAGCTCACAAGGCTCCAGACGTCTCGGCCAGGTTGCGGGGCTCCAGACGGCTTCTGGGACCCCTTTCCCTTCTCCAGCTGTGTGGGCTCGCCCGCGAGGGCACTGACCGGTGGGGTAGGCTCCCGCTCCGGTCTCTCGTTACTCCCGGGGCTCCCTCGTCACTTCGGGAACTCCGCAACGTCACCATTCGCTCCGGCTTCCTCTCCTCGGTCGGCGGCCACGCCCCCCAACCAGGTGACCCTCAGCCTGGCTTCCGGGTTGCTCCCTTTACTCTTCAGGGTCGTCCTAGGCAGTGCGGCGGCCATAGCGAAGGCCCCGGGCCGCAGCGGTCGTTCACGGTGGCAATGAGGGGTAGGCTCCCTCTCACTCTGAAGTGGTCGGCGGGGTGGGCACCTGCCTTAGGTTGAAATTAGTACACAAATAGAGGTGTGGGGTCCTACTACTGACCAATCTGGACCTCAATAGTCGAGAAACAGAACCAAGTGGCTGATCAGGATAGTTAGAGACAGAGTATGGAACTACACAGCCAATGAGTGCCGTGCAGCCAAGGGTTTAAATATTGCCTAACAACTTAAGTATTTTTTGAAAAAACTTTTGTATTATTTCATGAAAAAAATGACATCAAATAGACACTCCATCACAACAGTTAGTACAAAAACGTGGAAGAATATATACAAATATATACAACAATATCACAATAAAGGCAACATATACTTAAGGAAACAATGGGAAAACATATAATCAAATTATTATGATGACACCGGCTATTGTCTGCGATATGGATTCAATAGCACATGATTGCAAGTTGAACACTTTTTTTTACATTAAAGAAATAAACCAGTCCTTTGGTAACAAAACCTGTGAACAGGGCGGAACTGAGATTGAATAGCCTGCCTGTCACACAACACCTGTGAATAGTGAGTTATAAGAAATTACAGATAGGGCCCACAAGAGTGGTATGAGTTTGTCCCTAGCTGCACCCTTTGTTCTTGACACAGGCTTGGGGTCAACGCGTTTCGAACCTTGTTTAGTCTAGGTTCTCCTCAGGACGAGGACTGGGTGAAGATGTACCTGAAAGGGAATTTAGGGAGGGTGTCAGCAGCTATATAGAGAGTATATATTTCTGGCAAGATAGTGCTCTGACTAGCTACCCATGAATTAATAAGATTACCTTCTCAGCCAACACATTGGCTGCGTGGAGAGAAGTGGAAGGACCACTGGAATTATTCTGCAAAGACAAGAGTGGAGGCTATCAGTGTATGCGTGTCACGATATACAGCACGCATGGACGGGATAAACAAATAAGCAAAATACCTGAATGTGGTGTCAAAGATGCCAGGATCAGGGGCGCCCAAGGCGATCTGTATTAATCAGAGAGGACTCACATTCTCTTTTCTGTGTATTTTTAAGTTGAGGAAGGCTGGGGAGCAAAGGTACAGAGTTGACAAGTTCAAACTCAGAAGCGGTAAGGTTCGCGCTTCAAAAATTCAGGCAAAGGTTTTAAAGCAGAGACGTTTCCTACCTGCACAATATGTGCGCTGTACGAAGGAAACGGGCCACAGTCTGTTTTGGAGCGGCTGGGCGGGAATCAATCTCTCGCTGTCAGCTGTGGACAAACAAAGTCTGTGAGATAATTGATATGATGCACTGACTGTGCCGCGTTAGGAGTGGGAAGTGAAAAAAGCGGCAGTTGACTTACTTCAAACCTTTTGAGGTTGGAGTCCGTGATTGTTCGTGTCTGCCGATCGGGTCAGATTCGTGAGTGGGCGCCGCCCTACTGAGAGCTACTTAAAGGCACGGCAGCGTTTACGAGTGGACATGGTGCAGAGGATCTTGGTCCTTGCAGTCCATTGAGTGTGAGGGATTGTCGAATATGAAAATGAGGGGAACTTGATGGTGTTTGCATGTCTAGATGACTCGAGTGTCAGAGTGTGTATAAGTTACCCACGTGTGATTGGCTAACTGTGGAAAAGTCGATACAATCAAGAGTTTACAACACATTACCCATTTCAAACACGAAGGGATATAGGAAAAAATACGCTCTATGTACATCATTTCTCTTAGTATGACATAGCACTAGCATTTCAAAAATTCGAAACAGTAACGGATATTGGCCCCTATACACTATGGAGATTATCATTCAGATAGCAGGTGTTGCTATACCCGTCTGGCCCCATGATAATTTCAGTAGGAGAAGGCGGAAGTGAAACACAAGAATAACAGCAAAAGGAGTGAAAGCATTGGTTAGAGTAAGGTACAGAGGTTGCAGCCACAGTCTCACAGCTCAAAGCAGGTCGATACGAGTTGCACATGCAGTACAAGAGCTATTCGGGAGGTTTAGGGTCCCAAGTTGGAAAGTTCAGACATTTCATTTAATCCTGTGTTGGAGGTGTAGAATTTTAAAATGAGATACGCTTCTTTTTGTGACAGGCGTACATCTGGGTCACCACTGCCACCTCGGATCACTGCCAGAACGCATGTCATTCACTGTGTGTTTCTGTTGTAGGAAATGGGCCACCAAGGGTGCCTTAAGAGTCTTATTGTTTATACGGGACCTATGTTGTATAATTCTCTGGCGCACCTCCTGCGTGGTCTTGCGGATGTACAGCTTTTTGCAGGGGCACTGGATGGCATACACCGTATACTTGGTCTTGCAGTTGGTGTGTTCTTCGTGGCGCCAGAATTTGTTCCCATCAGTGAAAAGTGAGCCTTCCATTGTGATGTGGCAGACAGTGCACGTACCGCATTTGCGATGTCCCTTAACTGGTGTTGACCCGAAGATGGTACTCTGGGTGTCTTTTTTGGCCAGCGGCCTAGTGGAAGTGATCATCTGGCCTATACTCCGATTCTTCTTTAGGGCAAACAATGGTGCGCCAGCGTCTGGTAGGATTTCCTCAACTAGATGCCAGCTCTTTCTGATGATTTTTTGTAGTTCACTGGTATGGGGTCCAAAGGTGGAGACGCACACAATCCTCTGAGTGGTGGTTCTCGATCTTTTCTCAAGGAGGTGTTCCCTCGGAGTCCATCTCGCTCTCTTCATAGAGTGTTTGAGCAGCTTCTGCGGGTAGCCTCTATCCTGTAGTTTGGCCGTGAGTGCTTGCCCATGGAGCTCAAATTGTTGTACTGAGGAGCAATTCCGCCTGACCCGAAGGTATTGCCCATACGGGAGATTATCCCGAAGGCTCCTCGGGTGTTAGCTCCTATAATGAAGAGCGTTGTTCTTATCCGTTTTCTTTTGGTATAATGAGCACGTAAGTTCTTCATTTCTGACCATAATCTCTACATCCAAGAAGGGCAAGGATTTGGTACTGTGGCTCAGACTGAATTTGATGTCCGGGCTCCTGTTGTTCAGCCATGTATGGAACTCCTCGAGGAGCGCTTGAGAACCATTCCAAATGCACCAGACATCATCTATATATCTGAGCCATTGCTCAATATGATCGTTATAGGGATTGTCATTGTACACGTACTTCTCCTCATATTGGCCCATATACAGGATGGCCATTTCGGGCGCAAATGGACAGCCCATGGCAGAGCCTTTCACCTGTAGAAACATCTCGTCTTCAAATATGAAGAAGTTCTTTTTGAGAGCCAATGTGGCAAAGGAAACAATCAGTTCGGTAGGAACTCTCTGGGGACGGGGTCTGATTTCCAGGTAGAGTTCGATTACATCTAGACCATCTTGTTGGGGTATCTGTGTATAAAGAGAGCAGACGTCCATGGTCACAAGTAGTTGGGAAGATGAATCAAATTTGCGTCCCTCCACCTTGTTAATGAAGTCTGACTGGTCTCCTGCGGGCCTCTTCTGGGCGGTCGGCCTGGAGCATGCACTGCTTCAGCTTCCGGTCATGGGCTACGGCGCGGAGCTCACAAGGCTCCAGACGTCTCAGCCAGGTTGCGGGGCTCCAGACGGCTTCTGGGACCCCTTTCCCTTCTCCAGCTGTGCGGGCTCACCCACGAGGGCACTGACCGGTGGGGTGGGCTACCGCTCCGGTCTTTCGTTACTCCCGGGGCTCCCTCGTCACTTTGGGAACTCCGCAACGTCACCATTCGCTCCGGCTTCCTCTCCTCGGTCGGCGGCCACACCCCCAACCAGGCGACCCTCAGCCTGGCTTCCGGGTTGCTCCCTTTACTCTTCAGGGTTGTCATAGGCAGTGCGGCGGCCATAGCGAAGGCCCCGGGCCGCAGCGGTCATTCACGGCGGCAATGAGGGGTAGGCTCCCTCTCACTCTGAAGAGGTCGGCGGGGTGGGCACCTGCCTTAGGTTGAAATTAGGCAGTTCCCCCGGGCTGCGGCGTTGATCTGGCAACAATTCTGAAGTGCGGGGTAGGCTCCCGCTGTTTCAATTAGGCACACAGACTGCGGAGTAGGCATCCGCTATAAGTCTAAAACAGCTTTGCGTCCTCACGCAGGGTAGGCACCCGCTTTTATTTAAATTAGCACCAGGGGGGCAGAATCTAGTGCTGTAGCACTTAAAAGGCACAGGGCAGTTTGTACCTGCAGCGCTCAGGAGACAGCAGTCCTGGACCCAATAGCGCAAAGGGGGATCAGCACCTCAGGTGGGCAGACAGGTCTTCCAGGCACAACTCCAGCAGCAACTCCTTCCCGTACTGGACAAGCAGCGCTTAGACCTCAGCTCCTCTTCTCTGGTGCTTGAAATATAGTGCTGCACTCACCAAGCGCTAGGCAGCAGGCAAGCTTGGGGCAGGAGGTAGCGCTCTCCTTCACTAGCCCTCAGCTTATAGTGCTCCTCACCTCCTCCTGGGCGCAGTTACAGGTGCTTCTTGACAGTCAGGTAGAGCGCTCTTCTCTTCAGGTGCTTTTAGGGGTAGCGTTCATGTGGCGCAAGGTCCCACCAGCCTCAGGGACCTAGAATGGTGCTCCTTCTTCAGGGGCCAGGTAGCAGAGCAGCAGGCACTACTGGGCAAGGTCAGCAGTCAGTGGGTACTCATCAAGACAGTGCGGTAGTCTTTAACCATCCTCCACTGTACCGTGGCACTCCTCCTGCATAGCAACCTATACTCCTGCAGTGGGGCTTCCACTAGCCCTGTGGACAGCAGAGGGGTTTTAGTTGGGTGCAGGGTCCAGCACACAGGCCTAGGGGGCGGTATCCCCTGGCAGCAAGTCCCCTCACGTTCATGTCCCTGCTCTGACTGAGCACATGGTGGCACAGCCCCCTTATTTATATGCCCCTCACCGCACCTACCAGTCAGTGCCAGAAGCTTCTAGAATCCTCTGGGGAACTGGTTCAAACTGGCTCGGGTAGGAGTAGAGCACCCTGGGTGCCAGGCTTTCCATCCAATGCTGGGATGGCTGGGTACCAAACAACTAGACCGCTAACCCACTGCAGTCAGGTGGCACAACACACAGCCATGGCATCCATTTTAAATGCAGCATGCTACCAGGGTACATTTCTACTATGGGGGTTAATAATTGCACACAACATTGCATGCATTACACTTGACATCTCACGCCTCACATGGCCTACACATTTCTTTACCATGGGGTGGACATCCAAAAATAGGGGGGTGAAAAGCGAAAAATTTCAGGAAAAGGGGCCAAGTCCAACAATTTTCATAATATTAATATGGTATTTGGGCAGAGGCAATCTTACAGGTGGAAGAAATTCAAAATAAATTGGGTGCTGGGTTCCAAGAGTGCAAGTGAAAAGTTACTGTATTGTGATTAATTATTTATTAAGGAGGCGTGTTTTTAGCTCTTTCCTATATTCGAGCAGGGTGGGAAGACCGATTACAGACTGGGGTGTTGTTTCAAATCCAGAGTGCAGAAACAGAAAAGGCCTCTTGCCTTGTTTTCACAATACAACTACCATATAAACACATACATTTACATATTACATACGGTTAGGTGTGATTTATTTCCTACCATTTTTAAATAGCCCCAAAGCAATTTACTAAAGGGGCCATCGCAAACCTTACATTTTTGCAACCCTCTAACATTTTCTTCCTTTAGCAAAATTCAGGGCTCTGTTGTTATATTGATCATGTCTGCAGTCAAGAAGTGTTTACAGATCACAGCCACACCTGCACATGGCAAAAAAAGTGTATACAGTCTTCTTGAATTCTCAAATTGTTGTGATATGAAGCACTTGTTTACAGTGCTGTTGTCAAGGAGGACTCACTGTTTGCGGATGCAGACATTCCTCTTAGGGCAAAGGCAGTGGTGAGGCGTAATACCAGCCGCATGTGCATCCCATCTTTGCCTCATTCATACTCATTCCCTCTCACATTTAGTCTATTTTGCCTCACTCACTTAAACTCAAATTTCTCACTTGCTCATTCTCACGAGAAACAGCATTTATAAAGCGGTTGTTACCAAGCAATACCTCTACCACAAAACCATCATGACGCATATGCATTTACCACACATGACTTTACCATGCACATTTTTACCACACATATACCTTTACCATGCATGACTTTGCAATGAAAATGTAAGTATTTCGCAGGTAATTATATATACATACATATATATATATATATATATATATATATATATATATATATATATATATATATATATATATATATATATATATATGCACTATTTACATCAGTAATTTTGTAACCATTCATTTCAAAATTTGCCTCATTGCTCCCAATTATTTCCGCCAAGAATATATCAGCACTTGGGCAATGTGTTAGGACTACCGACTACTAGACAGTGTCGTTAAGAGATTTCTCAGTTCTTAGACCTAGTGTAGTTAATCATACCCAAGTGGGTGAGAAATGTACAGGTCAAAAGTTATCAGTCCAATCTCAAAAATTTAAAGATTGCTCGATACCTCCCTATGGGTTGCTAAATATAAACTTAGAATAAAGTGATAGTGCAAAAAATAAAAAAAGACTGTTCAATAAAGTTTCATCAGATAAAAAATGCAGACTGCTAAACAGAACATACATATTCAGGTTGTTTTATTGATCTCTCATCCAATCCAATCAGAAAAACAGGGAACTAATTACAAACAGGTATAAAGATCCTCTGTACTATTCAGCCCCCCAGGATGTTTGCTGTTTAGTTCGAGGATATAGCGGGTTTCCAGTAGACGCAACTTTCTGTCTCCCCCCTCCTCAATGGTAGGACTGAGTCTACCAGATAATATTGCAGCTTCTCGGGGTTGCTGTTATGATATTTCTCGAAATGCCGAGCTACTGGATAAGCCTGGTCCTTTCCAGATATAGCCCTCAAATGCTGAAGGATGCGTTTATGTGCTGGGAGGCGGGTACTGCCCACATATTGTAGGTCACAGGGGCATATTAGTATATATACCACAAACTCCGTTTTGCACCCTAGCTTTTGTCGGATCTTAATGGGCTCATCATGGAAGGGACTTTTGTAATGGGTTTTATTTATGGCGTGCTTACAGGCTTTGCAAACCTGACATTTTTTAAAGCCTGTGATGCGTTCCCACCATTTCTTCGGAACGTCTAAGGTGTTGTTAACGATAGCACTGCCTAGGGAAGGAGATTTTCTAAACGTGATCCCTGGTTGACTCTTTACTAGATCACCAATTACCTGATCTCCTTGCACAAGATTCCAATTTTTCGCAAATATTTTGCGAATCTCAGCATGTTGTTGGCTATATGTAACTATAGCTCTACACTGAATCTTTTCTGTTGATGGAATTTCAGTTAAAGTATTGGGGTCTGGACATTTCTCTAGTAGATGTTCTCTTTCTAGTTTTGTAGTCTTTAAAATAGCATCATCTACCATTTTGGCGCTGTACCCTCTTTCTAGAAAGCGCATTTTGCACTGTAGTTGAGCTATTCTACACTCTTCTTCATTGCTACAGATGCGCTTTATTCTTAGCATCTCCCCGTAGGGGATGCTATGAATAAGGTGGCGCGGGTGACTACTGGAGGCATGAAGTACCGTATTTCCAGCGGTACTTTTCCTATGCAATTTAGTTTCTATTTTCTTGTTCGCAACATACACCTCTACGTCCAGGAAATTAACTGAGACATCACTGATTGTTGAAGTAAACTGAAGATTCAGATCGTTTACATTCAGCTTGTTGACAAAATCAGTAGCACTTTCCATGGAACCCCTCCAGATAAAAAACAAATCATCGATATACCTGAGGTATAGAATCGCATGTTGTTCCATTAATCGTCTGTGCTGCCTCATTAGGGTTTGCTCCTCCCACAGTCCCACATGTAGACATGCAAAACTGGGGGAGAAGCAAGATCCCATGGCCACCCCCCTTAGTTGTTGATAGGTCTGGCCCCCAAACATAAAGAAATTTTGTTGTAGGCATATGTTGAGCATCCCCATAAGCATCTTATTGTGTTGTACATTGTGTATGGGGCGTTTATCAAGATAGAATTGGGTTGCTTTCAAGCCATCAACATGCCTAATAGATGTATAGAGTGAACAAATGTCCAGTGTCATCAGTAAATAGTCCTCATTCCAACTCTGCTGTGATAGCTTACTCAAAAAGTCACTTGTGTCTCTGATGTAGGAGTTCAACCCCTTAACCCATTCTTGTAGAAAGAAATCGATGTACCTGGATAGGTTTTCTGTCGCACTATCGATTGCCGATATAATCGGTCTCCCTGGAGGCATAAGAGGGTCCTTTTTTTTTTTTTTTTTTTTTTAACATCATTTTTATTGCATTACCAATATACAAGTACAGACAAGATATTCAGCAGAATGAGTATGACATGGATCAGTTCAGTTGAATACATTCGTTTTTCGTCCGGGGAACTCTCCCCGCTTGCGATGTGGGCAGCTTCATCTCCGTCTTGGTCTCATACTTCTTACATTGTCTGACCGCTTCATTGTGCACATAACCCTGGAATGCTTTTGTGATTTACGCCCCTCCCCCTCCCCAATTTTCGGTACCCCAACACCCCTCCAAACAAGCTTCCTACCCGCCCTCCCCCGTGGTCGCGCTGCGCTTGAGTAACCATGTATCAGTGCCTGGTGTGTTGCAGGAGGAAGCAAACAATCGCTAAGGTGTGTTCTCCTGTATAGTGTTAGGGTCTGCTCCGGCTAGTTCGCTCTCGCCTTCCTGCCCCTCATCGTCCACATCCCTGAGCGCCTGCACCATCACCTCCCATGCAGTCGCCCTTTCCAGTGCTTTCTCATCATTCGACCTCCAGGCCATCTGGTATCGTAGGGTACTATCACACGCGGCCCATCTCAGACACTCCCCATACCATCTTTTATACGTGGGCCCCACTCTGGACTTCCAATTCCGTGTGATCTCCCGCTTGGCCAGGATAAGCCCTAAATCTATAAATTTACTTGACATCGTATTTCTAGGTGTGTGTGGGAACCAGTGAAGGATGCCAACTGCCTTAGTGTATTGAATATCCCTGTCCGTCGCGCCGTTAAGGGCCCGTCCAACTTCCTGCCAGTAGTCGCCTGAAGAGGTGCAATCCCACAGCATATGACAGAAATCCGCCCCCGCTCTATTACATATGGGGCAAGCAGCGTCGGTCGCCCCAAAGTACTGTTGGATTTTCCCGGGCGTAAGGTATGCCCTGTGGATAACATAGAAGTGGATTAATTGGAACCTGGCATTCCTCGAGCTCTTCCGCGCCCTCCTCAGCAGTTGGCCCCAGGTCGTGTCTGGTATCTCCACCTGGAGGTCCAGCTCCCACTTGGCCTTCAGGGCTGCCAGAGGTTGCAAGGCCTCCCGCTGCATCCGCGAGTACAGGCATGTGACGGCCTTAAAGGTTCCCGCCGCCATCATGGCGTACTGGCAGGCCATTGAGGTACCTGGTTCCTGCAGCCCTTCTCCCCAGTGGGCTCGCATGGCGCCTGTGACTGCCGCGTGCAGCAGATAGTCACCCCTCGGTAGGTCAAATCTCTCTTGCAGGTCCCGAAACGGCAGCAACACCCCATCTTCGTAGAGGTCACCCAGCACGTGTACTCCCGCCTCCTCCCACCCGAGCAAGCGTGACCAGTCACCTCCATGTGGGAGGGCAGTGACCATTCCCAACGGTATTTCGGGGGCGTACATAAGGCGGACACCCGCCCGCTTACGGGCCCGGTCCCAACATAGACGGAAAGTCTGCTCCTCGACCGTCAGGTCTCCCACTCGGAGTTTCTGGTGCAGCGTGATATAAGCCAGAACGTGTCGCGGGGTGCCTTCGACTCTCGCGTCCTCGGGACCTCTATAAACTCTTGCCACCTCCTGAGTAAAAGTCTGCAGCTGGGCAGCGAGGTAATATCCTTCGAAGTCCGGCACTGCCATACCTCCCTCATCTTTGGGGCGTAGCAGCATGTCGAGCGCTATGCGTCTCCTACCCGTGCCCCACAGGAAGGCTATAATCAGTGACCTCAGGCGTTTGAAAACCGAACTCGGGATCCATACCGGCAGTGTCCTAAAATAGTACAAAAGCCTGGGCAGGGCTATCATTTTAAGCAGGGAAATCCTACCAGCCAGAGAGAGCGGTAGAGTCGCCCAGAAGTCCATAGATCCCCGCAGGGCGTTAATACAGCGAGTTACGTTGCCATCCAGCAGGTCGGACGGGGTGTGGTAAACATAAACCCCTAGATAATGTAGGCAGCGCGGCTCCCACCGAAGTTCCTGAGCAGTGAGTGGGCACGGCTCTCCCGGCCTCAGGGGAAACAGACAGGATTTAGGCCAGTTGACCCTCAGGCCCGACAACCTACCGAACTGCTCCAGTAGCCTCCGCGCCCCCTGAAGTTCGGCGCTGGCATTGGCCAAAAACATCAACAAGTCATCCGCGTAAAGGGAGATGAGGTGCGGCCTCCCCCTAAAAGGCAGACCTGCGTAGTGGCGGCCCAGTCTGGCTACCGCAGCGAAGGGTTCCATTGCTAACGCAAACAGTAGCGGGGACAGTGAACAACCCTGCCTAGTGCCACGCCTGATCGGGTATTGTCTCGAGATCAGCGCACCCACCCAGACCCTCGCCACCGCCTCAGTATAGAGGACCTTGGTCCACTGTATATATCCGTCTCCCAACCCGAAGCGGCGCATCACCTCATACAGGTATCCCCATTCGAGGCTGTCAAATGCCTTCTCAATGTCGATGGACAGGACAAATGGGGAGACGGTGTCTGGCCAGTCCACACCCATCAGTCTCGTGAGTCTGCGGATGTTATGAGTGGTGTTGCGTGTCGGTATGAAGCCGCACTGGTCACCATGAACCAGGCTCGTCATGTGCACCAGCAACCTGTTGGCCAGAATTTTACTGAGGATTTTGTAATCCGTCGTCAACATAGATAACGGACGGTACGAGGACAGCGCCGCACCCTCTCTGCCCGGCTTCAGGAGTGGGATCATAAGGGCCTCGCACATAGAGCCCGGGAGTCGGACCTTCTCCTGCGCCTCATTGTATACCTCGCGCAGCCGTGGAGCAAGGTGCTCTAGGTATTTGCCATAAAATTCGATCGGTAGACCGTCAAGGCCCGGGGTCTTGTTTCTAGCCATCTGTTTTACAGCGCAACCTATTTCTCCGAGGGAGATTGGCCGCCCTAACTCTTCTGCCTCCGAGTCCTCCACTCGCGGCAACTCTAGCCCGTCCAAGAACTCCTCAAGCTCCTCCGTCCCTCCCGTTTCACCACTCAGATAGAGCCCCTCATAATAAGCTCGGAACTTGTTCAGGATCCCGGGTTGGGTGTGGCAAGGCTCCTCCCCTGGCTCCTGTATCCTCATGATCGGCCCTCCCCCCCGGATAGGGTTAGCAAGCCAAGCCAACATCGCCCCCGCCTTATCACCTTCCGCATGCGCCCTCGTCACGTACGCCTTGTGGTCGAAGCTACGCAGCCGCTCTAGCTCTACCGCCAGCCCCTCCCGCGCCCCGCTAAGCCCCTCCTGCAATTCTGGGTGAATCGGGCGCCTCTTCTCAAGATCCCTCAGCCGTGTCTCAGCCTTGTCTAAGTCATCCAACAAAGTCTTCCGTGCCCCTGCCGTGTGCCCAATACAGTGTCCCCGCACCACCACCTTGAAAGCATCCCATTCAACCGCCCTCGTGGAAGCCGAACCACTGTTCTCCTCAAAATACCTCTCGATACGGTCACTCAGGGCCTCCCTGAACAACAAGTCGTCCAGGGTGTCAGGTTGCAGGCGCCATGTTGGCACGCAGTTAACAGTCACCATCCATTCCAGAGACATCAACAAGGGGTTGTGGTCCGATATCGTCCTTGCCAAGTATTCCGCCCCTCCCACCGCAGGGAGCACACATTCCGAACAAAGAAACGCATCCAGCCTCACATGTAAATCATGCAGGTGCGAGTGAAAGGAGTAATCCCTAGTGGTGGGGTGCAACGCCCTCCATGCATCCGTGAGGGCCCAGCTCTCCTGCCATTCTAATCTACGCTTGGCGATCCTATGTGCTGGGGACGCGCGTAGCGGGGGATGGGACCTATCTAGTAGCACATCCTCAACCGAGTTGAAGTCCCCCCCCGGAGGACCGGCCCCGCCAAGTAGCCCGCCAATTTGCCCGAGACGTTAGACAAGAAAGCGGGCAGGTCTACATTAGGAGCGTACACATTGCAGAGCGATATCATCCTGCCTCTCAGCCTTCCTTCCACCGCCACATATCTGCCCTCTGGGTCTATCGATGACTTTGAGACTTGGAAGGGGACCCCCGCCCGTATCCAAATCAATGTCCCCCTCGCAAATGCTGAAAATGTCGTGTAGAATAACTGCCCCCTCCAGCGCCTTTGTAGAGCCGCCCCTTCCTGCTTATTTAGGTGCGTCTCCTGCAGGAACGCTATGTGAACCCCCCTACGCTTGAGGTACGCCTGAACCTTATGTCTGCGCGTCATGGACTGCATGCCCCGCACATTCCAGGTCACACATTTCAACGCTCCAGTACTAGCCATTCCCCCTACACAACCGGACCATACAACAAAGAACAGTGTTCGCCTAAGTCCCGCGACCACGGGCCCTCCCCCCCACCCTCTCCAAACAGGAAGCCGAACCCCTCCAACAACTACAACCCCTTGAGCAACCCCAACTGCTCGCAACTCCCACCCCCCCAGGACAGGCCCCCCCGCAACTGGAAGTACCCCCATCCAAACCAACACTCCCGATCACCCCTCAAGGAAAGGTGGTAATATTCGCAGTCCCCACTGCGATGACCTTAGGGGCCAGTAAGGCGCGGCTCAATGCTATGAAACCTCCAACAAATCAGCCCCGCGCGCTCCACCCCACAATCCCCACATTACAGATCCCCAAAACCTCAATCAATGTCTCTCCACTGCTGCGGGTCCATCGCCCCGGTGTCCAACCAACGAGTCCATTCCGCCAAACCAGTTCAACACGCCTCCAGTATCTCTCCCGAGGTCTGCGGCGTCACAATAGGGCCCCGGGCTCCACCAAATTCCGATTGTCCTGTCTCTGAGCCCGTTCCCGGGGCCTCCGAATCCGTGCCCTTCCCAGATTGAGTCCTGGCGGCTCTAGATAAGTCCACCACCGCCTGTAGGGCCGCCTGCCTCTCCGCCTCCGTCTGCGACATCGAGGGTTTCCCGGTCCTCTTGCGATTCTTTCTGATCCGTTGGGACTGTCTGATCGGCTTTTCCATCTTGGCCTCTTCCTCCCTGGCCTTAGCACCGTCCGTTCCTGCCTTATAAGTATCCCACCAGTCCCATGCATCCGCGGAAGTCGTAAAGAATAAAGACTTTTCGTCCACCACCACTCTTAGCTTGGCTGGAAACAACAGGGAGTACTTGATACCTTCCTGGCGGAGCTCGCGCTTGAGGGACAAGAAGTTTGCCCGAAGTCGCTGAGTCTCAAACGTGTAGTCCGGGAACATGGTGACTCTGTTGTTTTCCACTTGAAAGGGCCCTGCCTCTCTCGCCCTCTGTAAAAGCCAGTCTCTGTCCCGGTAATGGAGCAACTTGAACACCACCGGGCGAGGAGGAAGGCCCAAGGCTGGCGGACGCGCCGGAACTCTATGTGCCCGCTCCAGGGAGAAGAAGGGGGACAGGCCTTCAGGTGCCACCTCCGTCCGCAGCCAGTTATCCAAGTAGCCCACCATGTCGTCGCCTTCAATTTTCTCCGGCAGGCCCACTAGGCGTACGTTGTTGCGCCTGTTCCTGTTTTCTGCATCCTCGGCCCTCCTTTCCAGTACCTTCAGGCGGTCCATCACGTCGGCCATCTGGGCCTTCACCGTTGCCTGGGCCGGGGCTAAGTCCTTAACCGTGGTCTCCACGGATTTCACCCTGTCCTTAAGTTTGTCGTGGTCGGCCTTCAGGAGGCCCAAGCCCGTTGCCACCTGGGCTATATCTTGCTGTAGGGCATCCTTTGTGGTGGCGATGGCTTCCAGGATGCGATCCTGCATCCGCTGTAACGCCGCCTGGTCTCTCTCTGCTCCTTCCGCCGCCTCAGTGTCGGTCGCGCCATCCCCCTTCCCCTTCGGTTTCCCCATCTGGGCCGGGATGGGCGGTGGTCCTCAAATATGTTCCTGGTCGCCCTCCGAGCGTCGCCGGGCACCGTCCTCCGGCCGGGTTCTCAGGTCCAGAAATGTCACCAAGAGGCAGGAAGCACCGAGCGGTCGAGGCTCGGTCAGCGCCAGTTGCGCCTGAGATCCGGGGTTCTCGTCTCCGAGTCACTGTCGCACCGTTGTCGCCCCAATCAGGAGACGGTCCTCAACCACCGCCCAAGGGCGCGCCCAAAGTTCTACCAACACCTGGGGAGAGGCGCGACACGGCCGCCAGCACCTCTAGCGTGTCCGGGAGCGGTCTTCAGTGGGTCTCCGGGCAGATGTCTCCGTCACCAGCGATCTCATGCCATCGCCGCCATTTTGGGGTCCGCGACTTCTCGGCCGAGTTCAGCTTTCGAAGTTAAGTTACTGCTGCGGGAAGGCTCGGTGTCGTCTTCCGCGGGTCCCGGACCCTCCACAGTACCGTCCAGTTCCGGATAATGTCCTTTATCTCGGGGTTCGAATGAATTTTCAGGATATTTTCCGGGATCGGGCACGGAGCTCCGAGCTCACGCTGCCTACCTCCTCGGCATCCAAGCCACGCCCCTCCATAAGAGGGTCCTTGTGGATCTTGGGTAAAAGATAGAACGTCGGGATCACCGGAAATTCTTTCTTTAAAAACTTAAATTCCTCCATGGAGATTAAACCGCAGCTGCGCCAACCCATTAGCTTTGCATTCAGATCATTCCAAGCCGCTTTAACAATCGTAATATTGGTTTTGCGATAGCAAGCCGTATCACTGAGTTGTTTTTCAGCCTCAGCTACATAATTGTCTCTTGTCCACGGGACAATATTGCCCCCCTTGTCTGCTTGCTTCACAATCAGATTTTCTTCAGATTTTAGTTTTTTCACCAATAGATTGTAGTTTTGGTTCTGTCGTGCAATGGCTTGGCTCTTTTTGTTCGTGTTTATGTAGAGTTTTTTAAGATCTTCCACCATCAGCTCTTGGTAGGTATCCAGATTGTCTTGTGCCGAAATGGGGTTAAATGTGGACTTCGGCCTGAAAGGTGTTGTCACTTTCTCCCTACTAGTGCTGGTGATGGCAGCCATGGGCGGTGTACCAGAATTCAATGCATTTGGTTCAGTTTGTAGTTCCCAAATTTCCTCAAAGGAGGAGGCGTCCCCGGCTGTAAGCAGATCAGGGCTTAGGATTCCGGTAATCTCATTTTTATTAGTTTTTGGTCGCAAGCGATGAAATTTTGTCAATTTGAGTTTTCTCACAAACCTGTATATGTCCATACGTGTGCCAGCATAGTTAAAGGTCTGTGGTGGACAGTATGATAGCCCCAGGCTAAGTATCTTTGTTTCCTTGGGGCTTAAGTCTATGTTTGTCAAATTGGTTATTGAGGGGCTCCCTGTTGGTTCCCCCGTTTTTTGTTGGACCACTTTCGTTGTGTTCTTTTCTTGGTTGTTCCACTTTTCTTTGTGGCGTTTGCGTCGCTCTGCTCTTTTTCTATTTGCGGCTGTCCTTGTTGAGCAAAGGCAACTCTGGGTCTTAGGGTTTCCCGTCTTGCCTCGCACAGGCGACTTACCTCCCGTGCAGGTGTTAGTACTGTAAACCCCAGCGACGCATTGTGTGTTTCACCTTCCAGTTCACTGCCTTCAGTTGAGCTTAAGCTTATTGAGGAGGCTGAGCTCACATTATCCTTGGTGTTGTTGGCACGTGTTTTGTTCCCCAATACATTTTTATGGGTACTACCTTTCTCAAATCTTCGTGCGAAGGTGAAAATACGCCCATTTAAGTAGTCCAACCTGTCCCTCTCAAATTTAAACGCTTTGCGTTTTTTAATGATTTTTAAATAGAGAGTGAGTAGTAGAGTGAGTAGTAGAGAGCAGTAGAGAGTGAGTAGTAGAGAGTAGTAAAGAGTGAGTAGTAGAGAGTAGTAGAGAGTGAGTAGTAGAGAGTGAGTAGTAGAGAGTGAGTAGCATGGGAGTGAGCTCTGGGGCTATCGCAAGATTAAAGACCTAGAGGTTACAGAAAATAACTTCCTAAAAAAGACTCTGAGACTGCCCAGGGGTATTGGGAACTACTCTGTACATGAGGAGTTGGGGATCCCCTATTTAGGCGATAGAATAGCAGTAAGCCCTGTCATATGCTGGTTGAACTGCTGGCTGAATAACGACATCCCATTAACACATGCCCTATTGAAAGAAGCCTTACAGCTAGATGGGAGGTTTAAAGTACCATGGGTGAAGTACATAAAGGACTGTTTAACGGCAATTGGTCGGCCGGATCTGTTTCATGCCCCAAACTCAATTACAAAATCTGATGTTATTTCAGTTAAGAATGCTATATTACTGTTAAGATGTACCGACAGAGAAGAGGTCGAGATACAGAAGGGCAGTGTTAGGAAACACCTATTATTAAAAACATGTTCACAAATGGAACCTTACCTGACATGGCCTATGTCTAGCTATGAACTGTTTCTGCTAATAAGGTTCCGTTTCGATCTCTATCATTTTCTACTGGCAGTTCCAAGTGGGGCTCAACGGGGCGAAGTGTTGCCAGCTTGTGGCTGCGACGGAAAGTCTCCTCAAGATCTGGCACACTTCCTTTTTATCTGCCCCTATTATTCCACCCCACGGAAATTATATCTTAAACCGTGCCTTAAAAAATTGAGTTTTGCACAAATTAAACCTGCACTTTACTACTTACAACTACTGAATAGCGATTGTACATTATTTGTATGTAACTTTTTTTAAAAAGCCATCTGTTTCAGGAAAAGTATGGATGGCTAATCATGCTGCAAAGATTTTAGGTGCTTTTTTAAGAATACAGTTATTTATATTTTTAACCACATACTGCTCATGCTCATACCGTCTGATGTATCGCCGTTCTCCTCACACTGTATACTGTGTCACTATTTGCCATATGAAATGAATTGTTTGTAATGTTTTTAAATGTGTGCTTAAAAATTGTACTTTTATGATTGTAAAATCTACAATCGAATAAAGATTTTTGAATTGAATTGAATTGAGTAGCAGAGAGAGAGAATAGTAGAGAGTAGTAGAGAGTGAGAAGTAGAGTGAGTAGTAGAGACTAGTAGAGAGAGTAGTAGAGAGTGAGTAGTAGAGAGTAGTAGAGAGTGAGTAGTAGAGTGGGTAGTAGAGAGTGAGTAGTAGAGAGAGAGAGTAGTAGAGAGTGAGTAGTAGAGAGTAGTAGAGAGTGAGAAGTAGAGAGTGAGTAGTAGAGAGTAGTAAAGAGTGAGTAGTAGAGAGAGAATAGTAGAGAGTGAGTAGTAGAGAGTAGTAGATAGTGAATAGTAGGGAGTGAGTAGTAGAGAGAGAGTAGTAGAGAGTAGTAGAGTAGTAGAGAATGAGTAGTAGAGAGTGTGTATTTGAGAGTAGTGGAGTAGGAGAGAGTAAGTAGTAGAGAGTAGTGGAGAATATTCCAAAGTTTGGCACAGCACCACTTGCACAATAAGTCCAATCAACTCATAACACTTAGAGTCGTTATTGAAGCGCTGAATCTTGGTGTATATTCAAATGCTTTTATTTTCCTTAAGTTTATGTACCACAGCATGCCGAAACGTTTCGTTCTGTACAACAGAACTTCTTCAGGGCGTTCTTATTTCCTTCAAGTTATGTCGGTATCCTGTTGTCATATAACTAGATATTTCTTCCAAATGTTAGACGAGACGTAAGTACATTGTTATTCAAAGTGACTAGGTATCAATTTTACCCACACAATTCGGGCAGACTTGAGTAATTTATAGTATCCTTAAAGTTAGTCTTTCAAAAATTCCAAAGTATAGGACATGATTATCCAAATCCAAATGTTTCTCAAGAAAAGTCATTTTCAATTGTTTGGAATATCGGTGTTTGGGCAGATATGACCCAGGGACCCCCAGTATGCAAGGGGAATTAGTCCCCCCTCTGCAAAAATGCCAGTGGCCTGCATTGCAGAGAGATGTAAAAAGGGGCATAGCCTCATTACACCTCTGTGCAATGCAGCCCCCTGGCGCATACTGGAGGTTCCAGGTGGGCTAGTTGGCCCCCAGGGACCCCTAGTATGCAAGGGGAATTAGTTCCCCCTCTTCAAACATGCACGGGGGCTGCGTTGCAGAGAGGTGTAAAAAAGGGTGTGGCCTCATTATACCTCTCTGCAATGCAGCCCCCTGGCGCATACTGGAGGCTCATGGTGGGCTAGTTGGCCCCCAGGGACCCCCAGTATGCAAGGGGAATTAGTTCCCCCTCTGCAAACGCGGCAGGGGGCTGCGTTGCAGAGAGGTGTAACAAGGGGCATAGCCTCATTACACCTCTGCAATGCAGCCCCTGGCGCATACTGGAGGTTCCAGGTGGGCTAGTTGGCTGCCAGGGGCCCCCAGTATGCAAGGGGAATTAGTTCCTCCTCTTCAAACATGCACGGGGGCTGCGTTGCAGAGAGGTGTAAAAAGGGGCGTGGCTTCATTACACTTCTCTGCAATGCAGTCCCCTGGCGCATACTGGAGATTCCTGGTGGGCTTTCAGGTCTTATATAGTTAGGAATTAGCATTAAAAAAAACTTTGAAATTCAGTGAAAAAAATATAGGTTTCAGGCCTTATATAGTTAGGAATTAACATTTAAAAAACCTTGCAAATTCACTGAAAAAAACATAGGTTTCAGGCCTTATATAGTTAGGAATTAGCATTTAAAAAACCTTTGAAATTCACTGAAAAAACCATAGGTTTCAGGCCTTATATAGTTAGGAATTATCATTTTAAAAACCTTTAAAATTCACTCAAAAAACTATAAGTTTTAGGGGTGTTATAGTTAGCTGGACATTTCACTCATACAAAACCATTGGAATTGCTCCTATATAGTTAGTTGTACTAACTATATTTCGCGCTTATATCGTATGCGCTCGGGTGCTTCCGGGTGCGCTTACGCCGTGCGTATCGCGCGAACGCGGCTACTCGATACGTCACGATGATGTTTTCGTTCACGGCAATAGCGCAAACGGGACGCTCACCGGTACGCGCACCGGGGCGCGCCGCAAGACTGTGCTTTCCGGTGCACACACCGGTATGCGCACCGGGAGCGCTCCATGGCAAAAAAAAAAAGAAAAAAGTAGAATATACATAAAAAAAATAGTATTACATAAATATACAATATAGGATTCATTATAAAAAATATTATATTTGATAGCAATAGAAATTTGCTATTAAAAAACCTTTGAAATTGGCTGAAAAAACATAGGTTTGAGGCATTATATATAGTTAGGAAAACATAGGTTTCACACCAGTTATAGTTAGGAATTAGCATTTAAAAAACCTATTAAATTCACTGAAAAAAACATAGGTTTGACACCAGTTATAGTTAGCTGGAAATTTTACTGACATAAAACCATTGAAATTCCCACGTTATAGTTAGTTGGACTCACTATAACTTGCGCGCCTGCATTGCACTGCTGATGACGTCACATATTACATCGCTCATGACATGGTCAGTGACATCACTCATGACATCACTGATGACACCATCCTTGTGACAGAGTGACAGACCTCCTTTCAGTTTAATGTAACCCTTGAAACACATATTCAAAAATAGAAACTAACATTTAAAAAAAATAGAGATACCTATACCAGTTACAACAACCAATTCAGTAATACCACCATCTATATACACATCCACTCATTCACCAACAGTTCTATATAGTCACTCATACATATATTCACTCATTATATGTAGTGAAACACTTATACATCCTGTTACACACCGACAGTCATCCAAAAGTTACTCACACTCATAATCACACATGCAAATAAACTATTGAACATCCATTTATTTGCATATACAGCTATACACACACTACCACCTTACTTCTAAGGAAACTTACACATACTTTCTCTCTTAAACAATCACTTATAGAAACACATACTTATTTAAAAAAGAACTCTTTCTATCTCTCACTCTCACATATACTCAATTATATACATCAATACTCACATATACTAGATTAAAACATATGTAGTTACTGATAAATACACTAGTGAGACAGTCATTCACTCACTAACACACACATATACCCTGCACATATGCTGTCTTCAAAACACATACAAACAGTGAGTCAGTCATTGATGCACCTATGTGCTAAGTAACACCCCCACCAAACCATACAGACACTCATACTGATACTAAAAAAAACATCTAATAACCCATATACACACACATGTAGCTACTCACCAACCCATGCAGCCACTTATACACAAAGTGAAACTCTGATACAAACATTTAAATATTCAAACAATACTCGCTAATATATGTATTCACTAAGATACACTTAATAAGCCAGTTAACCAATCAATTTTTTTTTTAAAAAAAATCCATTAAGACACTTATTTAAACATTTATTTTTCCATCGACCTTTACATATACATATATAAAACATATTTGTTTTTCAGAAAGACACACATTCACTGGATGGTGTCATCAGTGATGTCATGAGTGATGTCACTGACCATGTCATGAGTGATGTAATATGTGACGTCATCAACAGTGCATTGCAGGCGCACAAGTTATAGTGAGTCCAACTAACTATAACGTGGGAGTTTTAATGGTTTTATGTCAGTAAAATTTCCAGCTAACTATAACTGGTGTCAAACTAATGGTTTTTTCAGTGAATATATATATATATATATATATATATATATATATATATATATATATCCAAAATCAGCAGTACCCAACATTCGGAGTGAACCTCACGGAAACCAACTTTCAGCTCCACAATCTTTATTGGCAGCATGCTGACAGAGACTCTTCAGGTAGGTTAAAACATGGTGTAGCCATCTTGTTAGCCAGACGCGTTTCAGGATTCAGTCCCTCATCAGTGGCTTCTTGGGAAGGGCAGGGGGAGGCATATTTTAGCAACTTCGGACTCTTACTACTCCCGCCCCTATGGGCGTGGCCACACGGCATTCTGGGAGATAGAGTTCACGCTGATATTGCCTCCGTAAGTGCTTCTCCCTGCTCGAATGTCCTTAATGCAGGCAACCGACCATCAAATCAATGCCCCACTTTCTTGCTGCCACACCCGCTGGAAGCTGACACCACACTGCAAAGGTGTCAGCTCTGTTCCGTTCCGCTCGATGCGATGCTGGTTATCACCGCTGCGGATCCGCTAAGCAAGCAGTGGGCTCACTCCCCGGCCCAGGGAGGCCGTTCAAAAATCCAAAATCAGCAGTACCCAACATTCGGAGTGAACCTCACGGAAACCAACTTTCAGCTCCACAATCTTTATTGGCAGCATGCTGACAGAGACTCTTCAGGTAGGTTAAAACATGGTGTAGCCATCTTGTAAGCCAGACGGGTTTCAGGATTCAGGCCCTCATCAGTGGCTTCTTGGGAAGGGCAGGGGGAGGCATATTTTAGCAACTTCGGACTCTTACTACTCCCGCCCCTATGGGCGTGGCCACACGGCATTCTGGGAGATAGAGTTCACGCTGATATTGCCTCCGTAAGTGCTTCTCCCTGCTCAAATGTCCTTAATGCAGGCAACCGACCATCAAATCAATGCCCCACTTTCTTGCTGCCACACCCGCTGGAAGCTGACACCACACTGCAAAGGTGTCAGCTCTGTTCCGTTCCGCTCGATGCGATGCTGGTTATCACCGCTTCGGATCCGCTAAGCAAGCAGTGGGCTCACTCCCCGGCCCAGGGAGGCCGTTCAAAAATCCAAAATCAGCAGTACCCAACATTCGGAGTGAACCTCACGGAAACCAACTTTCAGCTCCACAATCTTTATTGGCAGCATGCTGACAGAGACTCTTCAGGTAGGTTAAAACATGGTGTAGCCATCTTGTAAGCCAGACGTGTTTCAGGATTCAGTCCCTCATCAGTGGCTTCTTGGGAAGGGCAGGGGGAGGCATATTTTAGCAAGTTCGGACTCTTACTACTCCCGCCCCTATGGGCGTGGCCACACGGCATTCTGGGAGATAGAGTTCACGCTGATATTGCCTCCGTAAGTGCTTCTCCCTGCTCAAATGTCCTTAATGCAGGCAACCGACCATCAAATCAATGCCCCACTTGCATTTACCACACATGACTTTACCATGCACATTTTTACCACACATATACCTTTACCATGCATGACTTTGCAATGAAAATGTAAGTATTTCGCAGGTAATTATATATATATATTTTCCCCCTGCGCACTCTGCAATAGAATACGGCCTGCAGTGTGAATAAGGAACCACGTGGGTCATTCAAAAGCCAGAGACTCCTCCCGTGATCAAGGCTTGTGAAAGCAGAAACGTTGGGAAAGGACGCCGTACTGCCTTCGTGCTTATTCCATTAATAAATGAAATGCAGAAATTCAGCATGAGTCGGTGTGCCTCTTTGTTCTACAAGGAGGGATAGTGTGAATTATGGACTGGAAGCCTCGTGACAGACTCACTGGCCGCCCTTCAAGGTTCCGATTTAGTTTGCGAGGCAATTCGTGTGTGCAACTAATTGGTTAAAATCGGACCTGCTTGCTCCCTGAGAAAAGGTTTCCAGGTCGTGGCGAGTTGGGAGCTGATGGAAAGAACTTCTAAAGCTGTGAGCTGAATTTGCATTTCCACAAATGGAAAATATGAAAAACGAACAGTGCTTTGTGGCTGACTGTGTTTTAGCGCTGGGGGATTGACAAGCAAGGATGAAGATTACACGCATATTTAAGCGCTTCATTTTCAAACGTGAAAAGTCTCTTTTTCCCCCTGCGCACTCTGCAATAGAATACGGCCTGCAGTGTGAATAAGGAACCACGTGGGTCATTCAAAAGCCAGAGACTCCTCCCGTGATCAAGGCTTGTGAAAGCAGAAACGTTGGGAAAGGACGCCGTACTGCCTTCGTGCTTATTCCATTAATAAATGAAATGCAGAAATTCAGCATGAGTCGGTGTGCCTCTTTGTTCTACAAGGAGGGATAGTGTGAATTATGGACTGGAAGCCTCGTGACAGACTCACTGGCCGCCCTTCAAGGTTCCGATTTAGTTTGCGAGGCAATTCGTGTGTGCAACTAATTGGTTAAAATCGGACCTGCTTGCTCCCTGAGAAAAGGTTTCCAGGTCGTGGCGAGTTGGGAGCTGATGGAAAGAACTTCTAAAGCTGTGAGCTGAATTTGCATTTCCACAAATGGAAAATATGAAAAACGAACAGTGCTTTGTGGCTGACTGTGTTTTAGCGCTGGGGGATTGACAAGCAAGGATGAAGATTACACGCATATTTAAGCGCTTCATTTTCAAACGTGAAAAGTCTCTTTTTCCCCCTGCGCACTCTGCAATAGAATACGGCCTGCAGTGTGAATAAGGAACCACGTGGGTCATTCAAAAGCCAGAGACTCCTCCCGTGATCAAGGCTTGTGAAAGCAGAAACGTTGGGAAAGGACGCCGTACTGCCTTCGTGCTTATTCCATTAATAAATGAAATGCAGAAATTCAGCATGAGTCGGTGTGCCTCTTTGTTCTACAAGGAGGGATAGTGTGAATTATGGACTGGAAGCCTCGTGACAGACTCACTGGCCGCCCTTCAAGGTTCCGATTTAGTTTGCGAGGCAATTCGTGTGTGCAACTAATTGGTTAAAATCGGACCTGCTTGCTCCCTGAGAAAAGGTTTCCAGGTCGTGGCGAGTTGGGAGCTGATGGAAAGAACTTCTAAAGCTGTGAGCTGAATTTGCATTTCCACAAATGGAAAATATGAAAAACGAACAGTGCTTTGTGGCTGACTGTGTTTTAGCGCTGGGGGATTGACAAGCAAGGATGAAGATTACACGCATATTTAAGCGCTTCATTTTCAAACGTGAAAAGTCTCTTTTTCCCCCTGCGCACTCTGCAATAGAATACGGCCTGCAGTGTGAATAAGGAACCACGTGGGTCATTCAAAAGCCAGAGACTCCTCCCGTGATCAAGGCTTGTGAAAGCAGAAACGTTGGGAAAGGACGCCGTACTGCCTTCGTGCTTATTCCATTAATAAATGAAATGCAGAAATTCAGCATGAGTCGGTGTGCCTCTTTGTTCTACAAGGAGGGATAGTGTGAATTATGGACTGGAAGCCTCGTGACAGACTCACTGGCCGCCCTTCAAGGTTCCGATTTAGTTTGCGAGGCAATTCGTGTGTGCAACTAATTGGTTAAAATCGGACCTGCTTGCTCCCTGAGAAAAGGTTTCCAGGTCGTGGCGAGTTGGGAGCTGATGGAAAGAACTTCTAAAGCTGTGAGCTGAATTTGCATTTCCACAAATGGAAAATATGAAAAACGAACAGTGCTTTGTGGCTGACTGTGTTTTAGCGCTGGGGGATTGACAAGCAAGGATGAAGATTACACGCATATTTAAGCGCTTCATTTTCAAACGTGAAAAGTCTCTTTTTCCCCCTGCGCACTCTGCAATAGAATACGGCCTGCAGTGTGAATAAGGAACCACGTGGGTCATTCAAAAGCCAGAGACTCCTCCCGTGATCAAGGCTTGTGAAAGCAGAAACGTTGGGAAAGGACGCCGTACTGCCTTCGTGCTTATTCCATTAATAAATGAAATGCAGAAATTCAGCATGAGTCGGTGTGCCTCTTTGTTCTACAAGGAGGGATAGTGTGAATTATGGACTGGAAGCCTCGTGACAGACTCACTGGCCGCCCTTCAAGGTTCCGATTTAGTTTGCGAGGCAATTCGTGTGTGCAACTAATTGGTTAAAATCGGACCTGCTTGCTCCCTGAGAAAAGGTTTCCAGGTCGTGGCGAGTTGGGAGCTGATGGAAAGAACTTCTAAAGCTGTGAGCTGAATTTGCATTTCCACAAATGGAAAATATGAAAAACGAACAGTGCTTTGTGGCTGACTGTGTTTTAGCGCTGGGGGATTGACAAGCAAGGATGAAGATTACACGCATATTTAAGCGCTTCATTTTCAAACGTGAAAAGTCTCTTTTTCCCCCTGCGCACTCTGCAATAGAATACGGCCTGCAGTGTGAATAAGGAACCACGTGGGTCATTCAAAAGCCAGAGACTCCTCCCGTGATCAAGGCTTGTGAAAGCAGAAACGTTGGGAAAGGACGCCGTACTGCCTTCGTGCTTATTCCATTAATAAATGAAATGCAGAAATTCAGCATGAGTCGGTGTGCCTCTTTGTTCTACAAGGAGGGATAGTGTGAATTATGGACTGGAAGCCTCGTGACAGACTCACTGGCCGCCCTTCAAGGTTCCGATTTAGTTTGCGAGGCAATTCGTGTGTGCAACTAATTGGTTAAAATCGGACCTGCTTGCTCCCTGAGAAAAGGTTTCCAGGTCGTGGCGAGTTGGGAGCTGATGGAAAGAACTTCTAAAGCTGTGAGCTGAATTTGCATTTCCACAAATGGAAAATATGAAAAACGAACAGTGCTTTGTGGCTGACTGTGTTTTAGCGCTGGGGGATTGACAAGCAAGGATGAAGATTACACGCATATTTAAGCGCTTCATTTTCAAACGTGAAAAGTCTCTTTTTCCCCCTGCGCACTCTGCAATAGAATACGGCCTGCAGTGTGAATAAGGAACCACGTGGGTCATTCAAAAGCCAGAGACTCCTCCCGTGATCAAGGCTTGTGAAAGCAGAAACGTTGGGAAAGGACGCCGTACTGCCTTCGTGCTTATTCCATTAATAAATGAAATGCAGAAATTCAGCATGAGTCGGTGTGCCTCTTTGTTCTACAAGGAGGGATAGTGTGAATTATGGACTGGAAGCCTCGTGACAGACTCACTGGCCGCCCTTCAAGGTTCCGATTTAGTTTGCGAGGCAATTCGTGTGTGCATATATATATATATATATATATATATATATATTACCTACTTAGGAAATTCCGAACATTCTATTGGGAATAACTTTGGCGCCGATTGAGGGATCTGCCTGTAATTTTCCTTAAAATGGTCTCGCTGCGCTACGCTCCTTCCCTGAAAGTTTCGCTGGGATTCGTGAAGTGGGGGCTGAGAAAAAAGGGGGGTCCCAAAACGTGTTTTCTCCATGTTAATTTCCATAGGTCGGTCTGACAAGTCTACAGCCCGAACCGCTGAACGGAATTACGCCAAATTTGGCAAAATTGTAGGGACTGGTACGCAGATGTGCATTTGCTATGTTTGGTGAAAATTGCTCCAGTGTTTTTTATGAAAATTAACTTAAAAAACACATATATCTCTATAGGCGCTCTCCGAGCGTTCACCGGTGAGCGTACCGGGGAGCGCACACGGCGCGCTACGGGAGTGCGCGTGCGGAAAGCTGATTGGCTGTTGGGTGTCTGTCAACATTCTAAACAGTCCGGAGAGTCCGCCATCTTGTGTCTCGGTAGAATCGAGACACAAGAGGTGAAAAAAGAAAGGGGGATATAATTAAAAGTGGGCAGAGTAGACACCCCCTGACCCCCTAGGTTTTATGAGGGGGGCCTAGAAGGACCTTGAAGGGCTAAAAAAGTTTTTTTGTTTTTTCAATTTTCGTGGGGTAAGCGCTGGCGGCGCTCCCCGATACGCTCTCCGGTACGCGCACCCTGAGTGCACCACGTGGAAAAACAGTGTAAAAAAATGGAGTCAAAAAATAATGTTGAGTGTTTAGAGGAAAGTGATGCATTGCTGGAGTGTGTCACAAAAGTGATGCAACTCCAGCAATGCATCCTTTCACATGGGGGAAAGTCCCATGCGAAAGGGCCTGCGTCAGTCTTACGGCTGCTGTTAAGCAGGCGCAAGATTTGGACGCAACAGCGTCATGAAAGTGACACAGTGATATCTTTTAGATTTCACTGTGTCACCTCTACAACCCTTTCTTGCATCAATACACCCCTTTTGCATACATTACAGCTGAGGTAGGTATAATGTGGTGCAGGGGTTTACAAATTGACGCATCTATCTAGATGCGTCACTTTGTAAATATGACTCAACGAGGTGCATTTTATACAGCACAGGTGCGTCATATAAAGTGAAGCATTGGTGGCGTAAAAGTGACGCATGGCCTAATAAATGAGGCCTTCAGTGGTCTACTCATGCGTCATATTTAATTTATGACGCATTATGTCACAAGTATTTACAGATACGTCAGTATTTCTGACGTAACTGTAAGCGCAAAAGTGATGCATTGCTGGAGTGTGTCACAAAAGTGACACAACTCCAGCAATGCATCATTTCACATGGGGCCAGCCCATGTGAAAGGGTCTGCAATAGTCTTACGCCTGCTGTGATACAGGCGCAAGATTTTGACACAACGGCGTCCAAAAAGTGACGCAGTGAACTCTCATAGATAAAACTGCGTCACCTCTACGACCCTTTCTTGCGACAATACACCCCTTTTGCAAACATTACACCTGACGTAGGTATAATGTGGCGCAGGGGTTTACAAAGTGACGCATCTACCTAGATGCGTCACTTTGTAAATATGACTCAACGAGGTGCCTTTTTTACAGCACTGGTGCGTCACAAAAAGTGACGTACCACTGGCGTAAAAGTGACGCATGGCCTCATAAATGAGGCCTTCAGTCTTCTTCTCATGGGTCATATTAAATATATGACGCATTATGTCGCAAGTACTTACAGATACGTCAGTATTTCAGACATATCTGTAAGCGCAAAAGTGATGCATTGCTGGAGTGTGTCACAAAAGTGACGCAACTCCAGCAATGCATCCTTTCACAGGGGGCCAGGCCCCTGTGAAAGGGCCTGCATCAGTCTTACGCCTGTTGTGATACAGGCGCAAGATTTTGACACAACGGCGTCCTAAAAGTGACGCAGTGAAATCTCATAGATTTCACTGCGTCACCTCTACGACCCTTTCTTGCGTCAATACACCCCTTTTGCATACATTACACCTGACGTAGGTATAATGTGGCGCAGGGGTTTACAAAGTGACACATCTACCTAGATGCGTCACTTTGTAAATATGACTCAAGAAGGTGCATTTTTTACAGCACTGGTGCGTCACGAAAAGTGACGTACCGGTGGCGTAAAAGTGACGCATGGACTCATAAATGAGACCTTCAGTCTTCTACTCATGCGTCATATTAAATATATGACGCATTATGTCGCAAGTACTTACAGATACGTCAGTATTTCTGACGTATCTGTAAGCGCAAAACTGATGCATTGCTGGAGTGTGTCACAAAAGTGACACAACTCAAGCAATGCATCCTTTCACATGGGGCAAGTCCCATGTGAAAGGGCCTGCATCAGTCTTACGCCTGTTGTGATACAGGCGCAAAATTTTGACACAACGGCGTCCTAAAAGTGACTCAGTGAAACTTCATAGATTTCACTGCGTCACATCTACGACCCTTTCTTGCGCCAATACACCCCTTTTGCATACATTACACATGACGTAGGTATAATGTGGCGTAGGGGTTTACAAAGTGACGCATCTACCTAGATGCGTCACTTTGTAAATATGACTCAAGAAGGTGCATTTTTTACAGCACTGGTGCGTCATGAAAAGTGACGTACCGGTGGCGTAAAAGTGAAGCATGGCCTCATAAATGAGGCCTTCAGTCTTCTACTCATGCGTCATATTAAATATATGACGCATTTTGTCTCAAGTACTTACAGATACGTCAGTATTTCAGACGTATCTGTTAGCGCAAAAGTGATGCATTGCTGGAGTGTGTCACAAAAATAATGAAACCCCAGCAAGGCATCCTTTCACATGGGGCAAGTCCTATGTGAAAGGGCCTGCATCAGTCTTACGCCTGCTGTGAGGCAGGCCCAAGATTTTCACACAATGGCGTCCTAAAAGTGACGCAGTGAAATCTCATAGATTTCACTGCGTCACCTCTAGGACCCTTTCTTGCGTCAATACGCCCCGTTTGCATATATTACACCTGACGTAGGTACAATGTGGTGCAGGGGTTTACAAAGTGATGCATCTACCTAGATGCGTCACTTTGTAAATATGACTGAATAAGGTGCATTTTTTACAGCAGTGGTGCGTCACAAAAAGTGACGCACTGGTGGCGTAAAAGTGACGCATGGCCTCATAAATGAGGCCTTCAGTCTTCTACTCATGCATCATATTTAATTTATGACGCATTATTTGCAAGTACTTACAGATACATCAGTATTTCAGACGTTTCTGTAGGCGCAAAAGTGATGCATTGCTGGAGTGTGTCACAAAAATGCTGCAACTCCAGCAATGCATCTTTTCTTACCCTTCCACACCCCGTTCCTTTTCTACATTTTCTTTGAATATCCACATTCCCCATGTTTACTCTCCTTCTCCTCACTCTCCTTCCCCACTCTCACCTTCTTTCAGTCCCCCTACTTCACTTCCTTTCTCCTCTCATACCTTTCTGTGCTTTCTTACTCATTTTCCTCTCCTTTATCAATGCACTCCACTTCACTTACTCTTTTTCATTTTTTTAAGAACATAGCTCTTTGATGAGAATTGGAGGTAGTTCTGAAAAGAACTTTTTTTTCTTCTTTTTTCTTTTTTTAGAACAAAAACAAAACAGGGAATGGAAACTGCTCAACAGGAGCAAAAAAAACCCATCAAATTTAGGGGTGGGATCGGCAGTGATGGTTCTCCAATGCTCGAACCATGAGCAGAACACTTTGTTCCCCATAGCAAAGTAGCTGATCACAGTCTCTGCATTTTAGGACGCCTTTGTTAAAAGCAGGCTGAATATTCGGAACCAGCTCTTGCGATCGCCCCCTCACCGATGTTGTTGGTCCTCCGGTTGATGTAGAGGCCCCATCACTGGGAACATCTTGTGCCAGAGCCCTGACACTTTCCCGGGCAAAATTCTGGGGGTGCCTCCTCTCCACATGGTGAATCATTGTGGAGTTCCCAAAAGAATATTTTTTAGTGGGGTCACCCCGTGACAGGACTGTGTGACAGAACCTGCACTCCACTTTTGGAGTATTTACCTTCTTTCTGGTCATCAGGAATTGAAAAAAACTTCCAAATAAAGTGTTCTTTAACTTTCGGCTGAGGAACCTCTTCATCAAGGAATTCATTGGATTCATCTTCACTGCTGGATGGTCTGGCAGCCATGATAATCCAAGATATCCAACAAAGAACGGAGAGCAAAAAGGCAGGTCTTGCAGTCACAAAAGTGAAAGAAGAAGTGAAGGAAGTGGGTGGGGATTTCATTCTTTGTAAAAAAAACTGTTAGCAACCAATGAAAAGAGTTATTTTAAGGTCACATGACTTGACACGCTTACGCTGCGCGCACCGAAGCGCTTCCGGGGGCGCTTACGCGGCGCGAACGTAGGCGCTTCCGGGGGCGCATACGCAGCGCGAACGTAGGCGCTTCCGGGGGCGCTTACGCGGCGCGCCTAAGTGACGTTTTGATAGTGTCACGGAAATGCAAAATCATTTTCATTTCGTAAATCAAAAATACTGCTTTTATAAGTATGGTACTAAATGTCTTGAGTTAATATTTATTTTTCATACATATTTTTTAACACGAACGCAGAAATAGCGCTCTGCGTGCGCTCTCCGGAGAGCTTACCGGTGCGCGCACCCAGAGCACACCAGGAAAAAATTATAAAAAATAAATAAATAAACATTTAAAAAATATTATTATAAAAAAATTATTAATAATTAATACGTACACAAAAAAGCAAATAAAAAAATAAAAAATTGTAGGGTACAAACTCGATATAGAAAGTAATTAGCTTTTCAAAAACCTTTGAAATTCAGTGAAAAAAACAGAGGTTTCACAATCGTTATAGTTAGGAATTAGCATTTAAAAAAACCTTTAAAATTCACTGAAAAAACCATAGGTTTAACACCAGTTATAGTTAGCTGGACATTTTACTCATACAAAACCATTGAAATTCCCACGTTATAGTTAGTTGGACTCACTATAACTCACGCGCCCGCAATCCACTGCTGATGATGTCACATATTACATCATTCATGACATGGTCAGTGACATCACTGATGACATCACTGATGACATCTCAAATGACATCACTGATGACATAACTGATGACAACATCCAGTGTCTGTGTGTTTCTCTAAAGTTTAAATATGTTTTACATATTTAAGAATGAGTGGACCTATAAGTGTCTGGATGAAGGATTTAGTAGGTGCGTGACTAACTCTATGAGTGAGTGATTAAATGTGTCTTACTAAATGCATGGGTTAGTGACTATACTGTCTGTATGTGTGCATCAGTAGGTCTGTTGTTGTGTAAGCTGCTGCATGTGTTGATCAGTAGCTATATAAGTGGCTATATGGGTTATTGATTGGTTGCCCAAGTATTTGTATGTGAGGCTGAGTGTGTGTGTGGGTGGCTGGGAGGTGTGTGAGTCTGTGCATAGACGTGTGAGCAGTTGATTCACTTGGTGTATAGGTTCAAGAGTGCATGTGGAAACAGCTGTATGGGCGGTTGACTATGTGCATGGGTGTGTTGGTGAGTGAAAGGATATCTCAGTGCTACATGTCCAAGTAAGTACATATGTAAAACACAGTGCATGTGAGAGTTGACATATATAAATGACTATACATGAGAGCCTGTGATTGTGTAAGTGACTGTATGGTTCAATGTGTACTTGTTTCAGTGATTGTAAAAGAGAGTAAGTATGTGTTACTATATATTTGAATACGTAAGGTTTGGTGTGTATAACACTGTAGTTGAGGAAATGGGAGTGTGATTGATTCTCTGCATAACTGACTAGGTTTTTGAGTAAGTCTGTGAATGAGTGTCAGTGTGTAAGTGTCTGTATAGGTATATGACGGGATATGATAGTGTTCTATTGATGAGTGTCCGTATGTATGAGTGATTGTATGGGTGAATGAGTGGATGTGTGTGTAGACCTAGCAATCAGTGAGTGCGTATGTAGTTACTGGTATTGGTGAGTCAATAATTTCAGGAATGGTAGTTTATATTTAACACTGGGTGTATCAAAGGTTGGATTAGAGTGTGAGGAGGTGCATCGTATTATCACATGGATGATGGAAATATTTTGTACTTTAAAATGGCTACAGTAGCAGCAGCAGCTGGAGCATCTGCACCACCACCACCACCACAAAGAGGACCACCACAACATTATATTGGTGGTCAAGAAGAGGAGGAGGAGGAGGAGGAGGAGGAGGGGAGAAGGTGGCTGCCAGAAGACAATAGCCCATACAAGCCAAGGCAGCACATTGTATGGGAGTTTTTTTCTATCCCAGAGGGCAAGAAGAAAGTCAATGCGCCCAAGGTGACTTGCCTAATCTGTGCCATTGAACTTTCAAGGGGGAACCCTAACAAAAAATATTCTTTCGGTAATAATACCATGATTAGACACATGCAGTGCAAGCATCCGAACAACTATGCTGCCGCAGAGGTGAGCGAACTGGCCAGTAACCCTCCCCAATCTTCAACCATCACCTCCAAAAGAAAGCAACCCACTCCATCGGGACCAGAGACAAGGGAGACGATCCCTTGCATACAACCACGGTTTGGGGAATTCAGAATTACATGTATTTTTTGTGGTAAGACCATCTCATATGGTGAACAGAGCATAAAGCTCATCCTCCTTGCTGGTGACAACCACATTTGCCCCAAAAAACCCTAATTTTTTCCTGATTTTTTTTGCTCCAGTTGAGCCATTTTCAATGCCCTGTTTTTTGTTTCTCCCCATAAAAATAACAAACAAAATATAAAATAGTTCATAAAAGCCAAAAAAAGCACAAATGTTCAAAAAACATTCAAAAAAATATAAAACAACAAAAAGAAGAAAAAAAACAGTTCTTTTTAGAACTACCTCCAATTTTTAAAAAAAGGCTACATTTTAAAAACTCTAACATTCTTTTTTTCCATGGAACGCTTTCCGGTACGCTCCGCGGTGCGCGTACCGGGCGCTCCCCCCGCCCACATCAAACCTAGGGGGTCAGAGGGGGTCTACTCTGCCCCCTTATGGTCATTCCCCCCTTTGTTTTTGCCACCTCTTGTGTCTCGATCCTACCGAGACACAAGATGGTGGCCGCTCCGGACTGTTTGGAATGTTTACAGACACCCGAGAGCCAATCAGCTTTCCGTGCGCGAACTCGCGTAGCGCTCTGGTTAGCACCCCGGTGCGTGTACCGGCGAGCGCTTATAGATATATATATATTTTTGAACCTAAATTACTCAAAATTCACTGGAGCACATATCTTCATACATAGCAAAGGCACATCTGGCTACCAGTCCCTGCAATTTTGCCAAGTTTGGTGGAAATCCATTCAGCCGTTCGGGCTAAAAGTGAGGTCAACCGCCCTATGGAAATTAACATGGGGAAAACACGCTTTGAGACCCCCTTTTATCTTGACCCCCGCTTGACAAATCCCCCCCAAATTTTCAGGGAAGGACCCGGGCGCCGCGAGGCAAATTTGAGGGAATTTTCAGGCAGATTCCTCAACCGGCGCCAAAGTTATTCACAATAGAATGTTGAGATTTTGCATTGAAAATAATCCTAACTATAACTACCTACTGGCGACCGCCAGTAGGTAATATATATATATATATATATATATATATATATATATATATATATATATATATATATATATATATATTACCTACTGGCGGTCGCCAGGTATATATAGTTAGGATTTTTTCTCTATGGAACTTTTGAAAATTCTATGTCTAATAACTTTGGCGTTTGTGGACGGAATCGGCTGAAATTTTCAGGAAAATGGCACATTTTGTTTCTGATCAGCCCCTGAAAATTTGGGGGGGTTTCGTCAAGGGGGGCCGAGAAAAAAGGGGGGTCCCAAAACGCATTTTTCCCATTCATTTTTCCATAGGGCGTTTGGCCTCACTTTTAGCTCGAACGGCTGAATGGATTTACACGAAACTTGGCAAAATTGTAGGGACTGTTAGCCCTATGTGCCTTTGCTGGGTCTCAATATATGTGCTCCAGTGGATTTTGAGAAATTAACGTTTTAAAAATCAGATATATCTGTGACAGCGTCCTGGATAGCGGACTAGTTCTCGTACTATTCGCGTAACGGAGCTTTGCAAAGCGCAGCTGATTGGCTGTCCGGTGTCTGTTAACATTCTAAACAGTCCGGAGCGGCCGCCATCTTGTCTCTCGGTAGGATCAAGAGACAAGAGGAGGCCAAAATGAAGGGGGAAATGAAGGAAAGGGGGCAAGGTAGACCTCTTCTGACCCCCTAGGATTGATGAGGGGGATATTAAAGTGCCCCGCGGGGCCAAAAAAAAAAAAAAAAATTGCGATTTTTTGTCGTAGAGGCGCAAATCGGTACGTGAACCGGGCAGCTAACCGGGCAGCTAACCGGCATTGTAACGGGAGTCTGAGGAGAAGCTGAATGGGTGTCAACATTGTAAACAGTCTGGAGCGGCCGCCATATTGTCTCTCGATAGGATCGAGAGACAAGAGGTGGTGAAAAACGAAGGGGGAAATGAAGGAAAGGGGGCAAGGTAGACCTCTCCTGACCCCCTAGGATTGATGAGGGGGATATTAAAGTGGCCCGCGGGGCAAAAGAAAAAAAAAAGAAAATTGCGATTTTTCGCGGTAGAGGCGCTTCCCGGTACACCAACCGGGCAGCAACCGGCAGCGTAACGGGAATCCGACATCTTGTGTTTTTGGAGCGTCCGGTTTGCGTACCGGGTAGCGTTCCGGTAAGCGTAACAAGGGGAAAACCAAGAGAAACAGTCAAATAAAATTTAAAGGAATAGATTTCCACCAAACTTGGCAAAATTGTAGGGACTGTTTGTTTGATGTGCCTTTGCAAGGCCTCAAGATATGTGCACGTGTGGATTTTGTCTAATTAAGGTTAAAAAAATATACATATATCTGTAAGCGTGCTCTGGCGCGCTTACGTTACGGGTTTTGTTTGCGCTGCAGAGACGATTTGTCACGTTTATGCGACGCGTCATGAGGCGTCTCACGTGGCTACATGATACGTCACGTAATAAAGAATATATTTTACAGCTATAGATATTAGCTTTTAAAAAACCAATGAAATTCACTGAAAAAACCATAGGTTATAGACCATATATAGTTAGGAATTTGCATTTACAAAACCAAGAAAATTCACTGAAAAAACCATTGGTTATAGACCATATATAGTTAGGGATTAGCATTTACAAAACCATAATTTACTCGCACAAAACCATAGAAATTCGCATATATAGTTAGTTGCAATGACTATATATCGTGCACCCGCAATCCACTGCTGATGATGTCACATATTACATCATTCATGACATGGTCAGTGACATCACTGATGACATCACTGATGACATCTCAAATGACATCACTGATGACAACATCCAGTGACTGTATGTTTCTGTAAAGTTAAAATATGTCTTACATATTGAAGAATGAGTGGATGTATAAGTGTCTGGATGAAGGATTTAGTAGGTGCATGACTGACTGTATGAGTGAGTGATTTAATGTGTCTCACTGAGTGCATGAGTTAGTGACTAAACTGTCTTAATTTGTGCATCATTATGTCTGTTGTTCTGTAAACTGCTGCATGTGTTGATCAGTAGCTATATGAGTAACTATATGGGTTATTGATTGGTTGCCCACGTATTTGTATGGGAGACTGAGTGTGTGTGTGGGTGGCTGGGAGGTGTGTGACTCTGTGCATAGATGTGTGAGCAGTTGATTCACTATATGTATGGGTTCAAAAGTGCATGTGGAAACAGCTGTATGGGCGGTTGACTGTCTGCATGAGTGTATTGGTGAGTGAATGGATATCTCAGTGCTACATGTCAAAGTAAGTACATATGTAAAACACAGTACATGTGAGAGTTGACATATATAAATAACTGTGCATAAGAGCCAGTGAATGTGTGAGTGGCTGTATGGATCATTGAGAACTTGTATCAGGGATTGTATAAGAGTCTAAATATGTGTTAGTATATGTTTGAATGTTTGAGTGACAGTCTGTGAGTGTCTGTTTACACTGAGTGTATCTAAGGTTATATTAGAGTCTGAAGAGGTCACGGCTCCCACTTTAGCACAGCAAACCGGTTTACTATTTGAAAGAGAGAGCAAGTTAATCTGCTGTCTCTTTCAAGTAGGAAAGCAGTTTGCTTTTCGTTAGAGAGAGCAGCATGTCAGCTGTTCTCTCTGAGAAAGCAATGCCGGCTCTCGAAGGATGCGGGGAGCCGGCTGGGATCATGGGGGCATTGGCGTTCTCTCCACGGTCTCCAATGTTATTTTTTGAGTCCTTGGGGATGGGGTCCCTTTGCAGCTCTTTAAACATTTGTAGATATAACTTCTGCAAAATCTTTTTTTGTGTTGGGGAACAGAGTATTACTCCAGTGACTTTGTCATCCATGTATCTTTTTTACTTTTTCTTTATTTGAATTCCGCTTTATTTACAGTATGTTTCTACCTTTCTTCACAATGAGTTCCACAGCGTAGCGTCCGTTGCAGTGTTCTTAGCCTTTTTGTTCTTTTGGTGACTTACCAGTTTGTGTTCAAGATTCGGGGACCTATTTGTGTTGCTTTTCTTTGTGTATGTTTTATGCAGCCTTTTTTTGTGTATGTTATTTTGTATCTAACTTAGTTTTTTCAGTGCTTCATCCAGTGTTCTTAATATAGGAGTACATCTGTAGACATGTAGTTTACTCCTTTCCTTGGCCTCCCTCAACCCTAATTGAGAACGTAATAGGGTGAGTCAAACTAATGCAGTGCTGTTGTCATTGTTTTAAGTTTGCAAAACAGTAGGTAGCATAAATAAATAAATAAAGCACTTGATACAATGCAGAGTGACACTGTATTTATTGTATTTAATTTTAGAATATTTTGAAAATAATATACACTCATGTAGAAAATATGATTGCTTTAATTGTAAGATATTTCATATGAATCACCACATATGCTGATATTACAGTGAAGATAAAATTAAG
This sequence comes from Lissotriton vulgaris, assembly GCF_964263255.1. Lineage (NCBI taxonomy): Eukaryota > Metazoa > Chordata > Amphibia > Caudata > Salamandridae > Lissotriton > Lissotriton vulgaris. The sequence continues at coordinate 1,141,050,070 of NC_141691.1, read as the reverse complement.
TGTTTATGTTTTTGTACAAAGACCTACAACATAAGAAATACAGTATGGAAATCAACAACATTTTAAAGACAGTTTCAACATTAGTAACAGTGTCATAGAAGACCTAAACATAATTTTTATAAGTAGGGAGAATGAAGAAGAAGATATAAATGCTGTAGATATCAGCTGTGATTTTCTAAACTAAACTTTAGATGCTGATTTTGTGGAAGCATTAGATGACATCCAGTATGATCATATGAATTTGTGTAATCAAGAAATTGAAGTAAATCATCCCAAGCATAGTCAGCAAAGCTTAGAGTAAGGAACTATGTAGGAGTTTCTAAGTTCCTTAGCATACATTTTAGATCTCCATGATGATGGTACCAGTACTCATTACTACAACGCTGACATGTCATGAGATTAATGAGGTGAGATTCCAAAATATTATCTTTCTGCTGTACTTTATGCATACATTTGTTTGCTGAAACATTTTGCAGATGTACACCTGTTTTCAATATATGGTCTTCTGCATAAGAAGTCGAGACAAATCCCTCTCAAACCAAAGATGGAACAAATATGGAATACATTGTTGAAATCTTGGATTTTTTGCATATATTATTGATGTCCGGTATTCATATGCAGGAATCTGCACAGGTCAGTCATCATATCGTCCTCTTTTTCGTGTGGGAAGGAACTGAGGGAAACAACGATCTTTCAAGCTTTTATCCCATACAGTAATGGGACTTGTAGGAGTTTCTAAGTTCCTTAGCATACATTTTAGATCTCCATGACGATGGTACCAGTACTCATTACTACAACGCTGACATGTCATGAGATTAATGAGGTGAGATTCCATAATATTATCTTTCTGCTGTACTTTATGCATACATTTGTTTGCTGAAACATTTTGCAGAGGTACACCTGTTTTCAATATATGGTCTTCTGCATAAGAAGTCCAGACAAATCCCTCTCAAACAAAAAATGGAACAAATATGGAATACATTGTTGAAATCTTGGATTTTTTGCATATATTATTGATGTAATATAAATGTAAATGTAAATGTATAGGCATTTATATAGCGCACTACTTACCCGGAGGGTCCCAAGGCGCTTCGACCGCTGGAAACCCTTCCTGGCTTCCCTGAGAGATGGTCCCTTAATGGGTATCTCCAGGGTGAGACCAGGCATCCCCGGCGGTCTGGTGGGGTCGTTAGTGAAGATGGGGCAAGCTAATGCCCAGAGTTGCCGAGTGTGATCGCTGATCAGAGTGGGCACCGGGGCGAGAGAATTATCGAGTCCGCTGACCCTGGTCCAGAAACCTGCCGCGCCGGGAATCGAACCCTGGTCCCGGGCCGTCCTCTGTTCTCGGGTCTGCCGCCTCTAACCAGTGAGCCACACTACTTCACGATGTCCGGTATTCATATGCAGGAATCTGCACAGGTCGGTCATCATATCGTCCTCTTTTTCGTGTGGGAAGGAACTGAGGGAAACAACGATCTTTCAAGCTTTTATCCCATACAGTAATGGGACTTCCCTTTGCTTCTTTTATTTGGAATAACTCTATAGTATTCCCTATCACTTCTTTAGAGTGAAGTGGATGAATACTGTAATGTTCGTAGATTTCTTCAGTTATGGAAACATCCAGTTTTTCAATTTGTCCAGATGGGAAGTCAGTATCTTCTACAGTTATTTATTCTTTTCCCACATACATATTTTTGTAATATTATTTTTTTATAGCAGATAGAATGTTGCCTTTTTCACTTTCCTAATATCCACTAATTCTTGCCAGATTGTCTTACTCTTAGTAGGAACACCATTGACAAGAATAACTAAATGTTCATTCTGTACATTTTCTACACCAATTGTCTGTGTTTTAAGTAAATCAAGATTGTATTGAATGTTTTCTGTAGTACTAGCACTCTTGGTATCTTGTTGTGAACTGTACTGAGCGGAGAATTGATTGAAAGCACTTCTCAGGACACATAGTGAAGAGAAATTAACATATGAAAGCTGAATTAGAGTTGTGAACCCCGCTGTCAGTATTGTAGATCGAAGGTACTAATTGATACAAATATTGATGAATGCTATTTTGTACAGTTAACAGAATCTGAGGACAGAGTACAATTGTGTCTACATTAAGGAAACCAAGGGTAGATCCAATGGTGTCTTTAATGTAGAAGGAAAAGTGAATTGAAGTTGTGAATCTGGCTGTCGGCAGTGTACATTTAATGGTGGACTGTATCATCTGTAATCACGATTGAAATGAAAGATAGAACATGTATGGAATGGATTGTCAAAATATATATGTTTCAGGGACATAATAGTTCAAATTGTGACCTGTGTTGCCTGTAGTGTAGACTGTCATTCAGTGTTCTTTTGGACTTGTAAGACGAATTTTGTTATTGTACTAAACCTATAACTGATATAAAACAAGTTCATGAAATTCAAGAATAATTGATAACCCTAACCAAGTAAGGTAGCAAGTGTGCAAATTTTTAACTGCGTTTGGGCGGGGTAGTAGCTACATCAAAAAGGCTCGATAAAGGGCCTTGAGTTTGAATCAGAATGTGAAATTGAAGAATAGTTGATAACCACATTGAAGAAAGGCAGCAAGTAGGTTTGTGTATGTGTGGATGATATGTTGATTGAGTGGAAGATGAATAAGGTGAAAAATAAGAAATGTTGAAGATGTGCAAGCTACCCATTTCCTTGTAAGAGAAGTGGGTGTTTGGTTTTCCAGTCCATTACACCGACAGGGTGTCGGATTCTGCAGTGGGAGCCTGAGAAATGGGTACCACGTATAAGGAGGCAAGCTAGTGCACAAAGTACACACACCGTGCGGTAGAAAGGACACAAGAAAGGACGCAAGTGTGCAAATTGCCCACTGCTATTCATGGGTAGTAGTTACCAAGAAGGGTCAATGAAGGGCCTGCATTTTGAATTTCAATTTCAAGAAGAATAATTGATAACCCTAGCGAAGAAAGACTGCAAATGTGGAAACTTCTACAACAAAAAGGCTTAATAAACGGCCTTGACTTTGAATCAGAATATTAAATTAAAGAATAATTGATAACCCTAGCCAAGAAAGGCAGCAAGTGTGCACATTTCCTAGTGCCTTTGTATGGGGTAGTTCTCCCAACAAAAAAGCTTGATAAATGTGTAGTGAGTGATGTTGAGGACAGCGCTGCTCCGGTTTCTTGTTTTTTATGAGGTTGATATCCTATTTGACGTAACAGAAAAGTTCATCGCAATAAATGCATAGAAATTTAAGTTTACCAAAATCAAGATCAATATGTGAGTATGTACTGCTTGCCGAAGATGCTGTTGCAGCAGTTGATGTGGTTGGTGCAGCAGCAAGTGGGTTGTCCTGCAATCTCTGTGTTGCAGCTCAAGTGAAGTTGTTGGGGTGCAAGTTTTTACATGTCGCACCATAGTTGGTGTGCCAAAAGAGTATTTTTTGGATGGATCATCCCTTGAAAGAGTTGTTTGCTAAATTTTACAGATTCGTTTTAGAGTTTTAACCTTCTTCTGGGGTAGTAGAAATGAGAAAAAGGTTCAATAAAGGGCCTTGACGTTCAATCAGAATATGAAATTGAGGAATAATTGATAATCCCAGCCAAGAAAGGAAGCAAGTGTGCATCTAAAGCAACAAAGTTCTGTGGAATGTGTGATGATGTGTGGTGCAAGCAGCACGGATTGGTAGCAAAATCTTCAAAATCAAGTTTTCTAATAAATATTGGTTGTCCATTCACAGAAGTAAGTTGAAGTATATTTTCAAAAAGTATGATATATTTTTTTCTAAATAAGTCATATCATTCAATATGGTGACATGGTGATGATTTGTGGTGCACTGAGTTAGTAATACCTTTGGCGCTGAGCTTGAATGTACCCTGTGATGATGTGCGGTCGGGGTGAGGTACAATAATTGAAGTAATGTCTTTTGTTGATTGAATTCTGCATCAATTCCATTTAAAAGGGGCAGTATGTCTCACTGTGACATAAAAGTGTTCACTCTTGTTTGTGATTATTTATGGTGCGCTGAGTAAGTAGTATCTTTGGCAGTGAGCTTGTATGTTCCCTGCGCAGTGTGGATTAAAGGCAGTTGTTAACAGACATTGGTGAATGTTTTTTGTCACTTATTTAAACAAAAAGTGAAACACATATAGTAGAATTTTGTATGCATTAAATCAATAAAGGCTGAATTTCCTAGTGTTCAAAGTTTAAGAAAATGTGAGGATATTGTGCAATTGTCTGTGTCTTAAGTAAATCAAGATTGTATTGAATTTTTTCTGTAGTGCTGGCACTCTTGGTATCTAGTTGTGAACTCTACTGAATGCAGATTTGATTGAAGGCAGTTCTCGGCACACATAGTGAAGAGAAATTGACATGGAAAACTGAATTGAAGTTGTGAACCCTGCTGTCTGTAATGTAGATCGAAGGTACTCATTGATAGAAACATTGATGAATGGTATTTTGTACAGTTAACAGAATCTTAGGATAGAGTAGAATTGTATCTGCGTTAAGGAAAACAATGTTGAATGTAATGCTGTCCTTAATGTAGAAGGAAAGCTACATTGAAGGTGTGACCGCAGCTGTCCGCAGTGTAGATTGAAGGCAGTTGTTGACACAAAGATCGATGAATGCTATTTTGTGCAGTTAACAGAATGTGAGGACACAGTATAATTGTCTCTGCCTTAAGGAAAGCAAGGCTGAATGCAATGCTGTCCTTAATGTAGAAGGAAAGCTGATTTGAAGTTGTGAACCCAGCTGTCCGGAGTGTAGATTGAAGGTAGTTGTTGACAGAAAGATCGGTCAATGCAAGTTGTGAAAGTTAACAGTATCTGAGGACGCAGTATAATTGTGTCTGTCTTAAGGAAAGTAAAGCTCAATACAATGGTGTCCTTAATGTAAAAGGAAAGCTGAATTTAAGTTGTGAACTGAGCTGTCCGTAGTGTAGATGGAAAGCTCTAGTGAGCAGTTATAGATGAATACTATTTGTGACATTCTTTTACAAAATCGGAACACATAAAATCCATTAGTCTGCACCTTAAATAAAGCGAGGCTGAATTCAATGTTTTCTGTAGTAGTGGAGCTCTTGCTATGAAGTTTTAATTTTTACTGACCGCAGAATATATTGAAGGTTGTTGTAAGGACAGATATTGAAGATCATTTTAGTTCTAAAGCTGAGTTGAAGTTGTGAACCCTTCTGTCAGCAGTGCAGGTTGAAGGCAGTTGTTGACACAAAGGCTGATGAATGCCATTTAATCACAGATAATATAATCTCAGGATACAGTATAATTGTGTGTGCCTTAAGGAAAGCAAGGCTAAATACAATGCTGTCCTTAATGTAGAAGTAAAGCTGAATTCAAGTTGTGAACCCGGCTGTCTGCAATGTAGATTGAAGGCAGTTGTTGAGACAAAGATCGAAGAATGCTTTTTTGTCAATGTTTGCATAACCTGAGGACACAGTATAATTGTCTCTGCCTTAAGGAAAGCAAGCAAGAATACAATGCTGTCCTCCATGTAGAAGGAAAGCTGAATTGAAGTTGTGAACCCAGCTGTCCGCAGTGTAGATTGAAGGTAGTTGTTGACAGAAAGATCGATGAATGCTATTTTGTCACAGTTAACAGAATGTGAGGATACAGTACAATTGTCTCTGCCTTAAGGAAAGCAAGGCTGAATACAATGCTGCCCTTAATGTAAAAGGAAAGCTGAATTCAAGTTCTTTACCCAGCTGTCCACAGTGTAGATTGAAGACAGTTGTTGAGACAAAGATCGAAGAATGCTATTTTGTCACTGTTTGCATAACCTGAGGACACAGTACAATTGTTTCTGCCTTAAGGAAAGCAAGGAAGAATACAATACTGTCCTTAATGTAGAAGGAAAGCTGAATTGAAGTTGTGAACGCAGCTGTCCGCAGTGTAGATTGACAGCTGTTGTTGACAAAAAGATCGATGTATGCTATTTAGTCACAGATAACAGAATCTGAGGACACAGTATAATTGTCTCTGCCTTAAGGAAAGGAAGGCTGAATACAATGCTGTCCTTAATGTAGAAGGAAAGCTGAATTGAAGTTGTGAACGCAGCTGTCCGCAGTATAGATTGAAGGTAGTTGTTGACAGAAAGATCATTCAATGCAAGTAGTGAACCCAGCTGTCCGCAGTATAGATTGAAGGTAGTTGTTGATAGAAAGATCGATGAATGCTATTTTGTCACAATTAACAGAATGTGAGGATACAGTACAATCGTGTCTGCCTTAAGGAAAGCAAGGCTGGATTCAATGCTGTCATTAATGTAGAAGGAAAGCTGAAGTGAAGTTGTGAACCCTGATGTCTGCAATGTATATTGAAGGTGCTACTCGACACAAACATTGATAAATGTTATTTTGTACAGTTAACAGAATCTGAGGACATAGTACAATTGTCTGTGCCTTAAATAAATTGAGACTAATATGTCATACTCTGTTTTAAGAGTTTGCAGCATTCGTAAATGCAGAAAGGCAAGCATTGAGTTTGATACTATGCTTATGTCATCAATAATGAGAAGTTTCATTTTCTTCAAGAGTCTCACAACAAGCTTCTCCAGATATATTGTGGTATTGTAATTTGTTGTTATGCTCCATAGGTAATATAAGTAAATGATGTAATGTAGCATTAGTAATGTTAACATTTGGTTATATTTTTAATATAAGGAAGTTATTACAAATGTGCAATAAGGAAATGATGCTGAATATGGAACTATTCTACAATAAATAAGAATTGGAGAAATGACTGAACATGTCAAAGAAGTTTTACATAGACGATTAGTTTGAAATTTGTTTCCAAAAGAAAATATTGTTGCTAAGCTTGTAGGTACTTTTAAAATAATTGACAACCCCAGTAAAGAAAAGCAGCAAGTGTGAAAATATCCTACTTTGTTTAGCCAGGGTATTAGCTACAATAAAAAGGTTTGATAAAGGTCCTTGACTTTGAATCAGAAAATTAAATTGAACAATAATTAATAACCCCTAGCCAAGAAAGGCAGTTAGTGTGCAAATTTTCACTGCCTTCGGCCGGAAACGTAGGTACAAGAAAAAACCCCAATAAAGGGCCATGAGTTTGTATCAGAATATGAAATTCACTAACAATTGATAACCTCAGACAAGAAAGGCAGCCAGTGAGCAATTTGTTACTGCCTTCGGCTGGGGTACTTGTTACAACAAAAAGGCTTGATAAAGGGCCTGTAGTTTGAATACGAATATGAAATAGAATAGTTGATAACCATAGGCAAGAAAGGCAGCAAGTAGGTGTGTGTACGTGTAGATAATGTGTTGATTGAGTGGAACATGAATAATGTAAAAACTAAGAAAGGCTGTAAGTGTGCAAATTAGCCATTGCTATTCACGGGTAGTAGTTTGCAAGAAGGCTCAGTAAAGGGCCTGCACTTTGAACTAGAATAACAAAGAGAAGATTGGATAACCATAGACTATACTGGCTCTTTTTAATATTGGTAGACTTTTGTTAAGCTTTTTTTCATACATGAACAGCAGGAAGTGCGCACATTACCCACTGCCATTCACGAGTAATAGTTACCAAGAAGGGTCAATATAGGGCCTGCACTTTGAATTTGTATTACAAGAAGGATAATTGATAACCCCAGCCAAGAAAGGCAGCAAGAGTTCAAATTTCCTACTGCTTTCGGCCGGGGTAGGCGACAAAATAAAAAGGGCTTGATAAAGGGACTGCAGTTTGAATAGGAATATGAAATTGAACAATAGTTCATAACTCCTGCGAAGAAATGCAGCAAGTGTACACATTTCCCACTGCATTCTGCCAGTGCAGTATCTGTATGAAAAAGGCTTGATAAAGGGTCTTGACTTTGAATCAGAATATGAAATTGAACAATAATTGATAATCCCAGTCAAGAAAGTCAGTAAGTGTCCAAATTAGCCACTGACTTCGACTGGGGTAGTAGTTACAACAAAAAGGCTCAATAAAGGGCGACAAGTTTAAATAGGAATATGAAATTGGAAAGGATTTGATAACTGCAGCCGAAAAAGGTAGCAAGTTGGAGTGTGTTATGTGTAGATGATGTGTTGATTCTGTGGAAGATAAAAAAGGTGAAAAATTAGAAAGGCTGCGTACGCGCAAACTATCCACTGCATTGTCAGGGAAGTGGAACTTTGGATTTCCAAGTCATTATACGGATAGGGCATCGAATTTTGCAGTGAGAGCATAAGAAATGGCTACAACATCGAAGAAAGCAATGTAACTGCATTAAGTTACCATTGTGGGGGGTTGGGCTGAAAAATTATAACACTGGGCCCATTTCAGGGAATCTACTTTGAATTAGAATAATACTTGGCAAAGGGTGCAAGAAAGGTGTGTTTTAGGTAGTGGATGCAGAATAAGGCGAAAAGGAAGAAAGGTAGCAGATGTGGAAACAACCCACTGCCTTGTAAAAGAAATAGGTCTTTGGTTTTCCAGTCCATTACAGACTGTGAGTCGGATTCCGCAATGGGAGCCTGAGAAACGGGTATCTCATCTAAGGAGTTAAGCAAGTGCACAAAGTACACACACTGTGCAGTAGAAAGGACCCAAAAAAGGACACAAGTGTGCAAATTACCCACTGCCATTCTCCAGTAATAGTTGCCAAGAAGGCTGAATAAAGGGCCTGCACTTTTAATTTTTATTAGAAGAAGGATAATTGATAACCGCAGCCAAGAAAGGCAGCAAGTAGGTGTGTGTACGTGTAGATGATGTGTTTATTGAGTGTTAGATGAATAATGTGAAAAATAAGAAAGGCTACAAGTGTGCAAATTACCTACTGCCATTCACGGGTAGTAGTTACCAAAAAGGCTCAATAAAGGGCTTGTACTTTGAATTACAATAACAAACAGAAGATTTGATAACCAAGACTATACTGGCTCTTTTTAGGTCGAGTTTACTCGAACCTATTGTTGTCAACCCAAAAAATTCCTTTCCTAACAGGCGGATTCGGTGGATTTTGGACAGTGCATGAGAGAGTCACGTGACTCCTTGTGGACGAGCATGCCCAGCCCTCCCACTGCCAGCAGCATTTCTCCACGGCCGCCAGGCCACATCAAAGGCTTCCCCAGCACGTCCCCGCCCATCAATCACCCTCCCACTGCCAGCAGCATTTCTCCACGGCCGCCAGGCCACATCAAAGGCTTCCCCAGCGTGCGCTCGGCCGGCCTCTGGTATTTCTCCTCCCCTAATTATTCACTTCACTTTGGCCGCCAGGCCGTGACTTACTCGCATTTCTCCTCCCACCAGCCCATCGCAGCCTGCCCAGCCGTCTCGAGTTTCGCTCTCCTTGTCCCTGATGACATTCAGAAAGAGAAAAACTTCCCTGTTATTCACAGTTACAATAACTACTTGTGCCAATCTGCGCATCAATACCATGGCACCCATACCTAGTTTTTTTACCCGCTCCACCCCCTCCTCTGCCCGCCATGTCGCATTTCTCCTCTCCCCTGCCCTTCTCTGCCTTCCCTCCATCTTGTTTACTCTATCACTCCTAGGTATGGAAAACCAGTGACAGTCACCCGGTCATAGGTAGGGAAGTGAGGGGCGCAGCAGGGAGAGCAGCTCGTCCATCTCTCTCGTTCTCAAGGGGTCTGTTAAAAACTTTGTAATGAGCCCTTAATGGTACGAATTTTAGCAATAATTAAAAGCTGCGGGGGACACCAAGAATCGAGCCAGAGTCTTGCAAGTTGCACACAGACCTTAGAAGCAATGCCCATACACGAAAGCCCGTGTGAAGTAGCGTAAATCTAGCTGTAAAGCAAAACAACTCCCTACACAAGCCGCATCAAGTGGATCTGCAATGTCCTCAAATGTCCTGCATTAATGCCGTAATTGCTCCCATTTACAATGATATTACAAATTCTGACCCTCTCTGAAGTCACGGTTGATCTATCCCATCTGCTTTTTATTCTCTTTAACTGCTGAATATATGAAAATATTTGATATTAATTTGACTGATTATATTGTTTTACAGACCTTTTGCTCTAACATCGATGATTTGTAAGAGGTGCACTCGCTGCTCTTATTTGTGCATGACTCGCGCGCCACGACTTTAAATCTTAACAGGACCGACCCAGCCTCTCATCTTTCCGAGGTCTACTAATCGGTAATAAGTAACAGGTGCGATTTTCAGCTCTTGGGAACAGCAAAACTGCGGGCAAACCCCGCCCCCAACCCCGCCCTTCCCCCACCCCCTCTCCCCTTCGCTCACACACAAGCAGACACACTCTCTCTATACACGCCCAGGCACACAACACACACAATTCCTTGCTCCTTCGTATACCTCAGCTATGTGCCTTTCTTGTACCCCACAGACCCATTCACTACTGTTTTGCATGCCTGTGTTCTATTTGGATGCAATCTAAGGCGCTTCAACTTCCCCTGAGGGGAGTAAGCGCTATATAGATGCAATTACAATCACAATAGAATCAGCAAGAACCCTTTGTCCCGCCCTCTCTACAGCCAAGGTGGCAACACAGCAAGCAGTCCAAGGGCAACTGCTTGCGTGCTCACAACAGAGGTGAATCCTTCACACGTTAATGGTGCTGTTTTGCCATAAGAAAGCCAGGCCCGGGCTCATCTTACCTCTCCTAAGAGGCCTGTGAAGCAATTTAAGAGAGAGGAAATGATACAAGTACTGTTCGATCTTGAGAAAGGGGACATTCATGCTTAAGCTCGTTAGGAATTGCAGAATTGGCTGATATTCCACATTGTCACCAACATGTGGAATAATAAAGCTCTTTCGGGTGTAATTTACATTCATCGTGACTGTGACTGCAATTTAGAGGAAAAAAAGCAGGGGGTTGAAACAGAATGCTCTTGTATTCCTGTATACTTTATTTAGAAGCGGTTTCATAGCAGCAAAGTGGCATCATCATATTGCCATTCTTGTCACCTTTAGACAGTTTTCGTTTTTTTAGGCCACAGAAGGCTGCACTCTGGCACGTGTAGTAAAAACATTTTAACACTGAAAACGCCAATCTTTCAAAGAGCTGGCAACTAAAAATACAGGGACTAGTTAATGGCAGTTTTCGGTCAAAATGGATTACACGTTTTGCAGGAACACAAGGAGACATTTTCACTAGGTAAATCCAGAAAAAAATGTGTGCGTGAAAAAGCAGCCACGTATTTATGGAACACACTGTGGAAAGTTGTGTGCAGAATTACCGATTGTCGTTCATATCTCAATTGCGAACATTACAAGAAAAGGCGCCTCACCAGTAAATCTTGGCAGATCAAATCTGCCAATAATTTTCGGGTAGAAACTTCCGTTTAAATACAGGGGCATGCGGATTTTGGAGTGGTCAGTGCTAAAAGCTGCATGTTATTTACAATTTTCAGTGAAACATTTGAATTGGGTGCTATTTATTGCTCCTGATAAATTCCCACTCTGCAGAGTCAGATTGTGCCTGCTGCTATAAAGATCGCGCCTTTGCCTCCACGTTCTTCTTCCTGACTCTAGTCCTTATTACAAAATGTTAGATTTTTACGTTGCTGCACTCTCCTGCTCTCTGGAGATGTGGCCTAACGACCAGAGCTGCCATCTAAATCACGTAAATACAAAGCATGTTGCATTCCAAATGCTATAGGTGTCACATTCACAAAAGTTATAACTATTGGCATTGTAAATGACAAAGCTATCAATTTAGCTATTTTAAAAACCAGCAAATAAATAAAATATTTGTCATTTACAAGACCAAGAGCTCCAACTTTTCTAATGCGAGACCTATTGCATTTCCAATGCTTGTTTAATATTGGTAGACTCTGTTAAGCTTTTTTTTAGACATGAACGGCAGGAAGTGCGCAAATTACCCACTGCCATTCACTAGCAATAGTTACCAAGAAGGCTCAATAAAGGGCCTGCACTTTGAATTTGTATAAGAAGAAGGATAATTGATAACCCCGGCCAAGGAAGGCAGCAAGTGTTCAAATTTCCCACTGCCTTCGGGCGTGGTAGTTGATTGAAGAAAAGGGGCTCGATAAGGGGCCTGCACTTTGAATAGGAATATGAAATTGAACAATAGTTCATAACCCCTGTGAAGAAATGCAGTAAGTGCGCAAATTTCACACTTCCTTCTGGCAGTGCATTATCTACATGAAAAAGGCTTGTTAAAGGGCATGCACTTTGAATACAGATATGAAATAGAATAATAGCTGATAACCTTAGCCAAGAAAGGCAACAAGTAGGTGTGTGTACGTGTAGATGATGTGTTGATTCAGTGGAAGATGAATAATGTAGAAAATATGAAGGGCTGAAAGTGTCCAAATTACCCACTGTCATTCACGGGTAGAAGTTAGCAAGAAGGCTCAATAAAGGGCCTGTACATTGAATTACAATAACAAACAGAAGATTTGATAACCATACACTATACTGGCTCTGTTTTATTATTGTTAGATTTTTAAGCATTTGTTTATACATGAACGGCAGGAAGTGTGCAAATTACCCACTGCCATTCACGGGTAGTAGTCACCAAGAAGGCTCAATAAAGGGCCTCTACTTTGAATTTCGATAACAAACAAAAGATTTGATAACCATAGACTATACTGGCTCTTTTTTAATATTATTAGACTTTTAAGCTTTTGTTTATACATGAACGGCAGGAAGTGCGCAAATTACCCACTGCCATTCACGAGTAATAGTTACCAAGAAGGCTCAATAAAGGCCTGCACTTTGAATTTGTATTACAAGAAGGACAATTGACAGCCCCAGCCAAGAAAGGCAGCAAGTGTGCAAATTTCCCACTGCTTTCGTGCGGGGTAGTAGGTACAACAAAAAGGCTCGATAAAGGGTCACGAGTTTGAATCGGAATATCAAATTCAAGAATAATTGATAACCCCAGCCAAGAAAGGCAGTAAGTGTCCAAATTTACAACTGCATTCGGCCGGGGTAGTAGGTACAACAAAAAGGCTCAATAAAGGGCCATGAGTTTGAATCAGAATATGAAATTCAAGAGTGATTGATAACCCCAGCCAAGAAAGGCAGCAAGTGTGCACATTTTCAACTGCCTTTGGAAGGGGTAGTTTTTACAACAAAGAAGCTTGATAAATGTCTAATAACTAATGTTGAGGACAGCGCTGCTCCTGTTTCTTGTTTTTGATGAGGTTGATATAGTGTTTGCATAACACAAAAAATCATCACAATAAATGCATAGAAATTTAGGTTTACGAAACTCAAGATCAATATGCGAGTATGAACTGTTTGCTAAAGATGGTGTTGCAGCTGTTGATGTGCTTGGTGCAGCAGCAAGTGGTTGTCCTGCAATCTCTGTGTTGCAGCTCAAGCAAAGTTGTTGGGGTGCAAGTAGTTTATGTGTTTTGTACTATATTTGGTGTGCCAAAGGAGTATTCTTTTGATTGATCACACCTTGAAAGAGTTGTTAGGCAAATTTTACAGGTTACTAATGGTTGGTGTGTTTCAGTTAGTATGTGTTTGGACTTCGCTTGAATCTTTAAGGGACGCATTAGGGATTCCATAATATAGAAATACTTGGTACTTAGTGAAATCCAATTCTATTTTATGAAGAATGGTTGAATTCTACATCCACCTCTAGGACTGGTGGGAGGGTAGTATTTCAAAGTGTTTCATAGGTTACACTACATGTTTCTATGTAGTTAAAGAAAAGTTAGCTTGGTTATGTATGGGCATCCTATCACACAAAACTCAGCATTTCGGATTGTAAATGCTTACCATAGGAGTGACTGATGAGCATACATATGTCATTTTACAAAAGAGAAAATAAGTACGATTGTTTTACATTAGAGATATATAGAACTGAAAGACCCGGGTGCTGCCACTACAGACCTTCGTTGCCAAGCCACAGTTCGAGCCTCCCCTTATCCCAGGAGGGATCCGCCGCCTGCCGCTTTCTGTTGACATCCTGCAGCACCCGCTTCCCGGGTGCCGCTGCGCGGCGAGGGGTAGAGGCTGACAGGGCTTCTGTGTTTCCTGGTTCGTGGTTCGTGGAGGGAGCTGTGATAGCCGGCCCAGGGAGCGCGCCTGCAGGGACTCACAATACCAGGAGTCCCTGCGCTGCACAGGTGTGCACGGCCGCGCCCCCACCGAGACACGCCCCCCCGCCTGACCAGCAACTTAAGGCGGGAGCTTATTGACAACTGCGGGAGCCTTTTGCGGTGACTCTGACCCGGGTGCTGCCACTACAGACCTTCGTTGCCAAGCCACAGTTCGAGCCTCCCCTTATCCCAGGAGGGATCCGCCGCCTGCCGCTTTCTGTTGACATCCTGCAGCACCCGCTTCCCGGGTGCCGCTGCGCGGCGAGGGGTAGAGGCTGACAGGGCTTCTGTGTTTCCTGGTTCGTGGTTCGTGGAGGGAGCTGTGATAGCCGGCCCAGGGAGCGCGCCTGCAGGGACTCACAATACCAGGAGTCCCTGCGCTGCACAGGTGTGCACGGCCGCGCCCCCACCGAGACACGCCCCCCCGCCTGACCAGCAACTTAAGGCGGGAGCTTATTGACAACTGCGGGAGCCTTTTGCGGTGACTCTGACCCGGGTGCTGCCACTACAGACCTTCGTTGCCAAGCCACAGTTCGAGCCTCCCCTTATCCCAGGAGGGATCCGCCGCCTGCCGCTTTCTGTTGACATCCTGCAGCACCCGCTTCCCGGGTGCCGCTGCGCGGCGAGGGGTAGAGGCTGACAGGGCTTCTGTGTTTCCTGGTTCGTGGTTCGTGGAGGGAGCTGTGATAGCCGGCCCAGGGAGCGCGCCTGCAGGGACTCACAATACCAGGAGTCCCTGCGCTGCACAGGTGTGCACGGCCGCGCCCCCACCGAGACACGCCCCCCCGCCTGACCAGCAACTTAAGGCGGGAGCTTATTGACAACTGCGGGAGCCTTTTGCGGTGACTCTGACCCGGGTGCTGCCACTACAGACCTTCGTTGCCAAGCCACAGTTCGAGCCTCCCCTTATCCCAGGAGGGATCCGCCGCCTGCCGCTTTCTGTTGACATCCTGCAGCACCCGCTTCCCGGGTGCCGCTGCGCGGCGAGGGGTAGAGGCTGACAGGGCTTCTGTGTTTCCTGGTTCGTGGTTCGTGGAGGGAGCTGTGATAGCCGGCCCAGGGAGCGCGCCTGCAGGGACTCACAATACCAGGAGTCCCTGCGCTGCACAGGTGTGCACGGCCGCGCCCCCACCGAGACACGCCCCCCCGCCTGACCAGCAACTTAAGGCGGGAGCTTATTGACAACTGCGGGAGCCTTTTGCGGTGACTCTGACCCGGGTGCTGCCACTACAGACCTTCGTTGCCAAGCCACAGTTCGAGCCTCCCCTTATCCCAGGAGGGATCCGCCGCCTGCCGCTTTCTGTTGACATCCTGCAGCACCCGCTTCCCGGGTGCCGCTGCGCGGCGAGGGGTAGAGGCTGACAGGGCTTCTGTGTTTCCTGGTTCGTGGTTCGTGGAGGGAGCTGTGATAGCCGGCCCAGGGAGCGCGCCTGCAGGGACTCACAATACCAGGAGTCCCTGCGCTGCACAGGTGTGCACGGCCGCGCCCCCACCGAGACACGCCCACCCGCCTGCAACGCCCTCTACATTAACAACGGCCAGCCGCTCAGCGGGACGCGAGCGGGACGCCGAGCGAAGCCCGGGCAAAGGGCGGGCCCTCTGCGGCCCTCAGAGGCACGAGGAGGTCGGGACGGGGCCACTCCCTTTACATGTACCCGCTTGATTATGATTTGAAGGTACTGTTCTTTGGTCCACTGGCCATTCCACATTTGGGAACTGTGGGTACTGCTATCTTTTCCGGGACTATCTGCTATTATTATTTGTTTAAATATTGTGTTCGCTATGTGTCACTGACACCTGCATTTGTAGCCCAGCGCAACCACCCAAACCGTAGAACAGGGGTTAGTATTTGCCAGCATGTCCCCAAGAGGCACTCGCAGCAAAACTGCTGCCGCTGTGACTGGCCCCATTGACCTTTTTATCTCTAGGGCCAATGATGCCATCAATCAGGGCATTAACCTATTAGAACGCAGGGTATCACAAGACCTGGCGCATGCCAAACGTTCCTCGCTTGGCCTTATTGCCACCGCCACTACACCTGCACAAACTATGCCTATCAACATCAGACCCCTACTTGATGTCTGTGCTGACATACACACAATTCCCAGCGAGGTTAACCTCTCAGCCTCCATTCCCCTGTTAGACACAGACACCGACACCAGCACAGACCTGGAAAAAACGCCTGACTTACTAATTAACCCCTCTCCCAAAGCAAAATCTGCTGATAACACCAGGCATGCTAGAGGTAGGCGAGAGGGGGCAGTTCAAAAACTGAAGTCACACGCACCCAAGCCCCGGGTCACTACTATCAGGAAATATGGCCGGGCACAAAGGAAACCTGGGAAAAATACCAACTTCGTCTCTGACAACAACGCATCTAAGGTTATGGTAATTCCCCAGAGGGATGACAGCGAAACTGCACAGCAGGGTAGAACAACAAATACTAACGGAAACATAGACAAATTATACGACCCCCTGTTGGAAAGACTGGGGGATTTATTAAGTGTTTACTTATCCCCAATCGAAAATAGGCTTGCTCGATTAGAAAAACAGCTAGACGAATTGAGCAACCCTCTTAAGACTTTCCTAAAGGGAGGTCCTGCAGCTAGCACAAAAAATAGTAACCCTACCAATATAGCAGGTCCCAAAACAACTATATTACAAGTACCCCCAGCCGTCCCAAATAACGTAGATAAAGTCGCACCTGTTGCGTCGGCCAATGGCCCAATTACTAAACAAAAAACAGCTACACCCCATACTAATAGTAAATCTACAGACAAAAGGAAGGACCCTCGCACCAATACCACCACGAATACTACACTCCCAATTGCGAGTACCACAGGTCACCCCTCAGTTTCAACAAGCATTCCTATCTTGACCCAACCCACCCTAAAAACATCCAGACAAGTTCCTGCCCGCATTAATCTTCCCCCGGAATGCGGTGCATATGTACTAGTGTTAGTAAACGTTACTAAACTAAGAGAGGATCAGGATGAAAAT
Organism: Lissotriton vulgaris; assembly: GCF_964263255.1. Lineage (NCBI taxonomy): Eukaryota > Metazoa > Chordata > Amphibia > Caudata > Salamandridae > Lissotriton > Lissotriton vulgaris. The sequence goes on along the minus strand of NC_141691.1, from coordinate 1,141,033,052 downwards.
CCCACATCACTCAAAAATAAAACCCTGCACTGGCTGATTACCAACTGCAATTACCCGATTGATGGTGCAAGGGAGATTATTAACACACAGAGGGTGGGTTGGATAGGACCACTTAGGAAAAAATTTGAGGGTGACTGTGTCACTATTAGTTTTAGAAAACCACACTGGGCAGAGAAGACATTAGCTAACGCCCCTCTACCATCGCCCTTGGAATTTAACACCACGCTCCTTCCCTTGGGATATTTTTACCGACACTTGATACCCCCAGAACAAGCTACGGTTAACTTTCCCAACAATTTCCCCACTAATTCACGCCCAGAGATGAATTTTGGCGCAAGGGTCAAATCACCCCTTTTTGCCCAAAACCAGAACTTAAATGCCGCCTTTTCCAACAACCTCAATTGGCACCCACAACCTACAATGCCAATTTTTACCCCCAACCATCCGCAGTACTTTCAAGCCCCAACTATGCACCTGAGCAATCATAGGGATAGGTCCCACTCAATCCCCAACCCATTTCACTTTGCACAGATGACACAAGCTAGGCCAATGTACAACATCCCAACTTTCAATCGGTTCGACTATCTATCATCATTAGACGAACAGGATTGACTGACTACACCCCTAAATAAAGAATTAAGCAACAATGTAAAAACCTGTAACCAAGAGGATGCCACAATTATAATTTCACCTGCATCGCTCCATGTTAAAACGGCAGTTCCAGAAATTATATTGTCGGATAGCATTCCGGCCATTTCAAACGAACCAACTATTCATGATAATGGCAATACTAGGCATACAATTATTAACCAGGGGTTCAAACACGGCCTATCAATACTAAGTTGGAATGTCGCAGGTTTAGAATCTAAGCTCTCTGACCCTGCATGGACCGAACTAATCAATGACATAGATATACTTATGTTCCAAGAGACTTGGGCTGTTGATAACCTGCATATTGAAGGCTACCACTGCTTCAGCCTGACATCCCCAAAACCCAGTTTTGGCCGAGCGGTGGGTGGACTCTTCACGGGGATTAGAATTTTGGCAGGCGGTATAATTAATGTTTTGAAGTCGGATAACCTTGCTAATTCCAACATTCAAATTCTGGAATATAAATTGAAATCAAAGACCACAATTTATTTAATTAACTTTTACAATAATGATTTTAATGGTGTACCGAACAAAAATTTTGTTGCTTTATCTAAGGTATTAAACATGATTGATTGCTCTCTGTCAGTAGACACTAAGACTAGTATTCTGATCGGGGGAGATTTTAATGTGAAACTTATAGACCACTATGGATCTGCTAATTTTGATCACTGTAATGACCGCAGGGGTTTGGAACTGATTAGCATACTCTCTGATTTTAATCTTGCTGATGTAATGAGTGTAGGGTATGATATGAATTTTCCCTACGCCCCTACGTTTAAGGGCAGGGATAACGGTTCAATTATCGACTACATTTTTACATCGCCTGTGCTAACGGACTGTTTAATCAAATCCACTGTGGTGCAAACGTCTTTCAGCGATCATAATCCTCTGTTTGCTATTTTTAACCTTGCACCCAGTCCGATTTTTATGAATTTAAATGGAGCAAGGGATATCACACCCTCAATTGACGGCCTTCGCCTTAAATGGAGAGGAATTGATTGTGGGGCCATTATAGATACGATTCGGGAGGCACATCCGGATCTATTGAAATGCCTCTCCTCCCCAAGTACAAATAATGAAGAATTGATTACTGATTTTGAAGCTTTATGCACCAATATAAAAAATCTCTTGTCAGTCCCACACTCTGCTGTCCACAAAGAGCCACGGTGGTTCGATACATCTTGCTCCGTGGCCAACAGAGAGCTAAGAAAGGCTCTCTCTGCCAATCCCAGATGTAAGGACGTTGTTCGAGCTGCCAGGAAAAACTATAAAGACAAAACATCGAAAAGGAAGGCAGATTTGCTCTGTGATCACTGGGACAAGCTGGTTATCAGCGCCAATCTGGGTGGCAGTGGCCCTTTTTGGACGGCAGTTAGGAGAACGAGGGAAATGGGCAAAGAGCTTACAAAAATTAGCTGTAATATAACCAGCTCAGCCTGGGAGACCCATTTTTCTAATATTTATGCCGCCCCCTTTGATGAGCAACCTCTCCCTAACCTGAACCAAACAGAAGGCCTAGAGATCTCGGACTTAGAAGTCAGGAAAGCTATCAAAGAAAGCCTAGGTAACAAGGCGCCCGGGCCGGACGGCCTCCCTATTGATATTATCAAATTTAATGTTGATCTCTGGACACCAATACTTTTAAACATTTTTAACAGTCTCCCACATGTAGCCATGCCCGCCACCTGGGCTACAAGTATTATTGTCCCAATCTACAAAAAGGGAGACAGATCTGACCCAGTAAACTATCGTCCCATCTCCCTCCTGGATAATACTTTAAAAATATTAGGACGGATAATCTATAATAGGGTATTGGATTGGGCATCTGATTCTGACTTTCTAGACCCCTGCCAGATGGGGTTTAGGAGTGGGGTAGGAACCGTCGAGCAATGCCTAAACTTAAAATTGATAATAGATAAATACTGCATTGCTCGCTCATCCCCCGTTTACCTAGCTTTTATGGATCTTTCTTCCGCATTCGATCTTGTGAATAGATCCAAGCTATGGTTAACCCTCCTGTCAAACGGTCTCGATGCCGCTCTTGTTAACTTTTTAGCCTATCTCCACACTGACTTGAAAGCTCGGGTACGTGTTGGGATGGGTGGAGAGGTGTCGGGAGCCATCAAGATAGGGAGGGGGGTGAGACAGGGGTGCGTTTTAGCACCCCTGCTGTTTATTATCTATATTAATGGCTTGTCCAACTGTTTAAAGAAAGCTACCCCTGACGTCCCAACTATTTTAGGAAATCCCTTGCCCGTACTTTTATATGCAGACGACGCTGTCCTTATGGCACGTACACCTAATGCTCTACGTCTGCTTGTACATAGTTTTGTAAATTTTATGGAGGGACTGGATTTGAAAGTTAATTTTAAAAAGTCTTTTATCATGTCCTGTGGGCCGGGCAAAAGGAAACTCGGTACTATCCAAATTGGAACAGATAAACTTGAATCTGTCCATAAGTTCCCTTATCTGGGGTTGGTTTTCGCTGCGAACGGCTCTTGGAGTGGGCATGTGGCCCACGCCACGAGCAAGTTCTCGAAAGCCAACAACTCTGTCCTGAGTCTCCCCCGCCCAAAGAAAATCGGTGCCACTAAAGCTATTGTTAAAATTTTTAAACTACAGTGTTCCCCTGTTGCTACGTATGGAGCCGAAGTGTGGGGATCGGCCAGCAGCATTGGTATTCAAAGAGAGGAAAACCGTTTCTGCAGGAAATTGCTGGGAGTACCAATTTCCTCTTCCAATTTCATCTGTCATAATGAACTTAACCTTCCTTTTATAAACGACTTTATTAAAGCAAGACCAGCACTCTTCTGGATCAGAATCTGGAGGAATGAGGCTGCTGCCCTTACGCAAAACATCATCAGGGACTGCCTTAACTGTGAAAATGGCATGCAGGTCCCCTGGTTTAAAGAAGTTTTTAAAATGTTTAATGAAATTGGTAGAGGTATTTTGTTTACTGAGCCAACGGCTATAGAATCAAAGGACAAATATGAGGTCCAAAAGGCACTGTATGCACTTTACCGTAATGAACGGCTTGGAATTGAACTGCAGAAATCAGGGGTAAAAAAAATACATCGGTAATGGTTTTTGTACGCAAATCATGCCATCCTATCTATCACTGCCTATGTCAAATTGGGAACGATCTCTACTATTTCGTCTAAGGGCAGGAACTGTGAAATTTTTGCTCTCTTTTCCTCTGGGGTATCAACACCATATTGACTTTACCCCCTGCCCTTGCGACGGTATAAGCACTCAAGACGATTTGCACTTTCTGTTTTTCTGCAAATTTTATGTGAGATATACCAAATGGCTTTTAACCCCATATTTCAGAAAACTTAGACCTCTTACACTTCAGGATTCCTATTTGCTGCTGCTCACCCTGGACAATGATGAAGTGACATTTCGCACTAGCACTTTTCTAAGACTAGCCATACGTGCACGCAAGACTATGGAAAGTCCTTGAAACCAGATTCAGCCGAAGATACTACTGCTAAAACCTTTTAACTTAATGAAATGTATTGTCTAATCGCTGTATGATTTGCTTTGCTATTATGAAATGTAAATTATTTAACTGTTTTGTATTATGTGAATGTATATGTTCTTTGATGTGTTCGGTACTTTTATGAATTTTAACAAATTCGAATAAAGGTCTTTTGAAACTTGACTATGCATGTAAATTCATGAAATCTTTTTTGAAGGTTTGGAAGAAAGCAGTGAAAGGGTGTTTAGAAGCAATACTGTCCAGCATAAAAAGTGCATAGGTATGTTTTTAAGTAACATATGATCACATGCAGGATATCTAATTAGATATTTAGACACTCCTGCAGTCTAGTCTTGTGTAGGGGTGGGCGGCCAGCTACGCTCCGTGCACGGAGTGTGCGTAGTGCCGCCTACTCCGCATTTTGCGGAGCGGGCGTAGCCAGGCGGCACTACGCACGCTCCGCAGACGGAGCGTAGCTGGCCGCCACCCGCCTCCCTCCCGCCCTCCCTAAATACTTTCAATGAAACGAGTAAAATAATTAAAACGCACTTACCTTGCCCGCCGCTGCCCGCAGCGTCCCCGGGGCTCGCTATCTGCTTTCTTCCGTCTTGTTTACTAATGCGCATGCGCGGGCGGCCGCGCATGCGCATTTTCTCGTGGCCAGTGGTGTTTGCGTAGTGGGGCTACGCGGAGTGTAGTGGGGCTACGTGGAGTGCGGAGGTGGGCGTAGTTTCTCGCCCACTTCGCGTAGCTCCGCGAAGCCCCACTACGCCCACTACGCCCAGGGCTAGTCTTGTGTCCAAATTATCTTAAAAAAGTAATGTTGAGACACACTTTTTTCACCTGTCTCGATTTGCACAATGCTTTTAGAGTAGGAGCAGACTTCGTCCAACATTCCTGCTTAATTTTCTTTTTGAAATTGATTAATTATTTTGTTTATCTGTTGAAATCTAAATTTAGATCTTCATCTTTGAAGGTGAAGAAGCAACACCGCTCCTCTACACATTATTGATGAAGGGTTGTCTAAAAAGTAGTGGTAATTCCACTATCACCAAGGTAGATATCTGACAATAGAATGAATTATATTTTTATACCACTATTCCATAGTCCTAATCCAAAAGGTGTGTTTAGACTCAACAAAATTAATACATTTTTCACATATACCGGCAATAAAAGGCAAGTATGATTTACATTGTCTTTTATGAATTGAAGGTGGAGTCATCTGCTGCATTCGAAACATTGGGCCTGTTGAGAAGAAAGTGAAAAGTATGTTGTCATTAATATTGCATTGTTTAAAGGTGAACAACTTTTTGAAATAAAAACTTTATATGTATTTACATGGTAAACATAGTTCCAGGGTCAGAATGGCCTTTTCAGTCTGTGCAAACCCACTAACTTCCATGTTTTATGTGTTTTTAACAACTCTTCTCTAATCTTTTGTCATAGTGAAGAATGTTGGAAATTTCTTCCCGACAATGGCAGACACCAACCTTCTTCCTGAGTTGGGAAAAAAGGTGTTGGAGGAAAAGTGAATTTGTAAACATTCAGATTTTTGCATGAGCAAATTTACACATGCAAATTTGCTCATGTTGTATGTGTAAATGTATAGGCATTTATATAGCGCACTACTTACCCGTAGGGTCCCAAGGCGCTTCGACCGCTGCGAAACCCTTCCTGGCTTCCCTGAGAGATGGTCCCTTAATGGGTATCTCCAGGGTGAGACCAGGCATCCCCAGCGGTCTGGTGGGGCCGTTAGTGAAGATGAGGCAAGCTAATGCCCAGAGTTGCCGAGTGTGATCGCTGATCAGAGTGGGCACCGAGGCGAGAGAATTATCGAGTCCGCTGACCCTGGTCCAGAAACCTGCCGCGCCGGGAATCGAACCCTGGTCCCGGGCCGTCCTCTGCTCTCGGGTCTGCCGCCTCTAACCAGTGAGCCACACTACTTCACTTTGTTAAAATGTAGTTCACAAATATTTTCTAGGAGTACTATTTCTTGACCTACTGGTGTACATTTTTAGGAATTCACAAAAGCTGTATAGCTGCACTTAATGCCAGGACATATTCCATGGGTGCACTTTTGAGACTTTCTTGAATAATTGGGCCCCTAATTTGGTCTGGCATTAACCGTGACCTTTTACGTTTATTACATCTCTCTCTCTCTCTGTTCCCTTCACTCTCATCCACTCTGCTCTCTCCCCTGTCTGTCTGTCTCTCTCTCTCTCTCTCTCTCTCTGTCTTTGTATCGGATGGCTTCGCTGTGAGTCGCAGCATTATGCTGTTTCACAAGGAGGATATTGGCACACAAAGTAGTTTTGTTCAGTGCCAGTAACTACTGTGGAAGTTTGTGCTTTTTTAAAACCAAAAATATTTGTTGCTTTTGCTAAAGTTTGTTATAATAGTGAGGGCACAGCAGCTTACATGCCAATACCGTTTTACAAACATGATGCCAAAACGAGTCACAGAATGACAAAAGTAAAAAGGTGACCATCAATTTCAGACCTACTATGTTTGCCAATGCTTGTTGAATTTTGTTTCCCATAATCTTATTGAAAGTAGTTACAGAGATTCTCCATAATGAATATTTATGGGAAATACTAGCATGGATTAACACGTTATTAAATGATGCTGCAAAAAAATGGTAACAGAAATGTTATAGTAGTTTAGCAAAATGTTTTTTTTCCTGCTTTCTCTTTTTTATGAACATTTTATTTTGAAAGCAAAGTATTATCAATCTTGCTTTTAAGCTTCTGTAATTCTTTGCATCAAATCGCAGAGCATTCTGGGAGCAGTATACATAGCCTCATAGTGCTAAACTTTGGAAGTGTGTGTACACATTTTATTTTACTACAGAAACTGTCAGTAGTGCTGCAGTCTGAGCTTACAATATTTATTTGGAACAGTCACTCTAACTATTAATAATGACTGCATCAATGTTGTATAAGTTTGAAGTTGTCATCGTGTATCAAGAGGGAGAGAGAGGACCAGATAGCTAGTCCGTATCCCCAATTTATATAGAGTTTAATCAAAAAGAGACTAGCTAGAGTTGAGGGAGGATTAGCAAGATTTAGTGTTTAAATCTAAGTGACTCAGTTTTGTTCGTCAAGGGGTAGTGACACCTGGTAGGTGTGCTCATGAAGCCCTCACCCACCAACCTAGTTGGTGGCATGCTTCATCATCGGGCCCACCCAGTGACACCTAGCGTGTCCCAGGTGTGCTTTGACGCCTGATTACAGCGGAGCAGGTATATCGCTGAGTGTGCAGTGAAGGGTGCTTTGAATGTGAATTTAAAACGGCTTGGCGGAGGTCCCAGTACCCGAGGGTTAATTAAACTTTAATACCTGGGCCACCGTCAGCGGTTAAAAATAAGGCAGTGGGACGTTAGAGGCGAGTTACAGCCTCCCACATCCTTTGATAGGCCAACATGTTTCAGCCAGTGCCTTATGAATATGCTGGCTTTCTTCAGGACAGAGCCTGCTTTGGACCTGTAGTGCCTCCTTCGCAGAACCGGTTCTGCGAAGGAGGCACTACAGGTCCAAAGCAGGCTCTGGTCAGAAATGCTGGCCAACCCCTTGCCACTTCAAAACCTTGAAGCAAATACTTCCTATAACTAGCGTGTTTTTGAGAAGGGAATCCCCCCTCTCACACATAGATAAACACTTTAGGGCGTGTAGACACATAGTCTGGATCACACACCCACTAGTTTTAGTTGCACACACTTTTTAATCTGTCCTGAAGAAAGCCAGCATATTCATAAGGCACTGGCTGAAACATGTTGACCTATCAAAGGATGTGGGAGGCTGTAACTCGCCTCTAACGTCCCACTGCCTTATTTTTAACGCTGACGGTGGCCCAGGTTTAATTAACCTTCGGGTACTGGGACATCCGCCAAGCCGTTTTAAATTCACATTCAAAGCACCCTTCACTGCACACTCAGCGATATACCTGCTCCGCTGTAATCAGGCGTCGAAGCACACCCGGGACACGCTAGGTGTCACTGGGTGGGCCCGATGATGAAGCATGCCACCAACTAGGTTGGCGGGTGAGGGCTTCATGAGCACACCTACCAGGTGTCACTACCCCTTGACGAAACAAAACTGAGTCACTTAGATTTAAACACTAAATCTTGCTAATCCTCCCTCAACTCTAGCTAGTCTCTTTTTGATTAAACTGTATAAGTTTGAAGGTCATTAACATATGGACACAAATATTAACTCGGCAGCAGACACTTCCCATTCCTGCTTCATAAGGTTTTACTGTAAATTAGCAGCTGAAGGATTTGTGTTGCATGACCTGGGACTACTTGTTCCAAGGACAAAATAAATGTGAAATCTTGATGGCACTGGCCCCTATAAATATATGATGCTGAACATTGAGAGGTGCAAGAGTTTCTGATAAGCATTCACCAGTAGGTAGTTATAGTTAGGATTGTTTTCCATAGGAAATCTGCAACATTCTATTGGGAATAACTTTGGCGCCGGTTGAGGAATCTGCCTGTAATTTTCCCTAAATTTGCCTCGCTGCGCTCTGCTCCTTCCCTGAAAGTTTGGGGTGGATTCGTCAAGCGGGGGACGAGATAAAAGGGGGTTCCAAAACGTGTTTTCCCCATGTTAATTTCCTTAGGGCGGTTGGACTCACTTTTAGCCCGAACGGCTGAATGGATTTCCAGAAAACTTGGCAAAATTGTAGGGACTGGTAGCCCGATGTGCCTTTGCTATGTCTAAAGATATGTGCTCCAGTGGATTTTGAGTAATTTAGGTTAAAAAAAATATATATATCTGGGAGGAGCCTAACCACACATCTGATCTGATTGGCTGTCACCACTTCATCCAAGAAGTGTTGGCAGCCATCTTGGGACCAATATACATGATAGCACCTCATTAAAAAGCATTGTAGTTAGTAGAGGGTTTTAGGACTTTAGTTACATTATAAATCATTTGTTGATGGTACCATACTCATTTTAGTAATTGTGGTGTGTTCTAAGGTGATTTTACCATGTGAAAAAGCCTTCTGCTGTGATATCATGAATCATGTTTGAACGAAAACTAATATCTCATGATTTTCCCACAGTGGTTTGGAAGGGGATCTATAAGCTAAACTGAAAGCATATTTTCTGTAAATTCACATTATCTTTCTCAGTCATGTGAGAATGAAGTCTGACATTCTCAGTAAAACATGTACATCCAACAAGGACAGAGACTGTCAGTTGATTCCTTTGTGTTCTACTGCAGCCTCCTAGAGTGTTTTAAAGAACAACTAGAGCACTAACAGTCCTACTTATTACAAAGGTATAGCACACCTGAAGCCATTGTGATGGGAATAAAGTGGTAACTCTTAAAACATTTTATTTAAAAAGGAACAAAATGAGGGGGTATATTATGCCATAGAAAGTATAATTAGTGCTGCAGAAAGAAAAATTAGGGCACATTTTGAGTGACTTCTCAAATCCTCTTCTATTTCATTAAAAAATACTGACATGCAGTCTCCCAAGATGGCCACCAGAGACAAAAGAGTCCAAATGTAGCCCAAATATCACCCAGATGTAGCCCAAGTATAGCCCAATGACAGAATGTCCCAGAGTGTTCTGAAGAACAACTAGAGCACTAACAGTCCTACTTATTACTAAGGTATGGCACACCTGAAGCCATCTTGATTGGAATAAAGTGGTAAATCTTAAAACATTTAATTTAAAAAGGAACAAAATGAGTGGGTTCATTTTGCCATAGAAAGTATGATTAGTGCTGCAGAAAGAAAATTGAGGGCACATTTTGAGTGACTTCTCAAATCCTCTTCTATTTCATTAAAAAATTGTGAAATGCAGACTGAAACATGCAATTTCAATTCCAGCAGCAGACTTCCCTGTTGAGCAGTAGCTTTACTACAGTGGTCTAATAAGCATCTAGCGTGCTAACATTCTGAATTTATGGCAAATGTGTGGCATATCTGAATGCCGTTTAAGTTAAAGCAATTCTGTTTGTAATTAGGTGGCTTTTTAGCTTTGCTTTTATCAGTGTTTTTGAAACTTTCATGTACATAACATGCATATGTATGCATATATGTATATGTATGCATGCATTTATATTTGTATTTATATAGATATGCAGATTATATATATGTATGTATATATATACACATACATATATATATATATATAAATCCATATGCACATATATATATGTGCTTATGTGTGCGTGTAGAGAGAGGTAGAGAGGTAGAGGTGTAGAGGTGTAGAGGTAGAGAGGTAGAGGTAGATGTAGAGAGGTAGAGAAGTAGAGTGTAGTAGAGAGAGGTAGCGAGTAGAGAGTGAGTAATAGAGAGTAGCAGAGAGTGAGTAGTAGAGAGTGAGTAGTAGAGAGTGAGTAGTAGAGTGGGTAGTAGAGAGTAGTAGAGAGTTAGTAGTAGATAGTGAGTAGTAGAGAATAGTAAAGAGTGAGTACTAGAGAGTAAGTAGTAGAGAGTAATAGAGAGTGAGTAGTAGATAGTGAGTAGTAGAGAGTGAGTAGTAGAGAGTGAGTAGCAGAGAGAGAGCAGTAGAGAGTGGTAGGGAGTGAGTAGTAGAGTGAGTAGTGGGGAGTAGTAGAGAGAGAATAGTAGAGAGTGACTAGTAGAAAGAAGTAGAGAGTGAGTAGTGAGAGTGAGTAGTATAGATCGAGTAGTAGAGAGTATTAGAGAGAGAGTAGCAGAGAGTGAGTAGTAGAGAGTGGGTAGTAGAGAGTAGTAGAGAGTAAGAAGTAGAGAGAGAGTAGTAGAGAGTGAGTAGTAGAGAGTGGTAGGGAGTGAGTAGTAGAGAGTGAGTAGTAGAGAGCGAATAGTAGAGAGTAGTAGAGTAGTAGAGAGTGTGCAGTAAAGAGTAGTGGAGTAGTAGAGAGTGAGTAGAAGAGAGTAGTAGAGAGTGAGTAGTAGAGTGAGTAGTAGGGAGTGAGTAGTAGAGTGAATAGTAGAGAGTGAGTAGTGGAGAGTAGTAGAGAGTGAGTAGTAGAGCATAGTTAAGTGAGCAATAGAGAGTGAGTAGTAGAGAAAGAGTAGTAGAGAGTGAGTAGTAGAGTAGTAGAAAGTGAGTGGATGAGAGTAGTAGAGTGAGTAGTAGAGAGTAGTAGAGAGTGAGTAGTTAAGAGTGAGTAGTAGAGATTAGTGGTAAAGAGTAGTAGAGAGTAGTAGAAAGTGAGTAGTAGAGAGTAGTTGTGAGTGAGTAATAGAGAATGAATAGTAGAGAGCAGTAGAGAGAGAGTAGAAGAGAGTGAGTAGTAGAGAGTGAGTAGTAGAGAGTAGTAGAGAGTTAGTAGTAGAGAGTGAGTAGTAGAGCGTGAGTAACAGAGAGTAGTAGAACGTGAGTAGTAGAGAGTGAGTAGTAGAGATTGAGTAGTAGAGAGTAGTGGAGAGTGAGTAGTAGAGAGTGAGTAGTAGAGAGTAAGTAGTAGAGAGTAGTAGAGAGTGAGTAGTAGAGTGAGTAATAGAGAGAGAGTAGTAGAGAGTAGTAGGAGAGAGTGAGTAGTAGAGAGTAGTCAATCAGTGTCAGTCAGTCAGTGTAATTTGGGATGTCATCAGTGATGTCACTGACCATGTCATGAATGATGCAATATGTGACTTTAACAGCAGTGCATTGTTGGCGCGCGAGTTATAGTTAGCAGAACTAACTATAACTGAGGAATTTCTATCGTTTTGTACAAGTGAAATGGCCAGCTAACTATAACACCCCTGAAACCTATGCTTTTTTCTGTGAATTTTATGTATAGATATATTCACACAGATACATATATATGCGCATGTATGTATATATGTGTATATATATGTATATTTATATATTCACAGAAAAAACCATAGGTTATAGTCCATATATAGTTAGGAATTTGCATTTACAAAACCTTGAAAATTCTATGAAAAAACCATTGGTTTTAGGCCATATATAGTTAGGGATTTGCATTTAGAAAACCTTATTTTACTCGCATAAAACCATTGAAATTCCATATATAGTTATAAGCGCTAACTATATATCGCGCACCCACAATCCACTGCTGATGATGTCACATATTACATCATTCATGACATGGTTAGTGACATCACTGATGACATCACTGATGACATCTCAAATGACATCACTGATGACATCACTGATTACAACATCCAGTGACTGTATGTTTCTGTAAAGTTAAAATATGTTTTACATATTGAAGAATGAGTGGATATATAAGTGTCTGGATGAAGGATTTACTAGGTGCATGACTGACTGATTGAGTGAGTGATTAAATGTGTCTCACTGAGTGCATGGGTTAGTGACTAAACTGTTTTAATTTGTGCATCATTATATCTGTTGTTCTACAAACTGCTGCATATGTTGATCAGTAGCTATATGAGTAACTGTATGGGTTATTGATTGGTTGTCCAAGTATTTGTATGGGAAACTGAGTGTGTGTGTATGGGTGGCTGGGAGGTGTGTGACTCTGTACATAGATGTGTGAGTAGTTGATTCACTATATGTATAGATTCAAAAGTGCATGTGGAAACAGCTGTATGGGCGGTTGACTGTGCATGAGTGTATTAGTGAGTGAATGGATATCTCAGTGCTACATGTCAAATTAAGTACATATGTAAAACACAGTACATGTGAGAGTTGACATCTATAAATAACTGTGCATAAGAGCCAGTGAATGTGTGAGTGGCTGTATGGATCATTGTGAACATGTATCAGAGATTGTATAAGAGAGTAAAGTAAATATGTGTTAGTATATGTTTGAATAAGTAAGGTGTGTATAACTGTATAGTTGAGAAAATGGAGGTGTGATTGATTTTTGGCATAACTGACTAGGTGTGTGAGTAACTCCATGGATGAGTGACAGTCTGTGACTGTCTGTTTACACTGATTGTATCTAAGGTTATATTAGAGTCTGAAGAGGTTCATGGTATTATCACATGAATGATATCATCAGTGATGTGATCAGTCATGTCAAATGAGATGTTATCAGTGATGTCATCAGTGATGTCATTTGAGATGTCATCAGTGATGTCATCAGTGATGTCACTAACCATGTCATGAATGATGTAATATGTGACATCATCAGCAGTGGATTGCGGGTGCGCGATATATAGTTAGCGCTTATAACTATATATGGAATTTCAATGGTTTTATGCGAGTAAAATAAGGTTTTCTAAATGCAAATCCCTAACTATATATGGCCTAAAACCAATGGTTTTTTCATTGAATTTTCAAGGTTTTGTAAATGCAAATTCCTAACTATATATGGACTATAACCTATGGTTTTTTCTGTGAATTTCAATGGTTTTTTAATAGCAAATATCAAAAGCTGTCAAATGTCAAGTACGTGATAGGTAAAAACGTTTTTGTGTTTATGCACGCTGATGTGCTTTGAACGCTGCCCCCCCCCCCCACTCCCCACTTTTCTCTTAGTAGTACTCTCTCTTTGCCAGTGGCGGCTGCTCTATGGGGGCGTTTGGGCGCCGCCCCACTGCTTTCTCGCCGTGCGAGAAGGCAGAAACAAATGGTAGTTATTACCGTAATAACTACCATTTGTTTCTGCCTTCTCGCACGGAAAGAAAGCAGAAGTCAAGTTCCTCGTTGAGAGTGGGAGGGGTTACTCGAGGGCAGGGGGGAGCGGCTTGCCAACTGTTGGTAATACTGTCTGTTTGGACAGCCTGAGAGGCTACCCAAACAGACAGTATTAACACAGTAGGCAAGCCGCTCCCCCCAGCCCTCGAGTAACCCCTCCCACTCTCCCTGTCTCTCTGTATGCTGCTGTGCTGCAGCATTCAGAGAGAAATGACGTAGGTAGGGCTGCCGGCCGCACCAATCAGAGCGCTGGCTGCCGTGGAGGGGAGGGAGGCTGCCTGCCGCCTTCCTGATGACGACGAGCCCAGAGGAATTCAAATGCAGCGATGGCGGGAGTCTGGACTTAAGAAGCCAAGGTAAGTTTAAGTTATTTACCCCCCCCCCCCCACGCTCGTAATGCCGTCCGTGACTGCATGTGGGTCTGCTTTTTTAATCACTTTAATTACACGAGGAGGGGTACAGCGTAAGGGGCAAAAGAAGCAGGAAGGGGAAAAAGATTTGCTGGCTCCTCCGTTTCAAGTGCCACCAACCATGGTTTTGAAAGCCTCTATGTCACCCACACGAATTCCAATACCACTGAGATGCGCAGTCAATTTACAACAATGTGCATAAGTATCGTAGAATGTGTGTTATGGAGGACGTTTGGAGGGGCGAAAGCTTCAGCAGGCGGTGCACTTATTACTTCCCACATTTAATTTAACGTGCGTTTCTTGGGATGCGTATCTATGTCTGTCAGGTGTGTATTTTTGACTCAGGCGCGTTTCTCACGGCCTGCCCATGGTGACATAAAGTATAATTTCTACACTCGCCCAGCAGCCACTGCAATTCTTAATTTACAAACGGTTTGTAAGTTAAGAATTGTGGTGGCTGCTGGGCGAGAGTAGAAATTATACTTTATGTCACCATGCGCAGGCAGTGAGAAACGTCAGAAAACCATGTTTTCTTGTGGTTTTCTGACGTTTTGTGCATTCTTGTTGCTTTTAAGTCTAAGGCCGCTTAAGCAGCGTGTCCTCGTGTGCCTAAAAAAACCTCTGTGTATCTTCTCTCTAAAACGTTAGCCCGCAGCCGCAGGCTTGACTTATGTGAGGTAATGTTTGACTTCTAACAGAAAAAACTTTCAGTTTCACTGCAACAATGGTTGGGTCTCAATGGCAGGTGCAGCGTTTCTTGCTCCAAATGTCTTTGCCACATGTATGTTTTGTAGATTCAGATTGCCATGCTTTACAAACCTCTGCCATCTATCCGTATTTACTGCCTAAATGCAATTCTGCTGTGGCTGAATCTGGCACTCACTCGCTCAACTCGACTCCTTCTGGCCTTTCGCTAGTCTATTAGTACATCTCTGAATTTCACAATAGCGAGAGCCGCTGGAGACAATCGATTTCGTGCCAGCTCCGTATTCCACATCATTATGGATTTTATCTACCAGTTGTTGCATAATTTGCAGATTTCCAAAAAATAATTGAAGCTCAAACGACTGAAGTTAGTAAAAAGATAGCACAGGTGGTGGTGCGCAGAGACATGCATTTTTTGCAAAAATTAAGTGGTCACATTTGAGTTGCTGATGGCTGTATTTACGTTAAGTTGGTAGTAATGAGGTGAGATATTTGGCCAGATAGTATTAATGTGCATTGCAATGTCACAAGAGTGAAGTAATACTTATATAGTGTGTGCAGCAGTGTGCTTCATAATTTACATTTTCTTTTTGCAAAGTTTAGTCAACCCCATTGTTAAAATTGATCTTTCTTCGCTGCATAATTCCAGTGGCCCTGTATAGAAGCCATTGCATTCCTATTCATTTTAAGTGTGCCTTAGCCCCTGGAAAGTTCTAAACATGCATGCATACTTCTGTTTTTTGAATGCTACCACCATGCCCCCAGGGAGGTCGCCAACTGCGCACGCAGAGCAGGGAACATTCAAATGATAAACTGGACTGACTTTGTAGGTTATCTCTCCTCTACAGCAAGACGCTCGTTGGTCTGCTCTTCCTTGAACTGGGCTGCAATTCTAAACTCACGATTGCAAAGTTCACCTTTGTTGTGAGCTTACCAGTACATGAAAATGAATTTTAACCGCAAACATGAAACTTTATTGCAAGTGTTTTTTTTAAATGTGTGTTTTGTGAGAGCAGACACAGCTGCACTACATCAACAGAGGATTGTCCGAATGGGGTGGGTGGCAGGGAGAGGCGCAGTGATGGTTGAGGTCCGGGGTTGGCTTGTTTTTACACTTTTGTTAAGACCTTGGTGTCTTTTGGGCCTCAGTTATGATTATGATAGCGTTTTCCAGCCCCTGCAAAAGCACGGTTATGAGCTGGGGTGGAGTTTACCAAACGTGGCCAATTTCTTACCTGTGGCGGTCTGGACTCTGCCAGTCACCGATGTGTACCGGCGAGTCTGGTCACCATCCAGGCCGCCTGAGCCTGGTTCATGTAGATTTTTCCCTCCCTGGTGGTCGTCCCGAGCCCTTTTGAAACAGCATGTTTTCACTCCTGAGCCGGTTGTTCCTTGGGGATTCATACTACCCTCCCTTTGTGACTTTGTCGGATTGCTCCTGGGGCCATCGCTGAGACATCAAGTGCCGGAGCATCAAATTTTGCGCACAGCTTCTTTCCTTGGGAGAGAACCCCCTGTAGGTTGTTCACGTCTCCCTACGCTAGGTCGCTGCGGTGCAGTATGACAATAATTTTACGCCCTACCACTTTCAAATGTCACCAGCCGCCACTGCTCTTTGCAGATAGTGAACGGTAGTTAACGCAGACCTTTACCCCTGTTGTAATCCGTCGTACCTGCTTGTCTCTCCATTTGATTGATTATTATCCACGCATTTACTGTTTTACAATTGGTTCTCTTTGGATCATTCTCTATTTACAAACAAGCACAAAGTCGCAATACTCTGTTTAGTCTTTGCAGATAGTGAAAAATCGTGTAAAAAAATAAAAGTAATCGAGCAAAATCAGTAGACCACTAATTCGATCTCTTTTTGACCTCGGTAAAATACAAACATTAGGAACAACCCTTCATGAGAAATACGAAAATAGTGAAATGAACTGAGCTCCACACCATGAGGGCTGCAAGACAGCTCGACTCCGCCACCCACACCGCCCAAAATAACGACAAACCCTATGCAAATATTATAAATATACACAACACACCAGCAAAGAAACAGAGTAAAACATTTTATTAAATAACTATTTACATAACTATTTTATACTTTTTATTGCCCGATCCGGCTAGCTCAATCGATCGAGCATGAAACTCATGCACTGATAGCAAGCGTTGAGAGTTTGTAGAACGATGGCTTCAGATTTTCCACATACGGTGTAGTGGCGCGAACTGGCAGGGGGCGTTTGGATTCTACCCCTTCCCCAAATAAGATTTTCATACGTGAATGTTCGTTCATGCTTTTTGTCTCTGAGTTGCTTCCATGTCACTGCCTTACACAAATGGCATAAGTCCTGGTTGTTGAGTGCCATACTTCAGAGTTCTAAGCAGCTCTTGTAACACTGTTTAAACCTTATTTGCACCTGCTGCAGCTTCACTATTCAAAGTAAGTGGGGTCCATTTGTGGACCTGACTGCATTGGAAAACAATGTGATACGGTGCCTCCCTAAACCGCTTGACGGAGGCCCCCGAGGGGCGGTGAGATGGCGCGGACTGAGAGGGGGCGCTTGGCTCCTGCCCCCTCCCCAAGTCGTGTTGCCCTGGTGAGGCCTAAGATTGCCCCCGGCATAGGCGGCCGGCTCCCGGGGTCCGGCGGAATTTTTTCCCTTTTGAAGAATCTTCCATTCTGGACCTTGTCCCACAATCCGTTTGACCTGAAGACACGCTGTCGTGGGGCGCCCCTTTACCGTTTTAGTTGCCATTCCGCCCGCTTTTGGTACTCTGTGCCTCTTCCGCCATTCAGCTGTTTACCGCCCGCTCTTGCGACTACAACGTCTCGCTCACCATGTAGTTGAGTTGCTCCCGCTCTTAAGATTTAACCGAACTTTTTGGACTGCTGAAAGCGGTTGTATTCCGACCGCTGGTTGGTGGAGACATTTTGACTATATTCTGGACCTGCATTGTCGCGTAATGCGTCATATGATGCGACGCGTTAGCGCACCCGGAAGTGCTCCGGTGCGCAAGGCGCAGCTTCCCGGAAACGATCCAGAGCGCGCCGAGCAGCGCGTAACGTAAGCATAACAGGTCATGTGACTTGTTAATAAAACTTTTCATTGGTTCATTTTACTTTTCTTTTCATAATTATGTAAGACTAGGTCATGTGACCTAAAAATAACACTTTTCATTGGATTAAAACATTTTTTTTCCCAAACGATGAAAGCCCCACCTTGTTTCTGGATGTTTCAGACTGAAGCTGGCGTCACCATGAGAGCACCACCATCTCGTAGCTCCGTCGTGGCCATTCCGCAAGCAATCATGGCAGCCGCTCCCCACCGGAAGCCTGCGGGAGTCGACGGCCCCCAAGACTTTTGTACAATCTTCAAGGCTGAGGGGACGCTTTCGAGAATGGAACCCAAGCCCTGGCAGACAAGCGTCCGAGTTCCAAGGTGTCCCAGGGCCATTTTACTGGACCAGGCCCAAATCCGAAGAGCCGGCCGCCATTTTAAGAGTCCTGTGGAAGCCGCCTATCGCTGCACCGCAAGAGTGGGAGCAACTCAACTACATGGTGAGCGAGACGCTGTAGCCGTAAGAGCGGGCGCTAAACAGCTGAATGGCGGAAAAGGCACAGTGTAGCAAAAGCGGGCGGAATGGCGACTGAAACGATAAAGGGGCGCCCCACTACAGCAGACAAGCCTCCGCCATGTGCTTCAAAACTGCATATGTATCTCGTGATATCAAGGTTGGGCAACCAGTACACAACAAGCAGTTACGAGTCCCATTTACACCGGCGCCATTTTGGGCGCGGCCGGGCAGGTCCAGGATCTACTGAAACATAACAAATGAGGCTGACGTCTCTGAAGCAGTTGACGAACAGCAGGACATAGCAAATAAACATGAACTCTCTAAAGCTGTTAACTCACTGCAGGACAAAACAAGTAAACCTGAAACCTCTGGAATAATTGTCGCTCAAAAGAACAACACACAAAAGTCTGTAGAGCCTGAAGAAAAAAAAACAGAAGGGCACTGTAGTTTCAGACACACTTAACACTAATGACTAAACAAAGATATCGTCTGTTTATGAAGCAGTTATCATCTTGACAGAATTGACAAAGAAGTGTACAGACACCAATGCTATTAAGATACACAAGGAAATCCTAACGCATCAGCATTCTCGGAAGAGGTTGACACAGATAACATCTTAAGGAACAAAGAAAGACCTGTTCACTCTTGACACCCCAGGTGCTGTGTATGTTGCACTATAGTGCTGCATCGAGAAAACGGACAACCCTATTGATGTGGATTTTTCATTATTGATTATTGTAAAGAAATGGCGACTCCCCCCTTTAGCAGATTAGCTAAATGTTTGCGTAATTTAGGCATAAAAGTTATATTATTGTTGTTGTAGTTGTTATCGTTATAGTTCTGGTTAATTTAAAAAAATGGTTAAATATATTTACAGTTTTTGTTGCGTTCGTTATATTTAAAAGTTAATAAAGTTTTAAAATCTAACTTTGTTGGAGTGCTATATATGTTTAAAAAATCGGGTGAATGGGGCCTTGAATCGGGTTATTGTCATGTGTGGGCTTTGCAAGTGTACTGCTACAAGATCGGACATTTCAAACTCAAATGCATGTTCTTTTTCTTACCTTTCCGAAGCATGGAGCGCAATAGCAGGCAGAGAAAGGGTGATGCACGTGTTGAACACTGCCTGGCCTGGCAAGTTGCTGGCAGTGCCCCCCCGCCCGCTCCTGAAAGAGGGCACACACACACCGCCGCCCCGAGTACTTCACAAATCTTTAAAAGACCATGTGCTTGTTCATGAGGCTTAAATGGTTTATCACCCCTTCTCGAACCCCTGCATCGACCCTCTGACGTTTCCTGGAAGAATTAGCACGTAACACAATACCAAGCCTTGTCAGCTGAAACCCCCGAGAAATCATGGGGCATATTATCAAGGGGGTTTATTTCCGCTTTTTTGGCTTTAAAAGCCAAAAAAAAAAGAGATAAAATTATCTCCCTATTACCAAGCTGTCGCTAACACCAGTTAGTGACAGCTAAAAGGAGATAGCGACCATCTTGGGCCCCGCTTTGCATATCAGTGATATTTATCACTAATGACATGCAAAGTGGGCGTGCCAAGATTTTAGCGACTGGAAACAGTCCCTAACCATCGCTATCTCCTATTACCAACTTTTGGAGATATTCGCGCTAAGCGCGAATATCTCCAAAACCTAACACCTGCCCTGAGCAGTTTTAGCCATGTTATCCAATGGGAAGTGGATAACATGGCTAAGAGCATTTGCTGGATAATGCATGAATATCGCTGACTTTTCAACGATATTCATGCATTGCGGCCGTTTTTTATCGCATTTGCGATAAACCTTGCTAATAGCAAGGTTTATGTGCGATAAAATTCGCCGATGTGCGGCGATAATTTTTGTCTCTAAACAAGTTAGAGACAAAAATTATCGCTAGTTGTTGGTAATATGCCCCCGGGTTTTTCCTTGCAGGAATCGGGAAGCGAAAGACTAGCACTGAAATCAGTAGTCTCACGCCTGAATCGGGAGGGTTGGCATGTCTGGATACTCTACAGCTGGGGCCATAAACTACATCCGCAGGGCTAGGTGATAGCCTAGGTCCGGCCTGGACAATCGAACACAGAGGAAGAGGAGTGTCAGAGGGTGCGGTAGTGAATAGGGTGAAAGGGAGGTGTCGGGCGGGCACAGGGTGTGATTCTCAGAGAAGAGCAGCGCAGATGGGGGGAAGTATATGGCCCATG
This sequence comes from Lissotriton vulgaris, assembly GCF_964263255.1. Taxonomy (NCBI): domain Eukaryota; kingdom Metazoa; phylum Chordata; class Amphibia; order Caudata; family Salamandridae; genus Lissotriton; species Lissotriton vulgaris. The sequence continues at coordinate 1,141,012,479 of NC_141691.1, read as the reverse complement.
CATGAGAGAGAGAGCGGGGGTGAGCAGTGCGTGGGGGAGATGCTTGCGAGGGTGGGGAGCCATGCTGAGGATCGGCGGCGTGCAGAGAGTGGCCCTGGTCAAGGCATCTAAAATGGCTGCCGTGCACGACAAAATTGTGGCATTGGACAAAAACGCAAGATGGCGCAGACAATGTTTATCAATAATGATTCATTTATAACAAAATATTTACTCGCAGTGACAAAATGGTGGTCAACACTTCCTGATTTCCATCGAATCGAACGTTAACAAACGTCACGCAGCAAAAAAAAAAAAAAAAGCTCACGCACAGAGCAGTTTTTAGCCATGTTATCCAATGGAAGGTGGATAGCATGGCTAAGAGCATTTGCTGGATAATGCATGAATATCGCTGACTTTTCAGCGATATTCATGCATTGTGGCCGATGTGCGGCGATAATTTTTGTCTCTAAACAATTAAAACGAAGCACAAAATGGCGAATTCCCGTTTCGCTACCAGTTTGCGGCCCAGTTCGCAGCCCGTGAAGCGCTTCTACCGTGAAAAATCATTTTTTTTTTATTTTCCCCACGGGACCCTTTAATACCCCAACAACATTCCTAGGGGGTCAAGAGGGGTATACCTTGCCCCCTTTCAATAAATTCCCCCTTCGTTTTTCACCTCTTCTTCTCTCTCGATCCTACCGAGAGATAAGATGGCGGCCGCTCCGGACTGTTTAGAATGTTGACAGACACCGGAGAGCCAATCAGCTTTCTGCGCGCAAAGTTCCGTTTCGCGAAAAGTAAGCGAACCGGACCGCAGCCCGGAGCGCTGTTACAGATATATATCTTGTTTTGAACGTTAATTTCTCAAAATCCACTGGAGCACATATATTGAGACCTAGCAAAGGCACATCGGGCTAACAGTCCCTACAATTTTGCCAAGTTTCGTGCAAATCCATTCAGCCGTTCGAGCTAAAAGTGAGTCCAACCGCCCTATGGAAAAATGAATGGGAAAAACGCGTTTTGGGACCCCCCTTTTTTCTCAGCCCCCCCTTGACGAAACCCCACCATATTTTCAGGGGCTGCTCAGAAACAAAATGTGCCATTTTCCTGAAAATTTCAGCCGATTCCGTCCACAAACGCCAAAGTTATTAGACATAGAATTTTCAAAAATCCCATAGGGAATTAATCCTAACTATATATACCTACTGGCGATAGCCAGTAGGTAATATATATTTCCACAAAACGATCCTTTAATGCAACGAGAGCGCTCAGCAGTGTGTGCTCGGCCCAAGGGCTGGATCAAAGCCCGAAATTTAATTAGAGCACAAGAAGGGCGGCACAACCGGATACTTTTTAAGAAGCTTTTATTCGCACTTTACAACACCCCACCGACGCGTTTCGGTGGGGTGTTGTAAAGTGCGAATAAAAGCTTCTTAAAAAGTATCCGGTTGTGCCGCCCTTCTTGTGCTCTAAATATATATATATATCCAACGTAAAAAGGTTGCCCCAAAGGAAGGAGCCTCGAGCAGGTACGTTTAGCAATCTTTTATTGCGCACAACTTGCACATGAGCAGCAGCAAGGAAAACAACATCAGCTAATGTTCAAGGCCAGATGCGTTTCAGGGACTAAGTCCCCTTGTTCAATGGCTTTTGATGCTTGAAAAACAAAGACAGCTTTTCTCCTTGCACTTTTCAATTAGGAGACAACGCCCATGTTGGCGTAACCAACCTCATGGAATTCTGGTTCTCGTAGTGCAGGAGATTATTGTTCAAGTGAGTCCATCTTAAATTAAAAAATAAATGCAAAGTTTTCTCCATGTGGGTTGATGCACATTTTGCGTAACTGTTCGCTCCGCTTTTCAGTTGTCATATGTTGAATACTGCCTCTCCATTAGCACTGGCACCTTCCTGGCGACAGCTGGGCCCGCTTCTCTGGCGGTGAGCTTATTTCCGCGGCTGAACAAAGCAGCAAATCTCCAACGTAACAAAGGTTGCCCCAAAGGAAAGAGCCTCGAGCAGGTACGTTTAGCAATCTTTTATTGCGCACAACTTGCACACGAGCAGCAGCAAGGAAAACAACATCAGCTAATGTTCAAGGCCAGATGCATTTCGGGGACGCGTTTAGTAAATAATTCATATAACATAAATACATATCCTAGGTGCATAACTTTTATAGTTTTAACAGAGCTTTAAAACAAAGAAGGTCAGTTCTCGGAATTTAATAGCATTCTCCAGATTCTCTCAAATTTCCTCACAGAACGAGGGCCTCTTATTTTAGCTAATGCAGATTCCATCGTTAACATTTCATTAACTAATGACCACCACTCCATAACATGTGGAGGTTTCGTAGAGATCCAAGCCCTCGCGATAGTCAGTCTTGCACAAGCAACTAAAATAGTGTTTAGATCTTTATGAGGGCTACTTAGGTCCTGCAGGTCTAACAGAACCGTGATAGCTGAAAAGGGCGAGAAGATGATCTGCCTTTGATTAAGAATGCGTTCTATTCCCTTCCAGAACTCAGACAATATGGGGCAAGAAAAAAGCATATGCTCCTGATCTGCTTGAAAAAGATCGCATTTGGGACATTTAGAACGATCATTATATAAATTATTAGGTGTCCAGCGTGAAATTCTTTGAGGGGTATAGTAAAGTTGACAAACAGTTCTGTATAACTGAAGTCTTAAACTAGAAGACTGAACCACCCGATTGAGTTGACACAGAGAGGCGGATATCTGATTTGGAATTATATTAACACCCATTCTGGTAGTCCATTTCGCTGCTAGCTTGATACAGTCATCAGTTTTGATCCGATTTAAATATTTATATCCCTCCCTAATAAGCGATTTAGTCTTACTGGAGTAAAGACACGTCATAATGTCAGAATCTGCAACATCATTCATTTTCATTTTTCGGACAAAGAAATCCCAGATTTGAATATATTTAAAGTGCATATAGTCATTCAATTTGTACAGTAGTTTAAGTGATGTGAAATCAAGTAATCCGGCTGAGCCATAAAGGTCACCTAAGGTATTAATATCACAGCTGGCCCACAACGGCCCGGCACCATCCGAAAAAATACCAGGTAGTCCTGAATTGCTCCATATCTGTAGTTCAGAATGAAAGAAGGAGGTATTACTAAAAACCATCATCGAGTTCCAGATTCTTACGATCTCCCTAGCGGTCTTAAACTTGACCCTTTCATAGTAATTCGGATTGTGCACTCTGGCCAGAAATTGGTTGCAATCTGTGCCCAACATAAACTGAAAAAAAAATTGTGGATTGCCCGTTTTAAGCAAGCTTCGAACGCGCCCAAAGAAAGTTGCAAAAAAATATAGCTTAAAATCTGGGAAGTTTAACCCTCCTTTTTTAATTGGAAGTTTAAGCGTTTGTATTGATCTGCAGGCTTTCTTATAGCCCCAAATATAGCTGCTACAGATACCATCCAGTTTTTTGAAGAAACATTTATTAAGGCGTACGGGGATGGATCGGAATAAAAACAAAATTTTTGGCAAAACTTTCATCTTAATTAGGTTAATCCATCCAACTAGACTGAGTGGGATCTTGTGCCATTTTTTAAGTAAAGAAGCTACCTCCTTTAATAAAGACTCATAGTTAAGCGCTATTAGCTCACCGATGTTCGCAGAGATTTTTACTCCCAGATATATGGCAGTTTTACATATACCTTGGACTGAGTTACCTGGTTTGTAATTAACTATAACCTGAGTTTTATTTAAGTTTAATTTATATCCAGAGATATCTCCAAATATATTTGCTTCCTTAATTATCCCAGGGAGGGCTTTAACGACATCAGTAGTGAAAATTGCGATGTTGTCAGCGTACGCAGTTATTTTAAAAATATTTACACCATGTCGAAAGGGGATAATATCAGCTTGAATCTGTAGTGCATTTAGGAATGGTTCCAAGGAGAGAGCAAACAGCAAGGGTGACAGTGGGCACCCTTGCCGAGTGCCCCGAGCTATGGGAAAGTTAGATGAGTTCATATCGGCATAGCTTATTTTGGCAGTCGGATGGTCGTGGAGAGACTGTATCCATCCTAGATATTTCCCCATAAATCCAAATGCCTTTAGTACAGCCCATAAATAGTCCCACCCCACTCGGTCAAATGCTTTCTCAGCATCTAGCATGGCCATCCCGAGTGGGGTGGGGCCGTTGGATGCGACATCGAAAGCAGTTATTGCTGTATTTACATGAGCAGTAGTATCCCTCCCCATCACAAATCCATGCTGCTGTAAGTTAACTAACTTGGGCATGAGGGGAGCAAGTCGGGTAGCCAAAATCTTTGCGAATGCCTTGGCGTCCGCGTTTATTAACGAGATAGGTCTGTAAGACCCACACTCGTCTGCAGACTTGTTTTTTGAGAAAAAAAAACAAGTTTAGCTGTATTCCAGGATGTAGGGGCTTTGCCTGTTTCTCCAATTGAGTCTATGACTAATCTAAAGAGAGGGAGTAATTCCTGAATACATATTTTGTAGACTTCAATGGGAAGCAAGTCTTCTCCTGTTGCCTTACCGGAAGGGAGAGAAGCGATTGCTGACCTAATCTCAGTATAAGTGATATTTTCATCAAGTTGGTCAACTCCCTCTCTCTCACATAGATCGGTCATATTCACGTTAATATATGATAATATATGATGGTTGGTAGGAAAGTTTTCAGGGGTATATAGACTGCTGTAATATTTGACAAATTGATCTAGAATTTGTTCTGGTTGGTCGTAAATTATAGAATTTGTTCCTTTTAGATTCTTAATGAAAGTTTTTGCCTTCTTGTCAGCCGTTTTGTATGCTAAGATTTTCCCAATTCTATCACCGCTCTCATATTGTGAAGGATGGTATTTATGTAGTTTCACACTATGTTTCTCCCTTAATGTCTTTTTATTAGCTGACTAAAGATTCACTAGTTCCATTCTTAACTCATCAGCAATAAACCTTCCATTTTGGAGTGCTTCAGTCAACTGGATCTCCAAAGACAGAGCTTTAGAAGTCATAAGCCTAGTCTCTTTTCTGAGTTCTGAGTTCTTTCTAAGAACAAATTGCAGGGCGAACCCCCTTATGCTGGCCTTACAGGCGTCCCACACAGTTATTACTGCAGCCGAGTTTAAATTAAACTCAATAAGTTCGGTAATATGAGCTTTAAGTTGAGTAATGAAAGCTACGTCGGATAAGAGATATCTGGGAAATGTAAACTGCCTAAAGCCTTGTTTCCTGGAGGAAATATGAAACTCCAGGAGAATAGGATTGTGATCTGATGTTACTCTTGGACACATTTCTATACTGCTGGAGTCCAAAATCCTGTCTGTAGCCCAGACCATATCTATTCTGGAACATAGTTTATGTGGCGCAGAGTAATAAGTAAACCCAGCAAGATTAGGGTATATTGTACGCCAGACATCTTTTAAATTATGCAGACGACTTAGTTCTAATATAGAAGCACGGATTTTACGCATTCGCTGGAAGGCACCCCGCCTGGTAGTATCTAGATCATAATTCATAACACAGTTAAAGTCACCCATAACCAGTAACTCTCCTTCCCAATCTAATAATTCAATATTTAACCGATCATAAATAAATGGTTCATCGATATTTGTTCCGTATACTACACAAAGTACAAATTTGCAATGTTCAACTTCTACTTGAGCTATTGCCCATCGACCTCCCTTATCGGCAGCTGTGCGATTTTTTTGATATTTAATTGTTTCTGCTTCAGTATTGCAACCCCCCTAATAGAGGCATTTAAAGTTGAACATACAATACGTTCATAACCCAATTGCCTTAATACTTTCCTATCTTGAAATCCAATATGAGTTTCGGAGAGCAGTACAAAATGAGGTTTATACATATTGAGTTCTTCTTGCACCAGCCTCCTCTTCATCTTATTATTCAGACCAGCCACATTCCATGTAAGGCACCTAAAAAGATACATTACTTAAAAAATACATTGCCTTCTCTGCATAATTGAAAACCATAATGTAAGTAGTTTTAGTCATCTTTTTTAACAATTCAAACAATTCTGAATGTCGCGCTGCAATTTTATCATTTTTAACCCAGCAACCCTTGAACCCCACCCCCCATCCCAGCTCCCCTAGGCTTGCTCCCAAGCCTCCTGCCCCCCACCCATTTGTCCCTACGGGAAACCACCCCTCTAACCCTTGCTGCCGCTGTAAGGGCAGCCTAACAGAGAGACAGCATCGGAGTCCACCCCCCTGCTACCCCGAAAAAAATGAAAATAAAATACGATTACCCTGAAAACAAAAAAAGGAGAAATTCAAGAAAAAGAGAAAAATTTCACTTTGACAATCTCTATCTAAGCAGACTCGTTCTCAAAAACACACATTCTGGGATACGAGTACGATTGAGCACAGCTGAGCTGCCGAAAACTGAAGCGCTGCACTCTGGGGACGGAGCAGGAGCCGGAGCTGCAGAGCTGTTGAGCAGTTACAGCAGCGGTGGGGGGTCCCCCAGAAGCTTGCAGGGGCTCGAAGCTTCTGCAACTGAAGCTCCCTCTCTCCCTCTCGGAGCTGGTGCTTCTCTCGCGGCCGGAGCCGCTGGGTGACTCTTTCGAGGCCGGAGCCGCTGGGTGACTCTTTCGCGGCCGGAGCCGCTGGTGCTTCTTTCGCGGCCGGAGCCGCTGGGAGCCTCTTTCGCGGCCGGAGCCGTTGGCGCTTCTTTTGCAGCCAGAGCCGCTGGGTGCCCACTGAAGCTCCCTCTCTCCCTCTCGGAGCTGGTGCCTCTTTCGCGGCCGGAGCCGCTGGATTCTTTCCCTTGCGGCTAGACTCTGTGGGCGCCTTCTCTCACGGGGGCCATTTAAAAAAAAGAAAAAAACTGTGAACTTGTGAACGCGGCTGAGGGTTGACAAGCACCTTGAGGCACAGCGGGGGAGCCCCTGGGCGCTCCCATTGCGGCCGTAGCCGCTGGCCTTCATACGCCGCTGCCGGGCGACTCTTGAGCGTACCATTCACGCACCTTTCACGCAGCAAAGAGGTATTGTGCATAGCCGGAGCTGCCAGGCACCGCCTCGAGCATTGAGGGGCTCTGAGAGCTGTTGACTTAGGCAAATCTTGGATCTCTGCTTTACTAGTCTGCCAGTGGGGGGATAGGCAGGATCAAGACCCCCCCTAAGGTGCAGCCAGGGCGGAGTACAGAATTCGGACTATCTCTTGGAGTTACTAGGCTGTTGGACTGCACTGGGCAGCTAAAAAAAAATGAGAACAAGAAACTCAACCCTACTCCTAAACCAAGAGAAACCCCGCCCCCACAACTCAGCTAGACGACACAAGGAAAAAATGCTCTACCCCTCTGGCAGAGGGGTTTTAAAACCGGGTTTAAGCGTAAGGGACAGTCTCGTGGAGGCGGAGGCGGAGGAGGAGGCGGTTCAAATAGGAGACTCGCCTTCAACCCCCCCAGTAGCGCCTAACCTGCATCTAAGACAGGACATAATCCCACAGGAGCCTACACCCAACAAGAGCTCCCTTAATCCGAGTACCAGGAAAATCCTACCGAGTACTGATAGCAACAGGGATATAAGGGAATATTTGCTTCACAGAACGCCAAAATCGGCGAGCACAGCACACATTAACATCACTACTTGCCCAACTACAGTTGGCTCTACTATAAAGTCAGACCCCCTCTTATCCAGGAGCCTGTCAATCCCTCTAACGCCAGAAATAATCATGGTGCCGTGGGGCTTAATAGCCCAACCAATCACGGGGCCACCTTTGCTCAGCAACAATAGTAACAACAATAGTAATATCAATTGTAAAGACAGCATGGCCTCCCCAGAAACTACACAACCATGGGCCAACCAAACGGACAAGCAAACGGATGGCCTGGTCAACGGAGAGAAGGGAGAGATAGGGACAAATAGGATACTTGGGCCCAAGGAGGTCAGATCAACTAATGCCCAAGCATTAAGTGCAACTGCGGAACCATTTGTGGCCACAGTGACTTACTTTCCCACCCAAAATAGCATTCAAAATAGCAGCGTTCACAATAAAGCTTCTGCGATTCCTTCGTCTCCTGTAACCCCCAGGTTGCCAGGATGGGGACAGGAATCGGACATGGAGCCGAAGCCGTTCAAACTAGATCACCATCTTGTACTAATCAATGATGTTTTGGCTTCAATGGTAAATGCCGCAATAATGCATGCAGACAAATTGGATCTTCAAATATCTATTCTACAAACCGTTGCTGGCCTGATTTCGGGAATAGACTCTAAATTAGAACATCTGAACTCCCTGATCCATCGAGCTCAAGCAAATACAACTACAACACTAAAACAGCCGGACTGTGGTTGCAGTCCGATATTACTTAACTTGGAAAAGCTCCCAGAGAGAATGAATACTCTAATTGAGGATCTTAAATCAGAAACCAGCAGAAATCAGAGCATTACACCCACCCAGCAGAACAACAAGGATCATGCTCTGACTAAAAAACTGCTTCATCCAAACACCAACGTCACAGACCTTCAGCAAAAAATCACAAGGACAGAGGAAGAGCAACCAGGCAGTCCCACAGAAAAGTCAATAAATCTCAGCTCCGCTAACGCCAAAGAACAAGATAACTCAAATACTGAGCACCTGACAACTTCAGAGACGGCCCACCTTTCACGGAAAAATAAGAAAAAACTAAGAAAGTTAAATAAACAAAGAAAAAACGACTCAATCTCCAATGGCTCTATCAGGCAGTGGTTGCTGCAGGAAAATAAAGAGGCTGGGAACCACATGACTAATGACTCTAAGACCATTAGCCCCCCAAAGATCCTCATTTCAAACCAAAATCCTAAAAGTCCAATTATCTTGGAAAAAACTGACCTCAAAATAACTCTTGGGGACTATTTGGATGTGCACACGGAGCAAAGGCTCAAAACTGCGGAAAAAAGTGAAGTGAAAATCAATGGGGGCCCTAACCGTCCACATGGACTGGCTCCGTGGGACGGCAAGTACGTCTCGCAAAGACCTAAGGCACCTAACTTAAGGAGTCCCTTGCTGTGCACTGCAGTGGATAAAAGCACAAGCGATACGACTAGAGACACAATAAAAATAGACACACAATCCCCGTATCAAAGAGGATTTAAAGGCTCAACCAAGTCTACAACATGCAGAGTAAGGGAAGTACCATCTACCTCAAGTAAGTCCGGGGGGATAGACCAGTTGACGGCCGGTAATACAAACCATGAAGAGGCCAAAGTCGAGGGATCGGCCCAGATCACTCCAAATGACACAACTTGTGAGATATCACAGGAAGTCATGACACACCATAAGCTGTCTTCTGCCAAACATGAAGACCTGAAAATATTTCTCCACCCGAATATGTCTCACAGGGCAAGTGGGACATCCTTAATCGATGCAACCTTTTGAAACTTTGTGCCAGTATCCCAGGTCTAGAAACCATAAATACAACAGATATTGAAAACATCTCCTTTCTGTCCCCAGGCCCAGGCAAGAGCAACGAAATTACAGAGGTGCGTTTCTTTAACCCAGACATGGCTCAGGCATTAAAAAGAAGCAAAGAACAACTGGAAAATTGGGGCATAAAGATCATGAGCAGGCCTGTTCCTAAATATCCAATGTTCCTGAAACACAGCTATTTGAAGCAACAAACTACCACGCAGGATTTGGCCGCCCAAAAAAAATCATCATTGAATGACCTATTTCACCCTCGTCCACCTGCAGTGTCTATTCTTCATGGAACTAACAGTGGAACAAAAACAAATCCAACAAGTGACAGCACAATCAAAGTAACTACAACCCTGGGCCAAGGACCTCGGTCTTGCTCATTTGAGAACAATATCAACCAAGACTGGTCATGGGTGCCAAGGGCCTTAAATCATAACTCCTAATGCCAGCTGTATCAGAAGTAAAAAAACCTTACAGTTCCCGCAAACAGCCACTTCTAAAGTTCAAAGTGTAACAATCATGTCTTGGAACGTAGCAGGAATTTTAAAGCTACTACAAAACCAAGCGATACTGTCGTTCCTAGCTGGAGTGGACATAATCTGCGTCCAAGAGACGTGGGCTACCAAACCAATATCAATAGGAGGATTTGCGGAACACTGTAAACCAGCAACTAAGGAGAACATATTCGGTAGACCATCTGGAGGTATCTCGATATACACCAGGATTTCACGGAAAATACAATTCACAGAAATAAAAATATCATCAAACAGGCTTATGGCAGGAATCCTGAAAGGCTTATCAACAAACAAGGGCCATTTAACGATACTCCTAATTAATGTTTATTACAATCCTCATGGGCCGGGAGACAAGGACAATTTGCCTGAGTTAGTAAGTCATATAGAAAACCTTCTTCTGCAGAACGCACATATAGAACCAATAATACTTGGGGATTTTAACACACATAACATTGGGGTTAAGTTAGCACTAGGTCCTCGCTCCACGGCCACCGAAGCCTTTAATGCCCTTATTTCCTCCTACCAGTTGTCTACAGCTCACTCCCTCTTCTTAAGGGACACCCCAGGAGCCCTCTTCCCACCAACATATAATAACCAAACTACTATAGACTATATTCTATTAAGCAGCTGGCTACAAAACTTTATGACAGACTACAAAGTCGACCAACGCAATGAAAGCGACCACGCTGCACTAACAATCACGTTAAAACTTACAGTAGACAACTGTTACACCTTACAACGCGCTGGGTCATCAAACGGAGATGAACTGTTCACACTGCCGCGAAGGATCAAATGGGGCCCAGTGTCAATTAATAAGTTCGAGATATGGAAAAAAGAATGGGCAGACGGGCCACAAAGCGACAACCATGGGGGCGCAATGGAAGAATGGGTTTACTTTGCACGCAAATTGCTAGTGCTACTTCAAGGAGGTATAACAACTAAAACCCCTCCATATCCTTGGCACAACTTCGGACACACTCCTGCAATTAAAGAGAGTGCAAAACAATTAAGACTCAAACGAAGGTCCTACCACAAAACTGGCACAACAACTGCTAAAAGGCTATACCAAGAGGCAGCAAAAATCCACTCGAAGAAAGTTTGGGCAGCAAAACGGTCCTGTATTGAAGCTAAATGGCTAAAGATCTTTGAGCTATTGAGACCCGGCAAGTCCCAAGAGTTTTGGCAATACCTAAACTCCTTAAACCAAGGAGTCAACCACAGAGAGAATGTTCTTGACGCTGACACCTGGGCAGTTCATGTGAAAAACTTGTATCAAGAAGAAGGAAGTACAACTCCTCGGAATAAAGACTTGGACGAGGTTGGACGCCCTGTTGTCTGCACCCATTCCTCAATAACTGTGAACCACTCGGATTTTTCAGAAAAAAGGTGGTTAGCACAATCTTAAAAAAGATTAGGCTCAATTGGGCACCAGGATTAAACGGGCTGCCGGGCTCCTTGTTCAAGGAAGATAGAGACTTTTGGACAGAAAAACTAACCACGCTATACGCTGAATGCCAATTCCTCAGGGACGTACCTGACTCTTGGAGAGGGTCACTATTGCACCCAATATACAAGAAAGGACCAAAATCAAACCCTCAAAATTACCGCATGATTGCTCTGCTTGACATCGAGGGAAAGGCTTATGCAAGCACCCTTTTGGTGGAACTTTCAAAATGGGTCAGCAACGAGGGCCTCTTGCCATTTTATCAGACAGGGTTTAGATCTGGAGCATCAACACTGGACAACATCATAGCACTTTCATACCTCGCACAGAAGGCTGCATCACGAAAATGTCGACCGCTGTTCGCATGTTTCATTGATTACACGGCAGCCTTCGACGGGGTTGATCGTTTGATTCTCTGGCAGAAGCTTGCAAGCTGGAATATTAAGCCTTCTTTACTACAAGCTATTCGATCACTATATTCAAGAACTTGGGTCAGAATCAAACTTTCGACAGCCTCGGCCACAGAGAAAATTGATACAGACCATGGCCTGAAACAAGGATGTGTATTAGCTCCGATGCTGTTTAATTTATACACTGCCGACATGGGCCAAGCCCTGATTGGAGCATCACTAGCAACACCGAGGATCGGTCACACTAAGATCCAACTACTCCAATATGCCGATGACTTGGTTCTCCTTGACCACACCAAAATTGGCTTACAAAAAGCTCTCTCGGCCCTTGCAATTTACAACGGAAAGAACAAACTAACTGCCAACCAATCTAAATCAAAAATAATAATCTTTGGGCACTACCCGAAAAAAAAACTGGCAAAATGGAGGCTAGGACAGCTGACTCTGGACTACATCGCACACTACAACTACTTGGGAGTTTGGCTCACTGAAACAGGGCCCCCTGGAGTTCACCTTGACAAAATACACACAAAAGGAAAAAGCATCACCTACGCCCTCGGCAGGCTCTACGCTACGTTACATAGCCCTACTACAACTGCAATTCAAAGAGTTTTGAGGGCGAAGTTAATACCATCACTTAACTATGCACAACTGGCCTTCCCAGGGAAATTAACAAGTGCTCTAGAAAAAATCCATTGCTCGGCATACAAAAAGATATTCCATCTACCCGCATGCACCCGAAACGGTGCACAGACATAATATTGACTCCAAAATATCGACTGGACATAATATCGACTTTTAAATATAGACTGGACAAAATATCGACAGGACAGAATATAGATGACCAAAATATCGTTTTTAAGGTAAGTGATATAATATCGACTGTTAAAAATATAGATAGTAAAAAATATCGATTTTTTAATAATATCTAATTTTTTATAGTTTATTTTTATGGTATAATATGCGTGAAAAGTGTGTATTTATGTTATAATTAATTTTTATTAATGATTTTTGTTTTTATAATGATTGAGTAATTTAATTCTGTAGCGGGTTGTGGGTTTATAGGGGAATAGGGTGGGAAGTATTTTAATTATAATTAATTAAATATTTAAATTTATTTATTGATAGTAAATTTAAATTCATAGTTAATTAATTTATAATCGTTAATTAATTACATTTTAATTGGTAATTAATTTTAATTAATTGATTAATTGGTATTTATGTAAATTTTACAAAATTATTTTTGTAGCGGGTTGTGAGTTTATAGGGGAATTGGGTGGGAAGTAATTAAATTATAAATAATTAATTAATTACATTTATTTATATTTATTTAATTTCAAATAATTGTTAAATACTTTTTCATTAATAAATAATTAATTGTAAATATTTGTATTAATTAGTATTAATAGGTGATCAATAGAAATAATTATTGTTTATTAGTAAATTTAATATATTAATTATTATATTATATACAAATATTAATCAATTTTAAATAATTATTAATAGATATTCAATAATACATTTTTAAATTATTTATGAAGTATTTACTTTCCCTAATGTTGTATTATCTGGAGTGGGAATAGTAATTTTAACCCCAACGCTATCCAACGCTTTCCCTACTGTTGCACCCACTGGAGTGGGAATAGTAATTTTTACTCCTACGCTATACAACGCTTTTCCTACTGTTGCACTCTTTGGAGTGGGAATAGTAATTTTAACCCCTACGCTATCCAACGCTTTCCCTACTGTTGCACCCACTGGAGTGGGAATAGTAATTTAAACCCCTACGCTATCCAACCCTTTCCATACTGTTGCACTCACTGGAATGGGAATAGAAATTTTAACCCCTACGCTATCCAACGCTTTCCCTACTGTTGCACCCACTGGAGTGGGAATAGTAATTTAAACCCCTACGCTATCCAACACTTTCCCTACTGTTGCACTCACTGGAGTGGGAATAGTAATTTTAACCCCTACGCTATCCAACGCTTTCCCTACTGTTGCACCCACTGGAGTGGGAACAGTAATTTTAACCCCTACGCTATCCAATGTTTTCCCTACCCTTGCACTCTTTGGAGTGGGAATATTATTTTTTACACTTCTGCTATCGTACGGTAATATAATAGTATCTTATTTAATTATAGTATGTTACTATATATATATGTTTTAACAAATATGATTGTAAAAATTTATTTTTATTAATTTAATTTATTATTTAATTATTATAAGTAAATTTAAGTATTTTTAAGTATATTTTAGTAATTAAATTTTAATATTAATTTAATTTAATACTGTTTTTAATAAAGTCGATTTTTTTTTAAACTATATTTTTGTAAACGATATTTTGTACTCGATATTTTTGTACTTACCTGTTTGTAGATACAAACTCGATATTCTGTCTGTCGATATTTTGTCCACGATATTTTTGCAAGTCGATATTTTGTCCCTCGATATTATTTCAGTGATCCACCAGAAACAATCTAGTGTGGTTAGAATTTAATCTAAACCAACAAAAACTGGAAGAGATGGCTGCCCTGAGCAAATACTTTTTTCTCATCACAATAGCAACTGAGAACACAATGAAGTTTATCTTAAAAAGTATCTTTCTGGAGCCAGACAACCCCCGGGCAACTAATCTATCTATCGCCAAGGAAGATCTGAGTCTCGCAGTGGAAAACTGGGACCCCAAGATAACCAAATATACCGCCATCAAAAGAGCGATAAAAAAACAGGTTCGCCAGTGCTCTCGTACCTCAGACCTGAAGTCACTGGAAGTCAGAGGATTCCATGAAACCCAAAGCCTTCCACATACAGAACACAAGTCTAAATTACATCTTACACAATCATTGGGAAGACAAGCGCTACAAAGGATCATAGCGTTCAGGTTACATCCTCTCCCCCTTAAAGAACTTTATCCCACAAAGTCGATAAGGACGGGGCACCTGGAGTGTCGGCTATGCAAATATAAACAGGAGAGTTTGGCCCACATTTTACTTTTTGCCCGGCCTTGGGCTTGGAGCGCAGACTGTACCTTAAGCCAATTTTATTACAACAAGGGATCAGAACAGTAAAGGGGGCTGTGCAACATCTGTATACACTGGAAACAGTGAAACACATGGCCACGTTTGGCAAATTTATTCAACAGACTCGACGGAAATTGATGGACTCTTCCAGCTAAATAACCAGGCCAGTTCTTGGACTGAGGTAATAGCCTGTCGAGACTGCACAGCTCACCCTACTAAGAGCAGGGAAGAGTGCGGGCTGAGAACAAACGGACTAATGATTTCTAGATTTTAACGACTCTTCTGTTAACACGGCCTATGGTTTTAACTATTTAATCTTTTTTTTAATAATGGACTGTGTTTTCTTGTCCTATTTTAATGGTTTAGAGTAACCAGAAATAAAAAATTCATTCATTCATTCAATCTCTATCTAATATAATTAGTTTTAAACTAATGACAGTTAAACCTAGAGAAAAAGACAAGGAAGTAGAAAAGGAGGAAGGAGAGAGAGGAAAAGAATTAATTTTGATAAATGTAGCCAGTCAAACAGAGCCCCTGAGAGAAAGTATCTCTCCAACCCTCTCTAGCCCCCTTAGTATAGCTAATCTAAAACAAATAGTAAACCTTCTTTACCCTATAAATATTCAAATGCTAAGTGAGCATCCTACTCCTTAAAGACAGAATCCGTATTCTTTTTCTCTATTTATGTTCGAATTAATATTCATTAACCAGATTTATATCTGAATTTGGATAGTGCGGCCTCAGCTTCTCTAACATCAGTGAAGAGAAATGTATGGCCATCCTTAATCACTTTGAGGCGAGCTGGTTCTTGGAGGAACGCCTGTCCCCCTAGTGACTTAAAGGGATCAATAAGATGACGTACTTTCCACCTTTTCTCCATGGTGACCTTACTTAAATCAGATTTGACAAAGAAAGTAATATTTCCTACTGTGACAGGGGAATTAGGCCTCGCTTTAAGAGATACAGCTTACCTTAGTAAAAAGTTACCAAAATATATCAGAAAGGGACGGGGAAATTTGCTCTCTCTATTTCTGTGTATTAGTGGAAGTCTATGAGCTCTTTGGAGCTGTGAGTCCCAGTCCGCCAAATCTGGGAAGGCCTTCTGAAGTAGATTAACCATATAGGCTCGTGGATCTGCCCCCTCTGTTCCTTCAGGTATGCCGAAAAATCTGAGGTTTTGCCTCCTCTGATGATTTTCCATGTCTTCTATCTTATTCTGCATGCTTGTAATCTGAGTCTTGTGTTGGCAGGTTAACGTCTCTGTACGAGTGGATAGTTCTTCAACACCCACCACCCTTTGTTGCAGTTCTTCTATCTCTTGTGTTATCCCACCGAGCTAGCTTGTCACTTGTGATAAAAAGTTCTGCATCTTGGTATTGTCATCTCTCAGCTGAATGAAGTGCTGTTGAGCTTCCCGACGATTCTCAGAAAGTGTCTTTAGTATCAAGTCTAAAGAAGAGTAGTTAACCCCTAGGTCTTCTATATGATCTGGAGCCAGAGCATCAGGCATAGCAGCTGATGGGTTAATAGCTAAAGTAACAGTTGAAATTGTAAGCTGAGCTTCTGGACCAGCGTCTGTTATTGAGGCTTCTTTTACAGGTATAGCTGTCGTAGTACACCTTAGTTCAGACCGAACTTCCGATTCATTCTGTAGTCCAGATATAGAACTAGATTGTATTGCAAGAGTTGCCAGTGAGTCTGGGAAAGCAGGGGAAGGAGAAGTTAAGTGATGGTCCTCTTTCGGGTGTTCCCCCTCAGTGGGGCTATTACCAGAAAGGCGTAATACCATATTCTTAACCCCTCCCTTCGCCTGGATCCATTTACGTAAGGGACTCTCTTCATTAATGGGTTTACCTTGTGTATTAGAATTAGAAATATAACTGGAAAGAGCAGCGACGTTGGAGCTCTTCCCTTTCTTAGATTTATTCTTAGCTTTAGACTTCCCATTTTTACGACCCAGTTGTTTAGCCACAGTTACAGGGGAGTTAGATATCCCCTCTTCCAACTCTTCGTATTCATCATTTGAGTAATCTTCCCCCTCATTAGCACTGGCGTAAGAATGCTTCGCATGACAGACCGGCACACTTGGAGCTCTTTTATCCAGAGATATGGCTGATTTTGTAGGATTTTCAGAATCAGATACAGAAGTCATATTAGGAGCCTCCAAATTTAGATCAGAAAGAATCTCTCCTTGATCGGTTTCTCGTGAGGGTAAGTACACTGAGTTAGCAATCCCGGTAGATCCACTCATTTGTGAAACATTAATATATGTTGTTGTGTCTATTGTGTTTGCTCTTATATTCATATTGCCACTGACGGCAGGGTCTTTCACCGCACTTAGATTGAGCTCCTCATTGTTACCTTCAGCGTTATTAGGCAACTCTTCTAATGGGGAATCTAAGTCTTGGATTCCATTTGCGGTGACCGACTTCCCCTTGGTATCTTTGTTATCAGTACTGTCAGGGATATTGTCTGCTTCTAGAGTTGGTACGGTATCCCCCTTTTCACAAGCCGTGTTAGCAAGAATAATTTCAAAGCTCGGAGTCTGTAAAGGATCTTCATTAGAAGGAGCAGCCGTAGTACCGAGCGGATTTTTAGGTTTTGGAGTTTTATCTATAATAGTAAGCAGTGGGGTTCAAACTAGTTTCTTACCCGTCGGCTGTTCACGTTGTTCTGCAGGCATTGCTGCTTTCATCATCGCCATCACAGAAACCGCTGCCTTCGCCGTCATTGTAATTGATATAATCGCCGCGCCGCATAGAGTTTCTCCTCCAACTGGAACCGCTAAGTTGTCCGTCACGGCTCCCTTACAAAGACAGCTTTTCTCCTTGCACTTTTCAATTAAGAGACCACGTCCATGTGGGTGAAACCAACCTCATGGAATTCTGGGTCTCGTAGTGTAGGAGATTATTGCTCAAGTGAGTTCATCTTAAATTCAAAGATAAATGCAAAGTTTTCTCCATGTGGGTTGATGCGCATTTTGCTTAACTGGTCGCTCCGCTTTTCAGTTGTTACATGTTGCATACTGCCTCCCCAATAGCGCTGGCACCTTCCTGGCGACAGCTGGGTCCGCTTCTCTGGAGGTCAGCTTCTTTCCGCGGATGGACAAAGCCGCAAATATCCAACATTAAAAGGTTGCCTCAAAGGAAAGAACCTCGAGCAGGTACGTTTAGCAATCTTTTATTGTGCACAACTTGCACACGAGCAGCAGCAAGGAAAACAACATCAGCTAATGTTCAAGGCCAGACGCGTTTCGGGGACAAAGTCCCCTTCTTCAATGGCTTTTGATGCTTGAAAAACAAAGACAGCTTTTCTCCTTGCACTTTTCAATTAAGAGACCACGCCCATGTGGCCGTAACCAACCTCATGGAATTCTGGTTCTCGTAGTGTAGGCGATTATTGCTCAAGTGAGTCCATCTTAAATTAAAAAATAAACGCAAAGTTTTCTCCATGTGGATTGATGCGCATTTTGCTTAACTGTTCGCTCCGCTTTTCAGTTGTCACATGTTGCATACTGCCTCTCCAATAGCGCTGGCACCTTCCTGGCGACAGCTGGGCCCGCTTCTCTGGCAGTGAGCTTCTTTCCGCGGCTGGACAAAGCTGCAAATATCCAACGTAAAAAGTGTGCCCCAAAGGAAAGAGCCTCGAGCAGGTACGTTTAGCAATCTTTTATTGCGCACAACTTGCACACAAGCAGCAGCAAGGAAAACAACATCAGCTAATGTTCAAGGCCAGACGCGTTTTGGGGACAAAGTCCCCTTCTTCAATGGCTTTTGATGCTTGAAAAACAAAGACAGCTTTTCTACTTGTACTTTTCAATTAAGAGACCACGCCCATGTGGGCGTAACCAACCTCATGGAATTCTGGCTCTCGTAGTGTAGGAGATTATTGCTCAAATGAGTCCATCTTAAATTAAAAAATAAATGCAAAGTTTTCTCCATGTGGGTTGATGCGCATTTTGCTTAACTGTTCGCTCCGCTTTTCGGTTGTCACATGTTGCATACTGCCTCCCCAATAGCGCTGGCACCTTCCTGGCGACAGCTGGGTCCGCTTCTCTGGAGGTGAGCTTCTTTCCGCGGATGGACAAAGCCGCAAATATCCAACATTAAAAGGTTGCCCCAAAGGAAAGAACCTCGAGCAGGTACGTTTAGCAATCTTTTATTGTGCACAACTTGCACACGAGCAGCAGCAAGGAAAACAACATCAGCTAATGTTCAAGGCCAGACGCGTTTCGGGGACAAAGTCCCCTTCTTCAATGGCTTTTGATGCTTGAAAAACAAAGACAGCTTTTCTCCTTGCACTTTTCAATTAAGAGACCACGCCCATGTGGCCGTAACCAACCTCATGGAATTCTGGTTCTCGTAGTGTAGGCGATTATTGCTCAAGTGAGTCCATCTTAAATTAAAAAATAAACGCAAAGTTTTCTCCATGTGGATTGATGCGCATTTTGCTTAACTGTTCGCTCCGCTTTTCAGTTTTCACGTGTTGCATACTGCCTCTCCAATAGCACTGGCACCTTCCTGGCGACAGCTGGGCTCACTTGTCTGGCAGTGAGCTTCTTTCCGCGGCTGGACAAAGCTGCAAATATCCAACTTAAAAAGTTTGCCCCAAAGGAAAGAGCCTCGAGCAGGTACGTTTAGCAATCTTTTATTGCGCACAACTTGCACACAAGCAGCAGCAAGGAAAACAACATCAGCTAATGTTCAAGGCCAGACGCGTTTTGGGGACAAAGTCCCCTTCTTCAATGGCTTTTGATGCTTGAAAAACAAAGACAGCTTTTCTACTTGTACTTTTCAATTAAGAGACCACGCCCATGTGGGCGTAACCAACCTCATGGAATTCTGGCTCTCGTAGTGTAGGAGATTATTGCTCAAATGAGTCCATCTTAAATTAAAAAATAAATGCAAAGTTTTCTCCATGTGGGTTGATGCGCATTTTGCTTAACTGTTCGCTCCGCTTTTCGGTTGTCACATGTTGCATACTGCCTCCCCAATAGCGCTGGCACCTTCCTGGCGACAGCTGGGTCCGCTTCTCTGGAGGTGAGCTTCTTTCCGCGGATGGACAAAGCCGCAAATATCCAACATTAAAAGGTTGCCCCAAAGGAAAGAACCTCGAGCAGGTACGTTTAGCAATCTTTTATTGTGCACAACTTGCACACGAGCAGCAGCAAGGAAAACAACATCAGCTAATGTTCAAGGCCAGACGCGTTTCGGGGACAAAGTCCCCTTCTTCAATGGCTTTTGATGCTTGAAAAACAAAGACAGCTTTTCTCCTTGCACTTTTCAATTAAGAGACCACGCCCATGTGGCCGTAACCAACCTCATGGAATTCTGGTTCTCGTAGTGTAGGCGATTATTGCTCAAGTGAGTCCATCTTAAATTAAAAAATAAACGCAAAGTTTTCTCCATGTGGATTGATGCGCATTTTGCTTAACTGTTCGCTCCGCTTTTCAGTTTTCACGTGTTGCATACTGCCTCTCCAATAGCACTGGCACCTTCCTGGCGACAGCTGGGCTCACTTGTCTGGCAGTGAGCTTCTTTCCGCGGCTGGACAAAGCTGCAAATATCCAACTTAAAAAGTTTGCCCCAAAGGAAAGAGCCTCGAGCAGGTACGTTTAGCAATCTTTTATTGCGCACAACTTGCACACAAGCAGCAGCAAGGAAAACAACATCAGCTAATGTTCAAGGCCAGACGCGTTTTGGGGACAAAGTCCCCTTCTTCAATGGCTTTTGATGCTTGAAAAACAAAGACAGCTTTTCTACTTGTACTTTTCAATTAAGAGACCACGCCCATGTGGGCGTAACCAACCTCATGGAATTCTGGCTCTCGTAGTGTAGGAGATTATTGCTCAAGTGAGTCCATCTTAAATTAAAAAATAAATGCAAAGTTTTCTCCATTTGGGTTGATGCGCATTTTGCTTAACTGTTCGCTCCGCTTTTCGGTTGTCACATGTTGCATACTGCTTCCCCAATAGCGCTGGCACCTTCCTGGCGACAGCTGGGCCCGCTTCTCTGGCGGTGAGCTTCTTTCCACGGCTGGACAAAGCCGCAAATATCCAACGTAAAAAGGTTGCCCCAAAGGAAAGAGCCTCGAGCAGGTACGTTTAGCAATCTTTTATTGCGCACAACTTGCACACGAGCAGCAGCAAGGAAAACAACATCAGCTAATGTTCAAGGTCAGACGCGTTTCGGGGATGTATATATATGTGAGTGTGTGTGTATGTATAAATATATATAAGCTTTATATTTACCTGTGAAATACTTACATATGCATTATAAAGGCATACGTGGTAAAGGCATATGCTTGTTAGAATGTGCAAGGTAAAGGCATGTGTGGTTGAGGCATATGAGTAGTAATGGACGCGTGATAAAGGCATGCATGGTACTGGCATGCATGGTTCCATCATACATCTATTCTCACCCCCACTCACTGTTATCCACACACAAGCATACTCATCCTCACTGGTTCTCGTTCTAACTTACTAACAGACTTCCACGCACTAACTCTGGGCCCTGGTTTAAGAGCACCGGCTGCATCATTGATAGCAACATCCCTACTCACTTCCACTCCCTCACAACCTCCAATCAACCACTCGTTTGAACACACTCATACTCCTTTATTGAATCACTCTTATTCACTTTCACTTATTCATACACTCTTTCAAACTCAGATTCCCATTCACTTTCACTCTCATTGGCACTCTCAAACACACTTGCACACACACTTTCACCCAATGACATTGACTCTCTGTCACTCACAAACACATACAAATATGCACAGAGAAATACATTTATTTTACTTACCTTGCTTACTTAGATTGCAACTCAAAGGCTCAATGGCAGCAGCACAGCAGGAATCTGGTGCTGGACATTGGAGCCAGCAAGCCATGATTCCCAACGAGAAAACAGATGGAACAGCAAGGAGAAGATTGTAAAGGGAAAGACCCACCTCAATCCCTCTTCCAGCTTCTTTTTAGGACTGGAAGCACAGTCCCAGAAGAAGCTGGGATAGTGCTGGGGATCCCGCCACTGCTGCTCTCTGTGACTTTTTATTGGCTTCATGAATGCACTGATGTGCACCATGACAGCCACATTTTTGTAGATTTACATTGCTGCCTGAGACATGAGTAGTATGTCAACTGATCAACTACACCCCTCAGACATGTGCAGTATAGACATCCAACTCAATAGTGGATCTGCCTCAGCTCCCTCAGTCAACTCCTCCTCCTCTCATCAGGAGCCTAGGCAGAGTGGACCCATCTGTGCACTGGTAGCATTCATGAAAACACAAAACTCATGTTTTCTTGAACACTGCTAAATTGAAAAATGCACAGGGGCCTAACAGGAGGCCCTGACGCCCCTGATAAGGAGCCGCTCCTGTTCAGGGAAGGGATAACAAGGAAAGCAGTGCAGCCAAAAACGCTGGGTAAGCTCATTATCCTGGCTTGTCTCAGTTTCCACAAAACTGGTGTGGTCTGGACCTTGCCCAGTCAGCGTGCACGAGAGGGCGATGCCCCTCTTCTTTCAGGCTAAGTTCGCTTGTTTATCTCACTTCCATATTGCTCACATTATTAATGACGACTGACTTGGCCCAGTTTGTCTTTAAATGCAAATAGGACAAGGGCTGTCTCGCAACAAGAAGCCCTGCTTTTGAGGATTAACATTGTTTCCACTTAAGGAGTAGAAGAGAAAAAATAAAGCAGAAGAAAGCTGCATGAAACACCCCTTTTGCCCTTCCAGGGGAGCGTGTTAAATTTTGAGCATTGTTTCAGTTATTCTGCTCTGTTTAATACAGTTTCCACGTAATGATTCAATGTCTGCCCGGCTTTTATACAGGTTCATTCGGAGATTAAAGGGATTTGAAGCTGAGCCCAAATACAGTCAGCAGTGGCTAGTTCCAAATGGCCACTCAGCAAATACTAAGTGCACAAAGCTCTGTCTGGCAGCATTTGGACAAATCCGTGAAAGCGTCAGTTTTAGTTTATGAGCGCTTTTCGCAGGACCGTTTTAAATTACTTTTTACCATCTCCCTCGAAGGGGGTGTTGGGTAATAACACTTTGAAGTTACAGCTCCTGGGGAAGGAGGACTACTTTTGAGCCAAACACGATGCTGCGTTCAGATTCTCACATGAAAACTAAATGTACGTACGCGTGCATTCGAGAACACGATGACGCCATCGACATTTGGAGTTTCCGGTAATGCTTCTATGAGGCAGCTTGAAACAAGCTGCAGAGCAGTGGGAATGATGCGAACCATCTGAGTGTGGAAAAAATAAAGCTGTAAATATTTCGGAAGAAACAAGAAACCGCAAGCTGATCCGGCCCAGAATTCCAAAGCTACCAAACTGCCATATGCATTTAAAGTGACATAACTTAACGGTGATACAGCCACAGCAAAAGGAAAAACAACAACAAGAACAGAGATAAACATCAACTAAAAACAAGGCAAGAACAACAAATGACAAAAAGCAATTTAAATCGTGAATAAAAAACAAAACCGTAACTGTGACAAATCAAAACATTCATATGGCTTATTCCATTGCTGATCCTTCCTCCTTTTCTCCGAGAAGTCTCAGGTGGAAGCAGCCAATTAAAGGTGACAGGGGACTTCAGGCTATGGTAAGAAGCACCAGCCTGGGTGACTGCGGCCATCAACACAAGCATTCTCTTGGAAGGTGGGTGCTTCCGGAATAAGACATTGAGGACCTTATTTATGGGGCCTTATACTGCCGTTGCGTCACTTTTTTGTGACGGCGTAAAAAATGTGCCACCCTGCACCCTTTTAACAAAGTGATGCATCTAGGCAGATGGGTCACTTTGTAAAGCCCTGCGCTACTGACCTGCGTCTACATTATACCTAAGTCAGGTATAATGTGTGTAGGGTGGGAATTCCCACACAAAAAAGGCTTGTGGAAGTGGAGCAGCGAAATCTTTGAGATTTCACTGCATCACTTCTAGACTTCACTCCGTCAAATCCTTACGCCTGCTGCACACCTGGCATAAGAAGTGACACAGGCCCTTTTACAAGGGTTCGCCCATGTGTAATGACACATTGCTCGAGTTGCATCTGTTTTGCAACACACTCCAACAATGTGGCATTACTGTGCCAACAGATACATCAGGATTCCTGACATATATGTTAAATCCTTGCGACATGGTGCACCATAGTTTAAATACGGCGCATCCATACTGTCGCAAGGAGGGTGCACTGAAAAGTGTTGCATCACTGTTTTTGTCCAGTGATCTGACACTCTTCATAAATGAGGCCCTGAGTGTGAGGATGACAAATATAACAACGATGTACTGAGGCCTCATGGGAAGTGGTCCCCCGGGGACTCTTTGCCGTTTGTGAGTGTGTGCGAAAATGTTTTTTAAGAGCAGGAAGTGGTTCCAGGGACCACTGCCTGCCCTTAAAAAAATGGAACTGAAAAGATAAATTTTTCTGTAGGTCGAGCCTATAGCCTCAGCGCACATGCGCTGCTCGCTATGCGAAGCATGCAGTATTCAGTATGGCGTGGAAGTTTTGTGGAAGTTCCGCCCACTCTCGCCCGTCTTTTTCATTGGCTTAGGTCCTAAATGCTGCCTTCCGATTAGTTTTAGGCTTGTTAGTCCCTCCTCATGACGGCCATGTTGTCATTTGTATACTTCCATCGCTACTGGCCCATTTACTTCAAACACTAGTTTCTTCTTGTGCCCCCCTTTCTGCAGTCTGTGACTTCTCTGTCCCCCCACCCCCTCCACCACACTCCTGCTTGTGCCTTCTCGCACGTCCGCACTCCCGTTTCCAGTGCATTAGGTCTTGCGCAAATGGGAGTCCTATTGCATTGCCAATGCTTGTTTTTAGAGATCTAAGTACTATTTTATTTATTGAGTTTGTGCTACCTACTTCGGGCAGGGTGTTGTGCTGTATTTACATTCAGCGCACTGTGCATGCTTTCACATTCAATGCTGGGACGATCTTGACCAATTATTTTAGAAGAGGGAGTTGATTAGGAGTGGGTTGACTCTGCAGGCATTTGCTGTGCTTGACCGACTCTGCCACTTGGCACATCCTGAAAGCTTCCTACCATGGCACAGCAGGGCCATGGGGGACTTGTTTTGAGGGAGAGTTGATGGGCAGTAGCTAATTGTGGATTCTCACCTCGTTATCTTTGCAGTTTCAACTTGGGAGCGTATTTAAATGATTAGCAAAGTGATTTGAGGGAAATAAATTCTATGTGGCCGTGTGAATGCAGCCAACCTTGCGCAACTGGTGAGTGCATGATGTATTGTGCACTATGTTGGGGATTTGTTATGCTTCACAGTGTTTCATGAGAGGGGTGAGTTTATGTGTTCGAAAGGCTCGTGTTTGGGTTCCATGCTGATAAAAGATGTCAGAGGCTGTTTGTGACGTTTTGTTTTTCTGTTGAAAAAGTTGTAAATGGAAGTGAAGACGTTGGGGTTATACGGGCGAGGGCCTTATAATGGGATGCATGACATTTATGCAAGTGTACAGAGTATTTCTCTTAATAGGGTGCCATATGGACAATGCACTGTGATTGGCGGGAGACAATCACAGCTATCTGCGTGCCGATACAATTTGCTGCCACACCACATATATGTGTGTAAAGAGGGGGGGGGGGGGAAGGGGGTATGTTTTTTTCAGTGTTTGGGATTCCATAGGCTTCGTAATTGAGCTCTATGCCCAAAAATGTTTACATGCTGCCTTGTTTGTTGAGGAGAGGAACACCTGTCCAGCCAGCCCGATAGCTATTGTTTCCGACAAGGGGGCAGCGGGAGTGCCGGTCATTTCTGGTTGACATAAGCTGTGTCAGATAGGCGCTGGCTATCGAAACATC
Source organism: Lissotriton vulgaris (assembly GCF_964263255.1). NCBI lineage: Eukaryota > Metazoa > Chordata > Amphibia > Caudata > Salamandridae > Lissotriton > Lissotriton vulgaris. Next base: position 1,140,986,859 of record NC_141691.1, on the reverse strand, counting down.
CATGTTTTGTACACAGGAGGGCAGAGTTCTGCAAGTTGTAGTCATCCATTCCCATATGCCTGTTTATGATTTTGTACTAGTAAAGCTCAAAAAACTTTCAGGGTCATCCTCCTTTTCTAGGTTTTCTTTCTTGTTAAACCCCTCTCACATCACCCAACGTTTGGTCTTTCATCTCCAATGTATCTTTTTACTTACCCACTTTCCGTCTTATCAGCCCCATCTCTTCTTCCTTACAGATATTTTATAATTTCATATTTCATCTTTTAGCCTTTCCTGAAAACTTCTCCCCGTCCATCATTTTCCATTGTCCCCTCCTTTCATCAACACTGTCTCCACTTCTGTCTTTATCCATCAAACTGAACAGAAGAGAATCGGCGCTTTGAGATTCCCATAGAGGACAAGGAATTGGTGAACTATGCAAAATATATTAAAAAAAATCTATCCTCCTTATTCGCTATCTAAAATCTCTTCCAATTCCTTTCCTAATTTTCCTCTTTTATCCCACCATGCTTTTTTGCTTCATGTTCACTTTTCCTGCCCTGTTTCCTACTTCTCAGTCTCCTTGTTTTACGTTTCACAGTGTCACTAAGAACAAATGCTCTTTTCATCCGGTTAAAGCAGTTATGTAAGGCTAAAAAAGACGAGTTAATAGAACACCCAGGATAATGTGCTGCAATGCTAAATACCTTTAATTTCCTAAAGGCGAGACCGTTGCATTGCAAATGCTAGTTTTTAAATGCATCCCGTTATCTTTAAAGGAAAATGGGCTGTATTTAAGAAAAAAACGGCTTCATTTAAAAAGCAGTCACAGACATGGTGGTATGCTGACCCCAGCAGGCCACCATCCCTGGGAGTGCTAGCCATTCCCAATGGGGTCGCAAATTGCCTCATGAATGTTAATGAGGCATGCAATTTGCAACCCCATTGGGAATAACAAAAAGTGTCTGAGACACTGTTTTACATTTACTTTTGTGAGTCACAAATTTCGAGTCGCAATTCAATGCAATTTGCTACTCGCAAAAGTGAATGATCCTGCATCTGGCCCTTGATTCTTAGTGGTTGTGATGGCAATTGGTCACAAGCTTCTAAAGAGTTAGTGTGGGGTATGCATACTCAAAAATCAATAACCACCCAACAGAGCAATGTCTATTTGTCTAAGTACAGTGCTTTATTTAGATCAGAAGAGTACTTTGATATAAAATGGAATGCCATGTAGATAATAGTAGCAGATACAAACCTATATACTGGCACTTGGGGTACAGTGCCTTGGAATAACACCCTCCCCAACCAATTTGCCTGGAGACCCTACTCTTGTGAGTCTAGTAAGGGCCCTATTAGGTCACCAACCTTCATGCAACTTGAGTCAAGTCTCAGATACAGATACCATAGTTCAATATTGATTCTACTCCTTGGTACAGTCTCACTACTACACAGGTCTCCATGTCCCTTTGGTAGCACATGTCTATAATCTGTCCAACTTCTGGGATGAGACACAGTGGTTGCAAGAGCAGCCCTCAATTTGAGTATGCTACAGCATGATAGGGGTAGCCAGTGCTACCGTCAGGAGTCCTTCCGCAAACGCAGATATTGGGCATTGTTGGGGTCCCCGTCAGGCAATGGATCAGCATCAGGGTCACTTGCCTTTGAGAAGCAAATGGGTTTCACATTCTGTCAATCATTTGTGTGTCTTTTGCTTTCTCCCACTTTTAGACAGTCAAAGCAGACAGGGGATATGAACTTTCTGTCAGAAACTCAGGATGAGTTTGAGTTGGTCCTTCTTCTTGAGAAGTGTGGCTCAATGATTAGAGCGGCAGACCCTGATGCAGAGTTCTAGTCCGGGACCAGGGTTCAATTCCCCGCCTCGGCGGGTCTTGGGCTAAAAAATTCCACGGACCTGATAATTCTCGCCTCGGTGCATATTCCAATCATGGAGTCCCACTCTGCAACTCTGGGCAATAGCTTGTTTAATCTGCACAACAGCCCCCACAACGCTAAGGATGCCTGGCCTCCACCTTGGGAGTGCCCAGGAGTGGACGCCTCACAGGGAAAGCCAGGATGGGTTCCACAGCGGTATTTGTACAAGCGCCTTGAGACCCTTGCGGGTGAGTAGTGCGCTATACAAGTATCCATTTTTTTTTTACAATTTTTGCTAGTGTCCTCTCTATGCTGTTCTCCAGATACAGCCTTAGTGTAGAGTTATACTCTTCACAATAGAATAGTCTGCAGTCTCCAGCTTGGAGTGCTCACAGCAAAGACACAAAAAGATGTGCGCTTTCTGTACCTGGCTTATCGACACCCATACTAAGAAGTGGTCAAGGGGAAAGAGAAAAAGTGTGCCTCATATAAAAGTTCCCTCTCGTCCTGAACAATGGAAACTGAAGGCTCAACTTTCAACCACACCATCAAAAAATGGCAAAGCTAAAAAAGCCTAATAACCAGCTCTCCTCTGCAAAAGTGCCTAAGTACATTTCTAAGGGAGCCTTCTCTGTCCCCACTTTAGGGTCTAGGTCTCCTCCTGCCAGCTGCAGGAATATTAACAGATATACTTTGCTGTTTGGGAAAGCAATCTCACCTCCATCTTGTGCACTGGAGCAGGCCTGCAGGTTCCAAAATGGAACCTGCAGGCCTATATTTCTCTGGCCCACTCATGCACATTTTGCATTTATTACACTGGCCACACACATGCACAGCATTCACCTGGGATGTTAGCACCAGAATTAGAGTTACCGCATTGAAGCAGAACTTTACACGAGTGGGTCTGGTAGGCCTCCACTCAATTGACACATATAAAATGGTCCTCTCACAACTATAGATTCACAAAGCATGGTATGCTGCACCACAGCTCCACTTACTAAACCTGTATCAGGGATAGTGCTCCATTGTCAGAAAAATGACAGCATGTTTGGTGTGCCCCTCCAGGTCACAGAGTAGGTTCAGGAACTCACTCATGTCAAGGGACAGGTATAGGTCTCTTCACATATACTAGATTAGAGTAAGGCTAGGGAAACAACATACACTGTGATCCCAAATGCTTGCAGCCAGGAACTCAGGAAAGTGGAACATGACTGGACACCTTGCAGGAGAAATTGCCTTCCCACAGCAAGATTATGTTTTCAATAAATTAATATGGCTTCTCTTATGGTCTTATCTCTACTCTCCTATAAATCTGTTTTTTGTAGAAGCTAAACGAGTGCATATTTGCATCTCAATGTATAATTATTAGGCTAAAAATACATGATTTCCAGGCACACGTGCAGCAATAGCCCTGCAAATGGTTAACAATATGAATGTTTCAATTTATCTTGTTCTGTGTAATGACCAGGGAGGATAAAGTGAGGAAAGCTGACTGGAGCCAATAAAGCTAACGAGCTGCAAGACCAGATGTCTGCTCTGTTTCAGGGAGACATGCCCAATGTCCTGGAGAGCCGACCTGCAGCCTGGATAGCTGACAGCGGCAGAGAGTCTTTAACATGAAACAGGAGATCAGAATATGGTGAGCTTTTAAGGGTCCTGTAGAGCTTGTGAGGGGACTCAAGGTTACAAACAACAGCCTGCCTAAAAGAGTTCATAGTAAAAGTGGCCACCCAGCCACAATACATGAAATGGCACTACATTAGGACATCCTGATTCCTTGGCAACACAGCAAAAAGCCTTCTCATCTGTGGCCCTTACTATTTTCAAGACACACCTAGATTACATCCAACCTACCAGTTTCAGTTTCTCTCCTTGCCTTCCCACATCTCAACCATAATTCCATCAGTTGTGCTCAGTTCAGAAGACAACAGTAACCTCCTCCCAAAATATCAACTGTTACTGCCATGCAGTAATATACAAATCATATTCAAGGATAAAACCCCATCTGAAGAGAACCCATTGGCTCAATTGGTCAAATAATGTATATCTAATCAACGCAATCTAAACATGTAAAAAATTGAAATATCCATATGGGACAAATGGATCAAGCATCACCAACCAACAATATGACCTCAGCACCTCACCAAAGAACTCAGTCCAAGTGAGTAATCACATCAGGTTTGCCCAATGTGCTTAACCTGCACAGTTTGTCACTTCTTTCTCTCCTGTTGACTTTACTTCCATTACTTGAAATGCTTGATCTACCCCACTTGCTGGAAGTGTTAGTACCCACTCTGAAGGTTGGGTGTAGTTGCTCCCCTGTAGCAACAAGACTGAATTAAAGTATACCCAGTTGAATGACATATGTTTAAACCAGTTCACATTTTATCAATACTTGTATGTGAAAGATTCAAGACAGTCCCAATTTGTTCCAGTGATTTCCCAAAAGGGTCCCATATTCCACTGAAGACATTTAGATTATAATTCATAGTATACCCCACTCTCTTATGTAGTGCAACTCTCCTCAGTTCCTTATAGCCATCCATCTCTAGGGGATGTTGATGTTTGTTTCTGGTGTCACAAAATGCTGGTTTTAGTTGAGGCTAATAGGGTTGTCAACCACCTGCAGGTGGGTCCTGCTGCTTTCTCTGCTTCTGAGAAATTGTGTGTAGCGGTTAAGTGGACTGTCGGTGCTATAGTACGTGTATCGGTTACATCTGGTTTGATTATATCTCCAACACGTGCAGTCAGGGAGAAGTCTAGCTCATGAAGTACCATATCATTTGTGCACTGTTATAAAATAAAATAATTGTAATATTGATTCGCTCAGATATCTGTCATGTGAAAACAGAATAAAGGACAATTCTTCCTGTGTGCAATCTTTCTGCAGTACTGGAATCTAGAAAGCTTTTAGATAGCTTTGTCAACATAATCCTCTGTTACCACCCTGTATAGCCCAGGCTCCATCCCCATGTACTGTTTCCAATTCGCAAAAGTATCGTAAGACTGTAGATTTGTATAGGCCTATTGGTTCTGGGCCCAGTCAACTTTGTATTCAATACACTGATTGACAGTATTGCCACGTGTGAATCAGTGATAAATTGTATTCCATTGTCATCGGCTGGAAGAATTCGATGTCAGCAAGAGTGAGTACCCTTCTGTCTTTCCAGCCATTTTAATTTATCGTGCTACCATCAATAACATTCCCTGACTCATGTCTTAAGGAGGTTGACTGACGAAGCCATGCATTTATTCTTGTCTTCTTTTTCCATGATTCCCACAATGCTTTCATTATGGATTGGCCAGTTATTCTAAACAAAATTGAATGTTGTGAACAGGCTGGGGCCCCTGTGGGATAGTCAAATAGTGCATTTTTAAGTTTGCACATAAAGGTCTACGTTCTGATGTCCTTGTAACAACTGCTAATTGTGATTGCATTTGGACAAAATATTGAGTTGTAAGTATCGGGGTACAGAAACTTCGGAAAAAATAATATTGTGAAAAAAATATATATCGTAATACAGAAATATTGTTTTCCAGAATTAATTTTTTCAGTAAAGTAATATCATTTTTTAAGAATATCGTTGTTGTTAATTTTGTTTTTAAGATTATAGAAGTGAAAAACATTGTTTCCTAAGTGTTTTAGTTCATATATCTGCACTCAGCTAGATGCCCTTTTGGGGCATTTGAGCATTTTTTAAAACAATTAACATTAACATTATAGTAATTTGAGATGTCATTATTATTTTTATAATGTTAATACCGTTATTAAATATAGTTTCAAATTTTAAGTGACTTATCATTTTTATTTAAATGCTAATAGTAATTTATAGTGGCTAGGTTTGTAAGGGTACAACGTGGAAAGTTAATTATATAAAAATTCATTAAAAGTAATTATTAACCTATTATTAATTATTTAATTGATTAGTTAATATGAGAATTGGGTATAGGGTGGGAAGTTAATTGATTAATAATGAAATAACAATTAATTATATGTTATTATTAATTATTTAATTGATTATTAATTACATAAATTGTGTAATAACTTTATATATAAGTTATATTTCAGGTGCGGGCTGCTGGGTTTGTGGGGGTATCAAGTGGGAAGTTAAGTAAGAATTAATTAATGGTTACTTGTTAATTTAATAATAAATATTTACTTGATTAGTAACTATGCAAATTGTTTAATTACATTACGCGTAAGTTAGATTTTAAGTGTGGGCTGCTGGGTTTGTAGGGGGATATGGGATGGGAAGTTAATTAAGTAATAATTAATTATCAATTGTTTATTTTTTATTAACTATTTAATTATTTATATTTCAGCTGCCAGTTACTAGATTTGTAGGGGAATAGGTTGGGACGCTAATTAATAAATAATTAATTAGAAAATAGTTATTAATATTTGATTGATTTGTTTATTATCAATTATGTAAAGTGTGTCATGCTTAATTATTTAATTATATTTTAACTGTGCACTACTAGGTATGTGGGGTTCTAGTATGGGTGGTAATTAAGTAATTAATAAATAAAAATGTTCCTAGTTGATAATCAGTTATTACATTGTTTAATAGTTATGCACATTTTTTTTTTTTAATTATTATTATATATATATTGTTTTTTCATAAATGTTAATTCTAAGAGTTTTATATGTGTTTTCAATTGATAGGGTTATTAAAATATGTAATGTGCTTGTAGTGAAGTACTTTCCCTACTCTTCAACAGACTGAAGTGGGAATACTAATTGAAAGCCTTCAAACTCCAATGTTTTCCCTACTGTTGCACAGACTGGAGTGGGAATAATAAATTTCACCCCTCCGAAGTCCAACACTTTCCCTACTGTTGCACAGACGAGAGTGGGAATAGTAAAATGAATCTCTCCAAAGCCCACTGCTTGCCCTACTGTTGAAGCGACTGGAGTGGGAATAGTAAAGTTAACCCTTCCGAAGTCCAACACTTTCCCTACTGTTGCACAGACGTGAGCGGGAATAGTAAAATTAATCTCTCCAAAGCCCAATGCTTTCTCTACTGTTGCAGCGACTGGAGTGGGAATAGTAAATCTTGCACCTCCAATGTCCAAAACTTTTCCTACTGTTGCACAGACTAGAGTGGGAATAGTAAATCTTACCCTTCTAAAGTCCAACGGTTTCCCTACTGTTGCAAAGACTGGATTGGGAATAGTAAATCTTACACCTCCGAAGTTCAATGCTTTCCCTACTCATGCACACCAGAGTGGAGTGGGAATAGCAAACAATACCCCTCCAAAGCCCAACACTTTCGATACTGTTGCTCAGCCTGGCGTGGAAATAGTAAATTTAACCCCTCCAAAGTCCAACACTTTTCCTATTGTACAACAGACTGGAGAGGGAATAGTAAATCCTACCCCTGCAAAGTCCAGAACTTTCTCTACTGTTGCACAGACTGGAGGTGGAATATTAAATCTTTCGTCTCCCAAGTCCAATACTTACCCTACTGATGACCTGTTTGGTGTGGAAATAGTAAATGTAACCCTTCTGAAAGCCTAACCTATCAGTACTGGTGCATAAACCGGAGTGGGAATAATATATCTATTACTCCTAGACATCAATACATTCCTTAATATTTTTTAAATATATGTATTATAATGTTTTATTTACTTTTAAAATTGGGTATTACTTGTTCCTAAATATTTTTTTTAATTTGTTAAAAATGCATTTCTGTTGATTTTATAGTTTTTCATATATAATTTGGTAATTTGTTCAATGTTTTGCAGTTGGTCTGTTAATGTTTTTAATGTTTCATGTATACAACATTTTTGTTTGTTTTTTAACAATATTACTGTCAAACAATATTTTTTTAAAATATTGTTGTACTTACTATTATAAGTATATGGACACAATATTTTTGTAAGCAATATTTTAGACAAAATATTTTTCTATTTCAATATTGTGTAAGTGATCCAATTGTGCTCTATACTATGCCTCAATGTGCACAAATTGCAATCCTCCAGAAGAAATAGTAGTATGCAACCTGCATACACACAATCAGGGGTATAGCTCCTACAATAAAAACTTCCTTATAGCAGCAATTACATTTTTCATAATGGGTCTGAATATCAAAAGCAAACATACCTAAGATGTAATTGTGGTCACCTGCCACAATCATCAGGACAGATCTAATTTTGTCTACCTTGCATAGTCTGGTTTCATGATTTGGAGGTAAGGGATCTAATTCTCATCCACCATTCCTTCCAGTCTTTGATTTTTAAGGACTCCTAAATACTTCAACCCTCTTGGCACCTATTTCATGTCATACCTATGGATGCAGGCTCCAGTCTTTTGCAGGAGTATGAACAAGATTTCTCTATCCGGGACAGATCTCACTTGGGAGTCATGAATGAGTTATGGAATCACTTTGGATAACATTGCCTTCAAGGCCAATCAGAGTGTCTTCATATTAATAATATTCAAAGATATACAATGGCAACTGCCTCAGTCCATCAGGTCTTTATCCCTCTTTTAGATATTAAAGCTTTATTGGATATGGGTCGTAACAAGCAGGTGTTCTTGGCATTTTCGAATGTGGCATGCAACATACAGCTATCAAAAATGTTCTAATCTTGTAATGCTCTCCCTGGTAAGCATGTTTCCTGTGGCTTTCAAAGTTAGTAAACAATTTATAGCTTCAGTTATCTATTCATTGGGGAATCGCTCCTTCCCTAAGGGTCCTCCCCTCTTTGAACAACGTTGGGAGTTTTACAGTGTCTAGAAAAGGTGTTTTAGCTGCAAAGGTATAATTTTCAGTTAAACTGTACAATGTTTCACAGAAAATTTAAAAAGTTTCGGAGATATCTGTAGGTGCAGTAGGATCATCACATCGTATCTTCAGGCTGCTAGGATCACCACTTATGCCTCTCTTTGCCCAGTTGGAATGGCAAGGAGCCTCCTTGCTTTTTCTTTCGACTCATTGTGTCTTTGCCTATGTTTCATCAGAGCTTTCTAATCTTGAGATGTTAAAGGACAGCTGGCTGTATGTGTGGAGAGAGTCTGCACTTGCACCTCCTGCTAGTCGCTGACCGCCATTCACAGCTGGTAGCGTTCTAGCTGGTAACTCTTCCGGCGGCATAAATTCACTGCAAACCTCCTACTGCATAGCCTTCACATCTCTTTCATTGGAGGACACTCTATGCTACACTTTTCAGAGATCACATATCAATAGATTAACGCCTATTGGCACTGCATCTATCCTGTGAACCATATCTTCTCTGGTGGAGTGAATTGCCACCATAATGTTTGCAAGAGAGGGATTTGAATCTGGGATGCGTTGTGAGTCCTCCCCTTGTTAAGCTTGGTTCACAACTGGGTCAATAGGGATCTGAGGGCATGGCTGCGCATGGTTCGAGATTTTGTTTCTTTGCTCTCTGTTTGCTTTATCTTTCACCATTTTAAATCTACTTCTGGCCTGCATCCCTTTTAGGAGATCAATTATATATGTGTGTACTCTCCAATGTTTTCTGCGCCGAGTGACCCCCAAGACATCGCCCGGAGTTTGCCTGTATCTCAGTGTCTGCTGTTAAGCAGTTTGGTTAGATACCCCTGTATTACGTTTTTCTGCACTATTAGCATTAATGTCAAAGGGGATGAAGACCAGTTCCAGGCAGCTACAGTCCCTAGAGCACACCCTCTCTCAGTTAGAGCACTCCTGGATTCTGTTGCAGGTAGTAGATGATATGCAAACACAAGCACACTCTCCTTGTGCTCCCGGGGCCGTCTTTATCTTGCCCTATCTAGTGACTAGAGAGTGCCCAGGCACAGCCGATTGGGAGCCAAGCAACCCAACATCATCACCAATTAGGGTGCTGGGGACCATGCACAGTTTTTATGGATACCCCATCCTCCAGCAGCCCATCCCGTATTCAACTTGCATCGGGTTCAGTTTCTGCACCCCGTCCAATCACGCTCAATCCTTAACGGGTCCCCAGCGATCTACAGATATTCCTGTATATAATGACTTACTCTAGCCATAAAGTAAGTTCATAATACTTTTATTAGGCCCATTGGACAAGCATGTAGATCAGCTTCCAAGCCTCTCAAGTAACTGAACTTGCATAGCTTGAAAATCCCTAACCTTCCATATTAGAACGTCCCAACACCATAATGGGGCACATGCACATCATTACATTCTCCCCCTCCATCCTTTTTAAGAGGAAAAGAAAAAAACAATAATATTAAAATTAAAATAATTTAAAAAGAAATATTTAGCAATTTTCAAGTAAACGTAAGCGTTTCTTTGGAATTCTTTCACCTTCCCATTTAATAGTTTGTCCTGCTGAGTATATGGTTGCAAGTTTCCATGCTCAGCAAGGTTACCCTTTTTAAGACATTTCTTATTTCTTGTTATAGTTTTGCTTTCATTTTCGGCCATTTATGCTCTTCCACTCACTTTTGTTATTTCCATAGGCATGGGATGGAACCTACTTTGTGATTTCTTTATTTGTTTTTGATGAACTAGTACTAGATCACCTACTTGATACTCTTGATTTTGACATCTTCCTCTACTCTCTTCATAGTATTTCCCTTTTTTCTTTGCCTCTTTGTCTCTTTTTATTATTTCATTATGAATCCTTAGTGGAGTTGCTGGCAGGTGAGGTAAACAAGAATGTCTTGACTGACCAAACTTTAATTCTGACGGACACTTTCCAGTTGATAAATGTGGATATTTCTATAATCTCTAGTAGTCAAGTCAAGTCAAAACCACTTTATTCGATTTAGTTAAAAATCATAAAAGCATTCTACAATCACAAAAAAGGGGCAATACAAAGTCATGAGAAATTACAAAGATCAATAGATCAATAGTATTTACATATTCACAATATTAAAAGTGATTAAAAAACATCAATAGTAATTGATATATTCACAGTTTAAAAGTACAGCTAAAAAGGAGTAAATAATTAGCAAAAAATTTTACAAATACAAAAAACGTTATCCATTTCATCCTTCTGTGCAAAACCCTTATGTTACATTTTAAGTCTTCTCCTCCTGATCCTAACAGCAGCAACAAGATAATTGGCCACGCTAAACATAGCCAAAGCAGAGTCCAATAATTGGAGATACAGGAGGGCAGGTTTTGCCTGATGGAAGGCTTTATCCTTCAGTAATGGAACCAGGTATTTCTGTCTGGGCACAGTAAAAAAAATGACAAAACAACATAAAGTGCATATTATCTTGCGTTGAAAAGTTGTCGCAATTACAGACAGGGGCGTCCTCCTCCTTATACCAGCCTTGACTATCACAAAGCACCATATAAATCTGATTAAACCGAAGTTTAACCAGAAGCCACCTGTGAAAGGGGATGTTGACAATGGTAAGGTACGGTTGTATAGTAAGGCGGGTAATGGTCAGGTAGTGGGCTCTGACTGTGGATTTAGTCAGTTGGCGTTCCTCCCTCTCCACATTTTTCAATTTGATAAAGTTGAGCTTAATCTCTTAGTACTTGAGATAATGCTTGATTTATTGAAACTTGTGTTAATTTCACTCTTTGTACAGCCTTTTTGATGGTGGCTATTACCTCTCCACCGTTCCATTAGCTTGGGGCCACATGGGAGTTACTTTCCGATGTACAATTCCTAAATAATTCATGAATCTCTGAAATTCATTTCCATTGAACCGAGGACCATTATCTGTTTTCAGCATTCTAGGTATTCCCCATGTTAAGAAAATGTCATCTAGAACGGGGAGTTCTGCTTTTCTTGACGTTGAAGATACTACTTTAATGATAGGGAACCGAGAATATTCATATATTATGGCTAACAGATAATGTCCTGAGTCTAAAGGTCCATAGAAATCTGCTGCCTCATTAACCCATACAGCATCTGGTAGTTCAGACATGTGAAGCTCTTCTATTCCGCTTTCTCTTGAGGTGCATTGGCATATGTGACATGAATGAATTACTTCTTCCACTTGCTGATCCATCTTTTGGAACCACAATTTCTCTCTTAAAAAGTTTTTAGTAGCAGATATACCTCTTTGGCTCTCATGAGCTAAATCAATAACACGTTGTTGTAGACTAACTGGAATGATTATCTTACTTCCTCTAAGTAATATTCCTGAAGAAGCTACTGACAGTTCTGACTGAATGTTCCTAAAGGCCAAGATGTCACTTCTTTTCACACTAGGTTTGATATGACTTGCACCATTTATAAATCTCCAATTAATTTCATGTATAATTCTAATTACCTCCTGAATGGTATCATCCACACATGTGGTTTCAATCAATTCTTTTTCTGTAATAACTCCAGGTATTGCTGATTTAATTACAAAACAAATGTATTCCTCTGCTTTTAACTGTTGGCTTGTTTTTTAATTAAAGGGGTGTCTGCATAAGTAATCTGCTGGGCTATATTCTTTTCCAGGTTTATGAATAATTCTAAAACCTAATCCATTAGTCTCATTCCCCATCTTTCTGTTCTCGTGGCATCTTTGTTTTTGAATTCCCAAAAATGAAAGTGAGAGCTTGGTGATCTGTTATAATCACAAAAGGTTTTCCATATATGAAGTTGTGATAATGTTCACATGCCCAGAAAACTGCCAAACTTTCTTTTTCAGGCTAAGAATATTTTTTTTCAAACTCAGACAGGCTTTCACTTGCATGAGATACTATATACCTCGGAGTCTCTCTTCCAGGCTTGTGCTGTACCAATATTGCACCTAGCCCTACGGGACCAGCATCCATCACCAATTCCGTACATACCTTTGGATCAAAATATTTTAAGCTTGCTGCCATGGTTATTTGTGACTTATTTCTTTGAACGCCTGTTCACAATCAACATTCCACTCAAATTTTCGACCTTTCCCTGTTAGTTCCCTGAGGGTTGAATCAAAGTTGCAAAATTTCTGACATACCGTGCACAATAACAGGCCATTCCTAAAAATGATAGCAAGTCTGCTATATCTTTGGGTCTTTGTAGTGCATTCAGAGTGATTATTTTCCTTGAATCTGGTTTAATTTCTTCATGAGAAAATATATGCCCATAGAATGTTAATTCCTTTTTAATAATTTCACATTTCTTGAGATTGAGAGTTAAACCAGCTTTGACACGCTGTTGACATACACCATCCAGGGCTTGATCATGTTCTTCCTGATTCTTAGCAAAAACTAGGATTTCATCTCTATAGTTCATGCTGTTTTGTATAGGTCTTAGGAGGTCTTTATGATTTCTTGAAAGATTTCAGCAGCAGAACATATCCTAAAGTTTAAACATTTGTACCTGAATAGGCCCAAGTGTGTCGAAATGTTGTAATATATCTTGACTAATTGTCAAGTTCCAACTGATAATACCCCTTACATAAGTCAAGTTTTAAGAAAAAAGCTGCACCATTGATGTTAGTGATCATATCTTTCAAATGAGGGCCTGGATATGTCTCTCTTTCAATGGCAGTGTTCGGAATTCTCATATCTACACATATCCTAATATCTTCAGTGTCCTTTTTTGGGACAATTACAATGTTTTATGTTGCTCCACAATCAAGGACAAAAGGTCACTTTTGAGAACCTGCCAATAAATCAACTGAAGTTGTTTTTTAGGTTTCGAACCTGGCGAGGGGCACGAAGTGCCCCTCCCAGTTTGAAAACTATTGTCTTCAGTATGGATGTCGGCCCCGCCTCTGCCTCTCATTGGCTAGCTCCATAAATGGAGGATAGCCATTGGGAGGCAGAGGCTGTCAATTGCGCTTTCACTCGAAAACGCGATTCGGGGGCGTTTCTGGTGCTTTTTTTAAGCCCCGCCCCTTTGTCCCGGGCCGCGCTGCGATTGGCTGCCGGCCCGGGACACCCCCGTGACGTCATTCCCGGGCCGCGCTGTGATTGGCTGCCGGCCGGGACACCCCCGTGACGTCAGCCAATCACAGCGCGGCCGGGACCTGACTTGTCTCTGTTGTTGTCTTTGTTGAGGCGGCCGCCTGGGACTCGTGGGGCGCGCTCTTCGGGCTGGTTATGCTGGGCGTTTTGAATGATGCAAGTTGTTAATGACTAGGTGGGGTTAGTGTTCCTTCAATGGCGCTGGAGCAGGTTCAGCACTAGGTGACTTGTTTAATATATGTTCGTTCCTGTGCACTCTTTTTTCTTCCATTAACCTCCGCTTATGTATCATCACAGCATCTGCTTCACTGACACTGCGCTTCATGCTTTGGACGGCATTTATATTACGCCCGCCTTATCTTTCCCTTCCGTTGTTGCTCTTTATTTTTTTGGCTTTCCCCCGCCCTCCTTGCATTAGGAGCCCTCCCCCCCATCCGAGCACAAATGCAGCTGTGGGTTTCTCAGTACACGGCGGAGAGCGAACGCCGAGACCTTGCAAAGCAGATTCCTTTCTACCACCTGTTGCCTGCCCCTGCTTACTTCGACGGCAGTGTGCGCAGGTCTGTTAACCCTTTGCTCCCCTCTCCTGATACTTTCAAAAGTGTGCAGGTATATGCAGAGTGCTGCAGATTTAAATTTGCCCAGCACCAAGTTCGCTGACTGACTGCTGTTTTCAGACCCCCGGACATTCAATAGACTTGGTGGTAAGATTACTGCAATTTAGTTTCAGTTTTGGGGAGGAGGTAGGTGTGTGCTTTTGATGCAAAAAAATGTATTTGCAGGCCACGCGCCTTTGAAAGATATGCACTTGCATGGAAGATAAAAAAACAAAAAACAGAGAGGGCCTTATCAGCTTCTAACCGAGCACCAGGTCTCTCTTGGCTTCATTAGTATTCTTTTTGTGCCGCTACAGCTGAGACATCAGCTGTGTTGATAAAGAGCATCAGGGATGTGGACTCTTTGGTGCTTTAGACAACCAAGAGCCATCTGTCACGTTCAATAAACAGACCGCATTGCAACACCACTTCGATGTGCTAACTTTATTATATTGCAGTTGTATTTCCATAGCGCTTTCATACCCGGTGAGGCCCAAAGGAAGTGCTTATTACATTTAACCGACAGACTCATGCAGAACTCATTGAGCCAATGGCAGCTATTTTTCTTCTAGCAGAGGGGCACTTGTGGGCTCAGCAGTGAGAGACGCCTTTCTGACTTTTAGGTAAGCCATGACTTTACAAGACTGAACAAGAGTTGTCTTATCCTGGTGTCAGTGAGTCCTGTAAACACTTTTGATAGCTAATGAGGAGTGGGTGTAGTCAATGGAAACACTGGGTTGCTCTGACCCTTCCCCCTTTTTACGAAGTGACCCAGGACCTTTTGAAAATACTAAAATTATGTATACCTGTAAGGGCTTTCATTTGGCCCTTTCCATCCACTGATTTATTGTTGTTCACATTTTTCTTTTACCCATTACAGTAAGCACTATATAAATACAGTTACAGTTCACAAACTGGAAAACTGGCTCATACCACTTCAGCCATAGACTAATTTAATTGTAAGTGATGGCATTCTACATTTTGCAAGGAGGTCACCGACCCACACACTTGTCTTTTCAGCGTCAAGGACTAATTATTGGCAATGTGTCATTTTTGAGAGCAAGAAAATATTTTATAGCCAGTGGTATTTTTGTTGTATTGATCAGGACAGCTCCCCAACAACAATAAGGTTTTAGAAAAAAGTACTTCAGAACAAGCACTCACAAAGCTGAAATGATGGCAGGCTAATACCAGTTCTATTGGCGTTGCCAGTGCTTATGGGATATTGGTAAATAACTTGCTTTAGATGATGTATCTGTTATTAGGTGATGTTCACTTTGTGTGTTTGTGGGTGATGGTGAAAAGCTTCCTTGGCAAGCAGCATTGTCCGTACTAGGGGTGAGGGTGCAAGACCGACCAAATGAAATCTTTTACTTAGTCACAAGATCTGTTTTTTGGGTAGACCTATGAGTAAGGTGTTGAGAATTCTATTTTATTTACTGGTTCTTTGCATTTAAGAGCCGGGATCTGGTGCACTTAAAGTTTTCAGAGACCCCCTCATGATAGTAAATCTTCCTTCCTAGTTAGCTCCAATAGGCACTTTAGAAAACGAGAACCTCCTTTACATCGTACTGAAATGTTATAGTGCAGTTGACTTGCATCAATGCACTTGTCTTTATGTCTGTGCATTAAAAAGCCGTGGAATGTTCCCATAAATGTTTCCTGAGACAAGCATGCATTCCTGAATCAGTCTGCATAACCTAGTCTGTAGTAATTGTATAGCTCTTCAATCCCTGACAGCACAGCAGTCAGGATAATGTGCTGCAGGGCTAAACACTTATAAGGTCCCAAGGGAGAAACCTATTGGCTATGCCATTGCTTGTTTATATATCTTCTTTTCTTATCATGTTGAGCTTTTGAACTTCTTTTTCTTCTTGAATCATGTACAATTTTTCACTATGTTCAAATTCTTCTTTAGATTCTCCTTCTCTTTCAATTGCTTCTATGTGTTTTATATTTTCATTTCTTTTTTCCCCCTATATCAAACAGTTTATTTCCACTTTCTTGATTTGTCCAGCTTTCCTTATTTTTCTTCTTGAATCTACACACATTTGCAAAATGGTTTTATCTTCCACATTCTTTACATATAACACAGTTTCTTTTCCTTATAACGTGTCTCTATTTTTTCGCACTGTTTACTTTTTCTGATATTTGTCTCACTTGCTCTAAAGTTTTTATTCTTCCTTCTTCCATGTTTGTGGCATGTTTCTCAGCTCGCAACTCTTTTCTTGCCATACGTAAAATTTCTTGCAAATCATAAGTTTTCTCTAAAAGTTTTTTTCTGAACTTCTTGGAACTACAACTTTCTATTACTCTTAGCCTTATTGCTTCTCCATATAGGACCCTTCTTGATGTCGGGGTCATCTCTGGGGACTTGTTGGGCTGTCAGTGCCCCCAGCGCGATGGGAGCGCTTTATTTTTGGTCAGAGGGCTGGGGTTTTCCCTCGAGGGAAAGCGCTCCTGCCCTTTAGTGCCCCGAGTGCGGAGGAGCCCACCCTGTGTCTTCATGACGATTTTATGGTTTTAAAATTCCTCATGGGTGCCACCCCATTTATTTAGTAATTTCACGGGTGCCCACCCCGGTTTTAATATTATGTTATGTTGCGAGGGTGCCCCCCCTCGTTGTGCTCATGATTGTTGTTCCAGCCCAGCCACAGCCGCCCCGGAAGTCAGGCGAGTTAACCTGTGACGGGGGCGGGGCCGCAACAGGACCGGAAGCTGTGCGGCATGCGAAGGGAGAAGGAGCATGGCGGCCGAGGCTGCAGGCGGGGCTCCGGTGGTTGAGGAGAGCTCCGCGCTGCCCAAAGGAGACCGGAGATCCTGCGGCCAGAGAGAGGAAGCGCAGCCATTGTCCTGAGGGGCTCCCAGTGCGAGGAGAGAGCCCCGCGTAAGGAGGAGCCCGACCGGAGCATCAAGCGCTCCCCTGGCCGAGTTCCCCCCTCCCACGCAGCAAAGAGGAGTCCCAGCGAGAGCCCCGGTGAGTGTCCACAGGAGCTGGGGGTAAGAGAGATGGAATCTGAGCGGCCCCATATGCTCAGAGGGCCGCTCCAACGTTGTCGTGGTTTAGAAGGCCCCTGTGGGGGCCACAAGGCTTGTGTCCTGTCCACAGTTTAAGGGGACATAGTTGGTGCATGCAGGGCGGCTCCGGATAGCAGTGGGCCACCCCAACGCGTTATTGGTGAGTTAAGAGCCCAGGAGGCTCCCCCATCCAGGCGACATATTTGTTGTCGAGCCACGAGAGGCTCAAGGGGCATTTCTTTTGATCACGAGTCCCCAGAAGGGGGACTCCAACGCTTTGGGGGCATGTTTGTTCAGAGCCGATTGGCTCCAGAGGGGCATGGTTGATGCGAGGAGCCCGAGTGCTCCAAGGGCCATGTATGTATTCCAGAGCCCAGTTGGCTCAACTGCCTCTCAGCAGTTTTAGAGCCTGTGTGGCTCCAACCCCTGTGGCGCAGTTTTGTTCTAGGGTCAGTGAGGGCCCTGTCGCAGTTTTGTTGTTTCCCAGCTGCCCAGCAATTAGTGGGCAGCTGCAATGTTTAGGCACAATTTGAGAGTCCCTGGGAGGGACAGAGATGCCACAGAGGTGCCAGGCCTTCTACAGCTGCGCAGCACTTAGTGCCAGCTGCAACGTTTAGGCCCTGTTTCTGTTCTCATACTGTACTATTTTTATATAACCTTGTGTTGAGTTCCTTTTGTGGTGTGGCTAGGATGTTGTTGCTATTATGTGCGTGCGCAAATGCTTCCACATTGCCTCCGGGATAAGCCTGTCTGCTCATGCCAAGCTACCATGGGGTGAGCAGGGGTTATCTTGGCGAGTGACTCCCTCGCCCTGACTAGAATGGTGGCTTCTGCCTGGCTTTGGCGTAAGCCTTAGCCAACCAGAAATCCCAATTCTAACAGGCAGCTCTTATCTTATTATGCTTTCATTATTCAATGACTTTAATACTGTTTCTTTCTCTAATATTTATTTGTTTATAATTGTTGTACTAAAAACACATTTGAGATGAAGACAGAGCTGTGTGTATCAGTGATGAAAATTGAGCTGTGCATTTCGGTGTTGTTTACTATTCATTTTTACTTGTAGCAAGACACGCACGAAATGAAGGTAAAGCTGTGTGTGTCAGTGAAGAAAATTGGTCTTTGTGTATCAGCATTTAATAAAAAAGAAAACAATTCCAAACGATTGCAAGTTAAGGAATGACTTAACTGCGTTATTTTGATGCAACTGTTTGCATCAGCATATAGATTGTTGATTGAAAAGGAGCACTCCGTGATTGTAAAAACGGATAGCAACATCTTTAATGTCTGACCTTAAAATGGGCAACATACGTGACATGCGCTGCGTGACGTGCGTTGCTCTTGCGCATAGACAGTCAATTGGAGTCTGGCTCAATAAAGAAATTTCCCAATAGAAATGGATAATATGCGCATGTGCGCCTCCTTTCACCCCCGCTCTCTTTGGAGTGGAGCAATGCGCACCCAGTTCACAGAGCACAAACACACCGCAAAGCAAAACGCTGCGCCACACTCACCGTTTACATCCAGTGGCAAACGGAGTGTGGTGTCACTCACATCTACGTGAACTTCAAAATGGACTGAAGACTGGGTTCAGACAGCCTCAAACTGTGGTGCGACACGGATGCACTCCTCCAAGAAGAAACAAGCCTTTTGCAGTGTTTCGATGTACAGACGGCTTCAAACGGCGCATTGATTATCCTTGATGAACTAAGGTTTATAGACTCTTATTGCTACTCGTTGCCAGTATAAATACTTACTCCAGCCATAAAGTAAGTTTGTAATACTTTTGTTAGGCTCATTGGACAAGCATGTAGATCAGCTTCCTATCCTCTCAAGTAACTGAACTTGCAAAACTTGAAAATCCCTAACCTTCGATATTAGAACACCCCAACATCAAAATAGTGCACATGCACCTCATTACAAGGTACTCCACCAGGTATTACTGTTAGATCCACCGCCATCCACGGGACCAGCACTCAGGTTGCCATGGTGTTGTGAGCAGCCGCAAACAGCAAGAGGATCCCTTCTTGAGCAGAGCAGGTTGAGGTGTGAGCGCCCACTATGGATGGATGTCGTTACATACATGCATACTTTTACAATGCATACCTTTACAACGCATTTTTTACACCGCAACATCCATTACAACACATTCCATTACAACGCCTGCCATTACAACGATTTTTTTGAAACTACTTTTACAACGCATACAACGCATACCATTACAACGCATACCATTACATTGCATGTACGGTTAGTATTGGATAGTGTAGGGGTAATAATTACTATTCTAACCACAGGGGGTGCAATAGTAGGGTAATTGTTGAATAGTGTATGGGTATAAATTACTATTCTAACTCCAGGGGGTGCAACAGTAGGGTAAGTATTGGATAGTGTAGGGGTAAAAATTACTATTCTAACTCCAGGGGGTGCAACAGTAGGGTAAGTGTTGGATAGTGTAGGTATGCGTTGTAATGGTATGCGTTGTAATGACTGCGTTGTAATGACATGCGTTGTAGTGGTATGCGTTGTAGTGACATGCGTTGTAATGGTCGCGTTGTAATGGCATGCGTTGTATTGGGTGTTGTGCTGTAAAAGTTTTGTTGTAAAGGTAGTGCATTGTAAATGTTGCGTTGTAAGTGTTGTTTCCCGTGATTACCCCTCATAAGAGCCGCCCCCTCGCTCACTGCTGCCGCTCCAGCACCGGGGCTCCACTGCTCTCCAGATGTATCTGAATGCAGGATTCTCTTCCCCTTCCACTCGCCCGGGATCTCCAACCGGTGGGGGACCCGGTCAAGTTTATGTTTGCTTGCCTCAAGATTTTGATACAGTAATTGGGATTGTTTCGAATTGTACTCTGTGGTGAGTATCCAAATGTCTGCCTCAATTCCAGTGTGTTCGATGAGGGCCTCTGTCTTGTCTACCACTGTGTTATGCATCAGATAGCCTGTGATCTTCCAGGTGCCTAAAGTATTTTGGTGGAAGAAAATGATCCCTCATTACTTCTTTGAAGATCTTGATGCTGTCTTACAGGTTCTTTTTACTGTCCGATGTTTTATCCTAGGTAACAGGTAGCCTCCAATACATCATAGGTGGTTTTGTGAGGCCTATGTCCAGTTCTAGCAGAATAGGGGAATGTCGTCCAGGATTGTGGCTTGGACTTCTTCTCTGAGCATGTAACTTCGCATTACAAAATTATCAATGCGTGTGACTGTGTTGTTCACCAGTGAGTAGAAAGTGTAATCACGTTGGATGGGATGAGGTATGTACCAGATATCTGTTGTTCTGTAGTATTGCACTGTCTGTCTCACTTTCCCTGTCAGCAGGCCTGTTCTGTTGAGGATAAATGGTTATGTTCCAGTCACCTTTATTATTATAGTTGTCATTTCAAACGTTGTGTAAAGGCTGGATAATTCAAGTAGGAAGGAATGTCTGTTTTTACTGGGTGCCTAAAGCTTTTTATGATAAAAGTAGAGATGAATATTTTAATTTTGGCAGAAAGGTATCTGTCCTCTGGACCAGCCCATTGTTTAACTTATCTGTTGGCAGAAAGCATTTGAATATAGTAGCCACACCCCATTTGGTACGATATGGTAAATACTTGAATGATACAGAGCTGTACAATGTGTGTATGCTATATCCATATGCTGGGTGTATGTGTGCCTGAGAATGGTACAACAAATGGCAGACTCTGGGTCAATTTTGGGAGACCTAGGGCTCACTGTAGAAACATGAGATGATAGAGGAATCACCCCAAACAGCTTTGTGGATTGCTGCAATTTTGTAGGCTGGGTGAGATACACTGGAGGAGGAAGGGCCAGGCTGTCCAGTGCACTTCAAAGCAGTGCCTAATTAGAGCTGGTGGTTTCCCTTGCTTGCCCCTGCACTTGATTGTGAACACTGGTGCTTATTACCATCTGCCACATGATGGCGCTGTTTAGCTAACAGTTTTTATTAATTAAATAAACAATAAATATGGCTAATACCAGCAGCCCAAGCCATTCTTATAGCTTTGGGGGCCTTGAATAGTCTGAATTGTCACACTTATCAGGGTGTGATAGTTAGTAGTTGTGTTGGTAGTGTCACTGGCAACACTGGCAGAGGTATTGTGTAATTCAAGCTGCTGTAGCCTCCTGCCCAGGGCCCTGGTATCCATTTGTTTTACAAACTAAGCAATACTTTAAAGGGTACTCTAGGACTTGGAGAGAGCTCACAAGGAAGGGCCTTGGGCACATCTCAGGAAGAAGATGGGGCTGATAAGAGAATCACAAATAGTAGTGGAGTAACCTTTTCATACACAGATCACTGTGACTGACATCAATGTGTGTACATCTAGTTGTTCCCTTTGCCTGCTATCGGATTTTGAGTTGCTCCTGCTGTTACAGACTGTTTTCAGGAGGAAGAGAGAACAAAGGAGTGGGATCTTCAAAAGGAAGCAGACTTCCAACATAGGGTCTCATTAAGATGTTGCTTAGATCAAAACCAACAGGCTGTCGGTTGTGGTCTGACCAACATCTGGTTCAGCGGTCCAAATGCTGCATTATGATTAGGGCTCCTGGTTTTCCGTTTTTACGGATATTTACATATAAATACAGACGGAAATCTATATTTCCTTTGTCTGTATTTATATACAGAAACGGCAAAACACTGGTAAATGTTGCCACGCTGCCGCTGCCTGAATTCATTGTAATCCTTTTAATCCCTTCCAATCAGTCATTTGGCACCCTCGTGTGGACAAATTGGCAGAGGGTCTTTAAAGGACAGCCGTTCACCTGAACTAAACCTCATAGGAATTGTGAACGTGTCCGTTCCACACCGCCCGCTACACAAATATACACAGAGAATGGTTCTGGCCGGAGGCCAGTGCATGCGCAGTAACAACAAGCCTCTCCTTCGCTCTCTCCATGGAGATGTTGTATGAACAGGGGATGTCATCGCCCCAATATGCTGACATGCCAACTGATATTTTTATGTGACACAACACTGAAATTATGTTGATTTGTAATCGCGCCATTGCCTGCTCATTCAAAGAAGGGAACCACAGATAGAGCCGCATTTAAAGAATTTATTTTTATTGGGGGCTGCTGGAGCGATCCCCTGCTCCCCCATGCCCCTGCATCAACAGAGGATCGTGTCCAGTCATCATGTGGGTGAGGGGGAGGTGGGGCTATTGTTTGTTTTGAAATTGCTGTGTGTGCTCAATGCCACAGGGGGCCTTAGTTTATCGCAGTGGTGGAGGGAAAGGGCCCGCCGTCGTGCCATTCCACGATTGATGGCCTACTTAGCACGAGGTTAATGCTAAGTAGGCCATCAATCGTGGAATGGTGCGACGGCGGGCCCTTTTCCTCCACCACCGCGATAAACTAAGGCACCCTGAGGCATTGAGCACACACAGTATTTCCCAAAACGCCATATTTGGGTACATTCTCTCTCTCTCTGCATTTCATTACTGTACGGAGCTGCAAACGATTGTCTGAGTGAGCTCTTATTGAAGAACATTGTCTCTGGATGTACTGGTTTTTGGGGGATCTCTCATTTTGTTTCTTTCTCTAGTTACTCCGTTGTCTTTATGAACATCTTTCATGTTAGGGCACCATGTTTCAGTTTCACTTTACTCTTTTCATGAAGCTCAAATATCCCTTTATGTACTCCTTGTTTTCCCCTCTGTGCCCTTCAGCTAGGAGTTCTGATGTCTCTGCATGTCTTTACTTTTTTAACAAAGGCCCCAGGGGGTGAACCTTCTATAGACACTGCTCGGTCGCACAATGAGTTATGAAGTCAGCAGGGGGAAATAAAACAGATAGGATCAGGGCACTATTCTGGGAGATTTTATTGTGGATGATCTTTATTGAAGTCCTCTTTCAGAGACCACTCTTAGTTTCATGTATACTTTTGAGCATCTTGCTGGCTTGTCCTCTTCCTGAGACTACTCACTACTGGGACCTGTTACCTCAGTATGTGAATCATGCCGGAGTGTCCTCTTTGTGAGACTACTCAATGCAGGAAGCTGGTGTCTTGATATATGCATCAAGCTGGCTTTTCCTGTTTCTGAGACCTCTCTCTCCTGGAAGTTGGTCTCTGTGTATCATGTTGGCATGTCCTCTTCCTGACACCACCTACACCACCTATTACTAGCAAGCTGTATGCATTATGCATGCATGTCCTGTCTTATTGCTGGTAGCTGGAATCTTGGTATGTGCATAATGCTGATGTGTCCTCTTTCTGAAGCTACTCGGTGCTAGGAACTAATGTCTCTATATTTGCATCATACTGGCGCGTTCTCTTTCTGACATCACTCTCTGTCCAAAGCTGGTGTCTGAGCATCATACTGGTGTGTCCTCTTCCAGGTATCACTCTCTGCTGGCAACTGGTGTCTTATGTACGTGCATAAGAGGATTTCCCCTGCCCGCCCATGCCCCAGCATCAGCAGAGGATTGTCTGCAGTCATCATGTGTGTGCTTGTACTACAATGGCAAAGTTTTCAAATGAATGTATTGTGTTGACCAATAACAACAGGGTGCAGGTGTGCATTGTCAATTTAAATAAATGTGAAAAATACTAGCTGTAGGTCCGTCTTTTGCTTGTGGTAAAAATAAATGTGGATAAATACAGAAAAAATGAACAAAAAATAAATATGGATAAATACAGACGCAAATGGCAAAACAATAGATACCATAAGACCGGGAGCCCTAATTATGATGAAGGCAGTCAGATGCAGGGGCCGGAGGGACCAACCAAATGGATCAAAGAGCCCGTCCGACAGTCGGTCGGAATGTAATAACCAATAATAATAGGGGCGGTAACTGCCCTGGCACCGCTGTAGGGATTACTATGGCCCTTTCAGACAGCCTTTCAATGGCAGTCAGACCGTCATTAAAAGGCTGTCAAAAACAGACTTTGGGAGCCCCGTCACCCGCGCGGCCTCCGAAATGGGCCCTAGGGGGGCACCTTTGGTACCCCCATAAGCACCCCTTCATCATGTGGCAAGCATCACATGGCACGTGCCACACGGTGCATGGATGTATAAAAAGTATATTTATCCTATTGCGGCTTATTGCGGCCCACAGCACAAACCTTAATAGGAGACATACACTTTCCCACCGCCTAGAAGGCAGTTGCAACGTAATTTGGGAAGAGGGACCTCCGACTCCATGACGGGTGGTCCCGTTTCTGACACAATGCCGGTCGGACACTCGTCTGACTGGCATCGGAATGGGGCCCAAAACCTTAAAGACTCAGACTCTAAATAACATTTGATGTCTGGAAATGGAATATAAGAAGGGAAGCGTGAAACCCAATCAATTGTCAAAGCTCAAGCAGTAAGTCTGTCTGTTGTAGAGGGAGGAGATGATTTGCAAGACTTCTGCCTGTGATGAGGACTGGGGGCCAAGGCCTGCTAGACTTCCAGCTGGGTGAGAGGACATCACCCAAAGAATGAGTCCAAGACCACCTGCCCTGGAGACTGAAGCACATGTGCCTGCCTGATTGCAAAGACCAGTACATCCTGTGAGGATAAGGCGAGAGCTGGATGGAACAAAATCCAATGGAGAATCCTGGCAAGTGGATCCCCGTAGCAATTTGAGGGGATACAGATGCTGCACCAATTGGGCCATTTCCTGTGTGCAGGGAAGGTCTTCGACCCTCGTATGCCAGAGAGGAGGACCACCGTGAAGTGAGCTGTGATTGTTGCTTCACCGAACGGGTCATCGTCCATCTGCAGTGTGAAGCCAGTGACCCCGTTTGTCATGTGGCACCAATGTGAGGAGTATTACTGTGCCAAGCAGGCCATAGCCCATATTTATTTATAAACCAGTCAATCTTTATGCCAGGTAGTGCCACCATGAAAAGCATTGCTGTGCCAAACTGGTCAAGCCGGTATGAGGTGGTAAGTAGGCCACCCTGTATTCCTGGTGGGACCACCATAAACAAAACCACTGTGCCATGGAGAGATGGTTATTCAGTATGCCAGGGGACACCGGGACCCAGCAAAAAGTGTGACTTTGCTAAGAACATCATCGGTGGGGGGGAGGCCAATGTGGTGACCCTAGCAGGCCTGAACCATGACTGAGGACCAGTGCCAGGACCATTGCACCCTCCCACACCACTCCCCTTGGGTAGAGCTGAAGAACTTACCTAGCTTGAAGGAACAACTAGAAACCCCGGCTGCTGCAGCCCAAGTGTGAGGAATGTGAGGACAGCTGATCACAGCCCACTTGGGCCACATGTAAATGACATACCTAAGCCACTGTAGCTCCAAAACTCACACAGGGAACACGTTTATGGACTCTGGTTGTCTCACACTGCTGGTGCGTGTAAAACTGAATTCGGTCCAGTGGGAAATTGCTGGGACACTTTCAATTTTCATATAAAGAGTTGGAATGGGACTCCTGAGGTTAATAATAATAATAATAAGTGGAGCTTATACAGCGCCTGGTTACACTAGCCAGTGTGTCCCGCACTAATAACTTGGCCACCAGAGACCATACTATTATGCCCTACCCCACCAGAATATCCTACTGCCTATCCCCTAGGGAATAAGTAAGTCTTCAAATCATTGCTGAAGACCACCTCTGAGGTTTCCCCACGGAGCCTAAGAGGAAGGCTATTCCACAGACGGGCAGCCAAGAACCGAAGGACCTCCCTCCCATGGAACATGCACTAAACCCGCCCCCTGGGATCTCAAATGGCGATTAGGAGTGTAAGGAGTTAAAAGATTGAGAAGAAAGCGGGGTCCTTTCCCCTGTGTAATCCGATGACTTACACAGAGGGCTTTAAACTGGACCCGCTCCCTAACTGGCAGCCAGTGAAGCGTCTCCAAAGCTTTTTTTGAGGCTGCTCTCTTAGGTAGCATCTAAACAAAGAAGGGTTTGGCTTAAGCGCAGTAAGGCTACGCCTGCAACTATACAAAACAAAAACAAATGCCAGCTCTTTCAGTCCACAATATTTAAAAAAAAATTTTTATGAAGATGTCTAATTTCTACTTACAAAATTATTTAAAGATGCTTTTTGTATTTTTATATATATCAACGAAAGGCAAAAATTAGAAAATAAGTCTGGAGTCCTATACACAAAAAGGAGTTGTGAATATGTACAATTCGGTGTAGAAAGGGGTTGTGTGGGCAACGCAGGGAAGAAGGACAAACAACATAAATGTCAGATTCAACTTACTCAAACTCACAGCACTTACATTCATACTACATTCATTCTAAATGGATACACTACACATACAAGTGGTGGGGAAGTGAAAAGATGTGGGAGAAACTTTTTACAAGGCGGTAAGATTCCTATCTAATCTTCTTCTTCTTCTTCTTCTTCTTCTTCTTCTTCTTCTTCTTCTTCTTCTTCTTCTTCTTCTTTTCCATTCCTAGTCACAACACAAAACAAATCTTCCTGAAACTAAAGTAGTTGTCAGAGCTCTTACCCCTGGGTAGCCGTTGATTTCTTCACACGGGCCAAGACGGGTGTCACTACTCTAATGCACGGCTGATTCCCCCCCTTGCCATATTGGCTCTCCGTTTCACTGACCCAGGGAATCCTCGGACAACTTTCATAATGCTGCAGATCTCTCTCTTGGCCTCAAATTATATCTTGTTGCTCCAGAGACTGTTTAGTCCTGGAAGAACTCCTCAGATCCATCAGGTGTCACAGCACAACCTCTCTCTGCAGTCAGAATCTCTCGGTGGTCGGTCAACACAGCAGGCTCCACCAAAGTCGGGAGTACTCACAACAATGGGTACCGTGGACAAAATTCCTCTGATTCGTGACTCGAACTGCTGTTCTTGTAGCAAGTAGCACTTGCTCTGGCCCACGCCACCTTGGCTCCAAACTGCTCGACCTCTCAAAAGATTTAAGAAGAACCAAGTCGCCAGGTCGGAGGTTATGGCCCTCTCCTGTTGATCTGTCAGGAAGTGCTTCTCGAACCTGTTGATGAATAGAAACCAAGTTATCAGTTAATTGTGCCAAATAGTCATTCATTAAGACACAAGGTGCATCATACACAGAACTCGGTTTAGGAATTCCCCAGATATTCATAGGCCTGCCAAAAAGGATCTCATAATGTGTGACACCCGTTTGAGAATGAGGCACTGATCTGATTGACAACAATGCCAGTGGCAACGCATCTGGCCAAGTCAGAGAAGTAGAAGCCTGTATTTTGGCTAATTTCAGTTTCAGAGTTGCATTGTATCTTTCCACCAAACCTGCTGATTGCGGGTGGAATACTGCATGAAACTTCTGTTTAATCCCTAATCTTTTCAGGACATACTTTATAACGTCCCCTACAAAATGAGGTCCGTTGTCGCTCCACAAAAATCTGCAAACACCGTAGCGAGGAAATAATTCCTTTAAACGCACCTTTACCGTAGTAATTGCAGTATTGTCTTTGGTGGGGTACGCCTCAATCTATTTACTGAAGGCACATACCACCACTAAGACGTACTTCAAATTATTACAGCGTTCAAGCTGGATATAATCCATCTCTAAAACCTCAAAAGGTGCAGTCGGTGTAGCAAATCCTCCTGCTGGAGTTCATGTCCCTTTTCCAGGATTAAATCGTAAGCAAATCATACAGGCCTGTACTACTATCTTAGCTGTGCTAGCAATTTATAGATGCTCCCAAACTTTTGTAAGCAATTTCACTATTGCTGAAGTTCCAACATGTGCTAGCCCATGTGCCATCTGAACCATGGGTTATACAAAAGCTATAGGCAACTTCCATTTATCCATCTATTTGTTTCGCCAACGACCTTCATCATCCAACTCTCCATCTATGGACCATTTCTCTCGTTCTTTGTCAGAAGCGGTCCTTTGTATATCTAGTGCTTCTTTCCTGGCATTGTGCCACTGCTCAGCTTGTGATTTGACTACATACATAGAAGTAGTATCAGGCTGTATCGCAGTCTCATGTGCCACTCGATCTACAAAGGCATTTCCTTGCCCCACCTTATCAGTCACTTTCTTGTGCGCTCTACATTTTACTATAGCTATTTTCTTTGGATATGTTAATGCAGTCAAAAGATTATGCTCTAGTTCTCCGTGCATTATCTGCATCCCGTGTGATGTCAAAAAGCCTCTTTCCTTCCAGAGCAGGCCAAAATCATGGGCCACTCCAAAAGCACAGCGGCTATCTGTATAGATATTCACGCACAATCCTGTACTAAGCTAACACGCTCGTGTCAAAGCTATCAGTTCTGCTGCTTGAGCTGATTTCTGTGGTATGCGAGCTGTCTCTACTATCGTGTGAAGCGTAGTAATTGCATATGTGGCTGAAGTTGTATCATCCGGTAACTTCAGACAAGACCCATCAACCCACAGTTCTCCATCCACATCTGGAAGGGGCGTACCTTGCAAATCAATACGACCCTTTGTCTGTTCTTCAGTCAGAAAAATACAATTGTGTGTTTCCTGCACCCCAGGCTGAGTCGCCAGAAATGGCAACAACGTAGCTGGGTTTAGCTTTGCACATCTCTTCAATGTAATATGAGGTGCCAGCAGTGTCAGCTCATATGCTGTCAGACGAGCACTAGTTAAATGCTGCGTCTTTGTTTGATTCAAAAGAGCATCAACAGCATGAGGTACCAAACCCAACAGTTTATGTGATAAGACTATCCCTTCACTCTGGCATATTGACACAGCTGTTGCTGCAACCGAGCGAAAACATCCAGGCAACGCTCGGGCAACAGGATCAAGTACTGCTGAAAAATATGCACAGGGGCGTTGCTTATCGCCGTGTGTCTGTACTAAAACTGACAATGCACATCCATCCCTCTTGTGTATGTACAATGTAAAGAGCTTTGTGTAGTCTGGAGTACCTAACACTGGCGCTGAACAAAGGGCTTGTCGTAACTGTCGGAAAGCATTCTCACATTCATCCGTCCAAGGGAGAGGTATTGAAGTATCTTTTGTCAACAGTGCTAACAAGGGTTTAGCGATATATGAAAATCCTAATATCCATTGCCTACAAAAAGAAGTAAGACCTAAAAATGCTCGAACCTCTTTCTGTGTGGAAGGTATTGGTGTATCTAGAATTGCTTGAATGCGATCTGATGTGCGTGCACGGCCCTCCTTAGACAAAAGGTGACCTAAGCAGGTTACCTTTGGTCTACAATACTGCAGTTTCTTTCTTGATTCTTTATGGTGGTGTGAAGCAAGGAAAGAAAGCAAAGATAGCGTGCATTTCTCGCATTGTTTGGGGGTATCAGCTGCTAACAAAATATCATCAACATACTGAATGAGCGCCACACCCTCGGTAGAACAAAGGAATCAAGCTGTCTTTTCAATGCTTGGCTGTAAATACAAGGACTCTCGGTATAGCCTTGAGGAACTCTGCAAAATCTATATACGATCGATTATTCAAAGTGAAACCGAACAAATATCAGCTAGCAGGATGAATAGGGATTGAAAAGAAAGCGTTCTTCAAGTCTATAACAGAGAACGTAGTTGCAGTAGGTGGAACCAGGGTAAGAAGTGTCGTGATATCAGAAACCACTGGATATTGTGGCACCACTATCTTATTGACTTCCCGTAAATCAATGATAAAGTAGTATCAGTGTCTTTCTTCAAAATTGGGAGGATCGGACTGTTACAAATGTTAAAGGGAACTTCCTCAACAACTCCAACTTCAATAAGATCTTGTACAATTCGTGTGAGTGCTTCCTCACCCTCCTGTGAAATTCGATATTGAGGCAGGCGCGGCAACACAGCTCCCTCCTTTACATTAATATGCCCTGGTGGAATAACCATCTGACCCACATCGGTATCTGAAGTAGCCCACAGAGTGTTAGGTAGGGAAGCTAATACAGTATCTTCTTGAACAATACAAACTCTGTCTGTTACTGGATAATTGTCATTCAAAATCACACGCACTCCTACAGGGGAACATCGTATTGTGGCTCTGAAATACTTGAGCATATCAAGGCCCATAATATTATCTGGCGTGTTCGGGGAAAGCAAAAACGGGCATGGAGCAGCAGACTTATCAACATGAAATGCAAGTGGTTGTGACAATGGGCTAAGGGAAGGTGTTCCATCGAACCCTATCGATGTAATTGTTAAGCCAGACAGGGGAGCCCTCTGAACCAATTGTTTAGACAAAGCGCTACGAGTAGCTCCTGTATCAACCAGAAACTGATCAGTAGAACCCAAAACATGTGCTGTAACATAAGGACCCCTCTGATCTACTGGAACTTAAACTGATTCCTTACCCTATCCTAAGCAATCCTATGCATAAGCAGAATCATGCGACTCAGGATGCGCATAATCAGACATTTGGTATTGGTTGCTCCTATCAAAAGTATTGAACCCATTTTGTACCCGCACATTAGAATCAAACCTAGCGCGATCATTTATGGCACCTCTGGGTCCTGAGTTCCCCGAGCGGTTCCTCATGGATCCTCGGCCACGGACATAGCGCTGTGAGCGCAACAATGGAACTCATCTGCCCAATGACCACATTTCCTACAATACGTGCATTGATCAATAGCCAAAGAGAAACGAGTAGAGGAGGAATTAGAAAATCCTCATCCGCCTCTGTCGTTACCTCGAAGAGGTGCACCATAGACCTGAGATAACATAACTTTTGTTTATAATTCTTTAGATTTTTTATCCTCATTACCCTTCGCTTCAAGTTCCTGACGCTCGTAATATTGAGCCATTTTCAGGACGGATGCCGGCGAAGAGGTTGTCCAAGAGCTTTCGCTGGCTTTCAAGCGGCTAGCCACTCCTGGTAATAGATTTGTAACATACGTATCTACAAACAAGTGACGGCCTGTATCATCCGTTAGCGACTGGCCACTAAAATCATGAAAAGCTTCCTCAAAACGTGTGAATAAATCTGAAACCGATTCATCTGTCTTTTATTTACAAGATGCTAAAACATTCCAATCAATCTTTTTAGGGGGAATAATCGTTTTTAATTTAGCTAGTATTGCACCGGGAAGATCTAAAATCAATTGACATGGCTTTTTCTCTGGTTCCCTGTCCGTTTCTTCCCTCTCTATCTCCTTCCACACTGCCCCGTACGCTGTGCTATCATCTATTTTACGCCAGCACTTCAGCTCTCAAACCCCGATCTGGGTTTCGAACCTTCTGACAGAGGGCTTCACCAGCACCTCTGTTCCCGATCACCTATTGAGTGCGTTGGGTTAGTGACAGGTCAGCTATTCGGACAAGTCTGACAAATTTACTAGCTAAGCCTACCCTAGTTATACTATTTTCCAGGTCAGTGTACCACCCCCAAATGTTGCAAGTGTAAGGATCTCCAATTTCGATTGGACAAAAGGATGAGAGGTCATCACACCATACCAAAATGAAACTTTTAGAATGAATATTAATGTTTGTGTTCCCGCCCATCAATTTATTTTCCCATGCACTTTTTGTAAATTATTTTATTTTGAGTATTTTAGAAAGGTAACAAAAAGGTAACAAAAAGTAATCAAGAGTGACATTACCAAATCCCCCCTCCCATCCCTCTGACTGTAATTGCATCCCTACTAAATCAATTGCGTGACTTCCAACACTCAGGTGAATACACAGCCATTTAGCCAACAACCCAAAAAGTAGGGCAGGCGGTGCTTAGAATATATATCATGGCTAACATAAGCAAGCCAAGCAGTTTGAGCCAACAACAATAATGATACCCATGGCATTAGGCCTCTTGATTAAGATATTACTCAGTGTTCCAATTAGGGTGTCCTTAGCGCCCGCCAGTCTCAAACTCCCTGTGGCTCTGTGTCGGTGGTGCTGTCTCCTTTGTCCGCCAGGTATGTCTGGTACAGCCCCCAGAAGTTCTTGGGCCTGCTGGTGGGAGGCAGGACGAGTCACGAGTCAAAACCACTTTATTCGATTTAGTTAAAAATCATAAAAGCATTCTACAATCACATCACAGGAAGGGCAATACAAATTCATAAGCAAATACAAAAAGCATCAATCAGTAGTATTTACATATACATAAAAAATACATGATATGAGGAAACGACAGCAATAATTAATTAATATCCATTATAAAAATACATCATAAAAAGAGTAAGTACTCGATAAAATAAACATTTAAAATGTGAACAACATCCATTTCAATCTTCTTCACAAAGCACTAATATTTGCATTTTTGAGTCTTTTCCTCCTGATCCTAACCGCAGCAACAAGGTAATTGGCCACGCTAAACATGGCCAGCGCAGAATCCAATAATTGGAGGTACAGGAGAGCAGGTTTTGCCTGATAAAAAGCTTTCTCCTTCAATAATGGTACCAGGTATTTCTGTCTGGGCTCAGTAAAGAAATTACAAAACAACATAAAATGCATATTATTTTGTGTAGAAAAACTATCACAATTGCAGACAGGGGCATCCTCCTCCTTGAACCAACCTTGACTATCACACAAAACTGTGTAAATCTGGTTAAACCGAAGTTTAACCAGAAGCCACCTATGAAAGGGGATAGTGACGATAGTAAGGTACGGTTGAATGTTAAGACGCGTAATGGTCAGGTAATGGGCTCTGACCGTGGGTTTGAGTAGTTGGCGTTCCTCCCTCTCCACATTTTTCATTGTTATAAAATTGGCCTTCACCCAATCTAAATCAGCTTTCTTAAGACCCTGAGGGGCCAGAAAAATATCAGGACGACCCAGGTCCAGAGAGCACTTTTGTATATATGAAAGCCAAATAATGTTTTTATAATTATCTAGTTTTAAACAGTCCACCAGTATTTTATGATTTAGACCCAAGTTTTTATTGGTCCAAAGCCTTATCCATAACAAGATAGGAGCCATAAGAAGGGTGTCCGATATATACCCAAGCCCAACTTCCTGGTGAACTGAGAACGTGGCTGTAGATTGGGGAAGCCCTAAGGTGGAACGCAGGAATTTATTTTCTTCCCTTTGGACTGGTTCACTATTTACATAGCCCCACAGACCCGAGCCGTACCTGGCTATTGCCATTGATTTTGCCCTGTACAAGTTTAGTAAGGCACCTGTTGGCTTCCCGCCCAGTCTCCTAGCAAAACTTAGGATAGCAGTGGCCGAGCTTCTGACCGCTTTGGTTTTAGCTACAATTTGCGGAGCCCAACTCCCCTTGGTGTCAAAAATTACACCCAGGTATGTAAAAATTTTAACATTAGTGATCACGTCACCGTTGCAGTAGAACTGTCTGGAGTTGTTTTTACCAGCCCCAAAAGCCATGACGTGTGATTTGGAGTTGTTTATCACTAGGTCTAATGATAACATAAAATCATTAAAAGCATTTAAAAGTTTTTGTAAACCTATGGGGGTCCGAGCTATTAAAGCTGCGTCGTCCGCGTACAGGAGAACCGGAATACGAGTTTCCCCTGCACGCGGAGTATCCAAAGTAGCAGTTAAAAGAGTTTCCTCAAGTGAATTTATGTACAAAGTGAAGAGCATGGGAGCAAGAATGCAGCCCTGCCGCACGCCCCTGCTGGATTTGAACCAAGCGGTACGATTACCTTCTTGGTCCATTCTAATTGAAGCTTTCAAATCTTTATGTAATTCTGCCAAAAATATACAAGGGGAGGATCAAGACCCAGCTTTAACAACATGGTCCACAGCCGAGCTCTATTCACCAAATCAAAAGCTGTGGACAGGTCCATAAAAGCAACAAAAGTGGGAGGCAGGAGCTCACTATAGTTCTCCCACTGCGTACAACAATATGTCACCTCATGCGCCCATCTTTTAGGTGTCTGTGCCGGGCCTCTCATCCAGCAGCATGCCACAGCTTTGCGCGCTATTAGTAACCCCATGTCTACTAGTCTACGCGCAGCTCTAGGTAGCTTTTTGGTGTATCCCAGCACGGCCATCATAGGGTCTGGTGTGAGGTCAATTTCTGCAACAGCGCTAATTTCGGAAAAGATCTTATCCCAGAAGTCCCCTATCGTAGGGCATTGCCACGCTAGGTGAAGGAAGCCCGCATCAGGAGCATGGCATCTATCACAATCCGCTGTGGGTCTAAGACCATATCTGCAAAGCCTAGCTGGCGTATAATATATTCTATTTATGAATTTAAAATGTACCAGCCTGTGCCGGCCATTTAGTGAAAGCTTCGTAGTGTTGGTGCAGGAGTATCACCATTTGTCATCATCCAAGACAATTTGTAGATCTGACTGCCATGCCAGTCGTGCCTTGGTGTACGTATTTTCTCTGTGTGTTTGCGTACAAGTTAGATAGTAGTTTTTGGGGAGAAGTGCCCTTGATGACGTATGTGAGCTCTCTCACCTCTGGGGGCTACACCATGTCCCCTCCCAAAAGTTCAGAAAGCGCGTGGCGAACTCTGTAAAACTGGAACCTCGTCAGGAGTGATGACGACTCAAGGTCGCCAGCTGCCTGTTCCCAGGTCTTGACAACTCCATCAGTGAACAGGTTGCCCACGACCCTAATGTTCAGTTTCTGCAATTCAGTAACTACCCCCTTCTCCTGGACAGGAGGCAGCCACCGGGCCCAATCGATAGGCATAATTGGGGAGTACAGCAGTGCGCATATTCTGTGCCTGCAAAAGACTGAACCATGCATGGTTTGTGATCGTGATGGAGTCTAGTACTCCAGTCCTACGCTCTGTCGGTTTGAAAATGTATGAGGGAGTGATAAAGGCCATGCAAAAAGAGTTTCCATTGGCACGTGTGGTATGTCTGAATCCAGGTGTGTAGGTGAGCTGCCTGTGCCACTCTGTAATATAATTCGAGGTCCGGCGCGCCAAGCCCTCCCATGGAGTAAGGTAATGTGAAGAGTGACCATTTCGCACGTGGCTGACTGCCCGCCCAGGCAAATTTTGTCATCAATTGTTGTAGCCGCTGGAAGAATGACTTGGGAAGGACCATCGGAATGGTCATAAATAGGAATAAGAATCTGGGCAGTACAACCATTTTCATTATAGAAATTCGCCCCAGTAGGGAAAGCGGGAGCTTGCACTAGGTCGCCACATCGTCCTCCAACCTGCTGAAGGCCGTGCCATAATTAGCACGAAATAGGGTTTCAGGATCTGTGTGAAGATGCACCCCCAGATACCTGATCGTGTCTGTTGTCCAGTGGAGCGGGTACTCCATTGTGGTGGGTTGTGTGTTAGGAGTCAGGGGGAATGCCAGTGACTTCGACCAGTTGACCTTCAGCCCAGAGAGTGCACCAAAGCGAACCACTTCCCCGTGGATAGGTTATTATCAGGGTCCCGGACATATATCAAGGTGTCGTCTGCATACATTGACACAACAATTTTATATTTTGGGAAGCCTATGCCTTCGTTTCCATGGTACTCTCGAAGGGCACAAGCCACCAGGGAATACAGCAGAGGCGAGAGCGGGCAACCCTGTTTGGTGCCCCTAGTGATTGGAAAAGAGTCTGTATTTCCCATGCACTTTTATTCCACCCAGCAATGAATGTAACAATATCAAACAATGTATTTATGCTTGTACAGTCCAGCTTCTTCTTGTGGGGTTGAAAGTTCACACTCTCATGAGCATCATCTGGTAGGACAGAAGCTGGCATGAGTTCAATGCCACAGCTTGAGTTTTCTTGCAAACGTTGCACAAGCGTGGTGTGGGTTTGAAAATGGAGTTACAGAACTTTTCAGCCAGCCGATGTTCCCAACTGATTGATGTCTGGTGGAGGTGGATGACACGTGTTGGGGTTGCCTGAGGGTCAATCTCAGGCCCGGAGGTAACTGAAAAAACTGAGGGGCAGCTTTATGAGTTCTGGCGCATCTCTGTAAATCAGCAGGGATGCGCCAGAACTGATGCGTCATGCAATTCCCTCCCTGCGGCACCACAGATGCGCCGCATTTACAATGCGGCGCACCATGGTGCAAGGAAGGGCAGATGCGTGATGCATCTTGTGGTGTACGGGCGGCGCATTGCTGGAGTAGCGTCGCAAGTGCAACGCAACTCCTGCAATGTACAGAGGCCACCCATACATAACGTGGTGCGTCACTCCTTACGCCTGCTTCAAGCAGGCGTAAGGATTTGACGCAGCAGCCTCGTAAAACTGACTCAGTAAAATCTTGTAGATTTCACTGCGTCAATTTTACAGGGCTTTCCTACGATGGAACGCCCACCCTGCGACAGAACGCCCACATGAAACCTGACGGAGGTTTCATGTGGCGCAGGGCTTTACAACGTGACGCATCTGCCTAGATGCGTCACGTTGTAAATAGGTCGCAGGGATGCGCCACGTTTCCGCGCCGTTGCGTCACTCAACAGCGGCGTAAACGTGGCGCAAGTCCGTCATAAATCTGCCCCTGAGTTTGGCTGGGATGGGGGGCCGGTGTGCTGGGAATCTGATAAATTTATTGCACAGTCTGGTGGAGTCATGGACACTCTGTGTTTGTTAAAGGCCCTCAGAAGGGATTAAAGATGGCGTCTAAATCTGAAACTGAGAAGTCCCAGCCTCGGTCCCCTAAGGGATCTCATTATGTACAGACTAACTAGTTGGATCGCTACACGACGTCCAAGGGGTCCCCACAGGACTTGAGGACGGGGCAGGATTCTGGAAAGGTCCCGGCCGACCCTCTGGTGGAACCTACGCTTCTTGATGTGATGGCAGCTATAGACGGGGTTAGAACATCCCTGGGACAGAAAATGGAGTCACTTGATCATAAATTGCATACGGTGACTATCGAAGTCAACCTTATATGGGCGGATCTCACTAAAACTAGTAAGAAGGAACATCAAAATAGCTAGCTTGATGGATGATGTGGCGTTGCTACAGCAGGAGGTGCATGAACTCAAGAGGGCTGGAGAGCTCACAAACCAGAAGCTGGACGGTTATGAAGGGAAGGTCCAAAGAAATAACGTCAGAATTGTTGGGGTTCCCGAAAAGGCCGAAAACCCGGCTCCGGATTTATTCGTGGAAGATCTCGTCCTTAATCACCTTCAACCTAAAGGATTGAGTAACTTCTTTACGATCAAAAGAGCGCATTGAGTTCCAGGTGGACGTCCAAGGTGCGGCGGGGATTTCAATGCAGTTGTTTCTGGACTTATGGATAGGCATCCCCAGCAAGATACGGGGCGCTCCCAGCGCTGGCTGCCCGACTTTCTTGACACAATGGGTTTGGTGGATAGTTGGAGGCTGCTCCACCCAGACCAGAGGCATTACACCATTTACTCTGGGGCCCATGATAGCCTCTCTCGTCTCGTCTAGATTACTGTTTGGTGCCTGCAGCCCATGCATCTTACATAACTGAGGCTGTTCATTTGGCTAGGGGCATCTCGGACCATTCCCCTCTTTGGCTATGGTTTTTTGTGGCTGAGCAATCAGGGGGTAGAGTAGCACCTATTAACCCCTGGTATACGCGGAACACCAGACTTCGTAAGGACTTCATTAAGGCTTTAGACCATTATTTTTTAGAGAATGAAGGGTCGGTCCCCTCCTCGGTGTCTCTCTGGAAAGGGTTTAAAACGGTTATCAGGGGTCAGGCTCTGTCGCCGATAGGCGGTGTGAAAAAAGACAGGAATAAAGAGGTTGTTGAAGTGGAGGCCTAGATTGGTCGCTTGGAGGGAGAACTGGAGCAAGAGATAACTCGGGCTAAGTTGCATATCCTGACTCCCAAGCAACATGAGTTTAGATCCTTAGTTACTGATAGTGCCAGGGACCTCAGCAGGGAGCAGCAGGGTCGACTTTATGACCTTGGGGACAAAGTGGGGAAACTTATGGCTTGGCTGGATAGAAAGGATAGGGCGGAGCATGTAGTCCCAGAACTTGTTACTACGGATGAAGCGCTGCTCACTGATCCCCAGAGTATTGTTGATGGCTTTGCGGTGCATTTTCAATCGGTGTATACCTCGGTATCGGATCGGCCAGAGAAGGACTCCCATTTACTGCTCCGGGATATACAGCTCCCGTGTCTGCCCGGGGAGGACCGTGATTTTTTGGATAGCGCCCTTATGACTGACGAGATAGCCCTGGATATTCGCTATTTGAATTCGGGTAAGGCACTGGGACCCAACGGGCTCCCAATTTAATTGTACAAGCTTAGGCCGGATAAGCTGGCTCCTCACCTTCGGGATATGTTTGTTGAGGCTCGTGAGACGTGGATATTGCCTTATGAACAGGGAGTGGCGTTGGTTGTGGTCATTCACAAGGAGGGTAAACCAAACACTACCTGTGCTTCTTATAGGCCCATTTCCTTATTGAATGAGGAGCCTAAAATACTTGCCAAGCTTCTCTCTAACAGGCTGATTAAGGTGATTAGCAGACTGATTCACCCGGATCAATCGGGCTTTATTCCTCATAAAAACACGGCCCTGAACCTCATTGTATGCGGATGATATTTTACTCTATCTTACTACGCCTAGGAAGTCTCTTATTGTGGTTTGTGACGTGTTGGCGTCTTTTGGGAAAAACTCTGGGTTGACCATCAACTGGGGGAAGTCTCTCTTGTTTGTTCTCAAGGAGGAGACCCTGATTCCTCCGCGTAATTGCCCTATCCAGGTTAATTCGGAAGGTTTTAAATATCTGGGGATTTTCATTTCACTGCACCCGGCGGTCCGGTATGCGAGGAATCTCCTCCCCCCTCTGCAGAGACTTAGGGGCGACACGGCTAATTGGAAGAAGCTTCCCCTCTCGCTGTTTGGGCGAGCAGCCCTTTTTAAAATGATGTTGCTTCCCCGATTTCCTTACGCCCTTCAGAATACTTTGGATGTAGTGCCGGCTAGTTATTTCCGTGAGGTGGAAGGGCTGCAGCATAGTTTGCTATGGGAGGGTAGACCCCGTATTGCTTTCGCTAAATTGACGCTTCCATGGTATGATGGGGGTGTTGCTCTCCCGGACATCAAGCAATACTATTGGGCTTC
The DNA here is from genome assembly GCF_964263255.1 of Lissotriton vulgaris. Taxonomy (NCBI): domain Eukaryota; kingdom Metazoa; phylum Chordata; class Amphibia; order Caudata; family Salamandridae; genus Lissotriton; species Lissotriton vulgaris. The sequence continues at coordinate 1,140,947,783 of NC_141691.1, read as the reverse complement.
CCAGCTGGCTGCAATTAACCAGGGAACGTACGGATCTGCGGTTGACCCCGGTTATGCGATGGATAGGTGGCTCCTCCCTGGTGGTAGTTACAACAGAGCACTGTACTCTAGGTCAGCAAAGTTGAATTTGACAGGGCCCACTAAGCATGCATTAAGGATCTGGCACGACGCTACGTGTTCTCTGGGATGGCAAGACCGGCTTACATTGGCTACCCCGCTGTTTGATTCAGAACGCCTGGGGAAGCTTTGGAAGACCAGAGGGTTTGACAAGTGGGATCTGATAGGGATCTCGACTGTGGGTGATATTTGGAGCAAGGTAAGGATTAAGACATTCGAGGAGCTTCAGGTCAAATTTCAGTTGACAGGAACTGAGTACTGTCGCTATGCACAAATCCAACATGCATTGAGGGCTGCCCTGCCTGAAGAGGTGGACCTGCCTTATGCCTCTCCACTTGAGGATAGAATCTTACACAGCCATCTGCCCGAGAAAACTATATCTTTAATCTACAAGAAATTGATTAATCATGGGGCAGATCTCCTTAAGGAATAGAGCGATAAGTGGACACGAGACGGTATAGAATTAGATGATGAGGATTGGCAATCGGCGGTGTCCTGTCCAAAAGTGGTGGCGATCCCAGTGCGCTTGCGGTTTGTACAGTTAAAAATATTACATAGGATTTATGTCACGGGCCCCCGACTTGTCCGGATGGGGTTATCGGAAGAAGGATTGTGTAGACGAAAATGTGGTCTTGTGGGAATGTTCCTCCATATTCTTTGGGAGTGTCGGTGTATTGCTGAGTTCCGGAGCAAGATCCACAACACTATACAGGAGGTGTTGGGGGTCGCATTGCTGTCGGAGGCAAGGAGACGCCTCCTTAATGTATGGGAGCCCACTGATCTTAATTTGGCACAGACGCAGTGGACCACATTGGGTTACATGATTGCTAAGAGGAATATTGCTCAGCAGTGGGGATCTGAACGGCCTCCTACTCTTGAGGGCTGAATATATTACCTAGATTGGTGCATGTTTCATGAGAAGACTGTTTACGTAGCGAGAGGCCGGTCTCGAAGGTGGCATCAATCTGGGGGTCTTGGAACCAATATAGGGGAGAAATCTGTGTGCCACCGAGAGATTCTGTGTTTGATATGTCCCCATCCCCCATGCATTCTTAATGTGTATGTATCTTGATCCCAGCTTCCCGCCCCCCCATGACAAATGTATTTTGATGTAATCATGTGATTCCTTTGTACTGTTTCCTTTTTATCTCCTAGAGTGGGGGCTTGAACCTGCCCCTCTTCTCCATTGGCTGGCTTCCTAAACGGAGGCCAGCCATTGGAGGAGAGGGGCGTCACTCCGTTAAAGGCCCGTCTTCTTGGGATTCGGGGTGTGTTTTTAACTTTCTTTCTCTCCTCTTCCCATTGGCTGGAATTTTACCTTCCAGCCAATGGGAAGAGGAGAGAAAGAAAAACACGCCCCCGAATCCCAAAATGAGGCTGCGTTTTTCCGAGGCATTTCTGCATGGCCTCGGAAAAAGATGGTTGTGTCATGGCGTGGTCCGAGTGATGCTTTTTATTATGCCTCTATTTGTGCACACACTGCAGACAATTAAAAACATCAACGTCATCAAAGTTCGAGATTTCATCATTTTATTTCGGGTCTTTCGATTCGTTTTCTGTGTTCCAGAATGCACTGTAGACAAACCAAGAAACAAACAGCTGCTTTAATGCCAAGAAAAGAAAGAGAGGACAGGTGAAACGTATTCTTTCGTTTCTTCCGGGAGCTGTCAAAGATTGACGCCATTTGGAAATGGAGTTGTCTTATTGTTTGAATTCCACATTTCAAAAGAGAAAGGGCAAAACAAATACCCTAGGAATGTGTTTGGAATTTGTGCAACAAAACATCAGCAAAATATGGCAAAAAATTCAGTTATAATAATGAAATGATTAAGAATTTCAATTTCAATAAATAACAATATAAATTGAATGGCTCTGTTTTATGATTGCGCACTTAGAACGCAGAATATTGAAAACTCTTGTGGCTTTAACATCGGGGTTCTTAACACCACAGTGGCTGATAACGTCATCGGACAGAAAAGGTGCCCATGTTACCGGAAGTGACGTGTTTTGTGTATGTGTTTTGGAGATTGACTCTTCTGGCCACAAGGTAAAGACTTGGTTTGTAGAGTGACACTTGCGGGTCATTATTTGTCATCCCTTCACGTTCAGACTCCTCTCTGTCTCAATCGAGAGTCTGGTAACTAATTGCGGAGGAGAGGGCCCTTTCGCCTGTATCAGAATAATGTTTGTTAGTATCTGAGGGGAGCTTGCCCATTTAACCGGACAACTAGCTAACTGAGAGTAAAGCCATTATTTACGTATGGAAGGCACAGTCTGCTCATTCAATGAGGAAGACGCTCACTGTCTGAGGGAAGGGTGTGCCTACACGAACGAGGGTCTGCTTAGTAATAACAGGATCTGCACTGTGGCGGGATTGTCTTGGTTGTCTTATATTGTGCTCCAGTTGGGCTTGTTGATTTTAGTTAGAGGGGCAGCTTCCAGTTGCATATTTATTTTTACCCCACCTCTTTACTTCATTTCTCCCCCTTCCTCTCTCCCACCCCTTCCCGCTCCCTTTCTCTCCGTGGGACGCCCCCACCCCTGTCCCCGCTCCTTTCCTTTACCTTGCTGCGCTCCTTCTACTCCCCTCCCCTCTCCTCACAGCTGCCCCCCCAACCTCCCACCACTCGCTGCTCGAGCACATCTGTTTCTAATCTTCGAGCTCTGCCACGGCTGGAGACAAATGCACGCCTGTTTTCGGGAACCTGAAAAGGAATTTTACCTCTTTCCCGGATACAATGTACTTTTTTCTCCTTTCCTTTTTCAAATAAAAAATAACAATGTGTCTTAAACTCGAGAACTTTTCCAGGTTCCTCTTTTAGGGGATGTCCAAATGTTCGCTGATGGAATGTTTTCTCAAGCTACTTTCACACAAAAAATGTCACCCGGTGCTCCCTACAACCACCCCTGGTGCCCTCAACCACTCCCGGTGCCCTCCTCCACCACCCCAGGTGTGCTGCTCCCCCAGCCCCCACGAGCCCTCTCACCACTTCAGCAGGGAGTCCCTGGAGCCTGCCCCCGCTGCTGTGGGGCCGAGAGCTGGGGCAGAGCCACAGAACCAGTCTCCCAAACTTGATGGCTGAGGCAGTTGTGTGTGTGGCTCTGTGTGTGTGTGTGTGTTGCTCTGTGTGTGGCTCTGTGTGTGTGTGTGGCTGTGTGTGTGTGTGTGTGTGTGTCTGTGTGTTTGTGTGGCTCTGTGTGTGTGTTTGTGTGGCTCTGTTTGTGTGTGTGCGTGTGGCTGTGTTTGTGTGTGTGGCAGTGTGTGGGTGTGTGAGTGTGTGTGTCTCTCTGTGTGTGCTAATGCAATAGGTCTCGCATTTGCAAGAGATTAAGCTATTGGCATTGTAAATGTCAATGCCATTTTTTTACTCTGTTTTCAAAACCAACACATAAATAAAAAGTTTGTCATTTACAACGCCGATAGCTCAAACCTTTGCAAAGGTGAGACCGTTGCATTGTAAATGCTTGTTCTTTGATGCCTTTGGCTTAATAAAAAGAAATATATTAAAAAAAGGGAATTACAGATACAGTTCAGGCCCAAACACGAGCTGATAGTAAAGCAGAAAAGAAACAGTTTTAGAACAAAGAATAAATGAATGCACTGTATACCACTTATCTCTACTCTATTCCCATTATTTTATATTTAACTATTGCATTAGACTTAAGAAGACCGAACAGCTTGGCAAAAGCAGCGGTGCAAGCTTCTTGCATGTGACATAGAGCAGCCATCTTTGTTCTAGTGTGCAAAAGCAAAAGACTCCCTCCAAAGCAGAAAGTACGTCATGTGAGTGTGACAGACGCATGCGCAATAAGAAAACCCGCGAAGCAGCGGCCATTTTAATGCAAGCGGATTATTATTAGTAAAAGCACATATGCAAGCTTCACCTAGATGTCATGTAATGCAATATTAATAGGAAAAAACATGTTGATTACTATATTATGTTATGTCGAGAGGACTGAATACAAGCAAGTCGCATTATGTGCGAATCCTTGCTCCATCAATCCCCTCTTTGATGATATTTTATATCATCACTGTTGGACCCCTTTGGGCAGGTTCACCCCTAGACTTTTTGCTTTTTCCTAGCCTGTTTCTGGAACCTGGTGTTGGTGATTCTAGGCCTCTGCGCACTTTTTTCACTGTGGTACAGTGTAAAGTGCTTGAGCTCTCTGTATGAAGAGTGAGTGACCTGCTCTCCCATAGGAATGAATGGGGAATATGTATGCCCATGGTAGTTCCTGTTGTGTGGGGAGTGCAGGGGTCGAGTTTGGTATGTATCAACTCGTGAGAATGAATGCTGCAAAATGATGTATGCAGCATGACTGTGCCTAGTCTGGAAGTACTACTTTTGGAAGTTGGTATAATTGTGTGAGTTGGTGCTAGCGTGTGATTGGCTGGTGAGTCTGCCCAGGAGTGCCTGGACCTGCTGGTGGATGGACTGTCCGGTTTGAGTAGGACAGGGTCTGCAGGGTCTGCAAGGCCCCAGAGGAGGGGGTCTGAGTCAGCCGTGGATGAAAGGCCCCTTTGCTGTCAGGGATGGGAGGAAAGAGCGTCTGGTGGTGCTGGGCCGTGCCTGTCGCCCACCCTGCTAGCTCTCCTTCCTGACGGCCCACTGTCACCTCTGGCCCTGAAGCTGTCAGGAAGACAAAAACCAGAAACATTCCAGCACTCAGGGTCCCTTGCACGAAGTACTTCAAAGGCATTCCTGGGTATAAGAAGGAGCTGTGTCTCCCTCCAACTTGTTCTTGTCCTTGCTCTTGTGGCTGACTTGGATCTACCAGGGGTGGGCGCTGCCCACCCCCTGGGTGCCTGGATTCCTGGACTCCTGGGGGACCCTCTGCCCTGCCTGGGCTGATGTGGGGGACTTTGTTTAGCCCCCTGGGACTCTCTGGGACCTTTGTGCAGCATGGTGGAGCTGCATTGCTGGAAGGACCTTGGGACTTTGTGATCTAGCGCCTTGGGAGCGCTCTGCCTGCTGTGTAGCGCTTGGGAGCGCTGGCTTTGTCCTTCTTAGCGCAGGGAGCGCTTTAACTTTCCTCTAGCGCTTACGAGCGCTTTAGTCCTGCTCCTGGGAGCGCTGTGGATCGTCATTTAGCGCTGGGAGCGCTTTATTTACTTTGCGAGTGCCCACCTCGCTTATTTTGAATTTTATTCAACCTTCGGCTGCCCACGCCGATATTCTTCTTGCCTGCCCGCCTGCTTGTCTGAACACGGGCCGCCGCGCTGCCCGCGGTGACCCGGAAGTACCTGGCCGGCCGGCCAATCCCAGCGCGGCCGGCCGGAAGTCCCGCCCCGCAGCCTGTGAGGCGGGAGGAAGAGGAGGAAGGCGCGGAGAGATGGCGGCCGGTTAACAGGGCTCCCGTGTGCCGAGGGAGCCCTGCAGCGAGAGGAGAGCGTCTGAGCGGCCCGGCGGGGCTCCGTGGTGGAAGAGGAGCCCCGCGCTGGCCAGAAGAAGAGAGCCGCCACCCGGAGGAGCCGCCCCTGAGGCCCGGTGAGTTGAAGGGCTGGGGGGCTCCGTGTGGACCGGGTGAGACGGGGGCAGTGCTGTTGCTGCTCCGTGAGGGAGCAGATGGGTTCTCGTGGTGCCGGTTGAGGCACCAAGGAAGGGCGGCCCGAATGGCAGTGGGTCGCCCCACCGTGAGCACAGAGCCCGCGAGGGGCTCTTGAGGGCCCGCATTTCTTCGTGTTGGTGCCGGGTTGGAGGCACTGCTTCAGGGCGGCCCCGGATAGCAGCGGGCCGCCCCAACGATGTGTAGAGCCCGTTTGGCTCCAGAGAGGGCCATATTCGAGAGGGGGGCTTCGGGGCATATTTTCGGTGCTCGTCCCCTCCTGCCCCCGAGTGTGAGGGCTAGAGTCTGGTGAGGCTCATGGGGGCCCCATTGCTTTAAGAGCCGGTGTGGCTCCAACGTTTGGCACCAGTGTTTTAAGAGCCTCTGTGGCTCCAACGTCTGGGGCATGTGCTATGCCCAGAGCCTGTGTGGCTCCAGCAGTGGCGCAGTTGGCGCCTAAGGGCCAGTGAGGGCCCTGGCGCAGTTTTATTGTTCTCCAGGTGCCCAGCACTTAGTGGGCACCTGCTACGTTTAGGCTTTTTGGTACTTTGAGACTGGCGCTGCATGGCAGCGCACCCTGAAACTGAGACTCAGGGCGTCTGAGCCCCAACAAGGCCCTTGGCCTAGGGACTGCCACAGGTGGTGGCTTATGTGAGTTTGCGCAATGGTATGGTTATTGCACCTCTGAATGTGATCTTTTGCATCATGTGTTATTCCTGCACCTCTGAAGGTTTTTAGGCCTCATGTGATTTTTGCGCTATTGCTTTACTCTTGACACCTCTGAATGTTTGATGCATTATGTGTCTTTCTTTTCATGCGCTGCACCTCTGAATGTTTAGTCATCATGTGTCTTCTTGCGCTGCACCCCTGAATGTACTGTGATTACATCATGTGCTCTGTCCTTAACACCGCTGAATGTGTAGGTCTATACATCATGTGTTTTCTTTCTTTACTACTCCTCTGAATGAATATTCATGCATCATGGGTAATGTGTTCTGATTTATACCCCTAAGTGGATTTTATCCTTAGGTGGTTGTTCTTTCTAATACAGGGGGTCCTAGTGAGGTCCTGGTTACCTGCGTGACATGCTCCTAAGGTGTTTAGGGTTGCGTAGTGTGTACTTACCTGTTCCCAGTAGTTACTGGATGTGATTCATAACTGTTACTTTGTGCTACAGTGAATTTATATGCTTATTCTAATTTCTGACAAGTATTTCTATTTCGGAAAGTGTTGAATATGACAGTGGCCCATGTGGCCCTGTCTTGTGAATAATCCCATGTGAATATTGCCCGTGCCAATTGGCACCATGTATATGTGTGATTTTATCTGATGTGCTTTTACAATACAAAAGGTATTTTTATAATAACCTTGTGTGGAGTCTCTTTTGTGGTGTACCTAGTATGTTGTTGCTATTGGGCGCTGACGCAAATGCTTTACACATTGCCTTCGAGTTTAGCCTAGACTGCTCGTGCCAAGCTACCAAGGGGGTGAGCAGGGGTTATCTTGGCGTGTGACTTCCTTGCCCTGACTAGATTGGTGGTTTCTGCCTGGCTGGTGTCAGCCTTAGCCTACCAGAAATAGCCAGGTCTAACATTGGTGGCAGCGGTGGGATTTGGACTTGTGTTTGCGAAGTGCCATAGCGACAACTGGCTACATTACAAAACTCTGCAATTGTTTTTTTCAGATAGTCACATGTTTGGGATTATTGTTTTTGATTTTTTCCTCAAGGGTGTCATTTTCAAATGTGTTCCTGCGCTTTATGTTTAGTGGCAGATGAGAGAAAGTGACAGGGCAGGACGCCAGTAGAGGGGGAGGTTCCCATAGATTAGGAATCCCTTGCTGGGTCCAGTGTCCAATCCCAAATCCTATCCCCATGGGTGTGTGTGGGTAGATAGGAGAGAGAAGGAGTGTGAGGAGAAAAGACTAGCTCAGGGGTGTGGTTATTCCCTGAGTGTAGTGTGTGTGTCTGGATTCCCCAGTGTGGTAGGATCCAGTGGTGGCAGCTTTAAATGTGTCCAGTGTGTTAATTCCCATTCCCCGCTCCCAGAGTTTGGTACCTGTGTCACGTGTGGTCAGGTTGAGTGATCAGGGGTGGTAAAAACTGCCTTACCAGTCCGAGGGGGGGGGAGTGTGCGCATGAGTTATGTGCTGAACTGGAGGAGTTGGTGTGAGTTTTCTTTTTGTTAAAGAGCTTGCATGAGAGGTGTACCTCTGGTGGTGTGCAGGAGGTCCTGCAGAGGAACTGGACAAGAAGGTGGATGTCTGGCGGTGTGCTAGATGTCTTGCAGTGGCATTAGGGAGTGATTCTAAAAGCAGTGACTTGTGTATCAGATGATCCTGTGTAGGTGAAGAGGTTCATGTGTAGCCCAGCTAGATCCCATTAGGATGGTAGGGGTGTAGGGGCTCACGTCCTGTCTCAGTGGAGGCGGAGTGAGTGTGGGACGGTGTGTCCCACGTTGGCCTGAAACCTTATCTCAGGGCCCGGAGGGTTCCCTAAGGGAGCGCCAGGTCAGGGGCCTAGGCTGTACATACAGGTCAGTTGAGGAGGATCTTCCTGTGTCTAGAGGACGGGGAGTGTCTGTAACCAGAACTCCGGCGGTCCTAGTGTTGGGCAGTACCGCTCCTAAGTGGAGGGTGCAGAAGTCCTGGCTCGCTGAGCATTTGATCGTCTAGAGTGCTTAACCATTTGTGGGGCCTCTGGAGGTCGTTCCCCGAGGAGGGGGGAAAGCCGGGTTGGGGTTGTGGCCTGACCTGGGAGGAGTACTGGAGGAAAGTGTGTCACTGATACGCCGCTGGCGTGTGCTCTGTCTAGCCTTGGACATACTGAGAATCACCCTGTGATAGGGAGTACTGAAGGAGAGTGTGTCACTGCTACGCCGCTGGCGTGTGCTCTGTCTAGCCTGGGACATACTGAGAATCACCCTGTGATAGGGAGTACTGAAGGAGAGTGTGTCGCTGATACGCCGCTGGCGTGTGCTCTGTCTAGCCTGAGACATACTGGGCCTGTAGTAATGGAACTGGAAGGGGGTGCAGAGGGACGGTGTCCTTACTTCTGACCCCGGTGCAACCTGAGGGTTTAGATCTTAGGTTGGGAGATTAGGAAACATCTAGGTCAAGAGGAATCTCTGCCCAAGTGGATCAGCTGAAGAGACTGAGGGGGCTGCCCTTGCTGTGTGTTCTGGGGCTCACCTGCAGTTTGTTGTTTCCACTAAGGTAGAGGAAAGGGGGCTTTGCTGTGGACTGTGTCCCCCCACCTGCTTGGAGAGGAACTGTGCTGTGTGCTTGGTACCTCAGAAGTGAAATAGTTTCCAGGTGGTAGACCAGTGATGGAGTGAGGTCCTGATCTGGTAGGAGAATTGTGTTCTGGTGAATGCTTCTCTGTGAGGGTGCGGAGACCCAGAAGTAGAGGTAGGGTGGGGCATTCTTGCCCGAGACCTCTGGTCAGCTTGGGGGTGTGGACCCTAGGTTGTTGGATCAGTGGTAGTTGTAGCTACACTGAGAGAGAGAGTGGAGAATGGCTATTGTGTGCCAGGGGTTATTGCCCCCCGCTCTGTGGATTGCTTAGGACCTGTGATTTGGATGGTCTTGGCTGTGGATGACTAGGGAGTACCAGTGGGGTGCCCTAGTTGTGTCAGAGAGTTATTGTTTAGAGGTAACCAGGTAGGTTCAGAGTGGTGAAAAACCGGAGGGTGTCCCTGCCGTGCAGGTCCGTGTCCGTGGTTTTTGTCGCCCAAAGCAGTGAAGCCCATCAGTGGAGTGATTGGTCTACCCTGTGTTTTGGCTGGAAGGGGGCTGTGTTGGACCCGGCCCTTTGGGCAGGTTCACCCCTAGACTTTTTGCTTTTTCCTAGCCTGTTTCTGGAACCTGGTGTTGGTGATTCTAGGCCTCTGCGCACTTTTTTCACTGTGGTACAGTGTAAAGTGCTTGAGCTCTCTGTATGAAGAGTGAGTGACCTGCTCTCCCATAGGAATGAATGGGGAATATGTATGCCCATGGTAGTTCCTGTTGTGTGGGGAGTGCAGGGGTCGAGTTTGGTATGTATCAACTCGTGAGAATGAATGCTGCAAAATGATGTATGCAGCATGACTGTGCCTAGTCTGGAAGTACTACTTTTGGAAGTTGGTATAATTGTGTAAGTTGGTGCTAGCGTGTGATTGGCTGGTGAGTCTGCCCAGGAGTGCCTGGACCTGCTGGTGGATGGACTGTCCGGTTTGAGTAGGACAGGGTCTGCAGGGTCTGCAGGGTCTGCAAGGCCCCAGAGGAGGGGGTCTGAGTCAGCCGTGGATGAAAGGCCCCTCTGCTGTCAGGGATGGGAGGAAAGAGCGTCTGCTGGTGCCGGGCAGTGCCTGTCGTCCACCCTGCTAGCTCTCCTTCCTGACGGCCCACTGTCACCTCTGGCCCTGAAGCTGTCAGGAAGACGAAAACCAGAAACATTCCAGCACTCAGTGTCCCTTGCACGAAGTACTTCAAAGGCATTCCTGGGTATAAGAAGTAGCTGTGTCTCCCTCCAACTTGTTCTTGTCCTTGCTCTTGTGGCTGACTTGGATCTACCAGGGGTGGGCGCTGCCCACCCCCTGGATGCCTGGATTCCTGGACTCCTGGGGGACCCTCTGCCCTGCCTGGGCTGATGTGGGGGACTTTGTTTAGCCCCCTGGGACTCTCTGGGACCTTTGTGCAGCATGGTGGAGCTGCTTTGCTGGAAGGACCTTGGGACTTTGTGATCTAGCGCCTTGGGAGCGCTCTGCCTGCTGTGCAGCGCTTGGGAGCGCTGGCTTTGTCCTTCTTAGCGCAGGGAGCGCTTTAACTTTCCTCTAGCGCTTACAAGCGCTTTAGTCCTGCTCCTGGGAGCGCTGTGGATCGTCATTTAGCGCTGGGAGCGCTTTATTTACTTTGCGAGTGCCCACCTCGCTTATTTTGAATTTTATTCAACCTTCGGCTGCCCACGCCGATATTCTTCTTGCCTGCCCGCCTGCTTGTCTGAACACGGGCCGCCGCGCTGCCCGCGGTGACCCGGAAGTACCTGGCTGGCCGGCCAATCCCAGCGCGGCCGGCCGGAAGTCCCGCCCCGCAGCCTGTGAGGCGGGAGGAAGAGGAGGAAGGCGCGGAGAGATGGCGGCCGGTTAACAGGGCTCCCGTGTGCCGAGGGAGCCCTGCAGCGAGAGGAGAGCGTCTGAGCGGCCCGGCGGGGCTCCGTGGTGGAAGAGGAGCCCCGCGCTGGCCAGAAGAAGAGAGCCGCCGCCCGGAGGAGCCGCCCCTGAGGCCCGGTGAGTTGAAGGGCTGGGGGGCTCCGTGTGGACCGGGTGAGACGGGGGCAGTGCTGTTGCTGCTCCGTGAGGGAGCAGATGGGTTCTCATGGTGCCGGTCGAGGCACCAAGGAAGGGCGGCCCCGAATGGCAGTGGGTCGCCCCACCGTGAGCACAGAGCCCGCGAGGGGCTCTTGAGGGCCCGCATTTCTTCGTGTTGGTGCCGGGTTGGAGGCACTGCTTCAGGGCGGCCCCGGATGGCAGCGGGCCGCCCCAACGATGTGTAGAGCTCGTTTGGCTCCAGAGAGGGCCATATTCGAGAGGGGGGCTTCGGGGCATATTTTCGGTGCTCGTCCCCTCCTGCCCCCGAGTGTGAGGGCTAGAGTCTGGTGAGGCTCATGGGGGCCCCATTGCTTTAAGAGCCGGTGTGGCTCCAACGTTTGGCACCAGTGTTTTAAGAGCCTCTGTGGCTCCAACGTCTGGGGCATGTGCTATGCCCAGAGCCTGTGTGGCTCCAGCAGTGGCGCAGTTGGCGCCTAAGGGTTCTCCAGGTGCCCAGCACTTAGTGGGCACCTGCTACGTTTAGGCTTTTTGGTACTTTGAGACTGGCGCTGCATGGCAGCGCACCCTGACACTGAGACTCAGGGCGTCTGAGCCCCAACAAGGCCCTTGGCCTAGGGACTGCCACAGGTGGTGGCTTATGTGAGTTTGCGCAATGGTATGGTTATTGCACCTCTGAATGTGATCTTTTGCATCATGTGTTATTCCTGCACCTCTGAAGGTTTTTAGGCCTCATGTGATTTTTGCGCTATTGCTTTACTCTTGACACCTCTGAATGTTTGATGCATTATGTGTCTTTCTTTTCATGCGCTGCACCTCTGAATGTTTAGTCATCATGTGTCTTCTTGCGCTGCACCCCTGAATGTACTGTGATTACATCATGTGCCCTGTCCTTAACACCGCTGAATGTGTAGGTCTATACATCATGTGTTTTCTTTCTTTACTACTCCTCTGAATGAATATTCATGCATCATGGGTAATGTGTTCTGATTTATACCCCTAAGTGGATTTTATCCTTAGGTGGTTGTTCTTTCTAATACAGGGGGTCCTAGTGAGGTCCTGGTTACCTGCGTGACATGCTCCTAAGGTGTTTAGGGTTGCGTAGTGTGTACTTACCTGTTCCCAGTAGTTACTGGATGTGATTCATAACTGTTACTTTGTGCTACAGTGAATTTATATGCTTATTCTAATTTCTGACAAGTATTTCTATTTCGGAAAGTGTTGAATATGACAGTGGCCCATGTGGCCCTGTCTCGTGAATAATCCCATGTGAATATTGCCCGTGCCAATTGGCACCATGTATATGTGTGATTTTATCTGATGTGCTTTTACAATACAAAAGGTATTTTTATAATAACCTTGTGTGGAGTCTCTTTTGTGGTGTACCTAGTATGTTGTTGCTATTGGGCGCTGACGCAAATGCTTTACACATTGCCTTCGAGTTTAGCCTAGACTGCTCGTGCCAAGCTTCCAAGGGGGTGAGCAGGGGTTATCTTGGCGTGTGACTTCCTTGCCCTGACTAGATTGGTGGTTTCTGCCTGGCTGGTGTCAGCCTTAGCCTACCAGAAATAGCCAGGTCTAACAATCACCAATTAATGAAACAGATGCCAACTTTTCACATTTCACCCAGCTCAATTTCTTCAAACTTTCTATTTTGTTTCTTTTAATTGTTAGTGTGAACGTTTTTCACTTTCTTGTATATATTCCCATTCAGTTCTTCTAACTCTAGTTCATCAATATTTCTCTTTTTCCCTCTCTTATCATTCAGTTGTGGCACATCTATTTCAATACTGTCTTCTGTATCCCTCTCTATCTGACTATACATTTTTTTTGGGTTATCCTCATATACCATCATTGGAAGTCTTGATGGGAGACTGGCAACCTCAATGCAATTTGGTCGTCCTGATCCGGCCCTTGTGTGAACGGCCAATAACGAAGTGATAAGCCTGATCCCTTAAGTAGCCACTGCTTTCCCATCAATACTCCATTTCGCAATATTGTAGACGCCCGTGCTACTTTGGAGTCAAGGGAACCAGCAGGGCCCCAGATAAATCATTGGACAACCAATCATCCGAGTTGCCATGCCTCTAGGGCCGCCCAAACTTTAACCAAACTTGTGGGATCAAATACCATGTCAGACTTACTGGTAAATATGACTTGCCGTAAGCAGCACGGGAAGGCGGGGGGGGGTTGTGTCCTTCCAGGCTCTACAAATTTTGCGCCTTGCTCGAAGAATAGCATAAAAAACAAGTTTTGTTAGGGGATCATTTACATTATAACCCACACGTAGCCCTGACGAGATGGTAGTTGTGGTTTTAGCCATGGGCGCTGAGAGGACCTCTTCCAGAAAATCGCTAATCTTTTTCCAGTAATCATTTAGTTCAGGACAATCAGCGAACATGTGGACATCATCCGCATCTGGGTAATTACATCTCGGACAATGGTATTCTAGATTGGTTAATTTCGCCAGCTTCCTTGCAGTTATGTAGACCCTGTACATAGTATACAAGTGGTTTCTTTTTAGCGTCGCAGGTTTGACTACTGTTTGTAAGATGGTAAAGGAGTCAAGCCACAGGTCTCTAAAGTTTCCACTGGCCGTAATTAAAACACTGTTCCAAAGTTTATTTAGCTCAGGTTCTGTCACTTCCTCCTCTTCCAGCAGCACTGAATACCAATATGCGATTTGACTCTTCCACCTTCCGCTTCTGGTCACTGCGTCAAATTTGGGGTTTGGAATTGTATTGCCCACAGATCTAGTTGACCACATCCAGATAACTGGTAATATTTAAACCTGGTGAGTGTTCCCCCGTCAGATTAGCGAGCGTGTCCCAGCTTAAAAGCTGTGCACCTTCCTGTAAGTCCCTGCAACATTCCAACCCTGCCGACCTCAGTGGTCGGGACAATTGATCATCAAGGCAAGCAGGTATCCCTGGAGAGTCCCATATTGGGGCCTGTGCTGCATATTAGGGGATATTAAGCTTTTTCCTGACAAATGCCCAATTTCCTAGGGCTGTCCCCAAAATCTTGAGCCTTACTTTTTTTAAAAATGTTGGTTCCCCGAACTTAAAGAGAAAAGAGTCTTGCAACAACGCTAAAAATAAAACCCCCAAAGATGATTGATCCATTTTACCAGCCATTAATCTAAAGTGTTTAAAATGGAACGCATGGCAATAAACGGATAAGTTTGGGAAAGCCAGCCCTCCTGTTTTTAAACTTCTTCTGAGCTTTTTCCAAGTAATTCGTGGAGCTCTTGAGTTCCAGATGAAGGATCCCAATTTCCATTGTAACTTTTTAATTATTGGCAAGGGAAAGGATAAGGGTATAGAATTAAATAACAAAGTAATCTTTGGAAGGCTGATCATCTTAAGTAGGTTCACCCTCCCAAAGATGTTTAGAGGGAGAGATGACCATCGGTCTAGTAGGGCACTGGTATCCTTAATGACTCTTTCCAGAATTATTTTTGGAATGTCCTCAATCTTTTTGGCTAAATGAACTCCCAGTTACCTCATTTTGGTCTTACTACCCGCTGTCTCTGTCTCCTGGTTCCATTCCATAATTTCTGTTTTATCCTTGTTGATTGTATACCCAGAAATCTCTCCGAAGCTTTCTGCTAAGTGTATTAGTCTAGGCAGGGCTTCTTCCGGGTTTGAAGTATACATCAACAAGTCGTCTGCGTATAGCGCAAATTTTTGTTCTAGATTAGCAATCTTGAATGGTTTCATTAAAGGGTCCGACCTAAGCAGGCACATGAAGGGCTCGATATATAAATTAAACAAAAGGGGTGATAAGGGGCAACCCTGTTGAGTTCCTCGGGCAATAGATATCTGATCTGTGAGAGAACTGTTTACTAAGATTTTAGCTGATGGTGCACAATATAGGGATTTGATAGCTGTTATGAAGTTATTCGGGAGGCCAAAATTGGCCAAGGCCATCCATAGGTATTCCCAATATACCTGGTCGAATGCCTTGGCAGCATCGACTGCCACAATAGACAGGGGCAACTTTTTCTCTATGGCAACGTCCATTACAGCGACAACTTGAAAAGTTAGTTTGTTAAGTTGCCTTACCGGGATAAAACCCCTCTGATCGAAATGGACAATAGATTTGACTACCTTGGCCAATCTTGTCGCTAGTACCCCCGCAAAGATCTTGTAGTCCACATTTAATAAAGAAATCGGTCTATACAACTCTATGTTACCAGGATCTTTATTCGGCTTCAATATTAAAGTGATTATGGCCTCAGCCATTGACTTAGGAGCCTGCCCACCCCGTAGCTAGATTTCATTAAATAGTACCGTTAAGTCTGCGACTATTTTGTCTATAACTGTCCTATATAGTTCCACCGGAAGCCCATCAGGGCCTGCCGCTTTACCTTTGACCATCTTCGAGATTTGAGCCCACACCTCTCCTTCCCTAATCTCAGAGCTGAGGAAAGATCTTTCTACCTCTGTTAGTTCAGGAAGCTGCACCTTACTCAGCCAGTTTTCCGCCTGCTGTCCGCTCTGGGATAAATCAGTTCTGCATAGGGATTGCATATAGGTTTTGGCTTCTTCTCTAATGAGGTCATCATCATGCGTGGTTTCCCCTGTACTAGCCCGGCATAGCTGTCGATCTGGTTCCTGGTTTTATCAGCTCGAGCTTTCCACGCCAAAAGTCGGCCACATTTCACCCCGTACGAGAAATGTTGGAGCTTACTCACGTCCCATCTGTCTTTTAAAACTTTATTGAGTGCTGCTTGATACTCTGCCCGCAGGGTGCCTAATTCCTTTTGTATAATGGATCTGGTCTCTGACTGATCTATTGATGCTCTCTGGAGATCCTGTTCCTTTAAATTAAGTTTCAGGAGGCGTTCTTCCCTCTTCTCCCTCGTCAGTTTACTCTTCCTTATCATCAGGGTACTCAACAGGCCTCTAGTAGAGGCTTTGAATGTTTACCAAACTATCTGTTTGCTAGTTGACCAATTGTTGAGCCTAAAGAACTCCTCCGAGTGGGTTACTAGATCCTGGCTGACCCCCTCTTCCAGTAATATTGTTCTATCTAAAGTCCACCTCCTCTGCTGTACCTTTTGTTTAAATTGAATTGCCGTCTCGACGACTGAATGAAAAGATATGATAGCCGGGATATAGGATATGGAGTCTACTGCTGAAAAGAGAGTTGTATCTAATAAAAAGAAATAGATTTGTGAATGATGACCGTATCCGGATAACAACACAACCTGCCTTTGCCTTTTCTTTCGCTCGCCCTGCCTTGCGCAGTACTTCCTTTTGCCCCACTGTGCTGGCGACGCCGCGCAGGAGCCTACATCAGGTGGTTCCCATCCTCACGGCCGATTAGATGCCGCTGGGGTCTCTGGGACTCGTAGGAGGAGTGTGGTGGGAGCAGGAGCGGCCATCTTGGGGGGTGATTTGCACGCTGGTCGGCTGACTAGTGTCGCACTTTCTCTGACACCTCTCGGCTGAGACAGCATAAAATCAGAGGACCCTCTCTCCGCGCAGCGGACGCGTAGTGCGGACTCGCCTAAATCGCGCCGAAGGAAAGCCCGTCTGCGCCCATCAGTGTCCCGGAGGCAGACGGGTGCGGTGGGAGCGTCAGAGGTAGTTCTCTGTTGCTTGAGTCAGCTGGTATAATGTTGAAGTACATAGCTGCTGCGCTTTTGTCTCTCAGAAAAGGGGGGAATTCTTGCCGCACGGTATTTCCGGGGTGGCATAGGGGCAAGAGGCGATGCCCGGGCCGTAGCTGGCTTCCAGGAAATGCCCCCGCCTGTGTCTCTCATTTTAATGCAGCTACCACCAAGCATTCGTGTCTGCTTCTCAATACAAGATCGCTGAGCAGGCATGCTTTAGACATCTATGAGCTCCTGGTCACGGAGGAGCCTCTTTGTCTGCTGCTCACAGAGACATGGCTGGGGGAGGCCTCGAACCCGGACATAGCCACGGCAATCCCCCCCCGACTTTGTTATATTCAGGCAGGATAGGGTGAAGGGTAGGGGGTGGGGGGGTGGCTATCGTGGTGAATAGGTTTGCTACAGGTTCCATTATCCCCACAGATGTTATTTCATGTTGTGAATCCATGGCATTTTCTATATCATTGTCACCACACCAATCATTTTCAGGGCTACTAATCTATAGACCGCCAGGGCCCTTGGGCTCTTTTCATGAAGAGCTGCAGGCAGTGGCATCGGCACTTTGTTTGAGGGCAGAGCATTGCATTGTATTAGGGGATTATAATATCCATATGGACGAGGGGGATGATGTAGATGCAAATAAAATCTGCGATATCACTTCTCCCCTCGGTCTTTCCCCCTACCTCACTATGCCCACTCATAACAAGGGTCATACCCTTGACCAGGTGTTCTCCACTGCTCCCATCGATGTTTCTAACCCTGCTCAGGTGACTTTGGTCGGACTACTTTTTGATTAAATTCCACATTCTATGCACTAACAAACCTCCATGCAGTACCCCTCTACGGCCGTGTCAGGCCCCTCGGGGGTATCATCGTGTAACCCCTGAAATGCTGGCCCAGGCTTATCTACTTCATCCTTGCCAACTGTCTGGGGTCCTAGAAAAAGATCTTGCTTCTATGCAGGCATGGCTTATTGAAAGGTTAGATGAACTTGTCCCTGAGACTGCCCACCGTCAATCTATCAAACGGGCCTCCGCTCCTTGGTTCACTGAAGCCTTGGCCTCGGCACGACGTCAGTGTGAGGTTGCGGATAGGGCCGGGCGTCGTCAGTACGACACCATGGCCAAGCTGGCGTACAGGGATTCCATCAAAGCCTACCACCAAGATATTTTGCTTGAGAAGAAAACTTATTTCTCAAGAAGAATCGAGATGGCCACCAATTCTTGCAAGGAGATATTTACAATTGTAAGGGAATTTACTGCCCCTAAAATGAGTACGCCGCTACGGGCGCACTCGGAACCATGGGTGACCGCTCTTGCTAATTTTTTTACCACCAAAATTAAGTCCATTCAGGACTCCTTATTGCTGTCTGGGGTAGTGGCAGCCCCCAGCGCGAATGTCCTGGTAGGGTCTGTAGTTAGCTTGGAGCCCACTCTTTCGGAATTTCCACCCTTATCCGCAGCTACATCTTTGGAACTCTTAGCTAAATTAAAGTCAGGGTACCCTCTTGATCCCTGCCCTGCAGCATTTTTGGCAAAAATGGCGGAGGTAATAAATCCCCTTGTTAATCCCTTGCTGAACCTTTCTCTAAGCAGTGGGGTGGTACCTTCAGTTTAGAAGCAAGCTATGATTATTCCATTACTGAAGAAGCCCAGTTCTGGATCCGGAGGTCTTTGCCAACTATAGACCTATCTCTCTCCTGCCAGCTTTCACCAAAATCGTGGAGAAACGCATACACACATCCCTCTCCAATTTCCTTGAATCCCACAATCTGTTACATTCTACTCAATCCGGCTTCCGTACCAACTTGAGCACAGAGACGGCGCTGTTGGAAGTTACGGAGGCGATCAAGGAGGTATTGGATGTAGGAGGCAAGGCCATGCTGGTGATGCTCGACCTGTCGGGGGCCTTTGACACCGTCCCCTATGAGGGTCTCCTCATCAGACTCAGTTAAATTGGTCTGCGGGGGATGGTGCTCAGCTGGTGAAGATCTTTCTTAGCGGGCCGCTGTCAAACAGTCTGGGCCCCGCCTTGCTCTGCGACGGTGCCGCCATTGGAGGTCGGAGTTCCCCAGGGCTCTGTTTTGAGCCCTACTCTCTTTAACATCTTCCTGACCCCTTTGGCAACACTGGCAGAATCTTTTGGGGCCCAGATCGTATCATACACCGACGATACCCAGCTCCTCTTCACTTGTGGGAAGGGGTCTGAGTTCAACTGAGAGAGCATCCGAGAGTGCCTTGGGGCGGTTTTTAAATGGTTCCAGCTAAACGGCCTGAAGTGCAACTCGGATAAATCTGAGGTGCTCTTTTTCGGTTGTCGGTCTGATCCCAGCTGGCAGGACTGGTGGCCTGTAACTATGTTTCCTCCATCGGCTGCATCTTTGATAGGTAAGAATCTTGGTGTTAAAATTGATAATGGCTTGGCACTGAAGCCCTAGATTCTCGGCATCACTGGAAAATGTTTTGGCCTCCTCAAGATGCTCCGTAAGTGTCTTCCTCTGCTCCCGTTGGCGCATAGGAAAATTACGGTGCAGGCCCTTATTGGGTCGCGGCTTGATTACGCCAATGTCCTGTATTTCGGCCTGCCGGAGTATCTTCTCCAACGTCTGCAGGTGGCTCAGAACTCTGCCGCGCGGGCCATTTTTGGCCTACACAGTCGAGCCAGGACATCGGACCTCTTGCAGTCTCTTCATTGATTGCCTATCCAGAAACGGATAGTTTTCAAAAGCTCTTACTCTGGCTCACAAGGCCTTGCACACCTCCGGGGCCAAATACATTCAAAAACGTCTGGCTCTCTATCATCCTGTCAGATCTTTGAGGTCTGAGTCATAGGCTTTGGCTACGGTCCCAGTCATAAGAAGAGCTCGGATTGGGGGTCGACCCTTTAAGTACCTGGCGCCTCAGCTCTGGAATACTCTGACATTTGCTCCTCGCAGGAAGACCGATTTGTTGGCCTTTAGAAAGGACCTGAAATCTTGGTTATTTGTTCAGTAGGCCATACCTTCTTCTCGCCTGCCCCTTTGTTTCTGTTATAGGTCTTAAAGCGCCGGGACACTCTCCGGAGTAGCCAAGCACTATATAAACACCACTAACATTAACAACATTAACATTATCTTCTGCTATAGAAAGAATAGTCCCTTTTCCCTGTGTTTTTGAGTCTCCGAATGTCTATCAGGTTTAAGTCCTGCATGATGTTTTTTAGCTCTAATCTGGATTTTTGGGGAGGGGTAAATCTTACTCTAGAGGTACGGTCTAGGTCTTCGTCGAAGATCAGATTAAAATCACCCCCCAATATTACCGGTCCATCGGTTTCTACAAGACTAGTTTTAAGTTTCGTGAGGCCCCCTGGAGCATCCTGATTAGGACCATAATACCCTGCACATATGAGGGGAGTCTGTCCAGCTATTAAGGAAGCCACCAACCATCTCCCAGAGTGGTCTGTCTCAGATTTCGTAAGCCTGATCCCAGCATTTTCTCTGATTGTTTTTGGCAACACCTCTCGTGCTGCCGCTTTGTTCTGAGCAGAGAACATCCTGAATCCACCTACATTTTTTAAATACGGACTTGCATTCCTCTTTTTCTAGGTGTGTCTCCTCAAGCAGACAGATATGCGCTCCTGAATAATATAAATAGTCAATTACCCTACGTACCTTCCTACTATCCCTTAAGCCATTCAAATTCCAACTAATAAGTTTTATCTTACATATCATGATGGCCAGATTGCCCATCTTTCCACAAAATGGCTCACTACCCAGCTCCCAACGAAAGTATAGTGCATCTCTTGGGGTACATGAGGATTATTTTCTCCCTTTTTTACCCCTACCACCCATACAGTTACCCACCTCCCCTGAGGAACCCCTCCCATACCTACATTGGCGACCTTGTCGACTGTTGGGGCTCTCCTGATCCGGCCTGGATCACTCCCACTATTTAATTAGGGAAATCGGGCACCTGTGTGTGTTGAATTAGTATCTCCCTTATCGTGTCAATTAACTAGTGATAACGTTTTTTTTTTTCAATTCAGTGTGTATGTGCGTTTATTCTTTTGTTTTGTCATGTTTTTTCCGTATCATCCGTATCATCACTCCCCTTTTTTATTTAAATTTTTTTATGTTATTCTATTTTCTTTTTTGTTATTCCTACCTTTCCTCCTTCATTCTTCCTCCTAGATGCTTCAAAGCATACCTTCTTTTTGGCCCTGACCCTTCCGGACCCCATTCCTCTTTTTCTCTCTTTCTTTCATTTTATTTTCCACAGGGGAGCTCTATTGAGGGAGTTATGAAGGAATCAACTTCATGGGGCGATAGAAAATTATGAGTTTTATTCCTCCAAACAACCTTTAAAAACGCAGGGAATTTCATTTGAACCTGGGCGCCCAGGCTCCTCAGGTCAGGCATTCTATTCCCCAACTCCCACTGCCTTTGCGCTGTGGCCTTCCCTACATCTGACCGGATTAAATATTTGGTGGAATCTACCTGAAGAGTTGTGCCAGATAGTGCTCTGCTCAGAATTAACTCCTTGACTGTATAAGTAAGAAAATTGACCAGGATCTTCCTAGGCGCTTTCCGCTCTGTATGTAGCCTGAAGGGGTCCCTGTGGGCGCTCTGGATTTTGACCTCAAGGTCTATGTCCGGCCTGTCCTTTAGTATCCCATCTCTAAGGAGTTTACAAATGAATGATTTGACATCCCCATTCTTGGCTACCTCGGCTCGGGAATCTTTAGGAATTTCAAATTGTTCCTTCTGGAATGTATCTCAAGTCTCTCAATATCCATTTGGAGGTTTTTGTTTTGAGATCTGATAGCCTCTAGGTCTCTCTTGTGCCGCTGAGAAGCCCCTGTGAGCAGGGACACCTCTTCTTCCAGTATGCCAGTCCGTTTAGAAACTTCGTCCAATTTGGCCTCCAGACTCGCACATTGTTCGTATATGCTTCTCTGATTTGCTTCAGATATTTCAAATTTAGATAGCAAATCCTCCCTTATAGTATGTAGTAGAGAATCTAATTGAGAGAGCCCATGGCCAGCGGAGCTATCCATTAAAACATGTGGGGCCTCCTCGTCTACAGGGGGGGCCTCTTCTGTTGCCAAAGCGCAACTCAGAACAGAATATCTGTTGGTTAAAGGTATCGATCTCAGGGCCGTAACAGGAGCAAGGGGTTGTGGGATCGAAGTGGAACCTTTTGGTGGTTGGGCCGGGATTTGTAGGGCAGGCAGAGAGCCCTTTGATGAAGATGTGGGGGGGGGAGTCAAGGGGGGCGGGTTGCCTCCCTTAGAGTCCATAGCCTGCTCCAAGATTTTGAAATAGGATTTTAATGAAGGAGTCGGTTTGCCTTGGAGAGGCAAATTCTTCTGCAGTCTCCGCTTAGGCTCCCCAGTCCCAGTCTTTGAATTTCTCCACTTTTTCCCCTTAGGTGAAGACGCAACTTTCCCGGATTCTAACGAGGCACCTGCCACCAGGAGACGCACCTTGCGCAGCTCTGAGTTGTATCTGAGCTGATATCTATTTCTTGAAACCCCTGCTATAGGGGCAGTAGAGACTAGTAGTATAGTTGCTGCTTCCTTACTGCTTCTGTCAGGTAGAGGTAAAGGATCACCTAGCACTCTGGGGTAAGCTGAAAGTGGTGAGCTAGAGGATTGAGGAATGTCCGAGCTCATCCCCCTCTGTAGTTCCAGTTGCAGGGAGGCAAGGGCAGACACAGCGTGGGGGGGCTCATTATCAAGTTTACTTAAGCAAAGCCCGAGATCACAAGACCCTAAAGATGTCACATTATCCTATTTGTATCCCGGTACACCACCCTTCCCTGTTGTGACTGACCTTGCAAAGTGAGTTCCTGCGGGGGTGCGATGGCTGACCCTGGCCAGCACCAACCTTACCCTGTGCCAGAGTTTTGCTTGACCAAGCAACCAATTCTCATGCTCCCCCTCGAGGTATATCGTTTGTGCTCGTGCTCGTGGTTGTACCTGGGTGTGGAGCTGTTGCTGCCGCTGCCAATACCGCTGCCCCCCTACGCTCTCATAGCAGGTTCTGCAGGTTCTCTACCGGCTGCTACAACCATTAGGATTGGGCTTCCCTCAGAGTTCCCGTGGTCCTAGCGCCGGACGCTTGCTTCCTCTATCCCTTCATCGCGGCACCAACCGTGTAGGCGTGCAGGCAGACGGAGCCAACAAGGCACCGCATCGCCCCACCAGATCAGGTCGAAGGTAAGGAGGCGAGGAGGAGAGATACAAAAACAGGGGAAAAGAACGAAGGGGGATTAGGATAGAGAGTCACACACGAGGGGGGAGATTACAATCATCCCCTCACCGTTTAGGCCGCCACTGTAAACCGCGTTCACATGGGGAGATAACTCGGCCGGATCGGAGCTCCCGCAGACGGCGTCAGCCCTCCGCCATGTTCCTCGGGACACGCCCCCGGGTGTGGAGAGCCAGGTCTTATTTCTGTCTCTTCTGCCTGGTAACTAATCTGGCCTTGTTCAGGTGTCTGCTGAATTTGACTTTGATTTTGATTTGTTTCGCCTTCTTCTTCCTGAACACTTTTTTCTACACCTATCTGGCCCTGCTCAAGCTCTTTGAACCCTTGATTTTCTTCTGCCTGAGCTCTCGCCCTATTACCTATCTGTCCCTCCTCAGACTCAAGAGTTCTTGGTGGAGTGTCATTTGTCTGAGCATTCTGATCTTTCCTTATCTGGTCCTCCTCAGAATTACTACTGGCTTGGATTTCTGTAATCTGAGTACGTTCTTCAAAACCTATCTCATCCTCACTATCACTCTGACTGTCTAAATAAGTCTGACTTCTGGTTCTCAAGTATTCTGCAGGTATGTCAACTACTGGAATCCAATCATCTTGACTGGTGCTTGGTTGTTCCTCTTCAGCTACTTCAGGATCGATATCTTGAGACCCCTCAGCTGCACAACCTTCAGCTTTAGTTTCATCAAGTTCCGTCACTCTTTTTGCGTGACTGGCATGGATTCAGTGTGGAACTCCTTCACACTTTACAGCTGTGGTGGTAACCAAAATTACTTGTCATGGTTTTCCCCACCTTGTTGCAAGGCAAGCTTTTTGAGTGTGTTTCTTTAACACTACCCAATCACCTGGGTTCAGGTCATGTGCTGGAGTTGCTTGTTGGCGACAGCGTCTTCCCCAACCTGGTGAGAGATAGAACACACTTGGTCAGCCACTTATTTGCAGTACTCCAGTACTAAATCATCAGATATATTTATCAGCTTGTGTCCTGGCACCCATGCTTGCCTCATTGCCCTTCCCATTAGTATTTCATGAGGACTCAAGCCTGTGTCTGGAATACTTCTGAGTCTCATCAGAATAAGAGGTAAAGCATCTGGCCACTCTAATCGAGTAGATTCATACATCTTTCCCAATCTTGACTTGATTGTGCCATTCAGTTGTTCTACCATTACAGAAGCTTCTGGGCGGTATGCACAATGCAGCTTTTGCTTAACGTTGAATGCTTCACAAATTAGGCCAATTATTTCATTATTAAAATGACAGCCTCGGTCTGATTCACTTGTTACTGGAAAACCGAACCTAGGTATAAGTTCTCTGAGTAGTAGTTTGGCTACCGTGATGCTATCATTCCTACGTGTGGGGTAAGCTTCCACCCATTTTGAAAATAGGCAGACAATGACAAGAATGTATTTTAGTTCTCTTCAAGGGGGTAACTGAATGAAATCAATCTGTAATCATATAAAGGGGCTCTCTGCCTTCCCAATCTTTCCTGGTAACACTACAGTTTTCGTTCCAGGACTCATTTGTTGACAAATTAAACATCTATGGCAAAGTGTTTCTGCTATGTTCCTGAATTTCGCATTGAACCATGACTGTCTGAACAAACGTATCATGGCATCTCTCCTAAAATGAGAATCTCAGTGGGACATCCTAGCCATAGGAGCAAACATACAGTCTGGTAACACAGGCCTACCATCAAGGTAAACAATGACACCATCTTCAACCCTTCTCTGACAACCTATCTTCCTCCACTCTTCCTTTTATTTTGGTTCTGCTTCATTATGCAAGTCTCTCACTTCTTCCCAAGTTCTCAAACCTTCAAGCAACATAAGTTGGCAGCTGTTTCCACCCACTTCAATTTTCTTGTTAATAGCCATTTTAATTAATTTTGCGCAATGTTGGGCTAATGGGTCAGCATATCGGTTACCAGCTGTCACTTTGTCATTTCCAGATTGGTGAGCAGCACACTTGACCACAGCCACTTCTTTTGGCAATTGGATTGCTTCAAGCAAATCTTTTACATAATGACCATTTCAGTCAGAAACTCCCTTTGCATCCAGAGCTGGCCAAAATCGTGCACAGCCCCGTTACCATATTGGCTATCAGTGTATATGGATACTTTCCAATTTTTCCCAAATGTGAAGGTTTTTGTTAATGCAACCAATTCGGCTACTTGTGCAGACTTGACTACAGCTAAAGAGGATGCTTCAACTGGACCCCCAAAGTGCATACTGCATAGGCAGCACTCAAACCTCCTTCCTCATGTCTCATACATGAGCCATCGACAAATAGTTCATAATCAGAATTTATTAATGGCTCTTCTCTTATGTCTGGACGTGGTTTTGTACTGTATTCAGTCAGGTCGATACAATCATGTTCGACTTCTCCCTTCACTTCTGCAAAGTGTGAATCAGGTAGCAGTGTTGCTGGGTTCAGAATATCACACCTGGCAATAGTTACATTTCCTGCACCTACAATGATTTGCTCATACTTAGTCAGCCGACTAGGAGTTAGGTACTGAGTCTTGGTTCTTGTTAACAAAATCACAACTGCGTGTGGAACATACACTGTCACTGGATGTCCCATAATAATGGCCTCACTCTGCTCAGGCAGCCTGACAATGCAGATGCTACTGAATCCAATGTAGACGAAAAATATGCCACAAGACATCTCATTAGACCGTGAGTTTGAGTCAGAACTCAAAATGCACAATTATCTTGTGTATCACAGAATAGTGCAAAATCTTTTGAATAGTCTGGCATCCCTAATGCTGGAGCTGTACACCGACATTCTCGTATTTTCAAGAAAGCCATCATGCTTTCTTCATCCCATTCCACCGGGTCTTTTGCTCTTTTCTTTGTTATTTGTATCAATGGTTTTGCTAAGACTGCAAATTCCACAATCCATTGCCTGCCGTACCCTACAACTCCAAGAAACATTCTGATCTCTTTCTGAGTTTGAGGTAGATTCATGTTTTTGATTATTCTGATTCTTTCTGAGGTAACCCTTCTGACACCTATTTCTATCTGGTGCCCCAGATATTTCACTGACGTAGTACGAAATTGTAATTTCTCAGGTGACACTTTATGCCCTCCTTCAGCCAAATGATTCAGCAAGGCAATGGTTTCAACAACACAGTCATTTCGAGGTTTAGACGCCACCAATGGGTCGTCTATATACTGGACCAGGACTGACTGTCCGGGCAGCACCAAAGACTCAAGGCACTTTTTCAAAATCTGATTAAAAATCAATGGACTCTCTGTATACCCCTGAGGAACGCGGTTCCAGGCATACACATGACTGTAAAATTCAAAAGAAAAAAGAAATTTGCTATCTGGGTGCAATGGAATCGAAAAAAATGTGTGACACAAATCTATCACGGTAAACCATCCTCTGCTACCAAAAGAAATACTGATAAAGCGCACAGGTCACCCGACTCAGATTACCATACTCACCTGGGCCCATAAACAACATATGATGAGATTTAATAAGGTAACCTGTGCACTTACTCTAATCAGTGATTTATACATTTAATTTAAGACCTATACCATTGACTTACCAATCCTCGTCATCGGTACCTAAAGTCCT
Source organism: Lissotriton vulgaris (assembly GCF_964263255.1). Classification (NCBI taxonomy): domain Eukaryota; kingdom Metazoa; phylum Chordata; class Amphibia; order Caudata; family Salamandridae; genus Lissotriton; species Lissotriton vulgaris. The sequence continues at coordinate 1,140,921,364 of NC_141691.1, read as the reverse complement.
AAGGGATCAAAGGAAATAGAATAATATGTAGAATAATAACATTTGCACTCATATAATAACCACAAACTCGGGTAAGGTTTAAACTCTTTATCTAAATGTCTTAAATATCTTAATCCAAGCATTGAACAATAGAAAATTCTCAATTAGGAAAACAACAATTAAAATGAAAATTTGCAAAGATTTTATACAGCAATCGTTACGCATTTGACATTAGGGTGGGAAGAGAGAAGGAAACAGTACAATGACATACTCACATAGAATATTTACCTAGAATGGTGTGAAGAACTAACCCTGGCCACGGGTCAGTTTAAAGGACAGAACCCCGAAAGTGTAGGCACCATAAAGGCAAGCAGGTGCAGATCAGAATCAGGACAGGTAAAGCCAAATTGGATCAGGACAGGACCACCACAGGCTAAGACCGGCACTCGCAGTTAAAGTTGCAACACCTGCGTTACTCCCTCTCTGCAGCTAACAGCCAAAACCCGGTAAGAGTTATCGATCTCTCCGACAAAGTGCTTCGCCAGCACTTCAGCTCTCAAACCCCGATGTGGGTTTCAAACCTTCTGACAGAGGGTTCCGCCAGCACTTCTGTTCCCGATCCCCTATTGAGTGTGTTGGGTCAGTGACAGGTCAGCTATTCGGACAAATAATTAGCTAAACCTACCCTAGGTATACTATTTTCCAAGTCAGTGTACCACCCCCCAATGTTGCAAGTGTAAGGATCCCCAATTTCGATTGGACAAAAGGATGAGGAGAGGTCATCACACCATGCCAAAATGAAACTTTTAGAATGAATATTAATGTTTGCGTTCCCGCCCATCAATTTATTTTCCCATGCACCTTTATTCCACCCAGCAATGAATGTAACAATAACAAACAATGTATTTATGCTTGTACAGTCCAGCTTCTTCTTGTGGGGTTGAAAGTTCACACTCTCATGAGCATCATCTGGTAGGACAGTAAATGGCATGAATTCAATGCCACAGCTTGAGTTTTCTTGCAAACTTTGCACATGCGTGGTGTGGGTTTCAAAATGAAGTCAAAGATACATTTCAGGCCCAAACACAAGCTGATATTAAAGCAGAAAAGAAACAGTTTTAGAACAAAGAATAAATGAATGGACAGTATACCACTTATCTCTACTCTATTCCCATTATTTTATATTTAACTATTGCATTAGAGTTAAGCAGGATGAACAGCTTGGCAAAAGCAGCGGTGCAAGTTTCTTGCATGTGAGGACATAGAGCAGCCATCTTAGTTCTAGTGCGCAGAAGCAAAAGATTCCCTCCAAAGCAGAAAGTACGTCATGTCATGTGAGTGTGACAGATGCATGCGAAATAAGAAAACCCGCGTAGCAGCGGCCATTTTAATGCAAGCGGATTATTATTAGTAAAATCACATATGCAACTTCACCTACAGGTTAGTACATTATGTTATGTCGAGAGGACTCAATACAAGCAAGTCACATTACGTGCAAATCCTTGCTCAATCATGTGGCACGGCGTACTTTCACTTTAAGTATCCCAATGGCACTTTCACTTTAAGTATTCCCATGATTTTATTCCCTGCACGGTCAGTTAACGTTGTTTGCTGGTCACTAAAGTGCTTTATTCAATAGGTAAGGGAGATGGTGCTTTTCAATTCCCCTGGGTGTCAGGAACATCCGGGTGCAGTGGGGCATGGCATCTGCCTCTCCTCTCCTCATGTCAGAACAGTTACTTCATATTGTATAATTTGGGTGTACTGGAAAAAGGGATATGAAATGTAGAAATGCAAACTCAGAAAATGCTGTTTTTTTTTTCAAACAGAACACGAAGCAGCTGATGCCTAACACCAAACTGAAAGTGGACATAATGTGGGGTTTCCTAGTCCCTGTTTGCGATGCATTTAATTCAAAGCACATACAAGCACCGCAACTACAAACTGACGGTGCACACAAGAAAAATGCAAAAACAGGACAGGGGTGAGTATGGCTCTGCAACCCCACAAACCCGAAAAGGCAGAGTCTGAAGTAGGCTTGAAAACCCCTTGTTGAACCAGAGCTCTCTTCCATTCACGGATGAACCTGTCACCGCGAGCAACACCTTAAACAGAGCAGACCCCTGAAGGGCACCTGGTTTCCGTTTACGAGGTTTTGAATATTTGAAAATACAATCAGAAATGAGGGTCCGCAAATAATTAGGTTAATTTCCTTCACATTCCTGATTCAGTCATTTTATTCAGAAAAACATCTTTCTAGTGCGGTGTTACATCTGTACTAAAGCTACCTGATGGGTTGTTTTCAAAAGCTTGTTTTATTAACAACAACAACATCAACACTATCACCAATACCACTCTCACCAACATACCCACCACCAATCCCACCACCACCCATGGCACCACCACCAATGCCACCACCCCCACCAATGCCACCACCAATACCATCACGACTAATATCACCACCACTACCAATACCACCACCAATACCTCCATCGGAATCAAAACCACCACTTCTACCACTGCCAATATCACCACCAATACCTCCAATACCACTATCACTAATACCACCACTACCACCAATACCACCACCACCAATACCACCACCACCAATGCCTGCACCACCACCAAGACCACCACTACCACCACCACTTCCCAACCAATACCACCAACACCATACCAATCCCACCACCAATATCACCAATACCACCACCACCAATACCATCACCACCAATACCAGCACCAATATAACCACCACCAACACTATTACCACCACCATCAATACCACCACCACCACTAATATCAGCACCACTAACAATATCACCCCCACCAATACCAATACCACCACCACCAATACTAGCACCAACATTAAAATGTAAAAATCCGAACTCAGAAAATACAGGTGTTTTTTCAAATAGAACACGAAGCAGTTGATGCCTAAAACCAAACCAAAAGTGGACATAATGTGGGGGTCTTTTAGCCCCCGATCGTGATGAACTTCACTCCAAGCGCTGTGAATACGCAATGACGATGTACATGAGAAAAATGCAAAAACAGGACAGGGGTGAGTGTGGCTCTGCAACCCCATGAACCCCAAAAGGCAGAGTCTGAAGTAGGCTTTGAAAACCCCTCGTTGAACCAGAGCTCTCTTCCATTTGCAGATGAACCTGTCACCATGAGTAGCATCTTAAACAGAGCAGACCCCGGGGGGAACCTCGTTCCGTTTACGCGGTTTTTAATATTTGAATACAAACATTTACTAGGGCAGAAATGAGGATCCGCAAATAGTTGGGTTTATTTCCTTCACATTGTCTGAGTCATTTTATTCCGAAAAACATCTTTCTGGTGAAGTGTTACATGTCATCTGTGCTAAAGCAACCTGATGGGTTATTTTCAAAAGTCTGTTTTATTAACAACAACAACAACACCACCACCAATACCACCACCACCAATACCACCACCACCAATGCCTGCACCACCACCAAGACCACCACTGCCACCACCACTTCCCAACCAATACCGCCAACACCATACCAATCCCACCACCAATATCACCAATACCACCACCACCAATACCACCACCACCAATACCAGCACCAATATAACCACCACCAACACTATTACCACCACCATCAATACCACCACCACCACCAATATCAGCACCACTAACAATATCACCCCCACCAATACCAATACCACCACCACCAATGCTAGCACCAACATTAAAATGTAAAAATCCGAACTCAGAAAATACAGGTGTTTTTTCAAATAGAACACGAAGCAGCTGATGCCTAAAACCAAACCGAAAGTGGACATAATGTGGGGGTCTTTTAGCCCCCGATCGTGATGAATTTCACTCCAAGCGCTGTGAATACGCAATGACGATGTACATGAGAAAAATGCAAAAACAGGACAGGGGTGAGTGTGGCTCTGCAACCCCATGAACCCCAAAAAGGACTACTAACTTTAGGACGCCTAAATGCCTTCTGTGAATACCGAAAGTCTTAAAATTACGATTTTTCTCAATTTAGTAGTAGTAAAGTTAGGAGTCCTAACTTTACTACTACTAAATTGAGAACAATCCGAATTTTTAAGACTTTCGATATTCACAGAAGGCATTTAGGAGTCCTAAAGTTAGGAGTCCTTACTTTACTACTACTAAATTGAGAAAAATCCAAATTTTAAGACTTTTGGTATTCACAGAAGGCATTTAGGCGTCCTAAAGTTAGTAGTCCTAACTTTACTACTACTAAATTGAGAAAAATCCTAATTGTAAGACTTTCGGTATTCACAGAAGGCATTTAGGAGTCCTAAAGTTAGTAGTCCTAACTTCTGTGAATACCGAAATGAGTAAGTTCATTCTGTGAATACCAAAAGTAGTAAGTGCATTCTGTGAATGCCAAAAGTAGTAAGTTCATTCTGTGAATCGGGCCCTAAGTCACCACAATACCATAGCCACCAATACCATCACCAATACCACCACCAATATCACCAATACCACCACCACCAATACTACCACCACACTACCAATACCACCACTACCACCAATGCCACCACAACACCACCACAACAAATATCACCACATCCATCAGCACCAATACCACCACCAATACCACCACCACAAACACCGCCAATACAACCACTACCAACAATACCACCACCACCAATACCACCCCCACCAACAATACCAATACCACCACTGCCAATCCCACCACCACCAAGCCCACCAACTTCAAAACCAACAACAACAACATCACCAATACCACCACCAACACCACCAATACCACCACCAGTAAAACCACAACCAATACCACCACCATCACCAAAACCACCACCACCAATATCAATACCACGACCAATACCACCACCACCAATACCACCACCAGCTATATCACTACCACCAATACCACCACCACTACCATCACCAATACCAACAATACCACTACCACCACCACCACCAATGCACCAATATCTCCACCAATACCACCACCAATACCACCAATACCAATACCACCACCACCAATACCATCATCAACACCACCAACACCAATACCAATACCACCACCACCACAATATCATTGCCACCAATATCATCACCATTACCACCACCACCAATATCACCAATACCACCACCACCAATACTACCACCAAATACCAATACCACCACCCCTACCAACAACACTAACACCAATACCAAACCCACCACCACCAATACCACCCTAATACCAATCCCACCAACACCAATACCACCACCACCAACAACATCATCAATACCACCTTCAACACCACCACCAATACAACCACCACTAATATCAATACCACCATCAATACCAACACCACCAATAACAGCACCACCATTACCACCAATACCACCACCACAAATACAATACCACCACCACCACCAATACCATCACCACCAATACCACCCCCTCCACCAATACCACCACCACTTATATCACCACCACCAATACCACCTCCACCAATACCACCATCACCAATACCACCACCACCAATACCACCACCACTACCATCATCAATACCAACAATACCACTACTACCACCACCTATGCCACCAATATCTCCACCAATACCACCACCACCAATACCAACACCACAACCTCCAATACCAATACCATCCCCAACATCAACACCACCAGTACCACCACCACCACAACACCATCGCCACCAATACCATCACCAATACCACCACCACCAATATCACCAATACCACCGATACTCCCACCACCACCACCAATACCACCACCACCATCAATACTACCACCACCAATACCAATACCACCACCACCACAAATACCTTCACCACAAATACCACCACCACCAATACCACCACCACCAATAAGCCACCACCAATACCATCACACCAATACAACCACCACCACCAATACCAACACCAATGCCACCAATATCACCAATACCAATACCACTACCACCAATACCAGCACCACAACCACCATTACCACCACCAATACCAATGCCAGCACCATCAATACCAATACCACCACCAATACCATCAATACCACAACCACCAATAGCATCAATACCACCACCATGAATACCACCAATATCACCACCACCAATACCAATACCACCAATACCACCACCACAACCACCAATACCAAACCCACCACCACCAATACCACAACTAATACCAATACCACCACCACCAAGACCACCACCACTAACAGCAACAACATCACCAATACCACCACCAACGCCACTAATACCACCACCAATACAACCACCACCAATACCACCACCACCACCAATATCAATACCACCACCAATACCACCACCACCAATACCAGCACCACCATTACCACCAATACCACCACCACAAATACAATACCACCACCACCAATACCACCACCACCAATACCATCACGACCACCAATACCACTACCACCACCAATACCACCACCACCTATATCACCACCACCAATACCACCTCCACCAATACCTCCATCACCAATACCACCACCACCAATACCACCACCAATACCACCACTACCATCACCAATACCAACAATACCACTACTACCACCACCAAGGCTACCAATATCTCCACCAATACTACCAACACCAATACCACCACCACCAATACCAATACCATCACCAACACCACCACCACCAATACCAAGACCACCATCACCACAATACCATAGCCACCAATACCATCGCCAATACCACCACCACTACCACCAATATCACCAATACCACCACCAATACTACCACCACTACCAATACCACCACCAGCAATACCACCACCACCAATACCAACACCAATACCAACACCAATACCACCACCACGAATACCACCAATACCAGCACCACCAATACCACCATCACCAATACCAATACCACCAATGCCAATACCACCACCACTATTAATACCACCAATATCACCACCACAATACCAATAACACAACCAATACCAATATCACCACCCCAGCGCTTCTCGCTCACTGGTAATCGCAGGGGCACTGTACGAGGCCGGAGCTGCAGCAAAGACCATCCCGAACACGAAGCAGCTGATGCCTAAAACCAAACCAGAAGTGGACAGAATGTGGGGGTCTTTTAGCCCCCGATTGTGATGCATTTCATTCCAAGCGCTGTGAATACGTACTGACGATGTACATGAGAAAAATGCAAAAACAGGACAGGGGTGAGTGTGGCTCTGCAACCCCATGAACCCCAAAAGGCAGAGTCTGAAGTAGGCTTAAAATCCCCTCGTTGAACGAGAGCTCTCTTCCATTTGCAGAAGAACCTGTCACCGTGAGCAGCATCTTAAACAGAGCAGACCCCGGGGGAACCTGGTTCCGTTTACACGGGTTTTGCATATTTGAAAATATAATCATTTACGAGGGCAGAAATGAAGGTCCGCAAATAGTTGGGTTTAATTCCTTCGCATTGTCTGAGTCATTTTGTTCCGAAAAACATCTTTCTGGTGCAGTGTTACATGTCATCTGTGCTAAAGCAACCTGATGGGTTATTTTCAAAAGTCTGTTTTACTAACAACAACAACACCACCACCAATACCACCACCACCATCAATACTACCACCTCCACCAATTCCACCACCAATGTCACCACCACCAATAATGCCACCACCTCCACCAATGCCACCACCAATACCATAACCACCAATACCACCACTACCACCAATGCCACCACCACCAATACCACCACATCCATCAGCACCAATACCACCACCACTACCACCGATACCACCACCACCAATACCACCCCCACCAACAATACCACCACCACCACCAATACCACCAGTGCCAATCCCACCACCACTAATCCCACCAACACCAAAACCGCCACCAACAACATCACCAATACCACCACCAACACCACCAATACCACCACCAATAAAACCACCACCAATACCACCACCACCAATATCAATACCACCAGCAATACTACCACCACCAATACCAGCACCACCATTACCACCAATACCACCACGACAAATACAATACCACCACCACCAATACTACCAATACCACCACCACCAATATCAAACTACCACCAATACCACCACCACCTATATCACCACCACCAATACCACCACTACCATCACCAATATCAACAATACCACTACCACTACCACCACCAATGTACCAATATCTCCACCAATATCATCACCACCAATACTAATACCAATACCACCACCACCAATACCAATACCATCACCAACACCACCAACACCAATACCAATACCACCACCAACACAATATCATTGTCACCAATGCCATCACACGTTACCACCATCACCAATACCATCACCACCAATACTACCACCAATACCAATACCACCACCCCTACCAACACCACTACCACCAATACCAAACCCACCACCAATACTACCACTAATACCAATCCCACCAACACCAATACCACCACCACCAAGAACATCACCAATACCACCACCAACGCCACCACCAATACAACCTTTATTAGACCAGGACAAGGGAACCCAAGGCGCAATATACTAAGGACCATGGGTAGATACTTTATTATCAAGAACAGGGGTCCTTAGAAGAAGAGACTATAAGGAGAAAGAAATATAGACCAAATGGAACTATATTTTTTTAGGGGGGGAAAAAGTCCAGCCTGACAATTTATTACCCTGATACAAGAATAATCATGAAACAATAAAACACAGAGTGTGATAGAAGCGGGACACCAGCCGGTGTCCGACTAACGCACTAAGAAAACATACAACATGAAGAAAATAGCAGGCAATAGCAGGACATCTGATTGGAATAAATCATATACCAGACAATCTGTAACATACACATATGCAATAGAAAGTGTAAATCAACTTATGCATTTAGTGTAATGGTGTCGACGACGTTTCGAACCATAGACAATAAAGGTTCATCCTCAGGACAGAGGGTAATTGCCTTAAAAATACACATTTGTAAGAATGTCACAATTATGTAGCACTCAATTTGAGAAAACGAGTGTTTTGCTCCAGGGCAAAACCCGTAAATGATCTTTGAAGAATGTCCAGGGTAGGATAGGACCTGAAATACGTTGCTTTCGATATCGGGGTTTGGCAATACATCACGCGGCTGTGCAGATTCCCTGTGCCAGCAAGAACCCCAATTGTGGACTTGCGTGCTGTATTGCCAGACCCGGATATCGAAAGCAACGTATTTCGAATCCTATCCTACCCTGGACATTCTTCAAAGATCATTTACAGGTTTTGCCCTGGAGCAAAATACCCGTTTTCACAAATTGAGTGCTACATAATTGTGACATTCTTACAAATGTGTATTTTTAAGGCAATTACCCTCTGTCCTGAGGATGAACCTTTATTGTCTATGGTTCGAAACGTCGTCGACACCATTACACTAAATGCATAAGTTGATTTACACTTTCTATTGCATATGTGTATGTTACAGATTGTCTGGTATATGATTTATTCCAATCAGATGTCCTGCTATTGCCTGCTATTTTCTTCATGTTGTATGTTTTCTTAGTGTGTTAGTCGGACACCGGCTGGTGTCCCGCTTCTATCACACTCTGTGTTTTATTGTTTCATGATTATTCTTGTATCAGGGTAATAAATTGTCCGGCTGGACTTTTTCCCCCCCCCTAGAAAAATATAGTTCCGTTTGGTCTATATTTATTTCTCCTTATAGTCTCTTCTTCTAAGCACCACCAATACAACCACCACAAATACCACCACCACCAATATCAATACCACCACCAATACCAACACCACAAATACCAACACCACCAATACCAGCACCACCATTATCACCAATACCACCACCACAAAAAGAATACCACTGCGACCAATACCACCACCACCAATACCATCACCACCACCAATATCACCACCACCACCAATACCACCACCACCTATATCACCACCAATACCACCACCACTACCATCACCAATACCAACAATACCACTACTACCACCACCAATGCCACCAATATCTCCACCAATACCAGCACCACCAATACCAATACCAATACCACCACCACCAATACCATCCCCAACACCACTACCACCAATACCACCACCACCACAATACCATCGCCACCAATACCACCAGCACCAATATCACCAATACCACCACCACCAATACCACCACCACCATCAATACTACCACCACCAATGCTAATACCACCAATACAAACACCACTGCCACCAATACCAATACTACCACCCCCACAAATACCTCCACCACAAATACCACCACCACCAATACCACCAACACCAATACCCCGCCACCAATACCACCACCACACCAATACAACCACCACCACAAATACCAACACTAATGCCACCAATACCACCAATACCAATACCACTACCACCAATACCAGCACCACAACCACCAATACCACCACTAATACCAATGCCACCACCACCAATACCAATACTACCACCACCAATGCCATCAATACCACAACCACCAATAGCACCAATACCACCACCACGAATACCACCAATCCAACACCACCAATGCCACCACCACCAATACCAATACCACCAATGCCAATACCACCACCACCATCAATACCACCAATACCACCACTACAATACCAAAACACAATCAATACCAATATCACCACCCCAGCGCCCCTCGCTCAAGAGTAATAGCAGGGGCACTGTACGAGGCCGGAGCTGCAGCAATTACCTTCCCTCCCTTTCTCCAAGCATGCCATGAAGTACATCCCACCCTGCGTGAGGGCCTTACTACAGCTGGAGTGTTTTTTATTATGCTAAAGATAGCAATGACATTACGCAATGCCACACTGCATGCTAAAAGACTTTCATTTCTATCAATTCATAGACTTGGGGTCGTGTCTTGCAGAAAACAGTCGAGATGCTTTTGAACAGCAATAACCGAAGTCTTCTGAGCAAGGTTTATAAAGTTTATGAGGATTTTGTCATCTGAACTGGACCAGAAAAACTTGAAAATATGTTACTCCATAGGCTTCCTGTGTTTATACACTGACTATGTAAATGGCATAACTTAGTAATTTTTCTGTTAAGCCTTCAAAGAAGCGACGGCTCCTCCGTTAAGGTGGAGGACTATCGCCCCACTAACTAAACTGCCTGCAGAGATGGAAAAATAACATTGGAATAAAGTTAATTTATTACCATGAAAACCCCGTCCCAAGCCTAGCGTCAGGATGGGGAGAGGTTATTTGCTGCTGCCAGTCAGGGAGCAGCAGAAAGCAGTGATGAGCATGGCACCTTAAGTTTAAAGTGTGCATTTCTCTTTCAAGGGCTAGCCAGAAATACATTTTGAACATCTCTAATCCAGCTGTCAAAGACCGCTGGTTTAGAGACAGGATAGGGAGTGACAAAGGAGGCTGCTCCCTCCAATCCAGGTGCATTTTTCATGCTGCATGACAGCAGCTCCAGGATTGGTTACATCAGTTCCCTTGGTCCTGCATTGGAGCCTGCCTGCCTGGAGAAGACCCAAGCAAGGAGGGTGTTGTTCCTGGAAGGGAAATGTAATTATTTTTTAACTTATTTGTTTACCTTTATATTTGTACCACCCTCTGTACATGCCACCCGCCACCACTACAAAGAATGCTAAAACACAGACATATGCTGATTTGATTTAGTTTTAATGATTTATCGTCCGATTTTATGTCCTTCCCACTTGCTTCCGGCAGATTCATTTCATGCATGTTTCTCTTTTTTTATATAGATAAATGATATGGTTTTAATTGACTGTCAACAGAGATTTTTTATTAATATTATGAATCCTACCTGACCTAGCTAGATTGAACTGTCCTTGCACTGATTTTGTTATTTCCCTTTTTTCTCCCCCTCCTTTCCTTTGTATACCTCACACAATTATTGTTACAGTTCTGCAAGTAATATTAGCCTTTTTCCTTGATTGCAGGTATCCTTGCTGCCAACAATGGTCCTACCTGGGCAATGTTATCTGCGTAGACAATATATACCATTGAATGGAACCATTATTGGTAGGCCTGTATTTTATTTGATTGTTGTAGAACTGTCGTGGCATGATCATTGATGCTTATATATGCGGTTGTTTTGACCTTCAGGTGCTGTTTGTTATGAATGGCAACAAATATATGTTAATACAAATATATATATATATATATTATTAAATACATTTGCACGTGTTTTAATTCTGGTGATGCTGCTGTTCTGATACTTTTAGAATTGTCCACAGACTTCAACACTGTTTCCTACGATGTTGTATTTGACCACCTGAAGGCGCCAGGCATGGGAGGCCATGTGCCGGAATGGCTTGTATCCTTTCTTTCTGACCATGTTCAAGCAATTTGTATGCCTCTCTTTAAATCAAGTTTTAGAAGAATGTCCTGTGGTGTTCCCAAGGGATCAGCTCTGGGCCCGACTCTGTTTAATCTAAATGTTTTGCATCCCTGGCGGAGATTATGGACTCTTTTGGCCTGATTTTCTACTTGTACGCTAATGCCACTCAGCTTCTGCTCAGATTTGAGGGTGACCTAACTTCTATGCAGACAATCTTCATCCTTCGTATACGCGTAATCTCCATTGCACAATCAATGAACTACAACTCACTGAGAGTAAAACCAAAATGGAAATCTTATCATTTGGCAACACCACAGTCTGAGGAGCAGCATGGTGGTTTGTGGAATTTGCGCTGCATTCGCCACCAGTTCCCTCTCCCTTACTCCAATTAATCATTCCAAGAACATATTTCTAAATGAACGCTACTTACTTCTGTTTTCCCAACATTCTACTAAACTCTAAGGGCCACATTTATGAGGCCGTGCGTCACTTCACGCCGCCGGTGTGTCACTTTTTGTGACGCACCAGCAGCGTAAAAAATGTGCCTTGTTGCACCATATTTAGAAAAAGTGACGCATCTAGGTAGATAAGTCACTTTGTAAACCCCTGCGCTACATTATACTTACGCCAGGTATAATGTATGCAGGGGGGGGCGTTCTGACGCAAGACAGGGTCATAGAAGTGACGCAGTGAAATCTATAAGATTTCACTGCGCCACTTCTAGGATACAAATGCGTCAACTTCTTACGCCTGCCTCACAGCAGGCGTAAGACTGACGCAGGCCCTTTCACATGGGACTTGCCCCATGTGAATGGACACATTGCTGGAGTTGCATCACTTTTCTGACTCACTCCAGCAATGCGTCCCTTTAGTGCCTACAGATACGTCAGAAATACTGACGTATCTGTAACTCCTTGCGACATGATGCGTCATACTTTAAATATGACGCTTCGTTAGTTTCGCAGGGAGAGCGCAGTGAAAAGTGACGCATCGCTGTTATCACGCAACGATGCGTCACTTTCCATAAATAAGGCCCTAAGAAAACAGTACTCAAGTCCTTGTAACCTCTAGATTAGACGACTGCAATGCAATCTATCTGTGGCTTCTATAGAAACACATACGGCAATTTCACACCATCTGCTGTCTACACTGAATCACTGTCAAAATAAGATGTCTTTAATAGCCCTCTGTAATGTCACCTTGAAGTAAACTATATTTAAAGGTGTTTTAAACATTGTCATCTGTCTCAAGGAACACTTCTTCTCTGTTGGTTCAGTTGCCCCACCACGTAAGGATAGGTGAACTTTCATTTAGTCATCTCACAGCCAAAGCATGGAATCAACTACCAGATCCCCTTCAGAACACTTGTCATCTGGAATGCAGAAAACATCTTAAAGCGTACTGAAGGACTGGGTTCTTTAAGACCCAGCGGTGCCAGGGCACAACACCTGAAACCTTCGTGGGTAACCTGCTCCGGCGTACGAATGACAGAGACACGGGACACTTCCTTCGGCGTCAAAGATTCAAGGTTTATTTGCTGCAGGGAACACAGATATCATGACAAGTACAACTCGTGCAACTTGGGGAGACTGCTTCAAATTGGTTCTGTGGATCGCTCCTTTTATACAGTTTTTACCCATAGGACAACATGATACACAAAGGTTTACAACCCGGTTCCCACCATTATCCCCCAGAGGGGTCGCTTTGGTCACTTTGATACACATAAGGTCCGGAACATAAGTGCGGAAACATTTGGCGGTTCCCAACTGTAAAAACCCATCTTCCCAACATTAGTGCATTCCAATCGGCAGTAAAACAGATCGAAAATAGGAACAAAGACAGGTGCAGAGGAAGACGGAGACAGTGGGGAGATCGGAAAGGGTGTAAAAGGGGAGGTATCGGGAAACACGAGATACAGGCATCAAAGGGACGTGCCTAATGAGATGCACGGCTGAGACAATAAACCGGCACGGCGAGATGAGCCTCGAGCGGGGCCATCTGCCTTACAGTATCATCCCCCTCGTCATAAAGACACTTACAAAGGACATGTGTCTTCCGCAAATATCTTGGGAGTCCCAGGGTCGCGAAGCGGACAGCGTCCGTTCTCTGGCTACTTGAGGGCAAGAGACAAAATGGATGCCGTATCTAAGATGGAACCCGTGGGTACAGATGAAAAACCCACATAACAAACGAACGGTTTGAGTTAGCACAGCGAAACTGCGCACACTTACTAAACTCGTCATTTGCGGTTCATAGATACCAGACTCGGCCATATTCGTGCGAGTCGAAAACACCACTTACAATTGTCACGGAACCTCAGACGCTCCTTTTGCCCTCATGTAGGCAAGCACTAGTCAGAATCATATTCGATATTCATCAGACCATCAAGATGTTGCTGTAGCATAGCTCTGTCCAACCGAGTCCCCTTGGTAACAGGTGGCTGTCTCATACACGTTGTAGCGCAGAGGCCACATAAGGCAGGACCGCACTGCACACAAAGGCAACACGTGAACAGGAACACCACAACGACTCCGATGATCATCAGAATCTTCCAACCCCAAGTCGACATCAGGCCCCAAAACCACCCAAGTAGCGTCCAATCCCCTACATCCACGTGTATGGATTCGGAGATCTTATGCAACTTCGAGATGGCTTGATAGACAGTCGGAGCGTTATCAGGAATGAAAATGCAGCAGCTCGAATGGATCACCTTACATACCCCACCTCGATCTACTAAGATGACATCTAAAACCATACGGTTTTGTAACGTCATGAGTCTATCCGCCTGAAGTTCAGTGGTGATATTACCAAGGGCACTGGCAGTAATATTAGCTGTCGATTCTACCACTCGAGTCAACTGTCTCAGGTTCCTACTATTAACCATAGGTCCCCAAAACGGGAGGAAACCCTTGAAAAAGTCTCCTGCCTCTTGACCGGCAGTATCCTCTTCGCTAATTACGCCTCTCACAACTCTAGTCTTATGATAATCGGCATCTACAGTGAACGTCGGAGGCAACAAATTTGCAATGAAGCATGAGCCCATGAAGTCAGCGGGCAACCATGCGTATGCACGATCATGGCAGATAAAGTATGTACCCTTGGCAGCCAGAAACACAGGGGACGAGACCATCGGCAGAATGTAATTTTCAGTGCAAGCACTCGCTCCAAGTCGGGCTTGCGATCTTCGGCCACGACCTATGAGACAAAAATTACCAATGTGGGGTACGACCCATATCGGAGGCGAGCTTTTAAGCTGCTTTTCACTGGTGAACACACTATATTCGCCTCTATTTAGGACCCTATAGGCTTGTACCTCTTCTTCGGGAATAAGCGAGGGATCATAGATATCGCTATCTAGGTCCTCTATTGCTATCGACAAAGGTTTTTGATACGAGGTAGGACCAGAGTAGGGGGAACGTGGTTCTCGAATGGGGTGGAAACCCAGTGCGCTTCGAAACATTGTCTGAAATGCTCGAGCAGACCCTTGGGAACTATACGGTAACACCAGATATGGAATTCCCTTATCCGTAGTATGTGGCATCAACCCACACACCCAACAATTAGTAGTGTTAACCACTAACTGATGCTGATGAAGGAGCTGAATAAAGGAATTATTGCGGAATTCTGCACGTCTAGCCTGTTCGTGTTCAGGTAAGATATGAAAGGAATGGGGAGAAGCAGTGGAGGTAAGTTTAGGGTCAGGAATAGGAGTAGGGGTAGCAGAAGGTAAGAAGTAAAACATCGTGTAATACACCCCACCCGCCAATAATGCAGAAGCAGTCAAAAACAATACGAATAATTGGAATATAAAACATTTGGTACGACTGAGTTGCTGCAGCTTGAATCTATGAGCCTGAGCTCCTTCCAAATCCATCAACTTCGAGAATGCCATTCCCTATGACCGTCCGCAACGTTTCTTGACGCACTTCGTTCTGTGTAGCAATAGTCAATCCCTAGGAGTTCCCAGGAACCGACGGCCTTTAACCTAGCGTCAAGACCTACTATCCAGAAGGAAGTACGCGCGCGGCCCTACGGCCTTTAATGCACAATATATGTATGCAAAACAATGTCTCTCAGCTGTGGAAGCAAAAAAGTATAAGGAACGAAGCTCAATGAATATGTACAAAATAATTACAATGGTACGAATGTTCAAAACTGATCACGGAAAACGGGATAATGCAGTTGTCAATACAGCAAAGCAGGATCTTTTATTAGTCTTTAGTGCTAGATCGCAAAAAGTATCGGGTTTTCCCAGGACGTGTCTGTTCGTCGAACAAAGAATCCGTTGAAGGGACAGCGTCCTGTTGATCAGCTGAATGTTCTGGTCTTGAGTCCTTTGCTGACAATTGTTCAACAGTGTCTCTCCGCTGCACTGAGGATTCTCCGACAGGTTGTGCGTCGCTAAAAGGTACAAACGCCGGCAATCCTTCGGTTTCAGTTGATGCAATGCCTTTCCTCACCCACGAGTCTGCTGGCAACGGGATGGGGACTTTCTTCGTGTGGGTGGCGTGCACCCAATTCTTCCGCCCCTCAAGACGAACTGCAGTTCTCGTGGCAAGGAGGACCTGGTAGGGTCCGGTGAACCTCGGGTCCAAGTTGTTCTTGCGCGAAAAGTTCCGCGTCACCACCCAATCTCCAGGCTGGAGCTGGTGGCCTGGACCCTCCGTCCGCCTCGGCAATGCTTCGTGAACCTGTTGGTGAATTAACCTCAGTTTAGCAGTCAAGTCATGAAGATAATCGATCAACATTGGGTACTCAAGATCACAGAAAATACCTGGCCTAGGAACCCCCCAAACATTCGCAGGACGACCGAACACTATTTCATAGGGACTAAGCCCTACTCGGGAGTGTACAGTCGCCCTAGTTGACAGTAATGCTAAAGGTAAAGCGTCAGGCCACGAAAGACCAGTCATAGCCTGAATCTTCGCTAACTTTAGTTTAAGGGTGCCGTTATACCCTTCAACCAAACCAGCTGACTGGGGATGATTGGCGCTGTGGAATTTCTGATTAATTCCAAGGCCCTTACACACACTCTTCATCACACTACCCACAAACTCACTTCCGTTATCTGACCACACGACTCTAGGCATTCCATACCGAGGAAAATATTCCTTCAGTAGGATTTTCGCAGTAGACAAAGCAGTATTGTCTTTGAGAGGATAGGCCTCGATCCATCGGGAGAATGCGCAAACCACGACTAAAACGTATTTCAGGTTATTGCATCGCTCCATATGGATGAAGTCCAATTGGATCACCTCAAAGGGACATGAAGGGGGAGCAAAACTGCCAGGAGCAGTTGGGGTTCCCTTGCCAGGATTGTACATCATGCATACCATACAATTCTTCACCAGACGTTCAGCACATTTCGTGATACCATCATTCTTCCATACAGGAGACAACAATTTACAAATACCTTTCGTGCTAATATGTGCTAACCCATGCGCCATTGTCACAACGGCCAGCACATACGCATCCGGTAACATCCATCTTTTCTGATCAGACAAATCAATCCAACAACCATTCGCATCCAACTTTCCCGTACTTTCTTTCCACTTCGTCTTTTCAGCCTCGGTGGCCTCATTCTGAATTGTCTTTACACTCTCAATAGTGTCCTCACACATGCTCGATTCTGTAGGCCACCTAACCGAACTCGTCACATACATTCGAGTGCTAAGGTTCCGGGCAGTCTCCTTAGCAGTCTCATCCGCAAACGCATTACCACGACCAACATCATCCGTCACCTTACGATGCGCACTACATTTAACAATCGCTACTTGTTTAGGCAACGTCAATGCATCCAAAAGATCATTCACAAGCTGGCCATGCTGAATCTTCGTACCATGCGACGTCAAGAAACCTCTCTCTCTCCACAATCGTCCAAAACTATGTGCGACGCCAAATGCATATTGGCTGTCGGTAAACACATTCACACGTTTCCCTTTCGCTAACACACACGCTCTAGTGAGAGCGATCAGCTCTGCAGCTTGGGCAGAATTCTGATTTAATCTCGCAGTCTCAACAACAGTATTCAACGTTACAACAGCATAAGCAGTAGTCACATCGCCATTCGGCAACTTAAAACATGACCCATCCACATACAGTGTACCATCCGGATCTTCCAATGGGGTGTTTTTAAGGTCCACTCGACCTTTTGTTTCTTCTTCAGTCCTCAAGTAACAATCATGTTCTGCTACTACATCTGACTCTGTGCTAATTGGTAAGAAAGTTGCCGGGTTCAGAACATTACAACGTTTTATTTGAATGTGGCTTGCCAACAGCGTCAACTCGTACCCAGACAACCTTGCACTAGTCAAGTGCTGAGTTTTCGTACGATTCAAAAGAGTATCGACTGCATGCGGAACCATCACCGTAAGCATATTATCCATGACCAATCCTGCTGATTGTCGGATGGAGACCGCGGCTGCCGCTGTTGCTCTCAAACAACTCGGCAATGCTCTAGCTACCGGGTCCAAGGTCGAGGAAAAATATGCACATGGACGTTGCTTACCACCAAAAGGTTGCGTTAAGACACTTAAAGCACAACCTTCTCTCTCGTGAACATATAATGTAAACGGCTTGCTGTAGTCGGGAGTACCCAACACAGGAGCCGAACATAATGAATCACGCAGTTCAGAAAAACTTTTCTGACATTCTTCCGTCCATGGTAAAGGAGTCGAAACATCCTTGCACGTAAGAGCCACTAATGGTTTCGCTAGCAATGAAAAATTTGGAATCCATTGCCTGCAGTACGACGTGATACCTAGAAAGGCACGCACATCTCTTTGGGTTGTTGGCACAGCCATGCGCGCAATTGCTGCAATTCTTTCTGGGGTCAACCTCCTTCCCTCCTTTGACAATAAGTGACCTAGATAGGTTACTTCTTGACAACAATATTGGAGTTTAGAAGGGGACACCTTATGATTCAACTCACAGAGATGTTGCAGCAACGACACCGTAGCAATTTTGCAAATGTCCTGAGTATCCGCAGCCACCAATAGGTCATCGACATATTGGATTAAAGCCGCACCAACCGGCAACCTAAACGCATCCAGTTGACCCTTCAAGGCTTGACTGTAAATCGATGGACTTTCACAGTAGCCCTGAGGAGCGCGTTTGAACCGGAAGCTGCGTCCCCCAAGAGAGAAACCGAAAAGGTCTCTGCTCTCTTCGGCAATCGGGATGCTGAAAAATGCATTTTTCAAGTCAATCACCGAAAACCACGATGCAGAAGCTGGAATCAGAGTCAGTAGCGCCGTGATGTCAGGCACAACAGGGAATTGAGGAACCACAATTTTATTCACCTCCCGTAAATCGATAACAAAGCGATAAACAGGCGGTTTTGAAGGATCAGTACGTTTAAGAATGGGCAGTACAGGGCTGTTGCACACGTTTCCCCGAGTCTCTTCAATGACGTCTTTCTCGATCAGATCATAAATGATCGCTAACAGTGCTCATTCACCATCAAGGGAGATACGATATTGGGGAATACGTGGCAACCGCACATTAGATTTCAACTGAACAACATACGGAGAGATGTCAAGCAGGCCCACGTCATTCGGACCCGTTGCCCACAAAGACGCAGGAAGAGAACTCAATTCCGGTGGGAGCTTGTCGAGAGACAAGTACATGGGAGAGACAACCCTCTCTCCTAACGTAAGTTTTACACCCGCAGGAGAACAATACAAAGTTGCATACAAACGTTTAAGCAAATCCAGGCCCAAAAGATTTTCACCACAACCTGGAGTCAAAATTAACGGAGCTTCGAGCTCACGAGGCCCAATTGTAAGGGGCAAAGGGCACGAAACTGGATTGCTAACAGGGGCGCCAGAGAATCCAACGGAAACATTTGTTAAGCCTCTCCTTGTCTTTGGCTGTCCTAGTAATTACTGTCGTCAGTTCCCTGATCGACGTAATAATCGTCTACATTGTACTGCGCAGATCGTCCTTGCGACGATCCACGTTGATCAAAACAATTATCGGAATTCGATGAGTTATCTGAACGATCGTTCTGAGCACCACGACCTCTACCACGTGGTGCCTGCTGCGAACCACCACGACCTCCTCTCGAAGAGTTACCACTATTACGTTAGTTTAGAACAGGACAATTGAATTTAATGTGACCCTCTTGTCTACAATAAGCACATTGATTGTACCCTAACGAGGATCTTTGGGAAGAGGAGTAATTACGAGGTTGGGATCGGTTCGATTGCGGATGCGATCTATTTTGTTGCGAATTATTCTGATTCGAACGTGGAGGATACGCTTGCTGAAGCAGCACTTTAGTTTTTAGCTCTTTCGTCTTTTTATCAGCACGGTCGCTCTCCTCTTTTTCTCTATTCTCATAATATTGTGCCGTAGCCAATATCTGAGCTGAGGTAGAAACGGCCCATGCACTTTCCGAATTCTTTAATTTATTGCTCAAATCGGGCAGTAAGTTTGAAACAAATTTATCCACGAACAACCTTTGACCACCCTCAGTGCTCATATCCTGACCACTATGGTCAATGAATGCCTCCTCGAACCTCGTAAAGAAGTCGGAAACACTCTCGTCCTTCTTTTGCTTACAAGCTGACAATTTGTCCCAATTTACCCTCATAGCTGGCATAAGAGTTTTCATTAATGTTATAATTCTTTGAGGAAGATCAACAATCAACTGGTCGGGTTTAGCAGCAGCCGTTTGTCCGGCATCTGCCGCTACAATGGCAGCCCAAGCACCACCTAATTCATTCGGATGGTTTTCATGACGAATCTTAGCCCATACCGGTTGCGGTACGACATTGCCAAACAACATATCGATATCGGCAAGATTCATTACCGTAGCATCTACGAGCTGCGATAATTCTTTGTAATACCCTGTAGGATTCTTGCGTGGGTCAGGCAAAGATTGTTTCACCTGTAACACTTCCGAGCGTTTCCATGGGAGATGTATCCATATTCTCTGGAAATGCCCCACCGTCGTCGGAGGAGCGGCATTAGGATTAGGTGGTATCCAAACCGGTGGAACTTCTCGCATAGGAAACTGACCAGACTCATCTGGCTGTCTTTCAATATCCTCAACAAACAAAGCTTGCGGTATTGGAGTGGGACGGAAAGATAGCAACCGCTCAACGGCTCGTCAAACGTTGGTATCCACTATCAGTCCAGCCGAAAACTGAAGCTGTAAATCAGACAACGCGGTCAGCACCTCGTCAGGTGCGTCGGCCGATATCTGATCACGAAGGACCTTGCACATTTCCTCGAACACAAATCTCTGGGTTGGGATATTGAACTGACAAAACGTGTCGAGTACAATACGTGGTGGATTTCTAAGGGGGTGCGTCATCCAACCCATCGCCATATTATATAGCGAAGCACGTTCCCTATTACCTGGAAGCTGACTACGTCTCTGAGGACCATCTGAACCAGCGGACCCAAGAACAGGTCCGAGCGAATGAAAGAAGCTAGCCGCAAGAGGAGAATTACGACTACGAGTAGAGGGAGAAGTATAGGACACAGGACTAACAAGTGAAGGAGTAGAAACAGAAGCAACAGCAGGGGTTAACAGAGCAGGAGCAGTAGCGGGAGCAGGAGTATGTGGGAGCGGAGGAGCAGTAGGGATAGCAACAGACGAAGGAGCAGGAACAGTCGGAAGAACGGGTACAGGTTGAGGAACAGGCGGAGGGAGAATAGGTGCAGGAACAGGTACAGGGGGAATCACAGGAGCTGTGGTACCCTGTACGTACGGAGGTGGCGATTTCATAAGATAAGACATTAAAGGATCCTCAACTGCCTCATCCTTCTTTTCCGACTCCGTAGGCAAAGCAGGATAGCACTTATCTATAGTCATACACTGTAATCTGTCAAACACTTCCTTCTCCCTAACCTCCTTATCATGCTGGAACTGCTCTGCTTTCTTTACAATGGTACCAGCACTATCTCTCTGATTTCGTTTAGTCTGTCTGATTTCTTTCTGTCGGGCCTCTTTACGCCACAACCGAAAGGCATCAAACATGGCCGGCCTTGACTTTTTCGCGAACAATTTAACCTCTAGATTATCTAAGATCGGGGCCTCGAAGCTACCATGCGGTGGCCAGCGAAGGTCACCGTCCTTCTTCGTGTATTTGATCCAATATTCATTAAAAGTAATCGGGCCTAGCCCATGTTTGCTGTACAATTCATAAGTGGGAGTTCCAACCGGAGGTATCGAACACGAGTCCTCCAGTCGGGAATCCGTACCACAAGGTCTGAAACAACTAAACAAAGTACTGCGACCAGGCATCTTGCACACGAGCCGAGTGTCACAAACTTCAAGGGTTAGGGGATTTACCAAGTCCCAGCAAAGAACAAAACCCTCGGTTTTTGGCGGCTGCAGTCGTCAAACAACACAACAAAGTACCAAGAACTACAAATGCAATGGAACCATGCAACCACTAAGTAACCACAACCAAGAACTCTGGGAGCGACCCACAAATACTTAACTCAAAGATCGATGGCGTCTCCAGGAAGGCCCGTCAATCGTCTCGCTATACCAAGGTCTACGCCAGGCGCCAAAACAGGTCTACAGTCAGGGCAGCAGTCCGTCGCAGCCGTCAGGAGGCGGGAATCTTCTTCGGGCCACTTGTTTCGACAACAGGATCGATGAAGCGGAGTGCACCTTCCCTCGGAGATTTCACACGAAGTTCCTCACGATCGTCGGGCTTGGACCGGTACCACTGATGCAGCCCCACGTTGAGCGCCAACTGAAGAACTGGGTTCTTTAAGACCCAGCGGTGCCAGGGCACAACACCTGAAACCTTCGTGGGTAACCTGCTCCGGCGTACGAATGACAGAGACACAGGACACTTCCTTCGGCGTCAAAGATTCAAGGTTTATTTGCTGCAGGGAACACAGATATCACGACAAGTACAACTCGTGCAACTTGGGGAGACAGCTTCAAATTGGTTCTGTGGATCGCTCCTTTTATACAGTTTTTACCCATAGGACAACATGATACACAAAGGTTTACAACCCGGTTCCCACCATTATCCCCCAGAGGGGTCGCTTTGGTCACTTTGATACACATAAGGTCCGGAACATAAGTGCGGAAACATTTGGCGGTTCCCAACTGTAAAAACCCATCTTCCCAACATTAGTGCATTCCAATCGGCAGTAAAACAGATCGAAAATAGGAACAAAGACAGGTGCAGAGGAAGACGGAGACAGTGGGGAGATCGGAAAGGGTGTAAAAGGGGAGGTATCGGGAAACACGAGATACAGGCATCAAAGGGACGTGCCTAATGAGAAGCACGGCTGAGACAATAAACCGGCACGGCGAGATGAGCCTCGAGCGGGGCCATCTGCCTTACAGTATCATCCCCCTAGTCATAAAGACACTTACAAAGGACATGTGTCTTCCGCAAATATCTTGGGAGTCCCAGGGTCGCGAAGCGGACAGCGTCCGTTCGCTGGCTACTTGAGGGCAAGAGACAAAATGGATGCCGTATCTAAGATGGAACCCGTGGGTACAGATGAAAAACCCACATAACAAACGAACGGTTTGAGTTAGCACAGCGAAACTGCGCACACTTACTAAACTTGTCATTTGCGGTTCATAGATACCAGACTCGACCATATTCGTGCGAGTCGAAAACACCACTTACAATTGTCACGGAACCTCAGTACTTATTTACACAATAATGTTTGTTTTGCTGTTCTTCGGATTACGTTTGTTATTCATAGTCTTTCCCCAGGACTCACCATAAGTGCATTTGTTGCGCTCTTTAAAACTTCACTCATTCATTCATGTATTCAGTGCACTGCCATGTGTATGCTGTGACTCAGAATTGCGTTAAAATGTGGTTGCGTTATTGGATATACTCATACACATACAGAGGTAATCTTATGTTTAGGTCAGGCCCAGATGCAATGTTTAGCTGTCTCGCCAGCCTCATGTCATCACAAAATGTATAAATATAAATGTATATGTTTATACGTAAATTGGGGGCTTTGGGTCATCTCTGTTCATCCACTGGCATGTTTCAGCTGTCATTCATATTTTGCTTCTGCCCACAAGAGTTTATATGCAGGGGGTCGGAAAACATGGCGGCCGCTTGTTAGTGCGGCGCGCTCGTCCTGAACGAGGGTTCCTACTGATGTGCCCCTGAGGATGTTTTAGCCGTGCCGGTCGTTGCCGACAGGCGTTTGGTGAAATGGCGGGCTAGGGAGATTGAGGAGATCCTACCCGGTGAGAAGGCGAGACGAAGAAGATACGGGTCCGAGCAGCAGGAGGAGAGTGAGAGTGTGCGGCAGGCAGGCGGGGCTCCGGGGGATCCGGGAGCTCTGCGCTCGGCTGAGTCAACACGGAAAACAGCGCGGCTCAATTCAATGGCGGTTTCTGATGTCCATGGGGGAGTATACGACATCGGATAGTGCTGCAGATGTACCTTGATGTCAGGATCGGATCGGAGGCGGGTCAGTGCAGGCTTGGGTCGCGCTGTGTAGCACGGTGGATGGTGCACTCTGCCGATAGCGGTAAGAGAGCAGACGGGAGCCTGGGAGCTTTGTGACTCGAGTCCGGTGGTAAGGAGGCAGCCTGAGGCAGCCTGAGCTGCTGCCGGGGATAAAAAGTGCTTAATCAAGATTTAAAACAGACGGAGCTGTATACAAGACTGTTTCCCTGCTGAGTGGGGTCAAGAGCAAGAGAGGGCAGAAGGGAGCGTGGGATCCTTGACCTAGGATTCAAATTACGCCTACGTGGAGGCAGCCTGAGCTTCCGAAAACAATTGTGCTGCATTAAATAAAGGCGGTCTGAGCTCCTGATGTGTTGGGGGCAGGTTTACCTCCCTGCACCCCATCGCTGGGGCGACGCAGCTGTGGAGCTCCGAAGAAGCAGAAGGGCAGCAGCATATGGTGTACCTGCAAATAGAGGGACAACAATCACTCGGTGCGGTAAGGCGGGCCTGCAGGGGGGGAAGGTGTTGAGAGCATTGAAGGGGGAGGCTCAGTCTACTGACAGTCAGGGCTCTGCGGATACACAGGATTCTCACCCTTTGCAGAATCTGGACCTCACACCCAGAGTCTCCAGGTTTAAGGCACAAATTCAAGACTCTAACCAGGCACCTAGCGAGCCTCTATATAGTACTACCACTAGAACCCTGGGGAAGCGGAAGGCTAAGGGGAAAGGGAAAGGTAGTAATAAAGATAAAGAATCAGTTGCCCCTGCAGGTCTCAGGGACACTGGTCAAGCGCAAGCAACTGAAAGGAGCCCAGGGGAACAGCCCCTCATAGAGTCGGAATCAGAACGCGAGCTTGAGCTAGAGACTGACATATCACAACACCCAATCTCAAGGGATTCGAGAAGGGGTAAGGGGCATCAGTTAAGGTATACTGCCCCGAAAGAGCTACCACATAAGACAAGCCTGAGTAAGGGGGACTCTAAAATAAAAGCTAGTAAACTCTCCCGAATTACACCCTCATTGAAGTCCTATTTCAAGGTCCTGCCCCAGATATTAAATATAAACCAAGAGCCCCAAAAATCTGTTAACATACAAATCGCACCTACGTTAGTTGAAGACATCAAAACTATACCTTCCTCTACATCTTTATCTGGCAATTTGGGAGAAGAAGAGGTGGAAGCAACAAGGGCAGGAGAATTACCCAACGGAGTAAAGATGGGGGATCCAGTTGAGCGAGTTATTGATGCAGCTTCCCCTCCGGATCAGCAAGCCCCCACCCCAGTGGCGGGAAGTGGGACAAAAGAGCTGGGTCAATGTAGTGGGGGCTGCGAAGAAAATGGTAGCGACAATACCCTTCAAGCTATACTTCTCAGCCTGAGAGAAGAGATTAGAAATGGGTTTGAGGAGTCGAAAAAAAGCTTCGAGGAGTCTAGACAAACTCAACTAGAAATTCGCACAATGTGCGAAAACTTAGAGTCTAAGGTAGATGGTCTTTCACTAAGAACCGGAGGTTTAGAGGTATGTGTGGAAGATCTCAAGGCGAAATTGAAATCTGCTGAGGTGAAGATTCAGACACTACGACAGGAAGGCAATACAGTCAAAGAGAGGGTTGAGTCTCTCGAAAATTTTTCTAGAAGGAACAACTTGAGGCTTCTAAAAATTCCGGAGGGGAAAGAAGGAGGAGACTTAAGGAATTTTGTAGCAACTATACTAAAAGACTCTCTAAATCTGGATGAACCCCTCTCTGAGATAGAAACAGATATTCAGAGGGTACACCGGGATCCATTTCGTCTTAAACCAGGTAGGGGAAAACCAAGAAAGATCCTGGTGAACTTTCTAACATACTCACTTAAAGAGAAGATTCTGACCTCAGCCCTGAAAGCGAAGACCCTGAAAGCCTTAGATTTTTCTTTTGAAGCGAGGTCCGACCTGTCTAAAACCACACTAGATAGGCAGTGGGAGTTAGGCCAACGGATGGAGAAGTTCAGAAGTTTAGGTGCTACCGTACAAATGAGATTTCCTGCCTTCCTAAGGATAATGTACAATAACAAAATGTATAATGTCAAGTCTCCCTTCGAAGCCGATGAGCTACTTGTTAGTATTAGTGAACACGTAAATCCCCCTGACCGCGGCTAAAATATTGGTAAAATACTTGAGGAATCTTATAAGAAAAGAAAAGGAAAAAAAAATAATAATAAATCAAATAAATAAATAAAAAAAAAAAAATATATATATATATATATATAAAAAAAAAAAAAAAAAAGGGGGAAAAGGAAAACTGGGAGGAAAAAAGCACGAACACTTGGGTGAGGAAAGAAAAAGAGAAGGAAGAAAAAGAGGAAAGAAAGGGAAAGAGAGGGGAAAAAGAATGGGGAAAAAAAAATAAAGGAAAAAAAAAATAATAATAAATAAAATAAAAAATAAATAAATAAATAAATAAATAAATAAATAAAATAATTAAGAGTAGAAGGGAAGAATAAAAATATACATGGTTTCACAAAATATAGGTCACCAAAATAATATTGGGTGAGATATGAATAGATAAAAGGGTATCAATGCGAGAATTCTAATATAAACCTCAACCCCCAGTATATTTATTGTCAAAAGTTAAAGGTCTCATTAGGCTGTAATGGTACTTATTTCCAATTTTCAACTCTCAAACCCCTATATCACGGCCCAAATCCGTTCTTGGTTACTCGAGGATCATTAATAGCAACAATAAGACATAAAATAGCTACTAGATAAGGGATCAAACTACAGATTCACCAATCGTCAATTATCACTACTTATATTTCAACTAGAATGACCGATAAGAGGGATATTAGGGCACGGAACAGGAACACGTCAGAGACGACAAGCTGGCAATACATCATGCCAGAGTAAGTTGGGGGGGGTTTTCCAGGGGTGGGAGGGGTGGGAAGGGAAAGGCAAAACATAAAAGTCCTCATAAACCGAATTCTATAATCACGAAGAATATGGATCCAATGTTGTCTCAAAGCTGCTGTTTGCCTAAAATAAAAAGAGATGAAGCAATGACAAGCTGTCTTGAAAAAAAAAGTATCAGAGCTGAGGCTTGGGAAATTATGTGGATGAGTTTAAAAGTCAATGTCAGATATTAAATTCCTATCCTGGAACGTAAATGGTCTGCGCGTTAGGGCAAGAAGGAACAGAATTCTACAATACCTACGAGATTCACCCGCGCAGATCATCGCGATCCAGGAAACGCATTTAAACAATCTAGAGATCACAGATATATTTAAGAAGCTTAAATGGGTGGATAAATTTGTTAGTACGGACCATAATGCTAGTATTCGAGGTAACGTTATCATCTTCAAAAAAGCAGTAAGGGCCCAGATTACGGACTGGAAAACAGATGCGAGCAGTAGATGGTTGATAGTCAATGTCCAATTATCTTCGAAGGCTCTCACTATCATTAGCTACTATGGACCTAATCAAGACGACCCTTCTTATTTGAATATCCTGCAGAATCATTTGATTACCTGCTCGGATCCCATAATATGGGTGGGAGATTTTAATCTTGTCTTAGATCCAAAACTTGACAAATCTCCCACTTCTAGGGCTGCAGCGCACAGTAATATGAGGGATACACTGCTTAGATGTATGTCGAACCTTGGTCTACAGGACATATGGAGACAAAGAGCTGGAAAAGCCATGGGAGTCTCTTATCATAATTACAAATATAGACATAAATCACGAATTGATTATGCCCTATTCAGCCTCTCCATTAAAGATCAGGTTAAAAAAATAACATATTTGCCTCTACATTTGTCAGACCACTCTGCTATTTTATTTTTAGTAAAATTAGAGCAGAAATCCACTCATCCATCTTGGTCCTTTGACCGAACAATTCTATTGGAAGAAGAGGAGAAAGATTATCTGATGCAGGAAACTTTATCTTTTTTAGAGCTAAATCTAGGATCTGCCAGCTTGGTCACTGTATGGGAGACCTGGAAAGCCTTTATAAGGGGCTGCATTACTGGCAGGGCATCATACAGGAGGAAGAAATATGGGGAGGCAATTTTACATATAGAGCAAGAATTGACCCGGTTGGAATCATCAGATCAAGACCCTTCAGATAATCAAGAGGAGAAAATAGAATTAAAAACTAAGTTAGATACACTATTGCAAGAGAGGCTAAATAAAAGATGGCAGGCAAGCAAACTTGCCCACTTTGAATATGGCGAATGTGCCGGAAAATTGCTGGCCTGGAAAATCAAAGCTGATCAGTCCAGAAACTTTATTAAAGAAGTCAGGGTCGCTGGGGAAAGCAATAGCAGGTCAACAGATACGGACATTGGTGATGCCTTCAGTGAGTTCTTCCGGAATATCTACACAGAGGAACTTAATGTTAATTTGGACGATAGGAACGAATGGTTGGATAATATAATCCTCCCTGAATTGAAAAACTCTCAAACTGAGAACATAGATAAAGAAATAACGGAGTTAGAAGTTTCTAACACTATTAAACAACTTACACAGGGTAAGGCCGCGGGACCGGACGGTCTCCCAGGAGAATTATATAGGGTACTCAATTCTAATCTCACTCCAGTCCTCACAAATCTTTTTAATGATATACTGATTAGAGGGGAGTCACCACCAAGCTCCTGGGGTGAAGCGAATATAGCCTTAATATTGAAAACAGGTAAGGACCCAGCCGAGTGTGGATCATATCGCCCAATTTCGCTTCTCAATAATGATTACAAGATTTTTACGTCAATTTTGGCAGCGAGATTGGGAAGCGAGATTGGATCGATTATCCACCCTGACCAAAAGGGGTTTATCAGAGGCAGGCAATTGGCCGATTTAACTTATGATTTGGTGGGAGCCGCGGATATCGCCTCAACTTTTGGTCTACCTCTGGCTATTATGACACTCGACGCCACCAAAGCGTTTGATAGGGTAAACTGGGAATATTTAAATCTAGTAATGAAAAAATTCCATCTTGGTCCCAAATTTTGTAGGGCCATAGGCTTACTATATAAAAACCCCAGCGCCTCCCTACTAATAAATGGTACGCGAACATCCCCTTTTAAAATTAGCCGAGGAACAAGGCAGGGCTGTCCTTTATCCCCCCTTCTTTTTAATTTATATGTAGAACCGTTTGCTCAGTCTATCAGGAAGGATATTAATATTACACATTTCAGTTTCTCGGGCTGGGAAAAGAAGGTCGGCCTTTATGCCGATGATATACTCATCTACACAACTGATCCCGCATCGGCATTCCCTATAATTATAAAGAAAGCGGAGGACTTTGGAAAATTTTCAGGATATGAGATAAATGCAGGGAAAACGGAAATCATGGTTTGGAACATTTACAATCTTCAACTCCCGGTAAAATCCTCAATTAGGTACTTGGGAGTTACAATAACCAAAGATTTAGAACATCTGGCTCAAAACAACTTAGCCCGGATCTCCCGAGAATCACAAACCCTGATGAAAGCTTGGTCTTTCCTCCCGCTTACCATCTACGGGAGAACCAGCCTGATAAAAATGAGTATTCTCCCGAAGTTTACTTTCATTTTCAACACCATCCCGCTAACCTTTGACACCAAACAGCTTGCAAAATGTCAGCAAAATATCAATTCATTTATTTGGGGATATAAATCAAGCAGATTGGCCTGGAAAAAACTGAGAAGGAGAAGAGAAAAAGGGGGGCTTGCATTACCAGACTTGGAATATTATGCCTGGGCATTTCATTTGTCCCACTCCAGGATGCTACTCAAGATCCCCTGGGAAAATGCGAACGGGCTTATGTATAAGGCAATGTTATTGGGCTCGGACCTTCCAACGAACGGTTTTCTCTTTAAGTTTGGCCACCAGAAGTTCTTTAAAAAAATCAGACTAAAGACACTATTGGGCACCTTAAAAGAATGGTCTCAAATAAAATCCAAGGCAGGGATAGGATACTTATCAAAACATGCTCCGATCTGGGACTTACCTGGGCTATCACCACAAGAAGCCAACGCAGTTAAAAGAGTGCTATTAGCTGCAGGTATAACACAATGGGGCGATTTGCTTGCGGAAGGAGTACTTATGGGTTGGGATATTTTTAAGATTAGGGTAACATCACCACTTGCTTGGATAGTATACCTACAACTAGGCAGCTGGCTTCGGATTCAAACCAAGAAGAAAGCAATGATGGGAGAGCATAGTTCTCTAGAAAATACCTTAGTTGAGAGACCTGCGGGAAGAAAAGAGGTCGCACTCTTCTACTGGTGCATCATAGAAGATGGAGAGCGTGACTTCAATCTCCCGGAAAAACTTTGGGGTGCAGAGGGTGAACTAAATTTGGAGGACATATGGGAGGATTCTTTTACCCTCCTCTATAAAATCATTAAGCCAGCATGGCTGAGGCGTAATCACCTCTTCACTCTGCACAGAGCATATTACTCTCCCAAAAGGCTTTCGAAATTCCAACCAGGGAAGTGTTGCTGTAAATGCTTCTTCCCAGCAGCCTCAGATCTCCACATGTTCTGTGAGTGCCCGAACATTGCCACGTTTTGGCAAGAAGTCAGGATAACACTTGAATCTATCCTTAGATTATCTATCCCCTGGTCATGGCCTTTAATCATCTTCGGCCTGAATAATAGCATCAAAGGTTTAGAGAGAGAATTTTTATTCTATGCTATCTTACTAGCAAGGAGAGAAATCTGCAAAAACTGGGTCAACACTAATCCTCCAACGCATGTAGAGTGGCTGTCTTCACTATATGCAGCTTCGAAGGTCGACCTAGCTAGATCATGTAGCCCTCGCTCTCTGAGATTTTGGGACCTTTTGATCAATTGGAGAAGGGATAGTTAGCCAACCCGGGGTTTTTTTTTTTTTTTTTTTTTTTTCTTTTTTTCCCCGGGTCCGATGATTAGGCCTAAAATATCCCTGTCCAAATGGAGGTATCACACAGTTAATGGACAACTGGCCGAACCGGCCCGAAGGGAGATTTTCCATCCAGGCTCTGCTGGCGACATCGGGGCTGACTCTCTGGGTACCGGGAGCTTAGTACTAGGCTCCTTGGTGATACAGGGGAGGTCGGGCCTAGTGTTGTTGCGGCTAGGAGCACAGTTGGATCGGTTATACGGCTAATGAGGACACAAAAAAAAAAAAAAAAAAAAAAAAAAAAAAAAAAAAAAGAGTTTATATGCATTATGGGACAGTGGCTCGGCACACTTCAGATTGTGACACTCTTGCACAGTGAGTAACGCTGTTTCTCCTTCTAAAAATGTACACTTACGCCTAAAAGCAAATACAGCTGAGTGCCCAGGCTGTTGAGCCAATGTATTACTTTAATCTCTTTCTCTTTTTTCTCATTTTAATTAGTTTCTCATCCTTTTTTTGTTTAAACTATTTATTCAGGTTAAAGTTCTTTAAAATCAATAGTGCCTTTTCTTTGCACCATTGAAATTGATTAAAAACCTTTTTATTTACGTGTAGTGTGAATTCAAAATAGAAATACTGCACCTGCTCCAAACACTCAGCCTGCTAATAAACACCCGTACTGTTATTTTAAAATTATAAGGTCTGGATAATTTTTTGTAACACTTTTATTTCGAGTGTATGACCACCATTCCTGGCCAGTGTCATGATTTCTTTTATATCCTTGTATTTTTGTTGCATACACTCGCAATGAAATGTTTTAAAAATATGACCCATCACAGCCTTTCCTGGCATGATACTGGATGTGTTACCATTGTTTTGAGTACTGCTTTAGAAGCAACCTGTTTTGGTGTACTGCTAACTTCCTGGTCGCCATTTGTCATCTATTTCAAGGCAGAAGTGGATGTCTCAGTGTGCCAATGTTTATATATGATGCAAGGTACTTGGAATGCTCTTCAGTAATGCAATCTGAGAGTTGTCGTTCTGCGAGTGTCATTATCTTGTTCCGTGCTAGCGTCGCCCAACGGCCAACGCGAGCACTCCCTCCCTGGTGCTGCGCACAACCGTTTGCCGACGCAGCCCCGCCCACCCTTTAGAACACCCGCACCGCAGCAGAATGTCCGTCGCTGTAAACGGGTCAAACCATGATCACTAGGATCTGCAATCCATATCTTTACGTCTCCTTTTGCCTAGTATGGCAAGCATGAAACTCTGGGGCATATTTACTGGGAAATAATACAGGGCGGCGCTGCAAGCCATCTTGCTGAGCAGAGCTGCATCAATAGGACAGTGCAGGGATGCATCATATTTACAGAAATGTCATTCATCCCTGTGCTCTCCTTTGAGCTGGTGCACAATTGGCTGCCTGGCCCAAATGTAGTCACAGAGTGCTCAATAGTGCAAGGGTGCCTGTTTTGCAGGGATGATTATTTTCGTGCAGAAACGGACACCTTCCTGAACAAAAACAATCATTGATGATGTTTTCCTCCTTCTTTGTGTGCTCATTGCAAGAGCAAAAAACAAGGAGAAATAAAGGTATTTCTCCCTGTTGCGCCACTTCATGGCCTCCACGGGGAGGCGTTAGAATCTGACACATTCCCTGGTTTATGAAAACTTGCAAATCTCGGAATGTGTCGGAATCCATGGGTGTTGCCTGGGATCACCCACAGCAACATCCATGGAACGGCCCTTTCACACAGAGTAATGCTTGAAAGGGGGCCATATTTACGAGGAAATGAAAAGTCATGCATGGTGGCTTTGCATGGCCTTGTAAATATGGCTCAGCATTGTGTGCCACACGTTAAAAAAATGACGCTCCAGTGGTGCAGGGGCCTTGTAAATATGCCACTCTGTTTCTCAGGTTTGCTTGCTGGCGAAAATTTTCTTACAAATATGTAATCTCAAACACTTCGGTGGGTCTTTAAAATATGTTCTGGCATTGCTTATGGCTATGTGAAAATCCACAACCCATTGTCACCTATAAATGCCCCAAGTATATCTGGATCCAAACAAACTGCACTGGTCTGCCTTGAACTGCAATGTACAGCCTCGCACTGGGAAAACAGTAGTTCATTGCTGTTTCCAGAAAGCCATGAACAAAACTTAAGGAATGCTCTTCCTTGCCAAGAAATGAGAAAAGCAGATCTCCTATTTCCAGAATTCATTAAATATGAGTATGGAAGACAGATGTTGTCAAATCACAGCTCTCAGGTTCCTCTCTGTCTATAAATAAGGCTTGCAGTCTGGTTTTTGCATTCCACTTACTCTACTACATGTATTCTGGGATCTACATGCCTGCACATAAACAGCGACAGCAGTTCTTTGATTATCCAAATGCATTTGCAGCGTGAATCTGAAAACCAGAGTGAAGAAAAATTGTATTTTTTCCCCACATTCATGTTCAGACTTCAAGAAAGATGGAATAGTTCACAATGTTGTGGTATTCCTATAAAATAATAAGCATTTTGTAATCTTTAACTAAATGATGTTAGCACAACAAATATAGCGAATGGGCATTCCTACGGGTCCACTTTAAGGGTAGTTAATCTGTGAATGCATCAACATGCTAAACTATCCCAACAGAGGCATAGCGAGGAGAATAGTGCTTATTTCCCCCAGTTATGTCCTCTAAATGCCTCTGAAAATTGTTTTTTAAAATAAGCCTGCCTGTAACACAGGCACCCTTGCACCATGGCGCAAGGTGGCCTAGATTGGCACTAGCCTACACAAAGTGCAGCAGCGTAGAAAGAGAGCACGAATGCACCAAATCTTAGTAAATATGGCAAGTTCCTGCTCACCATTTGATACCGCCAGTCAAATGTTAGTAAATCTGGTCATGTGTGTTTAAAGGAAGAGGAGACACACACCAGCAACTTGTCTATTCGTTGCCATTGGGGTAATGCAAAAAAATGCTCCCCCAATGCAAAGTGTGGTGAGGGGCTCCTGAGACTCATTTCTTACAGATATTCATAGACCTTTGGCTGAATTGGGAGTGGGAGACTGACGTGTGTATGCAGCCTGTGCTGCAGGGTCTGGTTACACCCCAAAATGTTGTCTTCTAGAGGACTACTTACAACAGTACCAAGATTATCTCTCACCCCCTACACACCCCACTTGTGCGTTCAGTGATTACTATTTCGAAGAAACGTTTTATAGTATCAGAAAAGTTGGCATCAATAGTTTGTGTCTGTGGTGAAACCTATGGGTATACTGTAATCAGTTGCCACTATATTGCTGAGTGATTGATGTCAGTGCCATATTAAACCCATAATATATTGTTTAGATGTTGACCATGCCGTTTCACTGGATGCAATGTTGCACCATCTGAAGTGAAAGCTCCGTGTTGGCCAGCAATATGTGTTAATTGAATCGTTTATGTTGAAGTCTGTCGCAGTATAAGTGTTAAAATATAACTACATTTTAACGTGACGAGGCGCAGCATTAGCCTTCTTGGCTTCTGAAACCTAGGCTCCACCGCATGTGTGCTGCTTTGTGCAGCACACATAGAAGTTGCAACTCGTCATTTTTAAAATGATTGTTTTTTGGGCAGGAACGGACACCTTCCTGCACATAAACAATCACACATTGCGTTTTTCTATTTTTATGGGTGCTGCACAATGCAGCACACAAAATACAGCAAAAACGAGGAGAAATATAGCATTTCTCCTCATTACGCACTGTTAAGACCAGGTTTCCCTGGTCTTAATTTTGGCGCTGTCCCAAATTTATGCCACTTTTTAACATATGGGGCAGCGTCACAATCAATGGGTGTTGCAGAGGAACCCCCACTGCAACACCCATTACCCACCCCTTTTACGCTAAGTATAGCATGAAAGGGTGCCTTATTTACAAGTCAGCGTTAAACCATGTTAAGTGGCATTACCTCCCGTCCCTCCCTCGCCTTCCTTCAGTACAATTGAGGCCCCGCCTCCCACCCAGACCCACCCCCAGCATAAAAATTCTGCCCGCCCCCACCTCCACCTGTTTTTTTCTGTCTCACTGGTGAGACTCACCCTTTCAGTTCCTCCCTGTGGCGGTGCCGGGGAGTCTTCGGTTTTGCTCTCTGCTGTGGCGGTGCCCTCTGCTGAGTTCTCCCGGCGGCGCCTCCTCTCCTCGTCTCCCTCGTGGTGTGGGGGCGGAGCGGTGGCTCAGGAATCCGCAGCGGTGCTTTGGCGGTCCTCCTGTGGCTGGGGCTGTGTTTCCGGGTCGGGCTGCGTGGCTGCCTCCTCCCGGTATGCCGTGTTCTCGGAGGCCAGGTAGGACGGGTTTTTGCCCGTTTTTTGTTTCTTTTCCATTCCGGTTGGCCTTGGACATCCCCTTGGCCTTGTCCATGCTGGGCGACACGTGAGGGCTAGCTGCTGGTCCTGTGGAACGTGGTTGTCCGCTCTCCTGGATGTCGATTGCAAAAGCGGTCGGGCTGAGTTGTTGTTATGGGACAGGCCCGGCTGCACTTCCGCATAGGCTTCTGGGGCGGATGCGACCCTACAGCCCATCGTGTCCAGCAGTGAGCGTGCTCCTCGAGGTCATGCTTGGGCGTTTCTCTTGCCCTGTGGTACTGGCCTTGGGGCTGTACTTCGGCGGCTGTTCTGGTGCCTTTGTTGGCGCTGTGTTCGCTGGCTGGGGTTCGTTTCCTGCCTGCGCTCCGTGATTCCTTTGGTGATGGCCTTGGCGGTCGTCTTCCTCTGGGTCGCGTGGGGTTGTTGCTAGTGTCAGGGTCTCCGGTCCCCCTGGGGGGCCCTGGTGTCCTGGGCTCCGTGGGGGTTGTTCTGCCTCTCATGTCCGTGGATGGTGCTGGACTTGGTGGTGGCTGCTCTGTCCTATTCTCAGGGGTTCTGTTGCTGCCTTCTGCGTCCCCTCTTCGTCCTGCTGTTCCTGTGGATAGCTGGTTCCCTTCTGGCATCTTTGGGTGTCGTGGGTCCTCCTCCCGCCGCTGGTGCTGCCTGTGGCTCCGGGGTGGTGGGCGTTTGGGACGTGGGTCGCTGGTCTCCTGTACTAGTTGGCAGAGTTTTCCTCTTTCCTGCTGGTCGGGGCCTGTGGGTTTCTTTCCATGGTGTCCCCGGCCCTCCTGGTTGGGCTTGCCCCTTTGTGCCAGGGTGGGGGTTGGTGCTGTGTGTGGCGTGCGTTGCTCATACTTGTTGTATGTGCGTGGTGCGTGTGGCTTTGTCCGCTGTGGTACTGCCCTGCTTCCAGTTGATTGGCGGTTTCCTGTGCGGCCTGCCGTTGGCGGTCTCTTCCCAGCCCTCCTTCTTCCTTCTGCACTGTGTTGGTCCTGATTGGTTTCAGGTTTCTCTGCGCGCTCGGTTTGCGCTGGGGCGTTGGCTTCTGGGCTGCGTGTCCCTGTCTTCCTCCTGTGGCTGTGCTTCTTGGTGGGGGTCGCCCCTTTCCTCCAGTTGTGCAGTTGTCCTCTGTCCTGGCCGCGCTGCTTGGTGGGCCTGTTGTTCTGCTTGGCTGCTGCCGTGGCACTGGCTGGCCTGTTCTCTGCTTCTTCTGTGCCCTCCTTGGTGCTGGGTTTCGTGGAGTTTGCGGTGGCGGTTCGGGGTGGCTGCATGTCGCCAACTTGGGCCCTCTGCTTGCCTTGCCTTAGTTGGGGCGTCCTGCCTTTCTCACGTGCCTTGCACTGGGGCCTCTCCGTGGTCCCTGCTGTGAGTTTCTCCTCTGTCTTTCGGGTGGGCGCGGTTTTGACCGTTTCTTTTGCCCTGGATGACTGCCTCTTGGTCGGAGTGCCTTGCCCTGTTGGGTTCCTGTCACTGCTGTATGTTCTTGGGTGCTGGGTCGGCTTGGTGCGGATTGCTCCGGTTTGGTGAGGGTTTGGCTGTCTCCAGTGCCTGTCCACGGTTCCTGCTGGGTGGCTCTGCTGGACTGGGTGTCCTGTTTGCTTGCCATGTGTTCCGTCTGCTGGGTTCCTGTCGGTGGGGCTTGGGTCTTGGGCCCGCTCCTTTCTGGTGCTGGGGCTGGGGTGTCCGGCGGCTTTGTGCCTGTCCTGGTTCTCCTGGGGGTCTGCTCCTGGATTTAGCTGGTGCCCTTCCGTGTGTTGGCCCTTCGGGCTGCCTTTCCGCGGGCCCTGCCTGGTGGTTTTTGGCATGCCCTGTATTTTGGGGTTGCTTCTCTCCACTTCCCGGTCACTGCTTCTTTTCTGCTTTTCCTGCAGTTCTATGTGGGGTGTGCCCGTTTCTGCTTCCTTCCTCTTCAGCCTCGGGCCTTCGCCCTGGGTCTTCCCGCATGTCCGGGCGCTATTAGGTGGCTCTCGTTCAGTCTGTGCTCGGCCCCGTTCCTTTGTCCGGCGGTTGCCTGGCCTCTCTTCCTTCTTGGGTTCGGGCCTTGTGGCCCCGGGGGCTCCTCCGGCTTGTCCTGTGGCTGCTTGTGCCGGGGTGCCTGGCTTCTGCGGTGTTCCCTGGGCTTGTTTTCTTCTTCTCGGCCTGTCCCTCTGGCTCCTGTTGGGTTGGTCTTCGGGGTCTGTTGTCCCTGCTTCCCTTGTCGGTCGGTCCACGGGGGGGGCTCTCCTGGTGGCTCGGCCGCTGTCGCCTTCTGGCTCGGTGTTCGCTGGCTCCTCTGGCTCCACTTGTGGTGGCTTCGGTTGCCGGCCTGTTCGGGCTTGGCTGGGTTCGGGTTCCTGTTCTGGTTCCTGCTGCTCTCCCGGGGGTCCGCTTGCTGGTTGCTGTTGCGGCCTTTTTGGCCTTGCCCTGGTGCCCTTTCGGGGCTCTCTGCGGGTCTGTGCGTGTTGGCTCCATCTGACGCTCCGGTGGCGTTGTCCTTTGCCGCGTCCTGGGTGGGTCCAGGTTCTGGTCCTTGTTCCTTGGTTGCCTGCGTCCTGTTTCTGGGGACTCTGGTCTGGGTGCTGGGGCTGTCGGCTCTCTGCCTCTGTGGGTGTCCTGTGGGCTGGCAGTTCTGTTTTGCTGGGTCCTTCCTTCCCTGTGTCTGTACTGTTGGTGGGTCTTTGGGGCCTCCCTGTGGTGGTCCTGTTTGTGGCGCCGCGGTCGGCCTTGGTGGCCCGGTTAGGGTCTCTGGGCTGGGGTCCCGCGTCTTGGGGGGGCGTCTGGCCCTCTCCTGGGCCTCTGGCTCTTCGGTGTGCCTTTCCCTGCCCTGCCTTTTACGTTGCTTGGGCCTTTCTGGTGCGGGCGCTGTGGGTCTGTGCTCGGGGGTTGTTGGTTGCCCCCCGTTGGCCTTGGGCTCCTTGTTTTCCTCTCCTGTCCGGGTTGTGTGTCGCTCGGTGGAGGTTCCTTCTGGTGGCTTCGTGCCCTTTGGAGTTTCGTGTCCTTCCCCTGGGTTCTGTGCGGGGTTTGCCCTGCTGCCTGGCTGTTGTGCAGCTGGTCTTGGCTGTGTTGGGGGGTCCTGTTTCGTTGGCGGTGGCTTGCTGGCTTCCCCTCGGTCCTCCTCTTGGCTGTCCTCTGCTTGGTGTTTGCTGGCCTTTTTTGGTCCTGCTGTTCTGCTCTGGGTGTTGTTCCTGTGGTGCTGGCCTCCTTTTGGTGTGGAGGTTCCCTCCGGCTGGGGTCCTGCTGGGGTTGTCGGTGGCCCCTCTGCGAGTGCAGTGTGTTGCTTTCCAGCTTCTTGGTGCTCCTGGCTTCCTTGCGTGTTGCCTGGGGTCTGTTGCCTGGTTCTTTTTTTTCCGGGTCTGGGTGTTTGTTCCCTGGCCTGTTGGGTCCTTCCCTTCGGGGTCTTTGCTGCTGGTGTTGGATGTCCTGTCCGGTCCTCCCTTTGGGCCCCTTGGGGGTCTTGGGTTGCGGCTTTTGCCTTTGGGCCTTGTTTTTTGGTTGCCATCGCCCCTGCGGGGCGCTTGGGGTTGTTCTGGGCCCTGTTTTTGGATGTTTCCTTTCTGTCTGGGCTGTTCGACTCTGTTGCTTTTGGGTCCGGTTCCTTTCTTTGTCCCTTCCGGTGGCTCGGCGTTTTGGCTCTGTCACAGGTTGCTTTTGCCTGTGTTCTGTCCTGCTCCTTTCTTGGCTGTGGAGTCTCGTTTGCTCGGTTTGGCTGTCCGGCATCTTTTGCTGTGGGGCCTGCTGGTTGTGGAGTCCTTCCGGGTGGGGGTCTCTTTGTCTATTCGCTGTGGTCCAACTCTGGTTGTGGGTTTTGGTCCGCGTTTGATTTGATTTGATTTGATTTAGACTTGTAGAGCGCATGGCTGCCCTGGAGCGTCCCAGCGTTCTTGATGGCTCTTCCTCTTGTGGGGGTGGTTCCTCCTTTGGGGGTTCGGGCCTCAGGGTCTTGTCCTCTTTGCGAAGCCGGGGATGTTGTTCTGCTGTGTTTGGGCACTGTTTTGTGTTCTTTGTCACTCAGTTGTCCGTCCCTGTTTTCTTCTGCTTGCTATGTCCTCAATTGTACTGAAGGAAGGCGAGGGAGGGACGGGAGGTAATGCTTCCATTTCTAACGATAATGGCATTACTCCTAGTCCTACTCCCTCGCCTTCCTTCAAGGACCCTCCCTCCCTCCCGGTGCGGTTCAACTGAGTGCTAGCTCGGCTTGTTTATGTACAGGTGGAGGTGGGGGCGGGCAGAGTTTTTATGCTGGGGGTGGGTCTGGGTGGGAGGCGGGGCCTCAATTGTACTGAAGGAAGGCGAGGGAGTAGGACTAGGAGTAATGCCATTATCGTTAGAAATGGAAGCATAACGCTGCCTTGTAAAAAAGGCGAAGCCTGTATCACCACCACAACGTCAAAAAATTGATATTCTGGTGGCGATAGAGGCTTGTAAATATGCCTCATAGTCCCTCTGGATTAATCAATTTACTCAAATATTTTAAATATATTGTTAAATATAACAAGCAGAGTAACCATTACAGTAGAGTATTCACTGCATCTTCAAGAGCCACCATTATGCAAGGGACCCCCATTAAAGCCCCTCTTTACCATTTAACATCCTCAGACAGGTCTACATCCATAAGCAGGCAGCAGAAACACACACATGCATACATACATACACGCATGAATGCACACACATTCACACATGCTGACACACCTACAAAAACTAACATGCCTGAACAGACACAAAATGTTCACTCATAAACACACACTCTTTTAAACTTGCACATACAATACATATCAACTCCTATCGGTCTGTCACTCTCCACTCACTTGCTTAAAATGTATGCAGCGAAGCTGATCTTCATTTCATGAAGATTCCTTGCTGGACATTGTCCAGTTTAGGCAGAGGTGGTGGGTCTTGGCCATCTGGTTCCATCAACTAACAATGTCACCAAGGTCCACGATCCTCTGAGTGCAAGCTGTGGGATGCAGCTTGGGGGGTGGAGGGAGGGGGGGGGGTCAGATCATTATGAGCTTTGAGCTGATCACATTTTTTTTATACACTTGCATGCGTAAAGTGAGTTCATTTACCTCCATATTTCTTTGATTTAGTCAGTGCTTAATTTGAGCTGGTGGTTTCCGGTGTTTGGCACCAGCCCTGAATTGCTGGCAGTTAATTGCCAGAAACTGCACTTTTGACAGTTGCCACATGGTGGCGCTGTTTGTGCAAGATGCAGAGAAACAGTTGTTAGTTAATTCAGTATACATTAAAAGCAACTAATAATTACCACCCAAGTCATTCTTAATGCTTTAGCTGCCTCGAACAGTCTGAATTGTCAAGCTTGCAACAGTGTGTTGGTTAGTAGTTTTGTAGGTACAGTGGCAATGTGTGGTGCAAATGTCGGTCACTTCCTGACGAGTGCCCTGGCACAATTTTTTTTTCCAAACCAAGCACTGGGTTTAGTGCTTTATTTTCAGATAATACAGCTCAAAAACAGTGAGCAAGATGTGCCTCTTTCTGTTTCTGGGCTGTGCTGTCTGAAAATAGTGCATTAACTCAGAGACATGCCAGGTTAAATAAATTCACTTTATACACTGCAGGCGCATAAAAATGGAGCACAGCTGTTTGCTGAGCCAGCATTGCCAATCATGATAAGGCCCCTGATGTTACACCTTAAGCTGATGTTTGTGGTGCCTGCACTGTCGACTCTGGGAACCGCTAACCTGGCTCAACCGGAAATCCTCCACGGTATCTTTTGTCGCAACCAGCACAGTATGGTACCAGAATATTGTCACAATATTGTCTGATAGCTATTCTTTGCAAATAATCAACCCATTGGAGTAAATAATAGAAAATCTACACCCATTGGGAGATTTATGTGTAAGCAATTTGTATGGAATGATATTTATGTGATACAATATTTCAGTGTAAAATAGTCTCACATACAACCACCAGCATAACACCGACAATGAAAGGGTTCCTAGTGGTACTGCCATGTACCACAGTGGTAGCTGGGTCAAAGGGAATGATAATAGAAAGAGACGAAAGGGACACAGACTGGGAGAAGCATAAAAGAGACACAGGCAGCTGAGGGGGTCAAAGGAAGGAACAATATGATAGGCAGCTAATGAAAGGGGAAAGACAAATGGGGACGAATGCAGGAAAATATAGAAGGACTAAAAACAAAAGCAACATACCAGTTTCAAGAGCCACTGGTACATTCTGGCTACATGATCAATGCATTCATGTGGCTGGCAGAGGTGCACCACACCTGGCACAGTACTTTGATATTCCATGGAAATGGCTAGATATGCAGTTCTCCCTTCCCTATGTTTCAGGCACTGTTCTGTTAGTTTGAACTAACTAGCCCTATGCACTATTAATCCCAAACTTATTAAGAAGCTTTGCCAGGCTTTGCATCACCTGCCATCAATTCTAATGATGTTTTCAGCTGTGCAGGGAGGCTTTGCAGGGCTTGGTGTTGCCCTGCATCAGTTCCAAAGGCCTGGGGTGACATAGGCTGGTGTTAAGTTCTTTGTGAGTGCGCTGTACGCAGCCCCTTTGAAATGTGAGTGGGGCAGGAAACAGCTCTGCACCCCCAACCTGGAATGATGGCCCATGTTGCCAACACCGAGTCCCCTTTTGTCTCATTGTTTGTAAGGCATACACATAGGCCAAGTGTGAACAACACCCTGTCATGGGACCCGGGGCACAGGCTACAGGTACCAAATGGCTTGGGCAAGAAAATATAAACTTTCTAAAAGTGGCAATTTCAATATTGTGACTTAAAATTCGATTTTGCAATTAAACAGGAATGTAAATTACTATTTTTTAAATCAAATATGTTATTTCTACTTGTACCCACTTATTACAAATAATATTGTAGCTCAGTGTTATCCTATTGTAGAGGTAGGCACCAGGACATGTAAGACTTAAAAGTGCATATCCCACTTTTTAAATACAAAGGGCCCTGCCCTATGGGCTGTTTAGTGCTAACCTTAGAGGTGACTTATATAGCCTTATAGCCCGCCGTAGCGGGCTATACTGGCTATTAAAGGCCCACTGATTTGTTAAAGGCCCGAGCCGAAGGCGAGGGACTTTAACGAGTCAGCAGGACTTTTATTGCCGGTATAGCCCTGCTACGAAGGGCTATAAGGCTATTAGAACATTCTGCCACTAGAGGGCAGAATGTTCTAACAAATTAAACAAAGGATTCTCGAAGTTCGAGGGGATATAAATCCCCTCGAGCTTCGAGAAGCCTTTGTAGAACATTGGAGTGTTGCTCTGCGGCCTTTACCGGCCCGTAGAAGCAGGGAGCACTCCATTGTCTGCAATGGAGCTCCCAACATTCCAATGTTCTAATATACATTAAAGTGGAAGATTTAGGCCTGGCGAATGGTTTATTTTTCTAAGTAGAATTGGCAATTTAAAACTGGACACAGGCTACAATGGCAAGACCTGTGACATGTTTTAAAGGGACACTTAAGTAGGTAGCATAATTAGTGCCGCAGGCTTACTAGTAGCATTTATTTTAAAGGTCCTCGGAATATGTAGTACCACATTACTAGGGGCTTATTAGTAGACTAAATGGGCAAATTGGGTGCAAGCCAATGTTACCACGGTTTAAGGATTTAGCCCATGCATGTTAGCACTGGTTAGAAGTGGTGAAGTTCTGATTCCTAAAGATGACAAAAACTAATTTCAGTAAACAGGAGGGGAGAAGGTGAAAAGTTTGGGGGAACACCACACCAAATGCTGTGACATCTAACAGCTACCAAGTGTGTGCAAGTTGGCAAGGACACCATACTATTTTAGCAGTAGGTCGCGTTAACAAAAATTTCAAAAATAGGGCAGAGGGAAATCTTCCATTTTGCTGTCAAGAACAAGTTTGGAAGGAATGCGGAACTGGAATTGGTTACAGCTGCTTGCCATTGGAACATGTCCTGACAAGGCATTGTTCGTGCTTTAGAGTGCAGCTACAAATGGCTACACAGCTGCTATCCTTTCCCTCTCCATACAGAATCATTGAAAAGAAAGGTATCAAGAGACACATAGGTTTTATGTGCTGACTTTACACCATAAATAACTTCTTTCAAAATACCAAGAGGTGGGTGTGTCTACTGGTTCTAGGCACTAGGTTGATATGATGTGACAGATCCATATTCCCGTGGAGATATGCGTTCCTCTGGCAGGGATATCTGACTCATAACACTGTCAATCTGGATAAGCCTAACTCATCATAAAGAAAAATTGGAGACTGCCCTGAAATTTGGAGGATCATAACATAGCACCACCGGGAACAAGGATAAATACATTATATGGTGCGATAAGTTGCTATAATTTCCAGTCCTCTATTCACAACCACAAACTATTATATAGCTGTGAATATTCTTTACACACAACTGTTTATGTGATCCTGCCAATACAACTGATAAATTCAGATGTCACTGTTACAAAACTATTTACCTTATTAGACTATTTACCTTTTGGGACAACACAGGGATACATTAAAAACCCTTCACATTTTTCACAATTTTAGAAAATATGAGTTTTGCACAATCACAACCCACATAAGAATCTAGTCAGTAGATTAGTCATTAGCCGTCGGTTGTAGATTGTAGACGCAAGAAACGTATCTTAACAGTGGGTGTAATATGCATTCCAATTTTTGAGGGTACCTTATTATAGACAGCCTCTTCCATGTTAAACTAAAACCCTGAAGAGTAACCTTAAATTCTTATATAAACTCATGCAAAAAATCCCTGAAAAATTCAGAACACACAGTAAAAAAAACTGAAAAAATGACTTATGAATTGTTTCTTCAAACTTGTTGTTAAAGTCCCTAAATAATTGTATCTCCATCAGAACAACTCATTTATCAGCAGGCTGAAATTTTCAGCTACTTAGATAGAATAAAATTGTCTCTTTAAAAAAACATGTAAAATAGAACAGAACAGAAAAAAGTGGAAGCCAACAGGATACAACTCTCTAT
Organism: Lissotriton vulgaris; assembly: GCF_964263255.1. Lineage (NCBI taxonomy): Eukaryota > Metazoa > Chordata > Amphibia > Caudata > Salamandridae > Lissotriton > Lissotriton vulgaris. Next base: position 1,140,876,547 of record NC_141691.1, on the reverse strand, counting down.
ATACACCAGCAAATACTTTGATAATTTGCATGCCTATTTTTCAAAGAGTATTGTCAAAACGGCTAAAATGCAAGTTCCCTTACTCAATCCATCAAAAAACTACCCCTGTTATCCTCGTGGCTGGAAGAGAGATGGATTTTATTTAAAAATATTTCCGAAACAAAAGTACCCCACTTTGATGGACTACAAAGCCAGTCTTCTCATTCTAGCCACTTCCTACATTTTCACCTCTCTAGTTATTGGTGATCCTTAGCACTCTCTTCTATCAGTATCCAAGGTAGAATATGAATACCTTTAAAGCTAAGGTGTACTCGCTAGTCTCATTGTGCAGGGTGAAAACAAAAAGGTACTTAGCTTTACCAGTATGGAGAATTGGATAAGGAAAAAGGAATGTGGAAGCCTATTTTTCCCTTTCACAATTAATTCTACTACAGCTATAGCTTTAGTCTGTTTTCACTGAAGGCTCCAGTCACAAGTGATTTTGGAGTACCTATTCGAAGATTTTTTTGTGCAAATGTGTTTGGTGGAGAAATTAAGGGCCAGATGAGATGTACAAAGCATTTTTCTGTTTGCAAATGGCCTGATTCGGAGAATCGGGCCATTTGTGACCAGAAATATGCTTTTTCACATGTGCAAAATACAATTTGGTAACTTGTTACCGAATCTCATTTAGCATTTGCAATTGAGTATGTTTAAGAGGCGTGTTTAGGTTGTCTCTTCCAAATACCGAATTGGTGTGGTGTTAATTACTATTTTGCAGTACAAATTCCGGTCAGAAAACACTAATACTTTACTATCAGTCATTAGAATATATTAAGAGATTAGAATGTACTCATTACATATATCATATACGTTACAATGCAGGGATTTAACCTGCATGCCTTTACCTCTACCTCCCTGAAACAAGACATTGCTAAACAAATTTGCAAAGGGGAAGGGGTATCCTAGGGATCTCTTCTACTTGAATGTAAAAAAAAAAAATTCTTAAGAGCAGGCAGTGAACCCACGGATCCCCGCCTATTCTTAAAAAATGGAACTTAAAGGTCAAATATTTGTATTTTTAAACACATCCTTTTTTCCTTTAAGGAAAATGGGCTGCATAAAAAAAATAGGATTGCTTTATTAGCAGGTCACCAATCCTGTGAGGGCTGTGATTTCTAATGGGTCAGAAACTGTGGCAGAACTCATTAATATTCATGAGGTAGGACGATTTGCGACCCACAAGGAATCCCTAAATGAAACTCAATGAGTTTCATACATTAGGAATACCAAATTCCTGATTGCGATTCGGAGAGAATCGCAATCAGGAAATCGAAATTCCTAATGTTTGTACATCTGGCCTTAAATCTCTAATGTAAGAAATGAATTAAAAAGATCAATGTGGGTATACACACATATGCAATTCTACTGCAATCTCATTAATGGATATCCTTGCACTGTCAAAGGGTATTTCTGTGCCTGTAGTTCCTTTAAAATAACCCATATGCAAATCTCTAAACATAGTTTGTTTTGTGTGTTGACATTCATGGTAAGGGGGAATTATATTTAGGTGTCCTTGATTTGGTCAAATCAAGTAATGAATGGTGCTCCTTGTGTGCAGAAATTATTTTTATTTATGAATTTAGACCTTTCTCTTGCTCGTATTAATAGCAACCACACTTGAAGCTCATTGAATAACATATAGATATATAGCTAACACAACAAGATGTTGGATGGATTGGTGAAACTTTTCAACCACTCACCCCCAGTGACAGATCTGGGTTTAATCTAGTGTTCATTTGCTCACCGTGCCAGCTCAGTTTGGACCCAGCAATATGCAAATCAATCTTGACCCTGCTCTCCATGGGAACAGTCCAGACCAAACTGCCAGGCCAGGTCCTCCCTGGACCAGAAACAAGCATCCTATGACTGGTTTCAGCGTATCATAGCTCACACAACAAGATGATGGACAGATTGCTGAAACCCCAAAACCTGTCCTAGGATGTTTGTGTTCCAGTGACGGCAGGACCCAGCCAGGCAGTTTGGGCTGGACTGTTCCCATAGGGAGCAGGACCAAGGCTGATCTGTATATGGCTGGGTCCAAACTGGAATGGCGTGGCAAGAAAAATAACGATGGATTAAACCCAGATCTGTGACGGGGGTGAAAGTTTGACATTGTTCAACATTCCGTCCATCATCTTTTTGATTTGTAATTTATCGATAAATCCATTGGAATGCTCCAAAATAAGAACTTTACCTTTGGTAAAATGTCAATTTTAGTAGAGTGAACTAGTTTTACTAAGTGATTTTCTATTTCTCGTTAAATGTTCCTGTTATTTTCTGGAACTAATTGGAAAGGCTGGTTGATATGAAAATATACGGGAGGTATACCATTTTAACCAAATTAATTTTTTGCGGTCTGATCTGATAATACAGCTAGTATCATTAATGTACACTCTGTTTCAGACTTAAAATTAAACATGCTTATGAACTCAGATTAATGAGACTATTGATGCAGCTCAGAACAGTACTTAATTAGTTTGCCTGGGTCTATCCACTGGTGTGATGTATTTGGAAGAGGGGAGTTGTACTTCTACTTGAATGGCACTGTTTGTTTATTTTCAATCACTTTTTGGTGCTAAAACAAAACTATTTCATGTGGATATATTTTTTGTAAGCTCAACACAGTATGGCTTGTCCATGCAATATCCCCAGTGATATTGTGAACCTAGACTTGCTGATCTGAGAGACTGAAGGTTTTGCTCATTGGGATGATCATTATAAAAAGTAAATTATTTTGCCCTTATCATGTAACAAGTGCCAATCTACAATTACCTTACCAAACAAAATATTATAATAACAAATGGGTAAATTGATGCAGAAAATGTTACTCAATTTCCTTCTATCTAGCTGGCCAGGAATATTGAATTATTGGGTATTCCAAACTAAGAGTATGGAAAGCGCCTAAGGATTTTTATATGACCAACACAAATTAAATAAGTATGAATCAAATTTAGTTACAAAACAAGGAAAACAAAAGTTGTATCGAAACAAACATAAAAACTATAAAGATAAAGTTTCTGTTGTTATCGGTTACCTCGACATAGTGAAATGTTTCTTTATATCCCTGTTTGTTTGAGCCACACAAAACCCAGATCTAATTACCAATCCTATTTATATTTAGTTTTATTATCAGGAATATTAGGTTTCATTGGAACAGCGTACATGCTGGAGGCCTTAACGTTTAAAGATAATACATATCACCAAGAAGATTTTCAACAGCAGTCTGTGTTGAGGTTGAGCTAAATGTAGAGATAGCTCCCACTCAAATTCTAATGTAAAGAAAAAGAGCCAGGTAAATGGTACATCCTTTATAACTGAGAAAAGAGATAGAAAGTATCTTGGTGAAATAATGGAAACATCTACTTAATGTCTTTCTCTTTCCAGGTTTTCTAAAAATTCAACTTTATAATTCACCTTAATGTTCTTCTTAAACCAAAAAGAGGAAGCAAAATGTTTTTTCCAGATAAACAATCAAACATTATAGGCGGTAATATTCTATTTCTATTATTATATATTGGTAATCAATAAGAGGGAGGCTAATGAATCATTTATATACATTCTTTAAGAGATGAAAGGGAAACATGGGCTTTTTCTGTACCCACCCAAATAGGTAAAGTAGTTTTCTTAGAATCCAATAACCACCATTCAGATTGTTAGGAAAATAACATGAAACAAAGGAAAATCTGTGAACTTTGCTCCCCCATGCTCCTTGGGTAGTGTAAGAACTTCTAGATGTTTTCAAATTCTATAAGAATGTAATCAATAAGTATTATTATATTTAAGAATTTAGGAAGATTAATAGGTAACAAGGAAATGGGATAACCCACATAAACATGATTTTAGTTCCATCCAGTATCATCTACTGAGATAGCTATAAAGGAAACCTTTTTTTAACTGAGGCAGATTTTTTGGTTTAATGTATTCCAAGTTCAATTTGATTGTTACTTTAAAGGAGTTGTTAAACAAAAGTTCTACATATATGATTGCAACACTGTTACAATGTATTTAGAGGTAAAAGTTCATGCGTACCCAAATTAAGTTCAAAATTAGAAAAAGAAGAGAAAAAGGTTAACTTCTACAGAAAAATGACAAAGATGCATGTAGGTCCTCAATATAAAGCAGTACATTATCAGCATAAGTTAAGTATTTAATTTCACTGCTGGCCAAAGGAAATCCCTTTATATTAGAATTGTAACATATTCTAGCTATAATGGTTCTAATGATAATAGAAACAATAAAATGGCTAGAGAGCAACCTGGATGAGTGTCCCTCTGTAAGTGAAAATATTGGGTATACCTGCCAAAATTGGTATACCAGAAATGTAAATAGTTGCTTTGGGTTCAGAATAAGTAATATACATCATCTTTGAACATTTACAACCACAGCTTTGCTAAGCCAAGTCTCAAAAATATAAAACTCCATCCTAATTGGTCAGGCATTGTCTGCATCTAGTATCATGGCAGCAAAAGGCACTTTATTAGATGTAGATTTACAAATAACGTTCAAGAAACTTCAAAATTAGATTAAGAAAACCATTCAATAAAAAGCAAATTAGATTCCAATCAAATTTGGAAAGAAAGATTCTGGCTTCAAAGCTAAAATGTTTGCATAAATAGTATTATTAGAATTAATGAGAGGCATGGGTCTACTTTTTCTAAACACAGTAGAACATTTATCCGGCTTAGGATTAAAACGAAAAGTAGCCTTGAAAAAGACCCAGTTGTTCTCTCTTCATCACAAAATTATTAAATAACTCAAATTACTGTGAAGTCCAGTAATTATCTAGCAATCAAATGAGAAAGGATCACTTGTCCTGCTTTAACTTGGGTTTGCAGGTAGCGTACTTCTGTCCCAATAAAAAACCCTCATGCACGTGTCTGTCGTTAAGCGAAAGTGGTATATCTTGATTTTCTGCCCCTTTAGACGCGTGAGTGCATAATCATTGGGTTGGTGGTTATGCAACCTCCACCAGGAGGAAAACCCTTTGGTTATAGCAGTAGTGATTAGTGATAGGGAAGTGCAGTGCTGTGGAGTGGTAAGAAGGCTCGTCTGCCCTGTGTTCCAAAACTTTAATCAAACAGGGTGCGAGACTGTATTAAAATTAAGGTGTGTGTATTGAGACAGTTGAGGTATCTCACACACTAGTATTCATTGTTTTAAAAAAGGTCGACATGGGTCGAGTGGGCTTTATTCAGGACCAAAGTGAAGTGCAGAAAAAGAGACCAAGGACGTCTCCGTGATAGTGATAACACTAGAACATGATTGTATGTTCAGCCTCCTGCAGTCCTGTCAGTACTGTGCTGACTCTGCCAACGGGCGCCCGATGGCAGAGTCAGCACAGTACTGACAGGTCCGCAGGAGGCTCCTAAGACCATCGAGTGCACCATGGACAGCACGACAAGGATTTACATAAGGTACCTACGGGACCATTAACAGAGAAGGATTAACAGATCCCTCCAACCACTACATTTGAACATACAATCATGTTCTAGTGTTGTCACTATCACGGAGACACCCTTGGTCTCTTTTTCTGCACTTCACTTTGGTCCTGAAGAAAGCCCACTCAACCCATGTTGGCGAATTAGGGCTGAAACATGTCGACCTTTTTTTAAAACAAGGAATACTAGTGTGTGAGATACCTCAACTGTCTCAATACACACACCTTAATTTTAATATAGTCTTGCACCCTGTTTGATTAACGTTTTGGAACACAGGGCAGAAGAGCCTTCTTACCACTTCACAATGCTGCACTTCCCTATCACTAATCACTACTGCTGTAACCAAAGGGTTTTCCTCCTGGTGGAGGTTGCATAACCACCAACCCAATGATTATGCACTCATGCGTCTAAAGGGGCGGAGAATCAAGATATACCGCTTTCGCTTAACAACAGACACGTGCACGAGGGTTTTTTATTGGGATAGAAGTACGCTACCTGCAAACCCAAGTTAAAGCAGGACAAGTGATCCTTTCTCATTTGATTGCTAGATACTGTATACAAGGAAGTTAAATGGATCACACTTTCCTTCTCCCTCCACAATTGATTTTGAATAAAAGAGTCCAGTAAGTAAACTGGAGAAAATGTAATCAATTTCAACAGTTAAGCTATCACGACCTGGAGCTTTCCCCTCTTTTGGTTTATACATAGCATCTTTCTCAGTTATTTTGAATAGAGGTATCTTGTGCTAAATACAAACTCAAAAAATAAATGCAATTTTTTTTTGTAGTGACTGAATGGTGGGATAATGTATCAAATCAGTATTGAACCTGCATCTAGTATTGCTAATTTCTACTAGAAGAATATCAAAGTCAAAGATAATTGGTATGTGATTAGAAATGAATACTGATCCAATCTCAGAAAGGATACGTTTTTTGCTCAAACATTTACTTAGAACATGTAGTCAATTCTGGATTGAGTTTCTTGGGAGGGAGATAAAAGTTCCATTTATTTGATTAGGAAATCCTTCAACAGCCAAAGGAGGGTCTCTGTAAAAAAATATGCACTTAAAAGCCTTCTGTGTTTGGTTTGGAATCAACTTACAAGGGGTTTCACTGTCAATGAAGGGATCAAGAATTGTATTAAAATCTCTTCTAACAAGGGGGTTATTAGTACTGATAGTCATAATTGTTTCTTACATACAAGAAATATAGATATTAAATAAAACTAATGTGATTAAATTAAACAAAACCGCAAAAATCAGCCATCTGATTCTTGAGAAGCCACTTTAACTACTTAGCTGCTGAGCCACCCTTATCCCCACCTCCTTCCGGTCATGTTTTTGATGTTTGGGGCACGTTGTACTTATCCCTTTGTACGTTTTTTCCATAGTAGGTCCAGGCCAAATTTGTGTCCTTTTTTACCACATCTTGAGAATGCTAAATAAACCCAGTGCCACATTTATGACCCTTGTGGCACAGGGCAGCTCAGCAAGTCACCTTGCTGTGCTGCCCTGCATCACAGGGAAAGGGCAAGAATTCACCATATTTATCCAATACAGTGTATTCCTGTCCTTTTCCTGTGCACTGGCGCCATTTGGCAGCCTAGTGCCAAGACCTGCACCCTTGCGCCAATTTGCAAGGGTACCCGTGTTGTAGACAGGATTATGGTGTGCAGGAAGGAGCACCTTCCTGCACAATAACAAACCTGAGAGTATTTTTCCTCTTTCTACACGTACTTCAGAATGCAGCACACGTAGAAAGAGGAACAAAAAAAGGGGAAAAAATATATATTTTAGTAATTTACGCCTCCCTTGTGGATGCATATCCTTTTGGCTCATTCCCAGGCTTACAAGGGCTTGGGAATGAGTCAAAATACCAGGGAAACACCCATGCATTGCAATGGAATGCCTATCTAAGGCAGAGTAATGCAAAGCAGTAATTTGCGCTACTTTGCGTTACTCCATATTTTGGGAGCCAATTAAAGCCACGCAAAGTGGCTTTGCATGGCTTCAGAAATATGACCAACGGTTTGCATCACTCTTGCACCACATTGGGTAGTGCAAGAGCGATACAAAGCGGGTCATAAATATGACTCCCAGTCTTTCTTGATTTCCCGGGGTAACTGAGAATATAGCCAAAAGTTAGCAAAATATTAAAGGGGTATTTTGAAAAAATGGGAAACTTGTGCTGTATAAGAAAGCACATTTTTTTCTCCTAGAATGACATAAAGAAAATGTTTGATGTACCAGCTTTCTATCATTCAGGAACAAACAGATGTACAAAAATCATTTTTTTACCACACTTTTTGTATTTTTCCAAGTGGTAGTCAAATTTTCCTACTGCTTGCACTTTCTATCTACTTGCAGTTTGTGATGGAAACAGGTGTGAAAGCAAGGAATAAAGGTGGGGAGCTACACATTTCTGAAATATAGACACTTTTTTAATTTAGCAAGGTGCAGTTTGTGTAGATCACTCATTGTTTTCCAAATTAAACAAATCACTGACATTGAAGTAAAAACTGGCAAGAACAGAAGTGGGTGACTACGTTTTCAACTGGAAAGTTTAGCCCCAATGGCCAGTTTACAAACATAATATATTGGTACATTCATCATAGTCTTCTGGTGACAGGGATATATACTGTTTGTAGGCTATCCAAAAACATGTGATACCCATAACCAACAAATGAGCTGCAGCTTATAATCATGCTTCATTATGCACTGACTATGCTCCAATGTATATGGTAAAACTGAATGAATTAAAAATGTGTATTATGGAAGCCCTTGCATTTTTTAATTGTGGCCACGATACTCAGCATAGGAGTAGTGGATATTTGTACAACTGTGAATTTAGAGTTACCCAAACTATTGTGATTCACTTCAAAGATATTTTTTGCCCAATGGCTTACACTTAGAAGCCAAACATGGAAATAAAATCAGCTGATAATAACAAAAAATCTACTATTCTGTATTCCTGCAGTTAGTTCACCTAACAAAAATGATACCCCACTTGATTGGGCCTAGCACCAAGGGGATGATAGGCCCTAAAACGCACCATGGAGACATGATGTTTTTGCAATGAAAGTTCATCCATTTTGCTAATGTGGGTAGCTGTGGAAATTAGGCCTGGGCTCAGCCACCGCCAAAAGAGAGCCACTAACCCCAGACGTTTCTGAAAAATATACACCCAAGGAAGTCCAAGAGAATGCCCTACACGCCTCAATCGTTTGGCTAAAATCACATATTTTACTCACCTTTCTATGTAGGAAATGTCTGTGATAATCAAAAAATACCTACCACGGAGAATTCTCATAATACTCCTTATAAAAATCAGACCCGGCTTGCGTGGCTGGGTTGATTGCCTAAGACAAGAATGGGCCAAGCCAGGGACAAGGAGAAGAACAGAGTGACTTTAAATGGGTAAATCTTTCATAATTTCTTGCCACAGCCCACCGCAGAAGTTGGGTACCATTTGTATTTGGCGAAGTATGGGAAAGCTTGGTGGATGGACTATTATCGATCCCTGCAGCTATAGGAACATTTAGACATGGGCCGCAATGGCACATTAACTAAAGACAAAAGATATCCTGGCCAACCATTTATCTGTTCAACACCTCAGTTAGAAGTTGGGAAATGGGTGTTGCCCAATGGTGGAACAGCTACTGTCTCGAACATTGCGAAAACCATTGCTGGTGGGAAGAGCTTTACCATGTGCCGTTGAATGGGGACACAGGAAGCCCAAGACATGTTTTCACTTAATTTACTATCATTAGTGAAGTGCAGATTCAGGTCGAATCCACATAGTAAGTTATGCGGAGAAGAGCTGACCATACTCATGCCACTTAGGGTGACTCACCTAATAAATCAAAAGGTGATGGCTGGAGATGCCTAGAGTAAAGCCTCCCTGTTTTTGTGCTTCCCTTTATAATACACCATTTTTACAATATTGTTATCCCTAACTCTGTAACATGCTGTCCATATCTCAGGCCAGTACTCACATGGTGCTGCGCGTGTGCCTTCACATGTCCACAAATGCATTTTTAAACCACTTCAGACTAATGCCACTTTCTTGGGTTTCTGCAACGCTGCTTAAAATACTCTCTGTCACCTTTTCCCAATGACATTATAACCGCCTCTCATACCAATACGTTTCCTATCCTGAAAGCACTTGTCCCTGTGGCTCACTGATTTTTTCCCCATCATCCTTTGCTCTATATGCTCATTTTCTTTCCAGAGTTCTATATAGCATGAACTTGACCCGTAGGTATCAGGTATCAGAGCGCTTTACAGGAGCTCCAGTTGCGTTACACAAGGACACATTCATTTTTGTTAGTCACAGGGAGATTAAGCGATTTGCCCAGAAACATTGGATGTTGAGGGTCGTTGCCCAGGCTCGAACCCGGTTTCCCAGATTTTAGGTCATCTGCCTTAGCCATTAGGCCATATCCTCTCCCCATTTGAAACCCATTTCCCAGAACACTCCTGCATTCTTAATTAGCCCTTACTCTGGTCACCAGCACCAGCACTCCCATAACTTTCTCTCAGTGCCCCCCTGCTGTCTCTATGACCTCAACTAAGGAAGACTCTTCTTGAAAGAATGAAAACATGAGGGAAAGCCTGTGATACTTGCAACACGTTTACCCTAAAGCGTTGCATTTCTAGAACTGACAGCTTGATGGAAAAAGAAACAATCCACCTAATCCCATTGTGGATCCTTACAAAATAGATGGTATATTTACTTATTAAATGAGGCAGGATTTGAGATCCAACACAAAGAGAAGGGATAAGATAAAGCATGCATGAACTAAGGCATAGAAAACACAGAGGGCTAAACAGATGCCGACAATCAACAAGACACTGCATGCTACTACAGTAGGAAGCCAAACTTTTAAATAATGTGCTCTATTCGAGCAGAAGCCAATGAAGCTTATAAAGCCATTTGGTCACGTAATCTAATTTCTTATGGCTCACTGCCAACAAGACAGCCATGCACTGGACCAAATACATCTTGCTAATAGTTTAAGCAGCAAGATCCAGATAGCACGTGTTCCAAAGGTTGAGCCCAGAGAGCATGCCAGCACCCACATCAGAAGCATGTACATTTTGAAGGCTGAAAGGTAAAATCTTCCTCAACAGACAGAGTTAGAAAAACAGGCTTCTGGGTGAGGGAGGAAACTCACTGTCTAACAGAAAGCCATGCATTTTTATTTCAGAGAAGGAAACAGAGGAGATCCGGTGTGAATAGGCCACAAGATATGATATCAAACATTCTCAAAAATCAAGAACGCTGTCTTGGTGATATTCGGTTTTTGTTGGGAGCATACAAATATAAATATTATACATCAAATATATTCAAAATTACCCATTTTACAAGACATGAAGTTTGCTGGTCACTTGCATGAAATTTTCACATTAGAACATAAAGAAAAGTAATGTTAGATACCAGCAGACTGGTTCGAGGATGAACAAAGTATGCATAATTACGTAATAAGACATTTCATGAAATAGCACAAATTCTGCGTAATACAAAATTGGCAGCTTTTGCGACCATGACTAAAGTTCCTCACCGGCTGATTTTTAATTTTACTCATCCACAACTTGACGGCAGGCAGATAATAACGCAGAAAAGGCTGAAGGTTAGGATGAGAATGATCAACATGGAGTACTGTTTTGGTGTCATCGCTGTGAGCAACTGGTGATAAACAAGCACTTGATAATGGATGCAGGAGACTGTGGGCCTCATTTATGAGTTCTTGCCGTAGAGCAGCGCCACAGGCCTTCCTGCTGCGCTGGCCTATGGCAAAAGAAAAGGGCACGGATGCACCATATCTATGAGATAAGGCTCATTCCTGTACATTTCCCCCACATAGAAAAAGGAACAATGAGGAGAAAGAAAGCTATTTCTCCTCGTTGTGTCTCAATTATGCCTTCCCTAGGATTCGTACGATTTTGGCGCAGCCTCAGAATAACAATTTCTCTTAAATCTGGGGCAGTGGCAAAAAGCCATGGATGCTGCTGAGGATACCCCCAGCCACACCCATTGCACGCCTCTTGCAGAAAACTGTGTGAAAGGGAACACTATTTACAAGTCGGCATTACGCTACAAAAAGTGGCTTAGTGTTGCCTGGTAAATAGGGAGCAGTCTCCTGTGAAACCCGAGCATCACAAAAAGTAATGCACCAGTGGTGCAAGAGGCTTATAAATAATCCCCCAGATATATGTATTAAATTAAGTGGGAGGGGGGGGAACCCCCGGTATGCCATAACATAACAGAGATGACTGTTTAGTATAAAAAAGGTAAGTTGAGAGAGGTGCTGGAAGCGGTCAGACAACAAAGAGGAGAGAGAACCAAACCAAACAAGCTCAGCTCCCCTCAGGCCAGCAGTCTCCAATCAGTGGCAGAGAGGAGAATGATCCACTGAGTTGGAAAGTAAACAAACATCTTCTTTTGGATTAATAGAAAATTCAGGCACGTCTCTTCGTAATATGACCAACACCATTATTGTTCAGCTTAGTGGGAGGGAAGTCCTTTATCATGCATAATGTCAGTAAGCCAATGATTCAATGGTTTTGTGGTATCACATACTTGTAAAGATAGCATCTTCAAATGAGAAAACTAGTGAGCCTGTAAAAACATGAAATAGAAGCATGGGTCAGAGGTGACTTTTGCCTTTGACCAAACTATGGTAAATGTAAATTAAGCAGCACACCACATCTGAATAAAGTTAACTTGCACTGAGTTTGGTAGACCAAAAATTAAGTCTTGAGTGTGTCACAATCTTACAAAAATGTGAAAAGCTCAATGAACAGAACATGTCTGGTGAACACAGACGCATGTGGTACCGACCTCACATCGAAGGTTAAAGTCACCAAGGATATATATGCAGATGTATTGAATTGCTAATCCTGCAATGTGGTGGACCACGGGATCCTCTTGGTAAGACCTTAAAAATGGGCAGATGTCTCCAGAACTCTTTTGCCTGGATAAATGCCTTTTGGACCAGCCATGACATCAATGATCACTCCTATGCTGATGACACTTAACTCATTCTCTCCCTCTCAGACAAAATGCCCCATATACAGATCAAGTTAGATACTTAAATAACTGAAATCATCCACTGGATGAAGACTAACTATCTAAAGCTGAACACTGACAATACCGAAATCATTATGTTTGGGAAGAGCACTTCACTGTGAGTCTTCATCTGATGGTCAACAGAGCTAGGACCGAAACCCAAGCCATGAAGCTCAAGATCAAGTTGAGTCTAAAACATAGCGTTTATTTAGACCATTAAGTCTTTGAACCCATAAAAACATATTGCCCTTTACAAAAATTCGAAAAATGTATTCAATTCATCATAACTCCCAATACAACATCCAATTTCCATGTACTTTTCCCCTAGTTTACCCTAGTTTCCCTAGTTTACTGTCGTTTTAAAACTGTAATACATACACACATCTATTACAGGACATACACATTTTAAACAATAACAATTTCTGTTATACAATACATTCCTAAAACAATATCAGGCACATAAGACATTTGCCTAACAAGGAACCTATCCTAACTTCCATTAAATCTCTCAGCCATCCGTCACCATTTCCATGAAAAACCTTTTTGCGGCCTCCATGTACTTTGCAATGGCTATTGAAATTTCAAGATTTGTCATATCTGTGAGAAGTTTAATTGCTTGTGTACGCAAAACGGTCCCATATTTTAGAAAAATCAGGCATAAAAACTGTTTCTGTGCTAGCCCTTTTGGGCAGTCCACTAAAATGTGTAAATTATCGTATTTTGTGCCCAGCCTACATGTACATTTACCATGGGGTTGCATCATTTCTCCTTTTACTTTCCTGTTGATCATACCAAAATTAACCCCAATTCTCAATCTTAAAACATCTGATCTAAACCATTGATCTCGGTCAATTCTCACATTTAGATTTTCGCAAACTAGATACAATTTCTTCCTGACATCTTTTGCACACTTTAGTTCACTAAGCCAGGCCTCGTTCTTGCACCACTGTGACATTTTGTTTGGCCTCTCCTGTACCCAATCTTCCCAAAATCTTAATAAGGCCACCTGTGCCTATTCATTCAAGGAAGTCATTCCCAGTTCTACTCTAATGGCCTGGACCATGGATGGGCCTGGTAGTGACATTAGGCATATTATACATTTCCCTTCCTCAACATCCCAGCTGCTTTTGCCACTTAAGCCGATTACTTCTATGCCATATTGAAGGTGTGATGGTATCATAGCACTGTAGGCCTTTAACACTGGTCTGTGAGACATGTCCCCATAGATACGATTAAATTTTTTCAGTCCACACACAGATGTAAGGGCTTTGGCTTTTTGGGCCTCCAAATGTCAATGCCACTTTAAAGACTTATCAAACCAGACCCCTAGGTATTTGTACTCATTCACATTTTCCAATTTGGATGAGCCCAGGTACCAATTAAACCTCTGATCTCTCTTACCGAATCATAGAATCTTAGTCTCATCCATATTTACTGTTAAATGCTTTGCACCACAATATTTACTAAAAGCATCTAACTACCGCTGCAGACCCAACTCTGTTGGGTCTAAAATTACTAGGTCATCAGTATAAAGTAAACAGGATACTTGTTTTCCATTTATTTTTGGGCTTGCACTTCTGTCTACTTCCAAAATCATTGGCCAATCTGCCAAGAAAATATCAAAGAGTAAGGGGGTAAATACGCAGCCCTGTCTTAGGCCATTGTTGAATGCTATTTTCTACGTCAAGGATCCCACCTTATCCTTAATAACTTGGGCCCAGGTCTGAGTTTGTAACTCCTGGATTACCACCAGGAGCCCTTCTGGGGTGTTGGATTTTTTCAAGGTCTCCCAAAGACAACTCCTGTCAACCTAATCAAACGCGACTCAGAAGTCTACAAAGCAATAGTACAACTTCCCTCTTTGCTTCACATACTTTTGCACCACCACCCATACAGCAAAACAGTGGTCGATTGTTCAGTGTCCTTTCTTAAAACCTCCTTGTTCCACTGGCACGATCGACCGCTGAGGCACCCAGTCCTCCAAGCTACCTAGGACTATCCTTGTAAAGACATTCTCACCAATATCCAACAAGTGAATCCATCTATAGTTCTTCATGGCTTTCTTGCCCCCTTCTTGTGTATCGGTCTAATTATGGTCCCCCCTCCTATTTTTGGGAATATTACCAGACTCTAATATGACTAAAAATATGTGAGATAGAAATTCTTCCCACCGATTTATCTGGAACTTTATTATAACTGCAGAAAGGTTACCTGGGCCTGCTGCTCGGGATAATGTTAACTGTCTTATAGTATTTTTTACATTATCTACAGTAAAGAGGATTTTCAATGTGTCAACATCCCGACCCCTGTTTGTTTGTTGACTTACTGTGGGCACTGCATTTGTCCCATACAATTTGCCTAAGTACTTTTCCCATGCTGCTTGCTCCACTCAGGATCATCATTGACATCATGCTCAACATGTCATACGACTCCTAATCAGCACACAGAAAACCATCACACATGCCCTGACCACAAGTGAGCTGGCCTACAAAAACATCCTCTATGCCTGGATCAACAAAAAAAATCACCAGAAGGTTTCAGCCGGTTCAGGCCATAATCCCTCTCAACCTCAGATGACACACCCATATCACACCGCCCCTGAAGGAGCTACACTCACTCCCTATACACACACTAGCACAATTCAAACTTTCACCTACACCACTGCATAACACTGACCCAGCATACCTCAACAATTGTATCTGCTTTCACACAAAAAACAGATCCAGTGGTCAAGACTTCTCCTACATCGCTCATAAGCGTGGAATGACCTAACCCTGCATCTAAGAGCCTCCTCCTCACTCTTTGAATTCTGCAAGAAGCTGAAGATCTGGCTTTTCGAGTAGTCCCACTAGGTCCTAGATTTGGCGAGGCACACTTCTGCTCATCCCCAGGATACTCTACTGGGTGATAGTGCACTCTACAAATCTGAATTACATAACATAACCAATAATTAAAATTGGAGAAGTGTATGCAGTTTACTGATAATAATAGGAGGTGTACTCCAGGGATCACCTTTCCCTTGTCCGGTCTATATATAATGTATGTACATACTCAAGCAATACCAGGTTTAATTTCCCAATAAATTCCAATGACATCCAAATTCTTCAGATTAGGAAATACTTCAAACAACGAGATGAACATTACACATACCAGTATAACATGTTCCACATGTTGAAGTGGTCAACATACATGCGTCAACATACACTTACTTCTGTGTCTTCTGAAAAATTCTCCCTCTTCACCAAACCAACCTTTTTGTTTTGCTCATGGATGCTTTGGAAATAACATGCTTGACGACTGCTTTTTTAAAAAGGTCTGTGCAAAGGTTACCACGTCAAATTACTATTAAATGCGCTTCACTGGTTCCTGGTGGACACAATGATCATGGCCATTCACACTGTCACATAGCTATTGGTGAAATGGCCCAAAATAACTATACTCTGTAGCCCCCATTACACTAATTTCAAGTCTTACCTCTACAACTGCACACCTCCTCTACCAAGAACCTTTCAAATAACTAAAACATGGAGCAAGATTCATGGCTGTAGGCTGTGGAACATCCTGAATGAATGAATGAATAGAGTCTCATAAAGCACAACTTAGCCCAAGGGCATCAAGGCGCTAACGCAAGTTATCCTGCACACAGTCAGAGGGGTCAGCTTTACAAGAACGCCTCAGAGAAAAGCCAGGTTTTTGAGGCCTTGCGGAACAGAGAAAGAGAGGGCTGCCCTATAAGCTCAGGAGGGAGAGAATTCCACAGTCTGGGCGCCATATTGGAAAACGCTCTACCGCCCCATTTTGCCCTTAAAAACCTAGGGACCACAAGAAAGTTTTTGTTAGAGGAACAAAGAGATCTGCTGGGGGTATCGAGATGTACAAATGACTTTATCCCCTCCGGACCAGTGCCATAAAAGGCTCCATGGGACAGACATAGGATTTTAAAGGTGATCCTACAATGTATCGGAAGCCAGTGTAAGTTCTCATGAGCTGCAGAGGCTGAGGCAAATCTAGGGAGGTTCAAAACCATCTTCGCCGCAGCATTCTGGACCATTTGAAGATGATGAATAAGACTCTTGTTAATGCCCAAATAAAGGGCATTACAATAGTCCAGTCTGGAAGAGACTAATGCTAACGTAGCCTGTTACCGAGCATCTGGGGAAAGATAGTGGGAAATCTTTCTAAGGATCCTAATTATGCCACAGCAGGTGGAAACAGTCCTATTAACCTGACATTCAGAGGAAAGGGCAGTGTCCATTAGCACCCCTAAGTTCTTGCCACACTGGCCTGGGCGGGGGCATTCCCCAAGGAGGGCGGCCACCAGTCCCTTGACCAGATTTCCTGATTGTCCCCAAAGATTAATACCTCCGTTTTCTCCCCGTTCAATTTCAGGAAGTTCTGAACCATCCACTGAGAAACAGCCTCCATGCAGCTCCTAAAATTCTGAGCAGAATCCTTCACTGAGTGAGTGAGAGAGCATCATTTGGGTGTCGTCTGCATAGGACAGCCCCTCCAACCCAAATGATCTCAACACCCTGGCAAGGGGGGCCACATAGATGTTGAAAAGTGTAGGGATCAATGAAGAGCCCTGGGGGACCCCACAGTGCACAGGTTTAGGGGCGGATAGAAACTGACCCAGTTTCACTCTCTGTTCCCTTTCATTAAGAAAGGAGGCAAGAAGATCCAGGGCGGTGCCCCCAACACCTATCTCCCTGAGACGAGACATCAGATGGACACAGAGTGTCGAAGGCCGCTGTGAGGTCCAACAGGACCAGAAGAGTGGTATGGCCCTTGTCAACCTGAGAGCAAATATTATTAACAACTGCAGTAAGAGCAGTTTCAGTGCTATGATGTCTCCTGAAACCATGTTGGGAGCTATCCAAAAGGGCAAAATCCCTGAGGTAGGTGCTAAGATGGAGATTAAGATAGGACTCCAACATCTTTGCTGGAGCAGGAAGTAGGGAGATGGGACGAAAATTCTTCAAGACACCTGGGTCCAGAGCAGGTTTCTTCAGGAGCGGTTTTACGACAGCCGTCTTCCAAAGGGAGGCAAAGACTCCCTCCAAGATGGCACGGTTCATAACCTTCATAAGGGGTGGAATAACCACTTCCCGGCAGGCTTTCAGTAATTTAAGCGGGCAAGAGTCTAAGGGAGAGCCCGACTTAATATTGTTAAGAAGCTTAAGAGTCAAACCAAAATACTTGCGGTTCAAGAGAACCGAACTATTCAAATTTGCTTAGATAAGAGTTTCACAGGGTAGAGGGGTTGAAACTGATAAATATTTGGCAACATTTCACTTTACTGATCATGTGTCACAAACCACTTGTACAATCAAAGAGGACTTTCGGGTTTTCTCCTTCAAGACCTGCAGTTTTCTGAAATACTGCAAGGAAACATGCAGTACCCTACAAACAAACAATAGGAGAGACTAATAGGAAACCCTGTGGACAAGAATGCTACCTTCAAAACATTGGCCACAAAACAGAAGGAATACTAACTTCCTGACTTTAATAGGAGCCCAAATCTATATGAACCTTTATTATCAGAATGATGGCCAGGCAACTGGCATAGAAAAGAATTTCAAACACAGCTCACACACAGGGGCACACAGAGTGAAAGATAATAAGGCTGAGAATTGGGGACAGATAATGTGAGGGGTGAAGCCTACCAACCATCCTGTCAACCCATGAAGCATTCTGTCTAAATAACAGCACCTGCATTTCCTGCTAGCAGCCTTTGCAACACCTCCATCATGGAAATCCTCTTCTGCTCTTGCCCAGGAACACCACATTACTCCCATTTGGCCCTTTACACTTTCCTATCTCAACAAAGTGAGGCATCAACATTTTGTCTCTATAAGTGGGCTCATATTCATATCTGAGAGGCCTGACCAAGCACCTTCAAACCTGCAAGAGTGTCCTTGCCACCGAGTACCTAAATTAAGGCATTTGACGAAGTCAGCACTGCCTCCAAACTCCCTCTTCACAAGTACCAGCAGGCAATGCTGGTCAAAAAAGATATGTGTGGTGAATAGAAGTAAGAGCCCAGACCCTGTCTTCTGTTCACCATTGTTACAAACAAATCAGTTAGAAAAGCTGGGTAAGCCCACTTATTGTGCCTCATCCCCTCCATATGGTTGTGGAAAGAGTAGGCCACCTTCATTTTCTGGAATTCTCTTTTCACGTCCCAACTGCAGTTTATTTGCATTGAGCCACATTGCATCGTTAAGACAATAGCAACATTTCTACACTCATGATAGCATTTTGGATTATAAGCTTTCTGAAAATAGTGCAAAACCCTAAAACAAATGCTAAATAATATTTGAGACTCCCCCATAAATACTCACAGATTCATCACTCCACTCACCATCAACTCCACAGCCTACTTTCTCCTCGGTGACCTCAACTTTCACCTGGAAGATTGAAACAACCCATGTTCCCCAGCACTCCTTGAAAGCTTGAGCAACATCGGATTCACCCGGCTCATCTAAAGTCAAAGTCAATGTAAATGTGTTTCGATTTATATAGCGCACTTTAACC
Organism: Lissotriton vulgaris; assembly: GCF_964263255.1. NCBI lineage: Eukaryota > Metazoa > Chordata > Amphibia > Caudata > Salamandridae > Lissotriton > Lissotriton vulgaris. The sequence goes on along the minus strand of NC_141691.1, from coordinate 1,140,857,460 downwards.
CAGGGGCCTCAAGGCGCTTGCTTAGGGAACCCGTCCTGGTATTCCCCTGTGAGATACCCCGGCCGGGTATCCACAAGGTGAAAGCCAGGCATCCCGCCGCGAGGGGCCATAGTGGAGATTAAGCAAGCTATTGCCCAGAGTCGCAGAGTGGAACCCTGTGAGTCGAGTAGGCACCAGAGCGAGAATTGTCGACTCCGTGGAATTTTTGAGCCCGAGACCCGCCAAGGCGGGGAATCGAACCCTGGTCCACGACCGATCTCAGCTTCTGGGTCTGCCGCCTCTAACCACTGAGCCACGCTTCTCCAATGGAACTTATAAAGCACACAAATCACCAAAAAGCGTTTTATGGCGCTTGTGAAGGCTCCGTACAAACTGGCAATCTGATTTGATGGCATTATTGATGGTCAAATAGCCAGGTTTTTAAATCCTTGCGGAAGAGCTTGTGATCAGAGATGGAGAGAAGATGAGACAGGAGCTTGATCCAGAGGGCAGGTGCAAGAATAGAAAAGGATCAACCGCCATTCCTTGCAGTGCAGATTCATCGCGGTTTGAGGAGATATTTAGTACTAGATCTTAGTGGTCTGCTTGGATGATACCAAGTAAGTTTTTTAGCTAAATTGCTTGGTCCGGTTCCAACACACACAGTGGGGCACACACTTGACCCCATCTTCACCAAAAGCAACAGCATCAAGTACAACTTCACCACACTGCTCATATGGGCCAACCACTCCATCATCCACTTCCAAATCAATACACCTCAATTCAAAACCCTACCAGGTTCATCATTCCAAGCCACAGCTGGGGCAAAATCACAGAAACAGACTAGCTCAGCACCCTCAGCATGGATCAACCTGGCCGCACAGACACCCTCGACAAGGATATCAACAACTTCAACAACTGGATTAGGAATTGGACTCCCTCGCACCCATCCAGCCAAACAAATATAGTAGATCATGCATGCAGGTCAGGTGGTACATAGAAGACCTCTGAGACACCAAACCTTAATTTAAACAGCTAGAAAGGAACTGGAGAACCACCCATAACACCACAGATAGGCCTCCCTACAAGGCTGCACTCAGACGCTATCACCAGCAAATAAGAGACCCCAAGAAAAACACTCTGGTAGTCTACATCGAAGAAAGCTCCAACAGCTGCAGGGAGATCTTCTTGATTGTTAAGGATTGCACCTCGCCCTCAGCCACTGACACCCAATAATGCTGCCTCCCAGTAACCCTGCATCAACCTATCCAACTTTTTCAAAGCAAAATCACAAATATCTATGCAACTTTGCACACTAACCCAACCCCAGAGAACCCATTGCTAACCTAAGACCATCAACGAAGACGACCACCTAACCGAATGGACAACCCTCACCAGAAATGACACAGGAGCAATCATGCAGACCATCTGCTAAGGGCCTCAACAGACCCATGCTCCCACCACATCTACAACCTGGAAAAGTCACTAATCAGCACCTCCCTGACACACATCATCAACACCCTCATCACATCTGTCACTTTCCTGGATGATTGGAAACTTGCAAAAACCAATGCCCTCCTCAAGTAGCCCAGAGCCGGTCCAAACCAAAAGATCAACTTCTGACCCATCTCTTTGCTTCCCTATCCAGTCAAAGTGATGGAGAAGGCCATAAACTACCAACTCACAACCCACCTCGAGCTTTATCACCTTCTAGACAACACACAATCACGATTAAGAAAAAAACACAGCACCGAAACAGCATTCATCGAGTCCACTGATGACATTTGAATCATGCTGGACCAAGGAGAAACGTGGCCTTCAAAACTGTCTCCAATAACCGCTCGTCAGAAGACTTCACCTTCCTCATGAGAAGAATCCAAAGGGTCAGGCTGACACCCTTCATATCAGAGAAATTGATATGCGGAGTACCACAGGGATTGCCCCTCCGCCCCACCCTTTTCAACATATACTTGACAGCATTCACCAAAATCATCGAATCACAAGACATCACCATCATCTCCTATACGGATCACACCCAACTCATCCTCTCCCTGATGGACAAAACAACCATGCCAGAACAAACTTCATCAATTACATGACTGTGGTAGCAGACTGGATATGAACCACATGCCTGCATCTCAACTCCGACAAAACAGATTTACTCGTCTTTAGCAACATGACTTCCCCATGGGAGTCCACCTGGTGGCTGTCAGAGCTAGGACCAACACCCACTCCCACAAACCACGCAAGAAACTTGGGATCATCCTAGGTGACAAGCTAAACATGACGACTCAAGTCAACACCATGTGCACCTTCAGCTTCCACATACTGCACATAATGTGAAAAATCTTCAAATGCTTTCTTCAGAACACCAGACGGACCATCACGCAAGCACTCCTCACCAGCAGGCTGGATTACGGCGACACTCCCTAAGCCGTAACTTCCAAACAACTCCTACACAGACTCTAGACCATTCAGAACGCTGCTGCAAGTGTCAAACACGACCTCCCATGCCACACCCACATCACACCTCACCTTTGACCAGTGGTGCCTCTTTGGCTGATTGGCAAGCAGTAAGGTCCTGGACTCCTATTCGATCTCGGGGCACTTTTTGGTGGGAAGTGTTCTAACCCCTAAGTTTCTGGTTTTAGCTGTTTGGGAGCCATTAGCACTACTTCCAATGGTCCTTGAATGGTGGGGAAACAGCTGGAAGGGAGGACTCGCTTCAGGCAGGGTCCAGATGCAGGTTCACGGATGTTGGAGCTTTATGTGTTCCTGTAGTCTAGAGCACTAGGCTCAGCTAACTCGCCCTTGGAGTCACTCTGTAGTCCTATTCTGAAGCATCAAGGCAGGCCTTTAACAGCAGAGCAGACTTCTGAGCATACAAGGTGGGCAGGCTTCAAGCATCAGGGCTGTCCTCTGGTCTAAACTGGGGTGGCATGGTGAGCAAAAGAATGATGGATTTAACCCAGATCTCTTGACTGGGGCTGAATGTTTTGATTTGTTCTGCATTCCGTCCATCAATTGTGTGCCTTTTGCATCCTCTAGTAGCAGCAGGGCAGTCCTCTAAGGTTCAAAGCAAGCCTCAAGCAGCAGGGCAGTCCTCTGAAGTACATGGCAGTCCATCTTGGGGTCCTCTGCTGGTCCAGGGGTGAACTGAAGAGTTGGCCTGAGGTTCCAATATTTATACCTAGTGCCAGCATTTGAAGTGGAGGAAAGTTCTAGACTTCCCGCCACAATTGGTTCTGGATTTTTCCTTCTTGTCTATGACCAGTCTCCAAGAGGTCTAGGGTGACAAAGGACTGATGTCAAGTTATTTGTGAGTGTGCCTGAGGCACCCTCTTTGAAATGTAAGTGGTGCAGGGTACATCTCCACCCTCCCATCCCAGCAAGATGTGCCATCCTGCCACCAACTACAATCCCCTTTGTGTCACTGTCTGGGAGGAATACATAAGGGCCAACTGTTAACTATTCAGTCATGTGACCCAGGGCACAGACTGCTGGCACCAAATGATTAGGAAATGAAAATGGCAACTTTATAACAGTGGCATTTTCAAATTTGTGACTTAAAATCTGACTTTGCCATTAAAGAGGATTTTGAATTTCAGTTATTTTATAACCATACATGATTTTCTACCTGTTCCAAATAAGGAGTTAACACTTATAAAATATAATGAGGTGGCCCAATATTGTCCTTTTGGAGAGGTAGGCATCACAGTAGTGAAAAACACATTTTAGAGTTATTTACTACCAGGACATGTGAAATGTAAAAGTACATGCCCAACTTTTTAAATACACAGCACCTTGCCCTTTGGCCTCTTTAGGGCCTACTTTAGGAGTGACTTAAATGTATTAAAAAGGGAGGTTTAGGCAGCCGCCGTCATTTCAGGTAAGAGCGGTGAGGCCGGCTTGGGTGGATTTCAAGAGACGGCCACAAGGGAGAATTAAATAACAAATTAATTTTCTCTCATGGTCATCTCTTGTAATCCCCCGCAGCCAGCCTCACCGCTCTTACTTGCAGCGGCCAAGGCTTGGTTTAGGCCTGGTAAAACATTTACTTTGCCAGGTCGAATTGCCAATTTTAAACTGAACATAAGCTCCAATGGTAGGCCTGCAACATGATTTTAAGGGCTACATAAGCGGGTGGCACAATATGTGCTGCAGACTGACTAATCGGATTACCTTGGGTGCATGTAGTGGCACTTTACCAATGACTTATAAATCAACTAAATGTGACAATTAGGTGTAAGCCATATTTTTGCCAAGTTTAAAGGACTGAGCACAAGCACTCTATGACTTGTTAGCAGTGGTAAAGTGCACAGAGACTTAAACCAACAAAAACACATTTCAGCAAACAGGAGGTGGTAGGATAAAAAGTTTGGCGGAAAACCACACAAAAACCACACAAAGGCTGTCAGGTCTTACACAGAATAACAGCGCTACTCTACTGAAAAGAAAGACATTGTTATTGCTTGTGTTAATAAACAACGGTGTTCTGTAGAGAAGATCTCGCCGCCAATTACTAGAGGAAACTCTTCGCTTCTGATCCTAGAACTCTGCAAACCTTTCGCCGCACCCGCTTCGCGGGTGCCGCTTCGCGGGTGCCGCTTTGTGACATTTAACACCAGGAGCTGCAGAAACCTCGGGCACTTGTTGCTGTGGACGCTCTGGGGGCTATCTGTGGTTACCGAGGCAGTCTTTGAAGAGCGGCGCTGCAGGGACTCGCTCTCCCAGGAGTCCCTGCCCGGCAGTCACCACCTGGTCTGCGCTGCCTGTCTGCCCCACCCACAGGACACCACCTGGATAAAACTACCACCGACTGCCTTACCATTGGGATCTCGCCGCCAATTACTAGAGGAAACTCTTACCTTCTGATCCTAGCACTCTGCCTCACCTCTCACCACACCCGCTCCGCGTGTGCGCTTCGCGGGTGCCGCTTCGTGATATTTAACACCGGGAGCTGCAGAAACCTCGGGCACTTGTTGCTGTGGACGCTGTGGGGGCTATCTGTGGTTACCGAGGCAGTCTTTGAAGAGCGGCGCTGCAGGGACTCGCTCTCCCAGGAGTCCCTGCCCGGCAGTCACCACCTGGTCTGCGCTGCCAGTCTGCCCCGCCCACAGGACACCACCTGGATAAAACTACCACCGACAGCCTTACCATTGGGATCTCGCCGCCAATTACTAGAGGAAACTCTTCCCTTCTGATCCTAGCACTTTGCATCACCTCTCGCCCACTTCGCGGGTGCCGCTTCGCGGGTGACATTTAACACCGGGAGCTGCAGAAACCTCGGGCACTTGTTGCTGTGGACGCTGTGGGGGCTATCTCTGGTTACCGAGGCAGTCTTTGAAGAGTGACCTGCAATATGGCTTTCAGAAGGGTATAGGAACAGTGGAACAAGGATTAAATGTATTTATTCTACACCAAAAATATATTAGGGTAAAGCGGGAACATTTATATTTTACGTTTGTCGATCTTACATCGGCTTTTGATTGCGTGTCCCCATAGCAAACATTGGGCATTATTACAAAGGTTAGGGGTGGAAGAAAATATTATCTGTTTTCTAAGGAAATTATATTTAGGGGCCACAGCATCTGTCCGCTATGGGAAGAGTGGAGATTGTACTAGATCCTTTGGGATAGGCCGTGGGGTACGACAAGGGTGCGTCCTAGCCCCTTTTTTTATTCTTGATCTATATAAATGGCCTTGAGCAGCATCTGCTGCAGGAGTGCAGGGATATGCCTATGGTTGGTAAGAGGCCTATCCCTGCACTCCTGTATGCGGATGATGCGGTTTTAATGGCACGAACGCCCCTGGCCTTACTGAATCTGACAACATCTTTTAATAACTTTATGTTACAACTAGATCTAAAAATTAACTGTACAAAAACATTCTCCATGAATTGCGGTGTAGGTGGTAAGCAACGAAGGAAAAAGGTTTATATAAATAATACTCCCTTGGACTCTACCCCCACCTTCTCTTATTTAGGTATCCTGTTCCATGAGACTGGCACATGGGCAAGTGCAGTAAAAGCTAGAACACTTTTGTTCCCAAAAACAGTAATGGCTTTAAAAAATGTTATGAAAAAAATGGGAAAAAAAACGATCAGGGAAATATTAACTATTTACAATGCTACCTGTATATCAGTTGTACTTTATGGATCAGGCCTCTGGGGATATGCCAGCATTAAAACATGGTTAATATACCCAGAAAAGTTTAGAAAAAACTCTGTATGAAACATATCCAAGAGAAAAGAGCAAAAGATGAAGTAAAGAAAAAGACGGTTTCCTTACATCAACTGATATTACTTTGGAACGAACTACAGCCATATTTAACTCTATATATGACTAATTACGAGAGGTTTCTCCTGACGCGTTTTAGATTAAACATTGTTTTTAGACTTCTGACTTTCCCTGAAATGAATTCCTGGTCCCTAGATCTAATTCCGTGCCCATGCGATGATTCCTCAGCCCAGTCTGATATCCATGTATTATTTTTCTGTAAATTTTATACATTGCCTCGCAGGAAATTTATTATTCCAATCCTTAAGGAAGTGAATTTAAATCGATGTCGCCCAGCGTTTTTAGAATTACAGAAACTAGATACAGTTCTTACTGTTGCAACAGTCTCAGAATTTTCAAAACAAGTATTTAAATTACGGAAATCAATTTGCTTAGATGATTTTTAACTGTCTTTTTGTGTGTAAAACCGCTTTTATATTGAAAATCAAGTGCAATATTTTATTCTCTAAATGAAATGTATGGAAACATTTTAATTGTTTCTTTCTGTGGAAAATTGTTTTATATAGGGATTTAGGCGTAAAACTTCTTTGTAAATGAAATTACATGTTTTCTGCTTTCATGGTTATTGTCATTTGACCGAATATAGTACTTGACCTTGAACTTGAACTGTAGAGAAGACACAGTTACTGTTTGTGGATATCCACATTAACTAACATTCTCCTTCCTCAACTGAACTACAGGCAATGTCCTATTAATGTACATCGAAAAATGAATTAATAAAATGTTTAAATGCTTTAGATTTGTTAAACACAATCTATCACGCTATTTAGAATATGTTTGTGTTCTGTACTCTACTGATCATTTAGTCACAATTCCAAACTGTATTCTTTTAACCTGGTTCAGAGTTAAGTTATTTTTCTACAGCATGTCATCTTTTATTTGGCAATACATATTTTTCATGCTCAAAAAGTATTTATGAATATACATATATAGTTGTTCTCTTTGCATTCCAATGTTAATTATTCTGTTGCCTTACAACATTTATGACAAGAAACCACTTATGATAAACACATTGCCTTTAACATTTTAAATAATTATTATCAATTGTCTTGAATGATGAAGTCAATATATATTTTCCGATAAGGGCCCTCTTTATTTGTGTTCATAGGTCACAGCAATTGGCACTGTCAAAACACCAAATTAAGTCATGGTCAAACCTATACAACCCATTACTGCGTTGTAATTCATGAAGTTTAATAGAACATCTCATTTTAGTTTCAGACTAATATCAGCCTTTAAGTGAAAACAAGAAGTAGCTAAGCCAGAGGGTCTCTGTTGAATGCATGCAATCACAAGTGTTGGCTCGCCAACGGTGTGCTGTGTGGTAGTTGGTTGGGGTGGGGAGGGTAAGGGTGGATGGGTGGTGGTTTCAGACATACAACGGACAGGAGTAAGGTAAGTGATTAAATAAAGAAAACTATTTACCATGGGCTCGCTGCATCGCCGAGTTGGCGATGCAGCGAGCGCAAGGTAAATAGCTTTATTTATTTAACTGCTTACCTTACTCCTGTCCGAGGTATGTTCGGGTACACTACGCCCCACCCTGCCCCTCCCCCGACCTGCCCCACCACCCCTCAGCACTCCCTCGGCGAGCTGCAACTGTGCAAACTGTATTCATGCATGCCTGTGTTTGCATGCTCTCCTACATTACTTCACCTGCCCTCTTTAGGGTGGACAGTATGAAGTCCTTTTTCTGTCCGTCAATGTCAAGTAAAACCTGGCTGTGAGAGATGGGAAAAAAACAAATCATGACCCCAACAGCTTTAGAAAAAAGCTCTCAGGTTGTGGGTTCACTTGTTTTTAGTTCTTAGCAAACTCCTGCACTGGGAGTTTGTTTCTGAAAAAAATTAACAGACAGTGGCTGCCCACCACATTTTTGGTGCTTTGAAGGGTACAGCTGTGATGATTCCTTTCAAGGTGCAGAGATGAAGCTGAGCCAACAGTTCTCTAGGTTTAGCTTTAAGTCTGTATAAAGTTTCTGAAGTGGGACTGAGAGCATCTGTGTGCATGTGAACAGTTAATGGAGCGAATACTTACGGCCAGATTCATCAAGCTTAATTGCGCTCGTAAAGGGCCAGATTCTGAGAATCTGGCCTTTTGCGAGTGCAATTTTTGCATTTGGGATTCATCATCCCAAATGCAAAATTCGCTATTAAAGAATTCGCACATTAGCGAGGAATTGCATTTCAGGAATCTCTTTTTGAGATTCCTTAAATGCAATTCATGAACCATTTTAAAATTGCAAAATCGCAATTTTGGGCAGCTATTTACCGCGAGGTCAAACCTCGTGGTAAATAGCATTTTTCTAAGTTGCATGTTACACACACACATGTCCTTTGGACATGTGTGTGCGCAACACCAATGTAGATTACATTTCAGGGGTGCTACAGGGTGTCCTTTGGACACCCCTGGCACCCTTGAAATCGCTTCCTTATTTGCGATTAGCTAATTGCTAATCGCAAATTAGGAATGACTCCCCATTCATTCCTATGGGCCTTTAAGCACATATGAATGAATGGGGAGTCATTCCTTATTTGTGATTAGCAATTAGCTAATCGCAAATAAGGAATCAGTGCGAATCGCAAATTCAATTGCGATTCCTACTTGAATCCCGTTTTGCGAGTCCTTAATAGCGAATCCTTAAAATTCGCTATTAAGGACTCGCAATTCCTTACCTTGATGAATCTGGCCGATAGTGTCATGTATATTCATTCGCATGCACTTAATGGACAAAGCCAGCTCCCAGATACACAACGGTGCTGCATTCTTCCAGGAATAAATGAAAATTAATAAAAGGTTTAATATTTTTGGGATTATTTTCCCCCTCCATTGTATTAAAAACATTGACATTTGTTCATAAAGATGCTTTCATTGCTCCTTTCAGCAGGAAGCCCCCTTGTATCAATTAACCAGATTAAGTGATGGGCTACGAAGAGAGGCCTGTAAATTTCTGTGCTCATGCTGTGAGCACTTGGGACAGGGCCAATGCTCAGAGAGCAGCAGTCAGGAGCTCCGCAGACATTAACTAACTGAGTGGTAGTAATATTATTAGAGGCTGGGCTTATCTAAATCAAAGAAAAGTCGACGATTGCAAATTATGCATTATGTAATTAGTCAACATAAAGTAACTTTTAGTGAGTGGAACTAGATGTCAAATATCAAAGTGTTCAACTAGTGTATGCTAAACAAAACGTACATTGGCAAAGCCAATAGGTCTCAGCTTTATATAGTGAGCTATTCCTAAAGAGGAAAAGGGCGAGAGAGCAAGGAAACTCATGCGCTCAGATGGAGTGCTCAAGTTCATCAGGTATTCCATGGAAGGATGCATCGCACCCACTAAGAACAATGTGAGACTGAAATGCTCTAGGACAGGACAAAGACAAGAATAGGGAGGGAAGCCAATGAATCAAGACCAGACAATTGAGAGAGCCAACAAAGCCATCCATTCATGAGCAGGAGGCTGCCTCTATGCACATTCGGTATTTCCTTTATGTAGTGAGTATAGGAGCTCTCCCTGCTGTAGCTTAGTCCTAACGAGCTCAACTTTTTTACATGGTACAGACATTTTTAAACAATGTTCCAAATGTGACCTGAAATAAAAACAGAAACCCTTCTTTTCCATCCAAGAAAGTCACTCACTGTTCACATCTTCATCATCTCCAGGTATCCTGATTGAGAACATTTAAGGTATTTATGCAATTGATAAACTGATGACAAAAAAGGGAGTCTCAGCCATCTTCCAAGTTGGGTTGGAATGGGAAATCAATTGCAATCCCAGATCTGGAGAGGATATCTCACAACATTTGTTGAGCCCTGAGTAAATCTCCACTACCATGGATGTTCTCAGGCACTGAAGAATGTTCAGATGGAGGCAAGATTAGACAGCTCCTATTGTCTCGCACACAAGTACAGACTAAAACATGTTAAAGAAACTTGCTAGTGTGTGACAGAAGTTTAAGTGCCTTTTTTGCTCTATGAACACCCTGGATGATTCTACCTATTTAAAGGGGAAGAGATGCTAAGTGAAATTTACTCTCTTTAGAAATAGCTATGTTTAGTTCTAGAGGTGAAAGTTATCCTGATAAGCAAAGGCTAAGGGATCTGAATTGGTGCTCTAGTCCCCGATCTGTTTAATTCCTGCCTTTGCTCGTGTTTCCCCAAAAACTTTTTATTTTAATTATATTTCTTTTGCTCTGCCATAATGATGCAGATGTAAGAGCTAACATTTTGTATTTTACTGTTTCTACCTGCTGTCAAAGGACATAGTTTTACCCTATATAATGCTAGTAGCATGTGCAACTTTGCTGGCTGTGATCGTCATGGTGGAGGTAAGGTCTAGGATGAGGATTATTTACCTTTCTATTTGCAGCCATAATAGGCTATTAGTTCAGTCACTCTGGAACCATTGTGAATATTGGCAGATCCGACACTCAAGGCCTCACTACGATGTAAGGCGGACTCACATCCGCCTGACAGCGCTATTACAAATCGACCGCACATGGTGCATTCGCATATTCCCATTTGTCTTTGGGAGCTTGTGCTGCGGCTGTAAACTGGCTCTCGCACCAGCTCCCATAAAGAAATGGGGGCTTCTGTTAATCCCTGCACCTCCTGGCAGGCACCTCACGGTGTCTCCAACATGGTGCAGGGATTAACAGCCCCCTCGGCCCCCAACCGAAGGACGCAGGGAGAAGGGGGCCCTGCGAGGGGCCCCCCAAAGTCCCTTTTTGACTGGCTGCCCATGTCAAAAAGCCCGACATGGAAAGACTGTGGGAAACTGACATTGTAATCCCGATTGTAAAAACGTGTTTTTAAAGGATTTCGTGCTGGTTCTGGCAAGCCGACAGGCTCTTTGAGCTTATAGGAAGCCAGCCGGAATGACCGGCCAGTTTCACCTCAAACCACTGTCATTGAAATACGGCGGTCGAAAGTGAAACCTATAATGTCTGCAGTCAGAGGCTTTCCGACCGACATCATAATAGGGCACTCAGTGTGGAATCTACAGAAATCGCACAAATTGTCTCCTCCTTTTGTTTTCATAAGTCAGGGTTTGGGTCAGAATTCCATAAAAAGTCAGATTTGTGATTATCTAGAGATGTAAAAAAGTAATTTGACAGATTGTAGGTAGCATATTTGTTAGGAAATTTAATATCGATGTGATTATCATTGTGACTGTTTCTATAGTTTGCTGGGATTTCTAGATTTGCAGCAAAACAAATTCAGAAATACTTGATTCTTTTTGGTTGCGATTTCAGTACAGTATTACCAATTAGAGGGAGCACCTTTGTTTTGTCTTTATTCAGTAAGTAACCAGAAGCCCAGGCATAATTATCAATGGTAGTTAATGTAGCTGGCAGAACTTGCCCCTCGTTTTGTGTGAACGTTAGGTCTTCATCTGTGCATGCAATGGATTTATATGTGTCTAATTTGAATGGGACACCCTCAATGTTAAGGTTTCTTTACTCATTGTCAGGAATGGTCCTATGGGGAACTGAAAATGCAGGTTAGAAAGAGAGAAGACCTGTCTGATACATAGGGAAAAGTCCGATAATCACCCATTTATGCTGACCTTAGCTGGTGGGTTTGAGTATAAGACTAGAGATTCCTAACCAGGCCTAATGCATTGGAACTGATCACACAAAGACAAGCAATACCTTGTCAAAGGTATTTTCTGCATCTACGGCCATACCAATTATTGCTAATTCTAAAAAGGTGGCATTTTCAATTATGTGCCCAAAAAAACGGGCATAATCACGGGTGGTCTTTCACGAAGCCAGTTTGTAGGGAGCAAACAAAGTACTGCATAACCGTTTTTACTCAGATCCCTTGCACCTATCTTGTAATCCACATTTATCAGTGAGATTGGATGATAATTATTCAGTTTAAGTAGATCTTTCCCCTCTTTATGTATGACCATTAAAATGGGTTTTCCCGCTGTGCTGTTCGCATGTCCTTCAGTATTAATTTGCTTAATCAGTGAGTACAAGGAGGGGTTTGGGGCAGGGGCAACAGATTCTCGTGGCAAGATCTGCAAAAGTGGATTGGACGTCATTTGGGGCCAGACACCTTCATACTGCATAGGTCATTGATGGCTTTTATAATTTACTTATTTGCAGGTGGTCTTGTCAGGGATATTTTATTTTATTGTGAGGTAAGAGAATACAGGAGCTCGTACCAAAGGTATCAGATAACAGTGGGGAGGTTTATTTGTTTAAGGGAATAGGTTGGAATAGAATGAGTAAATCGAGTGAATGGAGTTAGTTTCAAAATATATCTCTATCCAGGTACACTATTGTCGCAGGGATTCCGTGCTCATACAGAACTGTGCATAGAGACTTGGAACCTCAGTGAATTAGGGTGTGCCAAAACTCACCTTAGTACCCAAAGTCCCCTACCAGACTAGCTACAGTGTCTCATTGGTTATCACAAACTCCCAATGCTTAGACAAACCAGAACATGGACTTAGTACACCTCAGGTAACGTGGAACACATGAAAACTCTTTCGCTATACAATCATTTCAATCCAGAAGGAGTAAAAGAGGACACGCGCATATTTGAAATGTTTATTCACTAATGCAGTGTTCTCAAATGCAGTATCTTAGCTAATACAAGCAAACATATTATAAGAAACAAAGTAATCAGCATAGTCACTAGTCCATAGAACACAAACGGTGAAAGCACGGTATTATGCTAAAATGAATAGGGTTTAAAAAACCTAATTCTCACCCTCCCTAGCTAGTATGTTATATTATATTATATCTAAGAAGGTCTCTTTGGGTTTTAGCAGGGTGGCCCCATACCTCAAGATCCTAGTGGTAAGGGATCGAATCATCTTTCACCAGCTCTCTGCATGCGAAGCACCATCAAGTGTGTTCGTATGCTCTTGTGCAAAGCAATATAAAACGCGCCTAAAGCCAGAACTTGGCCGCAGCTGCATGTATGTTATGTCTAGGAACGTGCGAAGATCAGACCTCACAACAACCACTGTGTTGAGATATCCTTGAAGGTTTCTGCACTCACTGTACAGACACAGCTCGCCAAGCAAGGCTGATATCAGAGTAACTACATATTATTCTCGCATGAATCAAAACATTCTACTAGGCTCAAAGCTAAAGCAACAGCTATGTGCCGTGTGCAGAAGCAGCAGAAAGGTAAAATGGAGTTTAAACTCTTAAAAAGCTCATGCTAACTTAACACAGGATACAGGCAATATATATCTATATGACACCCTCCCTTGATCCGAGCACAAATAAGATAAGATAAGATATGATAAGGGAATCAATTTTGAAATGCAGAGTTCAATAAAGTATTCAGTTCAAATTCAAGTAGGTGAGGAAAAATAATTTAGTTCGCCCAAAAATCCAAAATCTCACCAGCATGACAATGTATGTCCACTGTTATTAAAGCCAATAGGTCTGATATAAAAAATTGTCCATCATAATTTTGAAAAATTTTGAGGGAGCAAAGAGAGAGAGAAAAAAAAACTTCATGATATCAAAGACCTCAATAGGACTCAGCCTAAAACTGAGTATGCAAAATAAGCAGCAACAGCTTCCAAAAGGAAGTCACTGTTATCATCCGAAAGTAACTCAGCCAGTACTCCATGCATCGCTGCAAAGGCCATAATCCCTCCGTCAGAACAAAGCAATTCATGAGTAACTAAGGGACTCATGAGATGATTAAAATCCACTTCAGGAGACACCAAATTGCAGAGACACAAATCCAGGGCCCAGTCGAAATCACAGCTCAGGCAATGAAAGATAGGCTGGACACAGGTCAAATAGGAAAATCGAAACTATAATCCATATGCTGCACTTACGGTGGTGAGTGGCAGCGCACCATAGTATTCAAGCATCCTGTTGCGAAACAGTGCTAACTGTGACAGCTCGTCTGCAAACACAGGACAGGCATCCATTTTGAATAAAACAAGGTAGCACTAAAAAGCCAGCAGCCAGCGCCAGTAAAACGGGAAATCCACCAAATAGGCTGGAAAAGATCGAATGAAAGAAAGCAGGAATGACTCTAAATATCTTTTGGAAAGAAGTCACTAGACCACTGCTCACTACTTTAAAAAAATGAGCCAGCCCCGAGGTGGAGGAGGCGTTAAAGATTGTATGAATCAGCTCCCCGAAATGTAAAGGCAGGTCAGTGTTTAATAAAGCATGCACTTCTGTGCCGGTGTTAGCTACGTGAAGGACAAATGTTTCACGAGCAGATGTCCGGGCAACTTCTTTTTGTGACAATAAGGCTCTTATTCTACTCTATTTGAACTCTGCATTCAAGGTCCTCGGCCAGATGGAAACATCCAAGTTCCCATGCGTGGGTGGATACAACACATTTTTACAGCAAACCACACGGTCACTGACTGTTACAACATAAGCTATGCCTTTCAATAACCCACAGCAATCTTCATTATATAAAAGCAAATAACTACCGTTCGCTAATAAAGTGAACGTGAGGACAATCGCGGGCACGGGTGTACCTTTTAAAACACATGCTAAATTAGGCCGTTCCTGATTACAAGAGCCATGAAATTGTATGTGTCTACACATTAATGAGTGATCTTGTGTTTCCGTGCACTCCTCACCTTTCAGATAAACTTCTTTTCTGTCCCTAAGGCATCTGTAAGTGAAAGGGAGTGACCAGGCGTCATGTATATAGGAGCTGCCAACAGGCTCATACCTACCAATGGCAAAATATTTCATGCAATTTGTAAACTGGAAAAGCGCAAATGGTAAAGTTATTAACCCATTGATAAGCCACGTAGCAGCAGTGGCCTCTGCCACTGAAAAGGGCAAAGTCTCCAATCGTTCAATGTGTAACATGGAAAAAGAAGCATCTCTCATTGAAAGCAAACATTGTTTTTCAGTCAAATTAAAAGGGGCAAATAGAGATGAGACATTAATGTAATTCCAAGGCACTTTTCCATTTTTCAGTGTCTGCAGGGTCCATGCAAACTGCATAATAGAACGCAATTGATTTTGACCATGGTACAAAACAGACACTTCATCCTGTACAATTTGAACAACAGATGACACAATATTATCCGACGTGTAAATGCGGGAGGAAAGTGTGTTAATACTGTTATCCACTACTGCAAGCACTTTTTCCAAATTAGCTTGATCAATAGCCCTAAGGCGGGTAGCCGCTTCAATCTGCGATGTTTTCCAGAGTTCATTATAAACGGCATAGATCCATCTTTTAGACCTACCTCTAGACGAGCCCTTTATGAAGTCATTCAAGTCAACCTTGTCAATCAGTTTAGACAAATGCAGTTTGACTGAAGCCAATGTAGAGTGTTTGAGCCAATTCTGACACAATTTGCCTCCTGAATATGTGGTTACAGAATGGTCACTCTCAAAACGGGGATCTATTCTGACCTGTGTAAAACCCTCAGCCAGACCCAAAAAACGATGTTGGAACAAATCTGCACTTCTGTGTCACATCAACCAACCCTTGGGATCCAAACTGGATATGTTAAAGGATGAATTTAGCAATAGGGTCTGCAACTCTCTAATCGAAAAATGTGTTGAATTTTCCCAACCCGAATATTCTTCCAAATCAGGGAAGGAAGGAGCATTTAATTTTTTAGAAGTAGCCAAATCAAAGCATGTTGTCTGTGAGATGGTAGAATTAAAAAACAACATATTATTTGGGATGAGATATGCACGGTGCAAAGCTTCTGTGCCCTGTACCTGCCAACTTTCAGAACCCCAAACTGATTTAAGGTCAATTCTTTCCTTCCACAACTCGTAGCCTCCAACAGCTAGCTCATCTAGAAAGGACTTCGAGCACAATAACTTAGTATCGGTACGTCTAACTTTGGACATGGATTTTTCTGTCATTCTAAAATAAAATGAAGCGGGATTGGACTGATCAAAATCAGTAAAATAAGTGTACTTTTTCAAAAATGTACTAGAGCTGCCTTTTAAAGGAGCTGGGCAATGCTCCCACTGAGTATAATTTACAGTACTCCTCCTGGAATTAGTTTTATGTAGGTAGTGATTGCCAAATGTTGGAAGCAAAACAAATCACCATAATTAGCAGATTCTAAATATAAATCTTCAGCATCAAAGGCAGCATAATATTTCAAATCAGCAAACAAAGCCTCTATGGCCTGAACATCCCAATCATCAGAACGTATGTTTTGTTAAACCACATCCCCCATGTTAACTCTAAGCACATTAGGAACATTAATAACTTCTGTCGGGCCATGGATTTGAAATTTAACAGCATCCCAGACTATCCCATGCAGTACAGGCCATGCATTGATGTTAATAAAGGCCAAGTCTCTCTTCAATCTGTGGGCAGAATGTGATGAGGAGTGGGGAGCCAATTTTCCATTTAGATGTCGAATGCATGTTCTCTACTCGACTTAATGTCCATTGATGAATCAGAAAAAATAAAACACAAAACTAATTGACATAAAAAGATAGAGCGAAAAAAGCCCCAGCCAAATATAAGTCCAAGGGGGAATCAAGAAATGTTTTTTAAACAAAGTCGCATAGGCCCTAAACCTTGTGGGCTTCCCTGAAGTTTGTAAAATAGTGTCAAACGAAAATCTGAATTCTGTGGCTAAACGTGTTTGCAAATCAGGCATTGATAAGTCAGTTGGGTAGGTGTAGTCCGTATCATCAAGGCGAGTACCAGGTAAAGCATTCATTAAAGGACTCGAAACTGCAGGCATCTCAAGGGCCACCTCCGGTGCAAGATTCGAAGCTGTGGTCAATACAGAATTTCTCACCATCGAAGGACATGAGACTGCCGGTGTCATGCTAAGATGAATCGGCCACTCTGTGTATTTTGACATTGTCAATGGAGATATACCTGTTATCTTTACGACCTGGAAGTGGTGGTAAAATGACTGTTCTTGTGCCCTTCACACCAAGCACGGGAACCGGAGCATGGTATGAGGGACCAAATTCCTTCTTGTTATCGATCTTCTCCCGAACCAGTTCTCCAACTTGGGGTAGCCAGACAACTACCGGGATCTGCAACGCATCATCCGAACAGGAGGGCAAATGTTCCTTTGCAAGACTGTCTCTCGTCTCTTGTAGAGTCTGTAAAACATTGCAATATTCATCTACGTCAAAGGAGGCAGCCGAACCAACCGTGTCTAGACGGTCAAGGTTCGGGATATACATCTTGATACCAAAGAGCATTTCGTATGGGGTCTGCCCACCCAGAGACCTTCTAGGGAGATTATTAAGAGCACGCTGCGAGCCATTAAGAGGGGCCAGCCAGTTTCTGCCAGTGCCTAGAACTCAAGCTGTCAGTGATTGCTTTAAGTCACGGTTCATTCGCTCCACAACACTATTACCCTCAGGTCGGTATGGAGATGAAAACTTGACTTGGACCCCCATCGAAGCCATGGCATCCCTTAGAGGCGAAAGCAGGACCCTGATCCGAACGGAAGGTACCACAGGCAAAAATCCCTACAAAGACACGCAAATCCTGATGACAGTCCGTGAATCAGCGCTGCGATGAGGCCAGACCCATACAAGCGTGTACATGAATCAACTGCTACTAAGATGTACTTATATGCAGTTTTAGGAGAAAAGGGACTGCAGTGATCTAAATAAACACAACCTAATGGTTTATTAGAAATGAACAACTGTGTTTGGGGCGGAAGCATAGCAGTTGAAGGCCTAATCTGCTGGCAAATGTCACATCGAAGGACATAGTCACACGTCTGTTTGTACAGTCCCCGCCACCAAAAACGTTGTTGTAATTGAGACACAGTGGCTGAAACGCCTGCATGCGCAGACGCAACACCTTCATGGGCCGCTGTGATCAGTACATTTCTGCGGTCCAAGTTGGGAATCAATCTCTCCCCAACCTCTGGAATTTTCACATAAGGAACCTTATCGGGACTTAAGTGGTATGTGTACTTCGAAGGGAACCCCGCAGGATATTTACCTCCCTTCTCAGTGGCAGCTACAGCTGCCAAGATATCATCATCAATCTTACTTTTGAACCGTGTGACTGCTGCAACTAAATATGTCGATAGTGCTGATTTCGCTGCTTCATCAGCATGCGAGTTGCCAACAGCGTGGACTCCCACGCGCTGGTGACCGAGAGTATGAATTACAAACACGAGTGGCAGCTGCTCTTTAAGCTCAGCCACTCGGACCCAGATCATTTTATGTTTTATTGTGCTACCCTTGGAATCACGAAAATCATTCTAAATCCAAAAGAACAAGTTCTCATTGTAAGACTGGACACAGTAGTAAGAATCACTTACAATAAGTGTTTTCACACTAGGATCAGCGTACTCCAATGCAAGCATCAGAGCACGAAGTTCTGCCAATTATGCGGTGCAGTCCCCTAGAGTCTGCATGTGCACGACTCTGGACTTGACCTCATCGTTCACCATGGCACCTACCACAATGGCGCATGCAGAAACGTAAGCGTGTTTAGAACCATGCACAACCTGCGCTGAACCATCAGTGTATATGATGAAATGGAAATCCTCCAAAGGCCGCATAGCCAAAGGTGCAGGATGAACAAACTTATATTGCAAAAACTCCTGCGACCGTAAGGAGGCATCAAAAATGAATTTGACATCCGGAGACATCAATGATGCTGCCCATTGTATCCACCGAGGGTGCAAAGTTTTAGAATTAGGTACACTGGCTTTCGTAACTGCCTCCAAAGCAGGACACGGGGTAACCACCAACATGCGTTTTCCCTGTGACAGAGCGCGTTCCTTCAGAATCGCCATCTGTATAGCCGTCAAAACTTTCTCCACATGAATTACCGGGTTTTTAAGAACCCATCGGTGCCAGGGAGAACACCCAAAGACTTCGAGTCCTTCCTGTTTCAGACTACAGAAACACAGAGTCTTCTTGGTGAAGTCAAAGATCGTATTTATTGGCTGCAGCCAGTAACAGGTATCCTAGAAGTACAACAGCATGAACAGCATGTATGTTCTCAGGAGACTGCTCAACATTACAAAGCCAGACTTCTCCTTATATACAAAATAATATGCTTCAGGCAAACATTCCTTATTTTACGGTAAACCATTC
Source organism: Lissotriton vulgaris (assembly GCF_964263255.1). NCBI lineage: Eukaryota > Metazoa > Chordata > Amphibia > Caudata > Salamandridae > Lissotriton > Lissotriton vulgaris. The sequence continues at coordinate 1,140,838,154 of NC_141691.1, read as the reverse complement.
ACATATTTTCGCCCCAAAGGAAAAGCAAAGTCATGATGACAAGCCCACGTTTCAGTTTGTCCAGCCCATAATCAATTACCCGGCAAGGCCCAGAACTTTCATCAGATATTGACGGACCCCTAATAAAAACGGGCACCTCCTCCTCGTAAAACAGGTCATAAAGAAGAAACAGGGACAGGCATGTGTGAGATTAGGCATGGTTTGTGTGCGGTGATCGGTTTATGACATGTTGTGCCTTGATTCTGATCTCGCTCGGCCACTGGGAAAGGAACTGCCCGAACAGGTTTGGCTTCAGGCAGTGGAGTTAGCTTGCCCAGGTCACAGCGGAGTCAGCAAAGGTGTACGTGTCCTTCAGGTTGGTTTAGGCCTTAGTCATTGCCTTATGTGAGGGCAATCACAAAATGGCTGCCGATCACAAAATGGAAACGTTGGGTTCCGGACGAAAAATCCGATTTCATGGTGATTCCGTCACTCAAACATGACGGAAATGCTTGTGCATAGTATTCGAACCATTACCGGTCTGCTGATACCAGAATCGTCATGGTACGATGATGTATATGACACGGGTCCAGAATTTTCAGTACCACAGGCCCCCCTTTTGCCCTTACATAGGCAATAACCTATACTCACGCTAATCTGAGTCCAGGTCTATATTCATAAAGTCATTAAGATGTTGCTGTAGCATCATCCTATTACTTAGCTCGTTTCTTGATACAGGTTTCCTTACACACGATGTAGCACAGAGGCCACATATTGCAGGAGCACATTGTATACATAGATAGAGCAGGAAAAGAATGGCTAAGATCATCCCAATGACTATCAGAATCTTCCATCCCCAGGCAGATATCAGTTCCCAGAACCACCCCATCAAAGACCAGTCTCCTTTGTCCACGTGAATCGATTCGGAGATTTTATGCAGTTTGGAAATGGCCTGGTATACTGTTGGTGCGTTGTCTGGGATGAAAATGCAGCAACTTGATTGGATCACTTTACATACCCCACCTCGGTCTGCAAGTATGACGTCTAATGCGACCCTGTTCTGAAGAGTCATGAGGCGATCCGACTGGAGCTCAGCAGTAAAATTACTAAGGGCACCGGCTGTTTCGAAGACAGTGGATTCAACCACTCTTGTCAATTGCCTTATGTTCCTGCTGTTCACCATGGGCCCCCAAAACGGCAGAAAACCTTTTACAAAATCACCAAATTCTTGTCCGGCAGTGTCATTTTTACTGATGACACCTCTAACTATCCTTGTCCTATGGTAATCCGCCGTGGCCGTGTTGGTGGGGGGCAACAAGAACGAAACAAAGCATGTGCCCTAGAAGTCGGGGGGCAACCATGTATAAGCTCTATCATGGCAGATGAAATAGGTACCCTTAGCTGCTAGGAACGAAGGGGAATTTCGAGATTCAAAAACATATGTTTCAGTGCAGACGCTTTTCCCCAACTGAGCTCGTGGATTTTTGCCATTACCTTTCAGACACAGGTGACTCTGATGGGGTACAATCCAAATCGAGGAGGATCTCTTTGCTCGCTGGTTCTCACTCAAAGCAACTCCATATTTTGTTATGTTCCATCTAACGTAAGCTTGCAACTCATCCCTAGGAATCGCTCTGTATGAGTCAATTGTTCTGCTCATATTTGCAATTCCTACTACCAAAGCTTTGTTGCTTGAGTTAAATTTTGTGGAACGTGGGGTGTATGGTTCGATGGCGAATATGAACATTGTCTGAAATGCCCATAAAGAACCATTGTAGCTAAATGGTAAGACCAGGTATGGGATACCCTTATCTGTCGTATGCGGCATAAGACCGCAGACCCAGCAGTTAGTTGTGTTTACTACTAATTGGTGTTGGTGTAACAGTTGAACGAAAGAGTTATTTAAAAACTCTAATCTCCTAGAGGACTCATGTTCAGGCAGAGGGTGAAAAGAGTGCGAGGAAACAGTAGGCGGAGGCATGGGCTGTGTAGTGGGTGCGAATGCCACTTGAAAAGTGAATAGAGCATATCCTATTAAAAACATCATTACACCAAGCAACATGAAAGTACAAAATATCAAAGATCTTTTCTTCATCATATATATACACAATTCGTCTTTAAAGTTCGTTTGTTTGGCAGGTCTCTCCATCTTAAAAAACTCCATCCTCTCTAATTTGCTGCCCGCGGTGGTAGGGTGTTCTATGCTAAAGAGTGCTTCTGTCAGTCCAGGGCAACTCCCTTAGACCGACCAGAACTGTCGACCTAACGTCTTCAGCTGCACTCCAAAGACTTGGGCAACCGCGACCCTAGCAGCAGAACCGGATGGCGGTTCGAAAAACAAAAATAAGCAAGTTTCTCAGACGAGAGAGCTGCACAATCAAAAAGTAAAAAGATTTTTTTTTATTTGTCCTTAGTCATAGTTCTTGGCCTCAAATTGTAACGGTTTCTTCCAGGTGCTGTTTGGTCTTGGAATAAGAGTTCAGGCTTTGTAGTGTTCAAACGAATTGATGGAGGCACGGCTTCTTGCAAAATATCTTCGCTTTCCTGTTCAGAAATTGTTCCTTTTACACGTGCATCGCTAAAAGGTAGAAAGCGCGGCACAGTCTCAGTTTCAGAGTCAGCGATCCCCTCCTGGACCCTACGGTCGTACGGAAGAGGTAGTGGGACCCTCTTACAATGAATGCCGTGGATCCAATGTTTTTTCCCTTCCACTCGCACGGCAGATCTTGTTGAGAGAAGGACTAGATGAGGGCCGGTCCACCCGGGCTGGTCATTCTTTGTTCGCTGAAAATATTTCACCAGCACCCAGGATCCAGGATCGATCGGATGCCCTGGAGCTTCAGAGGCCTGAGGTAGAGTGTCGTGGACCTGTTGGTGTAAAATACGCAATTTAGCCGTCAATTCATACAGATAATCAAGCAACACGGGGTATTCAAGTTCGCTAAACCTTGTTGGTCTTGGCACGCCCCAAATATTCGCCGGGCGGCCAAACACAACCTCATACGGACTCAAACCCATTCGGGAATGTACAGTCATTCTTGTGGACAGGAGAGCTAGGGGCAAGGCATCTGGCCATTGAAGACCAGAGCTAGCTTGAATTTTGGCCAATTTCCATTTAAGGGTGCTGTTATAGCATTCTACTAAACCAGCTGATTGGGGGTGGTTTGCAGCGTGGAACTTTTGTTGAATACCTAGCCCTTCACACACTTTCTTCATCACTTGACCCACAAATTCACTTCCATTATCACTCCAGACCATTCTCGGCATTCCAAATCTGGGGAAGAATTCCTTGACAAGGGCTTTAGCTGTGGATAATGCAGTATTATCCTTTAAGGGATATGCTTCTACCCATCTTGAAAAGGCACAAACAACAACGAGTAGTTATTTCAAATTGTTGCACCTCTCCATGTGGATGAAATCTAGCTGCAAAACCTCGAACGGATACGTTGGAGGCGCAAAATGACCAGCTGGAGTTGGGGTTCCCCTACCAGGATTGTATTTCAGACACACCATACAATTCTTTACCACATTCTCTGCACACTTGGGTATTCCAGCATTTTGCCATACCGGGGCCAACAACTTACAGATCCCTTTCACACTGATATGGGCCATTCTATGAGCCATTGTCACCACTGCAAGCACATACGCATCAGGTATCAACCATCGCTGATGCTCTGACAATTCAACCCAACATCCATTTGCATCCAATTTACCCGTACCTTCTCTCCACACACTCAATTCTTTCTCTGTAGCTTTAGCTTGAATGGATTTCACACTCTCAATCGTATCTTCACACATACCAACGTCACCAACCCATCGGGCAGGGCCTGCAACATACATTCGACTCATTACATTCCTTGCAGTTTCTTTCCCGACTTCATCCGCAAACTCATTTCCGCGACCAATATCATCAGTAACCTTTTTGTGAGCACTGCATTTCACAATCGCAACTTGTAACGGCAAGGTCAGTGACTCGAGAAGCTCATTCACCAACTGACCGTGCTGGATCTTAGCACCATGCAAAGTCAGGAACCCACGTTCTTTCCACAATCGTCCAAAACTGTGAGCCACACCAAATGCATACTGGCTGTCCGGGTACACATTCACTCGTTTTCCTTTCGCTAACACACACGCTCTTGTAAGTGCAATCAACTCTACTGCTTGTGCTGAATTGTGTGGGATACGTGCAGCTTCAACAATCGTATGTAAAGTCATCACAGCGTATGCTGCAGTCGCATCACCATTCGGCAACTTGAAACACGAACCATCAACCCACAAAGTACCATCACATTCTGGAAGTGGAGTATCTTTAAGATCTATCCTCCCTTTTCTTTCTTCTTCTGTCCTGAGACAGCAATCATGCTTTTCAACCTCATCTGTCTCTACTGGAATCGGAAATAGTGTGGCTGGATTCAGAGTATTGCACCTCTTAATGTGCACATGACTCGCTAACAGTGTCAGCTCATAACCCGACAATCGAGCACTAGTTAAGTGCTGTGTCTTTGTTCTGTTTAACAGAGTGTCCACTGCATGCGGGACCATCACAATTAACATGTTATTCATCACTAACCCAGCAGACTGTCGAATAGAAACAGCTGCTGCCGCAGTGGCTCTCAAGCAACTCGGCAACGCCTTAGCTACCGGATCTAAAGTCGACGAAAAATACGCGCATGGACGTTGCTTGTCCCCAAAAGACTGTGTCAACACTGACAATGCACAACCTTCCTTCTCATGGACATACAATGTAAAGGGCTTACTGTAGTCGGGGGTACCCAACACAGGAGCCGAACACAATGCATCACGCAATTCGGAAAAACTTTTCTGACACTCTTCAGACCATGGAATGGGATTCGGTGTATCTTTACAAGTTAATGCCACCAAAGGTTTGGCCAATAAGGAAAAATTTGGTATCCATTGTCTGCAATATAATATAATGCCCAAGAAAGCACGTACTTCTCTCTGTGTCCTTGGCACACTCAATTTTGTAATTGCCTGAATTCTTTCTGGGGTCAGTTTCCTTCCCTCCTTCGATAAGAGGTGGCCTAAGTAGGTCACTTCTTGTTGACAATATTGTAACTTTGATAGAGACACTTTGTGATGAAGATCACACAAATGACGCAACAACGACAATGTGGCTTCCTTACAAATCTCTTCAGTATCTGCAGCGATTAGTAAGTCGTAAACGTACTGAATAAGAGTAGCGCCGTCAGGTAAAACAATCGTGTCCAGCTGTGTTTTCAATGCCTGACTGTATATCGATGGACTTTCACAGTAGCCTTGAGGAGCGCGTTTGAAGCGGAAGCTTCGGCCTCCTAGACTGAAGCCAAAAATATCCCTGCTCTCCTCGGCAATCGGGATGCTGAAGAAAGCATTCTTCAAGTCAATCACCGAGAACCAAGTCGCGGAAGCTGGAATCATAGTCAATAGGGCAGTGATATCAGGGACAACTGGAAATTGTGGCACAACTATTTTATTGACCTACCTAAGATCAATCACAAACCTGTAAACAGGTGGCTGGGAAGGATCAGTACGCTTCAAAACAGGCAGAACAGGACTATTACAAAAGTTGCCCCTTGTCTCTTCAATTACATCCTTTTCAATCAGATCGTAAATTATCGCCAACAACGCCCTTTCACCTTCGCTAGAGAACTTGTATTGGGGAATGCGCAGCATTCTAACATTGGCTTTCAATGTTACAACATATGGTGGTATTTCCAAGAGACCCACATCATTAGGACCAGTAGCCCAAAGAATATCCGGGAGAGAAGACAATTCTGTCGGACGTTTATCCTTCGACAAATACATCGGAGAAACCACTTTCTTACCCAGTGTAAGTTGTACTCCCGAAGGAGAACAGTACAAAGTTGCATACAATATTTTCAACAGATCCAATCCCAACAAGTTTTCACCACAACCTGTTGTAAGGATGAGGGGTGCTTCTAATTCACAAGGTACAACAGAAAGAGACATAGGACAAGAAATCGGGTTCCTAACCGGGACGCCAGAAAAACCTACTGAAACATTCATTTCGCCAGACAAAGGTGCGCCAGGGAGTTTCGAGTGCAATATAGAACTCTTTGTAGCACCAGTATCCCACAGAAAAGGTTCTGACACACCTGATGTAATCACCTCAACATAAGGTCCACTCTGATCTACTGGAACTAAAACAACTCCCTCTCTTTGTCCAAGGCTGTCCTAGCAATCATTACCTCCCATATTGTCATCTTCTGCATAGTAGTCATCAGCATAGTACTGAGCCGTCCTACCAGAGGCGATATTCTGCTGGTCAAAACTATTCATTGAATTCTGAGGCGGGAAGGAACGTGTGTTCTGGGGGAAATTTCCATGCCCCCTACCTCTAGGAGCTTGTTGAACACCTCGACCTCTCGCACCAGAAGTACCATTCGTGCGCTGTAACAAAACCGGACAACTACTCTTGAAATGACCCTCTTCTTTACAATACGCACACTGATTGGGTCCATATGGTAAACGTTGTTGAGGAAACTCATTTCTTTGCGAGTTCCTTGAATACTGCTGAGGTTGCTGATAATCGTGTTGACTATTAGTACGAGGTGGATAAGCTTGCTGCAGGAGGACTTTAGTCTTCAATTCCTTGTTTTTCTTATCCACTTTCTCTAACTCATCTTTGCGCCTATTCTCATTGTACTGGGCCGTAGCTAAAATCTGCGCTGACGTGGAAACAGCCCAAGCACTCTCGGGATCCTTCAACTTATTGCACAATTCAGGAAGCAAATTATGTACAAATTTGTCGACAAACAATCTCTGGCCACCCTCGGTAGCCATATCCTGACCACTATGATCTACAAAAGTCTCTTCAAACCGCGTGAAGAAATCGGACACAGTCTCATCTTTCTTCTGCTTACATGCAGGCAACTTGTCCCAATTAACACGCAATTCGGGCATCAAAGTCTTCATATAAGTAATAATTCTACCAGGGAGTTCAGCAATCAAATCATCAGGCTTAGCACCGCCTACTTGCCCGTTGTCGGCATTTCTAAGATTAACCCACGTTTCATCCAATTCTTGCGCATGATCTGTGTGACGAATCTTACTCCAAATAGGTTGTGGAACAACATTTCCAAACAACATGTCGATGTCCGCCAAATTCATAATACATGAGCCCACAGTCTGAGTCAACTCTTTATAGTACCCTGCTGGATTTTTGCGCGGGTCAGGCAACGACTGCTTAATAGCTAAGACTTCAGCGCGTTTCCAGGGGACATGCACCCATACACGCTGAAAATGAGCCTGTGCAGCTGGCGGAACATTACCTAGACCAGCAGCAACTGCTTCCTTCCACACCAGAGGGACCTCTCTCTTTGGATATTGTCGTGCTTTTCTCCTAGCTGAAGCGCCAGGCTCGAACATCGGCTGAGAAGGAGTGTCACTACGAAACGACAAAATAGTCGCAACTGCTCTCCCAACATCCTGAGGACCCACAACGGTCCCTTTCGCAAACTCAGAACACACACGATACAACTCATCGGGAGCTTTACCTACTTCAGCATCCCACTGTTGATGGAGAAATCCACACATCGTCTCAAAAACGTACCGTTGCTTTGGTTCTTCCCATTGAAAGAAGACATCCATAACACCCTCCAGATCATACTGAGAAGCACACGTAATCCACTTACGCGCCAAATGATCCAAAACCGTACGTTCATCTGTGTCAGGCAACTGACTACGCGACTGTCTATGCTCACTAACTGGAGACATACTCAAATGTCCCCATAAAGGAGAAAGAAAACCAGACAAGGCAGCAGTCATTTTCTGTCTTGTAGAAGGAGAGGATGAAAGAATAAGAGAAGATGGAACAATAGTAGTAGGATCCAAGGTCAGAACAGAAGGAGTAGTGTAAGTAGGCGTAGGAGTAGCAGACGAAGTAGGAGGCAAAGTTGACGGCGCTTGAGAAGGCTGCGCCTAAGGAACAGTAGCCAACGGAAGAGGAGCTGGCTGTGGAACAATCACAGGTGGTACAACAACTGGATGTTGCGCAGCTATAGGTGGCGGTGGTGCCGTAGCACTCTGTGCATAAGGGGGTGGCGAATTTAACAAGTGTGACATTAAAGGATCTTTTTCAAGATCTTTCCTCGTTTCCTGTTCTTTAGTTGGCAAAACTGGGTAGCATTTATCTATCGCTAACTTCCTAATCCTATGCATTTGTTCGATCTCTTGCTCTTCCTCACTATCCCTAAACACAACAGCAGCTTGTACCATTGACATACCTCGTTTATTTTTCTTCGCTAATTTTATTTCTTTCTGTTTGGCTTCTTTGCGCCATATGCAAAAACAGTCAAACTTTGCCGGCCGGGCTTTCTTCTTAAAAAGTTTAACCTCAAGATTATCCAAAATCTCTGTGTCAAAACTACCGTATTGGGGCCATTTGAAAACACCATCTTTTCTGGTGTAACGGGTCCATATTTTGTTATATGCGATAGGGCCTACGCCGTGTTTCACATATAGTTCGTAGGTTGAAGTTCCAATCGGAGGAACCGGACACGAGTCTTCCAATCGGGAATCCCTGTTACAACCAAGACAAAACAAATTTCCAAGTCTGCTAAGACCAGGCATCTTCGCTCTCTAGTCTAGCTTCAAACTTCAAAGGATTATCGAATACGATAGTCTCGTGAAAACACGAGTCCTTTGGTTTTGGCACTTGCAAGTTCTAAACAAAGCGATCCTCGAAGGGATACCAAAAAAAACTAAGGACTGGGAGACGCTCCACTTATACTTAACTGAGGTATCGATGACGTCACCAGAAAACTCGTCTATCGTTTCGCTCTACCAATCATCAAGGGTCGAAAACAGGGCGATAGTCAGGGCAGCAGTCCTTCGTAGCCATCGGGACGCGGGGAACCTCGCAGCAAAGACTTTTGGACCACGTCGACATGCAGGGGTCGATGAAGTGGTTGGCCGTCCTCCAGAATTTTCACACAAAGCTCCTCACAAACCTCTGGCTTGGACCGGTACCGCTGATACCGCCCCACGTTGGGCGCCAACTGAAGTACCGGGTTTTTAAGAACCCAGCGGTGCCAGGGAGAACACCCAAAGACTTCAAGTCCTTCCTGTTTCACACTACAGAAACACAGAGTCTTCTTGGTGAAGTCAAAAATCGTATTTATTGGCTGCAGCCAGTAACAGGTATCCTAGAAGTACAACAGCATGAACAGCATGTATGTTCTCAGGAGACTGCTCAACATTACATAGCCAGACTTCTCCTTATATACAAAATAATATGCTTCAGGCAAACATTCCTTATTTTACAGTAAACCATTCACATATTTTCGCCACAAAGGAAAAGCAAAGTCATGATGACAAGCCCACTTATCAGTTTGTCCAGCCCATAATCAATTACCCGGCAAGACCCAGAACTTTCATCAGATATTGATGGACCCCTAATAAAAACGGGCACCTCCTCCTCGTAAAACAGGTCATAAAGAAGAAACAGGGACAGGTGTGTGTGAGATTAGGCATGGTTTGTGTGCGGTGATCGGTTTATGACATGTTGTGCCTTGATTCTGATCTCGCTCGGCCACTGGGAAAGGAACTGCTTGAACAGGTTTGGCTTCAGGCAGTGGAGTTAGCTTGCCCAGGTCAAAGAGGAGTCAGCAAAGGTGTACGTGTCCTTCAGGTTGGTGTCGGCCTTAGTCATTGCCTTATGTGAGGGCAATCACAAAATGGCTGCCGATCACAAAATGGAACCCGTGGGTTCCGGACGAAAAATCCGATTTCATGGTGATTCCATCACTCGAACATGACGGAAATGCTTGTGCATAGTATTCGAACCATTACCGGTCTGCTGATACCAAAATCGTCATGGTACGATGGTGTATATGACACGGGTCCAGAATTTTCAGTACCACACACAGTGGAAAAACGCATTTCAGCCAAAGTGTACAAGTGTGACTTGTAGGCAATAGGTACTGTGTCTCCTTCGTTTAAAGTAGGGTATGTGAATCCCATCGTCCCAGGGATGATTCTTATCACCAGGTTAGTGTGATTATCACGAGTCAATAAGTATTTAGAAGCGAGCAGATCAGCCTGCAAAGATTGCAGTATAGCCGAGTGCCCAGGCAGCCAGTTTGATTTTGTAAAATTTGGTTGTATCAAAGCATACAAGGGCTTGATACGCTGGGCATATTCAGGTATGTATGTCCTCCCGAAATTCAAAAATCCCAGCAAAGACTGTAATTTCTTCAGACTTGTCGTAGCGCGCAATTGTGGGCATTTCTCCAAGAAGTGAGGAGCTAACCCTCGACCTTCATTTTTGAGCTCGTAGCCCAAGAACAACACTGCGTACTCCGCAATGTGTGATTTTGCAAAGTAGAATTTGTAACCAAAGTCCGTAAAGCAACAAAGTAAGCGGTCAACTCGACACAGATGCTCCCACAGTTCATCATCTGTGAGATAAATGTCATCCACATACAAACAAGCATCTGGGTCAACTCTCTCTAAGAGAGAGGCTATGCGGGCAGCAAACACTCCAGGACAATTTTGTAGCCCATCAGTAAACATTTGAAATGTATTTAGACACCGCCGCAAGTAAAGCAGGTCCATTGGGAACTCAGACCATCCAAATGGTGGGCATAAAAACCATTGGAAATGTCAAGCGTGGTTTTAAACCGCTTACGCATGAGACTATCCACTAAAGCAGAGCCCTGAGTATTCTGTACTGCACAGGTACGGCAATGTGAGTTTAAATGCCGGTAATCCAATACAGTGTTTTTCTCCATGAGACATGTTAGAAAATACTGCTTCAAGCTGGTCAAACTTCTCGGCAAGCCAGAAAGGAAAATCATCCTTTTCTTGGGGGCGCTTGCCCATCACAGCGTTGACCATAACGGGGCTGAGCTTTACTCCGCACTGTCCGGCAGGAAGCGCCACACCACCCGGGGCCCCGCCCATGAGATAACGGGTAATGTATTGCACCAACGACCGAATATTGCTAATTGCGACTACATGTAGTCGTCTTAACTCAACCACGGAACATGCCCTGTGTTGAGGGTGAGGTGTAAATCCAGCCAAAACAAGCCAATTTGCGCCCGGAATGGACAAAGGACCTAACCTCAGAGCTGCTAAAGTATGGGGTAGGGCGCCATCAAACCAAACTCGATGCTGCCAAGTATCAATAGGAATCTCCTGTGCCCTATACGGGATATATTCCAGTGGCACAGCCTTGGGAGTGTACGTGTCGAACACACGAGTATCAGCGTTCACAGCCAGGAAGGTCGCCCATGAGTAGAAAATCTCATATGGGTAAGCCAACTCTCTACTTACCACCAGTATCATTGCCATGCCATCCACGGGAACATTATAATTCTGCAAATGATTGCGCACCGCAATGCGGCTATGTTGCGCAATGTTCACCGCGGCCATAGTGACACAGAAAGAAGAATGTACAAAGTAAACTTCGTAACACAACTGGGTAGTAATTCAAGGAAACCGTTTTAGAAAGATTCAAGCTTGAAAGGACCTATGCAAACATAGATAGGTTTGTCCGACACTACCATTAACCGGAAACAATAGTGAAGGGGTTAAGGACCGAATGATGTACTACTCAAGTATCATGCAATAAGACCACCAACGATTGGGCGCCATGTCACAGGGATTCCGTGCTCATACAGAACTGTGCATAGAGACTTGGAACCTCAGTGAATTAGGGTGTGCCAAAACTCACCTTAGTACCCAAAATCCCCTACCAGACTAGCTACAGTGTCTCATTGGTTATCACAAACTACCAATGCTTAGAAAAACCAGAACATGGACTTAGTACACCTCAGGTAACATGGAACACATGAACACTCTTTTGTTATACAATCAATTCAATCCAGAACAAGGAGTAAAAGAGGACACGTGCATATTTGAAATGTTTATTCACTAATGCAGGGTTCTCAAATGCAGTATCTTAGCTAATACAAGCAAACATATTATTAGAAACAAAGTAATCAGCATAGTCACTAGTCCATAGAACACAAATGGTGGAAGCATGGTATTATGCTAAAACGAATAGGGTTTAACAAAATCTAATTCTCACCCTCCCTAGCTAGTATATCATATTATATCTAAGAAGGTCTCTTTGGGTTTTAGCAGGGCGGCCCCATACCTCAAGATCCTAGTGGTAAGGGATCACATCATCTTTCACCAGCTCTCTGCATGCGAAGCACCATCAAGTGTGTTTGTATGCTCTTGTGCAAAGCAATATAAAACGCGCCTAAAGCCAGAGCTTGGCCGCAGCTGCATGTATGTTATGTCTAGGAACGTGCGAAGATCAGACCTCACAACAACCACTGTGTTAAGATATCCTTCGAGGTTTCTGCACTCACTGTACAGACACAGCTCGCCAAGCAAGGATGATATCAGAGTAACAACATATTATTCTCGTATGAATAAAACATTCTACTAGGCTCAAAGCTAAAGCAACAGCTATGTGTCGTGTGCAGAAGCAGCAGAAAGGTAAAATGGCGTTTAAACTCTTAAAAAGCTCAAGATAACTTAACACAGCATACAGGCAATATATATCTATATGACACTACATTCTCACTAGATAGCTCTTACCTACACATTTTATCTCAATCAACACCTACTGGTTCTTATTTTCTTTACTTTATTTTTCACTAAATCACTATGGGCCTCATTTAAGGGAAGTGGCGCATCACTGCGTGAATGCAGCGATGCGCCACTTCTCAGTGCGCCCTCCTTGCTACACCAATGATGTATCATATTTCTAATATGACGCATCATGTTGCAAGAAAGGACAGATACGTCAGTATAACTAACGTATCTGTCAGTGCAAGAAGTGGCGCATTGCTGGATTTGTGTCCGAAGCCTGACGCAACTCCAGCAATGTTCCTTTCACGTGGGGCAAGCCCCATGTGAAAGAGCCTGCGTCACCCTTCCGCCTGCTATGAGGCAGGCGTAAAGTTTTGGCGCAGTGGCGTCCTAGAAATCCTAGAAGATTTTGCTGCGCCACTACTACGACCCTTTCTTGCGGGGGAACGCCAACCTTCCATACATTATACCTGGTGCAGGTATAATGTAGCGCAGGGGTTTATGAAGTGACACATCTACCTAGATGCGTCACTTCATAAACATGGCACATTTTTTACGCCACTGCTGCGTCACATAAAGTGACGCACCGGTGCCGCAAAAGTGACTCAGGAGCTCAAAAATCAGCCCCTATATCTTTTCCTGTAATTTCTTTCTTTAACCGCTTCGCTGCGGGGCTAAATGCCCCGCTGTGCTGGGGTAGGGGGGCCAAGCGTGGCGCCGCGGTGCTTGTGACAAGCTCAGCTCGTCACGCAGCACGGTGGCGCTGTGCTCATGACGAGCTGAGCTCGCATTGATCACGCTCGTTTCTTAGAACGCTCTGCACAGCTGGGGAATTAACCCCGCGTGTGAGCGCTGCGTGTGTCATGACAAGCTCAGCTCATCATGAGCAGCACAGCGGCACCGTGACTCATGACGAGCTGAGCTTGTTATGAGCACTGAAGGGGTTAATGTGCCATATGTTATACGGCCCTCAATCGATACATTCCACCGGGGTTTCATTTTATTTGATATAGTTGACAATCTTGTTCCAGTTAGCCATCAAGGCCTCTCTAAATCAGGCCTTGGCTCTTCAGGATTTCATTTATGTATTATCTTATTGTTCTTTCCTTGCTTACTCATTTGTTTTTTAAAATGTTCAATAAAATCTTCTGAAATTAAAAACAAATAGTGAAAGGAATTTTCTATTGCCTTTGTGTTGGTATATAGTTTTCCTTTTTTATTTGTGATCTACATGATTTTTATGCTATGTTTGTTAAATTTAAGTGACCCATGACTAATCTCCAAGTCTTATTTACTACACATATTTGCAAACTTTAATATTTGTGACCCATACATGAGCTTTGGTACTTAAGATTTTGATCATATTTTAATATGGCTGTTAGAAATGGGGTTTCTGGATGGCTAAGGTACACACCTAAGTCAGGCAGAACCCACTACTCTAGTGAGGGTAAGGGGGTTTCACACACAAGATAACTCCTGCAGATCAGTCAGGCGTATCCCAGAGGCTATGTGTGAAGCGTTTGTGCAACACACACACACCAGTGACACACAAGGCACACCACAAAACGAAATTGAACTCAATGTTAAATAAAATGATTACTGTATTATATATGACACATTAGAGCAGTCAATAATCATCGTACCTACTAGGCAATAGCTACTACATTACATAGGTCATAAAGCACTTTGCAGTTTATGACATATACATTAGACCAACACTAACATCACAATTGACGTGTCAACTAGGCAAATGTTATGGATAAAACAGTGGAAATCTTCCAAAAGTATACATCCAGGAAATGCATTTTCATAAGGGCAGTCCCCCTCCAGCTCCAAAGGCTGCTCCGGCTCCAAAGTAACATTCTGTCGGTTTCTGCAGAGTAGGCAATGGTGTGAAGTAACCCCGTGGAATACAGGTAATAACAATGCCAAGGGTTCCTCCCCTTGGGACCAGGACCTTGTTGCGAGTCGCTCGTCAGCACACCGTTCTGGTGTCCTCGCATTGATCAGCGTGGTGGATCTTACTTGAAATTTTGTGTTTAATTGCTGACATGCCAAATGCCCCCAGGTGCACCCCTTAAGGTCCCCGAGGCGTGAGACACAAGGCGCCGGCCCCTTCTAGCGGAGCGCAGCCTGGCCGGCTTGTGCTGCTGGGGCAGCGGGGGCAGTGCTCCGGCTTTGGATCCTCGGTAGCGCCAACTGCACCAGAGACCCATTGTTGTGCCTGCGGGCAGCTCAGACCATGCTGGCTTTGGTTCCTGGGGAGGTTGGTAGGCAACACCAGTAACTCTTGCGGTGGGTTGGTGGGAAGCTCCAAGGACTCCTTCTCTCTGGCTGCACCTTTGCTGGGCGAGTCCTTCGCCGGCTCCTAATGAAGTTCAGCAGCAGGTTGGGCTCACTGCTGGTCTTGAGTCCAGGCCGTGATTTGGGGACACAAAAGCAGCACAAGACTTTCAGCGCCTAAGGACCCAGGTAATGAGCCCAGTGAATGCACACAGGATAATTCCCTCACACAGAGCACAGAGAGGCTTTCAGGAAATTAAGCCTCAAGTAATCCTTGTAGATCTGGAAAGCAAAAGTGGAAACTTCGATGTCCCTGAGTTCCTTAGAACAGGAGGCCAACATACACTGGCCCTTGGAGAGTTTTTCACAAGCAGGATACCACAGCAGGGCAAAAAGAGTCAGTCCTTTTCCTCTACCATAGACAGAAGTAGCAACTGTAGGCCAAACCACTTCTCACACAGAAGAGGCAGTGCTCTTCACACAGTCCTGCCGCTCTTCTTCTTGGCAGGGTTCTCTTGCTCCTCGAAGTATTCTAACAACTTGAGGTTTTAGGTCCAGTACTTATATATAATTTTGGCATTGTTCTCTTTGTGGCAAGGGTCACTAAACACAGTTAAAACCTGTGGTGGCCTCTTTGGTCCACCATGACCACAGGGGATGGAGACAGAATTGTGAAAAGGAGACACTGCCTACTTAGGTGCCATTGAAACTTCTCCGAACACTATAACTGCAGACCAGCTCTATTCAGCCTAGCGATGATTCACCCAGGCAAGGCAGGGTACACCTCAACCCTCCCCAGTTACTGTATAGAGTGCATGCACATCCCCAGCTCCTGTCACTCCAAACCCAGACAAGGAAGACACAATAGGCAGAGGCACACTGGAAGGTTAAACAAGAAAGTGCATGCTTTAGAACGAATCACTGACAGATTATCGATTTCCAAAAAATCGACCTACTATAACATCGAGTCTCTAATATCGATAGCACTAATATCGACACCCTATACTTAACATGTAAACTACAAAAATATCTAGCAAACTATATCGATGCACAAAAATATCGTCTACAGAAATATCGTTAGCATTATTTTCGAATACCATAATATCGACACTCAATACTACATATACCACACTACAATAATATCGAATACAAAAATTTCGATAGCACTATTTTCGTCAATATCAAAATATCGATAGCTAAATTATACTCCTTTTTTTATATATAACACCAATAAATCTATTCTCTAAGTAATACACACATTTCTAATGACTTCACTAATGTATTTTCAAATAATTAAGTAACATTTAGTGCACAATATTGTGTTTTGGCTAACTGACGCAATTTGTATATAAACTCTTTGTAAACATACTTATTTAATACTTAGTACTCATTTTACATAAACTTTATTTATAACAAGAGTTTTATTTTACATAAATATATCATTTTAATTCCTTAACATAAACTATATATGAAGATATATCTTAAATGTTTTACTTAAAAAAAATTCAAACTAACCAATAGTAACTCGTCTTTACATATCTGACCAATCAGATGGCAAACTTAATTACACATAGACTATATAAACCAATCACAAACAGCCATACAAGTTGCAGGAAATATTCTTCGTGACCACATACTGCCAATTTTGGGAGCACCATCTATATTCTTCTCTTCAAGAAAATTCGTCCTAAAACTACAAGTAAGTAATCATATAACTCTGTTAATAAATTCAAATTTTTTTGTCTATTAATTATAGACCAAGATTTGTAACCTAATTTGTTATTTCTTTATGTACTTTACCTTTAAACAGACTCTACAAACAAATCAAGTTATACTTCAACTTCAAGATACAGGACACTTTACATTTAAAAAAGGTATCTACATATGTTTAACATTTACTTAGCGTTGTTAGCCAATTATTGGCCTAATTTAAAACTCTATACTTTGTTTCTTAGCCTGTAAATCTTAATACATATTGTGCAGGCAGAATTTTTTGAGGAAAAAAAATTACAATGCTGTGTAAAAAATATTTTCTTCCTGTTCTTAAATATGTTTTGATGTGCTTTTACTCATAATACATGTGTCATCATCGGTTCTTTTTAACAATTAAGTAACAATGCTTTATAACAAATGTGTATTATTTATATAACATATAAACGCATTAGTAACTTTCATCAACTTTCTCTCTAAACAGAACACAAAGGTACAGAAAACAGATAATTCACATCAAAGAACAAACATTCTGCTACTACTATAATTCTCTTGGTAAGACCATAAATAAAACATAACTAGTCTTTATAAACTCTATGGAATGTACTAGAAATAAAATGCCTCTTGTTATGCATCTGTTAGTATAATCTTCCTGTTCTTAAATATGTTTTTTGTGCTTTTACTCATAATACATGTATCATCCCCGGTTCATTTTAGCAAATAAGTAACAATGCTTTATAACAAATGTGTATTATTTATATTACATATAAACGCATTAGTAATTTTCATCATCTTTCTCTCTAAACAGAACTCAAAGGTACAGAAAACAGATAATTCACATCAAAGAACAAACATTCTGCTACTACTATAATTCTCTTGGTAAGTTCATAAATAAAACATAACTATTCTTTATAAACTCTATAGAATGTACTAGAAATAAAAATGACTCTTTTTATGCATCTGTTAGTATAATCTTGGAAATTTCTCTTTTTACATCCAATTAACAAAACTATTTTTAGAGACATTATAACGTAAAAAATAAGTTACCAAGCCAAAAATGGTAACTTTTCCTATAACATACTTAATTATTTCTCAACAGACCGTGGCAATACAAGAACAACATCTAACTGAACAAGCATCTACTTTCGATAAATAGAACATTACTGTTGGTAAGTAAATTACTAGAAGAATACTAGCTTTATTTAAAATCTTTTATACATTTCATATTGTATTAATATTTGTATATTAACTTTTCTAGATACCAGAAGTAAAGAATGACTGATGATGCAAGATTTATTACATCTCAGAAAGGGAAATTTTTGTTATGCTATATGGGCTACATTTATACTCAAGAGAAACAAAAAGACCTTAAAGTGAATTGGAAGTGTACAACATATTACTCCAATAAATGCTATGGCCGTGCTACAACAAGGGAAACTAGTGTTATAAATACCACTGAACATAATCACCCACCAAACATCTCCGAAATAGAAGTGAGATCCACTCTTGAAAATATCAAGGATTTAAGTACCAGATCAGAATTACCTACCAACGTAATTCTGAAAGAATTACTACCTAAAGTTCCCAAAGAAGCAAGAGGTCAGCTACCATCTATTGCTACCATTAAAAGAACAATAGCAAGAACCAAAAAAGCAAGTAGACCCAATATACCAACTCCAAAAACTTTTGAAGAAGTCATAATTCCGCCAGAGCTTGTAATTACTCATAATGAGGAGCCATTTATATTTTATGATAATCATAGCAAGGACAAAAGAATAATCATGTTTGCAACTAATAACAATATAAAAAAATTAACTGAAAGTACTACTTGGATGATGGATGGTACTTTTTCTATATGCCCAAAACCTTTCTACCAGTTATACACAATTCATGGGCAATATCATAATACCTGTATCCCCTTCATATATTGTTTATTACCAAACAAACAAGCCACTACTTACTCTGAAATCTTACAAAAAATAAAGGAACAAAGTTCTGACTACTTCCCAATGAAAATCATCATAGACTTCGAGCAAGCTATGATTAATTCTATTTTGAAAACGTACCCACACACATCCATTCAAGGATGTTATTTTCATTTCAATCAATGTCTCTGGAGACATTTACAAAAATCTGCCCTTAGTGTTGAGTATGCAACAAATATAAATTTTGCATACCAGATCAAACATCTCATTGCTCTGGCATATGTACCAGTAACTGATGTGGCCGAACATTACAATTTGTTAATTGAAAGTCCTTTCTACACCCAAAATGAGCAAAGACTCGCCCCACTTTTAGATTACTTTGAGGACAACTGGGTAGGAAGACTACATAGGTCAGGCCACAGACGCCAGCCAAAATTTGCAATTCCCTGGTGGAATGTCTATCTACCAACACTCAACCAAGAAGCAAAAACGAACAATGCTGTTGAAGGTTGGCACAATGCCTTCCTCTCTTCTACTGGACGTACAACACCCACATTACACAAGCTAGTCTCAGCTATACAAAAAGAGCAAAGCTTTCAGGAACTACGTATGCAGCAATCAGTCATACAACTGAAACCAAAACTCTCTAGACAAACTGCTCAAATGTATTTATATCTACAACAGCAAGTCCAACTATATCCTACAACAAGAGGACTGGAATATTTAAAAATGATAGCCAAAACATTGAACTAATTGCTAGAACTAAATTAATTGATAGAGATCAAAAAATATCCTTAATTTAAAAAAACACATATTTTAATATAATAAAAAAATATTTATTTAGTCTAATTTATTTTTTAACACTATTCTAAAAAGACTAAATAAATATATTATTATATCACAATATTTGTTTTTAAAAACTGCTTCCATCCAAATAAAAGAACATAAATTTATAACTTACCTTTAAATAGAACATCATAAAGAAAATCCTTTATCCGACAATACAATGTGTAAATATCAAACACTTAATCCAACGATTCATTAATTATGTTTTCTTTAACTCTGCAAAAACTATCCATCATCCAAATTAAACGACTATTTAAATGCCATTTACAATAACGACTGTTATCTTAAAGTGTGATAAATATATCACAGAACTCAAAATATAAAGGCAGAATGTAAATCATCTCCGTTCTAACAACTGAAACACACTTCCTTTCCCTTAAAAAAAAATTATCGGAAACGGAAATAGCTGTTTCAAAATACGAGAAAAAAAAACAGCTAAACAATCCCACCGACATAACACTAACGAATATCCCAGAATATTTAAACATAATATTCCTATTTATTTATAATTTCATTAAATTATACCACATACTCATTAACTCCAACTATTTTAAATGGCTCAAAAATTCGTGACCGAAAATACGTATTGATTCCACTCCATTATATGTAAATAGTCATACTTTAATTCTCAACCCCAAAATACCAAAATATAACCTTTTATTATAATTTACAATACTTTAACTATATAAAAGTAGATTCGTACCTACTCAAAAGTGAACCTGCTTCCAACCGCGACTTTCCATTTACCAAAATAACGCAAAAAGACAAAGAGTGGTTACAAAAGAAACGATCCAAATTATATGTAACTGTGAAAAGAACTACTATAAATGTCGATTATTGTTATATATATGGCTCGAAATTATGTGTAATGTTAAAAAAATTGTATAGTATATTGTAAATAGAAAATGTTTTTGCCTGTATATTAATTATATATTACATACTTTTAATATTTATTACATTAAGTATACAAAAATAAAAATATTTAATGTAATATTTATTAAAATTATTATATAACTAAATGTGTAATATTGTTTTTGTTTATCAGATTTAAATGTTTACAATATGACTAATATGTGAAAATTGTTATTATTAAAACGTATTTATTAATAATAATAATCATACATAAGAATATTGTAATGTTAAAAGAATCATTGATGATGATGTCCATGTTCTAATTAGGATATTTATATTATATTATAATTTTAAAAGTGTTCATATGTTAATATCATCATCAGTATATCACTATATATTAAAAATTAATGACTTATGTTTTTCATTACACATGTTGATGTTTTATTAAGAAACAATAATAGTATTATGTATGTATAATATCATACATTACATTATGTGAACTAACCATTTTTTCTCTACAAATTTAAAGTACTTGTAAAGAAAATTACTATAAAATGTGATTATTAAAAAGACATTGTCCTCCATTTTTTTTTATATGTATACCAAAGATAGCTTAATAAAATGTATATATGTTCGTATATTTCAAGTGTTTTTTTTTTTTTTTTTTTTTTTTTTTTTGGTAATCCTCATATATCACAGGTGGAACTCTTGATGGGACACTGGGTCCTCCATGCACTGCTGGCCGTTCTGCACTGACCCTCGTTTGTTTTGGCCTGATGCAAGTTGGTTTGCCCGCACCCTCAAGTAGCCACTACCTTCCCCTCCAAACTCCTTTTCTTTCACCGATCCGTGTGCGCCCTTTACTACTTAGGAGTACGGGGAACCAGCAGGGCTCCAGACAAATCATTGGAAAACCAATCATCGAGCTTGCCATGCCGCCAAGGCTGCCCACACATTCGTCATGCTTCTGGGATCGCATGCCACATCTGATTTACAAGTTAACATAATCTGCCTCAGGCAATTAGCAAAGGTTGGAGGAGTTGGATCTTTCCATGCCCTGCAGATCTCGTGCCTTGCTAAGAGGATGATAAAAAATACAAATTTGGTGGAAAAGTCATTAACTTGATAGTTCATCACAAGCCCAAACATGACTGTGAACCTTGGGAGTGCTATAGGCATTAAGAGGACTTCTTCCAGAAATTCCTTTATCTTCCCCCAATATTCCGCTAAATCAGGACAATCCATAAACATATGTACATCGTCAGCCTTCAAGAGGCCACACCTTGGGCAATTGTAGTCCATGTTTGAGAATTTTGCCAATTTCTTCGGGGTTATATAGACCCTATACATAGTGTATAAGTGATTCCTTTTCAAAGCAGCCGGCTTAATTACGGCGTTCAACACCTTGAAGGAGTCGCGCCAAGAATCCAAAAGAGGCCCATTAATCTGGGTGAGGGCATTACACCATAATTTACTGATTTCAACCTCCGTCACATCCTCCCCTTCTAACATTGCCGAGTACCAAAAAGATATTTGGCTTTTCCACTTACCCCTTCTAGCTACCGCATCAAATTTAGGGTTAGGGGGGTTATTCTCATTTGGTGTCCCAGATCTCGTTGTCCACCAGCCTGACAATTGGTAGTATTTAAACCGCGTCAGGGCCCCCCTAGTTAGATTGGATAATGCGTCCCAGCTTAAGAGTTGGCCATCTTCCTGCAAATCTCCCCACCTCTGCAACCCTGCCTGTTTCAAAGGTAGTGACAGTTGATCATTAAGGCAGGCTGGGAGGCCTGGTGAGTCCCATATGGGTGCCTGTGGTGCGTAATAGGCAATGTTTAGTTTAGTCCTTACAAATACCCAATTTTTCAAGGCTGACCTTAAAATCTTCAACCTTACTTTTTTAAAGAATTTTGGGTCCCCAAACTTATAAAGAAAAAAACTGGAACCCTGAGGAACCTCCTTTAATAGCACAGAAAATAGCAGCCCCATTGATGATTGGTCCATATGACCCGCCATAATTCTAAAATGCTTAAAATGAAAAGCGTGGCAATACAGCATTAAATCTGGAAAAGCGAGTCCTCCCGTCTTGAGACCCCTTCTTAATTTCTTCCACGCTATGCGCGGGCCTTTGGCATTCCAAATGAATGAGCCCAGTTTTCCTTGTAGTTTTTTAATTAAGGGTGCTGGAAAGGATAATGGGATGGCATTAAATAGAAAAGTGACCTTAGGGAGCACTATCATTTTCAGGAGATTCACTCTCCCATATATGTTTAGAGGCAGAGAGGACCAACGTTGCAATAAAGCAATTGTGTCTTTAATGATCCTTTCTAGGTTGGTTTTGGGGATTTCATCTATCTCATTAACCAGGTGAATTCCCAGGTACCTCATTTTGTTCTTCTTCCCTAACGAGCTAGACTGCTGGTTCCATTCCATTATTTCCGTCTTTTCAGCATTAATTGCATACCCCGAAATGTTACCAAACCCCATTGCAAGATCTAATAGTCTAGGGATTGCCTCATCCGGATTTATAGTATACATTAACAGGTCATCTGCGTACAAAGCAAACTTAAACTCCACTTCCGCAATCTTAAAGGGTTTAATTATAGGATCGGCTCTTAATAAACAAACGAAGGGCTCTATATACAGGTCAAACAAAAGAGGGGATAGGGGACATCCCTGACGAGTGCCTCTGGAGATATGAAGCTTCTCTGTCAAAGAACCATTTACTAGGACCTTTGCTGTTGGTTCTGAGTACAAAAGCTTAATGGCTGTTATATAGTTCGTCGGAAAACCAAATTTTTCCATCGCCAACCACAAATAGTTCCAGTCAACTTGGTCAAATGCCTTCGCAGCGTCTACTGCTACTATGGTCAGAGGCAGTTTCTTTTCTTGAGCTACATCGATTGCAGCCACCACTTGAAAGGTCAGCTCATTGAGCTGCCTGTCCGGGATGAAGCCCCTTTGGTCGCAATGTACTACAGATTTTACTACCTTTGCTAATCTCGTAGCCAATACCCCCGCGAATATTTTATAGTCAACATTCAGAAGTGAAATGGACCTGTAGGACTCAATCCTACTCGGATCTTTATTTGGCTTCAACAATAATGTGACCGTTGCCTCCGCCCATGACCTGGGGACCTGTCCCCCCCTGAGTAAAACTTCGTTAAATAATAGGGTCAGAACCCCTATGATCTGCTCTAAAACGGTTTTAAACAGCTCCACTGGGAGCCCGTCTGGGCCTGCGGCTTTACCCTTAGCCATTTTTGACACCTGAGCCCTGACTTCCCCTTCTTGGATTTCTGAACTAAGATAAGAACAATCAATCTCAGATAACTTAGGGAGCTGGACATTTGCAAACCAGGATTCTGCTTGTTGCTTATCCCCAGAGGAGTTAGGTCCATAAAGAGACTGCATATATCTCTTTGCTTCTTCTCTGATACAGTCATCCTTGTTAGTTTTTTCCCCTGTACCTGATAAAACCAAGCTGTCTATCTGGTTTCTTGTTCTGTCGGCTCGGGCCTTCCATGCCAAGAGACGACCACATTTCTCACCGTAAGCAAACTGTTGTAAATTACTAATGTCCCACTTTTCTTTTAGGTCCTTGTCCAACCCTGCTTGAAATTCTGCTCGCAGACAATCCAGCTCTCTCTGAAGTATTTGCCTGTTGTCCGACTCCTCTGCCGATACCCTCTGTAACTCCTGTTCCTTAAGCTTGATTCTAGAAATCCTTGCTTCCCTTTTCTCTTTCCTCAGTCTATTCCTCCTGATCATCAGAGTTGTTAATAGGCCTCGGGAGAAAGCTTTATACGATTCCCAGACAATTTGTTTATTTGCTGACCCTGTATTGACCCTAAAAAATTCTTCAGACTGGGTAACTAAATCCTGTCGCACTCTTTCTTCCAGCAGCAGCGTCCGATCCAGTGTCCATCTCCTATGATGTTTTTTCTGAATCATGTTGACTACCATTTCCACCATTGAGTGGTCTGACAGAATTGCAGGGACATAAGATACAGAATCGACTGCCGATGAGAGGTTCTTGTCTACCAGGAAAAAATCTATCCTCGAATGGTGCCCATATCTTCTACTGTAGAAAGAGTAATCTCTTCCCCCTGGGTTTTTGGATCTCCAAATGTCCATCAAATTAAAATCCCTCATGATGTTCTTAAGTTCTAGACTATTTTTTTTTGGGGGGGAAAACTTCACTCTCGATGTTCTATCAAGATCTCTATCAAAAATAAGATTAAAGTCTCCCCCTACAATTATCGGGCCTGTTGTCTCTATTAAGTTAGTTTTAAGTTTTATCAGGGCCCCAGGGGCGTCTAGATTCGGGCCATAGTATACTGCGCAGACCAAGGAGGCACTTCCCACCATCAGAGAAGCTATCAACCATCTGCCTGAAATGTCTGTGTCGTGTTTTAACAACCTAATCCCTGAGCCTGCTCTAATAATCACAGCCACCCCCCGTGTACTCCCGCTCTGTCCCGAGGAAATAATGTCCTGGACCCATCCACATCTCCCGAATATTTGACTACATTCTTCCCTCTCTACATGCGTCTCCACTAATAAACAAATATGAGCCCCTGATCTGAACAAAAAATCTATAACCCTTCTTGCTTTAGACCTGTCCCTTAACCCATTAACATTCCAGCTTATAATTTTTATGCTATTTGTGGTATCGGCCATAATTCTCTATGATCCCTTTAAGCATTTTGAGCCTAGTCCCTACCTGAACATGAACTATTTTCAAACCAATATGAGGATTTATTTTACTTTTTTCCCCTGCTCCACTCCCTCCTCCCCCCCTCCCCAGAGGAACCCCCCCCTTTACTCCTATGGCGATCTTGTCGCCAGTCGGGAGCTCACCAGACTTCCGGGTGGAAACCCTTACGTGATTAATTTTTCTATGTACATGCGACAAAGGCTAGATAGATTAATCAATTCATCCCCTCTTCCCCACTGTTCCCCACTATTTCCGAGTTGAACAGATTAACCACCCCTTATCTTGAAAGAGAATTCTTTTTTTTTTTTTTTTTTTTTTTACCCTCTTTTACATTATAACCCTCTTTTTATTTTTCCTTCTTATTCTAACTTCCTGATTTACTTTGCCATTTATTTCCTTATTCTTGGAATCTGCTCGCACCCTGAGACCCAATGACCCTGCACACACCATTTATCACCTTGAAACACGTGCTGCTTAGATTCTAAGCTAATGATTTAACTTAAATTTGCTCTCCACACCCCAGGGGTTTTTCAGAGGCTTATATTTCTTCCTCAAATGTACTTTCACGCATCAAGATGAGGAAGGAGTCGACCTCTTGTACTGAATTGAAGTTATGAGTTTTGTTTTTCCAAACTACTCTCAAAAAGGCGGGGAACTTCATCTGCACCTGAGCCCCTAAACTCCTCAGATCGGGCATTCGACTCCCCAGCTCCCACTGCCTTTGTGCTGTTATCTTCCCCACATCAGAACGAATCAGGTAGTTAGCTGAACCTAATTGTAGAGATTTTTCCTTCAGAGCTTTACTCAGAATCAATTCTTTAACCGAAAAGGATAAGAAATTCACCAAAATTTTTCGAGGCTCTGACCTCCCTGTGCGTTGCCTAAAAGGATCTCTGTGGGCTCTTTGTATCTCTCTTTCAAGATCTATTTCTGGACTGTCTTTTAGGACGCCCTCTCTGAGAATTTTACATATAAAGGCTTTGACATCCCCATTTTCCAGCCCTTCCGGAATTTTTAAAAATTTCAGATTGTTCCTTCTTGAGTGGATTTCTAATCTTTCTACATCCATCTGAAGGTCTCTATTTCGCGCTCTTAGTGTCTCAATGTCTCTTTGATGTCTCTGAGAGGCTCCTTTTAAGAAACTGACATCTTCCTCCAGCACCTCGGTGCGTTTGCTGACATCCACCAATTTTTGCTCCAGACTGGCGCACTGATCATGAATGATTTTTTGGTTAGCCTCAGATGTGTCAAATTTCTGATCAAGTTTTGTCAACAAATCCTCTCTAAGACTTAGAAGCAGAGCTCCCACCTGTGACAAGCCTGCGTCCGGGGTTATCTCTAACGATCTAGCAGAAGATAGGGTGCTGGCCTGGGTGGCCTGTGCCGACGTCTGACCAGAAGGTCCACCCTCTATTCTGATTTCATCCTCTTGCACTGGCTCTTCCTCTAACCTCTCCTGGCTCTCTTGATTTGTCACGTCCTCTAACTGTCCCAGAACCGTGTAGCTGTTTTTTAGAGTCACTGCGAAAGAAACACCTGGTATATCAGGAGAAGTATGATCCGAAACATCTCTGACACTTTGAGGGTCTGTGGCTTTTAGGCCCTTAGATGTGGAGTGACTAGACGGACCCGATGATCCTGGTGAACTGGAGCAGGGGGCACTCCCTCCCCCTAATGGGGTGTCAACCACCTTCTCCATTATTTTAAAGTAAGCCTTTAAAGAGGGTGTGGGCTTGGGGACAGTCCCGCAGGTCTTTAGTGGCTTCAGCTTCTGCTTCTGCCTTTGCTTTTGCTTAGTCACTTCCCCCACGATGTTACTCCTACTACTCCTCTTTCTTCTTCCTATCGGGGAGATTGGGATGACACCTGTAGAGACAGCGACGGGTACCTCAGCTCCTAACTTCTGTATCGTGGACCTTAACTGATACCTATTCCGAACTGGTGGTTTGGAAGGGGGAAGAGGTGGGGGGGGGGGAGAGGAAAGACCTTTGAAGGATACGTTTGAGGATATATTGGAAGGCACCTTACTCTTTCCCTTATCTTTGATGGCAGTCTTATTCTTGTTCTTACCGGCCTCCCCCACCAAATTCTCTGAAAAAGTAACTACCTCCTCGTCTTGCCTGAGGTGAGTAGGCTGATTCACTGGTATTGTGCTAACTTCAGAGTCCATGCCCTTATCCTGTAACAAACGCTGGAGCTTACATGCTGTCCCACCACTGCTGAGTTTCAGCACAACAGTACTCCTCTGGTGCTTCGGTATCCGTCCTCCCCTCTCTTCACCCCCCTGCACCTCACCCTCCTCCTTTAAGGAGGCACAATACACAAAGTTATTAATTAGCAGCGAGCTGAGGCTTACTCTTGCCAACAGCCGCCTAGCTTGCCTCAATGCAAAGGTCCAATCCCTTGAGCCCTGCGCTATTCCGCTGAAATACCTCCTCTCCTTTTGCGCAGATGGGTTGTTACAGGGACCTCCGACTTCGCAGCCCGTTGGTCCAGAATCGAATTCTGGAGATCGCCTGATCAGGCTCATTACACACCGCCGGCCGGCCGCCTTCACTTCCTGGTCCGTCTCCGTCTCCGTTCACGTTTCTCGCCGCCCCTCTGCTCCCCTGGGTCCTAGTGCCGGACGCTCTCCTGGGCTGGTGAAAACGCCGCCGCCTCGTCTTACTTGGTTACTTTTCCGTATTGCGCGGAAAAACAAAGAAGAACACCTTCAAAAAAAAACGCTCACCTTAATCAGAACATATTCCGCTCTGCTCTCACCGTTTTTGAGCCTCTGTCGCTGCCTTTTCCACGGGGAAACCACCTCCGGACCGGAGCTCCCTCAGCAGACGTCAGCCTGCCGCCATGTTCCTCCTCCACCATTCATTCCTAGCGTATATTTCAAGTGTTGAATAAAAAAATTTACTGGAAAGAAAACTGGTGTCATTATTTTGTATTACCTATGACAAAATCATTTTTATGAATTTTTGCAAAAGTATTATAACTGTAATGTTATATCTATTTCTATATACCACATGTAAATAAAGAACATACTATACACTGAAGTTATAAAAATTATTATTCATACACCCATATACATATAATATCAATTTTTGAAAAACACATAATTAAATGTTTAAATATTCCGACTCCAATAACCAATTACTTTCGGTAATTGCTTCTCAAAAACAGTAATTAATTTACAATTAGAAATGCAATCACCATTTAATTAGAGTAAGTGCAGAACACAGAACATATAAAATTTACTCTTCCAACACCAATTAACAATTAATTTAAGTAACTGCAGGACATTAAATATTAAATAATTACTATAAAAAATGAAATGTAAAAAAATTAATAATTTATTGCATTAAAATTAATTTAATATAATAATTTTAATTTAAAAATAATCTTAATTTATGTTTTCCCTGTACCCCTATAATAAAAAACTGACCCTGAAACCTAAAAATACCCCTTCACCCACAAACTAAAAACTGACCCTGAAACCTCACAAAACCCCTTTACCCACAAACTAAAAACTGACCCTGAAACCTAAAAATACCCCTTTACCCACAAACTGAAAACTGACTCTGAAACCTCACAAAACCCCTTTACCCACAAACTAAAAACTGACGCTGAAACCTTACAAAACACCTTTACCCACAAACTAAAAACTGACCCTGAAACCTAAAAATACCCCTTTACCCACAAACTAAAAACTGACCCTGAAACCTGACAAAACCCCTTCACCAACAAACTAAAAACTGACCCTGAAACCTAAAAATACCCCTTTACCCACAAACTAAAAACTGACCCTGAAACCAGACAAAACTCCTTCACCAACAAACTAAAAACTGACCCAGAAACCAAAAAATACCCCTTTAACCACAAACTGAAAACTGACTCTGAAGCCTCACAAAACTCCATTACCCACAAACTAAAAACTGACCCAGAAACCTAAAAATACCCCTTTACCCACAAACTGAAAACTGACTCTGAAACCTCACAAAACTCCTTTACCCACAAACTAAAAACTGACGCTGAAACCTTACAAAACACCTTTACCCACAAACTAAAAACTGACCCTGAAACCTAAAAATACCCCTTTACCCACAAACTAAAAACTGACTCTGAAACCTGACAAAACCCCTTCACCAACAAACTAAAAACTGACCCTGAAACCTAAAAATACCCCTTTACCCACAAACTAAAAACTGACCCTGAAACCAGACAAAACCCCTTCACCAACAAACTAAAAACTGACCCAGAAACCAAAAAATACCCCTTTAACCACAAACTGAAAACTGACTCTGAAGCCTCACAAAACTCATTTACCCACAAACTAAAAACTGACCCTGAAACCTGACAAAACACCTTAACCAACAAACTAAAAACTGACCCTGAAACCTAAAAATACCCCTTTACCCACAAACTAAAAACTGACCCTGAAACCTGACATAACCCCTTCAACAACAAACTAAAAACTGACCCAGAAACCTAAAAATACCCCTTTACCCACAAACTGAAAACTAACTCTGAAACCTCACAAAACCCCTTCACCAACAAACTAAAAACTGACCCTGAAACCTAAAAATACCCCTTTACCCACAAACTAAAAACTGACCCTGAAACCAGACAAAACTCCTTCACCAACAAACTAAAAACTGACCCAGAAACCAAAAAATACCCCTTTAACCACAAACTGAAAACTGACTCTGAAGCCTCACAAAACTCCATTACCCACAAACTAAAAACTGACCCAGAAACCTAAAAATACCCCTTTACCCACAAACTAAAAACTGACCCTGAAACCTGACAAAACCCCTTCACCAACAAACTAAAAACTGACCCTGAAACCTAAAAATACCCCTTTACCCACAAACTAAAAACTGACCCTGAAACCAGACAAAACTCCTTCACCAACAAACTAAAAACTGACCCAGAAACCAAAAAATACCCCTTTAACCACAAACTGAAAACTGACTCTGAAGCCTCACAAAACTCCATTACCCACAAACTAAAAACTGACCCAGAAACCTAAAAATACCCCTTTACCCACAAACTGAAAACTGACTCTGAAACCTCACAAAACTCCTTTACCCACAAACTAAAAACTGACGCTGAAACCTTACAAAACACCTTTACCCACAAACTAAAAACTGACCCTGAAACCTAAAAATACCCCTTTACCCACAAACTAAAAACTGACTCTGAAACCTGACAAAACCCCTTCACCAACAAACTAAAAACTGACCCTGAAACCTAAAAATACCCCTTTACCCACAAACTAAAAACTGACCCTGAAACCAGACAAAACCCCTTCACCAACAAACTAAAAACTGACCCAGAAACCAAAAAATACCCCTTTAACCACAAACTGAAAACTGACTCTGAAGCCTCACAAAACTCATTTACCCACAAACTAAAAACTGACCCTGAAACCTGACAAAACACCTTAACCAACAAACTAAAAACTGACCCTGAAACCTAAAAATACCCCTTTACCCACAAACTAAAAACTGACCCTGAAACCTGACATAACCCCTTCAACAACAAACTAAAAACTGACCCAGAAACCTAAAAATACCCCTTTACCCACAAACTGAAAACTAACTCTGAAACCTCACAAAACCCCTTTACCCACAAACTAAAAACTGACCCTGAAACCTAACAAAACACCTTTACCCACAAACTAAAAACTGAGCCTGAAACCTAAAAATACCCCTTTACACACAAACAAAAAACTGACCCTGAACAGTAAAAATACCCCTTCGCACATACACAAAAACCAGACCCTAAACGCACAAAATTTACCTTTGATAAAACTAGCCACCCTGACCTACTATAAACTCTACATCCCACTCCTAAAAATATGATACATTTATTTATTTAATATCTACTACATTATATATTTTTGATTCTTTTTACTACATACACAAAATACCTCAAATTAGAACAACAACCTAATAGTGTTCATAATGTCGTATTTGAATAATATTTATATAAAATTTCGATTCGAAACTAAAATGAAATACAACGCGAAATTTTTACTTCTATGATTAGAGTATACTTTGTTTATACACTACCAACCCTTATCCCCTTGAAAATATACATCCCACTCATAACATAATTAGTCAAATATTTTCTGAAAATATATGAAAATAGTATAATTACTAATATATTTTAGTACATAAACAATAGCAAACTTAAAAAAATAAATACTATATTCGAATAAAATCGATATCATTTCGCAAATATCGAAATATTATTTTCAATTTTTGAAATTTCGCAAATTTTTTTGAAATTGCGAAAATGAAATTTATATAATTACCCTCTATATTTTTAAAACACTACCCACCCTTATCCCCTATAAACTCTACATCCCGCTCCTAAATTTATAGTAAAAATAATAAAAATATGTAATGTAATATTTTATTATTTAAAAAAATGTTATTTACATACACAAAAATTATTCATAATGTTTAATTAACTCCCTAAATTTCGATCAAATTTCGACTACTCCTATACAATTTTTATAAATATCGAAATTTAGAAATCTAAAGGAAATGCGAAATTTAATATTTTACAATTTCACTATACTTTTTTAAAACACTACCCACCCTTATCCCCTATAAACTCTACATCCCGCTCCTAACATTAATATACAATTATTTAGTAAAAAAATAAATATTTAGATATATTTACACAATTTATTAATATATATCCAAAATCAAAGAACAAATAATTTAACAATACTCAATAATTATATATAAAATTTCGCATTTATAAATATTTTGATTAAAATTTCGCAAATTTATATATTTACTTCAAATGCGAAATTTATTATTCCATATTTACACTATACTTTTTTAATACACTACCCACCCTTATCCCCTATAAACTCTACATCCCGCTCCTAGACTTCTTACTAAAAATAATAAAATTATATATAAAAATTATCTTATATATAAACTACATATAAATAAATCATTACTTAACATACTTTAAAACATCACTTTAACATATCGATATTTTTGACAATCGATATTTTCACCATCGATATTATTGATTTCGACATTCATGTCTTCGATATTTTTAACACACACATAAATCGATATATTCTACGACGATATTTTTGTTTTCGACATTTCGTACCATCGATATTTTGGACTCGATATTATGGTACATCGACATTAACAACTCGATATTTTGACTGTCTACCCTTTAGAACACAGGTGTTAAAAACACCTTTACTAAAAGTTGTGTAATTAAATGCTGTGTTCATAGAGCCAAAACATTCCTTTTCTATCTTGCCTCAATGTAATGTTATACTTGTAAGATGTCACAACGTTACTCCCATGTTAGCCTATGGGACAGATAGCCTTTTAATAGTGAAAAACGAAATTGGCAGTATTTCACTTTCAGGACTTGTAACAAACACCAGTACATATCCTACCTTTCACATACACTGCACCCTGACCATGAGGGTACCTTGGTCCTACCTAAGGGGTGCCTTACATGTATGGGAAGGGAAGGTTTGGGTCCAGAAAATGGGTACACATGCCAGGGCAACATGGCAGTTTAGAACTGCATACGCAGACACTGCAGTGGCAGGGCAAAGGAATATTTACACTGCTACTCATGAGGGTGGCCCATTTAGAGCTTCAGGCCCTCTGGTAGAATTTGATCTACAGGTCCCAGGCATACACAGTGCACTGTACTAGGGACTTATCAGGAAATCAAATATGCCAATCATGGATAACCAATCAGACTCAGAATTTATCCAGGGAGCACTTGCACTTTGACACTGGTCAGGAGTGGCAAAGTGCCCAAAGATCTAAACCATTAAAACTAAAATCCAGTACACACTCAAAAATAACAGGAGGTAGAGGGGGACGCTGTAGCTTATCGCCAGCTGTCTGCCCACGCCGCTACTATCAGTCATTACCTGCCCGCGCCTCCACCGCCAGTTGTTGCCTGCTCACACCTCAAAAACCGGAGTCACCTGAGGAGTAGAGCTGGTCTCACGGACTAGAGACTACAGCTCCCAGCACCCTTAGCGGACCCTGTACACCTGAGGAGCAGCGCCGGGAGGCACACAAAAGGGGGACAGGCTTCCCGCAGCGCAGGACGCGCGCGGGCGTGCCTGGGCCAGGACGGGCCCGTCTGCACCTGTCAGAGACCAAAGGAGGCAAGGCTGGGCTATATTATTGATCGGATAAACTAGAGGATCCACAACTGAGTCTAGAAAACGACAAGGTACTGCTATTAAATTACCATGTTATACAGGGGTATTTGTATTGTCTTGTTGGACCTAGCATGAGTAGAAAATGTACACCAGGGCAGGGAGTTGTGGGGACTTTGGAAGCCTTCTTGAAAAGGGCGGAATCAGTTCTAGTACACAAAATTAAACTTACGGAGTGGCGGTTATCCCTAGAACCCCATGCCCTTTGATGCGAAATCCACACACCTACCCAGCCACCTTTGAGTCCGGAGGAGAGTGAGGAGTTTGTGGAAGTTCCTCCTTGATTTTGGTACTATAGATCTACTAGTGGGAGCACCCAGGCCCCACTGTTACAACCAGGGGCCAAAAGGCTAAGAGAGCACAGGCCCATGTTTCAGCTCCTCCATCTAAGAAAAGGAAAGGTCAGGGCAATCAAAAAACAAATCTATCCTCTCAGAAGTATATAGGTCGGAAACCCTCCCAGCCCCTCACTGAACATGCTCAAGGCAAAACTTCAATCATGATTGAGGGGGGCGAGAGGTGAGGTGGCGATAGTGGAACCCCCAGCAAATTTATTGACTGAGGATTCCCCTTGTCAAATGGAATCAATGTTCTCACGCCTCCTTAACCCCATAATACACAAACTTTCTCATAACTTGGAAACAACCCTCTCAACCCCTTCACAATCAGTACTGGTAAACCAGGGGAGGACTGAAGGGGTTAACCCAGCTATGTACCAACCTGGGTGTAGTGGGTACGGAAAGGGTCTTCTTGATAAAGGGCCATTAAACCCCACTTTAGATGCCCCTATAAGGCAGGGATATGCCCTAGCAATAAGGAGAGCGGAAGCTTAGTGTCCCCAACACCTACCTGTAGCGGTGGTGCTGCACAAAGCTGCGCCCCTCCATCACAGGGAGCATCTTGTAATTACTCTAGTGACAACACAAGCAGGGAAAATTTCACACAACCAGGCCGCCCCCCCAAGTGCTATGAGAAGTAAGTAAGTAAGTCCCCTGCTCGTGGTGCAATCCCGAAACCAGTCACAAATTTTCATCTACCCCTGAGGCAACACCTTACACTGTGGTAGTGGCAAATATTCCCACATTGCCAGCTAATAATAGCGAGCATTGGTCTGCCCTGCGGAATAAATCCCTCTACTTTCTTAGTGCCAGGACTAGGATTAATACAAACCTCTTGTACTCAGAATACAAGTTTGCATGTAGAATTGGCTGGGTGGGTCAATCTAGGAAGCAGTTTGAAGGGGATTGTTTGTGGTGTCATTTAGATCGCCAGACCTTGTTCATTTAATTCTGAAAAGGTCAGGCTATGGTCCAATTAGACCGGACGAGCCCCCCATACTACCCTTAGGGCATTTTATCATCCTTTCTTGCAAGCTATATCGGCTAACCTGTGGCTTTCTTCTAGGGAGAAGGCGCCCACCTATGGTAATCCGGCCAGATACACTGTCCCTACCAGTAATCGTTTCGATGTCTTCCGCACGTTGGATGACATTAATTGACAATCACACTCTAGGAAGTATAATAGTCCTACTGGTGGGCAAGTTAGGCAGTCGGGATGCAGGGTGAGAACCCATATAAATAGACCTCATAAAACAGCAGAAGCCCAAAGCCTAATACCCCATGAACAAGTTACAGTGGCTGAATTACATGATAATGTGTCTTCCTTTGGGGCACCGACTGTCCCCCTGGGCTTCCCACCGATGCATACATACACTACTGCAACCCTCAACTAACTTACGCCCCAGTATAGGGCATGTGGGAGGCAATGTTGCTGCAAATTTGACCGATTTGGGGATAGCTAGTTCCAATGATAATATGTATCCTGGGTGTAGCCTTGTATCTTGGAATATAGCTGGTTTGCTCTCTAAGATTAACAATCCCTTATGGGCTGAATATGTTTTAAAACAGGACACTATTTGCCTACAAGAAACTTGGTTAAAGGAACCAATCCACTTGAATGGTTATAGAACATTTGATACCCAACCGATAGGGGGGTCCCACAGCAGAGCTAAAGGTGGTCTCTGTATATATGTAAACAACATGCTAAATTTTGTTAGAATTGTCTCTCAATTGGCTTCCGTTATTACCAATTTTTTAATTTTCCCTGATAGTACCTCCAAGCTGGTTCACACTCTTTGTAAAGAGCTAAATACTATGTGAAATGTAAAGGGCCTTGGAAATATGCCTATTGTATGTGGGGATTTTAACTGTGCCCTGTGCCCCTTTGAGGACGAATGGATATGTGGTCTTAATGAGTTAGAAGGCACAGATAGTACACACTTTTGCCATCAGGGTACAGGTGATCTTTTTAATGAACTAGTTTTCAACCTAGACTTAGGCTTTGCCTATGATCTATGTACAAGATCTGTTCCAATGCCACAGACCTACAATGATGGGGGCCACTGCTCCACAATAGACTACATCTTGTTGACGAACAGTCTTGCCCCTAGATTACTCACTTTTAAAGTTGATACAATTTCCCTGAGTGATCACTTCCCTTTATGTATCACGTTTACTTTTGTTGTGACTTGCCAGGGAAGAAAGAACCAGGAGATAGATGCTGCCCTGGTAAACTTAAAACTAGACAAAACAAATGGTTATACACTCCGTTGGAACATGATGAATCCCGAGGTAGTTAATAAAACAATTATCACAAGGTGTAGCAGGGACATTGAGATCTGTCTGAATGAATTAGCATCCCCGAGAGCATACTGTCCTCATTTCAAAACTTGGCAACAGTGGTTCAATCAATCAATCAGGATATTTGTGAAGCGCGCTACA
The DNA here is from genome assembly GCF_964263255.1 of Lissotriton vulgaris. Taxonomy (NCBI): domain Eukaryota; kingdom Metazoa; phylum Chordata; class Amphibia; order Caudata; family Salamandridae; genus Lissotriton; species Lissotriton vulgaris. The sequence continues at coordinate 1,140,802,262 of NC_141691.1, read as the reverse complement.
TACCCGTAATGGTCTCAAGGTGCCGGGGGGGGGGGGGTTCCGCTGCTACTGATCGAAGAGCCAGGTCTTGAGGAGTCTTCTGAAGGCCAGTAGTTCTTGGGTCTGCCGTAAGTTGGTGGGGAGGGTGTTCCAGGTCTTGGCGGCGAGGTGGGAGAAGGATTTGCCGCCGGCAATCGTTCTTCGGATGCGGAGGACTGTGGCGAGGAGCGGACCTTGCGGGTAGGGGCGTAGAAGCTCAGTCGTCTGTTGAGGTACGCTGGGCCGGCATTGTGGAGGGCCTTGTGTGCGTGGATGAGGAGCTTGAAGGTTATCCTCTTGTTGACGGGGAGCCAGTGTAAGTCTCTCAGGTGGGGTGTGATGTGGCTGCGGCGGGGGCTGTCGAGGATCAGTCATGCAGAGGCGTTCTGGATACGTTGAAGCAGTCTCAAGAGCTTGGTTGATGTTCCTATGTATAGGGCGTTTCCATCGTCCAGCCTGCTGGAAACGAGGGCCTGGGTGACTGTTCTTCTCGTTTTGGTGGGGATCCTGTTGAAGACCCTGCAGAGCACTCATAGGGTGTTGATGTTGAAGCAGGATGAGGAGATGGTGTTGACCTGTTTAGTCATGGAGAGGGTGGAGTCGAGGATGACCCCCAGGTTGCTTGCATGGTCAGTGGGTGTAGGGGCTGTTCCCAGTGAGGTCGGCCAAGAGAGGTCATCCTAGGCTGAGGGGGTGGGGCCGAGGATGAGGACCTCCATCTTGTCTGAGTTCAGCTTAAGCCGGCTGTTCCTCATCCATTCGGCGAGGGCCTTCAGTCCTCCGTGGAGGTTGGTTTTGGCGGTGTGAGGGTCTTTGGGGAGGGAGATGATCAGCTGAGTGTCGTCGGCGAAGGAGATATTGTTGAAGTCGTGCTGTCGGGCGACAGGTGCCATGTAGATGTTGAACAGCGTTGGGCTGAGGGAAGAGCCCTGGGGTACGCTGCAGATGATCTCTGTGGCGGTGGAGCAGAAGGGTGGGAGGCGGACGCTCTGAGTTCTGCCTGAGAGGAAGGATGTGGTCCAGTCCACGGCCTTCTCTTGGATCCCGGCATAGTGTAGGTGTGTTCGTAGTGTGTGGTGGCAGACCGTGTCTAAGGCGGCTGACAGGTCCAGGAGGATGAGGGCCGCTAATTTTCCGTTGTCGAGCAGGGTCCTGATGTCATCTGTGGTGGCGATGAGGGCGGTTTCGATGCTGTGGTTACTGCGGAAGCCGGACTGCGATGGGTCCAGGATGTTGCAGTCCTCGATGTAGCGGGTCAGTCGTTTGTTGGCGATTTTCTCGGTGACCTTCGCCGGGAACGGGAGCAGGGAGATGGGATGGTAGTTCTTCAGGTCCTTGGGGTCTGCCTTGGGCTTCTTGAGTAGGGTGTTGATCTCGACGTACTTCCAGCTCTCCTGGAAGGTTGCTGTATCGAAGGAGATGTTGATAGTTTTCCGGAGATGGGGGGCGATGATTGTACTGGCTTTGTTGAAGATGTGGTGTGGGCAAGGGTCAGACGGGGATCCGGCGTGGACGGAGTTCATGATTTTGATGGTGTCATCGTAGTTGACTTTGGACCATGCAATCAGGCGGCTGGTGGGCGCGGGGGTGGAGGTCTCGGTGGTTGGTGGGGCTGTTGTAGTGTTGAAGCTGTCGTGGATGTCTGCTATCTTGCGGTGGAAGTAGGTGGCCAGTGAGTCGCATAGGTCCTGCGAAGGGGGTATGTCGTTCGTGTTGGAGCTGGGATTGGAGAGTTCCTTCATGATGTTAAAGAGCTCTTTGCTGTTGTTTGCGTTGTTATCCAGGCGGTCCTTGAATGCGGTCCTCTAGGCGGTTCTGATGGTTTGGGACATAATGTTCACACGTGGGGGTAAAAAAGCCTGCCATCCAGCAATGGTTTGATTTCAATTGTTCTCGCGCACATTCCCATCTTAAACAAGAAGTGCACAATGTACCAAGGAACATCACTCATATTAGACAGGCGAGGAAGAACTATAGACTGGCTCTCCAAGAAAGGAAGAATACTCTTAGAAAAGAGGCATGGGAGAAGCTTTCCGAAGCTTCACACTTAAAAGATAGTGCTGCATTATAGACAGCGATTAAAACACCGTTGTTGACCCCGGTTGGGGGTCCAACTATTGAAGTAGCTATCTCAGAGGGTCAATGGATTGATCATTTTTCCAAAATATACAATGGGGCAAACACTGGTATTGGTCAAGTTAGTGAAAATTCAGGACTGATTAATCAGTTTTCTAACATAGATTTTAATATCGACGAAGTGAGTAGGGCTCTCTCCACAAGTGCAGGTGGGAAGGCCTCCGGGCCAGATGGGATTCCTATGGACCTGTATCAGTCCAATGTCACTTTGTGGGTTTCAGTAATTACTCAAATAATCAACGCCAGCTGTAAGGCCACTTTTCCATCAACTTGGGTGGAATCCACTATTGTCCCCATATTTAAAACGGGAGATCTACAGGATCCACTCTGTTATAGGCCCATTTCTTTATTGGACTCGATGGCCAAGGTCCTGGGATGCATCATCTTAGAGTGTCTGCAGCTCTGGGCTGAGGAAAACTGAAACTCATCAGATCTTCAATACGGTTTCCGAGAAGACCTAGGGACTGTGGAACAGAGCCTAAACCTAGTGATATTTATGGGAAAGTATAGTAAAGCTAAAAAGGGTAATCTATATCTGGCCTTTGTAGATCTCTTGGCAGCTTTTAACTGTGTATGGCACTCAAAGCTCTGGAAGATCATGTCACAGCTGGGGTTCGATAGAAATATTATTAATTTTATCCATCTCCTTTATAATGGAGCCAAATCAAGCGTGCGATTTGGATCGTGAGGAGAACATACTGCTGCTTTCCCAATAGGTAGGGGGGTTAAGCAAGGCTGTGTCCTAGCCCCCTTTGTTTTCAATCTTTATATCAACGGGTTAGGGCAGGCACTCTTCAAAGATGCCAATGACTTTCCACAGATAGGCATTCGCCCAATCCCAGCATTGTTATACGGACGATGCTGTGAACTTGTCATGTACCCAGAATGGCCTGCAGAAGACTTTAAATAATTTCCAAAATGTTATGAAGGATCTTGACCTCAGAATTAATATCTCAAAAGCATTTATAATGAGATTTGGTCATGGTATTAAAAAGCGTAGGGATATTTTTGTGGAGGGAAATCAGATCGTAGCCACCAAGAGTTTCTCTTATCTAGGTATCCTATTTAGTAATGACGATGCCTGGGCTAAGGCTGCAAAAGCAAATAAGCTGGCACTAGTTAGAACTACGTCCACTCTAGCCAGCTTCGCAAAAAACTGGGAGGTAAACCACCTCTGGAGCTTTTACAAATATATAAAGCCAAGTGTGTACCAACTACCACCTATGGGGCGGGTATTTGGGGCTTTGTGAACACCAACTCGATTCAATTACTCGAAAACAATTTTTTAAGTATGTTTTATCGGTCCCTTCCAGTACCGCCACTTATGTTTCACATGCTGAACTGGGTCTTCCACACATGTCAGACATCATTAAAGCAGAGCCTATCCTCTTGTGGCACAGGATCTGGCCGTGTGATGAGATCACCCTCAATAGAGAGTTATTACAGGATAGTCTCAGCCTGGATGGTGTACAAAGGATAACCTGGGTTAAGTTTATCCAAGATTTCACGAAAGATATGGGTAAATGGGGGGGCGCTAGGTGGCGCACTTGCAAATGGCCGCATGTGAGCGAGGCTCCTGCCGCCCGGCGACAATAATCCTACAAATATCCTTTTATTAGCATCATAGGGGACATACGGAACGCCCGATCGAAAGAGCTGCCTCTCCTGAAGCTACATGGCGAATATCAGGACTAATGACTGCCTCCTGCCTTCGTGAGACGCTGCTGAAGTTGGCCCCGGTAACCCAGTGCACTGTGGAAGACTGAGCGATGGCCCCAGCAACTACTCCAACCCGGGGCTGCGAGCAGGACATCTAGGCCGCGCAGGCCGAACTCCTCAGAGGCGGCAACGGAGAAACTCGGAATCCTGCCTGTGACTTCATCGCCTATAGCAGAGCTCCCAGGCAGGAACTGGGACGTAGGGGAGAGAGCCTGCAATAAGGCAGTGAGTTCCCGGGTCGGATATCACTGGCGTAACTTATAGGCCCTGATTTCGACAAAGTGTAGAGGCCCTTGAAATACTGCCCCACCACTCGGGAGATTACAGGACATCTAAGGCCCCCACTGCGCAATACACTCCATGGGTGGGCAAACTCCAGGCCATACCTAGGGTTGAGACCGCACTGCCCGGGGCCTCGCTGATTGAATGCTACGGCTGTGATTGAAGCCTGAGGTACTCCGTATCGGCACAGCGCACTACCAGCTCCTTTATAACAGTACTTGAGGTGGCGAGAACCGCGATGAATACAGCGGAGATGGCCTCATAAGGTTGGTTACACCGGGCCACACGCCGACAGCTACGCTGTGCTAATGGGAGCAGGAAAACCCCGGGACACTGACATCTGCATAAGAAGGCATACATTCTGGGACGGCTGGGACCCTATTGATCCTTCTGAGTGACCCTGCGCTGCTGAGGGGTCTATGCCAAGCTACTTGAACCGGGGGGACATAGCCCAGAGGCGGAAGGCCTAATTGAAACACCTCCTTGGAAGATACTTGAATATTGCTGCTTTTACACCACGCGCCATTTTGCGGCCCCATTGGTCCAACTGACGTGGCGATTAACCTGCAGAGCATAGCAAGTGCCACATTTGTGAGCGCAGCGGCGCAATGGGAAAACCTGACACGAGACAGCCGAAACTTAACTTTGACACCCTCAAAAAAGCAAACCGAGCTGGGCAGGATGATCGCGAACAGGCTGGGAATAGTGGAGCTCAAGATTCCACAGCAGCCCAGACCACTGATATCCAGGTCATCCTCCGAGAAGTGCGGCAAGGATTCGCCACCATAGTGGATAAGGTAGACATGATGTCATCGCTCATGGACGCCATTGCTCACAAACTAGATGGGCATGACGAGAGGCTCAAGGAAACTGAACGGCGCATGTCAGATTCGGAATATACAACCGCTCGCCATACGTCGCAGCTTGCTCGCATGGATAACTTGCTGAGGGTTATCGCAGCGAAGAACGAAGATTTAGAAGCGCGTAGTCGACGCAACAACGTTCACATTTTAGGAATACCAGAAACAACCAATACTGGGCGAATGGAAGGTTATGTGGGTAAAATGCTCTTAACTGCAATAGGCTCAGAAAGCCTTTTCCACTTAATTTATTGTCGAGCGCGCACACAGATCGCTGGGCCCTAGACCTAAACTTGGAGATACCCCGAGACCCATAGTAGCAAGACTCCTAAATTATCTCTCCCTGCATCTGGTCAGATCACCATATAATCGACACCACCATTACTGTCAGTGGTAGGGTCAAGGCCCCCATCTTGGCAGGCAAGTCATCACGTAAATGGAGTTCCTATGACTCCCAAGACTTTCTTGCTGCCCTGCCCAAGACTTGACCTACCTCTGACATTGATACCAGTGTCGAGGCAATGGAAGGTGACATCTGCACCTGGCTTAAAACGGCCAGTGACCAGTTTGCTCCTCTCACCAAATTTCCACGCACTATACACAGTAACTCACACAGATGGTTCTCTAGTGCCCTTAAAGAACAGAAATTGAAGGTGCGTCAGCTAGAGCGGATCTGGAGACGCAACTACTCCAATTCCGACAGACTGCTCTTTGTGGCAGCCCGCAAAGAGTACAAAGGCGCAATTTCCCTGGCCAAATCCACACATATTTCTGACAGAATTCTTTCTGCTCATAATAAACACAAAGAAATTTTAAAAATTATGAATGAGCTCACCACGGATGACAGAACCCTCCTCACCCAGGTCCCAACCCAAGAGTCCTGTGACGCTCTGAACTCCTTTTTTATTGAAAAAATAGTCAAGATTAAGAGGTCCATTCCTCCCCCTACCCCCTTGGGTTTACCAGACACTTCTCCCACCTATCACTTGCTCTTCATCCAGTTCCCTATCCTCAACCCCAATTCCCTGGCCGAGCTTGCGACCCATGTTAAATCTGGGTCCCTTAATGATTACTGCCCCACTTCTGTCCTTCGGGACATCTGTTTTACTTTACCGGATTGCATACTCCCCTTGTTGAATGCTTCCCTCAACACCGGCACAGTCCCCAGCTGCTTTAAGGAGGCCATCCTGGTGCCCATGCTGATGAAACCAGGTGCGGATCCTGCCGATCCCTCCAATTATCGTCCCATCTCCCTCTTGCCCTATCTATCCAAACTCCTTGAGGCTCATGTCACCCGATGCCTCTCCAATTTCATCGAGAATTCCAGTATCTTGGCAGTTTTGGATGCCTTGAGGGGAATGCAGGCAAAGGGTTACCTCAGGCCCTGGTATTTTAGATCGACACAGTTGTCCATAACATTCTTCTCCACCATGTCAGACAGGCCGGCATTCAGGGCCCTGCCCTTAACTGGATCAAGTCTTTTCTCGCGGGCAGAGCTCAAGCTGTTTGCCTGGACCCCTTTACGGCAGCCATGGTACCCACGACATGCGGAGTCCCTCAGAGCTCCTCTCTTTCCGCCCTTTTGTTTAATTTATACCTTCAGCCAATGATTCACTTGCTCAAGAGGTGGGACATTGCAGTGTTCAACTATGCTGATGATTTGCAGATCATCTTTCCTCTTGATTCCCCCGACGCCGCCAAAAGTTTTCAAGCAGTGATGACCCATATACAGGTATGGATGAACCATAATCAATTAAAATTAAATCCAGGGAAAACGAAGCTCATCCTCCCTGGTAATAGCCCAGCCTACTGGGGTCCCCAGTTCTGGCCCAAGGAACTGGGTCCCCCCCCCTGCCCCGGCAAGCTCAGTGAAGAGCCTGGGGGTGGTTATAGATGCGGAGCTTTCTCTCAAGGCTCAAGTAGGTGCTGTGATCTCCTCCAGCATGTTTCAACTACGTAAAATCCACAAAATAGCCCACCTACTACCGCATGCGGCATTGGTCCAGGTTGTGATCTCTCTGGTACTATCCCGCCTTGACTTTTCGAACGCTCTATACCATGGACTCCCACAATCATTGCTCCGCCGGCTCCAAATTGAACAAAACTAGGCAGCCAGACTCATTCATAAAACTCCAAAGTGGCAGTCATCTAAGCCACTATTGCGCAAACTTCATTGGTTGCCAGTTGAGCAAAGGGCGGCCTTCATGATCGGCTGCCTTACCTTTCATCTCCATTGCACTAGCCCTGAGTTTCTTAAAACACTGATTATGCGGCACCGTCCGGTGCGCAACCTTCGCTCGGCTCATCTCCACCTGCTGGTTGCCCCTGCAGTAAAACTTAAAAAATTTGGTGGCCGTAGGTTCGCTCATTTGGCCCCTAACTTATGGAATCCTCTTCCCTGGTCAGTCAAGTCAAGCTGCTCCATACTGAATTTCAGGAAATCTTTGAAGACCCGGCTTTTCACTCTAATTGATTAATCCGCCTTAGCAATTCCTGCACTCTTTCTTCCAGCGCCAGGAAACTTATGGTGTCAGCGCGCTCTACAAATTTCACTTAAGATAAGATAAGATAAGAACGGGCCCGATTCACAGAACTAACTTAAGACAAAATCCTAAACTTACTACCTTTGGTATTCACAGAAGTTAGGATTTTGTCTTAAGTTTTTCTTAAGACAAACTTAAGACAGACTTAAGTTAGGATTTTGTCTTAAGTCTGTCTTAAGACAAACTTAAGACAAAATCCCAACTTCTGTGAATTCCAAAAGTAGTAAGTTTAGGATTTTGTCTTAAGTTAGTTCTGTGAATCGTCCCCATAGAGACCGGGATGTGGCACTAAGAGCAGCGCGAAGTAAACAGAACTTATCTTATGAAGGAAACTCCTCCATCTATCATTACTTCACCCCCATTGTCCAAGAGGAGCAGCAGAAATTTATAGACGTCTAGAGCAAGTTACGCAAAGCTCAGATTGACTATGCAGTCTTGTACCCGGCACGGCTGTGGGTTACACATCAAGGTAAGCAAAGATTCTTTACGAAGCCGCAACAGGTGGAGGAATTCTTTAAACAGCAGAAAAAAGTGAGCAGAGGCAGTGCGACTGCTGAAGAACCGCAGCGTCTCAGTTGGAAGAAATGGACGCTGACCCGCAGTAGGGGATCCTTCTGCGCATCGTGGACTTTGGTAACAAAATGTATTGGTTGAAATATTTGCTCTGTCTGTTGAGAGATAGCTCTAATGGGAGGAATATGTTTTCATAGTTTACTGTGCCATGATGTGCCATATAGGTACTCGCTGGGCACCCCCTGCCTGCTGGGACTGCGGCTTCGGCTGCTGGGCTCTACGGGCGCGGGGTCGCTGTGCCGCCACCTAGAAATGGCCCCTGAAGGAAAATACCCCAATTTGGTCCGCTGCAAATGGCTAGTGGGGACTATGATGTTTTTCTTGTTGGGGGGGAAAGGGAGGGGATGGGTGGATGTATGATGCTGGAATGTTGGGGTTGCTTCAGTGGGAGGGGAAGGTGGGAGAGAGATTTGAACAGAAATGGGGTAGTATGGGAGCGCTTGATGTCTTACACTTCGAACCTACAGGATACACAGTTACTATGCAGGTAATGGTTGCAGTTGACGGCACTGCACTCTGCATGATTTACACATGGTCTAAGAAACACAACACTACACGGCTATGTATTGTCCACTTTATAAAGTGTGCATATGACGACTTCTGAGAAGACACCACTAAACATTGTCACATGGAGCGTCAGGGGGCTAGGAGACCCGCGGAAGAAGAGGCAAATTCTAGCTTACCTAGATCGACACCAGACACATATAGCGATGCTGCAAGAAACCCATCTTACACCCCTGAGAACCTCTACGTTTGCATCTCGATTGGTGACACACAGAATTGTTTCATCATATTCAACTTACACTAGAGGGACTGCCATACTAATTAAGAAAAATGTACCCTTTCACGTTGCTGGAACTTACAGCATTGACCAAGGGAGGTATTGCCTTGCTTGGGGGAGGCTGGGATCGGACTCAGTGATCTTGGTGTGTTGTTATGGGCCCAATGTAGATGCCCCAAATCTATTTATCTCTTTATGGGAGACAATAAGAGGGATAGGCTCAAATCACATCATATGGCGTGGAGACGTTAATGTTACTTATGCTCCTGGCACGGATAGGTCTTACCCTGCACCACATCATCGCACTAGAGCAAGCATGACACTACAGGACATTATTGTAGATAATTATTTGCTAGACGCATGGAGACATGTCCACCCTCAACAACGCGAAGGCACACACTTCACAGCACACGCCGCTTCCTGGGCGCAACTAGATTATTGGCTCATATCCCGAGGGTTGGGACCAGCAGTTGGTACAGTGCAACATCTAGCTAGGACGTATTCCGACCACACACCTGTCAAGGTCACGCTCTCTTCCGTAGACTTTGGACCGCCACGAGGGGCGTGGCGACATAACACGTATGCTTCTAGATGAGCTGTTCCGGGAAGAACTGAGTGAAGAGATTCAAGAATTCTTTGAAAGAAATAGGGGATCGGTGCAAAGTGTTGAGACCATATGGGAGTCATTCAAAGTCACAATTAGGGGGTTTGCATATCTAAAGGAGCGGGGTTATTGAAAAGTATTACTAACTAACTTTGCAAACTTGAAAGGGAACTCCGGGCGCTAGAGGCAACATTGTCACTTAACCCAGACGGGGACACACAGCAAAAATTCAGGGCGACACTGACTGAGCACATTTAAGAGGCACACAGAGAAACACGCTTCAGGGGCAAACACTGGATAGCACGTAGGTATGGAGAGGGAGAACGTCCGGGCAAAGCAGTAGCGGACACGATCAGGAGGCCATGCCACTCCAACTACGTAAAAGAATTGGAAAAGCCAGACGGAACGCGGTGTTGGGACACTACTAACATACTAGAGGAATTCACCTGTCACTATGCCACTCTATATACCAGTACTGGGGGACGAGATTTAGATCTAGACACCTACCTTGGAGACATTACTTTGGGCTGGCTGAACGACATACACCGGGAAGTCCTATGCGCTCCATTTGAACAAGACAAGTTCCAAGATGCCATCAAGGGCATGCAGTCTGGGAAAACCACTGGTTTAGATGGTATGCTGATAGAATTTTACAAAACGTACATAGACCTGATAGCTCCAATCCTACGTGAAGTGTACGAGGAGTCCTTGGAGGTTGGCGTCCTCCCTCCGTCCATGAGGGAAGCTCTCTTTGTTTCACTTTTGAATCCCGATAAGCCGCCTCACTTGTGCGGGTCTTATCGACCACTTTCCCTTCTCAACTGCGATGCCAAGATTCTGGCAAAGCTAATTGCTAATCGACTGAGTTTGCTGCTGGAACTCTTAATTCTACCAGATCAGTCCGGGTTTGTCCTGGGGAGGGCCACCTCCCACAACCTGTGGACCCTTTTTACTATATTGAATAACGTCTCCCCAGAATTGCCCTTGGCAGCAATTTTTCTTGATGCCACTAAGGCCTTGAATTCTATTGAGTGGAACATTGGGCCCGATTCACAGAACTAACTTAAGACAAAACCATAAACTTACTACTTTGGTATTCACAGAAGTTAGGATTTTGTCTTAAGTTTGTCTTAAGACAGTCTTAAGACAGACTTAAGACAAAATCCTAACTTAAGTCTTTCTTAAGTCTGTCTTAAAACAAACTTAAGATAAAATCCTAACTTCTGTGAATACTAAAAGTAGTAAGTTTAGGATTTTGTCTTGAGTTAGTTCTGTGAATCGGGCCCTATATCTTTGGGATCATGCTCTGGATGCGCTTCCCACCACTTTTTCTGTCTTGGATACAGCTGTTGTATCACCAACCAGGGGCCAAGGTGCTCATTAATGGGCATATGTCCCAAAAATTCTTGATCACTTGGGGTACGCGTCAGGGTTGCCCCCTGTCTCCTTTACTTTTTGCCTGGCAACCGAACCGTTGGCAGCACGGATGAGACATCATCGCATGACATGGCTTTACAATGCAACATGCGTCAAATATTGATTTCCATGTATGCGGACGACATTACTTTGTACGTGAGAGACCCTCAAAATAACTTAAACACACTCCTTCGGGAATTCATTGTCTTTGGGCGCCTTTCAGGAGTCCAGATCAATTGGGGGAAATCATGCCTATTTCCATTGACGGACTCAGTAGAGCGCTTTCCTCTAGACTATCCATCAGAATAGTGCGAAGACGAGCTGCAATACTTGGGGATTGGCATTACCAGGAATAAGGAGGAACTTATGAGACTCAAATATGGGGTGTCACTATCCCGCATTACTGATAACGTGACTCGTTGGATAAAGTTCCCACTCTCCCTGGCAGGGCGAGCGTCATTGATTAAAAGGTGATACTCCCTCAATTGCTCTATCTGTTTTTAAACATCCAGTACTATCCGGGGCGGCACTTTTTCAAGTCACTCAAAACTGAGTTGATCAGACTGGTGTGGGGGGAAAGCAGGCTAGATTACAGTGGACTGTCTTGACAAGGCCGTACGCCTCAGGAGGATTTGGGATTCCAGATTTTGAACTATACTATATAAGCGCTCAAGCACATTATTTATATTTCTGGATACGACAGCCTAAATATGTGCCGCAGCTAGCAGCTGAACACTGGCTTGTGCACCCGATCCCGTAGAGGGAGTACTATATACTACTCTGAAAGCCCGTGAACGCACACAGAATACTGTACATGCCACGATCACTGCGTGGGAGCGCATTGAACATCTCCTGGCGGCCACCACGCTCTATTCCCCGCTCTTACCACTAGCGTATTACACAAGCATGCCACTGTTGCAGGAAACGCTTTTTCATAAATTTAGGGAGCTTACAGCCCTTGAAACCTGGGATGACCTATATGACAATGGACTATTACGAACCTTGGAGAGTATATTCCGAGACACAGAACACACTCCGCTAGATACTTTCTTGTACATATGACTTAAGCAGGGAGTCCGGGCTCTGAACACAGCCTTCCCGGACACGGTGGGGGGAAGAGTTAGGATTCGAACTTATGGATGACCAGTGGGAGTATTGTTGCTTGCAAACTGAGCGGATGTCAGCCAGCAGCAGGTTGCGAGTCATACATTATAAATACCTACATAGATTGTACTATACACCGGTTAAAATGCATCGACACCAGCTGCAGGACTCGGATAGATGTGATAGATGTCACGCGCCTCAGGTGGATTTGTTGCACCTGGCCTGGAGTTGCCCGGCAGTGAGTACATATTGGGAGCAGGTTTTTGACGCCCTACACCAGATGACCGAAGTGCAATTAGAGGCCACGCCACTTCTGACCCTGCTGAGTTATGTTAAAAATTTGCCACCAGCACACCGTCGATACATAGCCCTGGCACTACTGATGGCGAAAAGACGGGTAGACTGAAGGTGGGGCAGGAGAAGAGCACCCAAGTTTAAGGAATGGCTTGATGACATGCTCTATTGCCAAGAACAGCTTACCAGTTATGCCGAACTGCTGCCCAGCACATCAAGACCTAGAGACATCTGGTCGCCACTGACATCTTACCTATTGACGAGACCTCGTGGGGCTGTGGAGAGCGCATCGGCAAATCGGGCCTCACAGTGCCCTCAGGAGGGAAGACATAACTAGGGAAGGAATGATCCTCTCTAACTCATATATGCGTTACTCAGAGGACATTGCACTCCCAATTGTACACACAGGCTTGGGGTTTCACCAGGAATGATTGGCCAATATAAGTCGCAATGTCATGGTGAGGTATGACTTGATGGGTGAAACGGCATCCCATGATATTCTTGTTGTATTACTTTTTGAAATGTCATATGTAACGTATTACAATGCAACAAATGATAAAATATGCGGACAAGCCGTGCGTATAATGTGATTAATACTGTGAACTTCCGTAGTTGTTCTTATTTATGATCTTGATTTGCCTTAGCACAACCGTTTAATGCTTAACATTTCATTTAACGCGGCTGGCCCGATGTGGTTGTAGGCGACTTGCTGTGTATATATGTGCAGCTCAGGATGAGCTTTGATTGACTGCTTAACGGGTTGCCGGCCAGGATATGGTTGTAGGCTACAAGCCATGTGTACTGTTGTTTGGAAGCAATAAAGTCCTTTAAAACTTAAAAAAAAAAAGATATGGGTAAATAGGAATATTTTACCTACCCTGACACTATTACACTGATTACCACGAAAAAGCTAAGAAAAGATGTACTCTCATACCTGGAGACCCAAAGACTATCAAGGGTAATGATTAAGCCCAGCGTGATGCAGCATCAGATCATTCTTACAACTTTTAGCTTGCAGCCATACTTAGTTTTTGTGCTGTGTGTTTACGACAGGTTCCTAGTAACAAGATTCAGACTAGGTACAATACATAGGCTTGTCTCCTTTCCTACATTGAATGATTGGGCAAACGAGTTACAATCATGCCCATCTGACAACCGGTCACCTATACATATTGTATTATTTTGCAAACTATATGGGGAGACAAGAAATGTCTGGATCTTACCAATTCTACGGAAAGGGGGGCTAAGACAATGTCGCCCTGCTTTTATGAAACTTCAGCTCCTGGACAATGACACATCGCTTGGAGGCTATCAATGGTTTTTAAAATAATTATTAACCAGAGAAAGAGTATTGTTATCTAGAATCAGGATGTTTGCTTCTTTTTATATGTACTATCAATTGACTTTTAATATGTCTTTTAAGAACACGTAATGCATTTTACATTGATTTTATTAATGCTTTTTATCTGTGCTTTTTATGATTGTTGTGTTACGATCAAAATAAAGCTTTGTTCTGATTCTGATTCAAATAGTTTGGGGAAAACCACGCCTAGGATGCCAGGTCTAACAATGGCAGCTCTATAGGTAAAGCCAATGATTCTCCAACAAGAGAGATTTCTTTCTGAGGCTCATTTAATTGTTTATTTCTTTCTTTGCTCTTGGTACCTGCAATACTAATCTTAAGTCCTCGTATAGAAGCCTTTAAAGCATTATATAATATTTATACGGTGTGCACAGTCTCATCAATGTTAGCCAGGAACTCCTTTAAGGCTTACCATATAACTCCTCTTAACAGCATCATTCGTGCACACAGAATCAACATTATATCCTGTGCAGACCCAGCTCATCCTCTCCCTTTCCAAAACAAACACCCGGGCCAAATTCTCTGTCTGCATGCCCAATGCTGCCAAATGTATGAAAACCAACTTCCTCAAATTTGACACAGACAAGATGGAAGTAGTCACCTTTGGTAAAGGCACTTCTCTATCGGATTCCACCTGGTGGCCTGCTGAACTTGAACAAACACCTAACCCAACCAACCATGCAAATAATGCCAGAAATAACAACTGACAATTAGCTCAATATGGCACGCCAGGTGAATTCAGTCTACAGCACCTGCTTCCACACACTTAATATGCTCAGGAAGTTTTTCAAATGCTTCCCTTAAGTCTGCACGTAACAGTCACCCAGGCACTCATCTACAGCAACGCACTAAACGTAAGAACCAACACACAAATGGTCAGAACACTGTAGACCATACAGAATTCAGTTGCCAAACTCACACTTAGATTCCCCCCAAACCCACATCTCCCTGCACTTCAAAAACCGCTGTTAGTTCCCAATCCACAACTAGAAACTTTTCAAAGTCCTCAGGCACACATACAAAGCCTTGAACAACATCAGCGCCAATTACCTCGTAAATCTCATTAACTTCTACAAACCTAATAAACAACGTTACTTAACCGGATTCCAACTCACACACATCCCTCATAGGCACAGGACCAGATCTAGCGGTCATGCCTTCACCTTCCTTGATCCAAAACCTGGAATGACCTGCCTCTGCAAGAAACTGAAGACATGGCTCTTCACCTAGTCTCCGCTTTCCACGCCAAGCTACCCTCCTGGGAGAGTTGCACACTTTAAAAATATACATAAAATACCATAACATTCATCCAAATTTAGTTTATTCTCCATATTCTACCATGAGTCATTGAGCTGTCCATAGTGTGTGCAATCAAAATGCAAGCATGGTCACAGATAATAATCAGTTCAAATATGTAATATTTCCCATTTGGGGAGTCTATTTGCCACACATCCCTAAGGTCAAGTATTTTGCATAGCATATGCATTTGCCTGTGATTAAAGAAAATTTTAAAGGTGAGATTCTATCTAGGGTTTCGTCACAAGGAAGATTAAAATCACCACCCAGTATGTCAGTCAGTCAAATTCACTTTATTCGGTTAATTAAAACCATAAAAGCATACTAAAAACTATTTTTAAAAACTATTACAAGATCACATTCATCACGGAATATCAATAGCAAAATCTGGATCATCAACATATTCATAACAGTTTCATAAGTTATCTAAAAGGAATGCCCATTATTAACAATTTATCATTTCCTCCTTAGTCTGACAGCAGCAGTCAAAAAGCTAGCTATATTAAAAATTTCCCAGACATTATTCAGCATTTGTATAAATGACGGTCTTGCCTGGGTAAATCCTTTGCCTTTTAAAATCGGTAAAATGAACCTGTTTCGGATGTATATTTATTAATTTATTTTAGTAGTTTTATATAGCGCTAGCCTGACCCGAGGGTATCGGAGCGCTTTACAGAGGATACATTGCAAAGATAACAAACTAGACAAGAGAAAGTGACAAAATAATGCATGCCAATGTTGAGGGGTCATCTTCGTAGTCGAGGGAACATCTGTTTCATAGTCTCACTGACATGGTGATGGAGCCGAAATAAAGAGTCTGTTACCCCACTCTGAGAGCTCCTATCGACCCCCTGGGGCATGATTGAGGAACAGGAATTTGGGTTGGCTTTTGAATTTTACAAAGGAGGGAATGGTTCTGATATGGGAGGAATTTCCTGATTTTAGGCTCGCTTCCGGCGAAGGAGCGAGTCACAGTTTTTATTTTTTGAGTTTTTGGCGGGATGAGAAGGAGGGAGTTAGAGCTTCTGAGGCTCCTGGCCTGACCGCCTTTTTTGAGTTGGGCCGCCAGGTATTCGTGTTTGCCGGTGTGTAGGGCTTTATGAGAGAGGCACGCAACTCTGAAGCTGATCCTCATTTCAACTGGGAGCCCCTTAAGTTCACTGAGTGCAGGAGAGATTTGGACAAATTTCTTGATTTTGGTGACCATTCTGGCTGCCGCATTCAGAATTGTTTTGATGGGAGCTAGGTGTGACTTTGCAATTCCTGAGAGGACTACATTCCCATAGTCTAGCCTTGACAGTACCAGTGTTTGAGTGGCCTGTTTGAGATCACCAGGCGGAATGAAAGGTTTTATTTTGTTCAGAAGTTTGAGGTTAAGAACTCTTAGCCGAGTTCTTGATGTGTCTGGGCATGTTTAGTTTCCGGTCTAGTGTGATACCTAGTGATTTGACAGAGTCAGCTAGGGTGAGATTCAACTTGAGCGCATCTACGGCTTTTAGCCATTCAGCAATTTGAGGGTTCTCCTCCTTGTTTGAAATGAGAAGAATCTCGGTTTTGTCTGCGTTTAGTTTAAGATGATTCGAAGACAGCCAGAATTGGGCATCATTCAGTACGTCAATGAGTCTTTGAATGTCACTGAGGGAGGAGGTTTCCAGATATATCTGAGTATCGTCTGTGTAAAGATCGAAGCAGATTTTGGCTGCTCTGAGTAGTTAGGTGAGGGGTTCCATGTAGATATTAAAGTGTTGCGGGGAGAGGACTGAGCCTTGAGGGACTCCTTTGTTGATAGGGTGAAAGTCAGAGGCAAAGTTTGGGATTTTTTTTTTTGAGTACGATTGTGTAGGAATGAGGAAAACCATTGGAGGACCGTTTCACCAAGACCGGCTCTTTCTTGGATATCCCTAATGAGGAATTTGTGGTCTACTGTGTCAAATGCTGCCGATAGGTCGAGCAGAATGAGGAGGCAGTATTGATCAGAGTCTAGTGAGTTGTGAATATCGTCTATGATGTTTAGGATCGTGGTTTCTGTGCTGCAGCCTTTTCTGAAGCCAGAAATAATGGGAGTCCAAAAGATTGATGTTATCCAGGTGTTGGGTAAGCTGTTGGAGAACGTACTTCTCCAGGATTTTGGATAGAAGGGAAAGGTTAGATACAGGTCTAAAGTTATTCAAATCCGTTGTGTCAAGGGCAGGTGTTTTCAACAGGGGTGTGACTTGACCTACTTTAAGGCAGTCTGGAACGTCTCCATTTTCCATGGAGCTGTTTATTATTGTACACCAAAGCGGTGCTAGGGAGGGCTTCAGTTTTTGGTTAGTAGGGGTGGAATAAGGTCAAGGACATGGGAAGAGGGTTTGGAAGTGGAGATCAGTGTGATTATCTCATATTCTTGGATGGGGCGGAAACGTAGCAAAGAATTGGAAGTGGGGCAAGGAGCGACAACGGCCGCCCTGGGCATGGTGCTCTTGGTTGGTCGACTGTTAATGGTGTCCAGAGAGAGTTCGATCTTAGTGATCTTGTCGTTAAAGAAGTTGGCGAAGTTGTCAAAAGGTTAATTGGACGCCTGAATTGAGGAGGCCACCGGCTTGGAGGTTTGTTGCCTAATGATGCTTTGGAGTTATTTGGGTCTATTTTTTGCCCTATCCAGCGCAGAGCAAAAAAAAACGCAGATTTCTTGTTTTTGATGTGCTTGTTGTATTCCCTGCGGGCTGTTTTGAGTTGTTCGCGGAGAGAGGATCTAGGGTTCTTCCTCCAGCTTCTTTCTATGGCTCTTAGGTTTCTCCTTTCGGCATTAGGGTCTGTGTTGAACCAAGACTTGGACGGAATGGCTCTGCCTTTTTTCAACTTTCGGGGAGTGAGTTGGTCCAGCATAGTCTCCTCGAGTTGTTCCGCGTAGTGAGTTCGGTAGTGGAGAGGTGGTCATGGGGCATGGCAGGAGCGAGCTTATCCTTCTTCTATGGAAATCTGAGAGAGGTTTCTGACCCATTTGGGGGGGTCTTGCAACAGTGGTTGAGAGAGACTTTGCTGGTTGATATGGAATAGGATCATGTGGCGGTCCAACCAGTCCATGGGGAGTACGAATTCGATCGAGATTGCGTCTCATTTGGCGATGATGGCATCTAGGGTAGCTCCTTTGTAGTGCGTCTCCTTTGTGCAATGTTATGTTAGATTATTGTCACCTAGAAGATTGGATAGTGTTTGAATTAGCGGATTATGTGTTTCATTTCATCGCAGGTTAAGCTCACCAATAATTAAGGTGTTGGAGTCTCCAAGAGCACAGTGAGCAATCAGGTCTGATAGTTGTTCCCCAAAAGCTGTGCATCCCTGAACAGCCAACCTGCTACATCCTTTCTATCAAAGTTAATCACAATACAATCGCCCTCAATATTTTTGGGACAATGGCCGACCCAATCAACACGAATGGCCATTATGATATGGAGGGGTGCCTTTGAACCACCCTTAGAGTGTCTGGAGCACCAAAATTTAGCTTTGCGTATTAAGTCCTCTGTACTTTCCCTAGTATTTGCTTTAAGTTTGGGGACCCGGTAAGAACCGCGACCAAAGGTGTACCTTCCGGGGGCCAATAAAGCCTTACATGGCTCAGCAGGTCACTCGGCTTGTACAGGTTAATCTTAACTTGAATATCGACTTTCCTATGAAGTTTTGTATTGACCATCTGTTTGGATTCTCTTCTGATTTCCTGGGGGAGCTCAGTAGGTTTCTGGGGACCAAGGGCCGAGGTACTAATACTTTCCCAGCCAGTATGATTTACAACCCCTAATTTATATCTGATAACTTTTATTGAAGGAGAGACTGAAATGTGATTCATCTGCTCTTGGAGAATAGTTATTCACCACGTATCTGTGCCATCTTTCTAGAGTCACAAGATGTGCTAGCGACCAGTGTTATCATAATCTGATGAAATCACAGTAAAAACCTGATTTTCTCAAGATTATCACAATCATCCCATTCTTTTTCTTTTATGCAGGTGAGAATGTAGAGTCTTCAATCCACTACTTTCTCATGCAGGAGTTTCTTAACAACAATCTTTGTCTCTTGAAGCACTACTACATCTCCCCTCAGTTTCTGACAGTAATGTAAATATTTTGTTCTTTTGAGTTGGTGGTTGCTGGTTTTAATTGAGGTTTTAATTGAGGTTATGACAAGATAGTTATGACAGATGACAGATGACATTTTATTGTAAAGTAGTTTAACCCTTCTGGGAATACATTCTAGCATATTTTGAAAAGATTTTTCACATGCTCCTCCCACTAGACCCATCAACAATCACATTTGGAGTGACGCAAGCCCTCCCTCTTCTGACTAAAACAGATCTCCTCCTCTTGCACCAAATCTTTGCAAATAGTTTTAAACTATACCATCTGACTGGAAGAATGCCAGAGCCATCATATCATATGTGGTCAGCCTTTGTATGTTTCATAAGGCAGACAGACAACTCACACAACACACCGAACACAATTGACAAACTATGGGAGAAACTATTCCTACAACAGTGTGATCCCCATGATGCCAGACTAGCATATCTTTGGGCCAAATTGCCCTATGTCATCTAGGGCCAGATGTAGGTAAATTCAATTTAGCGAGTCCTTAATAGCGATTTTTACCGAATTGCTATTAAGGACTCGCTAAATGGAATGTAGGTAGGAATCGCTAAATTATTAGCAATTCCTTAATATTCCTTAATAACGAATCGCTAATTGAGATTCGTTAATAAGGAATACTTAGCCATTCATTCCTATTGGCTAGGAAGCCCATAGGAATGAATAGGAAGATATTCACTATTTGCGATTCGGTATTAAAGAATCGTAAATTGCGGGAGCTATTTCAAGGGTGTCCAAAGGACACCCTGTTGAACCCCTGAAATGTGCATGTGTGCACATGTGGCGCACATCCATGCCCTAAGTGCATGGATGTGTGCCACATGGCCCTTTTAAAAAAGCAAAAATAGTGTTTTTTCTACAGGAAATCGCTATTTACCACCAACTTGAAGTTGGTGGTAATTAGTGATTCCTTATGGCTGAAGTGCACTTTTTTTAGTGCTACTTACATTGCATTTAAGGCATCGCTATTTTTATTCCTTAAATGCAAGAGCAAAATAAGGTATCGCAATTTTGTGATTCCTTATTTTGCAAGTAGGTTTCAACTCACTTACATTGCTCTCAGCCAAATACCGGTCGGTAACGCAGAAATTCTGCGAATTTCTGCGTTACCGCTTGGTATTTGGCCACCTACATCTGGCCCCTAATAAGTACATTTCTCCATTATGCAAATAAAGGTCAGACTATCTATTAATGGACCCCTATGACTTCTGAGCTATGGATACTCTGATGTTTATAGATTCACAAGCATCTTGTCCTTCTGCCTCTGCTTGCCTCTCTCCTCTCACTCCCTTTTCAGCAGTTTGATTTGTAAACAGCATAAGATGACCCTGTTCAGCCATTCGACTTAACCTCATGAAAACTTTGTCTGAGTAATTTAGAGACAGTCATCTTAGTGGTACCAATGCACACTTTGTAATACTAAAATACTATAAGAGTTCTATACACAGTTGTTATACAACTAACTTACCATATACTGTATGTGCAAAGTTTTTTATTTTTATTTGCTTATTCCTATGTCATTGAGGAAATAAAAAAAGCTACTTAAAAAAGCAAAACAGACAAACAAAAAATGAAGGATTGATTGCATGTATGGGGTAAACTTTGTGTGATGATTCAGCATACATTTTGGATGTAAATTACTCCCCTATACATTTTCATGCCAGCACTCCATAGGAAACAAAATGATACATCAAACAGTCATTTTCAGAAGGAAATAGAAATTCTCATCTAAGAGGAGACAACACACACTTTATTTATGTTTTAAAGAATTGGTAACAATAGGTCCAGTACAGAGCTGTTCTGTAAAGCCAGACCCATAAATGATAGCACTGGAGTCATGGTATCTGGGTGCAAACATCAGTATAGACATTGTCTTTCTTCTTCCTGTGTTGAGCTGGACAGTCAATAAACTGTCAATTCCGTGAACCTTTTAATAAAATGTGTGCAATATTTTTCCTGGAAAAACAGTTCGCTTTGTTGTGATGATTTGGATTTTGGGATATGAGCAAATTGAGGTTCAGGATTACACATGGTGGCCTGGCTTGAAACTTTAATAAAACATGTTCTCTTTTCTGTTTCCCAGCTATTTGAAATACCTTGAAATTTATTTCAAGAAAATACATCCTTACGCTAATGAAAAAGTATCTTATCCTCAGATACATCAAAGAGAAGAGATTTGTACTTTTCAAGCAAGCTGCCTACTGCATAAAAATAGGACCTGTAACTAGGCAATAATAAACATGCGTATGCTGGTTGACATATAGCTGAAAATAATATGCCACACTACATATGCAGTGAATCTGCAGTAAAAGCATTTAAAACCCACCTATATATTAAATGACGCTTCATGACACACATAGAATTATATTGTCTGTGCTGCTGTCTCTGATCCCCTTCGCTCCTCCCCACTGCTCCTTACCCGCTCATTGCGCCTCCCATGCTTTCCTTATTGCTGTACCCCACAACCCTCACTGCCTCACCCACTGCACCCTGCGCTCCTCCCCCTTTCAAGGACCTACTTAATAGTGGATGCAGTGGGGATGTACCACAGGTGAGCCGACGAAGCCCCAAAGGGAAGCCCATCTGTGCTCATCCACGCCTGAACTGTGCCCAGTGACAGACACCTTGGTACTCTCCAGCCCACCTCTAAGCTACAAAGTTCCTCAAAGTTCTTAATCCCTCACCACACTGCTGCCATGCCATTTTACAAAACATGAAAGGAGCCTTCACCTGCATCACCTGCCACTTACCCTGCACCACCACATGAATGCCCTAAGAACCACCGCGGCAACATCATCAGCACCCAACACCCCACCCACTCAGACACAATCAAATCAACACCCATCCACACCCTGCTCCTCGATATAATGCATGCTCTTCAAAACTTACTTGCTCAGCAAACACATCATGGAGATCTGGAACTTGCTGAACAATGGTGCTTTGGACCACATGTTCCTCACAGAAATATGGCTGACAGCTGCACCAAAATGAGGGTTTTACACATCCATCACTGTTGGATACAATATTGTAAGACAGGGCCACCATCACAGACCTCGGAGAAGAATCAGTTGTACTACCCCCTCAGATACCAGAACTGACTACATGGAACACCTCAACTTCAAACTGTAAATCACAGTCAACTTCACCCTTAGCAGAACCCTGGTCCACCAACCAACATGACTCTGTACCAACTTCACCAGTAACATACCAGACTTCGTCATTCCACTCAACATTGACTCCAGTACCTACATTATCCTAGGACACCTCCACTTTCACCTAGAATGCCAGACTGACCCCGATTCAGTTGCTCTTCTCAAAAACCTCAGGAAAAACCTGGACTCATCCAACATATTGCAAACCCCACACACACCCCCAGACACATTCTGGTCCCTGCTTTTACCTCATTCAGTGAAATCACGATCAACACACCCACCACTAATACCGCCTATGCCATTAACAGTTTTTCAATCAACATCCCTCACCACAGCACTACCATAACAGGCCCAGCTCAATGACTCTGGAGTAATGTAATGGAGGTGGATTAGGCTTCTGTCCTACACCATAACTAAACAGAGCTCACAGGCCACCTATCAAGCAACATCAACAACTTTAAGGAGTATATCACCGCCTGAGCCCCTTTACAAAACAAGTAAATTGGCAAGAACACAAACGCAGGACATCTGATATAAGTAAGAACTCAGAATGATAAAACAGCACTGCAAGCAACTAGAAAAGAGGTAGAGATCAAGTCAAGAAGAATTAGACAAGGACGCACTCAAATCCACCCTGATCCGGTAACGGCAGCAAATCTGGGAAACCAAGAGGAAGGCCCTAGCCAAACGCATCAATGACAGCCCCAACAGCAGCAAAGAAATTTTCACAGGACTTCACCATACCCGCAGCAAACACCAGCAACTTTACCCCAACTACAGAACTGTGCAATAACCTCTCAAACTTTTTGAAAGGAAAAAGAATCATCCAAATGAACCACCTTTGACCTGCAACCAGCAGGCTTGGAACAAGCCTACAGAGATCAGACAAAGGTAAGACCCTGACCACAAAGAAAGGTATTGCCACAGAGGAAACCCCAACAATCATGAAGACCATCCACTCCAGGGCCCTATCACACCCATGCCCACACCATGCCTTAAAAAAATATCGCACCACAATCAGCTAAGCTCTCACCTTCATCCTCAAGACCTCTATCGACATAGCCACCATCCCAGAAGTTTGAAAGCACATCAATGTCGACATCTTTCTGAAGATGCCCTCTGCAGACTCAGTTAAGTTCGCAAACTACTGACCATCTTCCTTCAAGGTCCTAGAAAACACCATTAACAGTCACCTTGTCACCCACTTCATCAGGTACTCAATGCCACTCATTCAGGATTCTGACATGGCCATATGCAAACCAGTCTAACCCAGTGTATCATGGGAACAGTCCAGCCCGAACTGGCAAGCGATGTCTTCCCTGGACCGGAAACAAGCATCCTGGGACCGGTTTCTGGCTAAACAGCTGTCATCAGCCAGGCTAGCTTGAATCCAGTGGTAGAGTGGGCAAGGGACCCACGTCTGGGCATACCCTGCCAACTTAGAGCGAACAAAGCAAAACCAAATGGGATGATAGACCTAGTGTTGAACAATGCAAACACTCACCCACAGTCAACTCAGCTGGGTTTAATCCATCATCATTCTTTAGCTTACTCCGCCACCCCAGTTCAGACATGGCCATATGCAAATCAGTCTGACCCAGTGCCTCATGGGAACAGTTCATCCGAACTGCCAAGCCATGTATTCCCTGGGCTGGAAACAAGCATCCTGGGACCGGTTTCTGGCTAAACAGCTGTCAACAGCCGGGCTAGATTGAATCCAGTGGCAAAGTGAGCAAGGGACTCACGTTTGGGCATACCCTGCCAACTTAGAGGGAACAAAGCAAAACCAAAGGGGATGATGGATGGAGTGTTGAACAATGCAAACACTCACCCTCAGTCAACTCATCTGGGTTCAATCCATCATCATTCTTTAGCTCCCTCCGCCATTCCAGTTCAGACTTGGCCATTTGCAAATCAGTCTGACCCTGTGCCTCATGGGAACAGTCCAGCCCGAACTGCCAAGCCATGTCTTCCCTGGACCGGAAACAAGCATCCTGGGACCAGTTTCTGGCTAAACAGCCGTCATCAGCCAGGCGAGCTTGAATCCAGTGGCAAAGTGAGCAAGGGACCCACGTCTGGGCATACCCTGCCAACTTAGATCGAACAAAGCAAAACCAAAGGGGATAATGGACGGAGTGTTGAACAATGCAAACACTCACCCCCAGTATCCTACTGGATGTTTCTGTAGCTTTCCCATCCTATCAGGATCAGACAATCATACAAGACTGTGATCCAAGGAACAGACCTGCAATGGATTTATACATTCAACCAATTATTACTTTATTTCGGTCATAACAGCCATAAAAATACAAAGCATCAACCATATTCATTACTGAAAGAAATTGGGTATGGGTTGAGAGGGGTTGAAGCCCCACAAAGGAAACAATCACAATCCTTGTCAGGGTGAACCACAATAGCCCCAAAATTATCCTAGCTGAACCCTGTGGTAGCATGGTGCAAAAGCAGTCCAACTTAACTTAGAGTAAATGTGTAAAGAATTTGTACTATATACACAAGGGGGTCAGGGAGCTGGTAAAGGTCCAATACCCAGGCTCCTAAAACATAATCAGTAAATCAAGAAGTTACTATTCCTGTAGGACAAGGAAAAGGAAAAAGACTAGGTTGGAGAAAGCCTGGGGATCCTCGTGAATATTTCTCGGTGCCCTCACACATCCAAATGGAAGTCATGCTTTACCATAGAGCATGTTCTTTATAGGGTCAGCACTACAATGCCCTGTGGGCCCCTGGTAAAGGCTCTTTTTAGTATTGAGCTGTAATGATTCAAGTATGTTGAAGGGATGCCAAACTGGTTTTAATATGATGGTTCCCTTGGCAGTGTTGAATTCAATGTAAAGGGGGCTATCATGAACGTGCAATGGACCAATGATAGCCTTAACATGTATGTTCGTTCAGGTTGACATGTTTCACGCATCGCAGTCCCACAGGATCCTTGGGGTTTCTTCAGGACCAAGAAGATCCCTACCCTACACCTAGAGAGCGTAGCGTAGTTTTAGGTACTCCCCTAAGGAAAATATCTTACTATATGATTGTCCAGCCTAAATTAAAAATACTAAGACATTAAGAAAAGTTTTTATAACATGTGTAAATCAGTGCTTCTTAGTGTAACACTCTGATTGCTCAAGTCTCCTCTTGATAGAAATATTCATGCTTTAAAAAGGGCGCTAAAAAGTTGAAGCAAAGTGGTAAGTGTCCATACATACAGTAGGCCAGGCAAGTGGACACACATGTAAAAAGCAAGCAATATGAATGAGAACGTACAACAAATGACATAGACAAGTACAGGGTAGTGAAGTCCCCGTAAGTGAGAATAGGGGTCTTACCCTTTTTAATCGATTTGTCAGACCCCTTAGGTCATAAGCAGAAGGTAGCGCACTGCTGCTAAAAGACTGTCAAATACAGTAAAGACGTATCAGCATGGAAGAGTAAGTAGTCCTCTGCAAGTATGGAGATATATTACCTGCTTAAAGTACAACATGGAAGCTTTAACCAGAAGCGATATTTAAGGCTAAACCATCCCCATAAACATAATCATGTGTTGTAAATAATTGCTCCAGCAGCAGGCGCCATGTAATGAGTGGGCAGAACTGCCTGGAGGTAATTGTCTGCCCAGAGTCCCATGATGTGACAAGAACGCGGTGCATGCATGCATGAAGTTGCTAGTTTTGTTGATGGGTCCGCAAGTATCAATATGGCCACCATTTTGGACAGATAGGTTGCCACTAAGAAGAGTGATCTGAGTTTGTGTTGGGAATAGGGTCTCACTGAAGAAATGGCAAGGATCCGGTGGAACAAACAGGCATGAAATATGTCAACCTGACTGCACATAAATGTTATGGCTATTTTTATCCATTGAGCCCTCATGTTAGCCCCCTTTGTTTTTAACTCTGCCAATGGACAGTTTTAATTAGTTGCACTACAAGCTGCAGTGGCAGGCCTGAGACATGTTTTACAGTACTACTTTTAGTGGGTGGCACAATTAGTGCCTCTGCCCACTAGTAGCATTTATGTACAGGCCCTGGGTACTTGTAGTACCATTTAGTAGGGATTTCTGTGTAAATAAAATGTATCAATCATGTTGATGCCAATTGTCCCATGTTTTGGGGGAGAACACAAGCACTTTACCACTGGTTAGTCTGGAAAACGTTCACAGAGTCCTAATACCAACAAAAATGGGTTCAGCAATAGAAAATAAAAAGCTGACATGGCCTTATGAAAAGGGCCAGGTCTCCATCCAGGTGGCAACAACCTTCATCCCATGGTGAAAGTTGCCTTGGTGAGTGTGGGTTTGTTGGTAAGGAAGAGAATCCGCTGGGTGCTGTTGGAGTATGAGACGATGTTGAGTCCATGGTTCCTGACGATGGCTGAGAGTAGGGCCATGTAGATGTTGAAAAGAATGGGGCACAGAGAGGAGCCCTAACCTACTCTGCAGCTGATCTCTGTTGGTTCAGAGAGAAAATGTGGTAGTCTCACTCTTTGTGCTCAGCCGGTGATGAAGGAGCAGATCCATTCCAGGGCTTTGACGCAAATGCTGGCATCATGGAGTCTTGTGCATAGGGTGCAGTGAGTGACGGTTTCAAAGGCGGCTCAGAGGTCCAGTAGCATGAGGGCTGCAGTTTCCCCTCGGTAGAGGAGGGTGCAGGCACAGTTTGTGGCAGCGAGGAGGGTGGTCTCTGTGCTGTGGTTGCTTTGGAAGCCGGACTGGGAGAGGTCCAGGATGTGGTTGGCTTTGATGAGCTCAAAAAGTTGGGCATTGATGGCCTTCTCGATGACCTTGGCTGGGAAGGGGAGGAGATAGATGGTCTGAAGTTCTTGAGGTATGTCTGGTCGGCAGAGGGTTTCTTCAGCAAGGGGTTGATCTCTTCGTGTTTCCAGTCTTCTGGGAAAGTGATGGAGTTGATGGAGTAGTTAATGGTGCGGCAGAATTCAGGGCGATGGTGGTGCCTGCAGGGGCCCGAGGGTGCTCCAGAGTGAATGCTCTTCATGATCTAAGGATAAATACAAGCGTGATTGAAGGCTCTGACAACTTACAAGGTGGTGGCAGCTCCTTGGCAGTTTTTTGATATCAGAGCTCGTGCAGATTGCGAGGGGCTCCTCCTCTGCACGCTGGAAAGCATTATTGTGTACCTTTTTAAAAATCGTATTTGTACTCTGTTTTAAACGCGCTCTCAATGGAACAATAATTGTTTGCCTAAGACGCTTAAAATACCTGCATTAATTTACCGTATTTGTGGACCTCCAGCCCCGTTCCATCGCGGCTTTGTGCCGATTGTGTGGAGGGCAGGGTGAGCTTCAAAATTACAGAGCCGCCTCCCCGAGCAGAACGGAGTTAGCGTTCCAGCTGGGGGCGGGGCTGAAAGGATAAATACAAGCGTGATTGAAGGCTCTGACGACTTACAAGGTGGTGGCAGCTCCTTGGCAGTTTTTTGATATCAGAGCTCGTGCAGATTGCGAGGGGCTCCTCCTCTGCATGCTGGAAAGCATTATTGTGTACCTTTTTAAAAATCGTATTTGTACTCTGTTTTAAACGCGCTCTCAATTGAACAATAATTGTTTGCCTAAGACGCTTAAAAAACCTGCATTAATTTACCGTATTTGTGGACCCCCAGCCCCGTTCCATCGCGGCTTTGTGCCGATTGTGTGGAGGGCAGGGTGAGCTTCAAAATTACAGAGCCGCCTCCCCGAGCAGAACGGAGTTAGCGTTCCAGCTGGGGGCGGGGCTGAAAGGATAAAATGGTCACTCTGAAGCGCAGCGGTCGAGCGCAGCGGTCGAGCGCAGCGGGAGCGCCGACACCGCGCCGAAGCCGTGCCAAAGGGGTGCCAGTCTGCGCCAGTCCGCGCTGGGTCTGCGCTGCGCGCCAGACCCCCTGCCTCTTGCTACATCCACAATCTTCCCAAGGTAATAACTTACACCCGATCCCAACTATTGTCTATAGGCAATACTTTAACTGATAAAAGATGTTCCCATTTTTCTGCTGACTCCCTGGCCAATCTGCCTATTAACCCTTGTCCAAATTGCGCTTTTAAATCTACTTCTCCTCACTCTAATCTAGCTGCCCCTAGGCTGCCACTAATCCCTGAAGAATATAGACATTGTGCACTTATAAACGCTCGCTCCCTTGTCAAACATAGGTATGAGGTCGCTGAACTTATAGCCACCCAAAATCTTGACATACTGTTTATTACAGAGACCTGGGCAGACTCTGCTTCTGGCCCGGATTTTAAGATAGCCACTCCTGATGGCTATTATGTCACCCGACTAGATAGATCCTCTGGAAAAAGAGGGGGTGGTTTAGCTATCATACATCGTGCTAACCTGGCTCTAAAAACTGAACCAATGATCCACGATTCCATGGAAGCCTTATGTTTCACCTTTACTCTTTCTCCCACTCAAACTTTTAAAGGCACATTACTTTACCGACCTCCCACCTCACGCACATCTTTCCTGGAAGCTCTCAATCCTCTATTAGAACCAGTAGCTGCCTACACAGAATACACAATACTGGGTGATTTTAATTTTCATCTAGAAAATCAGGCTGATAAAGATTCCATCAAGATTATCTCTGATTTTCAATCAGTAGGCTTAGAACAACGAGTCTCCTCAGCCACTCACCAAGCCGGTCATATCTTGGACGGACTATTCACTAATAACTTATGCATGAATCAACCTACGGTGATTCCACTCACCTGGACTGATCATTCGGCAGTCATATTCTCTATATTAATCAGGAAACGTAAACACTGCGTACCATCTGCACGCTCACAGATTAAATGTCGTGATTGGAAAAATATTGACCACCATGTTTTTAATAATGTACTTAAAGCCACTAAATGCAAAGAATCAAATGACCCAGGTGAAGCATCCAATAACTACGTGCGCTGGTTGAACAGCGCACTAGATTATGTGGCACCTGTCAAAAAACTGCAGCCTAACCATAATAAACCTTCTGCTCCTTGGTTCTCCGAACTACTAAGGCTCGAGAGACAAAGGTGTCGTAATCTAGAGAGACGCTGGCGTAGGAACTACGACAACAACGATAAAGAGAGATACAAGACAGCCCTGCAAAACTATAAAAAACTTCTTACTAAGGAAAAATGTAACTTTTACACCACACAAATAGAATCACCTCAAAATTCGAGCAAACAGTTATTCCAGGTGGTAAAAAAGCTATCCAACCCCATGGTTCCTGATTCCATAGAACCTTCTCAAGCCTTCTGTAATGAAATTGGGATTTTTTTAAAGGAAAAGTCACAGATATCTTTAATAACTTCACAAAAAAAACTTCTGATGCCACAGCTGGCCCAGTTGCTCCTCATATACCTACCAGACCAACCCTGGAATCATTCTCCTCACTCTCTCAAGCATCTATAGAGGAAATCATGAATGCGGTCAAATCAGGATCTCCTATGGACTCTTGCCCCCCAAGCATTCTTAAATTAGCGTCTGATCAGGTAGCCCCGGTGCTTACCCATATTTGCAACACGATGTTCCAGACAGGAGATTACCCTAAAGTCTGGAAGAAAGTCATCGTGAAGCCCCTTCTAAAAAAATCAACACTAAATCCAGCAGAGTTAAAAAGCTATCGACCCATTGCCTCGCTTCCTTATCCCTCCAAGGTATTCGAGAAGGCAATGAATTTACAACTTTCAAGCTTTATTGATAACAACAACTTACTAGATGATACCCAATTTGGGTTTAGAAAGGGGCACGGCACCGAGACCGCCCTGATAAAAGCAACTGAAGAAGTCAGAATAATTCTAGATCAAGGCGGCACAGCAATTTTGATACTTTTAGATCTATCGGCTGCCTTCGACACAGTCGATCACAACATCTTGATCGACCGTGTCGATGCCATGGGCATCCAAGGCAAAGCTAAGACTCTTCTGGCATCTTTTTTATCAGACAGAGAACAGTCTGTGAAAATGGGTAGCTATTATTCGCCTGATTTCACCTTGCCTTGTGGAGTTCCTCAGGGCTCCTCGCTAAGTCCGACGCTTTTTAATATCTATGTATCGGACTTAGCGAGGGTGATTAAGTCATTCGGCATAGGAATAACATCATACGCCGATGACACTCAATTAGTCCTGGCTATTCACAGAAATGGAGCTGCAGTGGCTGCTAACTTCCAGGAAGGAATGAGAGCGATTTGCACCTGGATGGACCAGAACTGCTTAAAATTAAACTCCGACAAGACGGAGGTCATGCTCTTTGGCGACCTGACCCCGTCTTGGTCACCAGTCTGGTGGCCAGCAGAGCTGGGAGATCCACCTCTCTCGGTGCTAAAAGTTAGGAACCTCGGAGTTCTTTTCGATAATAAGCTTACTTTCCTTAGCCATGCCAATGCAGTGGTTTCAGCGTCCTTCTATACCTTGAGAATGGTAAAGAAGCTTCTCCCGTTTCTTCCTCCAAACTCAGGTAAAACCTTAATGTCTACGCTAGTCCTTTCAAAAATTGATTATTGTAACGGACTATGGCTGAATGCACAGGAACAAGTCATGAATAAATTACAACTAGTGCAAAACGCTGCTGCAAGAATTCTAACCGGTACACCCACATTTTCATCCATATCTCCCATAAGCATGAGCGAATTTTGCGGATCTCGCGCTCGCGAATTTTGCGGATTTGCGGATTCGCAATCCGCAAAATCCGCGAATTCCCGCGAATTTGCGGATTTTTTTTTTTTGTGTTCGCCCGTGTTTCTGCCAGTTCGCGAGGGTTTTGTACACTTTCGCAAATTGCGAACTTACCTGTCGGGTCGCAAGTTTCGCGAACTTGTTGTTTCTACGTGTCCAGCCTGTTTGGGACACTCTTCTTCATCACTGCCACTCTCTGTCACCACTGCCACTCTCTGACTACTCATGCCACCCTCTGGCCCACCCATGCCACCCTCTGTTTCATCACCACACCCTCTGGTTGTCCAGTGTACATTATTTTCGGCAAAGCAAAGCACACCTTCCCTGCCTCAAGTGACCTGAATTAATTTGGGGCTGATTAATGTGTCACAGAATATTTTTTTAGCTGGCACCTGCTTCCTTAGTGTGCCCTGATTAGTGATCTTTTGCACTTGCTAAGTGCTTTCATTGTTGCAAAATTAGTTACAACACCTGCCCTGCCACAACTGACAATAATGAATTAGGGGCTGATTAATGGATTTTAACTTCCAGCCTGGCTCCTGCTTGTCTCCCTTAGCTGTAATTCAGGACCTTTGTGGCATATGTGTAACTATTCTGAGGTTCAGAGCAGGGTCACATAATAGTTTCAACTGGCAACTGAACTCTGGAGGGGCCCCTCAGGAAGCACTACAGGAAATGGCTACAAATGATGAGCCTGAACTTTTGAACCTGGTAAGTAGTTACTTTCAGTTTTGCTAAGATCGTATTTCTGCAATTTTGCACTTATTCGCGGGGCGCGAACTCACGCGAACAGTGCGAGCAGTGCGAGCAAAATCCGCTGCTCGCGGATTTGCGGATTTTGCGGGAGATTCGCAAATCTCGCGGATTGCGGATTTCCCGAAAATCCGCAAAATCCGCGAGCGGAACGGATTTTCCGCCCATGCCTAATCTCCCATCATTCGCCAACTACATTGGCTGCCTGTCAGAAGCCGCACAAAGTTTAAGGCTCTGTGCATCATTTATAAAACATTGAACAATACCGGACCGGACTTCTTAAAAAAATCCATCATTTTCCATAAACCCAATCGTTCCTTACGCTCTGCGGCATCTCAGCTACTTGATATTCCACGCACTAGGAAAGCAACATGGGGTGACAAACGTTTCACAGTTGCTGCCTCTAAATTGTGGAATCAGCTCCCCCTTAATATCAGATCAAGTTCTTCCTTACTTAAATTTCGGAAGCACATTAAAACTTGGCTTTTTAACCAGTAAGTTTGTGTAAGAGCTCCCTGCAATCTCAACGAACTCCAGCGCCGAGACACCGAAAGGTATTTGTGCGCTCTAGAAATTTTATAAATAAATAAATAAATAAATCATGAAGGTGTCATCTGCGGTGAGGGGGTTCAGCTGAGTAGGGTCTGTTGGGGTCTAGCGTTGTGGGGTGTGGTAGTTGTAGGTTGAGTGGGAAGGTCTTGAGTGTCAAGGTTGTCAAAGTTGTCGTATATCTCCTTGATCTTACAGTGGATGTAGGTGCTGAGGTTGTTGTAGAGGTCTTGGGAGGGCGATGTCTGTTGTCTCTGTGCTGGGTCTGGTGAATTATTTGACCACTGCAAAAATGTCCTTGCTGTTGGCATTGATCCTTTCTTTTAGGGCCACTTTTCTTCGCTGTTCTGATGAGGTGGGGAAGTGCGATGACAGCAGTCTTGAAAGCTGAGTGGTCCCTCAGGGTCTTGCTTCTCCTCCATCTCTTCTCAAGCCATCTTCATGTGTGTCTGGACTCACGAAGGGTGGGAGAGAACCAGCTGGCTTTTTTAGAGTGTCGCTTGTTTGGGGCTTACTTCAGGTGAGCCAAGGAGTCAGCACAGTCTGAGATTCATCGATGAAAGTTGTGTACTGCTGTGTTGGCATCTGTGGATGTCAATGGAGTGGTTTTGCTGAGGGAGGTGGCAAACTGTTCTTCGATGACCTTGTTCTAGCATCTACGAGGGTAGTGGCAGACACGGTACTGTATGCGGGGTTTAATAAAGGTGAAGTGGATGCAGCAGTGGTCTGTCCACTGGAGTTCAGTGGTGTGACAGAATGTGATGTTGGTGCTGGCAGAAAAGATGAGGTTGAGGGGTGGTCCCACTGAGTGGGTTGT
This sequence comes from Lissotriton vulgaris, assembly GCF_964263255.1. Lineage (NCBI taxonomy): Eukaryota > Metazoa > Chordata > Amphibia > Caudata > Salamandridae > Lissotriton > Lissotriton vulgaris. The sequence continues at coordinate 1,140,769,232 of NC_141691.1, read as the reverse complement.
GGAGGGGACCACTTGTTGAGTCTAACGGTGGCGAGGCTCTCCATCAGGCATGAGGTCTTTTTGTTGTTGTAATTGTCCAGGTGAAAGTTGAGGTTGCCGAGGAGGATTTGGTCTCTAGAAGCGAGGGCATGAGGTATGATGAAGTCCATGATAGAGTCGTTGAAGAGTCGGAAGGGTCCAGGGGGTTTGTAGAAGAGGGTGCAGAGTAGGGTAGTGTTCGGGTTTGTCTGGACCTGGAAGTGGAGGTGCTACATGTTGACCTAGAGGTCGTCTGTGAGGGTGCTGAGGTTCTTTTATGTATTTATTTATTTCAGATTTGTACCGTGCATAGCTGCCTCAGCAACGAGGAGTCCCAGCGCAACCAGAGACCGAAAGATTGGAGCATGAAGGTGTGGCAGGGTGTTTAGACAGCAGCTGTAGGAAAAACCAGGTCTTTAAGACTTTTCGAAATGCTAGATGGTTCCGCATGGCTCTAAAAGTAACCAGGAGCGAGTTCCAAAGTTTAGCCGCCAGACAGTGGAAGGACCACCCACCGACCCTAGCTCCTTAGACTCGGGGAGTACAGACCAGCACTAAGTCGGCAGATCTCAGCGTATGCCTAGGCACATAAGGCTCCAACAAGTGTGATAGCCCCAATGGAGCCTGGGGAGTCAAGATCTTATGAGAAATGCACAGCGTCTTGAACTGAATGCGCTATTTGACAGGTAAACAGTGGAGTTTAGGGAGCACATGTGCCACTGAGCAAGATCTAGGCAGTGCAACCAGATTCCGGGCTGCCACATTTTGGACCTCTGCAGGCGCCTAACGCTAGCCTTATTGGCGCCCAAGTAGAGGGAATTGCCATATTCCAGTCTGGACAAAATGGATGCCTGGACGATGGTACGTCGCACCTTGGGAGGGAAGAAACCACGCAGAGGCTTCAGGCCACGCAGAAGCCCGAAACAGACCCCAGCAACGGCTTTCGATTGTTTATCAAAGGTCAAACTATTGTCAAACCACACCCCGAAGTTCTTCACAACCTCCTTTGGAAGTGGGGTGGGTTTGAGGAGGTCCGGGCAGCACTGCTCGGATCATAGCTCCCGGTCCTTTCCAAACAGAAGAATCTCCGATTTACTGGTATTCAATTATAAACAGTTTGCCGCCATCCAGTCAGAGTCTGCTAGGAGATCCTCTTTGAATTTACCCAAATTGGTGTCGCATTTCTTCGAGAAAGCAAACACCAATTGGGTGTCGTCGGCATACAACACCAGGGACAGCCCCCGCCCCTTTGCCACCTCCGCCAGGGGTCTAACATAGATATTGAACAAAAGGGGGCTCAGTATTGAGCCCTGCGGCACCCCGTGGTGCAGGGGAACCTCCTGTGAGAGGAAAGGTGGAACTGACACTTAGAAGGACCTCTCCTTCAGGAAAGACCCGATCCAGTCCAAGGCCACATCCCTGACCCAGATTTCCTTAAGGCGTTTGAGAAGTATCTCATGAGAGACAGTAACAAAGGCCGCAGAGTCCCCACCATCGAAGCTGCCACGAATGGCTTCCGCCACCACCAACAGAGCGGACTTGGTACTATGCCGAGATCGAAAACTGTGCTGTGAAGGGTCTAGAATATCATTCTGCTCGATGAATTGAGACAGAGTGGACTTCACATGTGATTCCACCAACTTGGCCAAAAAAGGCAGCAGGGAGATCGGCCAATAGTGTTCAGGTTCGGCAGGGTCTAGGGAGGTTTTTTTTTAGCAATTGGATGACTTTAGCGTGTTTCCACGGCTGAGGAACAGATGCTGACAACAAAGACAAGCTAGCCAGATCAAGGCTTACAGGAGAGATCAGGGAGTGAAACTGGTGAAAGTGGGCAGGTGTCAGAGGGTCGGCCTGTGATCCAGATTTAGTTTTTGAGCAGAGGGCCTCATATTCCATCAGCGCCATGGGAGGGAAAGATGACAAGCTATAACCTCCCAAGGAGTCCCCCACTCCTGGTGCCACCCTCTCCTTTGTAGGGGCGGCCTTTGGTAGGCCCATATAAATCTGCTCAACTTTGTTGATGAAGTACTTCGCCAACCCGTCGCACTAATGGTTAGAGGCAATAGAAGATGCCCTGGTAGCACACATTCTCTTCATGCCTTTGAGCAGGGAGAAGATAGTCTTAGAGGGGTTCGGGCTAGCCAGGATTTTATTGGCCATGAACTCCGCTCGTGCTCTCCGGATGCACTTGTGGTACTGCTTAACAGCCGCCCGATATTCTGACTTAGCTACCACATCGTAAGAGCTTATCCAGGTGCGCTCATGCTGCTTGCAGCCCTTCTTTGCTGCAGTTAGTGAGTCGTTAAACCAGGGATTGGATGGCCCTTGCCTCTTCCCTCCCCATTTAACCGGGATGCAACTATCAAGGCCGGCCGGCCGTCAGCCATTCTATGAAACACAAATTTGCTGCATCCACATCTGGCGGTAGCTGAGGCTGATGTCCAGACAGCCAGGCAGAAAAGAAATCCACGTCTAACTTATGCCAGGGGCGTTTGCGAACTAGGGCTGGGCGGATCAAATCGGCTTTGCCCTGCAGTGAAAATGAGACCAGGAAATGGTCGGTCCAAGCCTGTGGGACCAGCGAATAGATTTTTATAGGACTAAGGTTGGAAAAGATAGGGTCCAATAAATGGCCGGCCTGATTTGTGCCCTCAAGTATGTGCTGCGTCAACTGGAAGGCTTCCAAGTCTGCCAAGAAGCTGGCAATCTCGGCTTTCCCCCCATTCTCCAAATGGAGATTGAGGTCCCCTAGGATGGGGAAATTCGCCGCCTTACCAGCAAATTGACCCACTTTACTAAACAGGTCATCCCTAAACAAACTTGAGGGTCAGGGGGGCTTGTAAATTAAGAGGCCTGATACTGTGAAATTGTGGTTGAGCCTGATTTTAAATGTGGCACTTTCACAGTCCACTATGTTCTCCTTACACAGGCTAAGAGAATAAGCCTCCTTGACAACCACCCTCTCCCCCCCTCTATTTATGGTCTCTGATACGTAGCCTTGAGGAATAGCCAACCAGGGCTCTGCCACTGATTCTTGGGTGTGCAACGTCTCTGTTAGGAATAGAGCGTCCGGGGACTCATCAGATAAGAGGTCAAACACCTCGGCATGGTGTTTCACCAAAGAGCGGCAGTGCAGGCTGAGAAACTTGTACTCCATATGTCCTTTTAGACATCATGGGACCCGCTCCAATGGGGCCAGCTTGAAAGCACAGAATTCACATTTGAAAAGCAATCCTGTGGGGCCCAAATCGGAGAAGGACACTTGGATACCAAAGCCAGGAGCTCTTCCAGGGACTATCTGATAGAAACCGCAGAGAAAGGTACAGGGGTCCAGGTGACGGTACAGCGCGGACGGGCACAGACGGGCGCAGACAGGCTTACCTTTGGCTCACCTTCGGCGCCCCAGCAGCGCGGCCGCTGAGCGCTGCCGCTGCGCGGCTGCAGCTGTGCCTGCATTTAAGCAGTCCGGGCGATCTGAGCCACAACAACTGTCCCACTGACCATTCACTCCCCTCAAGATGGGGGAAACACTCCAGCCATCCCGGGAGAGCTACAGCCTAGTGCATTGCCCTGCCTCCCCGCACTTCCCAACAATACAAGAGCAGGTAAGTTTAAAAACGTAGCAGCAATTCAAGCAAAGAACTTGTGTGAATTAAAATGAAAAACGTAGCAGAATGCAATTTGTGCGAGGCAAAATTGTTAAGAACACAACCTTTTACGCTCCCGGCTCACGCCTTAGGAGTCTGGGTCCTGGAGTCTGGTTGTGTATGATGGCAATACCTGCCCCTAGTTTTTTGATATGGTCCTTGTGGATGATCTTGTGCCCATCCAGGTTGGTGGAGGCGATGTCCTGGGGTGGAGGTGGAGTTCATCCAGGGTGCAGTATGGGCACAGCTTTCGCCCCTGACAAGCAGGATGTCGATGGATGATCAGTGGCGGAGCCGAAGCTCAGAAGTATGTGGCCAATATGTGTGCTGCTTTGCCCCCATCCCTGCACTGCTAAACTTTGTCTTCTTTTGCAGTTTTTTGTTATAATCTCTCCTCCAGATTTATTTTCTTTGCACGGTTAAACATTCATAGTGATATAGTGTCAGACACTGAAAAATATTGCCACTCTGTGAATTTGCAAAGAGAAATTATATAAATGCATTGATATTTTGAATCTGTATTGTCCATGATGTTCGTATTGAGCAGACGTATTATCCTTGCAGTCCTGAGAGCCTGTTTCTTTTTCCTCCGCCTCAACCTCTTTCACTTTACAATTGGCAACTTTGACCTCTGTTGTGTTTGTCTAACCTTTGTTCCATGAGTACTGTTATAAACCCCTCTACTAGATTTCTCATCCATTCTGGCCTGAGATAAGAGACATTTGAAGGCATGGGCAGAGGGAGGAATTGCCTAGGGTCCCACCTTTCAAGGGCCCCTCAGTCTCTTTTTTTTAATTAGGTTGTTACCCCATTTTATGCAAGGAAGGCAGATAGAAAGCATACAATATTACATAAGTCAAACTGAGCTGCAAAAAGAAAAACAAATAAAACATAGTGGCCGCATTGAAAATATTAAGCAAGAAAAAAGAGGACAATTTCCCTTATATCCAATCCGTAACTGGAGCCCAGATCTTAACACCGATGGACCTCTTTTTTCTGTCCTTGGTCCTATATATAGCTAATTCCAAGTTGTACATTGCTAGCAATCGAGCGCGCCTTGTAAAAAAGGAAGGGGGGTCGGGACTAATCCAGTCATTCGTGATACATGCACAAAGTACCGCCAAACAAATAAATACAAAACATTTCCTAAACTGAGACAATGAATTAAGGCGTGTGTCTGAAATAACACCTATCAGGACCAATCCCTCAGTTATAGTTATTGGTACATCCATTATTAGTCCTAAAAATTGTTCAACAGATAGAAATAATTCAGCTAATTTGGGACAAGAAAAAAACATATGTACAGCATCAGCAGCAAACTGACCACATCTACTACATGTATTCCCAGCAGTAGTTCCCCATTTGGATATCTTTCCGGGCGTATAATACACATCATATAAGGCCATGTAGTGCTGGGTGCGCATCCTTCCTGATATCAGAACCCAATTTGCTAAACATAAGGATTCCTAAAGATTGACTCCCTTGATACCTGGCTTCATTGCCCATTTATTTTGACAGTACTCAAGGTCGTCAGGAAGTGATTGTGAGAAGTTGGCCCGATATGCAGCGTTCGCTATTCTAGCGACCACTATGCATCGGTCAAAACGACCCCTTATGGTGATTGGTTGTAAGTCAACCTTAGACGAGCTATCCTAGTAGCGTGGATACGAGCAGTCTTCGGGCTAAACTCTAGAAGGGGTGTTAAGCCAGCTGTTATACCATCACATACCCCTTGAACACCAAGTGAAAGGACACCACACAAGTGTTATGAAAATAAACAGTATATTTATTAGAATCACAACAGCCCTGTACTCTTTATGAGGACAGGGTACTAAGCACAGAGCAAAACTCTTAGGAAAATACTTCAAGTGCACAATTAAAACAGGTGCCCGAGGGCACGGGAAGTTCTAGTGGTCTCGGGCGGACCCGATAAGGCAAGTCGGAAGCGAGGGACTCGGGACCCTTAAGTAAGGAGGCTATGCGGCACCGAAATGCCGAAGTTACCTAGCCACGTGGGCTGCGGCTGCACAAGTCTTACAGGCGTCGGGGGTCTTCGCTGACGAGCCAGGAGCCGGAAGAAAAGGAGTTGCTGGCCGGCGACCAGTGATGAATAGTTCGTAGTGATCCAAGCCTGGATCACTGATCGATGATACCTGAAAGCAGAGGGGACCAAGTTCGTACTACTAGCCAGTAGTCAGAGGGTACCAGGAAGGCACCGGATAGCCATCACCTCGACTAGGTGAGTGGGCGACGCTAGGCTCTGCAGTCTCACGGACCAGGAGGCGTTGTCGGCGACCAGGATGGAGGTGCGAGCTGTCCCACGAAGGTTGATGCTGTCGGGGTCGCTGGGCCCAGGATTGGGGCAACAAGCCTTGGCAGATTTCAGGGCCACGTGGTGGGCCTAAAATGGCGTCTTGAGTGGACCAGGAGGGTCCGGGGTGCTCCTCTCGAAAAAGGGAGCAAGGCTGGCCTGGTGCAACCAGACCAACAGCTTTGGTTGTCGGATGTCGTCAAAGGAGGTCACAAGCCAGCGGCTAGCAACCTGACAACGGACTGAGCGGCGAAGCAGAAGGGCCCCACGCAGATCGTGGAGATGCTGGGAGACTGCACTTCGGTGCTGGAGCTGCTCAGGGTCGGGGTTTCTCGGACCCCAGAGCACTCACCAGAGGATTCCTTCGGTGATCGTGCTGGTTTAAGAAAGCGTGTAGGTTTTGATGATGGCCGGTCCCTCGAGGTCTCGTCGCACCCACAGATCTCAGCTGAGCTGACGACGTGGGTAGAGGTCAGAGGTGCCAGGGAAGCCGGTTCTCGTCGAGCTGGGTCGTCGGATTCCTGAGGAAGGACTTGCAGCAAACCGCGGAGTTCTTAGATGGTGCCCGCTGGTGCAGGGTGACTACTCCTTAGCCACAAGGGAGAAATCTTGAGAAGAGTCTCGAAGTCCTTTCGTAGAAAGTATTCTTGATTCAAAGATGATCTAATTTGGAAGGGTCCCCGCTCCGGCCTTTATCCTAAAGAAAGGGGTGGGTACATGACTAGGTCCTGCCCTAGGGGTGGGACCAGGAAGGGGGGTAGTTACACCCCTCTCCCCTGCCGGACTTTCCCCAGGTCAGGGGCTGCGCGCCCCTGGAACTGGTTCTAGCCGGCAGATGCGTAGTGAGCACTGGGGTGCCACTCCGCAGTCACCTTCTCGCAAAGCCCTACATACCCAGAATACACAAAACCCTGTCTGGGATGGTGCGAACACCGCCCCTGACAGGAAACCCTTTGTCCAAGCTCTCCTCGCTGGAAGGACTCCCAGCAGCAGGAGGTCAGACTCGTGTCTGTGGTGCCAGCGTCCATTTTGTGGAGCTGAGGCTTCAGTTAACTTTAACCGGGGTTCACAGTTACATACATGTCGTGTCCCTCTAGAAGGGCAGAATGCTAACCTCGTCGCCAGAATTGGTGAGGGGGCAGCATCCCGATTCGTATGACACCTTACTCGACATGTCTTGATAACGCTATACCGAAGTTACCGATATGATACGCGTTATCATGGAACAGCCATTGGGTCTTGGTTCCGCCAGCTGCAACCGGGCTCGGCTCGTGCCAGAGCCCAATTCACACGGTTCCATCCACTCTGCCTTCAGGATTGTCAAGGCCTGCCATAGGAGTGACTGATAGGAACTCGGGTGTCCATTGTAAGGTTAGATATAGGGATACTATACCTAAAGCAACGAGCGAGTACGCTACGTTGCCCCAGCTGTCGTGCAGCCAGTTGTGTCAGATTTAGCTGGCCATCCGGGGGTGGCATAATACATGCTTCAGCCCCTGGTAGGCCCTGGGTACACCGATGCCCTGAGTTGCAGGGTCTGACAAGGTGGCCCAGTTCCAATTGGGTAATGCACCTAAGGTACACGCATCAATTTAGTGAGAGAACAGCTAGGCTGTGGGTCTGATTAGCAGGCCCACAGCCCGAGAAAGTCGTAAACCAGTGAAACAAAAGCAAAAAGTCCGGGTGATCATAGGATTGCAGACCCTACTCTCCTACATGACCCCCCCCCCCCCAAATGTTGGGACAATAAACTAACCTTGACCAGGTGAGTCTTCTTGTTCTAAGTGGAAATACCTGGAGAGCCCATCTGCATTGCCATGATCAGTGCCAGGTCTATGCTCCACTGTGAAGTCCATCCCCTGTAGGGAAATGGACCACCTAAGCAGTTTGGGGTTTTCACCCTTCATCTGATTTAGCCATAGGAGGGGCTTATGGTCGGTCTGAATCTTGAAATGAGTGCCAAACAAGTATGGCCTCAGTTTCTTCAGGGCCCACACCACAGCGAAGGCCTCCCTCTCTATAGCTGACCAATTTTTCTCTCTGGTGGTCAGCCGTCTGCTTATAAAAGCAATGGGCTGGTCATTACCATCAAAATTCAGTTGAGATAGAACAGCTCCCACACCCAACTCAGACGCATCTGTTTGGACAATGAATGGCTTGGAGTAGTCTGGACTCTTGAGGATAGGTGCTGTGCACATGGCCTGTTTTAGGTCATTGAATGCTTTTTGACAGCTCACTGTCCACTGAACCTTTTTTGGCATTTTCTTACTTGTCAGTTCATTAAGCGGAGTCACAATCGACCCGTAATTTCTGATGAACTTTCGGTAGTAACCAGTCAGGCCCAAGAAAGCTCGAACCTGAGTCTGGGTGGTTGGAGGAGCCCAGTCCCTGATTGACTGTATCTTGCTCTCCAGTGGTTGAACTTGGCCTCCACCGACAAGGTGGCCCAAATACACAACCTGTGTCTGCCCTATCTGGCAATTGGTATCCTTGATAGTGAGGCCTGCTGCTTGCAGCGCCTCTAACACTTTCCGCAGGTGGACCAGGTGATCCTCCCAGGTGGAGCTAAAGACAGCAATATCGTCAAGATACGCCGCACAGAAGTCATCCAGCCCAGTGAGAACGTGATTCACCAACCGTTGGAAGGTGGCAGGTGCATTTTTCAAACCAAAGGGCATCACCACGAACTGATAATGCCCACCAGGGGTAGAAAACGCGGTCTTAGGCTTGGCGTCCTCAGCTAACCTGATTTGCCAATACCCAGCTGTCAGGTCAAACGTACTTAAGTAGTTGGCCGAAGCCAATCTATCAATAAGCTTGTCTGCCCTTGGTATTGGGTGGGCATCAGTCTTAGTGACTGCATTGAGACCCCTGTAGTCTACGCAGAACCTCATCTCTTTCTTACCGCCCGGGGTGTGAGGTTTCGGCACTAGAACTACGGGACTAGCCCAGGGGCTATCCGAGGGTTCAATGACTCCCAGCTCCAACATTTTCTGCACTTCACTTTTGATGCAGTCTCTAACGTGATCGGGCTGCCTGTAGATTTTACTCTTGACGGGCAAGCTGTCACCAGTGTCAACCTCATGGGTACACCAATTAGTCTGACTGGGTGTTAGAGAAAACATATGCCGGAAGGATTGAAGAACCTGTTTACAATCCTCCTGTTGATGTTCGGAGAGGCTGCCACAAAAGACAACACCGTCTACCGATCCATCGTCAGGATTCTGAGTGAGCAGGTCGGGAAGAGGGTCACTCTCCTCCTCCTGGCCCTCATCTATGGCCATGAGCAAACTCATGTCCTTCCTGTCGACATATGCTTTGAGCCTGTTGACATGGAGCACCCTATGGGGGCTCCGGGGAGTTCCCAGGTCGACCAGGTAGGTGACCTCTCCCTTTTTCTCCAGGATGGTGTAGGGCCCGGACCATTTATCCTTGAGTGCTGCTGGGGCCACTGGCTCCAACACCCACACCTTCTGTCCGGGCTGATAAGCAGTCAAGACAGCCTTTTGGTAATGCCAAGCTTTCTGGAGTTCTTGGCTAGCCTTAAGGTTTTCGGATGCCTTCTCCATGTACTCAGCCATCCGCGAGCGGAGACCAAGCACATAGTCCACTATGCTGGTTGCAGGCTTTTTGAGAGGTCTCTCCCATCCTTCCTTCACCAAACACAGGGGTCCTCTTACAGGATGCCCATACAAAAGTTCAAAAGGGCTGTAGCCAACCCCCTTCTGTGGGACTTCTCTGTAAGCGAATAAAAGGCAGGGAATCAGGACGTCCCATCTACGCCGAAGCTTTTCAGGTAGTCCATGAATCATCCCTTTCAGGGTCCTGTTGAACCGCTCAACAAGCCCATTGCATTGTGGATGATAGGGTGTAGTGAACTTGTAGTTGACACCACATTCCTTCCACATAGCAGTTAAGTAGCTCGACATGAAGTTTGCATCTCTGTCGGAGACGACCTCCTTAGGGAAGCCCACTCTGGAGAATACTCCAACTAGGGCTCTTGCCACCACAGGGGCTGTAGTGGTCCTAAGGGGAATAGCTTCAGGATACCTGGTGGCATGATCCACTACCACCAGTATAAACTTGTGCCCTGATGCTGTTGGTGGTTCCATGGGACCGACGATGTCAATCCCCACCCGTTCAAAGGGCACCCCCACCACAGGCATTGGTATAAGGGGGGCCTTTGTAGTGCCACCTGGCTTACCACTTGCTTGGCAAGTGACACAGGAGCGACAAAACTCCTTGGTATATTCGTTCATGTGAGGCCAGTGAAAGTGTGAGGCAAGCCTGTCCCACGTCTTCGTCTGGCCTAAATGTCCTGCTAAGGGAATCTCGTGGGCCAAGGTAAGGAGGAAACCACGCTGAGACAAGGGGATAACCAGCCTCCTGGTCATGCCAGGCTTGGGGTCTCTTGCCTCAGTGTACAGGAGTCCATCGTCCCAGTATACCTTGTGGGTACCTGTAGCGTTCCCAGCAGCCTCAGCAGCAGCCTGCTGTCTGAGGGGTTCAAGGGAAGGGCAGTCTAACTGGTCCTTCCCCAGGTCTTCTCGTGTGGGTCCCCCTGAGCCCAGAAACTCAACTTGATCAAGTTCGAGTTCTTTAGGTTCAGTTTCCCGCAATTCCTGGAGGTCAGCCTCCTCTGAGACTTGATCCTCGACCTGGGGCAAGGGGGAAGGCGAGGCCTTAACCCGACTGCTCTTCTTCTTGGGAGGTGTCTGGTCCGTTGTTCCAGGATCCAGCACCTGTTCAGTGGGGCATCTTCTGACCTGTGACCTAGTCACAGCAAGCACATGTGCTGGCAAGCCTAACATTTCCATGTGAGTCCGGTGCTCCACTTCTGTCCATTGCGATGACTCCAAATCATTGCCCAACAAACAATCCACTGGGAGGTCTGAACTAACAACAACCTTTTTCTGGCCATTTACCCCTCCCCAGGAGAAAGCAACATTCGCCAAACTATGACTGGTAGTGACGTTGCTGGCATTGGTCACCAGGAAATCTGTACCTGGCAGGATCTGTCCAGGGTCCACAAAGTTAGGTGTCACCATGGTGACGCTGGCACCCGTGTCCCTATAGGCCTGAGCCATTCTTCCATTAATTAAAGGCGTCTGTCGGTATTTGCCCAAAGTATTGGGACTGACATCAGGGGATATATCCACATCCCCCGTACAGACAAGGACAGCCTGAGTGAGCGTACCAACTAAGTTATCACACCCCTCAGAACCCAAGGTTAACCCAACTAGTCCCTTGGGAGGTGCACTACTACTGCTGGCTGTACTAGGGGGCACAGGTGCCTTAGGGGCTGCAGTAGCAGGAGTCTGCCCTCCTTTCTTGGTGCACTCACTAAACCAGTGAGTTTTACTTTTACAGTATTGGCACCACCTTTTCGATTGGCCCTCTTGATTCTTCTTTTTCTGGGAAGCCTGACCCCCCCCCTCTTTGGGTTGTTGGGGACCTGTCGAAGACTTCTGGTCAGTTTGTTCCCCTTTCGAATCTTTACCCTTCTGGTCTGCTTTCTTCTGACCACTCTGGTTCTGGCCCTGGTTTTGCTTAACCCTTGTTCTGACCCATCTGTCTGACTTCTTTCCCAATTCTTGGGGAGAGGTCAGATCCGAGTCGACAAGGTGCTGATGCAACAACTGGTTCTGACAATTGTTTAAAATCTGTTCTCGCATGATCAAATTATACAATCCTGTGTAATCAGTAACCTTACTGCCCAGCAACCAGCCCTCCAAAGCCTTAGTGGCACAATCAACGAAATCAGACCAGTCCTGAGACTGAGTTTTCTGGGTATCCCTGAACAGCAACCTGTACTGCTCAGTGGTTAGGCCGAACCCATCAATCAGTGTGTTCTTCAGGACCTGGTAATTGTTAGCATCCTCGACTCTAGTAGTGAGGAGCTTATCTCTACCTTTATCTTCAAAGGAGAGCCACAAGATAGCTGCCCACTGACTCTGGGGAACGCACTGTACAGTGCAGGCCCGCTCCAAAGCAGTAATCCATTTGTGGATGTCGTCCCCTTGCTTAAAGGGGGGCACTATCTTATTCAGGTGCTTAGTGTCTAAACTCCTGGGTTCCCGTGGGGGAATGCTGCCACCAGTGGGAATGGTCCCACTCAATTCTTGCTCTCTAGCAAAGGTGAGTCTTTCTTTGGCTAGGGCAAGTTCTTCCCTTTCGATCCGCAGATTGACTTCCCGCTCCTTCGCTTCGTACACTCTCCTCTGAGGGGATGTCATCCCTCTTCGAGCAGAGCCTCGAGAGCCATTGGTTCGAGCGGATCTGTTAGAGCCTCTCGACAGAGACCTAACTCGTCCACTCCCAATATTAAGCTGGCCTGAGAGGGGCCCCAGGGGTCTCCTAGTACCATTCTCGTGCCGGCTTAAGTTGTCCCTAGTTAGCTGGCTAACCACAACTGGACCTTTGTCTGCCTCATCCCCAGATGTCTCTGGCTCCTCGTCCTCCTCTTTGCCCTCTGCCGAGAGATGGATAAGGTCAGGGTCACCTCGGGTTCCCTCGAGGGGGGGCATATCCACTTCTAGATGAGAAGGGTCGGTGTTACCCGCTCTCCTTGCATCATAAGTCTCCAAGAGACCAATCAGAAACGGAATGGTAGGGTTTGCACCCTGTTTTAGCTTCCGAGACGTACAGATCTGTCGTATCTCTTGGAAGCTAAGTGCAGCATATCTGGAGGTGACCTGTGGAAGGTCGACTGACACAAGGGGAGACTCAGAGTTTCCTCCTTTGTCTGACATGCTGCTTCTAGTGTGGTGTAAGTGATGCACCTACCTACACTATGGGTTTACATACTGATCCCTTGCTAAGAGTTGTAGCCAAGGTGTGCTAGGCCTTGAGGAGCTACAACAGCTGGTTCAGTAGAACTCAGAGTATTCTAAGCTAAGTTATATGTACCTGCAGTACTTATGCGATCTTTCACAAGTTATTCTTAGGATACGCGTGGTAGAACAACAGCAAGCTCAAATCCCAACCGCTGCTCACCAATGTGAGAAGTTGGCCCGATATGCAGCGTTCGCTATTCTAGCGACCACTATGCATCGGTCCAAACGACCCCTTATGGTGATTGGTTGTAAGTCAACCTTAGACCAGCTATCCTAGTAGCGTGGATACGAGCAGTCTTCGGGCTAAACTCTAGAGGGCGTGTTAAGCCAGCTGTTATACCATCACATACCCCTTGAACACCAAGTGAAAGGACACCACACAAGTGTTATGAAAATAAACAGTATATTTATTAGAATCACAACAGCCCTGTACTCTTTATGAGGACAGGGTACTAAGCACAGAACAAAACTCTTAGGAAAATACTTCAAGTGCACAATTAAAACAGGTGCCCGAGGGCACGGGAAGTTCTAGTGGTCTCGGGCGGACCCGATAAGGCAAGTCGGAAGCGAGGGACTCGGACCCTTAAGTAAGGAGGCTATGCAGCACCGAAATGCCGAAGTTACCTAGCCACGAGGGCTGCGGCTGCACAAATCTTACAGGCGTCGGGGGTCTTCGCTGACGAGCCAGGAGCCGGAAGAAAAGGAGTTGCTGGCCGGCGACCAGTGATGAATAGTTCGTAGTGATCCAAGCCTGGATCACTGATCGATGATACCTGAAAGCAGAGGGGACCAAGTTCGTACTACTAGCCAGTAGTCAGAGGGTACCAGGAAGGCACCGGATGGCCGTCACCTCGACTAGGTGAGTGGGCGACGCTAGGCTCTGCAGTCTCACGGACCAGGAGGCGTTGTCGGCGACCAGGATGGAGGTGCGAGCTGTCCCACGAAGGTTGATGCTGTCGGCGTCGCTGGGCCCAGGATTTGGGCAACAAGCCTTGGCAGATTTCAGGGCCACGTGGTGGGCCTAAAATGGCGTCTTGAGTGGACCTGGAGGGTCCGGGGTGCTCCTCTCGAAAAAGGGAGCAAGGCTGGCCTGGTGCAACCAGACCAACAGCGTTGGTTGTCGGATGTCGTCAAAGGAGGTCACAAGCCAGCGGCTAGCAACCTGACAACGGACTGAGCGGCGAAGCAGAAGGGCCCCACGCAGATCATGGAGATGCTGGGAGACTGCACTTCGGTGCTGGAGCTGCTCAGGGTCGGGGCTTCTCGGACCCCAGAGCACTCACCAGAGGATTCCTTCGGTGATCGTGCTGGTTTAAGAAAGCGTGCAGGTTTTGATGATGGCCGGTCCCTCGAGGTCTCGTCGCACCCACAGATCTCAGCTGAGCTGACGACGTGGGTAGAGGTCAGAGGTGCCAGGGAAGCCGGTTCTCGTCGAGCTGGGTCGTCGGATTCCTGAGGAAGGACTTGCAGCAAACCGCAGAGTTCTTAGATGGTGCCCGCTGGTGCAGGGTGACTACTCCTTAGCCACAAGGGAGAAATCTTGAGAAGAGTCTCGAAGTCCTTTCGTAGAAAGTATTCTTGATTCAAAGATGATCTAATTTGGAAGGGTCCCCGCTCCGGCCTTTATCCTAAAGAAAGGGGTGGGCACATGACTACGTCCTGCCCTAGGGGTGGGACCAGGAAGGGGGGTAGTTACACCCCTCTCCCCTGCCGGACTTTCCCCAGGTCAGGGGCTGCGCGCCCATGGAACTGGTTCAAGCCGGCAGATGCGTAGTGAGCACCGGGGTGCCACTCCGCAGTCACCTTCTCGCAAAGCCCTACCTACCCAGAATACACAAAACCCTGTCTGGGATGGTGCGAACACCGCCCCTGACAGGAAACCCTTTGTCCAAGCTCTCCTCGCTGGAAGGACTCCCAGCAGCAGGAGGTCAGACTCGTGTCTGTGGTGGCAGCGTCCATTTTGTGGAGCTGAGGCTTCAGTTAACTTTAACCGGGGTTCACAGTTACATACATGTCGTGTCCCTCTAGAAGGGCGGAATGCTAACCTCGTCGCCAGAATTGGTGAGGGGGCAGCATCCCAATTCGTATGACACCTTACTCGACATGTCTTGATAACGCTATACCGAAGTTACCGATATGATACGCGTTATCATGGAACAGCCATTGGGTCTTGGTTCCGCCAGCTGCAACCGGGCTCGGCTCGTGCCAGAGCCCAATTCACACGGTTCCATGCACTCTGCCTTCAGGATTGTCAAGGCCTGCCATAGGAGTGACTGATAGGAACTCGAGTGTCCATTGTAAGGTTAGATATAGGGATACTATACCTAAAGCAACGAGCGAGTACGCTACGTTGCCCGAGCTGTCGTGCAGCCAGTTGTGTCAGATTTAGCTGACCATCCGTGGGTGGCATAATACATGCTTCAGCCCCTGGTAGGCCCTGGGTACACCGATGCCCTGAGTTACAGGGTCTGACAAGGTGGCCCAGTTCCAATTGGGTAATGCACCTAAGGTACACGCATCAATTTAGTGAGAGAACAGCTAGGCTGTGGGTCTGATTAGCAGGCCCACAGCCCGAGAAAGTCGTAAACCAGTGAAACAAAAGCAAAAAGTCCGGGTGATCATAGGATTGCAGACCCTACTCTCCTACAGTGATGAAATAAGATAAGACTAAAATTGGCCAATCTGTGTCATACTCTCAATAAGGGGGGGTTTTCTCAGTTGGGGTTCCGCCTAAGGACCTAAAGTATTAAGATAGCTCCGAATTTGTAGAAACTTATAAATGTTTTGGCAATCCACATTTATTTTGCAGCTCAGTAAACAATAATCTTTATCTAGTTCTACAAGCTGATCTGATGTTAATGTGTTTAATTCAATGTTGGTACTAAAATCCAGAAAGGATTCTGGAATATAGTATGTTATCTCATCCTTATATAATTTGCTGTAGAATTGACGAAAAACTTCTAAAACTTCTGCCGGTTTATCATAAAATAGCACTGCCTCATCCTGAATACTATCTATTCAATTAGCAACCTCATTCTGTCGTATCCTTTTGGCCAATATGTGGACCGTGTTTTCTCCCACCTCATAGACTTCTGAGCGATGTACTGCAATTTGTGCTGCTAGCTTTCCAGCAAAATTCTCATAAAGCCTCGACTTTTGAACAGCTAAATCCGTCAAAGTTTGCTCGATGTCTTGACCAGAATTAACGGCCACCATAAGTTTGATTTCCAGCTCTTGTAATTTCTTCATCTCAACTGCCAGTTCATCACATGCTTTCCGTTGGTTGTTAATCGAGTAGCTCAGGTCTTCCTTCGTACCCCTGACTTAAAAGCATTCCAAACCACATGTGCAGAGGCGGATCCACGGTTAAAACTAAAAAACTCAACAATCCATTTCCCCATATGTTCAATGTAAAGTGGATCTGCTAGTAATTTCCGCTCAAATGTCCAGGCCCTGCCAGGAGTACTAAAACTTATGTCTAATTCTAAAGTATTAGGGTTGTGGTCAGAATTTTTTTTAGGGATAATGTCAAACCTGGAATTCTGGACATATCCAGCAGTGATAAAAAAAATAGTCTACGCGGAGTGGCAGAGTAAAAATTACACCCAGGTGAGCCCAGACCTTTAGCATATCCTACATCAACTAACCCAAATTCTTTTATTAGCCCTCTAGTAGCATTACAAACTTTCTTTTCATTTCCTAAGTAAGTGAAATCACTAGTTATATCAACCTGCCCATCCAAGTGGAGGTTAAAATCTCCACATAAGATTAGAGGAGAAGGCCACGCCACAAGTTCAATGCTAAGGTGATTCAGCATGCCTGGTTCATCTAGGTTAGGGCCATAAATAGCACAGATGGTCCAGGAAAGGCCTTCCAAAGAGATCTCACAGATCACCCAACGACCATAAGAATCTTCTTTTACCTGTTTACAGGTCCCCCAACCCCGTCTTTTCAGTATCGCCATGCCTCTTGTTGTTGTTCCTTGTAATGTACATCCCACTACTTCCATGCCTAGATCTTTAAACCATTGCCGGTTATTCCAAGCTATGTGTGTCTCTTTTAGACACAGTAAATCCACCTTCATAGAAAAAAGAATTTGGGCCGTTATCCATCTTTTCTTTCTGTCATTCAACCCACAAATATTCCAGGAGCAAACCTTGAATTTACCCATTATCATGAATCACATAGGTTCCAGAAGCTAATATATAATGGATAGAAACATCTATTAGCACATCTATTAGCACATCTATAACAAAATATGCGGTTAGAAAAGATTTATTTAGCAAATTTTTACCTTTTTTTGCGTTCAAAAGCACTACTCTGCTCTTCCTTGCCCCCCCCACCCACCCGCACCAAACCAACCCCCTGCCAATTACCACCCTCACCCACCCAGACACCCACCCAAATGAGGTAAAGGGACTGAATAGTCCCCTTTAGTGATGAAAAAGATAGGCTAGTTGCATCTCGCCGGTCACACCTGACTCTCTGACCTAGAAAAACGAACAAAGTGAAAAGACACGAAGCAAAAAAGAAAAAAAACTATACTTTTATAGTAGTCTGCACTTATATCACTACTGTAAATTGTAGTCAGAAACTCCTTAGCACTAATCTCAGACATAAAAAAATGTGCTTTCTCTTCATAAATGATTTTGAGTCTAGAGGGATTAAGTAGATACGCCTGTGCACCTTTGACTTGGAACAGTGGTTTAAGTTGGTGCAGTTGCCATCTCTGCTGTACTGTAGCCTTACAGTAGTCTGGGCGTACGAAGAATTCAACCCCCTTCCCCTTTCTCTTACGATCAGGCCTAGCTAGGTCATACAAAGCTTCATGTGACAGAAAATTATTTAAGCAAATTAATATTGCTCTAGGTTTAACATCTGCAGTCCCTGTGGTATTCTTCTTTCGAAAAGGAAATCGGTGGGCCCTCTGCAGTTCTACTTCCCATTGCCATTGGGTCAGCTCGGAGAAAGCTTCCGAGAACAATCGGATGAGGAATTGGCGAGTGTCGCTTCCTTCTCTCCCTTCCGGAATACCCAGAATTAGCAGGTTGTTTCTCCTGGATCTATTCTCTAAGTCAATTAATTTCTCATTATGGTCTTCTCGAAGAGAGCTTAAGGAAGAAATATCAGTTTTATGCTGCAACATTTCATCTTCTATCAAGGAGATTCTTCCTTCTGCCTCCCCGATCCTGGATGCCACTTCATTACAGGTCTTAACTACCCGAAGCACCGTATTTTGGAGCTTTCAAACCGCCCCTTGTGTCCGCAGGTTCTCCGCCTTTGTCTCCACCCGGTGCTGCATAATAGCTTGGTGGATAGTAGTTAACATAACTTCGGGCTCTATATACCCTTCCGTAAAATTCCTGGCCCTAGTAGATTCATCAGAGACTACAACAGAGTGGCCCAATATTGGGGATCCATCGTTTACAGGTCCATTTCTGAGAGGGGAATTAGGCATGTCTCTAGCATCATTAGCTCTACGTACGGTACTCCTTTCCTCCCCCATTAACAAACTAAAATCATACTCCTCTGGAGGTGCTGAACTTGTGAGGCTAGTCAGACTTCTGTCATCTGGCCAGTCCCCCTCCAGACTCTCAGTCTCCAAAGCATTGGAGAGATCTGACATGGAGTAGAAATTGCTGGCTGAGTCAACGGAGTCCGCATCACCTGTTAATTTAATAGTTTTGATTGTGCCTTGCTTGGTTGCTGTGCTCATAGTCCCAGCACCTTGGGAAGATTTAGTTAATTTATCTAATTTGACTAGTTTTGTAGATGGGCCGGAGGTTGCTTTTGAACTATCAGACTGATGGCATGTGGTCTCTCCCAATAAAGCACTTGCATTAATGAACTCAGCAGTGTTATTTGTGCTTTTGATGCCGGGACCGCAGAGGTCTCTAATTCTTTGCCAGGACCGTAGGAGTCTCTACTTCCTTTGCGGGGTCAAGAGAGTCAGAAGATTCGGCCCCTAACATCAATTCTGTATTATCCATAAATGTAGCAATTTCCAGATCAACAGTGGCACTATCACTCTGCAAAATGTTTGTTTCAGCCAAGGTCTGGTTCTTACCTTTAGGTTGAGTTCTTTTTTTTTTTAAATCGCCAGAATTTTAACGGCCCCACAAGTCTCGTCCAACTTGCCGGTGGTGTGCAGGGAAATAGATGGTGACCCTTGCAGATGAGTTGTGGTGCGTTGAGCGCTACCACCAGTGCTGGTGCTGAAATCCCCACCGTTTGATTCAGAAACGCCTCCTGTGGTGGCAGCCGCCGCCCGAGACTTTGGACCTTTTGCGGTGTTGCTGGCGTTCTTGGGCCCCATTGACACAGCTCGTGTCCAGTTCCAGGGCCAGTCCCAGGACCAGTCCGGGTCTTTGGAATAACCCGCTGACCGATCTGGAGCCTCTACAACCGAGAGATGAAAGCCAACAGCGAGCCTCTGCCGTCTGCGACCCGCAGCTGGAAAACACACACAATAAGAGAGACTCCAGCCACAGTGGTAGGAACGTATCCAGCCCAACAGCATAGGTAGGCATCACGTTAGTTGAAAAAATATTTGAACTGCTATCCCTCCATTCTCTGGATCCTGCAACAGGCTGTCAGATAGGGCAAGCGTGATTAGCGGCGAGAAGCATTCAGTGCCTGCTCACTCGGACACCCCAGCGTCCGCCATCTTGACTCAGTCTCACCTTTATCTGTTTTTGTGTGCACACATCCTTGCCTACATCTACCTTTTTCTGCCTTAGTGAAGGTCTTCTTAAGTATTTTAGGGCCTAAACAAGGCTTAGTTCCTATTTTTAGAGAAATCATTTTTATCCTTAGACCGGCAAGGCGTATTTCAGCTGTTTGTGAGTGACCCTTTCGGAAAGTTTGCCATTGTACGGGCTTGATTTAGCAGAAAACGTGTGCAGAAATTAGCTCCACACAGGGGCACTCCAAAGTATGCACTACCAAGGGCCCCATAAATCCTTGCGATGACACTGCCTGAGATAGATTCTTCCATATCCAGATCAGTTCTGACACAGACTGTGCTTCCTAACGTGCTCACAAAAGCTGCCACTGACAGGGTTGGACTGGCCTTTCATGTGACTGGGCAAAGTCCTGATGGGTTTTGAACGCACAGGTTTACTCCTGGTGTTGCTCTCACTTTCCGAAGATCCACCAAGGGTAATTATGGCAGGCACAAGAAAAGTTCAAGAGAGAAAGAATGAGACGGAGGAAGGTAAAGAGAAATAAATCAGAGAATAGAGAGGAGAGAAGGCAAGAGGGAGGATTGATGGGTGTAAGCTTGTGGAAGGAAACGAAGGGAGCTGGGCTGGTTGGGCTGGTTTGGGTCCCAGTCCAGCCATGGCAACTGGAGCATGAGATGGGCAGACTGGGCACTTCTTCACCTCGGAGAACTAACTTACTGGCTCAACATTTACTGTCTCAAACATGTGCTTTGGTGGTGATGACTCTCCACATATCCTCCAAGAAAAGCCTGCCAGTCTGAATCTATAACCTGGAATGTTCAGAACGGAAGTATCAACATCGTAACCACTGACTAGTCCTCCTCAACCAATGCTTTCTTACAAGGCTGAAGGTGATTTCAGGTTTTTAGTCTAATTAGTTCAAAGGAAGCAAAACACAACTGCAACACCCAACTGCTCTGCAGTCCATAACTGGAACTAGTGTTGTTAATGACCTGGAGGGAAGTGGTCTCCCTAGTTGTTAGAAACCTGAGAAAGTGGAAGCAAAATCCAGAGAAAGGTTGAAGTGCAAAATGTCTTGGTAGCAGTAAACATGTTTTTTCTTTAATTTGTATTATTAGGTATCCATCGTCTGGGCAACAGAGACACTATGGCTAAAGAATCTGTAATTCACATAGGACAATATGACAGCTATGTGCTTCAGCTCTAAAGTGGATGGATAGTGTACAGCCTTCTGCCAGAAGGATAAATTCCCTTACTGGAAGTCAGCAATAGCACAATAAAAGGGCTACACTCTCATCACCCCCGCCCACACACAGTTTTGACAGCCCCACTTGCAGGATCAGAACATTAGCATGTGACTTTATGATTCTCTTCATCCTCCCAAGTCTGGGTTTCAGTGATCAAGCAAGACCACCAGAGCATTGGTACATGGCAGTATGAACATCTCATTGAAGGGGGTGATAAAGCCAAATGGCATGATCCAGTTCAATTGAAAGATGCATTGTCTATATGTTACCCGTGAAATCAGGAGACAAGGGATGTAATTTCAGCTTCACTGTTAAATGTATAATCTGATATTGATCAAATCACTTCCTGTCTCTCTTTGCATATCCCCTTCTCTTTTGATAATTGTGTGTGTTTTGGATTAGCCAAAACCCCAGCATGGACTGTAACATAAAACTGGCACAGGAAAAGCAAAGAGATTGACAGACTGGTGTGCGAGGTTGTATGAATACGTAAAAGTGAGGACGAGTCAAATGGTGAATGATTGAAGGAATGAATGCATTGATGGTTGAATCGATGAGTAAGTGAGAAGGTGGATGAAATGGTTACCCCACAGGTAGATGAACTGCGTGCACAGTAATTTCCCAACACTCCTTATTCTTTAGAGCAAGGACAAATTTTCAAACTGCTTCAGTAGTTTTACAGATTCGAGCCTTCAATTAAAAAGCTTGACTGCACATTAATATCCGCACCATCACTCAAAAATCTTGACTTCATGCCCAGATATACACCATTATCTAATAAAGTAAAACACGTTGCTATAAACAACAGGAAGAGCAGAATAGACACATTTCTGTACTTGGAGGCCATGCAGCTGTGTTCAATCTGTCTCCGAAGCTTCCCTGGGGTAAGAGTCACACTACATGCATTGCTTTGACTAGCAGTCAACAGAAAGAGTAGGAAGGAGCAGCTGGACACAGTATGCCACAGGAGACATCATAGGTGGTTGTCAGCTGGAGTGCAAAGAAATGCAAACTATGTGCCTCCTCAGACATACTCATAATATGAAGGAGTAACAAAGAAGAAAGCTAGAGGTGGCTCTTGCTGGCAGAGGGCACACAAACATGTATCATGTCCCTGTCTCTTCCATGGGGGCATACAGAAATTCTGTGATGAAGCTGGCACCACAATTAACGAACAAAAGGCACAAAGAAGCCGACCAATCTAGAGTCATGGAACAGCCTTTGATGCGAAGTGGTATTGTTACAACACGGCCAGCGTAATGACTGCATTGTAATGGCATGCGTAAAAAAAGCAAGCAGGAAAATGAGGCATATTCAAGTGGTAAACATTGTTTACCCCGAAACTCGGAACACTGCATGCCATTACAATGCGATTGTGGGACACCCCCGCGCCGCACGGCCACCAGCTGCTGCGTGTGCCCCTTGCCCTGCTGCCTCGCTGCCGCTACCACTGACCACGCCCCCCCGGCGTGCTCCGTGATCGGCTGCCGGCTCTCCTCTTACTGCTGCTAGGTGTTGTCTTTTGCCCTGTTTTTTGCCCCCATCTGTGCCTGTTTTTAATTATTTTGCTGTACCTGTGTTTAAGTTTTCCTTCCTGGTTGTCCGCCTACCTCGCCGCCCTCCGCTCTCCCTTCCCGCCACCGCCGCTTGTCCCCGCCCCTTTTTTCTCTTCTGTACCCTCCCCGCTCCCGCCTCCCAGCTGCTCCGCCCACCCGCGCACTTGGTCTTAAAAGGCGACCGTGCGACGCAGGTGAGTGTGACCCACTTGTGGGACACCCCCACGCCGCACGGCCACCAGCCGCTGCGTGTGCCCCTTGCCCTGCTGCCTCGCTGCCGCTACCGCTGACCACGCCCCCCCGGCGTGCTCCGTGATCGGCTGCCGGCTCTCCTCTTACTGCTGCTAGGTGTTGTCTTTTGCCCTGTTTTTTGCCCCCATTTGTGCCTGTTTTTAATTATTTTGCTGTACCTGTGTTTACGTTTTCCTTCCTGGTTGTCCGCCTACCTCGCCGCCCTCCGCTCTCCCTTCCCGCCACCGCCGCTTGTCCCCGCCCCTTTTTTCTCTTCTGTACCCTCCCCGCTCCCGCCTCCCAGCTGCTCCGCCCACCCGCGCACTTTGCCTTAAATGGCGACCGTGCGAACGCGCAGCGGTCACGCGCAGCGGGCGCGCCGATTGTGCGCCGAAGGCGCGCCAAAGGTAAGCCCGTCTGCGCCCGTCCACGACCGGATCGCGACCAGCGCCAGGACCCCTGGCCCACGAGGACCCCGACCGACCCGCCTGACGTACTCCGCCGCCACCCTCATCGCACTCAACACCGGCCGACTCCCAGAATGCCATCAAGCCACTCCACGTCGCACCCGCGGACCTTTCAGCTGCCACGCCTGCAAGTTCACCTGCATCCGGACCTGTCTCGCACCAGCACCCGCCAAGTCGAACACCAGCAGCACCCACCTCAAGTGCATCCTGCTCAACACCCGCTCTGTCCACAGACACGCCATCGAACTCTAGAACCTCCTAGACGCCACAGCCCCTGACGTTGCCTTCCTCACGGAGACCTGGATGAACGCCTCTTCAGCTCCCGACATCGCCATCGCTATCCCAGAGGGCTACAAGATCGTCCGGAGGGATCGCAACGCCAACCAGATGGGAGGAGGCATCGCCATCATCCACAGGAACACCATCCGTCTCACGACCAGCACCGACAACACCCTGACCAGCGCCGAACACCTGCATTTCCAGATCCACACCAACCCGAACACCACCCTCAGAGGCACCCTGATCTACCGACCCCCTGGACCACGCACACAATTCAGCGAGGACATCGCCGACTTCGTCAGCCCGCATGCCCTCCCCTCCGCTGACTACATCCTCCTGGGGGACCTCAACTTCCACCTGGAGAACAACAACGACCGCAACACCAGCACCCTGCTCGACAACCTCGCCAATCTTGGACTCAAGCAACTGGTGTCCACCCCCACCCACCTCGCCGGACACACACTCGACGCAGTCTTCTCTTCCAGCACAGACATCGACTTCAGCCACGCCGCAGAGCTTCAATGGACGGACCACAGCTGCGTCCACTTCACCTTCAAGAGAACGACGACCCACCACCACCAGCAACAGGCCGCCCGCAGAAGCTGGAACAAGATCACAGCAGACCAGCTCGCCACCTCCCTGAGCCAGCACCCTCCTGCCAGCTCAGCAAACCCCAGCCAGGCCGCCGACAACCTCACGAAGTGGATCAGCAATTGCGAGGACGAACTCGCCCCTCTGAGGACCCCGCCCAGCAGACCCGGCAGCAAGAAAGCCCCGTGGTTCACCGACGAACTCAAGAGCTCCAAGAAGAACTGCCGAGCCCTCGAGAAAGTCTGGAGAAGGGAACCTACACCGGACAACAGGACCTCCTTCAAGCTTGCCACCCGGAAGCACCACCAGCTGATCCGCGCCGCCAAGAAAACAGCATTCAAGGACCGGTTGGACAACAACGCACACAACTGCAAGGAACTCTTCAACATCGTGAAAGAGCTTTCCAACCCCAGCGCAGGAAACAACGACATTATTATTATTATTATTATTATTATTATGGGGTTTTATAACGCGCTCTGTTACTAAGAAAATAGTATCCTGGTGCGAAAGGGGTGAGAGGCAGGGTAGAGGGGGACCCTATACAGTGATGTTAAAAAGGTAGGTCTTCAGTCCTTTCTTGAACAGAGTAATGGAAGGAGCTGTTCTTAGCTGCTGCGGAAGGGTGTTCCATGCTCTCGCCGCTCTGACTGAGATGGATTGGCCGCCAAGCCTGCTGTATTTGTATTTTGGAACATTCATTTGGTGCAGATTAGCTGATCTGAGGGGGCGGTTGGGAACATATAGGGAGAATCTTTTCCTCAGGTAGACAGGACCAGCTTGATGAACAGCTCGAAAGGCAAGGACCAGGATTTTAAATAGAATCCTGTGGGCAATCGGGAGCCAATGCAGGGCGCGGAGAGGTTGACGGACACTTGAACTTTTTGGAATATTAAACAAAAGCCGTACAGTGGCATTTTGTATAACTTGGAGGCGATGGATCAAATAAGCAGGAAGGCCGCAGAAGAGGCCATTTGCGTAATCCAATCTGGATAATATAAGGGCACGGATGACGGTCTCTTTGGCCGCTCTCGGGAGAAGTGGAAAGAACCTGCGTAAAGTTTTAAGTGTAGAAAAGCAGATCCCGGTGAGTCTTTTTATATGATCCTCGAATTTGAGGTCATTGTTAAACCAGATTCCGAGATTTTTGGCGGGGCCTCCGATGGATTTGGGGCAAGGTAAGTCGGCTGGCCAGAGAGAGTTGCCGAAGTTGTCTGGGAAGGAGCTATAAAGCAAAATTTCAGATTTGCTTTCGTTGCATTTTAATTGGGCAAGGGCAAGCCAACGAAAGACAGATGACAAGCAAGTTTGAGCTCCAGATGTATCCAGGTTGTTTTTGGGCCAAGTAAACAAGAGTTGAGTGTCGTCAGCGTAAGCCATTATTTTTGCTCCCAATTGTTCAGCAAGGAAAATAAGCGGGGTTAGATAAATATTAAAAAGCAAGGGGCTAAGAGTGGAGCCCTGGGGTACACCCGTTACAAGTTTCTTGGGGGAAGAGGCGAAGGGCGGCATCCAGACTTGTTGGAATCTGTTGTCCAAAAAGGACGTTAGCCAGGCAAGAGCAGAGCCTGTGATGCCTATGGCCGCTAGTCTGGTAAGCAGGAGGGAGTGGGGGACAGTATCGAAGGCGGCAGAGAGGTCTAATAAAATCAGAGCCGCTCTGCCACCTTCGTCCAAGCACTCCCGAATGGCCTCAGAAATTTCCACCAACGCCGTCTCTGTACTATAGGCTGCTCTAAAGCCTGACTGTGCTGGATGTAAAGCCTGGGAATTTTCGACAAATTTGTCTAGCTGAGTGAAGGCGACCTTTTCACATACTTTTGCTAAGGCCGGCAGCAGTGATATAGGCCGGAAATTAGCAGGGATAGCAGGGTCTAATCCATTTTTCTTTATAAGTGGGAGCAATTTAGCTTGCTTCCAGCAGGTCGGGACCGTGGCAGTGAGGAAAGAGCAATTGATAATATGCGTTACCTTATTGCCCACTGTGTCCGCGAGACGCGCAAGCACACTGGCAGGGCACGGGTCAGAAGGGGATCCTGAGTGCAGGGAGGTGAGGATGCTGACAATGTCCGTATTTTCTACTGGGGAGAACTGATGGAACCTTTCTTTGGGAGTAGGTAACACAGGGGACGGGATGGCCAGTGTGGATGGAAAGCTGTTACATACAGTAAGTAAATCATCCTGGATTTTAGTGATTGTGTCCACGAAGAAAATGGAGAGTTCTTCACACCATTTCTCTGTGGAGGCAAGTATGGGTTGGGCAGCACAAGGTGAAGTAAAACTTTTCACTATAGCAAAGATTTCTTTGCTATTGTTATTGGCATTAGTTATGCGCCCTTCGAAATATTGGCCTTTTGCGGTTCTGATCGCCGCATAATATTTCTTTTGCGCCGTCCTTAGGTTCTTTTTAGCCTCGGGGAGATAGGCTTGTCTCCATGTTCGTTCAAGTTTTTTGCAACCTGACTTAAGATCACGGAGGGTGGAGGTGAACCAAGGTTTGGAAGGAGTAGTACGCGAACGGCAAACCCGACCTGTTTTTGTTGATGCGGCCGAACCATCTTCTATCCAGGAGTTAAATGTACTAACGGCCAACTCAATTTCCATAGGTAGAGTGGGGCGGGAGGTGTCAAGGTGTTCAGACATGATCTCTACAGTAATTTTTTGTTTGTGAACAATTGAGTCATTAGTCTTAACCGGGCGTATCAGGGGCCAAAAAAAACTGATCAGCCTATGGTCGGACCAAGGCACAATTTCGGGGTTGGTAAGATTGATGTCGAAATTAGTGCAGACTAAATCAAGGACATGTCCACCTGAGTGAGTGGGAGTTTTTACCCATTGTTTAAGCTGGGCCATGGCAAGAGCTTCATTCAGGCGAGACGTGTCAGGGAGGTCCGGATTATCCACATGTATATTGAAGTCTCCCAAAAGAAGATATGTGGAGTATCTCAATGCCCGTGGGATTACTATGTCCTCCAATGCGCCTAGAAATCTGCCAGCGTGGCCTGGTGGTCGATAGACCAGGGAGCCCCCTAGAGTAAAGTGTGCCCCAAGTGAAAGTGAGAAGTGCAGTATCTCAGCATCTGCTGGGGGGCCTTGGGGTTCTAGAGAGAGAGTCCATAATTCTCTGAATATGGCTGCTAGGCCACCACCTCTGCCTAATGGGCGGTCGTTCCTGGCAATTTTAAAACCCCGTGGGATGGCAAATTCGACCACCGGTCCGCATGTCTCATTTAGCCAGGTTTCGGTGACAAAGAGGAGATCCAACTGGTTGTCACTCAGGATTTCAAAAATGTCCTCAGCGTGCTTAACCAGTGATCTGGCATTAATCAAGCCTGCCCGAATGAGTGATGGATCGTCGGGGACCAAAGTTGGAGATGGGAGAATGGGCTGATAACAGAAATTACAGGTTTGACAGACCCGCGAGGGATCGTCAGCTGCTTCCCATGTGTAACTACAGGGGCAGGGGGTCAATTTAAGTGCCATTAGGTACTCACGAGAGTAGCGAGTCCTGGTCTTGTGGGGTATTAGTGGTGCACCGACAGGGAGGCTGGCGCTGGCCGCGTCCGGGACACGGACGGGCACAGACGGGCTTTCCTTTGGCGCGCCTTTGGCGTGCCGCCGGCGCGCCTTTGGCGTGCCGCCGGCGCGCCCGCTGCGCCCGTCCGCTGCGCTCCCGGAAGCACATTGCCTTAAGTGCCCTGTCCCACCCGAGCACTATAGCCCCATCGCAAGACCTCTGCAACTCCCTCGCTTCATACTTCCACAACAAGATCGCGGACATACACAACAGCTTCAACAACCAACCAACGCACACCATGACCGAACAACCACCCCCCACCACCACCCTCCACGCCTGGACCCCGATCAGCACCGAAGACACCATCCGCACGATGAACTCCATCCACTCCGGATCACCGACCGACCCCTGCCCTCACCACGTCTTCAACAAGGCCGACGCTGTCATCGCACCCCACCTGCGAGACATCATCAACACATCCTTCGACACCGCCACCTTCCCTGAGAGCTGGAAACACGCCGAACTCAGCGCTCTACTCAAGAAACCAACAGCGGACCCCACCGAACTCAAGAACTACCGCCCCATCTCGCTCCTCCCGTTTCCTGCGAAAGTCATCGAGAAGACCGTCAACAAGCAGATGGCCGCCTTTCTCGAGACAAACGGATCCCTCGACCCCTCACAGTCCGGCTTCCGAGCCAATCACAGCACCGAGACCGCCCTCATCGCCGCCACCGATGACATCCGAGCCCTGATGGACAATGGAGAAACAGCGGCCCTCATCCTCCTAGACCTCTCCGCGGCATTCGACACGGTCTGCCACCGCACCCTAGTGCAGCGCCTCAGCAACATCGGAATCCAGGACAAGGCGCTGGAATGGATCATCTCCTTCCTCGACGGAAGAACACAGAGAGTCCGCCTACCACCGTACAAGTCAGAGGCCTCCGAAGTCATCTGCGGCGTCCCTCAAGGATCATCTCTGAGCCCCACCCTCTTCAACGTCTACATGAGCCCCCTCGCGGCCATCGTACGCAAACACAACCTCAGCATAATCTCCTACGCCGACGACACCCAGCTGATCGTCTCCCTGACCAACGACCCCGCCTCCGCCAGAGCCAACCTGCACGAAGGGATGAAAGAGATAGCCGAGTGGATGACGACCAGCCGCCTGAAACTGAACTCTGACAAGACGGAGGTCCTCATCCTGGGCTCTTCACCCTCCGCCTGGGACGACTCCTGGTGGCCTCCCGCCCTGGGCACCGCACCCAAACCGACAGACCATGCACGCAACCTGGGCTTCATCCTGGACTCCTCCCTCTCCATGACCAGGCAAGTCAACAACGTCTCCTCGGCGTGCTTCAACATCCTACGCATGCTACGGAAGATCTTCTGGTGGATCCCCACTGAGACCAGGAAGACCGTCACCCAGGCCCTCGTCACCAGCCGACTGGACTACGGCAACGCCCTCTACTCCGGTACCACCGCCAAGATCCAGAAGAGACTCCAGCGGATCCAGAACGCCTCAGCCAGACTCATCCTCGACATCCCACGAACCAGCCACATCGCCGGACACCTGAGAGACCTTCACTGGCTCCCCGTCAACAAAAGAATCACCTTCCGCCTCCTCACCCACGCACACAAAGCCCTACACGACCAAGGCCCGAGCTACCTCAACAGCCGGATCAACTTCTACGCTCCCAAACGCCACCTCCGATCAGCCAACCACGCCCTCGCCGCCGTCCCCCACATCCGAAGAGCGACTACAGGAGGAAGGTCCTTCTCCTACCTGGCCGCCAAGACCTGGAACTCCCTCCCGACCGACCTGCGCCTGACCCAAGACCACCTCTCCTTCAGGAAGAAGCTGAAGACCTGGCTGTTCGAGCAGTAGCGGCACCCCCCCCCCCCCCCAAGCGCCTTGAGACCCTACGGGTATGTAGCGCGCTCTATAAGTGTCATTGATTGATTGATTGATTACAACGCATGCCATTAATCCACAAGTGGGAACCACAACTTGCTCTAGTGGTCAGAAGGCGTTAGATTTACAATCCAACACCTTTCCTCCTGTTGCACAGACAGGAGTTGGAATAGTAAATGATACTATTTCAACATCCCCCCCCCCAGAGCAAGTCGTTGTTCTGACTTGCGGAGTAATGGCATGCTTTGTTACAACGCGGTTGTTGTAATGACTACATTGTAATGGCATGTGTAAAAAAAGCATGGGGGAAAAAGAGGCATATTCATGGCAAGTACATCAAGAAATGTCCTACCTTTGCCTTAACCAACCCAAAGTCATCAGACTCTCCCACCACAACTACAATATGTTTTGTTGTGAAATCTGAGCATTTACGTGCTTAGGAAACTTGATGTACTCATAGAAGAAAGGTTGATTGTTTATGTTACTGTTATTTTATTATTCGCATTGTGCTTGACTCACCCCGACAGGGGTATCTTGGGGCAGGGACCTTGCAAAGAACATGCAGCAGTCACAAAATCATCCACTTAGAACAGTTCTGTTTTAAGTAGCTTCCTGAATTTAAAGTGATCATGGCACAAGCGTATATCCATGGGAGGGAATTCCAATGATAGGGGGCCAGATAAGAGAAAGACCTGCTCCCTGATAGAGACTTTTTAATCCTAGGAACTATTAGCAACATTTTATACTTTTTCGAGGATAGATAAAAAGGCCCTTTTCCGTAAACGCTTTGTGAGTAATATAGCAAATTTTAAAAATTGCGAACAGGTAGCCCGTGTAATGAAGTTATAACAAAAATGAATGTGAACAGAAGTAACCAAATGTCTATAGAAATTCTGGAAGGTGTTCACTCCTCTGCAAAATAGAAGGGAAAGAAGAGCGGACATCATGTAGTAGTTTTCAAAATAAGCCATCATAAATTACAAATTATGATTCACAATTTACACAATTTCTTATTAGGAACGTTTTTAAATGTATTACGTAGAAGTGGTCACAATTTGTGCACTAATGTCTGCATTGTTATTTGGCGAACCAAACGTATTTATTATTTATCATTGTTGTGATCGTATCTAGGACCCTAATTAAATATTCCCGATGTATGCCCTTATGTGGTTATAACAAATCATACCCTTATAAAGGCATAAGAATCATATCCATGTTTAGTAATAGCCAATGCAATCCAAATAGGGCAAGGCTACTGCCTTAGACTCCTAGAAAGTACAACGAGTTCTTTCAACAAACCAAACCTCCAGCAACCTGGGAATTCCCCATGCTTTTGTTTTGATTTGTCCTAGAACTCCTGCGAGTCCGAAAGACCGGCCAGTTCTTAGTGACATCTTTTATTGATGTCTTATGTCCTACCTTACGTCAAACATGGCACCTTCCAGGTATAACTATACCAACGTTTGCCTTAAGCAACACACGGTGGTTTGATCAGAGCAGCTATCTACTTATCCGAAGCCCAGCTGATGCGAGTGCCGAAGGAAGCCGTCCCTCCCGTTTGACGCACTGAAAGAGACGCTGTCTTTTTCTCCTGCAGAGAAAATCCAGCTCCAGTGTTTCCAGTCACCCTTGCGGGTTACTGGGAGATCCAGTCCTGAGAGCGAGATACAAGACCTCCTTAATTCTAAAACCAAGGTACGGAGCTGATTAGATCCTTAGAGAATTCTTGAGTCAGATTCTTGGCAAAACTAACTTAATTTAAAAATGCCTTCATTCCTTCCCACGTACTAGGCTTATGTTAGGTACACTGGGGTAGGCGTATTTAGAAACATCAGTTGAGTATGTTTAGTCAACTTTTATCATTGTATGTAATTGTATATATTTTATACCTTTTAAGTATCATATGGCTCAGAAACCATATCAATGCTTTTACAGTATTATTTCATAATACTCCTTTTACTGTACGCACTTTACTTTATGACAAGTATTGCAATTGTAGCAATTCCTTTCTCTTCCATGAGAAAGAAGACTGCTCAATAAATAACACCTTTTATTGAAAACACCTGTCTCTCTATTTCTCTGCACTCTGTTGAAACTAAGTATGCACAATTGACTGAGTGAAATAGCTATCTATTGTTTTCACACAACTCTGGAGATATACTCTTTATTCTGGGGGAGCAAAGTTGTCATGTTTATGCAGTTGTCAGAAGCTAATCCCTTCTTGTCTAATCAGGGAAGTTCACTCCTCCCTGTTCATTCGAGAAAGTTTCTAGTGACCTCTGAGCTAGCTGGCAAACCTAATTAAGTCTAACATATTCAATAGAGACCTAGTCGACCTCAGTCCTACGTCTAAACTATCGTTTATGTTATTCCAATGCGCAGAGCCTATTGGGAAAATAGGAACTACACTACATCATTAATCATAGTAGGTCACAATTTGACCTAACTCATTAATATGCATGAGATAGGTCACACATTGCAACCCATTGTGTTTGGCTAGAGCCACAGGCATGCTGGCCTGACGGGATTCAGAGACCACCATCTCTGTGATTAATTTCAAATAAAGCATTTTTTTTGTTTAAGAAATTTTTTATTAATCTTTTGCAAAAGAAAACAATACACATGTCATATATATTGGGAATAATAACAGATTAACATGGAGCATAAAGCATATGAAGTTATAGAGAAGTAAATGTAACGAAGGAGAAAGGAAGAGGAAGATACAAGGGGAAGAGAAAAGAGAAAAGAGCAGAAGGAAGAAGAAAGAAGAAGAGAAGAAAGAGAGAAAGAAGTTGAACACGTGGGAATAGAAGCAAATCAATCAACTAGGAGAGTTGGAAGAAAGATAGGTAGTAAAGGGGAGCCACAGGAGATCAGGTTTGATTTTTAGGGGAATAGAAGAGGAAGAAGCAATAGCGATCCTGTGTTCATCACAAATGAAATTCCACCTTGTATGTACAGAAAGTTTAGAATTGTCCTTCCAACATGCTAAAATAACTTTAAAAGCAAGAGCAATAAACAGGTCCAATAATCTAGCAGAAGAAGATACAATGTCAATATCAGTAGAAAGGGAACCTAGAAAAACATTCAATAACGATAATGAGGTGGAACAGCGAAACATTGTCATGCAGATATTCCAAACATCATTCCAAAAAGATAAAACAGAGGAACATTCGTATAACTGGTGCTTAAGCGTACCTAATTCTTTACAACAGGACCAACAGAGTGGAGAGGAAGTCTGAGCGAACTTGTTAATACTAACAGGAGTAATGACAACTCTATGATATATGAAAAACAGAGACTGAGTAATACGAGCAGCAACAGATACTTTAAACAGTTTGGCCCATACACGATCCCACAACGAGATAGATAGGGAAACAGGAAGGTCAGTTTCCCAATCAGTCTCTATGTTTGATTTAGGGCGATCCTTAACATTTGATAACAATATTGTATAAACAAGAGCAGCCTTAAGCTGTTGAGTGTAAAATAAAGGGTAAAGTTGCGTGGTTGGAGTGAAAGAGGGAAAATCATCAGGTAGTGAGAGAGAAGATAAGTGTAATTGAATGGCAGATGTGATAATGGTGTATTCAGGAAGATACGATGATGGCAAGTGATATAAATCTTGCAGCACATGGAAAGGAATGATGGAATTATCATCAAGAAACTGATGGACACATAAAATACCCTTTTCTTTCCAATATTTGAAGTAAAACGATTTGCCTTTGTACTTAAGGAACTTGTTATACCACACAACAGAAGATAAAAAACCCTGAAGAGGAGAAAGGTCAGAAGAGAAAATATTGTGAAGCAGCGTTTGGGAGTATTTTAAAATAGGGTATTTGGTCAAAAAAGAACAATTTGACATAAAAACAGCATGTTGAAATGAGAAATCTTTTAGGAGAGAACGTTCTAGGAGAACCTAACTAGGCACAGGATTATCTGAAAAGTCATAGGCTAATGAAAAGGATTGTTTAATCAAGAAGGCAGAGTGGTACGTTTTAAAGTTGGGGAAACGAACGCCACCTTCATTTTTAGGACGAATCAATTTGTGTAAGGCAATGCGAGGGTGTTTGTCATTCCACAAGAATTTGGTACAAATAGAATTTATGCGTGAAAAATATGAAATAGGGATTTTAAAAGGGAGCATGGAAACAGTAAAAAGAAAATGTATATTAATCATCATTTTAATCGTATCTAATCTACCCCACCAGGATAAAAATTAAGGGGGACCAAATTTGGAGGAGGGATTGGATTTTCTTCAAAAGGGAGTCAAACGTAAATTTAAGTGTATCAGCTAATGAAGACAAGAACCATATACCAAGGTATTTAATTTTGGAAAGACACCATGCAAATTCGGTATTACTAAACATATATTGGTAACAAACAGGATTTAGGGGCAAAACTTCCGTTTTGGACAAATTTAGTTTTTATATCCCGATATAGAGGAATACAACCGTACTTCATCCAAAAAATGCAGAAGAGAAGCAATGGGGTCAGCCATATAAACCAGAACATCATCCGCATAAGCAGATAATTTTGTTTCCTTAGATGAGAGTTTGAAGCCAGCAATCCTAGAATTGGAACAAATCCGTTCTAAAAAGAGTTCAAGACACAGAATAAATAATAAAGGGGAAAGAGGGCATCCTTGTCTTGTGCCTCCAGACAAAGAAAAAAAAACCTGGAAAATTGATTATTAACAAAAATATTGGCCCAGGGAGAAGAATAAAGGAGTTTAACCAAGGAGATAAAAGAGGGACCAAATCCAAACCATTGGAGGGTGCGAAACATAAACTGCCAGTTAATGCGGTCAAAAGCTTTTTCAGCGTCCAAGGACAAAGCTGCCATTGGGACCTTAAGATTTTTACAATGAGCAATAAATTGGAAAACATGCGAGCATTGTCAGCAGCAAGTCTACTCTCACAAACCCCACTTGGTCCGTTTTAATTAGACGGGAAATGATAGAATCAAGACGCAAAGCCAGAATTTTAGCGAACATTTTGCAGTCATAATTAATTAATGATATAGGGCGATAATTTTTACATTGCAAATGATCGTTGTCAGGTTTAGGGATTATGATAATTAACGCATCCAAAAAGGATCTGGACGCCTTAGCATCTGCAATGAAGGAAATAAAAAGTTGTAGGAGTTTTGGTGCAAAAAAAGTATGAAAAGCAGAATAAAATTCAACAGGTAGGCCATCAGGACCGGGTGCATTTGCTTTTTAAGGGAATTAACACCCTGGCTCCTTAAGATATTCCCCTGCTGTGCTGGACCATAATAGAAATGGGTGTGGTCATGACAAGCTCAGCTCATCATGAGCACACGAGCACTGTGCCTCATGACGAGCTGAGCTCGTCATGACCACCGAAGGGATTAATGGCCCGAGTGACTTCCTGTAGGGTAATGTCCTTCTCCAATAGAGCTAAATCATCTGTAAGGGATGGAGGTGAGGGAAGGTCTTCAAAAAAGGATGTCAAGTTTACATCAGAGGGGTGTGTGTTGTCAGTGTACAAGGATTGGTAATAATTATGAAACATTTCTGCAATATCTTCATCAAACGAGAGTAGTTTATTGATAGAATCATTAAAAATAGGACCCACATTTTTGCGTTCCGATTTGATTTTTAAATAATTTGCCAGCATTTTCCCGCCTTATTTTGACCACCATGAAATTTGGATTTAATTTAAGAAGGGTTACAAGCTTCATTTGTGATAATTTTATTAAGGTCTGTTTTAGCTAGGATTAAGTCCTGAAGGGCAGAGGTGGATTTAGAGGAAAAATAAAAATGTTCAAGCCTTTTAATTTTCTGCAGTTGTTCTTCATATTTCTTTCTATTGAGTTTCTTTTTCTTAGAGACATAAGAAATAGTAAAGGCCCGGAGGGCAGCTTTAAACGCAAACCAAGTATTAGGGATAGAGGTGTCTGATGGGTTATTAAAAAGAAAAAAATCATTAAAAAACCCTCAATTTCTTTCTTAAAGACAGTATCAGTCAAGAGAAATGCATTACATTTCCTTTTTTTATTTTTTTTATTTTTATTTTATTTTTTTTAAACATTTTTTATTAGCAGCACAGGAAAGAAATGTAATCAAAAACACACATATCAAGAAGTTAACAATGAGAAAAAGAAGAAGGAAAAAGAATTTCAGATCATGGACAGGATAAACATATCATAATAAATGAATTCTCATTAGACCCAGACACATAAAGTGTAATTCATGTTGCAGGCAAATATTATAAATCGATATTCATGTGCTAAGTAGGCCTTATGTAAGTATTCGTTTCAGCAAATAACAGACCCCCAAACCTTATCAAATTTAACCAAGGCCTTATTGCCTCTAATCCTAGCCAGAGTAGATTCCATACAGTGAATCTCATTAAGTAATGACCACCATTCCATGAAGTGTGGGGGTGTAGGGGAAATCCAAGTACGGGCGATTATAAGTTTTGCGCATGATAGCATGATTGTAATTATAGACTTATGTGGAGTATTCGCGATATTAACATCAAGCAGAACTAAAGCCGGATCCAGGGAAAATGTACATCCTAATTTTAATTTCATTACATTCTCGACCGATGTCCAAAATTCAGATATCTTAGGGCAAGTATACAACATATGCACCAAGTCTGCCGCAGCCAATGAACATTTAGGGCATTTAGTTCTATCAGTATAACTACTGTTAGAAGCCCATTTAGAAATTCTTTCAGGGGTATGATAAAGCATGCAAGTTGTCTTAAATTGTTGCAATCTTAAACTTGAGGAAAGAACGACTTTATGGATATTGCCCAAAGATCTGTTGATAGCTGCTGAACTAATATTACTCCCTAGCATCCTATTCCATTTCTCCACCAAGATACTACAATCACTAACTCTGTATGTAAAAAAGCGTTTATAACAGTGACTTATTAGGGACTTATTCTTTTGAGAATACAGGCTCTCCCAGATAACAGTGGGCTCTGAGATACTCTGAAGCTGCATTTTTCGAATCAGGAAATCATATATTTGCATATACTTGTATCGCATGGTATCAGTAACATTATATAGTGTTTTAAGGCTCTCAAAGCTCAACAGCCCTTGTGCGCCATATAAGTCTCCGAGTATTTTTATTCCATGCGCTCGCCAAATATTGGCGGCTCCATCGTTAAATATCCCGGGTAAGCCCGGATTTCCCCATAAAATTAAATTAGGGTGAAAGAAAGTCAAATTACAAAAAGCCTGTATATTGCGCCAGGGTTTTACCAAATCTCTTGCGGTCTTGAACCGTACTCTTTTAAAATAATTAGGGTCGTTAATCCTCCACAGTAAAAACTTAGCATCCTTATCGAACATAAACGTTAAAAAGTAAGGTTGATTGTCTGATCCTTCCGAATTAATTAAGTATCTCATACGTCCAGCATAAGTGGACCAAAAGTATAATTTAAAATCCGGAAAGTTCAGCCCTCCTGCTTCTATAGTCCCTTTTAAAAGAGTCATAGATCTGCGGGCTTTATGATATCCCCATATAAAACTACTGAAGATACCTTCCAGGTTTCTAAAGAATAAGTTACCTAAAGCCAAAGGAATAGAGCGGAATAAGTAAAGGAATTTTGGTAGTATTATCATACGTATCAGATTAATTCTGCCTATGATATTTAAGGGTAGTTTATGCCATTTTTTTAATAAAGCTTTAGTAGTTTTAACTAATTCATCATAATTTATTTTCGTTATATTCTTGACTTGGGCAGTGATCCTAACCCCTAGATAGGTGGCCGTTTGACATAATCCAATAATTGCACTCCCCGGTTTGTAGTTGCCAATTATTTGGGTTTTATTTATGTTTAATTTATATCCCGATACGTCCCCGAATCTGGTAGCTTCTACCTTAATACCTTGCATAGCTTTTACGATATCAGTTGAGTAGATAGCAATATCGTCAGCATAAGCTGTGATTTTTAGTGTATGCGGGCCAAATTTAAAAGGAATGATATCAGATTGAAGTTGTAGTGCTTGGAGAAATGGCTCTATTGATAATGCAAATAAAAGAGGTGATAAGGGACACCCTTGGCGAGTTCCACGAGTAATAAAAAAAGGAACCGACGTCAAGCCAGCATAGTTGATTGTGGCTTTAGGCTTATCATATAAAGATTGTGCCCAATTCAGGAATTTACCCCTGAAACCAAACCCACCCATGACTAGCCACAAGTACTCCCACCCCACTCGGTCAAATGCCTTTTCTGCATCTAACATGATCATACCAAGTGGGGAGGTTTCCTTTTCCGCTATATCAAAGGCAGTTACCGCCATAGTGATGTGTGCTGTAGTATCCCTGCCTATGACAAACCCATGTTGGTGTGGGCTGACTATTTTGGGTATAAAAGGTGCTAGACGGATGGCCAGCACCTTTGCAAAAATTTTAGCATCTGCATTAATTAAAGAGATAGGGCGATAAGAGCCGCAATCATCCGGTTGTTTCCCTTTTTTAAAAAAAAAAAAACTAATTTTACCCTATTCCAGGAGTTCGGCATTACATTTCCAACGACTAAATTTAGAAGAAATGAGGGAGAGGTCAAGGGTAGAATAAACAGGAGCGTGGTCAGATATAAATATGGAACCAACTAAAGATTTTTGAAAAGATGGGAGTAAAGATTTACTAACCATAATGTAATCAATTCTTCAGCGGGTGTGGTGTACATTAGAGAAAAAAGTATATTCTAACAGGTCAGGATTACATATTTTCTATGAATCATATAAAGGATGAGCGGCAATGGCAGATTGGAAACTCTTATGAGATTTGTCAGGTTGAAATTTACTGGAGGAGAATCTATCTGAAAAAGGGTCTAACCATTGGTTAAAATCACCAGCAATTACAATGTGTGAACAATCAATGGAGGAAATAAGGATTTTAATATCTTTTGTACAATCTCAAAATCCCTCGATTTTGAAAAGAAACTAAAAAATGCCATACTTTGTGCAGAATCACGTTCATTTCAGGCAACAACTCTCCCATTCTCATGCTGCAAAAGGTGGAAAGTGATTTTGCTATACTGTAGTGCAGTGCCCTTAGTTATCATTATCTATTGCCATTTTTTAGTTTCTTTTCAAAATCGAGTGATTTTGAGATTGTACAAATTGTACATAAACGTGTGTCTCCCCCCCCAAACCCCTTTCCTATTTGTTGTTGTGTGTACACTTTTCTTTCCTTACAGGTACAATGTGACCTTCTACCACCCGAAGAATCAGGTTATAAATTTACCTATTCTTTCACTTTTGTTCACTTTACCACTTACTTGTCCTGAAGAAAGCCTACTGACCAACTGGCAACTGAGGCTGAAACATGTCGACCGTTTTTTACCAAACTAACCTAGTGCGCTAGAATCCATAATCTATTCCACAGCTGCACAAACCAATTTTATATATTGTCCGAATCCAGATTCATTAAAGTCCACTCACTGGCTGTCCGGGCAATTTTTAATATATCACCACCTTCTCACCCACTTTTTCACTTTTCCATGATCACTACTGCCTTAACCAAAGGTAAAGCCTCCTGGCGGAGGGTGCACACAAGAGAATTGACCCAAGGATTACGCACTCACGTGTTAAAAGAAGCGGGGACACATCATATACCGCTACGAGAAATCTCAAAAAACACTTGTATGAGGGTCTTTTTATTGGGAGACACCCAGTTACCTACCTGCAGACCTTGTTTCATGCAGGACTAGTGATCCTTTCCCCTAATTGATTAGAAATAACTGAATGGAGACTGAAAGGATCCATTCTCTTTCTCCCCCCTCCAATTGATTATACGTATCTAAAATGGTGGCCGTAATTCCTCACATAGGCCAGAGGAGGGAAGCATAAGGCTAAAAAACAACATGTAGCCAGTAGGAAAACATCACCGAATATGCCACAGATTTATTTGCAAGGCAGCGCGAACAGTCTTACCAGAAGCTGAGGCATAATAGGACGAAGCGGTGAAGCGCACAATAGGTGACACTGCAGATGCGGACTCGGCGGCCCAAAATGGCGGCCGCCCGCGTCTTGAGAGCGAGAAAAAATTACAGCTGTCGATTGAAGCTGCAGCACTGCATGGAAACACGAAACAGCAGTCTCCTCCTGCTCTAGGCACCTTCCGCCGACATTAGAATGTAAACAGCCGCTTAACAAAGCTGTAGACGAGGCTCTCACAGCATCCGTAGGTTCAGTCCTCACGGAGCTGAGGGAGAAGCCGTCCTCGCTCCTCGGCGCGCAAGCCACGCCCCCCAAAGCATTTGTTTTTTATTCAGCTTGTTTACTTCAAGGAAAACAGCAGACATTTAAAAGGAAACAGAAACATGAGTAGGAGAAGACAGTGGTCCCAGGAAGCACCCCCTGTTCCTAAAACATTTTTTTGTTGATATTCGCAAAGTGGAAGGAGTCCATCAGGAACCCCTTTCTGTTTGCAAATGGTTACCACTGCCTTTGATTGGTGCTAACCCGATTTCAGTTACAAAACAATGAATGGTTATTTAACCCCTTGCCTGCTAATGACGCACCCAGCTCGTCATGAGGCACAGTGGAGCTGTGCTCATGATGAGCTGGGCTCGTCATAACGGCCGCGCCACTCCCCCTTGCAGCTAATTCCAAGTCTGTGCGGACATTCCACGGGAGTGGGCGGAGTCATGACGAGCTCAGCTCGTCATGAGCACAGCTTCACTGTGCCTCATGACAAACTGGGCTCATCATGAGCACTGCGGTGCTGCGCGTGGCCCCTCCCCCCCGCACCAAGGGGGAATTACCGCCGCAGCTAAGGGGTTAAGAAATTAGTATTCAGAAGGGATGCACTTTAACTCCATGG
The DNA here is from genome assembly GCF_964263255.1 of Lissotriton vulgaris. NCBI lineage: Eukaryota > Metazoa > Chordata > Amphibia > Caudata > Salamandridae > Lissotriton > Lissotriton vulgaris. The sequence continues at coordinate 1,140,729,124 of NC_141691.1, read as the reverse complement.
CTGCTAAGGCAATTCCCCTCCTGTGCTGGGATTTGCTTTTTTATATTGTTTTATGACGAGCTGGGCTCGTCATCAGTGTATGAGGAGGCTACACCATGACGAGCCCAGCTCGTCATGAGTGTGGAAGGGGTTAAGCGCCCCTTCCAAATAATGATTCTGTATTCAGACGCAAACCCGAATTGTAATTCAATAACATGTTACCGAATCGCATTTTGGGTTTTGCACTTTTTACGACCATAAAAATGATTCTTACATGAGGCCCATGGTGCCTTTCTCTAGGCACGTCCATACATCTATTACACCAATGGAAGGACAGTGTGAAGTTAAAAATGAATTTTCCATAGGCTGAGACTAACAGTTACAACTACCAGTGGATATACATTGGGATGACATAAAATATGAATGACCTGCATCAAACAATTCATTTGCAAATATGCCCCGTTATTCCTCTCTCAGTGTATTCTTTACTGGAGGGATATGCTCTGGCAGGCAGCTGAAGCTGTCTCCAGCAAGAACTGAAAATACTGATGCACCAGATGAACCTGCTGTGACTCACCTGAAACAGGATGCTCAGGTTTGTTTGAGACATAGGCCCACGGGACTAAACCAGCTGCCTAGAGAGAAATATTTATTTTTTTACAAATATTTGTTTTTATCATACACTTCTTGCTTCGTCATTTAAGTGAACACTTCTCATGAAATATTATGCATTGGAAGCTCATGATTTTGTCTCCCAGCAGTAGATGCTGTCATTCAAAGTCCACTTTGAAAAACATTTGATAAAACATTGAAATGTTGAAAGTAGACCATATCAGCATGAATATGCAGGCACAGATTAAAGCATAAAATATTTGCATCTACTACTGTAAGTGGAATGAATGTCCTATTATCAGAAAAGGTAATACCAACTACAAAGATAGTATAGAACAACTGTTACTGCTTATTTTATTGATTTTATATATTTAATTTTGTATATAGCTCGTACAAGGCTCGACGGCATCAGAGTTCTTTACAAGCCACATCATAGTGTATACAAAACAAAGAAATCACGCTAATAGTCGAAGGAAGAAAAGTACTTAAACAGAAGACAGTGTGGTTACATGAATGGAGCACAGGACCAGAGACAGGGCACATCCAGTAGAAAGGGAGGCTAGTGAACATACAAACACATCGAGATCTAGAGAGTGGTAGTGTTTAGGAAGAAAGTGTTGAAGAGGAAGTGCTTGATTTGTTTTTGAAAGCCCCATATTCTGGGGCACTTCCCGAGAATGACTGGGTCAGGTTCTGTTTTTTCTTGAAAGCAGGGATTTTTTGTGAAAAGAAGTCAGTCCTGCGAAGTTGCAGGGGGCCACCAGAAAGTTTTTGTTTCTTGGAAACATAATGTGAATGTTTCAATGATTTTGTGAACTAGGTAAGCAACTTTAAACATAGATTTTCTCTTCAATGGGAAGTCATCCAAGAGAGGAAAAGATGGGAGTGACCTGATGGAATCTGAAGGCCCCTGAGCCAAGCAACCATATGCAGCGAGGTCTTCGTCAGTGAAAGGTGTGTCTTGAGAATTCCATCTAATATAGTGGCTTCATAGTCTGGTCTTGATAGGATCAAAGCTTGCATCACTTCTTTCAGGTCAGGAGCAGGTTGGAAGGGCGGAATTCCCTTAATAAGTTTAGGTTGGTAGTTTGCATTCTTCAGGGCCAGGTTAATGTGATTAAGGAAATTAAGGCTTTTGTTGAGGCTGAAACCTAGGGATCTAACATAATCAGTGCAGGGGTAGCTGCCATTGGGGAAGCAGGTGCAGTGCACTTGGACCCAGAGCCCTGAGGGGCCACTTGAGCCCTGTTAATTGCTGTGTTTTAGTACCCTAACAACAGTGAAATGGGTCATTTTCCTTACTTGCACCATGGCCTGTGGCATCATTGCAAGAGTTCTAAATCAGTGCAGACTAGGATGTTGGAAGAGAAAATCAATTTTTGGACTGAGGTGATGGGAGACTTTTGTGAGAATAGAATGAACTCATTCATATGAGGGTTGAGAGTGAGGGGGTGGCAGCTAACCCAGAATTGAATTTGTCCATAATGGAAGCCCATCAGTAGATGTCCGCAGCAAAGAAGGGGATAGATTTACAAACATGCAAAGTAGGAAACTTTTAAAGCGTGTCTAAACATAGCGTTTTGTACTGAAAAGGGTACCCTTCCAGTACAAAACCCATGGTAGACTCTGGCACACACCCTAGCACCATGGCGCTAAGCTGTGTGCCTATCACACAGCAGCTAAAATCTGTCTGGCACTAGGGATAGGGGAGGAGAGCGCCATATCTCTTTAGATATGGCGCACTCCTGCTCGCTCTCCGTCAGACAATGCAGTACAGAATTTTTGCCTGCTGCACTGTGTTCCGTGACGAATCTAGGAGTAGATCTTCACGCAGAGCTCACATGGATTATGTGGTAGTCCATCAAACACTGCGCTTTTTTTCGCTGCCCAAATAAAAGGATTTTAAAACAAATGGAGTGGATCTCATTAGATCAATCTTAGAATGATGAAATGCTGGGTCTGCGCCTTAACCACTAGAGTACACACCTTCCTATGGCCCAAAATTACAAACAATATCTGGAGCAGGCACTTGAGCAATTGTACTATTTTACAACTAAAAGAGTTTGTGTTTGTCCCTCTTTCTTGTTTGGTATTATTCTCAGAGAGTGCTGGTGTCCATTGTGGTGTACTATTCTTAAACTGTCACCACAATTAATACTAATAATCACATTTTTGACCCAACAGTTCTTCGCACTGTTCGCCTTATAGCTCTGCTCTATTTGTAATGAGTAAAGTCCTAAAAGTTTTACCCAACAAATAGCTGCGGGGTTAAAAGTCAAGACTGGCTAAAAGTGTTGCAAACACTTGAGGCCAAACTTACGAAACATTTCTATGGTTGCAAAAGCAGCAATTCGGAATTTGCAACCAGAAAAATGATTTTTGCGTTTTAGGAGTTTGTAGCTGTTTTCTGACGTCTAGAAAAATGGGTTTAGAAATGGATAAGGAATCGCTATTTGGAAGGCACATGTTCTATGAATCCCTTCCAAATAGCGATTCCGATCCATATGTATCAATGGTTTAGTATCAAAATAGCTGTGACACACCACTGAAAATTAAAGGACACCCAAGGTGGAGTGACTCTCCATTCGCAAAAGGGAGGGCATCTCCCCAGGACCTTGTTACCTATGTGAATGTAAAAATAAGATTCTGGTGGGGTAGGCACTGGTCTACAAATTGTTTTTTAAAGTAAGCTTTTTTTATGCGATCTTTTTTTATCTTTAAAGAAAGCAGGCTACATAAAAAATACTTTATTGAAAGACAGTCAGCGACATGGTGGTCTGCTCACCCCAGTAGGTCACCATCCCTGTGATATTCTCTAATCAGAGTGTGTTGCAAATTATGACCTAACTCAGGAATATTAATGAGGTAGTTCGGATTGCAACCTATTCTGAATATGAATTTTCTGACCTGAACCATTTGTAGAAAGATTGGTCTGGAAAATTGTTTACTGGTCGCAAAATACTGGTTGCACATTGTGACCAGTGCTGTGCAAGCAGTAAATACTGCGTACTGCACATGGTTCCTGCAAAAGAAATGCTGATGGCCATTGTATCTCGAAGGGCAGTATTTAGAGCTGGCTTTATATTACCTGTTAATTGTCTAAAAGTGGGCAATTTTTCAAGAGGGGCCACTGAATTCGATAGGCACTAATTCTCATGTGTGATAAATATTTATCTGCTGATTATTAAGTATGTGTAATTTTGAATAATAAATACAGAAATACGTGGTTTGACCCAGAAAAGCTGGAACAAGTTAGAACAATATATAAGCTAATTTTAGAGCTATCTGTATACTCTAACTTTTTCTGCCAATTGTGATTCCAAGCACTGATCGGATCAGAGTCCGTTGCATGGTACGCTAAGGTGAGGATAGGCCAGGAGGCTCCCGGCAGGTCGCAGCTCGCAGGTCACAGCCTAGGCTAAGCAGCTCAGCTCTCCTGCGGCCCGTGCACTGCAGCTTTGCTGCATCCACTCTGCGTCTCCCTATCTCCCCATTCGCCTAGTCCGCCTATCAGCAGGTGACCCGGCGAGAAGGGGCCGAAGGGGAACGCAACGAGTACCAAGGAAGCAATGACCCCCTGAATCTCCCTGCCTGCATAAAGAAGCCCGCATCTCCTGCACCCAAGAGCCCTGAAAGGACACCAGTCTCGACCCCTACCCACGGAGAGAGGAGGTGAGCGAGTTGGTGGACAGTCGACTTGCATGGGGTGTTTGCAGCTTAGAGAGCGATCTGCGGGGGGGGGGGGGGGGGGTAGCTAACAAGGGAGCCAACAAGTGGGCCACTAAGTGTAAGAGCTGCGGAAGAAGTGAAGGGGGGGTCCCAGGAGCATCGTGCAGAGGCCCAGAGCCCCTGCCCTCCCAAACTACTTATCAAATAAAAATAAAAAGTGGATCACCACAGGGTGCTACAAAGACCGCAGCCTTAATCGAGAAATACATTGTTTAGGGGGGCCATCGGAATTCCGTGGAACTAAGAGACAACCAGGAATCATCAATCAATAACTAAGAAACAACTAAGAGTCAACCCTTAGTAAACGGACCATGAGATCAGGGAAGCCTCGAGGTGGTGAAAAAAAACCTCTGGGAAAGACAAAAAAGGAAGAGGGGCCCACCTAGCACAAAGAGGCAGATGTAGGAACGGCTGGCGTAGCGGAGAGCTCTTTTGTAGGGGGTTTCAAAATGTACCTAGCAATTGCATTACGGGATTGGCTTGTGCGTGGTGTATTTCAGAAACAGAGCACCAATAGGCAAAAGGCAGGCGCTTTGCTCCGCCCATGGACTATTGGCGTCTGTTACGCGCACCGGCCATCATGTGGTTTCAATTATCGTGCACAGGCTCGGGTGCGATAATTGAAGATACATGTCTCTCTGTGGCACGCGCTCGTGGGCACCACACCCGGGCTTTTTCTTTTTTGGATCCATTTCACGGTGAAACAAGTAAATGAACAAACGCTGACGTCTTGTTAAACTTCCTGTTTTTTTCTTAATTTTTGGTATAATCGCGGCACCCGCGCTTTACTTTTAACATTAAAAGTTACTTTTAACATTAAAAGTAAAGCGCAGGTGTCGCAATTATGCCAAAAGTAAAGAAATAGGGTTTTTTCTATTTCTTGACTTTTGGTACAATCGCGGCACCCGCGCTTTACGTTTAGTGTTATAAATCAAGCGCGGGTGCCGCGATTCAACCAAAAGTAAAGGAATAGAAAACAAATCTATTTCTTTACTTTTGGTATAATCGCGGCACCAGCGCTTCACTTTTAATGTTAAAAGTAAAGCCCGTGGCCAATCTGTTTACGTTCCGCCGTTTTTTACTCCATGCATACCTTTCTGCTTCCCTTTCTGTTCATTGCCTCTTTATTTCTGCAAACTGCTACTTTCCCTGTTTCATCCGATTCATCTGCCCCAGCTTGTTGTTCTTTCTTACCTTGTGTGAAACCATAGTGTAGTGAGATGGGCTTGTGAAGTAAAAACAATGAAGACAGTGTTCTAACTAGTCTGCTCTCGTTGACAGCAGGCATCTGTGGGTGGCACTTTAAAGGCACAGATGGGACCCGCACCCGGTCTGTCAGTGTGTGTCTGCTTCTTAGTACACATGGATCCCGTTTGAGGGGTCAGGGAGGGGTGGGGGCTGGGAGAATGTCAATGGAATCAGAGAAGCTGTGAGCATGTCCTAGGACTGAGGTGTCCCTGTGTCATGGGGCCTAGCGGCAGCTGCCAGGCATGGGGAGGAACTCAGACTGCAAGGTGCTTCTGTGAGAGGGGGGAGGCCTGGCACCGATGTCCTCGCGCGATCCCCCAGTGCCCGCTTGGCAGTGGCAGGTTCTGCTCGTTCTGTCCTGCTCTCTTTGTATCTGCTCCCTCTGGTCCTCGGCTGTCAGAGCACAGCCACCAGCCTGGAGTCCCCAGGCATGTTCCGTATGTATCTGTCCCTTTGTATCTGCTCTCTCTCTCTCTGTACCTGCTCCCTTTGTATCTGCTCTCTCTGTACCTGCTCCCATTGTATCTTCTCTTTCTGTACCAGCTCCCTTTGTATCTGCTCTCTCTGTACCTGCTCCCTTTGTATCTGCTCCCTTTGTATCTGCTATCTACGTACCTGCTCCCTTTGTATCTGCTCTCTCTGTACCTGCTCCCTTTGTATCTGCTCTCTCGGTACCTGATCCATTTGTATCTTCTCTCTCTGTACCTGCTCCCTTTGTATCTGCTCTCTCTGTACCTGTTATATTTGTATATTTTCCCTCTCTATCAGTCCTCTTTGCATCTGCTCTCTCTGTACCTGTTATCTTTGTATCTGTTCCCTCTCTACCAACCCTCTTTGTAGCTGCTCTCTCTGTAGCTGCTCCCTTTGTATCTGTTCTCTATGTACCTGCTCCAATTGTATCTGCTCTCTCTGTACCTGCTCCCTTTGTATCTGCTCTCTCTGTACCTATTATCTTTGTATCTGTTCCCTCTCTACCAGCCCTCTTTGTATCTGCTCTCTCTGTACCACCTCTCTTTGTATCTGCTCTCTCTGTACCTGCTCCCTTTGTATCTGCTCTCCCTGTACCTGCTCCTTTTGTACCTGCTCTCTCTGTACCTGCTCTTTGTATCTGCTCTCTCTGTACCTGTTATCTTTGTATCTGTTCCCTCTCTATCAGTCCTCTTTGCATCTGCTCTCTCTGTGCCTGTTATCTTTGTGTCTGTTCCCTCTCTGCCAGCCCTCTTTGTAGCTGCTCTCTCTTTACCTGCTCCCTTTGTATCTGGTCTCTCTGTACCCACTCCCTTTGTATCTGTTCTCTCTGTACCTGCTCCCATTGTATCTGCTCTCTCTGTACCTGCTCCCTTTGTATCTGCTCTATCTGTACCTGCTCCCTTTGTATCTGCTCTCTCTGTACCTGCTCCTTTTGTATCTGCTCTCTCTGTACCTGCTCTTTGTATCTGCTCTCTCTGTACCTGCTCCCTTTGTATATGCTCTCTCTGTACCTGTTATCTTTGTATCTGTTCCATCTCTACCAGCCCTCTTTGTAGCTGCTGTCTCTGTACCTGTTATCTTTGCATATGTTCCCTCTCTACTAGCCCTCTTTGTATCTGCTCTATCTGTACCTGCTCTCTTTGTATCTGCTCTCTCTGTACCTGCTCCCTTTGTATCTGCTTTCTCTGTACCTGTTATCTTTGTATCTGTTCCCTGTCTACCAGCCCTCTTTGTATCTGCTCTCTCTGTACCACCTCTCTTTGTATCTGCTCTCTCTGTACCTGCTCCCTTTGTATCTGCTCTCCCTGTACCTCCTCCTTTTGTATCTGCTCTCTCTGTACCTGCTCTTTGTATCTGCTCTCTCTGTACCTGCTCCCTTTGTATATGCTCTCTCCGTACCTGTTATCTTTGTATCTGTTCCATCTCTACCAGCCCTCTTTGTAGCTGCTGTCTCTGTACCTGTTATCTTTGCATATGTTCCCTCTCTACTAGCCCTCTTTGTATCTGCTCTATCTGTACCTGCTCTCTTTGTATCTGCTCTCTCTGTACCTGCTCCCTTTGTATCTGCTTTCTCTGTACCCGTTATCTTTGTATCTGTTCCCTCTCTACCAGCCCTCTTTGTATCTGCTCTCTCTGTACCACCTCTCTTTGTAGATGCTCTCCCTGTACCTGCTCCCTTTGTATCTGCTCTCTGTGTACCTGCTCCCTTTGCATCTGCTCTCTCTGTACCACCTCTTTTTTATCTGCTCTCTCGGTACCTGCTCCCTTTGTATCTGCTCTCTCTGTACCTGCTCCCTTTGTATCTGCTCTCTCTGTACCTGTTATCTGTGTATCTGTTCCCTCGCTACCATTCTTCTTTGTATCTTCTCTCTCTGTACCACCTCTCTTTGTATCTGCTCTCTCTGTACCTGCTCCCTTTGTATCTGATATCTCCGTACCTGCTACCTTTGCATCTGCTCTCTCTGTACCTGCTCCCTTTGTATCTGCTCTCTCTGTACCTGCTCCCGTTGTATCTGCTCTCTCTGTACCTGCTCCCTTTGTATCTGCTCTCTCTGTACCTGTTATCTGTGTATCTGCTCTCTCCGTACCTGCTCTCTTTGTATCTGCTCTCTCTGTACCTGTTATCTTTGTATCTGTTCCCTCTCTACCAGCCCTCTTTGTATCTGCTCTCTCTGTACCACCTCTCTTTGTAGATGCTCTCCCTGTACCTGCTCCCTTTGTATCTGCTCTCTGTGTACCTGCTCCCTTTGCATCTGCTCTCTCTGTACCACCTCTTTTTTATCTGATCTCTCGGTACCTGCTCCCTTTGTATCTGCTCTCTCTGTACCTGCTCCCTTTGTATCTGCTCTCTCTGTACCTGTTATCTGTGTATCTGTTCCCTCGCTACCATCCTTCTTTGTATCTTCTCTCTCTGTACCACCTCTCTTTGTAGCTGCTCTCTCTGTACCTGCTCCCTTTGCATCTGCTCTCTCTGTACCTGCTCCCTTTGTATCGGCTCTCTCTTTACCTGCTCCCTTTGTATCTGCTCTCTCTGTACTTGTTATCTGTGTATCTGCTCTCTCTGTACCTGCTCCCTTTGTATCTGCTCTATCTCTGTACCTGTTATCATTGTATCTGTTCCCTCTCTACAAGCCCTCTTTGTAGCTGCTCTCTCTGTACCTGTTATCTTCGCATATATTCCCTCTCTACCAGCCCTCTTTGTATCTGCTCTATCGGTACCTGCTCCCTTTGTATCTGCTCTCTCTGTACCTGCTCCCTTTGTATCTGCTGTCTCTGTACCTGTTATCTTTGTATCTATTCCCTCTCTACCAGCCCTCTTTGTATCTGCTCTCTCTGTACCACCTCTCTTTGTATCTGCTCTCTCTGTACCTGCTCCCTTTGTATATGATATCTCCGTACCTGCTCCCTTTGTAGCTGCTCTCTTTGTACCTGCTCCCATTGTATCTGCTCTCTATGTACCTGCTCCCTTTGTATCTGGCCTCTCTGTACCTGCTCCCTTTGCATCTTCTCTCTCTGTACCTGTTATCTGTGTATCTGTTCGCTCTCTACCAACCCTCAGTGTATCTGCTCTCTCAGTACCACCTTTCTTTGTATCTGCTCTCTCTGTACCTGCTCCCTTTGTATCTGCTATCTCTGTACCTGCTCCCTTTGTATCTGCTCTTTCTGTACGTGTTCCCTTTGTATCTGCTCTCTCTGTACCTGCTCCCTCTGTATCTGCTCTCTCTGTACCTGTTATCTTTGAATCTGTTCCCTCTCTACCAGTCCTCTTTGTATTTCCTCTCTCTGTACCTGCTCCCTTTGTATCTGCTCTCTCTGTACGTGTTCCCTTTGTATCTGCTCTCTCTGTACCTGCTCCTTTTGTATCTGCTCTCTCTGTACCTGCTCTCTCTGTACCTGCTTCCTCTGTATCTGCTCTCTCTGTACCTGTTATCTATGAAGCTGTCCCCTCTCTTCCAGCCCTCTTTGTATCTGCTCTCTCTATACCTGTTATCTTTGCATCTGTTCCCTCTCTACCAGCCCTCTTTGTATCTGCTCTCTCTGTACCTGCTCCCTGTGTATCTGCTCGCTCTCTCTGTACCTGTTATCTTTGTATGTGCTCTCTCGGTACCTGCTCCCTTTGTATCTGCTCTCTCTGTACCTGTTATCTTTGTATCTGTTCCATCTCTACCAGCACTCTTTGTATCTGCACTCTCTGTACCACCTCTCTTTGTAGCTGCTCTCTCTGTACCTGCTCCCTTTGTATCTGATCTCTCTGTACGTGCTCCTTTGCATCTGCTCTCTCTGTACCTGCTCCCTTTGTATCTGCTCTCTCTGTACTTGCTCCCTTTGTATCTGCTCTCTGTACCTGCTCCCTTTGTATCTGCTCTCTCTGTACCTATTATCTGTGTATCTGCTCTCTCCTTACCTGCTCCCTTTTTATCTGCTCTCTCTGTACCTGCTCCCTTTGTATCTGCTCTCTCTCTCTCTGTACCTATTATCTGTGTATCTGATCTCTCCTTACCTGCTCCTGTTTTTATGTGCTCTCTCTATACCTGTTATCTGTGTATCTGCTCTCTCTGTACCTGCTCTCTTTATATCTGTTCTCTCTGTACCTGCTCCCTTTGTATCTGCTCTCTCTGTACATGTTATCTTTGCATCTGTTCCCTCTCTACCAGCCCTCTTTGTATCTGCTCTCTCTGTACCCGCTCCCTTTGTATCTGCTCTCGCTGTACCACCTCTCTTTGTATCTGCTCTCTCTGTACCTGGTCCCTCTGTATCTGCTCTCTCTTTATCTGCTCTCTATGTATCTGTTCCCTCTCCACCAGCCCTCTTTGTATCTGCTCTCTGTACCGCTCCCTTTGTATCTGCTCTCTCTGTACCACCTCTCTTTGTATCTGCTCTCTCTGTACCTGCGCCCTCTGCATCTGCTCTCTCTTTATCTGCTCCCTTTGTATCTGTTCCCTCTCTACCCGTCATCTTTGTATCTGCTCTCTCTGTACCACCTCTCTTTGTGTCTGTCCCTCTGTATCTGCTCCCTTTGTATCTGCTCCCTCTGTACCCTCTCTATTTGTATCTGCTCCCTCTGGTCAATTTTAGGGGGAATGGGAAAAAACATTTTTTTTCTTCCAGTAAAGTTTTATAAATGTGCCAATTTTTGACCACGCTATCTTGCTATGTTTCCAGATTTCTCTTCACCAGGGCAATACTTTTCCCGCAGAGCAGGATAATTTGCATCATACAACTGCATACTCGTTTTCCCACTAATAGAGTCCAAGCAAGCTAGATTTAAAACAAACAGAATATTAATTTGAATGTTTCTTTTAGAAGAGTTTTAGTCACAAGTGCCCAAGCAAAACATTTAGCAGACCTCACTATGCTGTAAATTTCTTACAGAACTCAAAATCCGTAGACCCGCACTGAATTTGGAGGTGTGAATGTCAAATATTCAGGTAAATGCACAAAGCTCTTTTTCCATAGCCAATTTTTAATTCGATTTTTAGGTCTAGTTTGACAGCCTAACCATCTTTAACGTATATTATTAAAATGGCTTTAACATCTACACAGAGTGGCCTTTGGGGCCACTAAGAGGGATAAAACTCTCACCTCATGCTATTTGTTATCCCATGTATCATTCCGCCTTCCAGGAAGTACTTCCATTGCAAAGCATAAGGGACTATTCTACATTTGAAAAGTACACTCCATCATTACACAAAGTTTTCACATTCAGTTCTTTATCTCAAATATTCAACAGTCTGTGAATGTCTCTTGGTTACATGTGTTGCAACATTACAGCGAGACCTATCGACTTTTCTAATGCTTAATATATAATCGATGTAAGTTCATAATAATAATAATAATAAAGGGGTTTGTAGAGCGCATGGTGACGCCTCCCGGCGTATCCCCGCGCTGAGGAATAGAGTCAGAGATTAGAGGAGGGGAAGAGCCTAAAGGGCAAATAGGTGCGTTTTTAGAAGTTTCCTGAAGGTGGCTTCATTTTTTGCTAACCTAATATTGATGGGAAGGGTGTTCCATTTGGTTGCTGCCAGGGAACGAAAAGACCGACCTCCCATTCTGGATTTTTTTATACGGGGGATCATGAGGAGGCCCTTTCCCATCGAGCGAAGTGCTCTGTTAGGCTCGTATGGGACAGCTAGGTCAGACAAGTAGGACGGTGCACTGTGAGAGATAATTCTAAAGCATAAAAGAAGGGCTTTAAAAAGAATTCTCTTCCTGATGGGCAGCCAATGAAGGGTTGCCAAGGTGGATTTAGAAGCAACTCTTCTGGGTAATCTCAATACTAGCCGTGCTGCCGAGTTTTGTAGTACCTGCAGTCTCCTGATGTTCTTTTCCGAAGTACCAAGAAGAAGTACATTGCCATAGTCCATGCGAGAGGTTACTAGGGCCTGAGTCAAGGTACGCCTGGCCTCCAAAGGGAGAAGGTCCAGGGTACGGTTGAGAGTTTTCATAACCCCAAAGCACTTCCCTACAATTTTATTTACATGGCTGTCAAAGGAGAGTTTGGTATCCACCCAGACACCTAAATTCTTTGCTTCTCTGCCGGGAGTAGGCAGAGGCCCCAGACAGGATGGCCACCACTCCTTGGTCCAGCTAGTGTCCTTGCCTCCAATTATCAACACCTCAGTCTTCGAGCCGTTAAGTTTGAGGCAATGTTGGGTCATCCAATCTGCAAGATTGCTCATGCAGGTTTTAAAATTTTCAGCAGCCAAGGAGGGAACTTGGGACAGGGAGATCAGCAGTTGAGTATCGTCGGCGTAAGAGACTAGCTCTACGCCGTACGATTGGACCACCCCTGCCAGTGGGGCCATATACAGGTTGAACAGGGTGGGACTCAGGGCAGAGCCCTGAGGTACCCCCTGTTCTAACGCTATGCTGTCCGAGAAAAAATTGCCTCTCTGAACCTGAAAGCTCCGGTTGGTTAGGAAAGCTTTCAGTCAGCCCAGTGCCTTCCCGGTGACTCCAGCTTTGTTTAGACACTGTAGCAAGATGAAGTGTGCTACAGTGTCAAACGCAGCACTGAGGTCCAGCATAATGAGTGCCATGGTCTTACCCTCATCTGCGCCTTCCCGTAAAGTTTCAGTCGCTCTCAGGAGCGCTGTCTCTGTTGAATAGCCTGATCTAAAACCAGACTGAGAGCTGTGTAAAGCATTTTGGGATTCGAGATAGGCCATGAGTTGAATATTTGCTATTTTCTCTGCGACTTTGGCTAGGTAAGGTAGCAGAGATATAGGTCTTAAATTGTCTAGGGTATCCTGACTCACATTGGGCTTTTTCTTTATTGGAAGTACGATTGCTTTTTTCCAGTCTTCAGGCAGACAGGCTGTAGAAAAGGAAATTTGTAGCACGTGCCTAAGGTGGGGCTCCAAAACAGCCAGACTAGCAGCTATTATTTTAGGAGGAGCCGGATCCCGAGGGGAACCAGATTTAATACTTTGGCAGATTTTTACAAAGATTTCCAGGGAAGGGACCGTGAAATTACGCAGGCATAAATCTGTGGGAGCGGCATCATCACTCTCAGCAAAGTCATGTCCTGGTTTTATGTTGCCCGAAAAGTTGGCATAGATGTCAGTGATCTTGCCGGAAAAATACTTAGCGATCTTATTGCAAGTATCAACTGAATCATTAAGGGAAGTATTGTTAGAGGCGGTTACAGAGATTTCTTTAAAGATCTTAAAAAGCTCCTTCGAGGAATTCTCTGCTTCTATAATGCGAATGTTATAGTGGGATGCTTTGGAGGCTCGGATCATTCTATAATAGTTTTTTTGCGCTTCTTTGTAAAGGGTTTTAGTTTTTGGGCAAAAATTGATACGCCATGTCCGCTCAAGTTTTTTACAAGCGGATTTGGCTAGACGTAGTTCGTGAGTGAACCACGGATTAGCTTTATTGGCTCTCTTGATGTTAGTCAGCATACGAATCGGGGCAGTGCTATCTAAAGCAGTTGTGATGCATTTTTGTAGCTGACTATAAGCTGTTTCACAATCAGACCCTCCAGGAGGTCCAGCGTTATCAAATTTCTTAATAAAAGAGTCAAGGGAGAAATTTTTCCATTTTCTACATTGATAGCGATAAGCAGTATCAGAGCTGAGTTCAGTAGCAGGGATCTGTATTTGCATCGGAATCACGAAATGGTCAGACCAGGGTATCGGTAGAGGGGCCAGAGGGAGTACTCCAGTCCAGTTCCCAAAAATGGGGTCCAACAAATGTCCCAATTGGTGAGTTGGGTCCTGGTTTTTAAGCTCTAGCTGTAAAGAGAGCAGATCAGACTTTATGTCAGCGGCCACATTGTCAAGGGGGTTGTCAAAGTGGACATTCATGTCTCCCAACACTAGCAATCTGGATTTTCTCAGTGCTAGGTGAGTTGTAGCCTCCATAAGGCTAGATGTAAAGTCATAGAGTCTTCCTGGTGGTCGGTATATAAGGATACCCGAGAGGGAATATTTCGGCCCTATTAAGATGGTGAAGGAGCCTGCTTCACTATGATCTATCGAAAGAGGAGATAGGGAGCATTCTAAAGGTGCCCTAGTTGCTATAGCGATACCCCCACCTCTACCATCCTTCCTATCAAGTCTGGAGAGGGAGTATCCCGGTGGCAAGGCCTCAATTATGACAGGGTCAGAATGCTCATCTAACCAGGTCTCAGTGAGAAACAAGATATTGAGTTCTTCATCCTCATAACTCACTTTAGAACAAAACCCCACTGCAGAGATCCCTGTACCACCCCAGAAATATTTTGGCACCAGAGGAAAAATGAAAAAAGCAGATTGCAAATCCATATGCAACAGACAGAGCGAAACGTTGTGTTATAGCGCAGCAGTAGAGCGCAGTTTTATAACGCAGTATTATAGCGCTACAACTGGCAAATCAGGCTTTCCAATATCACTATCACTTTCGTCCTGGCAATGGACAACCATACAAACATCATGGTGGCAATTAGTCAACAGAGCCCTAATGCACGTGCACCAGGCATGGTATTTACTATAACTGCACAAGATGTAACAGAAACCAATATTCCCTACACTGACAAATCACAGTGGTTCTACACCACCCGGAATCCACTCAAATTTAAATCCTGAAGCCTAGCGGAAGGGCGCCCCTGTAATCAAAGCACAACAAGGCCATAAAAGGGAGTAAGTGTGTTATAAAATGCTGACAAAACAGCATTACCTGATATAGAATAGAATGGCTTAGCAAAATACACAGTGATGCTGAATATAAATCAATGTAAGTGATTTATTGGGTTTTATCAAAAAACAATAATCCATGAATAATCTTTTTCTTTCAAATATATATATAGTAAACTGGTTTATACAAGTTATACAATAAAAATTCTGAGGAAGCTGATTTCGTTCGCAAAGATATTCTTAGTTCACATTTGAAAGTTATTACTATGTAAGTAAAATAGCTGTACCTTCAGTTATTCCATCTTTTGCCCCTGGTGCAAACACCATTTGCTTCACTTCTTATTACAAAACCGATAAAAAATAAATGGTACACCTTTTTTTTTTACACTTTTGTGAAACAATGAAGATGTATGCTGATATTGGAATTGATAGTCTGCCAGTCCCTTCTGCAATGGAGGAGCACAGGTGGAAGTTTAGGGTGGGATTGGGCCTCAGAGAGGAAGTGTGTAGGGGGGACTATACACTTCATTACAACAGAATGAACGCCATCAGCCCATATCATAAACAATGCAAATCTACACCCTCAGGTACTTGGCCATGCATGGACGAAGACCTCTGATCTTTTGGAATTCACAAAGTTATCCCAGAGTGTGCCTGAAATCATGATAGGTTTCCCATTACGCCTGGAAAACCTTTGTGAAATCTGCATAATCATGCAAAGTAATTTCAATATGTGTTATCGCATGGAGTGCATCATGGCACGTGAGAAAATGCATTCCCAAGTGTGCAGCCACAGTTTTTTTAGGTCGAGCCTGGGCAGCGCATATGCTGTTCTGCGAGGCATGCTGTATTAAAGGATGGACTTGAAGCCCTGCCAACTCTCCACCATATTTGTCATTGGCTTGTGTCATTGACCTTCGTAAATGCTGGCTTCTGATTCGTTAATAGGCTTGTTAGTTCCTCCTTAGTACTGCCTTGTCTTGATTTGTAACCTCCCACGAGGACTGACACTTTTACTTCTGTTGTTACAAAGTACATATTATTTAGTCTGTCAGCACCGTTTTCTTTAATGAGTTTCTCCTACTGCAGGCACAATATGCTTTCCTGCACTATTTAATGCTCCAGGCCTGCTTTCACTTTCCAAGCAGCCCGGGACAATGGGGGCCGCTTCTTTGAAATGCAATAGTTCTCTAATTTGCAAGAGTTTGAGCTATTGGCATTGTAAATGAGATGCCTTTTATTTATATGTTATCAAAAGAGATAAATATAAGTCCTTGTCATTTACAATGCCAATAGCTTAAACTCGCACAAATGCGAGACCTATTGCATTGCAAATGCTTGTTTGACATGGTCCTTGTGGATGATCTTGTGCCCATCCAGGTTGGTGGAGGCGATATCCGGGGGTGGAGGTGGAGTTCATCCAGGGTGCAGTAAGGGCATGGCCTTCGCCCCTGACAAGCAGGATGTCGATGGATGATCGGTGGTGGAGCCGAAGCTCAGAAGTATGTGGCCAATGTGTGTGCTGCTTTGACCCCCTCCCTACACTGCTAAACCTTGTCTTGTTTTGCAGTTTTTTGATATAATCTCTCCACCAGTTTTATTTTCTTTGCACGGTTTAACATGCATAGCATATAGTGTCAGACGCTGAAAAATGTTGCCACTCTGTGAATTTGCAAAGAGAAATGATATAAATGCATTTATATTTTGAATCTGTATTGTCCATGTTGTGCGTATTGAGCAGATTTATTATCCTTGCAGTCCTGAGAGCCTGTTTCTTTTTCCTCCGCCTCAACCTCTTTCACTTTACAATCAGCAACTTTGACCTCTGTTGTGTTTGTTTAACCTTTGTTCCATTAGTACAGTTATAAACCCCTCTACTATATTTCTCATCCATTCTGACCTGAGATAAGAGACATTTGAAGGCATGGGCGGAGTGAGCAATTGCCCAGGGCCCCACCTTTCAAGGTCCCCTCAGTCTCGCCCTATCTGTTTTTGTATGCACACCTTTTTGCCTACCTCTACCTTTTTCTGCCTTAGTGGAGGTCTTCTTAAGGATCTTAGGCCCTAAACAAGGCTTAGTTCCTATTTTTAGATAAATAATGTTTATACTTATACGGACAAGGCATATTTCAGCTGTTTCTGAGTGACCCTTTCGGAAAGTTTGCCATTGTACGGGCTTGATTTAGCAGAAAGCGTGTGTAGACATTAAAAGCTGTTCCACACAGAGGCATTCCAAAGTATGCACTACCAAGGGCCCCATAAATCCTTGCGATGACACTTCCTGAGATAGATTCTTCCATATGCAGATCAGTTCTGACACAGACTGTGCTTCCTAAGGTGCTCCCAAAAGCTGCTGCTGACAGGGTTGGACTGGCCTTTCATTTCACTGGGCAAAACCCGGATGGGTTTTAAACGCCCAGGTCTACTACTGACGCTGCTCTCACTTTCCGAAGATCCACCAAGGGTAATTGTGGCAGGCACAAGAAAAGTTCAAGAGAGGAAGAATGAGACGGAGGAAGGTAAAGAGAAAAAAAATCAAAGAATAGAGAGGAGAGAAGATGAGAGGGGGGATTGATGGATGTACGCTTGTGCAAGGAAACAAAGGGAGCTGGGCTGGTTGGCCTGGTTTGGGTCCCAGTCCAGCCATGGCCACTGGAGCATGAGACGGGCAGACTAGGCCAGAGGTCTTCAAACTTTTTGATGCCGAGACCCCCTTGTAAAACCTTTTTAGGCATAAGGACCCCCTTCCGACAAACGTTTCTAGAAACTGGTACTCCTCATCATCAACTTTTGACAACCATAAATGCGCCTGTTAGACCTCATCACATCCCTCCATCATTCATCCACCCACACTTTCACACATCCATCCATCCACCCTTTCATCCTTCCATCCATACATCCATCCTTCATCCATCCACCCTTTCATCCTTCCATCCATCCTTTCATCCTTCCATCCATCCTTTACCCATCCACCCTTCCTTCCATCCACCCATCAATCATCCACCCACCTTTTCACACATCCATCCATCCATCATTCATCCATGCAACCTTTTATCCATTCATACATCCATCCACCCTTTCATCTTCCCATCCTTCATCCACCCACCCTTTCATCCTCACATCCATACATCCATCCTTCACCTATCCATCCTTTCATCCATCCACCCACCCTTTCATCCATCCATCTACCCATCATTCATCCCCCCACCTTTTCACACATCCATCCATCCATCATCCATCCACCCTTTCATCCATCCATCCTTCATCTGTCCACCCTTTCATTCTTCCATCCATACATATATCCTTCACCAATCTATCCTTCATCCATCCACCCTTTCATCCTTCCATCCATACATCCATCATTCATCCATCCACCCTTTCATTCATCCATCCACTCATCATTCATCCACCCACCTTTTCACACATCCATACATCCATCATCCATCCATTCACCCATCCTTTACCCATTCACCCTTCCTTTACCCATTCACCCTTCCTTTCATCCACCCATCATTCATCCACCCACCTTTTCACTCATCCATCCATCATTCATCCATGCAACCTTTTATCCATACATACATACATCCACCCTTTCATCCTCCCAATAACATACATCCATCCTTCATCCATCCACCCTTTCATCCTTCCATCCATACATCCATCATTCATCCATCCACCCTTTCATCCATCCATTCACCCATCATTCATCCACCCATCTTTTTACATATCCATCTATCCATCATTCATCCATCCACCCTTTCATCCATCCTTCCGTCCACCCTTTCATTCTTCCATCCATACATCTATCCTTCACCAATCTATCCTTCATCCATCCACCCTTTTATCCTTCCATCCATCCATCATTCATCCGTCCACCCTTTCATTCATCCATCCACTCATCATTCATCCACCCACCTTTTCAGACATCCATCCATCCTTCAGCCTTTCATCCATCCATCCACCCACCTTTTCTGTGCCTCTCTCATGGGGGCGGGGGCGGGGGGGGGGGGGGGGGGTTAATCAGTATCTCTCTGCGTCGTCTTCATTCTTCTTTCCCACTCATTGGAGGGCATCTCTGTGCCTCCCTGCTGGGGGCGGGGGACGTGTCACGGGACCCACAGCTCCAGGTGTGCAACATCCATTGAACTCAAAGGGCTACACTACAGCCACTCCCCCAGCCCCCCCCCCCTCCCTCCCTCCCCCCCAGCTCCCTCCAGCTCGTGTATGTGAGCCCGGCTGTAACAGCTTCAGGGACACACACACATAGTCACACCCAAGTACTTGACAGGTCTTTAAAAGACCTTTTACTTGTTAATGAGGCGTTGATGTTTTTCACACCTCGGTGTGAATTAGGCCTCAGCCGTGAGCACCCTCAGCCCAATGCCAGGAACTGCACTCTTCAGAATCTGCGACCCCCTTCCCAGGACTCCACGACCCCCCATGGGGGTCGCGCCCCACAGATTGAAGACCGCTGGACTAGGCACTTCTTCACCTCGGAGAATCAACTTACTGGCTCAACATTTACTGTCTCAAACATGTGCTTTGGTGGCTCTCCACATATCCTCCAAGAAAAGCCTGCCAGTCTGAAGCTATCACCTGGAATGTTCAGAACGGAAGCATCAACATCCTAACCACTGATTGGTCCTTCTCAATTACAGCTCTCTAACAAGGCTGAAGGTGATTTCAGGTTTTTAATCTAATTAGATCAAAGGAAGCAAAACACAACTGCAACACCCCACCGCTCTGCATTCCAAAACTGGAAACAGTGTTGTTAATGACCTGGAGGGAAGTGGTCTCCCTAGAAAGTGCTCGGCTCGTCATGAGCACAGCTTCGCTGTGCCTTATGACAAACTGGGCTTGTCATGAGCACCGTGGCGCTGCGTGCAGCCCCTCCCCCCCGCACCACGGGGGAATTACCCCCACAGCTAAGTGGTTAAGGAATTAGTATTCAGAAGGGACGCACTTTAAGCGCCCCTTCCAAATAATGATTCTGTATTCAGACGCAAACCTGAATTGCAATTCAATAACATGTTACCGAATCGCATTTTGGGTTTTGTACTTTTTACGACTATAACAATTATTTGTACATGAGGCCCATGGTGCCTTTCTCTAGGCACGTCCATACATCTATTGCACCAATGGAAGGAAAGTGAGAAGTAAAAAATGAAATTTTCCATAGGCTGAGACTAACAGTTACAACTACCAGTGGATATACATTGGGATGACATAAAATATGAATGACCTGCACCAAACAATTTATTTGCAAGCATGCCCCGTTATTCCTCTCTCAGTGTATTCTTTACTGGAGGGATATGCTCTGGCAGGCAGCTGAAGCTGTCTCCAGCAAGAACTGAAAATACTGATGCACCAGATGAACCTGCTGTGACTCACCTGAAACAGGATGCTCAGGTTTGTTTGAGACATAGGTCCACGGGACTAAACCAGCTGCCTAGAGAGAAATATTTATTTTTTTTACAAATATTTGTTTTTATCATACACTTCTTGCTTCGTCATTTAAGTGTACACTTCTCGTGAAATAATATGCATTGGAAGCTCATGATTTTGTCTGCCAGCAGTAGATGCTGTCATTCAAAGTCCACTTTGAAAAACAGTTTATAAAACATTAAAATGTTGAAAGTAGACCATATCAGCATGAATATGCTGGCACAGATTAAAGCATAATATAATTGCATCTACTACTGTAAGTGGAATGACTGTCCTATTATCAGAAAAGGGAATGCCAACTAAAAAGATAGTATAGAACAACTGTTACTGCTTATTTTATTTATTTTATATATTTAATTTTGTATATAGCTCGTACAAGGCTCGACAGCATCAGAGTGCTATACAAGCCACATCATAGTGTATACAAAACAAAGAAATCACGCTAATGGTCGAAGAAAGGAAAGTTCTTAAATAGAGGACAGTGTAGTTACATGAATGGAGCACAGGACCAGAGACAGGGCACATCCAGTAGTAAGGGAGGTCAGTGAGCATACAAACACATCGAGATCTAGAGAGTGGTAGTGTTGAAGAAGAAAGTGTTGAAGAGGAAGTGCTTGATTTGTTTTTGAAAGCCCCATATTCTGGGGCACTTCCAGAGAATGACTGGGTCAGGCTCTCTTTTTTCTTGAAAGCAGTGAGTTCTTTGTGAAAAGAAGTCAGTCCTGCAAAGTTGCAGGGGGCCACCAGAAAGTTTTAGTTTCTTGGCAAGATAATGTGAATGTTTGAATGATTTTGTGAAGTAGGCAAGCAACTTTGAACATAAATTTTCCTTCAATGGGAAGTCATCTAAGAGAGGAAAAGATGGGAGTGACCTGATCAAATCTGGAAGCCCCTGAGCCAAGCAACCATATGCAGCGAGGTCTTCATTGGTGCAAGGTGTGTCTTGGGAATTCCATCTAGCATAGTTGATCCATCGTCTGGTCTTGATAGGATCAAAGCTTGCATCACTTCTTTCAGGTCAGGAGCAGGTAGGAAGGGCTTAATTCACTTAATAAGTTTACGTTGGTAGTTTGCATTCTTCAGGGCCAGGTTATTGTGATTAAGAAAATTAAGGCTTTTGTCGAGGCTGAAATCTAGGGATCTGGTATAATCAGTGCAGGGGCATAGCTACCATTGGTGTAGCAGATGAAGTGCACTTGGACCCAAAACCCCGAGGGGCCACTTGAGCCCTGTTAATTGCTGTGTTTTAGTACCCTAACAATAGTGAAATGGATCACTTTCCTTACTTGCACCATGGCCTGTGGCATCATTGCAAGAGTTCTAAATCAGGGCAAGTGTCAGAGAAGACTAGGATGTTGGTAGAGAAAATCAATTTTTGGAATGAGGTCATAGAAGACTTTTGTGAGAACAGAATTAACTTATTCATATGAGGGTTGAGAGTGAGGAGGTGCCAGCTGACCCAGAATTGAATTTGTCCATAATGGAAGCCCATCGGTAGATGTCCGCAGCAGAGAAGGGGATAGATTTACAAACATGCAAAGTAGGAAACTTTTAAAGCATGTCTAAGCATAACATTTTGTACTGAAAAGGGTACCCTTCCAGTAAAAAACCTATGGTAGACCCTGGCACACACCCTAGCACCATGGTGCTACGCTGTGTGCCTGGCGCACAGCAGCTAAAATCTGCACTGGCGCTAGGGATATGGGAGGAGAGCGCCATATCTCTTTAGATATGGTGTATTCCTGCTCGATCTCTGTCAGGCAATGCAGTACAGAATTTATGGCTGCTGGGCTGTGTTCCGTGACTTTTTGGAGAATCTAGAAGGAGATCTTCACGCAGAGCTCACTTAGATTATGTGGTAGTCCATCAAAGACTGTGCTGTCTTTTGCTGCCCAAATAATAGGATTTTATATCAAAAGCAGTGGAACTCATTTTATTAATCTTGTAATGGTGAAATACTGGGCCTACACCTTAACTCCTTCGACGCTCATGACGAGCTCAGCTCGTCATGCAGTACACCTCTCGTACACTCATGACGAGCTCAGTAAATGAAAAGTCAGCACAGTGGGGGAATTGCCTTAGCAGCCATGGAGTTAACCACTAGATTACACGCCTTCCTTGGCCCGAAATTACAAGCAATATCTGGAGCAGGCACTCGAGTAATTGGACTATATTACAACTAGAAGAGTTTGTATTTGTCCCTCTTTCTTATTTGGTATTATTGTCAGAGAGTTCTGGTGTCCATTGTAGAGTACTATTTTTAAACTGTCACCACAAGTAATACTAAAATTCAATTAGTCTATGAGAGTTTGGGATTTTCCTTCCTGTGGCAATCTTCATAGTTGCCAATACTTCTCTGTGTATCCGGCTTTTTTGCATAACAGTTCTTCGCACTGTTCGCCTTATAGCTCTGCTCTATTTGTGATAAGTAAAGTCCTACAAGTTTTACCCAACAAATAGCTGCTGGGTTAAAAGTCAAGACTGACTTAAAGTGTTGCAAACACTTGGGGCCAAATTTACAAAGCATTTTTGAGGTTGCAAACGCAGTCATTTGGAATTTGCAACCAGAAAAATGATTTTTGAGGTTTTCGGTTTTTTAGCTTTTTTCCTACTTCCTGAAAAATGAGTTTAGAAATGGATAGGGAATCGCTATTTAGAAGGAACATGTTGTATGCATCCCTTCCAA
Source organism: Lissotriton vulgaris (assembly GCF_964263255.1). Lineage (NCBI taxonomy): Eukaryota > Metazoa > Chordata > Amphibia > Caudata > Salamandridae > Lissotriton > Lissotriton vulgaris. Next base: position 1,140,706,336 of record NC_141691.1, on the reverse strand, counting down.
ATAGCAAGTCCTATCCATATATATCAATGGTTTAGGATCAAAATAGCTGTGGCACACCACTGAAAAGTAAAGGACACCCAAGGTGGAGTGACACCCCATTCCAAAAGTGAAGGCATCCCTCCAGGACTCCGTTACCTTTGTGAATGTTAAAAAAAAGGTTCCGGTGGAGTAGGCAGTGGTCTACAAACTTATTTTTTTTAAAGTAAGCTTTTTTTAATGCAATCTTTTTTATCTTTAAAGAAAACAGGCCACATAAAACATACTTTATTGAAAGGCAGTCACAAACATGGTGGTTTGCTCACCCCAGTAGGTCACCATCCTTGTGATATTCTCCAATCAGAGTGTGTTGTAAATTATTACCTAACTCATGAGTATTAATGAGTTAGGTCGGATTGCAACCCACTCTGAATATGAATTTTCTGACCTGAACCATTTTTACAAAGATTGGTTTGGAAAATTATTTACTGGACACAAAATACTGGTTGCACATTGTGACCAGTGCTGTGCAAGCAGTAAACAGTGCATATTGCACATGGTTCCTGCAAAAGAAATGTTGATGGCCATTGTATCTCGAAAACCAGTATTTAGAACTGGTTTTATATTACCTGGTAATGGGGAACAGCGTTTACAACGCAACTTTTAGCACACACTCCCTTTACCACGCAACTTTTACAAAGCAAGTCGTTACAACGACTTGCGCTGGGGGGCGCTGTAGGATAGGGAATGGTTTAATTTACTATTCAAAACCTTACCTACTATCCACGGGGACTGGAGTTGGAATAGTAAATTAAACTATTCACTATTCAGCACCCCCAACGCAAGTCGTTGTAACAACTTGCGTTGTAAAAGTTGTGTGGTAAAGGGATGCGTTGTAAAAGCATGCGTAGTAACGACATACATCCCCTGATAATGGTCTAAAAGTAGGCAATTGTTCAGGAGGGCCACTGAATTCGATAGGCACTAATTCTCATGTGTGATAAATATTTATATGCTGATTATTAAGTGTGCGTAATTTTCAATAATGAATACAGAAATACGTGGTTTGACCCAGAAAAGCTGGAATAAGTTAGAACAATGTATAAGCTAATTTTAGAGCTATCTGTATACTCTAAAACTTTTTAGCCAATTTATCTAGAACGTTGGACTGCAAAATGTACTTTTTGTGTTTCAAACATTTCTTGTGAGAGAGATTTCACAGTCATCTCGAAGAAAGGTCAGCCACATTCCCTTTGTGTGTATAAAATATGTTTGTTAAGATGCTTTTGCTCTTATAAATATCAATAGTTCCGCACCAATTCGCTATAATAAAACATTTTAAAACAACTTTTCTTACAGCAAACGTTTACAAAATTTGCCAGAGCAGTAGTTCAATAGATTCAGGCTCTAAAACAATTCAAATCTTTCTTTAATAGCCCTGATATTTTCTTTAACAGAGACTTCCAGTAATTTTACCTTCCAGTTTAAAAGCAAGGAACAATAAAAGTATGTATTAATGCATGAGGTATTTTGATTCAGTATTCACATTTAACCTATTAGCATTGTCAGTCATCCTTTCATTATCCATAACCTTGCATAATAACTGCCCCAGTGTAGTAGCATTTTAATGAAAAAAGATAAAGTGGTGAACCATGCTTAATTTTATACCTAACAAAGTGCTGCAAAAAGACGTTCTGGGAAACATAATGGATATCAGTATTTAAGAAGAGCTGTTGTGCTTTCTCCTTGAGGTTCCATTTGTCGAGCTCATTGAAATGACAGACAAAAGGCCTGGTTTAATGTTTGGCAGAGGAGTTACTTTGTCTCACTGCTGTCCACCGTTTATAAGTACATTATATCCTATGCACACATAATATGGTAGATAGCACATTGCAATGTGGTAATCCATCCATTAAACTCTAAATCAGTTCCATTATTTTGAAACAATTGAGAAATGCTACATTTAACAAACATGTTATTTACATAGGTTTTAAATTGGACAGACCAAATTGTTTGCCGACTTTACTGTTAAGGAGCCCGAGTATACCTTTTATACCAAGCGTTTCTGTAACCACTGGCAGTAAATGTAATCATAAGTCCCACCCCAAGACCATTAACAGAAATTGTCATTAGCATTGTAAGCAGTTTGTTTAATAGTTTTACATCTGTACCTCCAAATTTAATACTGGATTCTAGTTCTGTAGCAGCTGACCAATTTGATATGACGGAACCTATTGGATGCAAATATACATTTAATTCAGGTGGAAGGCTATATCCTACAAAAACCCAGTAAACTTACAAAGTCCATTAATGGCTGCCACCGCACTGTCACTTTTCTTTCAACATAAGGGACGTTTTCAATGTTACACCTAGCTATTTACATCTTCTGGTCTTTATTAAATTTTCATCACCAAGCCTTCAAAAAAAGTTTGGCTGTCTTTCTCCCAAACTGCATTATACCCAGGGCCAGACTAGCCGCAGCAGGCACCGGGCATTTCCCTGGTGGGGGCCAGTTTGTACCTGCGGGGGCCAGTTTTGTTACTGGGGCCGGTTTTGCAGCAGTGTTGTAATATCAGCTCCTTGTAACAAAAGGGGAGCGGTGCCTCTCACTAGCCCCCCCATGCTCCCAGAACCAGTCGAGCTGCAATCTGCAGGGGGTGGTTGCTATTCCCAGTCCCGTCATGATTATACCTGTGCACTGTCAACATTAACCCCTTCGCCGTGGGGGTAATTCCCCTATGGCGTGGGGGAGGGGGGGCTGCGGCATCACAGGGCTGAGACGAGCCCAGCTCGTCATGAGTCACAGTGGAGCTGTGCTCATGACGAGCTGGGCTTGTCATAACTCCACCCACTGATTGATTCTCCCACACAGGCAGGGAATCTTTCACACGTAGGAGGGCCGCGGCCGTTATGACGAGCCCAGCTCGTCATAAGCACAGCTTCACTGTGACTCATGACGAGCTCGGCTCGTCATGAGCATGGAAGGGGTTAATATTCAGTTTATTATGCTCACAATATGCAGTCAGAACCCCTATTTGGAGTTGGAGACCTGTAGCACTCCAATGAGTTTAACTAGATCACTGACATAAAGAAGACTACTAAACCTGTGTCCATCTGCTCTCAGGGGGGGTTACAATTAATGTTATGAAATATTGATGGAAGAGCAGCTGGAAACAGTGTATATGAAATGGAAGCCAGAGCGCATTCTTTCATAAGGCCATTGCACACTTGAATCTTTTCTGCAGAACCATGTCTCATTCTTAAACTGTACATTAGGCCAGGGTGCGGACCACAGGCTTTGTATCACAGATTACAGTTCAGATGGTATCCCTAATTCATCCAATTCCACCCATAGCTAAGTGAATGCCTTCAATTGTGGAATTTCATGCCGGATAATTCAATATGAGTATTTGATTATTAGGACCAAGGTCCGGCCTAAAACCAGTTTACTCTGAAGGGATCAACTGATTAAGTTACATAATTTCTTCCAGAGTTTCAGCACTAATTTAGCTTAAATATTTGCTTTGCTGTGGAATCCAATGGGGAAATTAGGCTAATGCATTTTGCTTGATCACTTGTTGCAGAACAATGCTCAAAATGTCATATATTTTCAGGGCTGACTTTGCCTCCCAGTTTGGTCTTTCAAATAAAGGTGAAACAATGATGACCTATTTTACAGAAGACATAATAATTGTAGGAGCATGTTGGGTCAGACTAGGACACAAAATAGGCCTGGGCCCAAAAAGAAAAGTGCTTTTCTTCTATTAACGAATCAGAAAGCAAAAGAAGTGTCCCACATTTGCAAATCGTACCAATTTTGAACATACAAACACATGCTGTAAGGATACATTGCAGGATATGGGAGACTGCAGACATTTGTGTTTGCTGCAAGCAATGTTTGTGGTAATATCAGGAAAATTAACAGTGAAAACCAGGCCACCCGATTATAAAACTCACCAAGTACCGCCAAACGACCGACCCAAACATCGACACTGATAGGTTCCCCGACAGGCCAATCCAACCCTGGTAACATAGTGCACGCAACAAATCTCATTTCACAATTAAAGCAAAATACTGCCACATCTTTACAGTATCACCTATTATAGCTCCATAAAGACATTGGCATGTTCACGCAATCAGCCAATCACATGATAAATGTAACAATACACAATGGAGGACTGCAGAAGGTCCGGGCAGATGAAGTCAGCTTCATGACAAAAGTGCTTTGAAAACTGATAGACTGATATCCTTTTAACAACTTTAGGTAAATCAGGATCTTACTAAGGGCCTGATTACGAGCTTCAGCGGTGCGGGGTTGACTGGTACTCGACTACCGCGCCCCCGTACCACGAGACTTGCAGCTGCCCACCCTTCATATTACAAGTTATTTGTACTCTGCTGGGGGTGAGCGGCATGGCTTCCTAGGGTGGTGCCTCTTTCAAAGACTGTGGTGCCTTGAAAAATGCTCCATAATGGGAATGCCTCACAAGGTTCCTTCCACGGCATCAACTGAAAAGTCTGTTTAAAGAAAACACACAAATGAAGCCTGATTTACATACAGCATTGTAAAATCATGCAGAATGTTAGACATAGGTTTCTGATGACACTTGACCACCAAAAGCTACTGTAAAGTTTACTAAAGATATTGATATATGTTTTCTTTATGCATGGATGAAAGTAGTAAACAAGCAAAAAATAGAAATTGATGTGTTAGAAAAATAGTTACTAACAGGAATGTGTAATGTGGGCACTGCCATTATTGAGAGAAATGGTTCACTGATAGAATATCGATGTGAAAGACATTGATGTTCTAAATATCAAAAAAGAAATATCAACTGCAAAAATATTGTCTCTAATACCCTAACAGGTAAGTACAAAAATGATTGAATCAAAAATATCAAGGTAGAAAATATAGATGTAAAAAATATTAATTTAAAAATCTATATAAAATAAAATAATATATAGTAAATATATTAAAAATTAATATTATTTTAAACAAAATTAATTAAATTTAATATACATTTTAACTAAATATAAAAAATAATCATAATTTAAAAATATATAATCACACCAAAATAAAAATGTATACATATACATATATTTACTTAAAAATAATGTATTAACTAGTATCTTTATCTAATTTTTTAACTTTAAAATTATATAAATATAATACATATATATATATATATATATATATATATATATATATATATATATATATATATATATATATATATATATATATATATATATATATATATATTTATTTATTACCTACTGGCAGTCGCCAGTAGGTAGTTATAGTTAGGATTTTTTTCAATGTTAAATCTCAAAATTCTATTTGGAATAACTTTGGCGCCGGTTGACGAATCTGCCTCAAAATCTCCTCAAAATGGCCTTGCGGCGTTCCGGTCCTTCCTTGGAAGTTTGGGGGGGATTCGTCAAGCGGGGGCCGAGATAAAAGGGGGGTCCCAATACGCATTTTCCCCATGTTAATTTCCATAGGGCGGTCAATTTCACTTTTAGCCCGAACGGCTGAATGGATTTCCACCAAACTTGGCAAAATTGGAGGGACTGGTAGCCCGATGTGCCTTTGCTATGTCTCAAGATATGTGCTCCAGTGGATTTTGAGTAATTAAGGTTCAAAAAAATATATATATCTATAGCAGCGCTCCGGTATGTGCACCGGTACGCGCAACGGGCGCGCCACGCGAGGTGCGCACGGAAAGCTGATTGGCTCTCGGGTGTCTGTAAACATTCGAAACAGTCCGGAGCGGCCGCCATCTTGTGTCTCGGTAGGATCGAGACACGAGAGGTGGCCAAAACAAAGAGGGAAATGACCATAAGGGGGCAGAGTAGACCCCCCCTTGACCCCCTAGGTTTGATGTCGGGGCCATAATAGGGCCCCGCGGGGCATTTAAAATATTTTTTTTTTTCGTTTTGCGCGGGGGAAGCGCCCGGTACGCGCACCGGGGAGCGGCCCGGGGAGCGTACTATGAGGAAAAAAGATGACAGAGTTTTTAAAAAATGAAGCCTTTATTTAGAAATTTGAGGTCGTTCTAAAAAGAACTTTTTTTTTTCTTCTTTTTGTTGTTTTATATTTTTTTGTGTTTTTTGAACATTTTGTACTTTTTTTGGCTTTTCAAAACAGTTTTATATTTTTTTTGTATTTTTTTTAGGGGGAGACACAAAAAAAGGGAATTGAAACTGGCTCAACTGGAGCAAAAAAACAAAAAACCCCAAAAATTACTTCTTTTTGGGGCACTTGTGAATATCACCTGCAAGGACGATGAGCTTTACGCTTTTTTCACCATAGGCGATAAGCTTGCCAAATGCATAACAAGTGATTTTAAAATCAGCAAATCTTTGCTGAATACAAGGCATCATCTCTGATGTTTCTGGTCCCGATGAAGTGGGTTGGTTTCTTTGGGAGGTGGTCCTTGACGACTGGGGGAGGTTACTGGCCAGTTCCCTGAGCTCTGCACGAGAGTAGTTGTTTGGGTGCTTTCGGGTCATATGACGAATCATGGTATAGTTACCAAATGAATATTTTTTGTTTGGGTTGCCCCGTGAGAGTTCTTCATTGCAGATTAGGCAAGTTACCTTGGCCGCATTCACTTTGTTCTTTCCCTCTGGGATTGAAAAAAACTCCCATACAATGTGTGGCTTAGGTTTGTATGGGGTATTTTCTTCAGGCAGCCATCTTCTCCTCCCCTCCTCCTCTTCCTCTTCCTCCTCCTCCTCTTCTTGACCACCAATATAATCTGGAGCTGGTCCTGTTGGTGGTGGTGGTGGTGGGGCAGATGCACCAGCTGCTGCTGCTACTGAAGCCATTATTAAGATCAAAAAGGTACAGGAATGTACAAACAGGTCTTCCTCAGTCAAAGGACAAAGTCAGAATAAGGAAAAAAGGTGGGGTCTTTCATTATTTGGAAAAAAAACTGTCCTGAACCAATGAGAAGTGTTATTTTCAGGTCACAAGACCAGGGGCTTCATCATTATGAAACCAAAACTGTTATGAACCAATGAAAAGTGTTATTTTCAGGTCACATGACCCGACGCGCTTACGCTACGCGCCGCCGGGCGCGCCCGGGGGCGCGCTGCGGGTCGCGTAGCGTAAGCGCATTGGATGTTTACGTTGCGCGATCGTATTCGCTCGAGTACTTCCGGGTGCGCTTACGCCGTGCGTATCACGCGGACGCGGCTACACGATACGTCACGATCATGTTTTCGTTTGCGATATTGGCGCTTACGGGACGCTCCCCGGAGCGCGCCTCGGGGCGCTTCATATAATTACGCTTTCCGGGGCGCTCACCGGGGAGCGCACCGGGAGCGCTCCAGAGCAAAAAATAAAAAAAATTGGGAAAAATTGTAGGGACTGGTAGCCCTATTCTTAAGTGGTTTTTACGAAAATTAACTTTGAAAAAATATATATTGTGCTACATTGGGCTATATATATGCCAAAATGTAGCCCAAATGTAGCCCAATGTAGCCCAATGTAGCCCAAAGATGGCCACCAGAGACCAAAAAATCCAAATGTAGCCCAAATATCAGCTAGATGTAGCCCAACTGTAGCCCAATGACAGAATGTACCAGAGTGTTCTAAAGAACAACTAGAGTGCTAACAGTCTTATTTATAAAGTGAGACTTATAGTTAGGAATTAGAATTTAAAAAACGTTTGAAATTCACTGAAAAAAACATAGGTTTCACACCAGTTATAGTTAGGAATTAGCATTTAAAATACCAATGAAATTCACTGAAAAAACCATAGGTTTCACACCAGTTATAGTTAGGAATTAGCATTTAAAAAACCTATTAAATTCACTAAAAAAACCATAGGTTTCACATCAGGTATAGTTAGCTGGAAATTTTACTGACATAAAACCAATGAAATTCCACGTTATAGTTAGTTGGACTCACTATAACTTGCGCGCCTGCAATGCACTGCTGATGACGTCACATATTACATCACTCATGACATGGTCAGTGACATCACTCATGACATCACTGATGACACCATCCTTGTGACAGACTGATAGACCTCCTTTCAGTGTAATGTAACCATTGAAACACATATTCAAACAATAGAAACTAACATTTTCCAAAAAAATGGAGATACCCATACCAGTTACAATAACCAATTCAGTAATTCCACCATCTATATACACATCCACTCATACACCAACAGTTCTATATAGTCACTCATACATATTCTCACTCATCATATATAGTGATACACATATACATCCTGTTACACACCGACAGTCTTACAAAAGTTACTCACACACATACTCACACATGCAAATAAACTATTGAACATCCATTTATTTGCATATACAGCTATACATACATTAGCACATTACTTCTAAGGAAACTTACACATACTTACTCTCTTAAACAATCACTTATAGAAACACATACTTATTTAAAAGGAACTCTTTCAATCTCTCACTCTCACATATACTGACTTATATACATCAATGCTCATATATACAAGATTAAAACATATGTAGTTACTCATAAAGACACTAGTGAGACAGGCATTCACTCACTAACACACACATATACACACTCATCCAAACATACAGTGCTGCACATATGCTGTCTTCAAAACACATACAAACAGTGAGTCAGTCACCAACCCATGCAGCCACTTATACACAAAGTGAAACACTGATACATATATTTAAATATTTAAAAATTACTCGTTAATATATGTATTCATTAAGATACACTTAATAAGGCAGTTAACCAATCAATTCTTTTAAAAAAAAACATCCATTTACACACTTATTTAACCATTTATTCTTCCATCGTCCTTTACAAATACAAATATAAAACATATTTATTTTTCATAAAGACACACATTCACTGGATGGTGTCATCAGTGATGTCATGAGTGATGTCACTGACCATGTCATCAGTGATGTAATATGTGACGTCATCAGCAGTGCATTGCAGGTGCTCAAGATATAGTGAGTCCAACTAACTATAACGTGGAATTTCATTGGTTTTATGTCAGTAAAATTTCCAGCTAACTATAACTGATGTGAAACCTATGTTTTTTTTAGTGAATTTAATAGGTTTTTTAAATGCTAATTCCTAACTATAACTGGTGTGAAACCTATGGTTTTTTCAGTGAATATATATATATATATATATATGTATTCACTGAAAACCATAGGTTTCACATCCGTTATAGTTAGGAATTAGCATTTAAAAAACCTATTAAATTCACTGAAAAAACCATAGGCTTCACACCAGTTATAGTTAGCTGGAAATTTTACTGACTGTCACTGACCATGTCATGAGTGATGTAATATGTGACGTCATCAGCAGTGCATTGCAGGCGCGCAAGTTGTAGTGAGTCCAACTAACTATAACGTGGGAATTTTAATGGTTTTATGTCAGTAAAATTTCCAGCTAACTATAACTGGTGTGAAACCTATGGTTTTTTCAGTGAATTTAATAGGTTTTTTAAATGCTAATTCCTAACTATAACGGATGTGAAACCTATGGTTTTTTCAGTGAATTTCATAGGTTTTTTAAATGCTAATTGCTAACTATATATAAGGCCCCAAACCTATGTTTTTTTCTTTGAATTTCAAAATGTTCCTAATAGCAAATGTCTATAGCTATAAAATGTAATATTTCTGAAAATTAATTAATCCTATATTTTATTTGTATTTAAAACATTTTTTTTAATGTATATATATATATATTTTTTTTTTTTACCCTGGAACGCTCCCGGGGCGCGCCCCGGTGAGCGCCCCGGAAAGCGTAGTCTTTTGAAGCGCCCCGGGGCGCGCCCCGGTGAGCGCCCCGGAAAGCGTAGTCTTTTGAAGCGCCCCAGGGCGCGCTCCGGAGAGCGTCCCGTTAGTGCTATTGCCGCGAGCGAAAACATCATTGTGACGTATCATGTAGCCCGGTCCACTTGATACGCATGGCGTAAGCGCACCCGGAAGCACTCGAGCGAATACGATCGCGCAACGTAAACATGTGACGCGCTTATGCTACACGCCCGGGGGCGCGCCGCGTAAGCGTGTCGGTCATGTGACCTGAAAATAACACTTTTTATTGGTGCAGAACAGTTTGAGTTTCATAATGATGAAATCCCTGGTCTTGTGACCTGAAAATAACACTTCTCATTGGTTCAGGCCTTTTTTTTTCTCCAAATGATGGAAGACCCCACCTTTTTTCCTTATTCTGACTTTGTCCTTTGACTTAGGAAGACCTGTTTTGCAATCTTTGAGGTATATTTTGTACTTTGAAATGGCTTCAATAGCAGCAGCAGCTGGAGCATCTGCACCACCACCACCACCACAACCACCAAGAGGACCACCACAAGTTTACATTGGTGATCAACAAGAGGAGGAGGAGGAGGAGGAGGAGGAGGAGGGGAGGAGAAGATGGCTGCAAGAACACAATACCCCATACCAGCCAAAACCACACATTGTATGGGAGTTTTTTTCGATCCCAGAGGGCAAGAAAAAAGTCAATGCGGCCAAGGTGACTTGCCTAATCTGTGGCATGAAACTTTCCAGGGGGAACCCTAATAAAAAATACTCTTTTGGAAACAACACCATGATTCGCCACATGCAGCGCAGGCATCCGATGAACTATTCTGCTGCAGAGATGAGGGAACTGGCCAGTAACCCTCCCCAATCTTCAAGCACCACCTCCAAAAGAAAGCAACCCACTCCATCGGGACCAGAGGCAAGGGAGACGATCCCTTGCATTCAGCCACGGTTTGCGGATTTCCGTATAACATGTATCCATTGTGGTAAGACCATCTTCTATGGTGAACTGAGCATAAAGCTTATCGTCCTTGCTGGGGACAACCACAAATGCCCCAAAAAACCCTTATTTTTTCTTATTTTTTTTTTTGCTCCAGTTGAGCCATTTTCAATTCCCTGTTTTTTCTTTTCTCCCCATAAAAATAACAAAAAAAATATAAAATAGTTCAGAAAAGCCAAAAAAAGTACAAAATGTTCCAAAAACACAAAAAAATATAAAAACAACCAAAAGAAGAAAAAAAACAGTACTTTTTAGAACTACCTCCAATTTATAAAAAAAGGCTAAATTTTTTAATAACTCTGTTATTCTTCTTTCCCCAAAGGCAGCTCCCCGGTCCGGTCCCCGGTGCGCGTACCGGGCGCTCCCCCCCGCGCAAATCAAAAAAATATATATTATTTTGCACCGTGGGGCCCTTTTATAGCCCCCACATCAAACCTAGGGGGTCAGGGGGGTCTACCCTGCCCCCTTATGGTCATTTCCCCCTTTTTTTTCCACCTCTTGTGTCTCTAGCCTACAGAGACACAAGATGGCGGCCGGTTCGGACTGTTTCGAATGTTTACAGACACTCGACAGCCAATCAAATTTCCGTGCGCACCTCGCGTGTCGCGCCCGCTGCGCTCCCCGGTGCACGTACCGGGGCGCGGCCATAGATATATATATTTTTTTGAACCTAAATTACTCAAAATCCACTAGATGCATATAGCTTGAGACATAGCAAAGGCACATCAGGCTACCAGTCCCTACAATTTTGCCAAGTTTGGCGGAAATCCATTTAGCCGTTCGGGCTAAAGGTGAGTTCGACCGCCCTATGGAAATTAACATGGAGAAAACACGTTTTGGGACCCCCCTTTTATCTCGGCCACCGCTTGACGAATCCCCCCCAAACTTTCAAGGAAGGACCAGAGCTCCGTGAGGCAAATTTGAGGAAATCTTCAGGCAGATTCGTCAACTGGCGCCAAAGTTATTCACATTAGAATTTTGAGATTTTGCATTGAAAAAAATCCTAACTATAACTACCTACTGGCGACCGCCAGTAGGTTTTATATATATATATATATATATATATATATATATATATATATATATATATATATATATATATATATATATATATATATATATATATATATGTATGTACTAAAAATGCCCAGCATTTGAGGCCGCACAACACTGCGTGATCAAGGGCTCTTCGCCCGAAACGCGTTGCTGGTTCTGTTTTAAATCTTTTAATAAATACCATCTTGCTGAATTGGCTGGTCCGGTCCTCTTCCTTGTTGGCGTGGAGGCGGTGTCTGCGAGCGCAGAGCAGGCTGGGGAGGAACCTTTTCGTTTATATATATATATATATATATATATATATATATATATATATATATATATATATATATATATATATATATATATATATATATATATATATATGTACTAAAAAATGCCCAGCATTTGAGGCCGCACAACACTGCAATGAAGGAAACATCCTTATTCAGAAGAGGGATCGCACCATCCTAAGAACCTCATGGATGCGGACAGGGGGAACCCTCCCCCTGTAAATGGTACTGTGATTTGTAACTTAGCAGGCAAAGTCTGATTTGGGAAGCCTAATGGAGGGCTTGAAAAACATGTATCCTGCAAATAATCGTGGGCATGTTACCCACTGGAGGGGACAAATAGTGCTTAAATGGACTACGCTGCCCAAAATGCAACAGTATCGGCAAACCGGAAGCCAATGAAGGTACTGCGTACTTAAGAAGGCAAGAGGCGGCGAGTCATGCACGTCACTTTTTCCTGCTCACGAGGCCGCTGAAGAGATTGTGAAAGTCCATCGAAACGCGTCAGGCTACAGGATGTATCACGGAATCGGAACTTGCCTGTTTCTTCTGAATAAGGATGTATCCTTCATCGCAGTGTTGTGCGGCCTCAAATGCTGGGTATTTTTTGGTATATAAATATATATATATATATATATATATATATATATATATATATATATATATATATATATATATACGAAAAAACTCCAAAATACCACTTCCTGGTCAACCAACGTCGAACCGGCGAGGGAACATAGGAGACGGACCACAGAATGCGCTGCACAGGATCTTTTATTGCAGAGAAGCCGGTAAGCCAGAGGGCACTACGCGTTTCGGGCTGGAAAAGCCCTTGTTCACATGCAAATGAACCAGTTTCAACTTTTTAATTTTATACTGCTGTGCACACCCAATTGGCCCGCCCTGTCACATGGTATACAACTGCATAGACATAAAAAACATTTTACTCCCACATCTTGAGGAGAGAGGTACTGCCCAGTCTACAGTTTTCCCTTGTTTTCAAATAAACCACATTTCAATATTATATATTATATATTATTTGCATACAAATTAATATAAAAATAAACATGGGATGTCAAGTTTTAAAACCAAGATTGTAGGCAGATTTGATAAATACGGTATCACAAAATTCATAACAGGATAAATCCTTATATACATAACCGTAAAAATGTCAATATACAGTATTGTAGTGACTGGGGAATTATAGGATATATATATATATATTTATATATTTTTTTTTTTACCAAGCACATTTCCTCAAGATAAAGGACAGCACCGACTCCGTGAGTTGCTTAAGAGTGAAGTTTATTTTCCAAAACTGCTGAAAAGACGCGTTCCGGCGGAAGCCTCCGCCTTGCTCACTTCACCTACTTGAATGTCAATTACAAACACATATACCTTATGACAAACACAGTTGCCTCACTGTGATTGGTGTATGGTTACTCAGGTAACACAAAAGTTTGGTCATGTGGTCACGCAACCAACATAAAAAAGTTCCTAATGTGCAAAAGTGCTTATTTAAGTGAGAAAATGCATTTTTTCCTTCATCACATTTAAATTCCAAAAACAATACTTTCATGTCATTGTGTATTAAATAAACAAAGTATTCACATTCTGTGTCTGTTTGCAAAAGTCAAAGGGCTGACTTTTTAAATACATGGCAAGATCTGTAAACCAAAACATCAGGTAAGAAACAAAAAGAGGGTCATATCACAAACAACACAGTGACCAATCGGACATTCAGGGCATTCTGTGTAGTACCCTGTGATTATAGTCAAACATTGTCCTGGTGACACGGCTTCTAGAACATATGAGTAATTACCTCAATGATACATTATATGAGACCAGGTCATTCCATAATTAACAGAGATTTTCTCTGCCCCATGCACGTTCATAAACCAAAATAACGGAACAGAACACAAAAATTGCTGCATACACATCGTTTCCAAGTGGATTAGTGTTTGTGTGTTTTATGCATGGGGTTGTGAACCATATTCATACGTATATATTGAATTAACAAAATATCATGCCTAGACCCGTGCATCTCTTCTCGGGACCTCAAAGTTTTACCTGGATTGATAAGACCCTGGCGTAACCAAACTAGATAGATAACAAATTACTGCAATACTTGACACAAGGTATAAAGGAAACAAAGTATTTACACAAGTGATGGTGTAGGTGTATTACCAGCGGGAAATGGAAACTGCGGGAGTCTGCTGCACTGTTTTATAAATGTACTGTCAATGCTTCATCGGCACTAAGCCCATTCGGAATCTTGGAATCCAACAAGATAATGTATCTTGATTCCAGACGCCTGAGGGCAAGTCTGCGATTCCCCCCTCTGATACTTTTTGCAACATTGTCAATGACAAAGTACTTGATGTCAGAACTATTGCCAGCGTGTGTCTTGTGTATATGCCTAGCCACTGGGTAGGTTTCATCATTGTTCGTTATTGCTCGCAGGTGCTGCAATATACGAACATGCGCTGGATGGATGGTACTGCCAACATATCGTTTACCGCATTTGCAAACAAGGACATATACTGCGTACTCCGTTTTACATGAGTAGCAGCCTCTGATGGTGTATGGTTTGTTTCTAAATGGAACAGGGACCTCTTTGGTGTTAATGCCTTGTTTGCAAGCTTTGCATTTTGCGCATTTGACGAAATCTCTTTGGTTATTTAACCAAATGGGTGGCTTTGTGATGGTTGGTGCACTGACTACAAGCTAGTTACGCATTGATTTGGCCCTCCTAAAGGTGATTGAGGGGCTTCTGTTGCACCATTGCCCTATTACCGGGTCATTTTGTACCAAAGGCCAATGTCTCTGCAAGATCTTTCTAACATGATTATGATAGGTATTGTAACCCGTGATTAATCTAGGCATGTCGGGGACATTTTTATTCTCTTGAGTGCTTTTTTTCTTTTTTTCTGAGAATAGAAGATCCCTTCTATTCACATTGCGGCATTTATTCTCTGCTTGTGACAAAGTTTTAGCACTATATCCTCTTTTGCTAAGTCTGTCAAATAAGTTTGCCTTGGCTTCACTCACTCCTTCCTGAGTACTACAATTTCTTGTCATTCGTAGACACTCAGCGTATGGAATGGACTCTTTAAGTTTGACTGGGTGGAAGCTCTGCGCATGTAAAACCGCATTTCCTGCAGTAGGCTTGCGGTATGTTTTGGTCTGAATTTTGTTGTTTTCTACGAATAGCTCTAAATCTAGAAATTTAATTCTTTCTTTGCTGGTGGAACAAGTGAATTTGAGATTAAGACTGTTTTCATTGATTTCCGATGCAAATTTCTCTGCACTCTCATTGGACCCTTTCCATAAGATGAAAATATCATCTATGTATCTCCTATAGACTATGACATTTTCCTCCATGCTAGATGCATGGGTGACGGCTAGTACTTGCTCCTCCCACCAGCCCATATGCAGATTCGCATAGCTGGGGGAGAAGCAAGTACCCATGGCCGAACCTTGTAGCTGTTTGTAGTGTAGGCGATCAAAAATAAATGTGTTGTTCGTTAAACACCATTCTACCATCTGTAGGAGCATGATGGTATGTTCGTATAGTGCAATGGGTCTTTGATTGAGATAGTGTTTGAGTGCATTGAGCCCGTCTGTATGCCTAATGCTGGTATACAGCGACTGTACATCTAGGGTCATGAAAACATAATCGTCCTGCCATTCAAAATCATAAATTTTTCGTAGAAAGTCACCACTATCTTGTACATAAGCAGGAAGATCTTTGACAAATACTTGCAAAAAACTGTCCACATATACACTGTTTTTTTCAAATAGACTGCCTATTGCAGAGATTATAGGTCTTCCTGGGGGTTTCAGTGCATTCTTGTGTATCTTGGGTATTAGAT
Organism: Lissotriton vulgaris; assembly: GCF_964263255.1. NCBI lineage: Eukaryota > Metazoa > Chordata > Amphibia > Caudata > Salamandridae > Lissotriton > Lissotriton vulgaris. The sequence continues at coordinate 1,140,690,359 of NC_141691.1, read as the reverse complement.
ACAGTTGAGGCATGGTCGGATAATCATTTTTAAGGAATAAAAATTCTGCTTTAGTGATCAAGTTGGCACTTTTCCATTTGTATAATTCCGCATGGAATCGTTCTTGAATGCCTACAGTTGCAGTGGGACTAATTCTGCAGTAGCATTCATGATCTTGTAGTTGTGCCATCGCTTCTTCATTATACATTTTGAGTGGCCATAACACAATATTACCGCCCTTGTCAGACCACCTTACAACTATATCTGGTCTGTTTTTGATTTTCGTCATGAGATTGTTATATTTAAACCTCTTTGTCACATCAGTTTGGTAAAAATTCTTGGTACTCAATAGTGAAAGTTCCTTAAGTTCTTTTATCACATATTCTGAAAATAAATCTAAACCATCTTTCAATAACATAGGCATGAAAACAGACTTGGGTTTAAAGCTCGTTTGAGCAGCCATGTTCGTATTTAAATTGGATTGAGCTGCTATCTCGCCTGCTGATAGTTGTGAAAGTGATTCATCATTTTCCAAAGCAATGATGTCACTTAAAACCGCCATGTCTGTGATAGCTAGCCTTTGTTCTGGTTCAGTGCCTGGTTCTCTGTCAACATCTTTTCTAGCACTGTTCCAGAAATATTGTTGTAATTTAAGTTTTCGCAAAAAATGAAATAGGTCTATCCTAGTTTGGGCATAGTCAAAATTAGTAACCGTGCAATATGTCAATCCTAGAGATAAAATCTTGGTCTCTTCCACAGTTAGTTTTAAGTCAGTAAGGTTCACCACGGTGTTGGCCATATTTTCAAAATTTGTGTCTGCCATTATTGTTTCCTGTTTTTTCTGTAGGTTGGCTTTGTTTGTTTTCCCACCGGATTTCCCCCAGCGTCTGTCTTTTCTCCGTCGGCTTTTTGTTTTTTGTCTTGTTTCGTTTTGCCCCTGTACCATGCCTGCCGCTGAGTTTGCGGTCGCAGGGTTGCGAGGCGTTGTAACCGAAAATAAGTTAACTCTTGTGCTGGTTTGGGGATTGCGCCTTCTGCCACGCGTGAACTGTTACTGTCTGTGTCTGAGCCCAAAGAGGAGCTGAGGTCAGTGCCACTTGCAGGAGCTGTAGTGTCCCCACCACTCGCTGATGCTGATAACTGCTGTCTCTTGCTGTTATCAAATTTTCTTGCAAACGTGTACACACGCCCATTTATATAATCGTTTCGGTCTCTTTGAAACTTGATTGCTTTGCGCTCTTTGATTTCCTCCTCGTGTTTTACCAATTTTGTTTTTATTTCATTAAGTAGTTTCGTGATTTCATCTTGTTCTTCTCTTGACTCCAGTTCTTTAAGAATTTCCTCAATTCTAGCCATTAGTTTGTCACGGTCGCTAGCGGCATATTTAATTAGGATTTTGACCATGTTCTGTGATGCTAGGGCGGAATTGTCGGCCCAGTCTTGCAGCATGGCAGGGTCTGGGTTTTCGTATGTTGGGGCTACCAAGATTCTCAGCCCCCGGGGTATTCTTCCCACATCCAGATATCTTTGTAAAGATTTAATTTCCCACCATTTAGCAATTTCCTTTTTGCGAAGTTTTTCCAATTCTCCACATAGTTTTTTGGTACTATTGTCCGGTTCAGATTCATTACTCCGTGCCTGTTTATTAGTGGCTGCCTTTCCTGTATCAGCGTCTGCAAAAATGTCTAATGCAGCTTCCTCCCTTTCCTTTTCCCACTCAGCAGCCATATTTGTCCTTGGAAATATGTATTTTTCTCACTTGAGGAGCTCACTGTCCGTTTCTAGTTTTGCAGAAAAAACGGAACTACCTCTCCCATAAACCCTTGCATTTGTGACTGCCTGGCTGACACAATGGATTTTCGCCGTCTTACCTGACTGCCCGTGATTGCTTCTCCAGCCCTCACAGGAATCCAGCAATTCGGTTACCGATCCCTGCGCAGCACATACAGTCCTGGATAATGGGTTTCAGGGGGCGCTTCGCGTCTCTCTCCTCGAGGGTTTCACCACCAGTAATCCTGAAGGCACAGCGCTGCCAGAACGAGGAGGGTCGGTGTAGGATTCTCAGGAAACATAAATCCTTCGTATTTTTTACCAAGCACATTTCCTCAAGATAAAGGACGGCACCGACTCCGTGAGTTGCTTAAGAGTGAAGTTTATTTTCCAAAACTGCTGAAAAGACGCGTTTCGGCGGAAGCCTCCGCATTGCTCACTTCACCTACTTGTATGTCAATTACAAACACATATACCTTATGACAAACACAGTTGCCTCACTGTGATTGGTGTATGGTTACTCAGGTAACACAAAAGTTTGGTCATGTGGTCACGCAACCAACATAAAAAAGTTCCTAATGTGCAAAAGTGCTTATTTAAGTGAGAAAATGCATTTTTTCCTTCATCACATTTAAATTCCCAAAACAATACTTTCATGTCATTGTGTATTAAATAAACAAAGTATTCACATTCTGTGTCTGTTTGCAAAAGTCAAAGTGCTGACTTTTTAAATACATGGCAAGATCTGTAAACCAAAACATCAGGTAAGAAACAAAAAGAGGGTCATATCACAAACAACACAGTGACCAATCGGACATTCAGGGCATTCTGTGTAGTACCCTGTGATTATAGTCAAACATTGTCCTGGTGACACGGCTTCTAGAACATATGAGTAATTACCTCAATGATACATTATATGAGACCAGGTCATTCCATAATTAACAGAGATTTTCTCTGCCCCCATGCACGTTCATAAACCAAAATAATGGAACAGAACACAAAAATTGCTGCATACACATCGTTTCCAAGTGGATTAGTGTTTTTGTGTTTTATGCATGGGGTTGTGAACCATATTCATACGTATATATTGAATTAACAAAATATCATGCCTAGACCCGTGCATCTCTTCTCGGGACCTCAAAGTTTTACCTGGATTGATAAGACCCTGGCGTAACCAAACTAGATAGATAACAAATTACTACAATACTTGACACAAGGTATAAAGGAAACAAAGTATTTACACAAGTGATGGTGTAGGTGTATTACCAGCGGGAAATGGAAACTGCGGGAGTCTGCTGCACTGTTTTATAAATGTACTGTCAATGCTTCATCAGCATTAAGCCCATTCGGAATCTTGGAATCCAACAAGATAATGTATCTTGATTCCAGACGCCTGAGGGCAAGTCTGCGATTCCCCCCTCTGATACTTTTTGCAACATTGTCAATGACAAAGTACTTGATGTCAGAACTATTGCCAGCGTGTGTCTTGTGTATATGCCTAGCCACTGTGTAGGCATTTTGTATATACATATATACACAAACACCAATCCCAGTATATATATATTCACTGAAAAAAACCATAGGTTTCAGGGACGTTATAGTTAGTTGGGCATTTCACTCATATTGAACGATAGAAATTCGCCAGTTATAGTTAGTTGAGCTAACTATAACTGCCGCGCCCGCAATGCACTGCTGCTGACGTCACATATTACATCACTCATGACATGGTCAGTGACATCACTGATGACATCCCTGATGACAGCTCAAACGACATCACTGATGACATCATCCATGTAATAATTTGATACACATACTGATGCTCCCTAAAAAAAACTATGTTTTTTTCAGTGAATTTCCAAGGTTTTTAAATGTTAATTTCATATTTTAATATTTAAAAACCTATATTTTTTCTAATTGTTTTCTAATATTTTGCAACTCTATTATCCTTTTTATTAACTTAAAAAAGTATGTAATGTTTTATATCTTCCCCAAAAATATGTATGTAATTTTTTGGGAGAGAAAACTACAGTCCTGTACCGTTGGTTACCACGCTCCATCAGCACGCAAATCCTATCCACCACATTTAAATTATGTGCATTTCGTATCCGATGGGTTTGTGGCACCGCATCCCGCGCAACAACATATACATATGAGGTCGCACCACCTGCTACTTTGGTATGCGACAGGGACGCACTACCAAGACGCGCGTTACGTCATATATGTATGGGGTTGCGCGCGCTGCGAGTTGCATATGCGATGAGTGCACGCTGCAATGCCCTGTGTTATGTCATAGATGTATGGTTTCATGACGCATACGCCATTCCCTCATTTTTTTTGTCTCAAAACTATATCTAAATAACTTTAAAGTGTATATGAGAGCAAGCAATAATGAAAAATATTTTAAACATTTATATATTTCTATATGTAATGATCTTATATAATAGTAAATATATTTTCTCAAAATCACGTCGGGGTGCGGTCTCGTTGCGCGCTGAGTGCGCCATTGCCATGTGCCATAAAAAAAGCATTTCATTAGTTCATAACATTTCCCATTGTAACAGTTGGAAAACCCCACCCATTTTAGTAAATCTCTGTAATGCATTTGATTAGAACACACCTCTTCTGCTTGGAGAGCTTTTTTTCTAAACTTTTTGCAATGTACACATATCTTACACTACACACAACATGCAACAATCATCTTCATCAATATTCATACTTTGTAAAGTAGCCTTCCACGTGTGATAGCCATACACCTAAACATTACATAACCAAAGTTTTCTCCACTACCAGAGGTAACATGGTTGCATACTCTGTTCAGAGCACAATGTTAGGTGGTACGGCCCAGAGGCAGTATCATGTATAGATAATGAACACATGGACACAGATAGTGGAAGGGGGTAAGGGCTCGTGTGCTCAACATCTTTTTGTTACCGGGGTCACATATCCAGTGACGTCTGTGCTGGATGCATGTGGGGTGAGTGTAAAGCAGCCCTGAGGGAATGGTTGCTGCTAGCATCAACTACAACAGTATTCATTAGATCACACACAGAGATTCAATATTAAAAGAATCAATCATTTGTACTGCAGTAAGGTAGGGACAGTAGATGTGAAATAATACAGTAAAAATTCTATCGTAAAACAACCACAACTTGTGGTATACTGAGACGCAATCAATAGATCTGAAATAATACACAAAAATATTATATCATAAACGCTCCATCCGTTCTAGTGCACTCACATAACCACATCAAAAGCATTCAGCATATGCACAGCCAGCAATGATGCGTGCTGCGGGAGGGCCGTACTAGGAGCAACATCTGTTGCCATCAACACTGCATCATCTGCAATAGCGACCCAATCTGAATTGAGAACACTGCTGTCTGCAGAGTAAGCCAGACAGAGCGGTTACCAAAGGCCCACAGCCACGTGGCATTGACTTAAGCTCCACAGTTTGCAGTATGAGAAGCAGCAAAAAGCATGTGTAGACCCAGCCAGGATGCGCATGAGCGGTGCAGACAGAGCGCACTGCAGCAATGTCTTTTCCTATAGGACTGCGTCATCTAGAATACCGACTCAATCTCAAATGTGAACACTGCTGTCTACAGTGTAGGCCAGAGAGAGCATTCAGCAAGGGCCCACAGCCATGTGGCATTGACTTGAGCTACCCAGTTTAGCATACGCAAACCAAAAAAAAATGCATGTGCGGAGCCTGTAATGATACACATGCATGGTGCAGACAGAGCGCACTGGAGCACTGTCTTTTCCTACAGGACTGCCTCATCTACAACACTGATTCGACCTGAATTGTGAACACTGCTGTCTGCAGTGTTAATTGAAGGCAGTACTCACTCAGACATCCATGAATACTTTTTCTCACTTCCTCTTCACAAAAAACAATAACATAAATCACAGAAAATGCTGCAATAAATAAATGAAAACAATTCGAATTCGAATTTCTGCTGTCCACAATGTAGACTATTCAGTGTTCCTTTCAACTTGAAAGATAAATTTGGTCATTGTACTAAACCTATAAGTCATCTAAAAAAATGTCTTCAAGCAAGTAAACCAAAAGGATAATGTGTATATTTCAATAGACGCTGTAGTTACTTGACTACTGGATTCTACAAATAAACAATCACCACTAAATCTGAGTTGTGAACACTTCTGTCTGCAGTGTAGGCCAGAGAGAGCGGTCAGCAAGGACCCACAGCTACGTAACATGGACTTGGGCTCCACAGTTTGTCATACGCAAAGCAACAAAAAACGTGTGCGGAGCCTGTAATGATACATATGCATGGTGCAGACAGAGAGCACTGGAGCAATTGCTTTTCCTACAGAACTGCGTCATCTACAATAGCGACTCGATCTGAATTGTGAACACTGCTGTCTGCAGTGTTAAATAAAGGCAGTACTCACACAGACAACCATGAATACTTTTTCTCACTTCCTCTTCACAAAATACAACAGCATTAATTACAGAAAACTCTACAATAAATAAATCATAACAATTCGAATATCGATTTCTACTGTCCACAGTCTAGACTAGTCAGTGTTCCTTTGGACTTGCAAGATGAACTTGGTCATTATAGTAAACCTATAAGTCATCTAAAAAAATTTCTTAAAGCAAGTATACTAAAAGGATATTGTGTATATTTCAATATACGTTCTAGTTACTTGACTACTGGATTCTGTAATTAAACAATCACCACTCGATCTAAATTGTGAGCCCTGCTAACCGCAGTGTAGACCAGAGGCACTATTCATTAACGCTTCACAGCCACGTACCATTGAATTCGAAAGCATGGAGTTGGTTGCACCAGATCGGACGGGGTATACAGAAATATTCACAGACTTGAACTTCTGATATCCTCAATCATAGAATCAAGACCCTGTTTCACTGTTCGGACCTGCTGTACCGAGTCTAATGCACCTTAACGGAGGGAGTTCTATGAAAACCAAGCAACAAGTAATATCGGACATCCTTCATTGTGGGATCTAGACACCGTTCCACTATTGTAACCTAGAGTAGGTTGCACCTCGTAGAAGGGAGTACCTTCATCTCCACTCTCAGATAAAGTTCTAACATTGTCCATTGTGGGATCAAGACACCGTTCCACTGTTGGGACCTACAGTTGGTTGCCCCCGGTCAGAGGGGGTAGACAAAAATTATTACAGACTTTAACTTCTGGCATCCTCAATCATAGAATCAAAACCCTGTTTCACTGTTCGGACCAGCTGTACTGCGGTGTAGTCCAACGACTGCCATCAGCCAAGCCCAATAATCATGTGCAGCAGTTAACTACCGAAGCACAGAGTGTGATGCACCTCAATGGAGGGAGTTCTGTAAAAAACAAGCAGGAGGTAATATCGGACATCGTCTATTGTGGGATCAAAACACCGTTCTCCTGTTGGGACCTAGAGTTGGTTGCACCTGGTCGAAGGGAGTACCTTTATCTCCACTCTCAGATGCAGTTCTAACATCGTCCATTGTGGAATCAAGACACTGTTCCACTGTTGGGACCTAGAGTTGGTTGCACCTGGTCGAAGGGAGGACCTTCATCTCCCCTCTCAGATGCAGTTCTAGCACCGTCCATTGTCAGATCAAGACACCGTTCCACTGTTGGGACCTAGAGTTGATTGCAACTGGTCGAAGGGAGTACCTTCATCTCCCCTCTCAGATACAGTTCTAACATCGTCCACTATGGCATCAAAACACCTTTCCACTGTTGGTACCTGTTGGACTACTGTGTTAGTAGTATACAGAGCACTCCACAATGCTGGGCCTCAGGCTGAGCGGAATGTACCTGTGTCACGGTAGCCAGCGTTGATCTCAGGATCCTTCCGACCTCGCAGACCTCGACCCAGGAGCTTCTGCCGGCACGTGGTGGGCCCTCTTTCACATAATGCGGTAGCAAAAGGTGAACTGTGGGGCATATGTGCGTCGCAGCGGCCATGACAATTTCTGGATACCAGCAGACTGAGAGCATCATTCACACACCCACCTTCGCTCACGGGTTCACCTCATGGCGGTCTAAGCTGCGCAGACCTGGCAGGCACATTCACCATTCCTGAGCAAAACCACACACACACAAACGTGCCTTTTATTCATACCCCTATACTAGCCTTGGGTACGCCGAGCCAGCCCACTACGCTAAAGAATTGGGGAGGGAAGGGGCGCGCACGCACTATGTTTTCGTAATCTTCCCTACTGACTGTACTATCATGGTTGTGTCCACTGTCTGCTTCACTCAATAGACCATAAGTGTATGTTCACATGTACATGTCTGTGCTCTGCATACTCCAGTCTGTCCGGCACATCCCCTCAACAATTTGCATTCTATACTTTTATAATAGAGAATCACTTCCCACCTTTTCACATACTTTGCTCTCAACTCTCCCTGCATTCTGCATTGTGTGGCAGAGGTGCCATGCCATGTTTGGTTTGCATACATGGCTAGCCACGGTTCCCACAGTACGTATTGTTGTTGTGTCTGCTAGGTGAACATTTGGTTTGTCATGTTGCATGCCATTATATAAGGTACCACGTTTATTCACGAGCAGTGGTTTCTCCCATTTACATATTGCTCTCTTAAAGAGGATAGAGAACTTTTTCTCACAGGTGAAAAGTGCAACCACAATGGCACTCATTCATTACTATCATGGAATGTCCAACTGCACGACGCTTCGAAGTTTACAACCCCCAATCTTGTGTGCTTTCTTAAAACCACACCAACTCCCACAATCAGCCCAACCTTAACACAGCCTTCTAACAGCACTTATCTGTTTCTCAATAACGTTCACCCCTACAGAATATGAGCTGGCATGCCGTGTGTCCTTACTGTTTCAAACGGAGTAACTTCCTGCGGCAATGTCTTCTCCCACCCACACAAAACTGCTCCCAAACTTCAACTTGACCTTCAAAACCTACTTTGAAAACAGATTTCATTTAACTAACCAAACTGAAACAGCTCTTGTTCAGAGAAGAAGTTTCCCTCACTTCTGCAAAAGAAATTTATCGACTGCAGATAACATGACTTCAAGTAAAATGCAGTCTCTTTTAAAGACGAACCTCCCATTACACTTTGTAAATTGTTACACAATTTTCAACACATCTCACACTCAAGGTCTGGCACACTTTATTTTAAAGCGATACAAAAGGGGATAATGGACGGAGCGTTTGAGCAAATCAAACACTCACCCCCTGTCGACTGATCTGGGTTTAATCCTTCGCCATTCTTTAGCTCACTCTGCCACCCCAGTTCAGACATGGCATTTGCAAATCAGTCTTACCCTGTGCCTCATGGGAACAGTCCAGCCCGAACTGCCAAGCCATGTCTTCCCTGGACCGGAAACAAGCATCCTGGAACCGGTTTCGGATTCATAATCCTCATCAGCCAGGCTATCTTGAATCCAGTGGCAAAGTGAGCAAGGGACTCATGTCTGAGCATACTCTGCCGCCCTTACGGCAAACAAAGTGATACAAACGGGGATGATGGACGGAGGGTTTGAGCAAATCAAACACTCCCCCCAGTCAACTGATCTGGGTTTAATCCATCACCATTCTTTAGCTCACTCTGCCACCCCAGTTCAGACATGGCCATATGCAAATCAATCTGACCTTGTGCGTCATGGGAACAGTCCTGCCCGAACTGCCAAGCCATGTCTTCCCTGGACGGGAAACAAGCATCCTGGGACCGGTTTCGGAATCATAATCCTCATCAGCCAGGCTATCTTGAATCCAGTGGCAAAGTGAGCAAGGGACTACCGTCTGAGCCTACCCTGCCAACTTAGGGCAAACAAAGCGATACAAAAGGTGATGATGGACGGAGCATTTGAGCAAATCAAACACTCACCCCCAGTCAACTGATCTGGGTTTAATCCATCACCATTCTTTAGCTCACTCTTCCACCACAGTTCAGACATGGCCATATGCAAATCAGTCTGACCCTGTGCCTCATGGGAACAGTCCAGCCCGAACTACAAAGCCATGTCTTCCCTGGACCGGAAACAAGCATCCTGGGACCGGTTTCGGATTCCTAATCCTCATCAGCCAGGCTATCTTGAATCCAGTGGCAAAGTGAGCAAGGGACTCATGTCTGAGCATACTCTGCCGCCCTTCCGGCAAACAAAGTGATACAAAAGGTGATGATGGACGGAGCATTTGAGCAAATCAAACACTCACCCCCAGTCAACTGATCTGGGTTTAATCCATCACCATTCTTTAGCTCACTCTGCCACTCCAGTTCAGACATGGCCCTATGCAAGTCAGTCTGACTCTGTGCCTCATGGGAACCGTCCAGCCCGAACTGCCAAGCCATGTCTTCCCTGGACCGCAAACAAGCATCCTGGGACCGGTTTTGGATTCATAATCCTCATCAGCCAGGCTATCTTGAATCCAGTGGCAAAGTGAGCAAGGGACTCACGTCTGAGCATACCCTGCCAACTTAGGGCAAACAAAGCGATACAAACGGTAATGATGGACGGAGCGTTTAGCAAATCAAACACTCACCCCCAGTGAACTGATCTGGGTTTAATCCATCACCATTCTTTAGCTCACTCTGCCACCCCAGTTCAGGCATGTCCATATGCAAATCAGTCTTACCCTGTGCCTCATGGAACAGTCCAGCCGGAACTGCCAAGCCATGTCTTCCCTGGACCAGAAACAAGCATCCAGGGACCGGTTTCGGATTCATAATCCTCATCAGCCAGGCTATCTTGAATCCAGTGGCAAAGTGAGCAAGGGATTCACGTCTGTGCATACCCTGCCAACTTAGGGCAAACAAAGCGATACAAACGGGGATGATGGACGGAGCGTTTAGCAGATTAAACACTCACCCCCAGTCAACTGATCTGGGTTTAATCCATCACCATTCTTTAACTCACTCTGCCACCCCAGTTCAGACATGGCCCAATGCAAGTCAGTCTGACTCTGTACCTCATGGGAACAGTCCTGCCCGAACTGCCAAGCCATGTCTTCCCTGGACCGCAAACAAGCATCCGCGGACCGGTTTCTGATTTTTAATCCTCATCAGCCAGGCTATCTTGAATCCAGTGGCAAAGTGAGCAAGGGACTCACGTCTGAGCATACCCTGCCAACTTAGGGCAAACAAAGCGATACAAACGGGGATAATGGACGGAGCATTTGAGCAAATCAAACACTCCCCCCAGTCAACTGATCTGGGTTTAATCCATCACCATTCTTTAGCTCACTCTGCCACCCCAGTGCAGACACGGCCATATGCAAATCAATCTGACCTTATGCCTCATGGGAACAGTCCAGCCCGAACTGCCAAGCCATGTCTTCCCTGGACCGGAAACAAGCATCCTGGGACAGGTTTCGGAATCATAATCCTCATCAGCCAGGCTATCTTGAATCCAGTGGCAAAGTGAGCAAGGGACTCCCGTCTGAGCATACCCTGCCAACTTAGGGCAAACAAAGGGATACAAAAGGTGATGATGGACGGAGCATTTGAGCAAATCAAACACTCCCCCCAGTCAACTGATCTGGGTTTAATCCATCACCATTCTTTAGCTCACTCTGCCACCACAGTTCAGACATGGCCATATGCAAATCAGTCTGACCTTGTGCCTCATGGGAACAGTCCAGCCCGAACTGCCATACCATGTCTTCCCTGGACCGGAAACAAGCATCCTGGGACCGGTTTCGGATTTCTAATCCTCATAAGCCAGGCTATCTTGAATCCAAAGGCAAAGTGATAAAAGGGACTCATGTCTGAGCATACTCTGCCGCCCTTATGGCAAACAAAGTGATACAAAAGGTGATGATGGATGGAGCATTTGAGCAAATCAAACACTCACCCCCAGTCAACTGATCTGGGTTTAATCCATCACCATTCTTTAGCTCACTCTGCCACCCCAGTTCAGACATGGCCCTATGCAAGCCAGTCTGACTCTGTGCCTCATGGGAACAGTCCTGCCTGAACTGCCAAGCCATGTGTTCCCTGGACCGCAAACAAGCATCCGGGGACCGGTTTCTGATTTTTAATCCTCATCAGCCAGGCTATCTTGAATCCAGTGGCAAAGTGAGCAAGGGACTCACGTCTGAGCATACCCTGCCAACTTAGGGCAAACAAAGCGATACAAACGGGGATGATGGACGGAGGGTTTGAGCAAATCAAACACTCCCCCCAGTCAACTGATCTGGGTTTAATCCATCACCATTCTTTAGCTCACTCTGCCACCCCAGTTCAGACATGGCCATATGCAAATCAATCTGACCTTGTGCCTCATGGGAACAGTCCTGCCCGAACTGCCAAGCCATGTCTTCCCTGGACCAGAAACAAGCATCCTGGGACCGGTTTCGGAATCATAATCCTCATCAGCCAGGCTATCTTGAATCCAGTGGCAAAGTGAGCAAGGGACTCCCGTTTGAGCCTACCCTGCCAACTTAGGGCAAACAAAGCGATACAAAAGGTGATGATGGACGGAGCATTTTAGCAAATCAAACACTCACCCCCAGTCAACTGATCTGGGTTTAATCCATCACCATTCTTTAGCTCACTCTGCCACCACAGTTCAGACATGGCCATATGCAAATCAGTCTGACCCTGTGCCTCATGGGAACAGGCCAGCCCGAACTGCAAAGCCATGTCTTCCCTGGACCGGAAACAAGCATCCTGGGACCGGTTTCGGATTCCTAATTATCATCAGCCAGGCTATCTTGAATCCAGTGGCAAAGTGAGCAAGGGACTCATGTCTGAGCATACTCTGCCGCCCTTCCGGCAAACAAAGTGATACAAAAGGTGATGATGGACGGAGCATTTGAGCAAATCAAACACTCACCCCAGTCAACTGATCTGGGTTTAATCCATCACCATTCTTTAGCTCCCTCTGCCACCCCAGTTCAGACATGGCCCTATGCAAGTCAGTCTGACTCTGTGCCTCATGGGAACCGTCCAGCCCGAACTGCCAAGCCATGTCTGCCCTGGACCGAAAACAAGCATCCTGGGACCGGTTTAGGATTCATAATCCTCATCAGCCGGCTATCTTGAATCCAGCGGCAAAGTGAGCAAGGGACTCACGTCTGAGCATACCCTGCCAACTTAGGGCAAACAAAGCGATACAAACGGTGATGATGGACGGAGCGTTTAGCAAATCAAACACTCACCCCTAGTCAACTGATCTGGGTTTAATCCATCACCATTCTTTAGCTCACTCTGCCACCCCAGTTCAGGCATGTCCGTATGCAAATTAGTCTCACCCTGTGCCTCATGGGAACAGTCCAGCCCGAACTGCCAAGCCATGTCTTCCCTGGACCGGAAACAAGCATCCTGGGACCGGTTTCGGATTTCTAATCCTCATCAGCCAGGCTATCTTGAATCCAGTGGCAAAGTGAGCAAGGGACTCACGTTTGAGCATACCCTGCCAACTTAGGGCAAACAAAGCGATACAAAAGGGATGATGGACAGAGCATTTGAGCAAATCAAACACTCACCCCCAGTCAACTGATCTGGGTTTAATCCATCATCATTCTTTAGCTCACTCTGCCACCCCAGTTCAGACATGGCCATATGAAAACGGCTTTGTTCGCCATAAGTTGGCAGGGTATGCTCAGACGTGAGTCCCCTGCTCACTTTGCCACTGGATTCAAGCAAGCCTGGCTGAAGACTACTGTAATGCCAGAAACCAGTCCTAGGAAGCTTGAATCAGGTCCAGGGAAGGCAGGGCTTGGTAGTTCGGGCTGGAATGTTCCCATGAGGCACAGGGTCAGACTGATTTGCATATGGTCATGTCTGAACTGGGGATGCAGAGTGGGCTAAAGAACGGTGATGGATAAAACCCTGATCTGTTGACTGGGTGTGAGTGTTTGATTGGTTCAGATGCTCCGTCCATCACCACCCCCTTTTGTACACTTTATTTTAACACAGTCTCCTCCGACCTTCTCTCACTCTTCCAACCCATTTTTGGTATAATACTAGACTTCCTTTATTCGATCATCTATGGAATAACAGGAATAGTGCCCATAATTCATGTATCTTTGTGGCCATCCTACTACTATTTTTGCTTCTAAAGAATGTCTGAGCTCCCTGTGCTAACAACAATGTCCGACAGAATACACCTCTACGAGAAGCTACATCAATGTTGTCAAAAAATTGAACAACTTTTCGGCTGCCTGGCTCTCTCTAATATCGGAGCCAGCTACAACATGACATTTATGTACACATTTGCAATTTGCGTATAACTATCTTTTTAAGGAAAAACTTGCCGATTCGGCTGGAGAATGGATCTATGCCTTGCCAACATCCCAACAATCTCTCCTGATATCCAGCAAGTAATCAAGTATCTTGAAAACCATGAACTCGATTGTTCAGGCAGTGGAGCAATGGCAAATGCAACGCAAAAAAGTATTGCGGCGGAACAGGATTTCTGCGCAGCCGCAAAAGATCTCCTGCAACGTGCGACCTTTGTCAACATCGCAGATTGCCTGCCAATTCAAATTGCCTCTCCAACATTCGAGGATTATTAGTGTCCCTTCAAGGATATGAATTGGATCACTTCGCTTTTCTCACACAATTGCAACAATGACCTCTTGGAACATTACGCATCTCAAGCCGCTGAAGAACTTCTGGACTGCAATCTCCAAGTCTTTTAAGAAATTCACGTTATTCTTGGATTGATTTTTTCCAACTTTTTTGACTTTTTTCTTAAAAATGTTTTAATACACTTAAATTGAATTATTTTCATATAATAACTTTCTAAGTATGCTCATGCATTTGAACTCTGTTTTCATTATCGCCTCTTACGTCTCCACTCTAACCAGGGATCGGTGATGTATGGCTTATGCAAATAAGCTATTTACTTGCTAAATTAGCCTAAACCAGACATCTTTTTTGAAACCATGTCTATTCTTTGTACATACGTCTCTCTTTGCCTGCCTGTTATCCACAAAGCCCTTTCACACGAATGTACTCTTCTTCAGCCTGTGCTCACAAGCTGGTGATCTTCAAAAAAAGCAAGACATTGTTTAGGAACTGGTTGGTACAGTGTGGTAATCATATCCTACCTTTATTTTCATTACACAATTTAGTCATTCATGTCTTATAGCTATTATTCATGTCACAGGTAATGTGAAATTCACTGATGCAGGAGGTTTGGTTTTAATACAGCAGAAGCGGTGGAGCTTGCCTCAGCTCGATGCGTTATCTTTCTGCACAAGATTTTTTTTTTAAAGAGCTGAAGACAATAATGTATGGTTTGCCCAGAAGGGTACCGAATGAGCTTCTCAGAAGCCAATGTTTGTATGCCTCCTCAAAGTTTCAATGTGGATAGAACTATTAACAATTCTGACATGCACCAGATAGAATCTACTGTACAACAGATTCCTGACTATTCTACTGTTGATAATTTTGTGTTACAAAAAAGCAGTACCAGGGTACCTAAAAAGTGTGATGATTACATTTTTCCAAAATCTTTTTTTCTTAGTTTTCTTAAAGGATACATGTGTTAATCGTATCCTACCTTTATTTTCCATATAGAATTTAGAGTCGTTCAACTTTAATAGGTATTGTTGATGTCTCATGGAACTGTAATATGTAATGTGGAATTCACTGATACAGGAGCTTACGTTTGAATCCAGCAAAGCAGCTTACAGTTTGCCTCAGCTGGATGATGCCTTAGCTATTGCACCAGTGGGTCCATTTATGGCAATTAAATAAAGTTACTTTTTATATAACTTTCAAACTCTATTGCTTTATTACACTCAGGCACTTTCTTACACACCCCTGATTTCACCATTTGTCTTCTGTGGCATTGCAACATTCTGCATGATTATTTCTTTATTCCTGCTTGCTAAAACACTGCATTCAAGTCTTCAGACCGGTAGGGGTGAGTAGTTCACTTCCCACTCCCTGTATAGTATAAACGCATGCTAACACTACTTACACAGCTCACGGTTTAGGCGCACGCTTTCATCCCTGAGTGTACCGGCCGCTCACATTAGCACCATCTCACAGTGGGCAAAACAGCACTTTCACACCGGTAGGGGTAAATACTTTAGTACATCAGTTTACAGCACTCAGCTCACGGTTTAGGTGCATGCTTTCATCCCTGAGTGTACTTGCACATCACCTTAGCTCTATCTCACTCAGGGCAAAACAGCACTTTCACACTGGTTGGGGTAAATACTTCAGCACATCAGTTTACAGCTCTCAGTTCATGGTTTAGGACCACGCTTTCATCCCTGAGTTTACCGGCACCTCACCTCACCACCCTTTCACTCTAGGCAAAACACCACTTTCACACCGCTAAGGGTAAATACTTCACTTCACACTCCCACTGTAGCACACCCTAACCACCCTACAGAGCTCACAGCACTCCTACCCTCCTCTTTCCTACTTTTTTCCCTTACTAGCTTCAACGGAATCACAAAATGGCGGCCAACACTTTCTAGTTGGAACCGCTTGCAACGCTCGCAGCCAATAAGCAGCAAGCTCGTGGTCGTAACGCCTCAGCCAAACAGATGGCAGAATTCCCAAATATCTGTAAATTTCAATATTTCTCCAAAACTACTGAACGAATTTACACCAAATAAACAAAAGCATGCTTTCTAGACCAAGACCCCTCTCCCTAACAAATTTGGGGTAATTCCGTTCCCCCGTTCGACCTGTAGCCTTGTCTAAAGTTTCCTATGGAAATTAGCATGGAAAAAACATGTTTTGGGACCCCCCCTTTATTTTCTGACCCCCTTAATGAATCACCCCCAAACTTTTAACATAGGAGCTGATAGTAACAAAGAATTAGTTTTGGATAATTCAGGAAGATTAAACGACGCCAAAGTTATATGCAAAACAAAAAATGCTCTTCCTATGGAAACTAGGTCCTAACTATAACTACCTACTGGCAACCGCCAGTAGGTAATATATGTATAAATAATTTCAAATAATACAATTCTATAATAAATTAAAACATTAGACTATTAAAAAAAAAATTACTCATATTTCTCAATGCAATAAGTACAACACTAGGGAAAGTGTTGGATAGTGGAATAACTACATTTACTATTCCAACTCCAGTGAGTGCAACAGTAGGGAAAGTGTTGGATAGCGGAGGGGAAAAAGTCACTATTCCCTCTCCAAAGAGTGCAACAGTAGGGAAAGTGTTGGATAGCGGAGGGGTAAACATTTCTATTCCTACTCCAGTGGGTGCAAACATATGGTAAGTGTTGGATAGCAGAGGAATTAAATTTACTACTCAAGCTCATGTGAGTACAACAGTAGGGAAAATGTTGGATAGCAGAGGGGTAAAAATTACTATTCTCAATCCAATGAGTGGAACAGTAGCGAAAGTGTTGGTAGCAGAGGGGCAAAAAATACTATTCCCACCCCAAGGAGTGCAACAGTAGGGAAATTGTTGGATAACGAAGGGGTAAAAATTACTATTCCCACTGCATTGAATGCAAAAGAAGGGTAAGTGTTGGATAGCGGAGTAATTCAATTTATTATTCCAACTCCTGTGAGTGCAACAGTAGGGAAAATGTTGGATAGCGGAGGGATAAAAATTACTATTCCCACTTCAATGAGTGCAACAGTAGGGAAAGTGTTGGATAGTGGAAGGGTAAAAATTACTATTCCCACTCCAAAGAGTGCAACAGTAGGTAAAGTGTTAGAAAGCGGAGGGGTAAAAATTATAATTTCCACTCCAGTGAGTGTAAACGTAGGGTAAGATTTGGAGAGTGGAGGAATTAAATTTGCTTTTCCAACTCCAGTGACTGCAACAGTAGGGAAAAATGTTGGATAGCAGAGGGGTAAAATGACTATTCTCACGCCAGTGACTGCAACAGTAGGGAAAATGTTGGATAGTGGAGGGGTAAATATGACTATTCCCACTCCAAAGAGAGCAACAGTAGGAAAAGTGTTGGATAGCGGAGGGGTAAAGATGACTACTCCCACTCCAGTGAGTGCAAAAGTAGGTAAGTGTTGGATAGCGGAGGAATTAAAATTACTATTCCCACTCCAATGAGTGCAACAGTAAGGAAAGTGTTGGATAGCAGAGGGGCAAAAATTACTAGTCCCACTCCAAAGAGTGCAACAGTAGGTAAGGTGTTAGATAGCAGAGGTCAAAAAATTACTATTCCCACTCCAGTGAGTGCAACAGTAGGGAATGTGCTGGATAGCGAAGGAGTAAAAAGTACTATTCCCACTCCATTGAATGCAAAATTAGGGAAAGTGTTGGAAAGCAGAGAAACTAAAATGACTAATGACACTTAAACAATTGAAAATAAAAACAAAAAATATTACAACATTTTAAAAATCATAAAAATAAATAAACAATATTTTAAAAATATAAAATGAAATAGATTACACATTTAAAATGAACAATTATAATAATATTAATTACATATCACAAAAACCTACAAATAATATATAAAACAAATTAATAAATACATTTATAAACAATAATTATTTTAAAGTAGCAGATATTAACAAACAAAAAAGTATTAAAACATGAATGTATGTATTGCATTTCCTACCCTATACCACCACAAGAATTTCAAAACACTTCAACATTTATAATTACATGTATTTCCATAATTAACATAATTAATAATCACTTAAAAAAATCTTAATAAAAACAATAATCAATATTTATCGAGTACTCATGCTTTAACCCAATAATAACCACAACACACACCCATATTAAACTATGAAATAATAAAACACAATTAAATAATATTTTTAAAAGAAAAACTATTACTATTAACAACTAATAATGAAATAGTTAAAAGTGTATTTGATACCCACCTTTGACCCCTTTAAAAGTAAAAACAACACACAATAAAATAAAGAATTACACAAAATAAATATCAAATAATTAATGTTAACTAACAACTATATAATAATTAATTAAACACAAAATACTTACCACCCTTTACTCTTATAAACACCACAACACACAACTAAAATTAATTACAAAATTACCACAATTAATTACAAATTAACTAATTAA
Organism: Lissotriton vulgaris; assembly: GCF_964263255.1. NCBI lineage: Eukaryota > Metazoa > Chordata > Amphibia > Caudata > Salamandridae > Lissotriton > Lissotriton vulgaris. The sequence continues at coordinate 1,140,671,645 of NC_141691.1, read as the reverse complement.
AATTAATAAACAACCAATTATTAATTAATTAATAATAAATTACTTTAGCCATTTAACATCTCAATTAAATAAATAATAATAAATAACATATATTCCATAAATGTAATATAATTAAATTACTTCCCACTCTATTCCCCTATAAACCCACAACCTGCTACAGAACTAGAAATGCAAAATAAAAATAAAAATATGTGAATAACTACTAAAAATAATCAATTAATTTTATATAATAAAATTACTTCCCACCCTATTCCCCTATAAACCCACAACCCGCTACAGAACTAAAATCACAAATATCAAATAAAAAAAGTAATAACTGCTAAACTGTAATACATACTCTAAAAATACAAACAAATGTTATACAAAAACATATATCACATACATATAAAATATATACTAAAATACATAACATTTAAACAAATCTATTTTTTAACAACTATATTTTTGCAAACGATATTTTACACTTTGATAGTTTTGATCACGAGAATGTGTCTGTCGATGTTTCCGACCCACAATATTTTTAACTCAATATTTGTGTAAATCAATATTTTTTATTCGATATACTGGCTCTGCACGAGAGAAATAGATGCTATACCAGAGATGTTATAATTTGTGCTATGTAAAGGTCTATTTAAATGTGGTATAAAAATCCTGAATGATGTATTAACCTATAACCTGCAAAGTGACTTGCAAATTATAAGCAAAATAATAACGAAGTTTAAAAATATTTTCAGGGTACCTTTTACTTACATTTTTTGGGGGGAAATATATTTTTATTTGCATTTATACATGCGCTCAAAATGGAAAAGAAAACAATAGAATTATGGAAACACAGTAGAAAGGCAGTCCCTTTAGCATACCAAGAACATCATAAAATTGCGATATCAGTGTTCCCTTCAAAACATTATAGGTGCTCAGAATCAATACTGCTTATCAATACAGTACTACTGCACTACGTAGTTCCCAGTAGCTACCAGCATTTTTTATAATAATTAAATTATGTGATAGCTCCATTCCCGTGGGGGGTAAATGAGCATCCAGTTTGTCAATTGTGTTTTCCCATCTGGTTGCCCATAGACATGTCCTTGTTGTCTACAGCACCTTCTGCTTCAACTAACAATCAAATAGTGCGAAAACAACACATTATACCAGTTCAGAAGAAAAATCATAATAAACAAACCTATAACTACTTCTAAACCCAAACCACCAGAGGGCCACTCACCTAAGCTTGTGACTTTAGTTTAAAGCTTGCAATCAAAACTTGGCTGGTTGGGGGGGTAGGAAAAAAAAGTGTTACGTCTAGAGCACATGCTTGGGAGATGAATTACAAGGATTGAGAACATGAACTCGCCTACTTGCTAAATGTCACAACCAATCATATTAATAAAGTACAGTGGTCTTACGAAAAATGCAAAGTAATGGATTACTAAATTCTTAAGAATTTGTATACTTTTACCTAGTACATCATCTTATCCTACTGAAACTGACCAATGGTACAGAGTGGTCCAACAAATTTGGGGATGTCAAGGGGTGTATACCAGAAATTGATGGAGTATAATTGCCAAAATTCTGAACCGGGTTGGGCCCTATCTTGTCTAAATTCCCTCTATCCTAAATACTGCATTTGCTGCCAGCTGGTATGCTTGCATAGTGGAATATTTCCAGCTGGAAGATTTCTGAGAAAGTGCTGCAGCATTGACGCTGCAGTACGAGCAGGGACAGACAACCCTGTTAATGAACTGGAGCTGGTCATTCGAAAATATACTGAACTTCCAGTGATAGGATTTGTAATATTTACTTTCTTAGAACAAAATCTCCCTCGGCTGAGGAAGATAGCTCCCTTAAAAATTGGTTTTCACAGCTTATTAAATGGTTATTACATCTGTTAAACTAGATTGTATGCTAATCATTGAGACAAACTTCTATGCTGATTCCGCTTCATTATTTGCTGAGCCTAATTAAGCTGATTTTTGATCAACTGATGGGGTGGTACATATTACCTGCAAGCTTACTTTGACTTTTCTAAATACTAACAATTATCTTATTCCAGGTCCTCATATGATAATGTTCAGTCCCTAAATATTCTGGCCCCTTTCAGCACAGAACAAGATCCATTGAAGGACCTTATGAGATTGGTGTGGTAGCTAGGGTTATTCCGAGATAAAATAAATTGGATCAACTAATATAATTTATGCGGCCCAACACGTTTACGCTACAATAAAATCACGGAACATTGCTGCATCCACCATGGCTGACTGCTTTAGCTCGAAAAATCTTGTCTCATTTGCATGCTACAAAAAATACTCCTATCTTTAAAGCAACTGACAACATGCTGAGAAAGAGCCAAACATTCAGTTAAATGCTCCTCTATGTGCTTGTATGATTAACAAGCAACAAGCGCTGCTGCTGGCTGACAGTGCAAGTCACGCTGGTTGGGACAACTCTCAAAACAACCCAGAAGACCCCACAACCTGCACTCTGAACTGCTAACACAGGGTGGCTCTTAAAGGGAATTTTAGAATGCACATTGTATCCATTACTTTTTGCTTTGTAAAATATTGGTTGCGAGAAAAATAATAACTTGCATTTCATTATTAAAAACATTTTTTTTTAAATGAAACTTTTTCGATTCCCTGTCCAAAACAGTAAGCTTCAACCAGCCACTGGTTGATTGTTGGCTCAGTTAACAGTTCCTCTTGCCAATATTGTTGCTGGCAAGGACTGCGGGATTGAGAGACAGGAACAATATTAAGATCCCCACAGAAGATAAATAGCACGCAGCAACAGCTTTTTTGAAGTGTTTTTCTTCCGTAGACCCTGCGGCTCATTGACTGCTGTTGGAAAGAAGCTTCTAGAAAGCAGCTCGGAGTGCACTAACGTGGCCTATTGCGGGGAGGAACGTTTTCAACTTTCAAAGTTGAATCCAGCAAGCTTACATTTCTTCTATTTCCTTTTATCTCATCTAAAACAGCGCCCAGCTGAGAGAGGGGCCTTCTTTATTCCATTAACTTATTTCGCAGCAAGTAGGAGGTAGAAAAGTGTTGTTTTGGTGTTTTCCTTTCAAAGTTTCAAGAGGAACAAGATGTAACCATCACAATACAGTGTAGTGATAAACTGTTTGGGACTGGTAGATGTAACCAGGTGGAGCCAAGACAGCTAAACAGTTCAGAAACTGGCATTTCCCACTATAGATTCAGGAAACTAGCAACTCCATCAGCTCATAATTACATCTCACACTTTCATTATTTCAATTTTGGTGCCAAGGTGCAACTCTTATGGTCATTATTGTTTCCCACTAGACAAAATTAAGTTAGCATGAAACATATCAGCCAGATGTTAATGAACATAAAAGAAGGGTGTTGCTACAAGTGTCAGAGTGCCACAAGCTACTCCTGCTCATTGGATACTTTCTACTTGAAAATTAATACTGTGCATGAAAAGTTCTTGTCAAATAAGTTGTATCAGTGTAACTGATGATACAATAGGGGATGAACATAATTCCTATGATGAGTAAACATATATAATACGTCCATGACACGATTTATTCCTGTATTTCAAGCAGTATTTGAATTAATATGGGGCAAACCTAACCCCGGAAACAACAGACTACATTACTGTGTCGAAAGGCTAGGAAACAATGAAACAGTATGAACAAAAAGCAAGTGGTGCCAGATAAGGAAGTTATCCACATAGTTTTGCTTCAGGGATATAGCTGTAGACAGTTCTTTATAGGTGGCACACGAGGTGCTGCTTAATACACACGTGTTTTTGCATCATTCAAAAGTGTAGAAGTGAAGCAGTGAGTCAAATTTGGGGTGGAATGTTGTTCCAGATCCTTGGTGTGAAGCTTGAGACGGATTCTCTTTTGTATTGTTGATTTCCTTGTGCATTTCACTGGCCTTCCAAAATGGGGTGTTTTTCTCATAGGCAGTGCTTAATTTGTGCGGGTGGTCCACACAATTATGTTTATGGTATCACTTAGGGGCATATTATCAAGGGGGTTTATCTCTGCATTTTTGGCTTTAAAAGCCAAGAAAGCGGAGACAAAATTATCTCCTTATTACCTAGCTGTCGCTAACACCAGTTAGTGACAGCTAGTAGGAGATTGCGGCCATCTTGGGCCCCACTTTGCATGTCAGTGATATTTATCACTAATGACATGCAAAGTGGGCGTGCCAAGATGTTAGCGACTGGAAACAGTCGCTAACATCGCTATCTCCTATTACCAACTTTTGGAGATATTCGGGCTAAGCGCAAATATCTCCAAAAGCTAACACCTGCCCTGAGCAGTTCTTAGCCATGTTATCCAATGGGAGGTGGATAACATGGCTAAGAGCATTAGCTCGGTAATGCATGAATATCGCTGACTTTTCAGCGATATTCATGCATTGCGGCCGATTTTTGGTTTATTTGCGATAAAAATCACCGCAGCTCAGCGGTAACTTTTTGTCTCTAACCAAGCAATAGCGATAATTATCGCTATTGCTTGAAAATATGCCCCTCAATTTTTAGGGACCAGGTCCTATTTTTATCGTCAGGCTTTGACCAAGAGGATTAGAGGGAAGGTTAAAAAGAGAAAAAGAATAGAAGGAGGAAGAGAAGTTAGATTGGCAAAGAGAGGGAGCAGGGAACAAAAATGACATACAAGAGTGAATTATAGAAAGGAAGTGGAAGATGGAATAAAAAAAAGACAGGAATGGAATCAAGACTAGGCAGGCTTGATGATAGCACCCCCAGCATTCTGCATCGATGCAAAGTGCTCTTAAGAAAAAATCTGGCCTCTGCACGTGTTGTTTCCTTATTTTTTTTTCAAATTAAGTAAAGCTACCGATTTATTTATTTATTGAATCAGACAGTTAGTTAGTAAGTTAGTTAGTAAGTTACTTCGTTAGAAGGTTAACTAAGCGTTGGCCAAAGCTAATGGCATCGGAGCATTTTACATAGTTTGAAAAGGAATAAGATACAAACATTCAAAGTAAGACTATGCTCAAGATTTATATATCCAAATACAGTTTGGCAATTTTGATTGAAGATGCAACTAGGAGGAGTCAGAAGGAAAAGTCTCTAGATCAAGTAGATAAACTTGTAGGGAGAGATTGCAGGAAGGGAATGTGTGGCAGGCAACTTGCAGGTAGGAGGGAGGGAGCTCAGGATATGTGCGTGGTGAAAAGGATTATACAGAGATGTATTGAACAGGGTTAAGGAGGATTTATAAAAGAGGAGAAATGTATACAGGAAAAGGGAGTAATATGCAGTGCAGTATAAAGTATGATTTTAGGGGATATTCAGGGGAATGTAAAGGGAGGGCTAATTTCTTGGGTCAATGGGAAGCTACTGAAGAGTAAACAATTTGGGTGAAAAGTGATTGTGTTTTCGGGTGCTAATAACAAATCTAGTTGCTGCATTGAAGATGATACAGTAGTAGGTCTTGAGCAGGCGTGGTCCTGCCTGAGCTATCAGTTTTAGGCTATTAATGTAGTGAAACCACTTTAGCCATTTGTTGTTTTAAAAAAGTGACAATAAGGTGAAAAGACCAAATATTAGAAGGAAAATTATACCAGAAAAGCCCTATTATACCCCAGGAAGCGTGGAGGGTGACAATATAATATTCTTACTTACAATTTTCTAAATTTATTGTTGGATTGCAAAGATTTCTTAAACATAAGCTTCCGGAAGGCTCACCGCATTGGCCCCTCATTCTCAATACACAAAAAAACCATTTCAGGACCGTTGCATCATTACTCTCTATCTAAAATACACTAATCTTATGAAATCCAAGAAGAAAAGACATCTTACATGGTCTTCAAATACCATTATCATTCATTAGATGTAGCAAAAACCACAGTCAATAGAAGGAAGGAATTTCTTGATCTTCTTCCTGCTCTGAAAACTTTAGATGGCCGCTATGGCCTGCTCCAGCCCTTCTTATTTAAAGTAACTGACTAACCCGAAACTGTGACTCAAAGTGATCCAGCCAACCTAAGAAATGTCATCTTTAGTCAAAGAGATCACAAGATGGATGGTTCCAGAATTAACCTCTCTTGATCTGTTTATGTTTCTTTTTGTTTATACATTTTTTGTCCGCTCATTAATCGTGTTCCAATATCATAATGTTGTTTGTTATTTGCAAATTGTCATTCGGCATTTCTTTGTTCTTTCATTTCACTTTATTGTAATTATTTTTGCTCGATATTTAAATCATACATTGCATTGTGTTTTTAATTTTTCTCCATAAATCTTTTCTTTTGAAATTGTTTGGTTCAAATGTCAGACATTCCTAATTACTATGGCCTGATTTAGATTTCTGTGCACAGTATACTCCATCACAAACGTGACGGACATCCTGTCCAATGTATTACAAGCGCATTATATGCTTGGATCAGGTGTACCACAGTGGAAGGGGCGTCTTTCACATGTGGGACAGAGTAGCCTATCTGCCAAACTCTAAATCACTCATGCTTGAAGCTATCGAATGGTTGCCGCTTGTTGAGCTATTTAACCCCTTCCCTGCTGCCGTCGGCCGTTGGCCGTCGCGAGCACTACCTCGCTGGTGCTGCAAATGTCCAACAGCCGACGCGGCCCCGCCAATTTTGCAGAAGTACCGCACTGCTGCGAAATCGCGGCCGCGGCAAAGGGGTTAATTCAGTGGCAGAGTATTCAGACATTTACATTTTTTTCTCACCCAAGAGAACAATTGTAATTCAATAAGGTTGCTGTCTCTTGTGATTACTGAATTAATGAGGAATTCTTTCTCGTAGCAGGTTAGTATTTTTATTCTGTTCTTTAGTTGCACTGAAACACATTTTGCGAAATTGAACACAGTAAATATTCTCCCATGGAGTTTTCAGGTCCTAGTAAGCCATGAGGATTATATGAACACAGGAACTTGTAATAACCTGGTATTTAGTTATGAAAAGTGCTCTCCTACATTTGGTCCATCTGCTTCCTGGGGAGCTTGTCTCCTGCCATGATGATTTCCCTTCCCTACCCTGCATATAAACATTCCACAGTACTGTACAACCTGTGTTCCTTTACCTTACAGTAATATGTACCTAGTGTCCATTCAAAAGGACAGATGCCATCAGGGTCCTACTGCCTCTATCTAAGGTTTCCAAAGTTATGGCAACAGTGTATGCACGAATCTAACTGGGTTTATAGCTTAAATGAACGTAGTCCATTCACCTGAATGCTGGGTTTGATACTCACCTGGATCCAGTCAGCCATTCATCTTTCCTCTCATGATTTCGTACTCTTGTTGTTTAATGAGTGTTAATTTCATCAGGTAAAACTGATTGTACCTGCCTAACGTGCCTAGAACTTCACCAGAATACCTTCTTTCTTCATTGTAAATAGGTCCCAACACAACTGGAGAGAGACAACAGAATGTGGGAGCACACCGCTGACATCTCAGGCAAGGTTCGCCCCTGGCAATCTGGGAAATGCAGTCTCCGATATTTTTGAGTATTTCCCCAAGGTTCGTGCAGATAGTGCTGATCTCTAGACACGTGTTTCTGGTTTATTAACTGTCATCAGTAGAGAATACAGTCTTGTATTTTGGGGTTTGCTGAGTAGGCTGCCAAACATTATATCAGAACCGGTACCTCTCACTGGCACGCAGGTGCTTCATCCACGAGCTCATCAGCTTATTGACTCACGGGACTACTTTAAATAGACAACAGGACGTGGGAGCCCACCGCTGATCTCTCAAGGCAAGGTTTCCACCTGGCTTTCTGGGAAATGCAGTCTCTTATAGCTCACTCCGATATTTTTGAGTATTTCGCCAATATTGGTGCAGATAGTGCTGATCTCTAGACATGTGTTTCTGGTTTATTAACTATCATCAGTAGAGAATGCAGTCTTGTATTTTGGGGTTTGCTGAGTAGGGTGCCAAACATTATATCAGGTCCAGTACCTCTCACTGGCACGCAGGTGCTTCATCCACGAGCTCGTCAGCTCAATAACTCACAGGAGTACTTTAAATGGACAACAGGATGTGGGAGCACACCGCTGACCTCTAAGGCAAGGTTCGCCCTTAGCATTCTGGAAAATATAGTCTCTTGTAGCTCGTTCCGATATTTTGGAGTATTTCATCAAGGTTGGTGCAGATAGTGCTGAACTCTAGACATGTGTTTCTGGTTTTTTCACCTTCATCAGTAGAGAATACAGTCTTGTATTTTGAGGTTTGCTGAGTAGGCTGTCAAACTTTATATCAGGTCCGGTACCTCTCACTGGCACGCAGGTGCATCATCCACAAGCTCGTCAGCTCAATGACTCACAGGAGTACTTTAAATAGACAACAGGATGTGGGAGCACACCGCCGATGTCTCAGGCAAGGTTTGCCCCAGGCATTCTGGGAAATGCAGTCTCCTGTAGCTCGCTCCGATATTTTCGAGTATTGCGCCACGGATGGTGAAGATAGTGCTGATCTCTAGACACGTGTTTCTGGTATATTAACTGAACACGGTTTATTGGCTAGGCGCACAGCTGGTGCTAGTGTTGAGGTTATGGTTGAGTTTTATGAAGATTGTTAAAGGTTAAGTAGAATTTGTTGGGTGCTCCATCAAGTGGCGTAACCATCCAGAATACGCCAGATTTGGTTATTGGTTGAGTGCGTTTATACGCTGTAAACGCATGTCTTTAAGTTGGGCACAACCATGGTGGTTTGTCAAAGAAGACAGACTCCTGATAAACTCATGGGGGAAGAATCAGTTTATTTCATCACTGATTGGTGTTCAAATGTTTTTTTATAAGTAAAGTTCATGTATATCAATTTTTCAAATGGCTCATTATTTTCCAAAATATTTTTTCAAATGAAATTTTTCCATGCTCCGATGCATTTCGGGCATTACTAGCCCTTTTTCCAGGAGCTCTGAAAGCACAATGGACAATTCAAAACAATTACTCATATGCAGTTATAGATACATGTTTTCAATAATTAAACAAACATTGTGTTTTTGTAGGCATGCGAGGGGTAGTGATTGCCTTGTAACCCTGGGTGTGGGGAGACCGGTGAAAAAGAATGACAAGAAACACAAGCGTGTCTTGTGCTGGGTTAGCGGGAAAAGCTAAAGCAAAAAAGGGTAAGTGCAACGGTTAAATGCAGTTTGACCTGGAGTGTCGAGAACACCACAGGTCTGTATCGGAGCCCCGACTTACTTGAGAGTGCATGGAAGTTCGGTACGAAGGATTCGCGGCTTCGCAGTGGCGGAGTTCCGCGTAGTGAACGGAGTTTACGTGAGTGGGTGGGTTAACTGGTTGATGGGTGACCGGCTAAGAAAACAAACGATGGACTGGGAAGATCAGGGAGGAGGCGGCCATACTGGAGGGAGTGTGTGCGTTTGAAACCATGTGTGGACACAGGAATGTGATATGCTAACAGCATACTGTACAAAGAAACAGAGAAACAAGGATGCCAGTAGGCATTTATAGGAAGCTACTAAATTCAATGCGGTCATTAAGGCCGTACGGTTTCATCGCTTGAAGTCTATATATCCAGGCGGCTTCTCGTTGTAAAAGTTTTTTGTTGTTGTCAATTCCCTCTTGTTTTTTCACAATTTCAAGAACCAAAAATTTCATCTGTGATACATTGTGATGAAAGTCATTAAAGTGTGTTGCAACACTGGATTTTTGGTTTTTGGTGCGGATATTAGACTTGTGTTCGTTAAGGCGAACTTTGATTTTTCGAGTGGTTTTTCCCACGTAGATCATGCCACATGGGCATTTGAGGAGGTAAATGAGATTCATTGAATCGCATGTGGCGTTGACCTTCAGTTTTATTTGGAAGCCTCGCATGGGATGATTGATGATGTTGCCTTTAATGGTGTTATTACAGTTGTTGCAGTTAAGGCACGGGCGTGTGCCAGTGTAAGATGATGGTTCTGTTGGTTGTTTGGATAAAATTTCTTTCAAGTTGGTAGACCTAGTGTGAGCGAAAATCTGAGGTTTTTCAAACATGTTCCCAAAGTCAGGTTCGGATGATAGTATTCGCCAATGCTTAAGGATGATGCTTTTATAAGTCTTGCTAGACGTAGAATATTTAGAAACTAAAACAATTCTTTTGTCATCTTTTTTGGTGGAACCTGTTAGGGCTTCCTGGCGAGTGATGGTTGTTGCTCTGATGGTTGCAGCATTAACGATGTCTTGCGGATAACCTCTTTGTAGGAATCTATTTGCCATTTCATCCATTTGTATTTTACATTTTTCTGGATTAAAGACAATTCGTTTGACGCATAGCATCTGGCTGAAGGGTAGGTTTCTTTTGAGGGAGTTCTGGTGAAAGCTTGTGTGGTGGACTGTATTATTGCGGTCTGTAGGTTTTCGGAACAAGTCTGTTTCCAATCCATTTTCAGTGAGTTTGATCATAACATCTAAGAAGGTGATGGTATGTTCATCAATGTTCCATGTGAGCGATATTCTGTTGTCTTTGGTGTTGAGGTCACGCAAAGCTGATTCGAGGTTCTCTCGGGTGTCTCTCCAAATTAGGAACAGATTGTCAATGTAACGTACATATAATTTCAGGTTATTTGACCATTTGGGATCCGCATAAATGTAGTTTGATTCAAATTCCGACACGTAGATGTTAGCATAAGTCGGTGCTGCACAATTGCCCATAGCCATGCCGGACATCTGAAGGTACCACTGTTGGTTGTGTGTGAAGTAATTGTGGTATAAAGTAAATACCATGAGTTCCATCAGGAAGATCTGTAGAGGGTGGGTTATGTTGCTGTTCATGAGAGCTTTTTCTATGGCTTCAATTCCACCGTCATTTGGAATGGATGTATAAAGGCTCTTGACGTCGGCTGCACAGAAAATGATGGGTTCTTCAGGGTCAATGTTTATGTCTGCCAGTTTTTTTAGGAAGTTGGTAGTATCTTTGATGTAACTGTCGAGACCAGTTACGATCGGTTGTAAGTAGCGATCAAGGAACTTGCCAATCGGTTTATGGAGTGACCCTCTCGTGGACACAATGGGTCGAAACGGGGGGTCCTTTGGGTCTTTATGGATTTTCGGTAGCATGGTTATAGTCGGACTTTTGGGATGCTCAACGATGAGATATTTTTTGGTTCGATCATCGATGGTGCCATCTTCACGTGCTTTGGTCACGAGTTCCATACGTTCGATTTTGTATTGATCGGTGGAGTTATTTTGTAGTAACATGTAGGTAGTTGGGTCTAAGATGTGTTCCTTGATCTTGGCCTCATACATGCTGGTGTTGAGGATGACGATAGCGCCACCCTTATCTGCTTTTACGCATTTAATGGTTCTGTTGCTGGCAATGCGTTGAAGGGTGGTTTTGTCCTTCATGGTAATGTTTTGGTTGTTTTTTTTGGAAAAATTGATTTTCGAAATGTCCTGTCTGACGAGAGTCTCAAACATGTCTATGCTTTTATGGCTACATGGTGGTATGTATGAACTGGTTGATTTTAAACCAAGTAGTAGATCAGTTTTTGGTTCAGCGGATGGTGGAAGTACATTTTCAAAGAAATGTCGTAGCCGTAGTTTTCGAGTAAGTTTAAAAGTACTAACTTCGAGTTCAAGGAGGTTTGTGGAGGTGGTTGGAATGAACGATGTCCCTTTTTGTAGGAGATTCATTTCTTGTTTGGTGAGTGTGGTGTCCGAGATGTTAATCACTAACGATTCCTTCTCACTTTTGGTTTCTTGGTAATTTGAGGACGAGCATCCTCTGGATCTTCTTCTTGATCTTTTTCCCCGCCGGGGTCGTCGGTTTCGTCCGGTCCTACTTCTAAAAAAGGCTCAGCTGGCGGGAGATTCTCATTGGTTTGGTTGGATTGTTGTCTTGAATGCCGAGGTGTACCTGATGTTGTTGGTTCACCTGTAGTTTTTCTTGGTGGGCGATTGGTGCTTTCGCTCCCTGAAGATGATGTATCAGTGTTTTGGTTGTAGGGTCTGTTGCGAAGACGTTGGGCATATGCGTCTGCCCATGTATATACCTCCCCTAACTTGTAGTCGAGGGTGTCTCGGCGGAATTTTCGAATTTTCCGTTCATTAATTTCTTTAGTGTGTTTGTCTAGCTGATTGTTGATGTCCTCGAGTGTTTTGGTGAGTTCCTCTGGTGAGCTTAGTTCTTTTAATTCGTTGTCTAGATCTGTAATTTCTTTAGTTAGTTCAACAAGAATTGTGGAGAGTTCTTCTACTATTAGAAGTATTAAGTCCAGGCTACATTTGTTTAAGATTGCGTTCCACCTGTCCTGGAATAATTTTGAGTTCTTACATAGAGATGGTTTCAATGAGATCCGTAGTCCACGGGGTATGCGCAGCGCTTTGTGATATTTGATGAGTGTATTGGCGTGAAGTTTTTGGTTGATGCGTCGTTTTGAGAGGTAGAGTAGTTGTTTCAAAACTTGTTCCTTTGTACGGCTGGAAGTAGATTGAGTACGGTCTTCATTTATGAGTGCATATATGCGTTCAGTTTCTTCAGTGCCAAAAGCGAGCGTACTGGCTCGTGCTTCAGTTGTTTTGGATATGTCATCGTATTGCATTTTTGTTTTGTTTGCGTGCTGCCAGCCCTTCGTGCGGTAAGGCAAATATGAGAACACAGTTTTTTGGCTAGGCGCACAGCTGGTGCTAGTGTTGAGGTTATGGTTGAGTTTTATGAAGATTGTTAAAGGTTAAGTAGAATTTGGTGGGTGCTCCATCAAGTGGTGTAACCGTCCATAATACGCCGGATTTGGTTATTGGTTGAGTGCGTTTATACGCTGGAAACGCATGTCTTGAAGTTGGGCACAACCATGGTGGTTCGTCAAAGAAGACAAACTCCTGATAAACTCATGGGGGAAGAATCAGTTTATTTCATTACTGATTGGTATTCAAATGTTTTTTTCTAAGTAAAGTTCATGTATATCAATTTTTCAAATGGCTCATTATTTTCCAAAATATTTTTTCAAATGAAATTTTTCCATGCTCCGATGCATTTCGGGCATTACTAGCCCTTTTTCCAGGAGCTCTGAAAGCACAATGGACACATATTTACAATTCAAAACAATTACTCATATGCAGTTATAGATACATGTTTTCAATAATTAAACAAACATTTGAATACCAATCAGTGATGAAATAAACTGATTCTTCCCCCATGAGTTTATCAGGAGTCTGTCTTCTTTAACGAACCACCATGGTTGTGTCCAACTTCAAGACATGCGTTTACAGCGTATAAATGCACTCTGTTATATTAACTGTCATCAGTAGAGAATACAGTCTTGTATTTTGGGGGTTGCTGAGTAGGCTGCCAAACATTATATCAGGTCTGGTACATCTCACTGGCATGCAGGTGCTTCATCCATGAGCTCGTCAGCTCAATGACTCATGGGAGTACTTTAAATGGACAACAGGATGTGGTAGCACACCGCTGACCTCACAGGCAAGGTTCGCCCCTGGTATTCTCGGAAATGCAGGCTCTTGTAGCTTGCTCCGATATTTTCGAGTATTTCACCAAGGTTGGCGGAGATAGTGCTGATCTCTAGACACATGTCTCTGGCTTTTTAACCCTTCATCAGTAGAGAATGCAGTCTTGTATTTTGGGTTTGCTGAGTAAGCTGCCAAACATTATATCAGGTTGGGTACCTCTCACTGGCACGCAGGTGCATCATCCACGAGATAGTCAGCTCAATGACTCACAGGAGTACTTTAAATAGACAATAGGATGTGGGAGCATACCGCTGACATTTCAGGCAAGGTTTGCCCCTGGCATTCTGAGAAATGCAGTCTTTTGTAGCTTGCTCCGATATTTCCGAGTATTTCGCCAAGGGTGGCGCAGATAGTGCTGATTTCTAGACATGTGTTTCTGGTTTATTAACCGTCATCAATAGATAATACAGTCCTGTATTTTGGGGTTTGCTAAGTGGCTGCCAAACATTATATCTGGTCCGGTACCTCTCACGGGGAAGCAGGTGCTTAATCTATGAGCTCATCAGCTCAATGGCTCACGGGAGTACTTTAAATAGACAACAGGATGTGGGAGCACACCGCTGACCTCTCAGGCAAGGTTTGCCCCTGGCATTCTAGGAAATGCAGTCTCTTGTAGCTCGCTCCGATATTTTCGAGTATTTCGCCAAGTTTGGCACAGATAGTGCTGATCTCCAGACATGTGTTTCTGGTCTATTAACCGTCATCAGTAGAGAATACAGTCTTGTATTTTGAGGTTTGCTGAGTATGCTGCCAAACACAATATCAGGTCCGGTACCTCTCACTCTCGAGACATGTGTTTCTGGTTTATTAACCGTCATAAGTAGAGAATACAGTCTTGAATTTTGGGGTTTGCTGAGTAGGCTGCCAAACATTATATCAGGTCCGGTACCTCTCACTGGCACGCAGGTGCCTTATCCACAAGCTTGTCAGCTCAGTGACTCATGGGAGTACTTTAAATGGACAACAGGATGTGGGAGCACACCACTGACCTCTCAGGCAGTGTTCGCCCCTGTAATTCTGGGAAATGCAGTCTCTTGTAGCTCGATCCGATATTTTTGAGTATTTTGCCAAGGTTGGGGCAGATAGTGCTGATTTATAGACCTGTGTTTCTGGTTTATTAACCATTATCAGTAGAGAATACAGTCTTGCATTTTGGTGTTGGTTGAGTTGGCTGCCAAACATTATATCAGGTCCGGTATCTCTCACTGGCACTCAGGTGCTTCATCCACTAGCTCGTCAGCTCAGTGACTCACAGGAGTACTTTAAATGGACAACAGGATGCGGGAGCACACCGCTGAGCTCTCATGCAAGGTTTGCCCCTGGCATTCTGGGAAATAATTTCTCCCGTAGCTCACTCTGATATTTTTGAGTATTTCGCCAAGGTTGGCGCAGATAGTGCTGATCTATAGACCTGTGTTTCTGGTTTATTAACCGTCATCAGTAGAGAATACAGTGTTGTTTTTGAGGGTTTGCTGAGTAGGCTGCCAAACATTATATCAAGTCCGGTACCTCTCACTGGCTCACAGGTGCATCATCCACAAACTCGTCAGCTCAATGACTCACAGGAGTACTTTAAATAGACAATAGGATGTGAGATCACACCGCTGATCTCTCAGGCAAGGTTCGCCCCTGGCATTCTTGGAAATGCAGTCTCTTGTAGCTTGTTCTGATATTTTCGAGTATTTCGCCAAGGTTGGCGCAAATAGTGCTGATCTCTAGACATGTGTTTCTGGTTTATTAACCGTCATCAGTAGAGAATACAGTCTTGTATTTTGGGGTTTGCTGAGTAGGCTGCCAAACATTATATCAGGTCTGGTATCTGGCATGCAGGTGCTTAATCCACAAGCTTGTCAGCTCAATGACTCAAAGGAGTACTTTAAATAGACAACAGGATGTGGAACACACCGCTGGAATCTCAGGCAAGGTTCGCCCCTGGCCTTCTGGGCAATGCAGTCTCTTTTAGCTCACTCAGATATTTTCAAGTATTTCCTCAAGGTAGGCGCAGATAGTGCTGATCTTTAGACATGTGTTTCTGGTATATTAACCATCATCAGTAGAGAATACAGTCTTGTATTTTGGGGTTTCTCTAGAGATCAGTACTATCTGCGCCAAGCTTGGCGAAAAACTCGAAAATATCTGAGCAAGCTACAATAGACTGCATTTCCCAGAATGCCAGCGGCGAATCTTGCCTGAGAGGTCAGCGATGTTATCCCACATTTTGTTTCTATTTAAAGTACTCCTGTGAGTCATTAAGCTGACCAGCTCGTGGATGAAGCACCAGTGAGCCAGTGAGAGGTGCCCGACCTAATGTTTAGCAGCCTACTCAGCAAACCCCAAAATACAAGACTGTATTCGCTACTGATGACGGTTAATAAACCAGAAAAAAATGTGTCTAGAGATCAGCACTATCTGCGTCAACCGTGGAGAAAAACTCAAAAATATCAAAGCGAGCTTCAAGAGACTGCATTTCCCAGAATGCCAGTGGCGAACCTTGCCTGAGAGGTCACCCGTGTGCTCCCACATCCTGTTGTCTATTTAAAGTACTCCCGTGAGTCATTGAGCTAAAGAGGCTCGTGCATGAAGCACCTGCGTGCCAGTGAGAGGTACCGGACCTGATATAGTGTTTTGCAGCCTACTCCGCAAACCCCAAAATACTAGACTGTATTCTCTACTGATGACGGTTCATAAACCATAAACACGTGTCTAGAGATCAGCACTATCTGCGTCAACCTTGAAGAAAATCTCGAAAGTATTGGAGCAAGCTACAAGAGACTGCATTTCCCAGAATGCCAGGGGCGAGCCTTGCCTGAGAGGTCAGCGGTGTGCTCCCATATCCTGTTGTCTATTTAAAGTACTCCCGTGAGTCATTGAGCTGACAAGCTCGTGGATGAAGCACCTGCATGCCAGTGAGAGGTACCGGACCTGATAAAGTGTTTGGCAGCCTACTCAGCAAACCCCAAAATACTAGACTGTATTCTCTACTGATGACGGTTCATAAACCAAAAACACATGTCTAGAGATCAGCACTATCTGTGTCAACCTTTGCAAAATACTAAAAAATATCAGAGTGAGCTGCAAGAGACTGCATTTCCCAGAATGCCAGGGGCCAATCTTGCCTGAGAGGTCAGCGGTGTGCTCCCACATCCTGTTGTCTATTTAGAGTACTACCGTGAGTCATTAAACTGACAAGCTCGTAGATGAAGCACCTGCTTGCCAGTGAGAGGTACCGGACCTGATATAATGTTTGGCAGCTTACTCAGCAACCCCCAAAATATTAGACTGTATTCTCTACTGATGATGGTTCATAAACCAGAAAAAAGTGTCTAAAGATCAGTACTATCGGCGCCAACTGTTGCGAAATACTCAAAAATATCAGAGCGAGCTACAAGAGACTGCATTTCCCAGAATGCCAGGAGCGAACCTTGCCTGAGAGGTCAGCGGTGTGCTCCCACATCCTGTTGTCTATTTAAAGTACTACCGTGAGTCATTGAGCTGACGAGCTCGTGTATGAAGCACCTGCGTGCCAAAATACAAGGCTGTATTCTCTACTGATGATGGTTAATAAACCAGAAACACGTATCTAGAGATCGGCACTATCTGCGCCAACCTTGGCGAAATACTCGAAAATATCAGAGCGAGCCACAAGAGACTGCATTTCCCAAAATGCCAGGGGCGAACCTTGCCTGAGAGGTCAGCGGTGTGCTCCCACATCCTGTTGTCTACAACAGGAGAGAGGTATGGTTCAGCAAGGAGATATGTGTGGCACAGCAGGCAGAGCAGCTGACTCCGGAGCACCGGGCTCACAGTTCGATTCCTGTTGCTGTTGGCAGCTTAACTTAGCATCATGTGACTCTGGGCAGTAGCTCACTTAATCTCCACAATGACCCCCAGCACTTTGAAACTTTAACACCTTGGCTGCTTGACTTATTCCCCTGCTGTGCTGGACCATAATGGAAATGGGTTGTGTCTTGACGAGCTCAGCTGGTCATGAGCACACGAGTACTGCGCCTCATGACGAGCTGAGCTCGTCATGAGCACCGAATGGGTTAAGGGATGATGTGTTCATGCTTCAAAAATCTGGGATATAATTATGAGGAATAATCTTTAATGCAGCTGGCTTTGACGTTTTTTGGCAGATCCAACTTTCTTCTACACAATATGTAGATGCCATTTTCGTCCTGTTGACATACAGCTACATGTTATATGCAGAGCGGCATGAGCACGAAAGAAATACTCCTTTACCCCTGGTATTCTTTTTAAATTGCTCTCTGTGTTCTGCATTTTATGTTAACTAAAAAACACCTAAAGTGCATGACAATACTTAATCAAATGACTATGTCATTGTTGGTCTGCAAACCATCATTTTTCTCAATTCACATCAATGCGTTCCGAAATCATGATTCACATTGCCTTCTCCCTAAGTGCCCGATTCCGATGCGGGCAGGAATGGCTCTGACCAATGCCTGCCTCGGAATGTGCCACTCGGATTCCTTTCCAACTGACCCATTCGAATGGGCTATGTCAGAAAGGAATCAGACTCGGTTTTCCGGATGGCTTATGATGGGCTCGGAGAGCCAGTCCGCCATCCAGAAACCATTCAGTACTTCTCTGGCTGCCACTTTGAATGAATGAATGAATGAATGAATGAATGAATGAATGAATGAATGAATGAATGAATGAATGAATGAAACATTATTTATATTGCGCAGCTATGCCCAATGGGCGTCAAGGCGCCTAATCCAAATAATGACTGTGAGCGAAAAGAAACAGAGCCTACTGGTAAGCATTGATAAAGAGCCAAGTTTTCAATGACTTCCTAAAGAGGTCAAGGGAGGGCAGTGTTTTGATTTCCAGGGGGAGTGAATTCCACATCAGAGGAGCCAGTATGGAAAAAGCTTTGCTCCCCCATCTAGCCTTCTTGGCTCTGGGAATTACCAGTTGATTAAGCTCACTGGATCGGAGACATCTACTCGGAACGTATCTAGAGAGAAGTGATCCAAGGGCATCAGCCGGGCCTGCAGTTAAAGCCTTATATGTAAGGCAGAGGAGTTTAAAAGTGATCCTTGAGGGGATGGGGAGCCAGTGGAGGTTCTTCCTCGCTAAGGTCATCGAGGCCAGCCAGGGCAAAGCGAGAGCAAACCGCGCTGCCGCGTTTTGTATGACCTGCAAACGCTGAAGCAGGCCCTTGTTGGCCCCGGCGTACACTGAGTTGCAGTAATCAAGCCTTGAGCCAACAAGGGCGATCACCACCTGTTTCCGTGCCTGAGGGGACAAGTAGTGTACGATTCTTTTCAAGGTCTTGATGACTCCCCAACAGGTAGCCACCGTTCTGTTGACCTGAAGCTCCATGGAGAGCTGGGTGTCGAAGATGACGCCTAGGTTCCTGGCAGATTGTGTTGGTGTTGGGCAGCTACCTAAAGAAGGAGGCCACCAATCATCTGACCATATGCCCTGGTCCTTGCCAAAGACCAGGACCTCTGTCTTGTCCCCGTTCAACTTTAGGGAGTTGGCAATCATCCACTCTGCAACAAGTTGCATGCAGGCCCTAAAGTTAGAAGCGGTTTCACCCACAGAGTGAGTCAGGGATACCATAATCTGCGTGTCGTCGGCATACGACACTACCTCCATCCCCTGAGATCTTACTAGTCTTGCAAGTGGGGCCACGTAGATGTTAAACAGGGTCGGACTCAAAGCCGACCCCTGTGGCACCCCACATTGCAAAGACTTAGCGGGGGAGAGGTATTCACCTAGCATGACACGCTGCTCTCGTTGTTGAAGAAAGGAGCTCAGGAGACTGAGTGCCGGTCCTTCTACCCCTGCCTCCCTTAACCTAGTTGTTAAAGTAAGGGGAGACAGGGTGTCAAATGCTGCTGAAAGATCCAGCAGCACCAGTACGGTGGTTAGACCCAAATCCACTTTTCTGCGGATGTTGTCCATGACTTTCGTCAAAGCAGACTCCGTGCTATGCAGCTTTCTAAAGCCATGTTGGGACCCGTCCAAGAAACCAGAGGTATCGAGGAAGTTTGAAAGATGGAAATTCAAATGGGTCTCCAACATCTTAGCAGGGGCCGGCAGCAGAGAGATGGGTCTAAAGTTCTTCAGTACTCCAGGGTCCAAGGTGGTCTTTTTCAGCAGCGGCTTCACGATGGCTTTCTTCCAAAGTGACGGGAAGATGCCCTGTTCCAATGCTCCATTCATGACTTCCAGCATTGAAGGAAGAATGATCTCTCTGCAGTTCTTCAGTACTTTCAGAGGAACTGGATCGAGTGGAGATGACGATTTAGTTTTGTCCAACAGGCTATTAAGATCCTCTAGCGAGAGGGCAGGGAAATGATCAAGGGAGTGAGAGGATTCTTTAGTCCAAGCTTCCAGACGTTTAATTTGGGAGAAATCCTCAGCATTAAGCGAGTTCCCCTGCGACTTTAGAGCTATGTAGATATCATCTATCTTTTTGTAGAAAAAGTCTGATATATCATTGCATAGCTCCTGGGAAGCTACTACAGGATCGGGGGCCTGGAGAGAGCACAAAGAGTCCACTATTTTGAAGAGCTCTTTGGAGGATGTTAAAGAACAGGTTAAATTGGAAAAATAATCCTGTTTTTCCTTAATGACTCTCTTTTTGTACTCACGTAGTTGGCTCTTATAGCCTTCTCTATCCTTGAGATCCCAGGATTTACGCCACCTACGTTCCTTCTGTCTGCAAGTTTGTCTGAGAAGCCTCAGATCGACGGAAAACCAGGGGGCAGTTGGCTTCTGTCTAGCTGCAGCTTTCAGGGAAGGAGGAGCTAGTTCGTCAGCGGCTCTGGTGATGGCATCAGCGAGTTCTTGGGCCGACTCATCCACCTTCCGCTGAGTTGAAATATGGGCATTGAGAATAAAAGGGGCCACAGCCTCCTTAGTAAAATTTATGAAGCTCCTTTTGAATTGTTTTTTACCAGAGCCCACAATGGCAACGGGGCAGGGAATGTCTAGAAACAGCGGGACTGCTAAATGGTCAGACCAGGTAATCGGGACCGGTGTCCCAACCCCTAATCTGGGGTCGTTGGAAAAGATCCCGTCAAGGATATGCCCCGCCTTATGAGTCGGGTGGAGAACTCGTTGTACAAAGTCACATGCCTCCAGAGAATTAAGCAGAGAGCAGGTCTCTTTCGAAGTAAAATCCTCTAAGTGAAAATTAATGTCGCCCAGAATAGTGAGATGGGGTCTACCAAAATAAGGTTCCAAATTTCCAGCCGAGGGAGTATGATGGCAGTTTCCCTCTGCCTTTTTGTGTGCCCAGTAGGGCCCCCAATGATGCATGGCAGCTGAATTTGCCCCCTGTTGATCCCTGCACCTGGTGGCAGGCACCTTGAGGTGCCTGCCACCGGGTGCAGGAATGAACTTCACCTCTGCAATTAACAATGTGAACATACATCCTGTTCGAAGTGCTTGCTCCCATTGTTAAGTATTGAATTGCGACCAAACAGGGTTCGGTTGCATCCTACTTGCAGGTCTGTAAGAGATGCTAGGAGGTTGGTTGGTTACAGTTCCTGACCGATGTAGGAAGGACTCAGGTCTGTCCGACATCGGAATCGGGCTAATAGTGTAGGTCACAGATAACTGTAAGCCGATGCAGACTATAGAGAATGGATGAATATGTGTACAAACATGAGAGAAAACAATAAGAAAAATTAAAATTTCAGATGTCTATATGCACTATCTCTGTCATTACCATGTAAAAATGTGTACCGATGTACGCAGGAAGAGAATAACATTTCTTGGTGACTGTTTTGACTCAGCACTCCTTATATAATTCCCTAGTGGGCAATCTGGTGACCAATTATCATACTATATTAATTGTGACATTGAAAAAATTAATATATCTGTACCCCAATTGAGTTCTCACTCTCATTGGAACACTTCATTCTCATTTTCAGAATTGTGCCTTAATCACGTTGTCCTGCATATATATACTGCCATTGTACAAAAATCATCACATTACATTACTTAAATCGTGCTTAAGTGTTTAGCTCTATCGCATTGGAACTAAGCCATTCTAAAAAATAAAAAATAAAAAATCAGTGGATGCTAAACTAAACTTCAAAATTATATTTTGCACCTATGATTGGCTGATTACCAAGTGAGTCCAACGCTTGACTCAATCACAGATGGACATGCAATTCATCATCGGAGTGAAATCTAGCCTCCTTAGCTGGTTTTCTCTGTCCCCTCCCCTGATGTTTTAGCCACTGAATATATTTTACGAAATAGACCAGGTCCGCAGCATTGTCTTTATGAATTTCATGTATATGGCAAGCAGCTGGATAGGTCCTATCCTCATTGCTTATGACTCTTAGATGTTTCAGAATTCACACATGTACCTTGTGAATTGTGCTGCCAACATATATTTTGGGGCAAGTGCACTGTAGAATATATATACTACATGATCACTCCTGCAGTTATATGCACTGCATATCTGGAGTGGGGTGTTAATCAATGACGATGTGGCCTCTTGGATATTAATGCCATGCGTACATGTCTTATACTTTTTTGGCACAGTGTGACCTATCACTGGATTGTTCTTAGTAAGATGCCAATACCTCACCAGAATTCCCCTCACTTGTTGATGGGTGTGTTAAATTCCATGATCATTCTCAATTCTATGACTTCCACTTTTCTCTTGCCTTCTCTGGCAAACAGCAGCTGTTCTGTCTTCTTTTGATTAGCCTTCATTTAGACAGTCTCAACCATCTCATTGCTATCGCCTCTCGCTTGGAATCTTTTCTTTAGCTCATTGTGGACCTACTCTAATATATTTCCATAGCTGCAGTTGCACCACATATGGAGGTTTTCTGCATATGGTATACAATTTTAAAGTTTTTCTTTAAGGTAGAAACTACTCGCATGGAGGATAGAATTCCCTGCCATTGGCTTCCTCTATGTCTTAGTATGGATTTAATTGTCCTTCCCAAAGTTGACCAGATCTAAAAAGTGAATTTCTGTGGTTCTAACATAAATTGTGAACCTAGGTTCAGATTGCTGTCGTTCAGCTTATTTGCAATTGTCTTTGCTGAAGCAGGCCTACCCCTCCAGAAGACAAAAAGATTGTCTATAAAATACATCCAAAAGACTACGTTTTTGGACCATTCAGTGGCAGAGTCAACAGCGAGCACCTCCTCCTCACATCAGCCATTGTGCAAATTAACACAGTTGGGGGCAAATCAGGTGCCCGTGTCAGTGCCTCTTACCTGCCTATTTGTGTCATTGCCAAATAAAAATGAGTTAATACGTAAACACCACTGTGTCATTTCCAAGACCATCTTTGAGTGTTGATGCAAATGGACTGGTCTTGTCCCAAGGAATTGTTTCATCACTCTCAGACCATCCTCGTGGGCAATGCTCGTGTGCAGGGAAGTTTCAATTAACTGACCTATTGCTGTTTGTATTTTTCTTCAGCTACATAATATTTCAAACTGCTCTGTTTTAGATGGTCCTCTTTTTAGCTCTGTCTACAGATATTGTTAGGTGTCTATCAGAGTACATGTTATAAAAGCAAAAACATACAACAGAGATGTGGTCTGGGTCAGGCACATTCAGCAGCTGCTTGGTGAAAATGTAGTTCTCATTTTAGAGCAGGCCCAAAGGAGTATTTCAATCTCACCACTATTGGATTTAAGATGTATTAGTTCTCCTGCCTGCAGAGTGCTTCCCAACGAGGGTGTAGCCAAGTCTACATGCTTTACAATGGAGGTTCCTGTGTGCTCTTCAAGTGTTTACCAAACCTGTTGATGCTGCAAGAACAGTGAACTTGTACCTAAATGCTTTTTTGCTTCTATGTAGTGTTTGGACTCCAAAACTGCACACAACTGGTGATATTTCACCAAGGGTGATTTTGAATATAAATTTGATTTTATTCTGTAATGTGATACCACAGTCCTGCCTACTTTGCACCAATGGTGAATTTACATTTAAAATTATTTTGAACATAAATGTGATTTTAGCCAGGAACATTATGTGTTCTACTAAAGTTCCACACTGGTACTGTTGATGTATGAAGGGTGATTTTTAACTTCAGTGTGATATTAACCAATATTTAGGTCATACAGATTTTCATTCTTTGAACCTATTGTAACATCTCATTGCATTTACTTTCTCTAATGTGTGATGCCCCATAGATGCATATTGCACCTGTCTCATACTGATTCTTTGTCTCAATTTGAATAAACTACATACGTTTGTGTGATTTTCTAACAGCCACAAAACTTAAAACAAAGATTTCAGCTTAAACTGCAGAAAGTATGTAACAGCACTTCAATTACTCTATTTCCCAAACACCCATCCTAAACTAGCATCAAAGAACACACGCAGAGAACCCTGACAGGCAATCTAGAAACCTTAGGCAGAGAATAAAATAATAGGTTTATTGGTAGTTAATAAAATCCATTTACTATCCATGAGTCAAAATACTTGGAATAAAGTATTTCAGCATCACAAAAAATGTATTAAACTTTTATACACGTTTTGTTAATTTCTTTGGTTTTTAACACAGTGGACTCCACACACATTTCCTAAAATCATGTGGATTGTCAAAAGTTTATGACACAATAGTTATGCACTTCAAATAGAGACTTCTTTAAATATGTTCTAAACTATTCAAAAAGGCAGTGTTGTAGCTTTACTAGTCCATATTTTTAAGTGCAGAAAGCTTGGGGCTAGACATTTTTTGCATTTGCTCATGAAAGTTGGGCAGCAGCATATAACTAGGACTAGCCATTTTCTTTTTTATTTATAGAATTTGCAGTTTCTAGCCTTTCTTTAATAATGACATGCTAACATGCTTAGGATATTTCTTCTATATCAAATAGGCCAAAACAAAGGCAAAGGTATTGCATTTTTAAATTCCAAGAAATGGCAAGTTCATTATATGGTTAAGCCCTGTTAGGCTCAAAGCTTCCATTAGCAAAGTTATTGGGGACTTTGTGTTTAAAGGTTGTTGGATTGTTTCTCAATGCTTTGTACTTATGTATTTTTTCAAAAATGTATTAAAACTTTAGTAAGAATGTTTTTTTCCCATTGTGACTCCATATTTAGCTCTTATATTGCTGAACTGGTGTTTGTATGCCAAGGTGCTGTGTTGGAATAGTGTGGTGATAAATATTCTTGTTTGGTATCTTCCTTTAAATGACTTTTCATCAGAATGTTTTAGTTTAAACCAGAATCTTGATTTAGATGTGTTTAATATCAGTGACAGTTCATTAATTTGAACTCTAAATGAATTGTGGATGTGGCTTGCAAATTTGGATAATTGAAAAACTGATCTATATAACTTCACGCTGGGCCTGATATATCCAGTTGTTAAATTGGCCTGGAAATGCATCCAATCTGTATGTTAATGATTGAAGAAATGTTGCCTTTATTAAATTAGGAAAAGGTGGTATGGCTGGACCAACTTTAATGATGCTCCTTTACTTTCCATTACCCGAAGATGCAGTTTAGGATTGAGATAAATTCAGGAAATTACAATTTTTTGAATGGTTTACCCCCAGATGAATGCCCTATCTCTGTTTGCTGGCTTTCGAATTCTGTGCATTTTACTCCTGATAACATATCATAACATGATTGTGCTCCCCCATTTTTTAACATTGTCAAATTGGCATAACACTAATTAGCATATGCAACTTTCTTATATTCATTAGCATATGATACAAGGCGTGCCCAGGGCCTGTAAGTTAAATCCCTCTATTGAACTGCAGCTACTATTGTGTCATCCATTACAGTGGCAGTTTTTAAACTGCAATTTGACCTGTCAAAATAAACTGTTCTGCCAGGTTAAACCTTAGGGAAACACTGGGATGCATTATCACATTTATTAATGATATGTGCAGTTAGGGAACAGTTCAAAATGTCACTCTCTGACTCCTTGTAATATTTAATAAAAGCCAGATAAGCTAGTGAAGTCGGATCTTTAATAAATATTAAGGAAGGGTACTTTTAGAAAGTTACAGTTTCAGTGCCTGACGCCTGTGGAGTATAATTTGCATTAGCCTCTAACTGCCACCCTCTCAGTCCTGCAGCCCTGAATGAGATTTAGGACTGCTCCTAGAGGAAAGACAAAGTCCTGGGTGTGGGGAGGTGTTTCTGTTTCTCTGGAAGGATGACCATTTAGGCAGTCCCCAGGATCTTGGTTAACTTCAATTGGGCCTCCCCTGACACAGCTAGATGTCAGATGACACCAGCAAAGGCCCCTTCTTTGTTCCCTCACTCAGGCAGGCCACAATCCTAGTTTGGAGGAGCTGCCCCCAAAACTGGTTTGACATGACCACAAAGGAGGGGTTGCTCATTTCCCTGGGCACAGTCTCTGCACATAGGGAGATCAGTTTAACCAACTTCGATTTAGGCAGAGAGGGGCACTGTGGGATTGTTTTCAGTAGTACACACAAGAAAACTACAAAAGTGGGTTGGTTAACCCCTGGGAACTATTGACCCAATATTTAGAGAGAAGCTAGGAGTCACACCCACCAAAAAGCTGATACCAGGCATAAATGTGACATCTCCAGCACCCTCATGAGAACCTTACTTGACCTGTGGAAAATAAGAAGACGATTGAACCTGCTGTCTGAGACCTGAGAAGAGCTCCGAAGCACTGGACCTGTCTTCTCTTGTACCCAGTACAAAAAAGAGGACTCCAATGGTCATAAGGCAGACCTCCCATCAAGCTACAACAGACCTTTCCTGAAGATATGCAGTTGATCAGTCCCAACTGGGCCTGCGTTGGATCCTGCTGATGGCCTCTGCTGGCACAAGTTCTGACCCTCAAGTGCTATTCCTGAGTTCCTGGAACCCTTGGCTGGATCTGTATAGACTCCTCTTGCCAGTCTAGAAAAACTGGGACTCTGAAATGCTTTAGTTCCAAAGACCTACGGAATACTCGGAAGCCAAGCTGATCTGACCACGTTGTGTTGCTGCGTGGCAGAAGATTCAAGTTTCTCCCACTTAAAGCTCTTCTGCAGCAGCATTTTTGGCTCCAAAAACCTCCAGAGAACTGGGACACTCCTGCCAAGCCAATTTGACCATGGTGTTTTGCCATTTGGCAGAACATTCAGGTTTCTCCCTCTCATTGCTTTTTTGCAATATCAAATACCATTCAGCGGGACCTCACAGAGAAGGTATTCAACCTTGTGGAAACTTATTTGGCAACAGCTTTCAGGCTTCCCACTGTAGTAATCTAAGCTCCAAAAATGTGACTACATGCAGATGAACAAATCTTGACTAGGCGAAGGTGGCAAAAGTATCCGACATATAGGGAACCTTTCCTGGATGCAAAATTGCAATGTCTTCAGATCAGAGATTTCCTGCCATAAAACCAAAAGCTGCACTGAGACTCCTTTCCACAGCTATCCTTGTGGAGTCCTCCTTGGCTATATCCTGGTGCCTTGGCCTGCTGAAGAATTTGGACTTCCATTTTTGACACGAAGTCTCATGGTAAATCCTCTGATGATGTAGAACATGGTCTCTATAACTGACCCACAAGCTTTCTGGCACTGTTTTTATAGAAAACGTTAAGCGTTCATATCTTCTGTTCCCTTACTGGATGTTTGTAGTCTTGGTGTGTATCATTTTATGTATAAGAATTTACTCAATTTTTCTGAATTGTCAGGCATTTTTATTGTGAATTGTTCTGACTTTATTTCTGTTTTGGTACTACATAAATACTTTGCACAAAGCCTTTAAGTTGATCCTGTTCACACTTTGTATAGCTACCAAGATCTTGAGCTCAGGTTAATTTTGTGACTTTAGTGGTTCACACTGACAAGCATTATGTTTGGTGCTTAAAGTGGGTAGTCACCCCCTTAGCTAACAACCCAATTTATTTACGTTGGTGATCAGTGGTGAGATTCAGAACTTGTATTCTGGAGTACCATTCGGTGATTTAAGTTGAAACTAAAACTCCCTTTTTAAATTGTCAACAATAATGGACTTTTTGCATCTTTAATTGGCTTTTGATTTGGATATTTTTAGATTTTTCCTAAAGTCACCC
The DNA here is from genome assembly GCF_964263255.1 of Lissotriton vulgaris. Lineage (NCBI taxonomy): Eukaryota > Metazoa > Chordata > Amphibia > Caudata > Salamandridae > Lissotriton > Lissotriton vulgaris. The sequence goes on along the minus strand of NC_141691.1, from coordinate 1,140,644,203 downwards.
CTTCCCTCAAATTGTGCACCTTGTGTTTTAAATAACATGGAGGTGGTTCTAAGTCTCATGAAGAGACTCAGCATGACAGATCTGAAGAAAATGTGCAAGGAAAGAGGCTAAGGATAAGCAGGGAGTCTAATAAGTAGGACTCCCAAATTGCTCCCACGGTCTGGGAAGAAGTCAGGCTGCTACAATCCACACCACCAGAGGATGAGGAGAAGCTGGAAAAGAGAGAGCAGAATAACATTGGGGAAGCTCCATTGCCAACTGAGTGTGTAACCCCAAGCGCAGACTCACCTGCATTGTCCTGGGCAGGGAGAAGCATCTCAGCCCAAGGTTAGTCCCAGTCGAAGCCGGAGGATAGACAAGCAGAGAGGGCCTTGAGATAGCAACTGGCTACCCTAGCTTTGGAGGAGAAAAGGTTGGCTTTGGCTGCTTAGGAGAAAAAGACAGCAGCTACATTGGGACTGGAAGACCCTTGCCTTGTAGGAGAAGAAGGCCTTGCTAGCCTATGAGAGGACCCATTGAAAGCTAGACCTTAGGTTCAGAAGGGCTTCTGAGTCCAGCAATTATGGTGAAAGTGACAATGAAGTGCCTAAGAAAGGTAAATGATTTAGCACCCACAAAGACTTGTTGCATATCAAGTTGCATATCAAGTATGTATTCATAGAGTTTCAGAAGTGGACTGGGTGGGGTGGTAGTCAATGGAGGCACATGCCCATTTTCCTTTAATGGGCCTGAGCATTTAATTTGATACGTTTCGTCTATCTATTCTTGCTGTACTACAGTTGGAACTACATTTTCTTGAACACTCCTACTATTCATTTATTTATTATCCGATATGTAGCATCAATGACTACATCTTAATTTGTGTGGACTTGCTCAAACTATATTATCTGTTTTCCATTAATGTCAGTGGAATACATCTTTGAATGCCTAAATACAGAATCTGTAGGTAAAATGATGCTGCCATCCTGATTCATGACAACTAGTTCTCATTGTGATAACTGATTAGTTTTGGCTTTGGGACAGTTGAATATGATTTGTGTTGTTCTTTACGTATTTTGGAAATGGATGATCTTTTTTTTTTTTTTTTTTTTTAAAGCTGAATCAATGTTTATTTCTGCAAGCATGTCATATTCATAATTAACTGCCGGTCATTCTAAATGTGTTGATAGTTGAAACACATGTAATAATGTAAGGTACTTGAGATCGCTAGGTTTACAGCATTCAGTATATCAATGTATGAAAATCTACTCTTCTTACGACTGTTCCCACCATTTTGGTTGTCTCAATCTCAAAAAATGAAAAATGAATTGGTACAAAAAACAATCTTATGTCACGTAAAAGGAAATTGTGAAACAGTGGAGTGTTGCTTCAGAATTAAGATGTGCATGGTTCACTCTTACCGATTTTGTTTTTCTGCCAGCATAACGTGATCTTTTTACGTGATTTTTTTTTTTTTTTAAGATGTTGAAAGTAGTCCCTCAATTTCTTTTACTTTAGTAGGTGGATCGTTTATTTCCCTCTAGTTGCGGTCACCAACTGTTCTAATGCTCGTGTGTCCATTCCATGTTCCTTTGTTTTTCCAGCTTCATTGCCTTTATTGGCGTTATCCCTTCTTAATTTATCATTACTTTCAGGGCACCATTAGCAACATTTTTGGAGCGGTCACTGAATTTAAAATATTTTTTTTCACGTGGTATCTCCGGTAGCGCAATGTTGTTTTGTCAGGGTCCCACCTGTTTTAAGAATCACCATTAAGTACTACTCCGGAATTTGGAGGCACTTCAGCACTGATCACACATTCTGAGAAACCTTCAATTTTCAAATCAGCTGCGTTTTGTACTTCATTTTCTTTTATGTCCGCCAATTTAATTTCTATTTCCTTAACAGCTTCAGGCCTCAGTTTAGAATCAGGCTCTTCTGGGTATTTTTCCTCTGTTGCCTCTTGCCCCTCTCTCAATGGCGCCCCTTCGCCTTGGTTTTCTTGTGCATTGCAAGTGTCTGAATTCTTCATGGTTATCAGCTCTGCCAAGTCTTTTCATGGATCGGAGTTAGATGAAGCTAAGTCCACTGGTGTGTCATCAGCTTCTACCGTGGCAAGGTCAGGTGTGTCCTCAGTAGTCGCATGTTCTTCATGCTCAATAGGCATTATAGAAACCTCAGGTGCTCCTGGGCAGTCCAGCTCCACTGGCGATGCATTCATCGTAGAGGATATATGTTCTGATGTCAGAGAGACCTCAATCTCTGGTGCAGAGGTCCCCTCTCCATATACAACGCTGTCCTCCATTTCAGCCTGTGAGGTTATGTGCGTTTGAGCCACACTATCTTCTACTTGGCAGAGGGATGTTGCTTGTTCTGGGTCTGCACCCGCTCCCGTTTCTTCTGGTGGTGCTGCCTCTTTCTGGGCCGAGCCCTCTTCTGCTTCAGCTGGAGCGAACAGATCTTTCTGAGCCGTAAAAATCCACCAACTTATCTGAGGATACCTCCATTTCTTCTTTCTCTATTTCAGCAGCGGAAGACACCTCCACTTCATCCACTATTATTTTTCCTAGGGATGCCTTCTCCATTGTGCCCACCTTACTTTCTGAGGAGGAAGTCAACGTTGCTACAGTGCCTTCCAGCTCCATTTCAGATGTTACTTCTTCTGGGGCTATGCAAGGCTCCATCTCAGATGAGGAAATATCTACTGCTGGTGCTTTTGTAGAGGGTGAATCCACTAAGGAGGCCTCCTCCACTGGAGCCCCTGATACCTCTGGTTCAGTTTCAGATTCCTCTGCCACTGGAGCCACACAGGTCTCTATCTTAGATGTTGATTCCAACTCCATTTGGGTGAGAGGGGGTTCTACCTCACTAGTTGATTGCACAAGTGTCACAGGGATCTGCACCTCTGCTATCGGTTCCACTTCTACTGGGTCCAAAGAAGCCTTCTGCATAGCTGTGGAGGTCACCTCAGCCTGGGCGGTTATACTTTCTGCATCAATGACAGTTACGTCTGTAGCTTCATCCACAATTTTAGTCTCGGCTTGGGTTTCCACTTTGGGTGGAGCTATGCTGCCCTCTAAGCTAACAGAGTTTTCCAGTTTTGGGACAGAGTCATGGTCTGGCTTAGTTTCAGACAAGGTGGATGTTTGATCTTCTGGGGCATCCTGATGTTTTTGAGCTGAGCACTCATCTTCTCCTTCGATTACACTGATACCTTCGCCTTGAGCAGTACAACTGTCCTGTTTCACACCACACTCATTTTCTGTTTTTAAAGATTTAGTTTCTTGTGCTGTGTTCAGAAAATCGCAGTTGTTGCTTTCATCCTTGTGTGATTCAGTTGACTTTATTAAATTATCAGAATTACTTATAGCTGTTGTCACTGCTTCCATTGTACTGCTATCAACCAAGCTCTGTTTGGATAACGTGTCCCCACAGCTGACCTGAAGCACCTCATCACTGCTTTTCAACAGTCCACCATCATTTCTGCTACCGTCTGAATTATTTTTCGTGTTTGGCGATTCTTGCAATGCACTGGGAGAGGTATCTTGGCAAAAACATCTGTAGGGGGGTTAGAACATGGACTATTATCTGAGGGTTTCACAGTGTTTAAGCAAATAGAGTCTTTTTCTTTTACAGATTGTGCACTGCAGGTATTTTCTGGGGACATGGAACTCACTGGTTCATCTGCACCATTGACATTTTTGTCACTGTCTGCTGTACATTCTTTAGGGTTTTCATTATACCCACCTGTACTTTGAATAGTTGCAGGAGCCTCTTTGGCCTTATTTTCGGATGTATTATTTGGAGAGATCTCAGACTCTTTTTTTTCTACAATTGCAGATTTTGTTTCTTCAGGTTTAGATTCTGCTGAGACAGTGGAGCCAACCCCAGGCTCAGAGTGATTTCCCTCACCATTTACTTTAATAGTTTCACTTGTTGCACCCTTTGCTTGCGCTAGTTTGAGATCTTCGCTGTTTGGGGATATTTGACCTTCTTTTGTTTGATCGTTGCTGGCTTCCTCCTCTTCTTTTACATGGTTAACCGTTTCCCCTACTTGCAACTCATGTTTAGATTTTTCTTCACTCTGTAATCCATTGCTGGCTGGCTGCTCCCCTTTCAAAGTGAGGTCACTATTCAGTTCTTGCTTTACATTCGTTTCATCATCTTTTTGGTCAACCGGAGTTTCAGAAGGTTCGTCAGCCGCTTCGTCTGTATGATCCCCATAGCACCCCTTTTTCTTCTTACTTAGTTTGCCTCCCATTTTCGTGACTAAATGACGCCTGTCGGTGCGGGGCCGGCAGCTGCAGACAGATGGGGAGCAGCTGAGCACTGATTGGGTTACCAAAATGGATGATCTTGTAGACGATTTAGTGGTATGTATTTTGGACCGAACAGTAACATTTCATTTAGTGTTTTTGATTGTGACTTTTAAAGCATGAGATTAATAGTGTTCTTTTGGTACGCTTTTGTGCATTTTGGTGATTCAAGGACATTAATTGTCATTTAATCCTTTTAATTTATGTTGATCATTTTGATGGTGAGGTGGCCTTACAGTCGAATATTTAAAATAACTTTATTCTCTCAAAAAAAGTACATAAACCTTAGATACATGCTTCATTCAATAAATAAGCACCTTTCAGCTGGATCCACAAATGTATCTACAATTGTCTTGATGGTAATCATTATACATCATTGGGGACCTAAAAAAGACCTGGTATGTATATTCTGGAGATTAAATCATCATTAAATCAGTGATTGTGATGCATAAAACCAAGCCCCTTTTCATGGCCCCAAAATATAACTAAAACAGCTTCACATTTCAGCGCAGCCAGCAGCCAGTCCAACACGCATATTGTGCATGAATGGACAAGTGAGTAGACCTATGAAAATAAATAATAAAATAATTTAAAAAGACATAGAAATTTGAAAAAAATGCATAGCAAAAAAAACAAGTTCCTCACAAGAGCGTAAGAAATGCTACAGAGGCCTGTTCACGCCCCTCATCAAGTGTTTCAAAGAAGAAGCAAGTAGGCAAGCCACAGAATAAGTTGTATGTACATCCAAAAGTAGCTGTAAGTACATTAAAGTGGGCTTAACCTGACCAAAATGCAACAGTTTCACTGCATGCAATATTAACTTTCTTCGAGGATATGTCATAAAATCCACAGAAAACAACGAAAAACACAAGATCTTGGGGGAATTAATAATCACATGTACAGGGACTCAGCTTTGTACCCCACACACCAGGTTTAGAAAATGCCAACAGCATAGGAAACTGATTGAACATAAATCTTGTGGGGATAAATCGAGGATCAACATTTAAGAAACTGAGCAAATAAGGTTCAACGGCAGGGCGTTTTACAGTCAATGCATGTCCATGAACTAGTGTTTTTTCTAGCTCAACACCCTCTCTTGCAGTTTTCCTCCATTGTAGGAAATTACCCCAGATCCAGGGGATATTGGCTTTCAAAATGGTAGAGGTGAGCTCAAACAGGGAAGGCCTGCCTAGTTTAAGAATGTATATACACCAGCTATTTGACGGATCTCCACCCATTGAGCTCTAGGTACTCCTTAACTATCGCCCTACGTAGGTGATTTTCTGGTCGCACCCAAATAGTGAGCAATTGAATCAGGGGCGGAGGGCAATGAGATCCAACAAGGAAGGCAACCCTAACTCCTCATGGACCATAAAAGCAGAGGTTGAAGTGGGAACAACCAACAAACACCTATGGTCATGTTTTCCTCCACTTGAAGCTCTCTTGAGTTGACGTGTCCCCATATATCACTACCATTGGTGGCTACAGGGACAGATTTGGCCTGATAGATTGTAGTCAGGGCTACCAGTGGTTTGCTACTAATTCTAGCAGAAAAAGATAAAAGTGCCCTTATGGATCTTGACAGAGTTGATTGATTGACTACCAACAAAGGGCCCACGTAGACCCATCATCAAAGACAAACCCTAGTTAACTATAATTCTGCACCCAGGACAGCCTATTGACCTGAACATCCAAAGATCTTAGCGTGGTCTTTTTACCTGCAATTGACTGTAATTGGTGGAAAGATCAAGAATATTCATATATAGTACAAAGCTGATGAGCAATGGTGAAACCCCAGGGCAGTTCTAGCCAGTAGGATGGTACTGCCTGTGTATGACAATGTAGGGATCTGACAGGAGCCTATTCAGGAGCAGTCCACGTGCTTGTCGAGTTGCCTTGCCCCCAGATCGTTCACATACAAAGTAAAAAAAAAAGGGGGCATTATACACCCTTGCCTCACCCAGCTTCTCAAGCGAGAGGAGATGGAACAGTACCCATCCATAATATAATAAACAACCACTCTCATATCCCCGAGTAACTCATTGAGGAAGCAAACAATATCAATATACAGACCCCTTTCCAACAATATGTGCCACAATTTAGATCTATTTGCCTTATCAAAGACCAAACACAGATACATGTATGTGAGAAACAGTGCCCCTGGTTTAAGCCACAGTATACTTATGGCAAGTAAACGTTTAGACACTGTTCACACATATGCAGGCCTGATCTAATCTTGTACTGCAGATCTGAGAGAACAGACACATCCTCTGCCTAAGACATGGCCCTCTCTAGAATTACCCAGCTGAGGACCTTCACAACCCTAGCAGCAATGGAGATCCCCAGAGCCCTTATTATATACAAGTATAATAATGGACTGGAACCACGGGTGCGGTAGACAGTGCGCACAACACGGTTAAACAATTGTGATAATATCGGGATCACAGACCAGGTGACATATTAAACAGATCAGCAGGAATCCTATTTAGGCCTGGGGCCTTATGATCTGCCCTACAAACAATTGCTAGTGTTGTGTGATTGGCACCAAGGGCTCCTGCAAGGCAACACCATCCGCAAAGCTATAAATATCATCAAAATGCTCTGTTCACTTCTTGGGGGTTTGTGGGAAGAAGTGGAGTGGACACCAATCTCGCTGAATATTATACGATGGACTATCTCCCAAAATTGGCTGCTAGCAGCCTTAGTTCAGGCCTCCATGAGGTCAGACCAAGCACCCTCCTGGAGTTCCCTCTACCTCTTCTTTAGCGCCTTTTTTGTAAATAGTACGTCTGGTAGATATCAAGGACTGATCTTTGGGCTGAGCTTTAAGCGCAGACAATAGCAATTTGTGGGTGTCCAAGTAATGTTTGTCCAACCATCTGGGTTTGTCGTTGACCCCTTTTTTGCAGGGAAGAGACTATCTGGCCTTAACATCCTCCCCAAACTTGTGATATGCTTTCAAAAAGGCTTCATCATCCATCAAGAGCATCCCTAAGTACAAATCAAATTCCTTTCCCTTAGCAGCCACAAGGTTCTTCAGAAAGTCTTCAGGATGATGCTGGACCATTTTATTCTTCTACATTAATTGGTCACTTTACCATCTGTATGAGTTACAATGCTTTGAGCTTGACTCGGACAAACAGATTGCTAATACAAATCAAGATACAATAATGGTCGCTAAAACCAGAGACACCTATATCAAAAGGAACCAATAGATGCCACAGTGGAGCAGCAACAAAAATGAAATCTATAGTGGAGTTCACACCATACCCAATAAATGTGGGAAAGAGGCTGTCATATAAATTATGAAAAGCTTTGATCATGGCACATTCCAAATTGAAAAAAATTGACATGGATCAACTGAGAAATGGCCCTGCGCTACTCTCACCCACAACTGTCCATTTATCCCAGTGACAAATGTTACATATAAATAAATGGATTGTGAAGAGTACAGGATCAGCATTCAAAGTTTAAAGTATGCAAACATCAACAGGTTGATTAATCTGATATAGTTGTTTTTACTTATTTCAGAAAAGGAACATCATATTCATGTATGGGTTACAAATATCAAATACTATCCCTCAATGTTCAGGCTATATCCATTTTCACAAAAACTTATTTTAAATGATCATTCATCAAATTTTGAAAAACAACTTATTGTGTCAATGACCATGTTGTTAAGTACAGCATCAAAAGTAGCCATAATGCTGAAGTAGCCAACACATGTTTCATGGGATATCCACTTCTTCAGGGCTACAAACAAGGAAAAAGAAAAAACACAGAAAAAGAAATCCCAATAAGTTACAAGAGAAAAAAAAGGTTTTCATTACATGTCAGGAGATTTAACATGATAATAACAGATAACACGGGGCTTTGGCACAACCAAAGCTTTCTAAAAAATGCAAGAGATGCAGAGATAATAAACTGTACGAGCAACAGGGCAAGTTAATCAACATAAAACACAAAGGCAAACCTTACTTTGCACAAGAAAAGGAAGTAGAAAGAAAAAAGAAACGAAAAAGAGGAAAAAAGCAAAAATGAGAAAGAAAAGTGCATTTAGCTATAATGCCATGGGTTAGCTAATAGATTGTGCTGAGGAGCACAGAGAGACATATAACACAATTTCAAACATGTCCAAATGATTTTAAATATTGCTAACTTTGTACTTGAGAACAACTATTTCTTGTTTCACAAGGAATTCTTCCAACAGTTAAGCAGAATAGCATTGGGTACCAGGTTTGCTTCCTCTTATGCCAACCTTTTCATGGGTTGGTATGAGAGGGAGCATGCCTGTAATGAATGACTACGTGGTGGATACCAGCGGGTGCTGCTTGGTACCGCTATATTGATGATATTTTTGTGTATTTGGGATGGCTCTGTAAAGGAACTTCTTGAATATCATGCTTTTCTCAATAACAATAGATCAAATGTAGAATTGTCCATAGAATATGACAGGAGTGCTATCACTTTATTGGGTCTTCAAATCTTTGTGAAAAATAAACTTCTACATAGCAGAACATGTCATAAACCTACTGCTAGGAATAGTTTCCTACATTACAGCTCAGAACACCCTATCAAACAGAAGAACAGTATATTAACATGTTGGTTTTTAAAAATTGATGTATGATTCATGTAATATTAAGTTTTTGTGAAAATGAACATAACCTGAAAATTGAGGCATACTATTATGTTGTAACTCTTATATGAATATGATGTTCATTTGCTAAAATAAGAAAAGTAAACACAACTATTTCAGATTAATCAAGCTGTTGGTGTTTGAATATTTTACACTTTGAATTCTGCTCCTGTACTCCCCACAATCCATTTTTTATATATGTAAAATTCCAAATTGAACGCCAACAAGATATTATTCAAGTGAGCTCCTGCTTGGCTGTGTTCGAAATGTATGGTTTCATCACTGTACATTTGGTGACAGGGAGAGAAAGAATGTGAGCATGGGTGTATATTGAAGTCCCCCACTGTGATAAATCCCGCTCTTGCAACACCTCATAATTAATTATTCAGTAAGTCAGGCCAGATGGTCAAAAGCATGCCTAAGGAAGGGTTGTTGGTGGGGTTATAGACATTCAATGCAAACAAACACCAACCATAGGTGAGGATATCAGGATGGCTTGCAGATTGGGGGAAGTTATGGCCAAGTACTCCGACCAACAATCTAGGGAAAGAGAGACCAAAGTTAACAAACAACCTCTAGGGTGACCCCTTAGGGAAGGCACAGCAGGATTTAAAAAGAACTTATAGCCATCTAGGAAAAAGGAACGCTCTACCTCCCAAGTCTCCTGGAGACAGTTTATGGCAAAGGATTTTATGTAGGCCAACCAATCCTGGAATAATCTTTTACTATTTACTCCTGCCACATTCAAAGAGTCCAGTTTGAAGACACTAGCAACAATGTTAACATTTAAGATTGTCTGACAATCTACTGTCTTGACGGGGCTTGAAGCCTTATTCACACATTACAGTCCTTTAACTTAGTTTCTCAACAGTATCTATTTTGCTACTTAGAGAAGGTTTGACTTTGCTATTTTTGCTAAACTTGCAAAATCTGGGAAGTTTTGAAATTTACATTTTGCAATTCAACTATCAGGTAGATCTTTTGAGAAAGGTCCTTAATTTTCTCTCTGCGGCTTGCAACATTTTTTTGTTGAGTTTCTTCAATCTGTTCCAATTCTTTTTACAAATGCATGGAACTCATTCTGCTTAATCAACTTGAATCCCACTTTATTTCTGATCCTTTTCTCTAGCGACTTTTGAGTCTATATATGAAACTTGATTATTCTGATTAAATTTCTTAATGTATTCACAGTTTTTTATTGTTGATATTTGCAGTTCTTTTAGGTGATTGTAACAATCCTGTAGCATTAGTCACATATGCATGAATTTAGGAAATTGTTATGATTTAATTTGTCTGAATTGTGATTTAAATTCCAGCGTATTCATTGCCATTCTACATATAGATTGGTGTTTGCCTCAAGCTGATTTATTTTGACCACATCTATCATTTATTGCAGCACATTTGGTACATTTGTCAGTCGGTCCGCAATGTTGTGGCACAAGCATATTGCATGGGTATGTTTTGCTTCCTCCTGTGCCCAATTTATCAGGGAATTTAGCTTGCTCATTTCGTAATAATTTGATAAATTGCTGCGAGCAAACTCTTCATTTTAGTCACAATGTTCAACTGTGTATCTAAAGTGAGCATTTGTTTGGCCATAGTTGATATCATTATGCTCAATGCTGTTGTCTTCTTGTAACATGTGGTTGATATGTTAGTTTTAGCCTGCCCTCTGCTGCTGTATGAATCATTAGTTTTGAAGGACTTGTTTAACAGACAATCTAGATTGGTGCCTATTATGTTGTCATAAGTGTGAAGGCACAAAAGAATTCCTGTTTCTTTGCTATATCCCTATCAGTAAGATTGTGTTGAGTAGCTCTTTCTCCAGTTAGACTGGGCATTGTAAGGTCAGGGAGTTTTCTTAAGTTTACATTTTGTGGCCATCAGAGCAATCTTTGTCAAACCATCTGGGTTTCTTTTTGACCACTTTCTTGTTTACATTTGATTGGATGGAGTGATTAGTTTGAATTTGCTAATAGTTTGTCACTGTTGCACTCTGAAAGCTCACCTGCATCAGCAATGATGTTGGATTTGGCTGTATTCAGGACGTTGGGACAAAAGATATAGGTTTTTGTTATTTGTACAGATGCCAGAAGGACCCCCTTAAATAAGCCATTGCTATACCTAATTTACTGGTTATGTGCTAGCTTTTTTCTTTTCATTGTTGGTTTTTGGATTAGTCTTATTTATTTTAGGTGGTAAATTGGCATTTGGTTTTGGCGTGCACCAAGTTGTTGTGTAGTTCCTATATATTTCTATAGAGAATCTGCGCGTTCGGAGAACATAAACTGTGGGTTTGGTGGAAGACTGGTTCCGAGCACCCCCACCGAGAATGTTAACCAGTTTGCATTAGCTAGCTCACAGTGCCACTAGAATCTCCTCTTATCTGGGAGAGAATAATTTCTGGCAACCTTAGAACATGTCACCCCTGAGCCCCCAGGATAGTGGAAACAATGTACTACTTTTTGCTCAGTCACTCGTGCTAACTTATTCATCCTCAGAGAGATACACAGAAGAAACAGTCATGCGTGGTACAATAAAAATTTAGTGCACAGTTAATTTTCTAGTGTAATGTATGTGTGCTGCCATACCCGTTAGACAGTAGCAGAGATATATGATCAGCAGTACAGTGAATATAAAAGGATAGTACAGTTCTACCATTTTGCAATAGTCATTAACACATACATGGATATAAAATGCATGATAAAAGTGTGTGTATTCCTATGATGGCTATCTAGATTTACCTAAGTGTACTTAGCATGTGAGTAGGTATGAAGCCAAGAATCCCTCTAGGTTTAGTCTAACCCCAATACCTGAAGCAAGAGAGTGTGGGACCCAGTTTGGTCTTGAGTTGGACACCCCGCAAGGAAAGTTTAGACCACTGCCAACTGGAGCATCTGCATTCAGAAGCCTCAGCGTCTCTGGTCAGTGTCAGCCTGGAAGTCTTGGTTCTCTCTAGCTAACACTACTAAGAGGTGCTGTACTTATGCAGAAAGCATCCAAGGTTCTTTGTCCCTTGTTTTGTGTATTATCCATTGTTGGATTTGAGCATGACGTATGGGATGAACCTTGTACGTAGATATTATGCAGGTGGATGTAGCCCCTGCATAATATCAGTTACAAGCTGGCTTGGAGGCTCCTCCATAATTTTGGCTTGCCGCAGAGTTAAATTCATGGCAGAAGTTGGTGGACTATTAGGGACACCCTAACTTTTAGAACTTCACGCATCTGTCCCCAACAAAACAGAGGCTGAGAGACAATAATTTTAGTATTTTTAATACATTTTGCACTGTTATTTTATCAGGAGAATTTTGTATCAATTTTAATTAATTATGCAAATACAATTTTTTGACTTTGACTTTTGTAGCCCCTGTCTAGTTTCCAAGAACACTTACGAATATTCATATATACTGTATCAGTCTAAAGATGAAGTCATAGAATACTATTGTCCAGGGAAACCCTCCTTCTGCGCCCAGAACTAGAAGTAGGTAAAGTTTCAATCCTAAAAGGGTTGTTATTGTGTAGTGTTGGGGGGGTAATGTAGGTGAAGGGGTATGATATTACCCGGGCCTATATTAGGGTACCTATATGGAACATAACAAAGTATGTTTCTTTGATACCACCATTTTGATGATGGTCAGGGGGTTTAAAGACCCTTCTGAAAGGAATTTATGATGCCTCTATTTCAAAGGATGGATACCAATTCCAGTTTGCAATTTTTTTAATAACTCAAATGTGTTTGTGTCTAATATTTAAGTGCTTTGCTTAATTTAGTGACAGAGCAAATCCAATTGTTGGCTTACTCTATCTTGAAATGTGCCTTTTTTGTGTCACACCAATCTGGGGAGACGATTAAGAAAAGATCTATTATTGGGTTTTTTTAAACTGACTGATTTTGGTTTTTGAGCTCAACAGGAATGGCATAAAGCATATACTGTAAAAATGTGAACATGGTTTCATTGATAATGATATTCATAGTCTTAGTTAGTTTACTGTTGTGTCGTATTTCTCTAAAAGGGTATGTCTCCACAGAGGTTAAACATAATAAAGTTGAGTTTAAAATGCTGAAACATAGGAAAAGTTGAGTTAGTGGATTTAATTATAACATTTATACAAACATTTTGGGTGAATAAGTTGATATTAGGGGGTTAAGAATTGTATGGTTTGAACGATTTTAGTAAATTTGTGCATTATTAATGATGTGCAAAAAATGTATTTACTCTTGAGTTTATATATATACACTGATCTGGTGCTATTGCATTTGAAACAAATTTGCTTTGACTTGTTAAAGTACCTTTTTCTGGTTTATGCTAACTAGGCCTCAATTAGGTGTCAACGTCAACTCGTTTAAAAATAGATGTTTCCTCATGCATGTTCACTGTTCATTATGTCTTCAGCACATAGTCAAGAAGAGACATGTTTGTTTATTTCCATTGACACTGTTTTTGCTATTCCCAAAAACGTTCCAACATGGGCACAGTTATGATGCAGTTTATGTATGTCCCTCCTCTATCTCACAGTACTACAGTCATTCACAATAGTTTGTGGTTGTTGGGATTTAGTTTGTCCTACCATCTCCATATGACATTAGCATAAAGTGGGCAAACTCCATATTAATGTAGTGGAATAGTCTTAAATGGTAAGGCAAATGATATTTAACAGAATTGTACCCTGATTTGTAAAAGTGTAATTATTTTGCTCACACAATGATGATTGAGCAGAAATTTATGATTTCCCATGCAAGAAAAGAGAATATTAACCCCAGATTTTGGGAGTGAGCCAGATGACCAACCTGAGACTCTTCCTTTGCTACTAAGGATGCTGCCTGATTTCTTATAGATTTTGCTGCTTTCTTGTGACTTACAATGTTTCTGGTTTTGCACCTTTTTCTGTATTGCTCTATTTTCTGAGAGCCTTCATGGCAATCATGTATGCATTTTGCATTTACAATTTATGTCACATTCCATCAGCCCTCATTTAGTACAAGTATCTTCCTGGATGGGAGCCGTATGTAGTCGTCAATGCAATAGAAGGAAACAAATGCGCACTGCTTGTTATCACTACACTTGTACTTAAAGGGAACAATTGGAATTCAATGTTTTACTTTGTTTAACTCCCTAGGTAGAAGATATCCTTTCACTGAAAGAATGCAAGATTTATCTAACCATATGCGTAATTACACAAATATTGATTTGACACTTGCTATTGTTTTTATTTAATTCTTTTACAGCACTACTCATCTCAGTGTAGGGTTTTTGGAGAACTTTACATCACACACAGAGGCACAATTTGTATGCATCTCCTTGATGCTGGTTAATAGATCACTATGCTACAGTAGAAGTCTTACAACTTATGGGCTGGAAGTAACATATGAGCTCTAGTAGTCCACTTACGTATTAACATAAAATGCAAATCTGTGATCTGCATATTTGAAGCAGGCACTTTAACCCTCTAAGCTACTTTACGAGTCAAACCTGTGACTGGAAAAAACACAGAACTCTCACAGAACTGGGTTTTCCAGTAGAGTTATCTTACTGCTATTATAATCCCATCAAATTTGCTGGGCACACAATGATCTCGGCAGCAAGTGTCTTAAACTTGTAAGATAATTTAAAATGCAGCCTCTTCATGAAGAATTAAGTAATCTAGAACAGATTTACAGCCATGTTCCTGGTCCTCAATTTCTTTGCAGGAAATAAAGATATAAAATGACTCTTAGACTCTGCTTTGAAGTTCAGCACCTCCTTTACTCTGCCAAAACTTGAACTCCCAATTTAATGGGTTATCAGAGTAATTTGCCAGTACCAGTACAGTTTAGCATAGGCAACCCTGCATGTTTTTTAGGTCGAGCCTGGGCAGCGCATGCGCTGCTCTGCGAATCATGCTGTATTCGATTATTGCATAGAAGTAATGACGCTAAAACATCCTGTGATTCTGGGCAAATCACTTAATCTCCCTGTGCCTAACAAAAAGCGCTCTGATACCCGATTTGGGTTAAGTTCGCACTATATAAAACTCTGCAAAGAAAACAAACAAACAAAAAGCCCCACCATGTTTGTCATTGGCTTGTGTCATTGTCCTTCGTAAATGCTGGCTTCTGATTCGTTAATTGGCTTGTTAGTACCTCCTTAGTACTGCCTTATCCTAATTCGTAACCTCTCATGGTGAGTCCATTTTAGTCTGTAAGCGATATTTTCTTTAAATAGTTTCTCCTACTGCAGGCAACATTCAGCACGTCATGCACTCTTTCACTTTCTAAGCAAGCGGGACAATGGTGGCCGCTTATTTGAATAGATCTCACATTTTCAAGAGTTTGAGCTATTGGCATTGTACATGACAACGCCTTTTAATTATGTGTTAATTATCAAAACATATGTAATGCAATTGTAATGTAATTGGGCACTTATAAAGCGCAACTGGCACTCCAAAGGAGCATCATGGCGCTAAGTGGCAACATAGAGAACCTGGCTGATGAACCCATACCAGATGCATAGGGGGCATGAAAGAGTAGGTATTAGATTAGAGCTCTACATACGGTGTTGGATGTTGTAAAGATCCAAGTTTTCAGAGCTTTCCTAAAGAGAGTCTCAGATTGAACTTGATGGAGCTTGAATGAAAGTATGCTCTAGGCCTACAACCCTATTACTGCAAGTGATTTCCCTCCTTTTGAAACGAGTCTAAACACTGGAACCTTCAGCAAATTGGCATTGGATGACCTAAGGTTCAGAGTGGGTGCGTAATGCCTGAATTTGTTTCGGAGATAGAGGGGACCTGTGGCATGAACTGTCCTGAAGGTGATTAACAGGACCTGAAAAGGACTTGTTTATGAATTGGCAGCCAATGGAGTTTTTCTAGGGCCGCTGATGCAGATGACTTCCTAGGCCATTTCAACATTAGACGTGTGGATGCATGTTGGACCATCTGAAACCTGTGGAAAACTGACTTATTTGTGCCTGTAGACAGGCTGTTGCAGTGGTCAAGTCTTGATGTTATTAGGGCCACAGCAACTATCTGTCGGGCAGCAATGGGAAGCAAGTCAAAGATTTTTTACTTGTTTTTATAATATGAAAGCAGGTCCCAGCAACTGCCAGTGATTGTTGTTTAAGGAGAGAGTGACATCAAATGTAATTCCTAAGTTTTGAACCAAATTCACAGTGTTGGACGGGGAGGAGTCCATCAGGTCTTGGGAGAGAAAAAATTCCCTTTTCCTAGCGGTAGTATTTCTGTTTTTTCAGAATTACATTTCAATTGGTTAGTCTTCATCCAGTTGAAGGTAGCCGTGAGACATTGGCGTAGATTTTCTTCTGCCCGAGCGGTGTTATTTTCCAAGACCAGAATTAGCTGCGTATCATCCCCATATGATATAGTCTCTATATTAAATGATGATATCAGCCTAATTAGGGTGGCCATGTAGGCATTCAAAAGAGTGGGGCTGAGGCTTGAGTCCTGAGGGACGCCAGAAAGCATTGATTTATCTTCTGATTTATAGGGACCCAAAGTGATAACTTGTTTTTGGTCCTGAAGGAAATTTTGTAGCCAGGCCAAAACTGTGTGCGATATGCCAAACAAAGCAAGACGGTCTAGCAGAATGACATGTGAGACCGTGTCAAACGCGGCTGACAGGTCCAATAAGACCAGTACAGCATTTTTTCCTAGATCCAAAGCTGCTCTGAGGGATTTAGCTGTATACAGTAGGGCCGACTCAGTAGAGTGCTGAGATCTAAAACCGGATTGGTTAGAGTGAAGCAGATTAGCATCTTCCAGGAATGTAGTAAATTGGTGATTGACAACTTTTTCAGTGATCTTACTAAGACAAGGAAGAAGAGAGATTGGTCGTAAGTTCGAGAGGGTAGCGAGGTCAGCAATTTGTTTCTTTTGTAGTGGTTTTACCGCTGCAAGCTTCCATTCTGCAGGGACCTTAGCAGTTGCAAGGGATGTATTTATTATTTGATTTATAATGGGATTTACAATGTCAATTAAGGCATGTAGGATCAGGGAGGGACAGGGATCAAAAGGGGATCCCGATTTAACGGTAAGTATCACCTGTCATGATTATTCATGGGTAACTCATTTCAAATTTTGTAATGTACCCTTTCATTGACAAGAATTATGTCATTGCTGGTGGGAGAAGAAAGGGGAGCTATAAAATCTTTTTGTAAAGTTGAGACTTTTTGTTCAAAGTAGTCTGCTATGCTATTACAGAGGGATTGCGAGGGGGAATCTCTTGATGTACTACATTAGGAGTGGTGAAGGTATTAACAATCTTGAAAATTACTTTCTGATTAGAATTAGTAGCAATAATTACTTCTGTACTGTATAGTAGGCTTTTTTTGCTAGTTTGATTTGAATATGATATATTTTAAGGGCATTTTTAAATTTGGTAAGTTCGATGGGCTCAGAGTTCCGACGCCATTTGCGTTCAAGAGTTCTACAATAGGTTTGTAGATTTTTCAAAGTTTGCGAGTACCATGGGGATGTGGGCTTCCCTTTGGGCGGCTGTTTTGTGGAACAGAAGGTGGAAAGCGGTATCTAAGGGTAAGGATCCACTGTGTAAAAAGCTGGTTATCTACAGTTGGATCTCCTGACAGGCTAGGTGTACAGGCTTGTGCCACTGGGGTAAGGTCAGGATGGGTTGTCATCTCCTTCCACCTAAGTTTGTTCAATTGAGGAGTTTTGGTGTGCCCCTTTTTGTTTTGAATACTCTCAGTTACAACTTCAAAAGGGATTTGCTTATGGTCAGCCCAGGTTAAATTCACTGGAGGTTTAATGTTAAGGGTTTTCAGGTTAGAGCAGATACAGTCTAACGTGTGGTTGCCAATATGTGTGACGGATGAAATCCGCTGCTCTAGGCCGAGAGTGTTCATAATTTCCTTAAAGCCTATTGCCCCATGGTCATTAAGTGTATTGAGGTGAATATTAATGTCCCCCAGCAGAGTGAAGTCGGGGTATCTGAGGATAAATGAGCTAATTGTATCTCCAATATTTTCCAAAAAAGTCTTGTAGGGCCCCGGCGGACGGTAAAGTAATGTTCCTGCAAATGCAAAGGAGTTTTCTATTTCAAAGCAGAAGTTGATACCTTCTGCTACTTTTAACACTGATAATTGATATGTGGCACACCTCAGGGAGCTATGATGAATAATTGCTAAGCCTCCACCACGTTGTCCTGGTCTATCTACTCTCTGGATTGCATAGTTATGTTATGTTATGTTATGCTGGTTTTTGTATAGCGCACGGCTACTCAGAGAGTGTCCCGGCGCTTTGGTTGCACACCTATCTCATAACACAACAAGAATAGAGAGATAAAAAAACAGAAGATCCAGAAAAGAAAAAGAAACAGAACCCAGGAAGCATCTAAGAGGTGAAAAGCCAAGTTTTGAGCCCTTTCCTAAAGGCCAGTAGGTTAGACGTGCTGCGAAGCGCCACTGGCAACGTGTTCCAGAGCTGGGGGGCTAGCAATCTGAAGGAGCGGCCTCCAATACGTGCCCTTTTGACACGGGGAGCCAGGGAGAGGGCATTAACTATATCTGAATTACACCAGGCCTTCAGCCATGTTTCAGTTATAAAAAGGCAATCTAGATTGTCATTTATTATGAGATCATAAATATGTTGGGCATGTTTACACATAGATCGAGCGTTAATCAGCCCACTGCGTAAGCGGGTGGTTGTGGTGGGATTTGCGGTTATGGAGTCCTCCGAAGGACTAAGAACCTGTTTGCAGTTCTTGCAGCAGATTGGCCCATTCCAGTTTCCCACATCCAAAACATTTTTACAGTTTAGGAGGGTTCTATTTAGGGCTAGGATAGATTCATTGTTAAGGCCCTGCCCTAAAGAGGAAAAGGCAGCATTTCTGGTCCGGGACGTGTTCCGGATGCAGATGGGCGCAGACGGGCTTGCCTTTGGCGCACCGGCAGCGCGCCCGCTGCACGCGTCTGCTGCACGCTCGCTTTTTCATGAGCCCTTTATGCTCCTCCCACCCAGAAGTCAAGCTTAGAGCTGGACCGCCAACCACCACCACAAGATGGCGACCGTCCCAGACTAAAACACCCTCTCCACTCAAATGGAATACCGCGGCGGACCGGAGGGTGCAACTGTGCAGGTAAAACTATTGTGCAATTCAATTACAGGCTTAAAACAAGTTAAAAAAACTGAGCACAAAATTAGATTAAAAAATAGAGGTATACAGCGAATCACTTTTTTAAAAGCAGTTGTGCGACAAGCTTAAGTTAATTAGGGTACCAGCAGCATCTACCAGGACTAACGTCCGCTGCACGCTCGCTTTTCCATGAACTCTTTATGCTCCCCCCACCCGGAAGTCAAGTTTAGAGCTGCACTGCCAACCACCACCACAAGACGGAGACCGTCCCAGCCTGATCCCCGAGCAATGAAGTTAAAACACCCTCTCCGCTCAAACGAAATATTGCAGCGGACGGGAGGGTGCAACTGTGCAGGTAAAACTCTTGTTCAATTCAAAATCAATTAAAAAAGCTGAGCACAAAATTAGATTAAAAAATAGAGGTATACAGCGTATGCCTTTTTTAAAAGCAGTAGTGCGACAAGCTAAAGTTAATTAGAGTACCAGCAGCATCTACCAGGACTAATGAAAGACATTGTAATTTGCAATGCCAATAGTTTAAACTTTCGCAAATGCGAGACCTATTGCATTGCAAATGCTTGTTCTTTCAGCAAGTGAAAAAGGTCAGGTTACGCACTGAAAGGTGAAACCTATTGGTATAGCCAACACGTGTTGTCTGCAGCTACAGTACACGTTTTAGGCAAAAGCCCTTGACGCGTATGAGGAGAAGTTCTCGCAGGCCATCTTTGATAGTGTTTCTATTGCAAATTGATCCACTGTAGGACCCCTGGCTCTAGCACCTCCATTATTGTAGAAACATTAGACAGGCCTTGTGCATGAGCACTCAAGATATTTCAAATTCATCCATTCATGTCAAAGGCCCAGACCGTCTCAGGTTTCGGACATGGCACTTTCCATCTGCACTGCTTCACGGTTGCACCAAATTAATATTCGGACCGCTTTAGACAATGAGCCTGGAGAACCTCCAGGGCTTGTGGCGACTGATGGAGTTAAAACAAGTATGACTTATTCCAAAAAACAGGATAGTTTCACATCGAAATTGTTATTTTGGGCTTGGAACTAAGTTAAACATTGAAAAGTAAACTATTCACACCATATTATTTACGTTTGGTCCAATAAAAAAAATACCAGCCTTAAGCACTAACATCACTCTCCCACCCACAAACATTTTTCGCGCGCAAAAGCACTTTCACATAATTCACGCGCAGCTGTCTTCTGGCTGCCTGGGCACTTCATCGCTCGGGGAAGGGATGAATTAGCCTTGTTTCCGTTTGAAGTAATTTGTTGCTGCTTCACTGAGGAATTTTTCAGGAGGCTGGAAGGGAGGGGGGTTGGTTTCCTGTTTCCCCCTTTGCCTTGAACCTTCATCAGCACGGTTTCTCACAGTTAGCCCGATTCGACGCTTGGTTTGTTTAGAGGAGCTTGGAATGTTTTGTTTACGTCCATAAGGAGCAATACTAAACAAAACCGGGCATTCCCTGGCGATAAACGACTTCAAAGAGATTCTTATTAAGTATGAAATGAAATATGAGCAGCAACAGTTTAGAGCCCAACCGCAACTTTCGTCGAGGAAGTATTTTTTCGGCTCGCCTAAAATCGATTGAAACCATAGGTCTGTGGAAGAGCGAAAGCTACAGGAAAAGGATATTTGTTGTGATTTCAAATTGGACAGTTGGAATAATAATCACACCGTCGATGGAAGGAGGGAGCTGTGGTGTGGACAGTTAGAGGGACATTCGAGTTAATTGTTTTTCAACACGTGACTGACAAAAAAACTGGCCTCAAGTTCCATAACCTCACGTTTATGCCAAGAGGTCTTTACTCAATAACGAATACAGGTATATTTCAAGGCTCTTTATTTTATTATTTTCCGGGTCCTTCTCTATACCTGTTCAACTTCTTTGGAAACAGTATTACTTCTTCAAAAATGCCCAGGAGCATCGGAGTGATTTACAAAGAGGCCTTACAGAGAACTTTGAAACAGAGGTCAACATAGGCAGTATGCAATTCAAAAGTCCACAAATGCACACAAAGCCATCAACATTGTTTCAACAACTAAGTACAAGAAAAATGAATGCGCAGTCCAAAGCGTAGGGGGCACCATATGCCTACTCAACAACAGTACTCTAAACCACTCAATAGAAACTCCAATTAAGTAGAGCTGTTCGAGAGGGGATGTAGAGAAGTAGTGTCAAAAAACGCTTGTTTCATTTTTCTATTAAAAGCAGATAAAGGGGTGGCAGTAGGGACAGTAGATGGGCTGGTGTTCCCCACTTTGAGTGCACAGCCAGAGAAATACTGGTTCAATGTACATTTTTGTTAAAGATCGTGGTTTCTAGAAGGAAGATGTCAGCGCTTCGAAGTTGGGGAGAACCTCCCAACATCTTCAGCTTTTCAGCTAGCCAGTGGGAGTGGCTGGAGTTCACAAGCTTGAGCATCATGCATTCCCGTTTATACCAGCCGCGGCCCGTGGAGGGAGTTCCAATGGGGCAGGAAGGCGGGGCGGGGGAGGGGCAGGGTGGGGGGTGCTAAAAACCAGAATATGGATAATTGGAGGTAAGTAAATAATTTTGTAAATAAAACGAATTTCGTAGCGCGCCCTGCATCGCAAAATGTGATGCAGTGCGTGCTATGAAATTCGTTTTATTTATGACATTGTTTACTTACCTCCAATTATCCATATTCCGGT
Source organism: Lissotriton vulgaris (assembly GCF_964263255.1). Classification (NCBI taxonomy): domain Eukaryota; kingdom Metazoa; phylum Chordata; class Amphibia; order Caudata; family Salamandridae; genus Lissotriton; species Lissotriton vulgaris. Next base: position 1,140,622,490 of record NC_141691.1, on the reverse strand, counting down.
TTTTAGCCCCCCCCCACCCTGCCCCTCCCCTGCCCCGCCTCTCTGCCCCACCGGAACTCCCTCCACGGGCCGTGGCTGGTTTATACCCAGATATGCCCTTAAGATGGAGCAAGCTTAAGTATTGCAGTATAACACTGATGTGGTTATGGCGGTCAGTCCTAGAGACGGTGGCAGCTCCTCCACTAAGGTGGAGGAGCATCATTATTTCTTTATTTACTTTATTATCATTTTATTTGTTCCTGTTGTGGCATCTTGGAGGGGCAGGGTGGATCTTCTCTGCTCTCAGAGCAGGGGGAGGAGTGGTGGGCACTACGTAGGTGCGCATGAATGTTTGTCTGGCCCTCTCAGTCCAGCTAAACAGTCACACGCACTTTGTATGTTCTCCACCCAGGCTGTATTACACCCTGGTTGGAGAACATGCCCAGGCTCCCATTCCCTGGCTGAGCTCCGAGCCACGGCGCTCAGACCAATCACAAAGCTGCATTGCAGCTGTGTGATAGGCTATGGGGAGCCTGTGTGCTTCCTTTTTGCACAGTAAAAGCCAGGAAGAGGGCGGAGGAGAGGCAGAGGCTGGCCAGCAGGATAGTGCTTTTTTTTTCACTACCCCCTCCCCCTCCTCCCCTTCTTTCCCCCCTCCCCGCCCCACTGCTGCTTCCCAGGAGCAGCCGCCACTGCCCAGAGTTCAAATGTGCATCTGCATGTAAGGAAGCTTTGAGAGGGGCAAGGGAACTTTAGGAATGCTAGAGAAAAAGGGGTCAAAATAGTCCAAGCCAGGAATCAATAGTGCTTGGACGACATTCTTGAGGTCCAGTTCTGGATTGAAGGGGTCGATCCTTGAAAAAAGTCCAAGTAGAGAGTTAGATTTACCATGTTGTAAATGTGTTTATGAAGATTCAGACAATTATCAAAAGTAAAAGCTAATGATTTTGTGTAGGAAGCTGGCTCTGTATATACTATACCCAAATGAAGTATAGTGTGCACAGAGTCCAGAGGAATCCCAAAGTTAGGCCGAGGTAAAAGTAAATAGCACCTTACTCTCTATTTGTGGTAGTGTTGGCGAGCAGTAAGGCTCTATCAGAGGGTAGTGTTAAGCATTTGTTGAACAGACTCAGGCAAGTAATGGTGTCACAAACTCAAAGACTGAACTCAGACCAATTTGTTTCCATCAAAAATATTATATAGTTATATTTATTTTCTAGAACCAAGCAAACCTGGCACAGGTAAGTGTAAGCAATACTTTTCAAGGCAAGCTGAACAATATAATTAAGCTGCATGAAAATGACTTTGTTATAGGTAGGTAAATACTTTGAATACACTGGAAATTACTGTTTGAATACGTTTGACTACTTTTCAGATTACTTTATGGATTACTTTTTTTTACTGATTGTGATATGCCTAGATATCACACAGGGACATTTCCTAGAGGAAAGGTAAGTAAAGCAGTTTTTAGATATTTGAAGTTTTTCAAGCTCTCACTTCTTGTACAAAACCACCTGAAGTAAAGGAGCCAATGCAATCCTATGGAAGGAAATGGAGCTATTTGTTTACATGTAGGTAGTTATTTGTGGGAGTTGGTATTCTGGGTTTAAAACCAGGGTTCCCTCAGGGTCACAGTGCACTCATGAAACACCCTCAGTGGCACCAGGGCGGCTGGGTTCAATGTGATGAGACAATGTTATTCAATGGGGAAAGGGGGGCCTCCAGTTGGTGGCTGCTCACGAGTAGGCCACGAGTTAGTGGGAAGTAAGCTCCTGGTGTTAGGCTCAGGGCAAAGGGGGATCTGAGTTAGCACCCAAAGTGTACCTGCAACGATACAGGGGCGGCTGGGTAAAGGGTGCTGTTTTGGCATTGGGTGCCCTGTTATTTTCAAAGGTAGTTGCCGGTTTGGGTTTTTGGCTTCTGGGAGAAACCAACAGCTGGGCTAGTACATTGGATGGCTTGGGTAGGTAGGTGCACCTCAGATTCTCATCTTCATGGTGGCTGGCTGCAGGGGTGTCTTTTGAGGTAGAATTTCACCTTACCAGGCCACTCGCGGTGGGGGTGGGGTCTTCGTGCAGAGGCTGCAGGCGACGTCGGGGAGTCCCTGAGGGGTCAAGCCACGGTGGACTCGGACTCTTTAGTGCTGGTGGACCTTGCTGGGACTGGTGGGCCACTCAAACTCAGGCCATAGGCGAGGGTTGTGGTGGTGGTTCCAAGCGTCAGGTTTACTTGTCCCCAGAAGGCTCTAAGTCTTGCTTTGGAGATTTCTTTGAACAGAGCTGCTGTCCCCAGGAGATCCGGTCTTTGTGGAAGGCAGTCAGTTCTCCCAGGGATTCTGGAGGTGGCTGACTGCAGGGCAAGGTGACTTATGTTGCAGGATCTCTGAAAACTGCAGACAGGCCGGTTCTTGTTAAGAGACATTCTAAAAACTCTAACCCCTCTTACCCCTAACAATAATGAGCTTTTATTTTTCTGAAATTCTACAGGGACTTAACCAAGGCCCTAACAGGACTTCCGTCTCAACGCTGATCCACCAGTGTAGGAAGCTGACTCTGTATATATTAGATCAAAATGAGGTATAGTGTACAAAGAGTCCAGTAGAACGCCAAAGGTAGGCAGAGGTAAAAGTACATAGCACCTTACTCTCTATGTCTGGTAGTGTGGTTGAGCATTTAGGTGTTATCATAAGGTAGTGTTAAGCATTTGTTTGTATCAAAAATAAGATTTTGTTATATTTATTTTCTAGAACCAAGCAAACCTGGCACCAGCAAGTGTAAGTGATACTTTTCAAGGCAAATTGAACAGTACAAGTAAGCTGAATGAAAATGATCTTGTTACTGGTAGGTACATACTTTTAATACAGTGGAAATTACTTTTAGATTACGTTTGATTACTTTTCAGAATACTTTATAGATTACTTTTTCTACTCAGTGGGATATGCCTTGATATCACACTGGGGCATTTCCTAGGGAAAAGGTAAGTAAAGCAGTTTTTTGATATTTGCAGTTTGTCAAGTTCTCATACAAAACCAGCTCCACGCTTGGAACAATTTTAAAGAAAAGCAGTCATTGCAATCCTATGGAAGGAAATTGAGATATTGGTTTACAGGTAAGTAGTATTTTTGTGGGAATTGGTATTCTGGGGTTAAAACTAAGTATGGGCGAATTTTGCGAATCAGTGGTTCGCGAATTTGCGCGAAATTGCAAAAAAATCTGCAAATTAGTGGATTTCCCTGCAAAATCGTGGATTTTTTTAAGCATGGGCGAATTTTGCGGATCTCGCGTTCGCGAATTTTGCAGATTTGCGAACTCGCAATCCGCAAAATCCGCGAATTCCCGCGAATTTGCGGATTTTTTTTTTGTGTTCGCAAGGGTTTCTGTCAGTTCGCGGGGATTTGGTACTAGTTCGCAATTGCGAACTGACTTGTCGGCTCGCAACGGTCGCGACTATGTTGTTTCTACGTCTGGTTCATCATCACAGCCTCCCAGCACCCTCTGTTTCACCACTGCCACCCTCTCTTTGACCCATGCCACCCTCTGTTACATCAATGCCACCCTCTGGTTCATCATCACTGTAGAAGATGGGGGGGGGGGAAGCAAGCACACCTGCCCTGCTTCAACTGACAAGAATTAATTTGGAGTTAGTTTATTAACAGCACCTGCCCTGCCCCAACTGACAATAATGAATTAGGGGCTAATTAATGTGTCACTGAATTTGAAGTTCCAGCCTGGCACCTGCTTGTCTGCTCCCTTAGCTGTAAATCAGGACCTTTGTGGCATACAGTTAAGGTCAGAGCAGGGTCACACAATAGTTGCAAGCAGGCAACCGAATTCTGGAGGGCCCCCTCAGGAAGCTCTACAGGGAATCGTTACAAATGATGAGGTTGACCTTTTGCACCTGCTCATTGCTTTTGCTTTTGCAAAAATCGTTTTTCGTTTTTTTCGCGCTATTCGCGAGGCGCGGCGTCGTGCGAAACTGACCGCGGAAGCCGCCAATTCGTGCGAATGAGCTTTATATTTTTTTTGCAGCGTCTTGTTTCGCGAGTTTTTTTGTAGTATTCGCGAGCCGCTTGCAGCGCAACACGCGAATTTACCCCAAGGTCGAGTACGGGCGCGGCCATTTTGTTTGCGTGACGTATTTCCGTTTCCGCCCGCGATGTATAATCTCGCGTCGTAAGCGCATTGCGAGTACAAGTTCGCACGAGATCGCGGAGGAAAATCGCGTGCGAACTTACTTTCGCGCTCGAGAACGGGTGGCCATCTTGTTTTTCATTCATTTCCTGTGTCTGGGCATGGTGTTTAATCCTCTTGCTATCTTTGCCATCCTTTGCTTGTTTTCAGTTTTTTTCGAACGATTTTGCTTCTTATCTATCCCTCTCTTTTCCTAGCTGTATATTTTTGTCTTTTCTGCTATTTTTGTTTACTTTTAAACTACTTTTTTAAATTCTTTTCTTTTCTTCTTCCCTATCCTATTCTTTCTTAATTTTCTACTTCTTCCTACCTTACCTGCCCAGACCATGGTCAAGCCAGGCGCCGTGAAGCTGCCCAGGCACTTGAGGGCCGCAGCGGCGGCGGGGAGTAGTCCTGGACCCAGTGCCAGGACAGCATGCGGGAGATTGAGGGGGGAGCAGGTGACGCGACGGGAGATATTCAGCCCGGAGGAAGTGGGCGCGCTGGTCTACTTCGTCCAGCGCCGCCTGCCCAGGACCATCGCGGGCGGCGGCAGGATCGCGGCCGGCGGCTACAACATCCGGGAGCGCCGCAGGCGGTGGCAGAGGGTGTGCTGGGCCATGTCCCAACTCTCCGGGGTCTAGCGCACCTACAGCCAGGTCACCCACCACTGGACGGACGTCCTGGACAGAGAGCGTGACCTGCTGGACCAGCTCGGCTTGGAGATTCCCGGGCTTGGTGAGTAGTAGTAGCTATTTCATCACTCACTACTGTGTTTTCTCCTGCTCTGTGTTGTTGTATTGCAAATATTTGTTTTTGACATGGAGCAAGCCAATAATGCTGCTGACGATTACATTGTAGTTAAATTATATTTCAAAATCTTCTGTGCATTTCAGGTGCACTGCTCTCCTTCTCAGTGGCGTTGCTACTATGCTTATTTGTTTTCTATTTTGTGGTCTCATTGGCCTGAGTAACAATTATGTATGAGTGTACTTTACAGAACTACGTAATGCTAGACACTAGGGGGCAAATTACATTTACAAGCCCCTTGCGCCACGTTTACGTTGCCTTGCGTGACGCAACAGCGGCGTAAACGTGGCGCATCCCTGCGAGTCATTTACAGCGTGACGCATCTAGGGAGATGCGTCACGTTATAAACCCATGGGCCTGCGCCACAATGGGTGCGTTCCTAGTACGCAGGGTGGGCGGTCCGGCGGCTGTGCGCCTCGCAAAAGTGCCTGCGTGAAATCTACAAGATTTAACGCAGGCACTTCTGCGACGCTGCTACGTCAATTCAATTCCTTATGCCTGCTTGAAGCAGGCGTAAGGACTGACACAGCATGTTAAGTATTGGGTGGCCCTGTGCATTACTGGAGTTGCATTGCGTTGGCGTCGTGACTCCAGCGATGCGCCGCTCTTACGTGACGAGATGTGTCACGCAAGTGCCTACCCTTGCGCCAGGGCGCGCCGCATTGTAAATGAGGCGCATCTGCCGTGTCGCAAGGGATGTTTTGCGTGACGCATTTGATCTGGCGCATCTCTGGAGATGCGCCAGAACGCGTAAGTAAGTATGCCACTAAGGGGCAGAATTGCAATTACCGTCGCATCCCTGCAAAGTAGCAGGGATGCGCCAGTAATTGTGCGGCCCGCTACCACCACCAAACATGGTGCGCCGTATTTGCAGTGCGGCGCACCATGGGCCCAAAACGTCACCGAAGCTTTACTGCTGGAGTTGCGTCGCAACGATGGCGCAGCTCCAGCAATGCTCTGGGGTACCCTATCTCCCCAATGCTGGGTCAAGCCGTATGTCTGCTTCAAGCAGGTGCAGGGTTTGTGTGACGCATCATTGTCCTAAAGGTGACTGATTGAAATTTTGTAGATTTCCCTCAGCCACTTTTAGGATGTGTTCCAGCGCAGGAATGCCCTCCCTTGCGCCGGAACGCCCCCTGATGGCGCAGGGCTTTATAACGGGATGCATCTCCCAAATGCGTGACGTTGTTATAATATTATACGCCGCACCATGGCGCCTCTTTTGTTTAGCTGCTGCGTCACAAAAGTCACGCAAGTACGGAGCAAAAGAGCCGCAAGGGGCTTAAATCTGCCCCTTCCTTTGTACCCCTGACAATAAGAAAAATAGTGGCGGTGGATTGATAGTTTGACTATTGAAATGACTGGTTATGGAGCAGGCAACTGTTAGTGTTGTCACTGATCTGACTGAAATCACAATGGAGTTTGTCTGTCACTTTGCGTCTTGCCTGCGGACTGCTGCCTGCCAGTCCTAGGTGAACCTTTCAGTACTTTGTTTAGTGAGTTACGTGACTTTAGAAGTCGCAGGTCCGCAAATCAATGAAAACTAACCCTAATCAATGTAATTTTGCGGAAATATTTTGTTATTGTTGTTTTGAAATGTTTGATTTGGTTGACATTGACAAGCAACAATCATCCATGTTTTCTGTTCTTTCTTTCATGTTGTATGTCAGCTCCCCCCAGGGGCGAGGGGAGGACACAGGAGCAGCAGGCGGCGGATGCTGTTGAACAGGGCCAGGATCGGGCAGGCGAGGGCTCCTTTGCTGGCCCCAGTAAGTTTTCATTTTAGACTAGTACCTATTTTTCCTAGCGTTCCTCATTTGATTTTTTCAAAATCGTCTTTGATCTACTTGTAGACTGTATCTAAATTCTTATCCTGCCTCTACTATGACTCCCTGTGGTATTACTAGATTATTCTTATTAGTCTGTCTGTGTAGCTAACTAAGATTGCACGGTTGGCGAAACTCCCATTCTAGTCAGCAATAGCTCTATCAACTTAGTGCAGTCCTCTGGGATTGTCCATAATGTCTTTTGAAGTGTTCTATCTGGACTCATGCTTGCAAAAATTGCAAAACCTTTCGCTCAGTCACTCTAGTCTGGACAAAAAAACACTGAGTCTATTTAAGTTTAAAAGCTTTATTAAAAGTAAACACATTTATTAAAATTAAGTCATAATAAAACTAAACGTTTAACTGATAATGGAAAAGTGGTTAGTGCTGACGATTAATTGAAGACATTTCTTGTGGTCGAGCCGAGCTCTCACCTGGTTTCAACTTGATCTTGTTGTTAGAAGTCCATCTTCTGTCTGTGTGGAGAAAAATGGTGCGTGTTAAAAAACCAGCTTCATCAGTTGTGCCAAAAAGTGCAGCAAGACAACCTTCCCTGGAAAAAGGGACATTTTTTGTAACTTTAAAGTAGACAGTCACAAATTACATTGTTTTCACATGTCTTCATTCCTAGACCAAATACTAGTGAGTGCTTTATTCTAACATTCTTACATGTACTTTGTAGGTGGAACATCTGGTGGCGGGGCCAGCGTGGAGGTGGTGGTGCTCGACACGGAGGCGGAGGGCAATTCTTCAGGGGAGGAGGCGGCGGCTGTGAGAGTTGAGACGGTGGTAGTGGCGGCCAGAGGTAAGCTCTTATATATTCCTTACTTATTGAGATTGAAGACGTGGCTGGGAAGGCAAGAATATGAGATGCATGGCTGGGTGAATGATGAAGCAATGATGGGTGGAAGGACAACAGCCTGGGTGGGTGACACAGAAACTGTATGTGTCCATATACCTGGATCATGCTACTATCTGACTCTTAGATAGCATATGTGTATCTAGAGCAGGGGTACTCATAGTACGGCCCGCGTGCCGGTGGTGGCCCGGCAAGCCTTCCTTGGCGGTGCGCAGACCTTGCAGACAATCACTGCTCCCCCGGCCCCCACAGAGCAGAGGCTTTGTTGTATTTCACCTGTTAGCGCCCCTGCATCTCCACTCTGACAATCACTGCTCCCCCGGCCCCCACAGAGCAGAGTGGAGATGCAGGGCCACAAAGAGGTGAAATAGAACAAAGCCTCTGCTCTGTGGGGCCGGGCAAGCAGTGATTGTCAGGGTGGAGATGCAGGGGCGCTACAACAAACAAAGCCTCAATAATATGTTAATGGTCTTTTAAAGACCTGTTAAGTACTTTGGTGTGGTTGTCTGTGTGTGCGCGTTGAGGAAGCGGTCTCAGCCCGGGATGAAGGCTGACACAGACAGACACACACACAGTGAGATGACAGAGGGGGAGGGAGAGGGAGGGCAGGAGGGAGAGCAGGAGGGAGAGAGATGTATGTAAATGCTGGGTCTGGTGGCTCAGTGGATGAAGGCATCTGCTGCAGGGACCTGTGTGCAACCTCATGGTCACAAGTTTTCGTTTTGCCTTAGCCCCGCCCCCTCTGACTCCGCCCCCACCAGTGCGGCCCTCGGCCACAAACTACACTGTAAATTTAGCCCCTGATAGAAAGTTTGTGAGTACCCATGATCTAGAGAGAGTAGACGGTCAGTGGATGAACTAAGTGTAACTTTGAAGAGCATGTAACACTGCACCCGCACGTCCGTTCCAGTGTAGGAAAGGCAAGGAAAAGAAGTTTTAATTTTGTCCAAATACAACCATCAATAGTAGCAGTAGTTTGTATTGCAAGCACAGCATAGATCTGCTTATTACGGTGGCCACTCCCTACCTCTCTTAATAAGTTTAGTAGTACTCAGTCATTCATGTGTGGATGTATCACTGGTCACTCACTAAAAAGCAAAGCACCTAAAGTCATCCCATATATAAGCAAAAACATCCCATGTGAAGTGATAGATAATCAGATTATTTATCTTCTTCAATTTTCCATTTCTAGTACTCATTTGCACTGTAGGGTGAAAGTTAAAATAATTAAGCAGTAGCCATTGTAACAGAGTATTCTCAGTGCCACCCGTAATAGAAAAGTAAGAGCTTCACCACCTGCATGTACTGGACGGGTACAGTAACGCAACGCAAGTCTAGGTCACTCATCATGGCGTGCGTCTCTTTTTCTCGGGTGCAAGTTCACTGTGCTGGCATTATGCTGGCTTGCAGAAGATAACGTACCAATTTTCCTAAACAAGAGACAAGAAGAAGAATAAGACTGGTGTACTTTCATAGTCGACTCCAATGGAAGTCCATAGTGCTCGTAGAATTTGTTCCTTAAACTCCCACTAATGTTATAGCAAGGATGAAGAAGTGGGAGGTTAGATAGATACTGGCCTCAATAGTTATGTAATGCGCTTGCAAGTTGCTAGTTGTACTGCAACACAAATTTCTGCTGAATGATTGAGTTAATCTTAAAGAGCATTGGTTACAGACTATGTCTTTCTTTCTTCATATAGATGCTCCTTCAAAACGAACAAGGAGGAAGGAGCTGGCTAGAGCGGCCCGGCAACGGAGGATCGAGGCCACTGTTGCGGAAAATCGGCGGCTGGTGGCCCTGGAGGACGAAGAAAGTGTGCAGTCGACCACAACAACAACGTCGTCTGCATCGGCCTCCGTGGCCCCACGGGCTGCCACCCAGCACAGTGGTCCACCCAGACTGAGCCGGGCTGCCAAAGGCAAACGCCACCGCCGAGCAGCAAGGACAACAGCTGCCTCTCACAGGCATTGCACCTGCAAGGCAGTGAAGGCACGCCTGCGCCGCAGTACCCTGATGGTGTCCCGCCTTCAGCAGGAGCTCGCCTTGCTCCGCGAGGAGCATGATGCCCTGGCCCAAAAAGTAAACAGCATCCACCCATAGTGTCCCTTGCCCCTTTTTTAGAAACTTTTGGGGGGTGGGAATTGGGAGTTGGGTTTTTGGGGACTTTTGAAGGACAATCGTTCAGGTTAGGGAGGGTCTTGCGGGAGATTATTTTGTTAGGGATATAAATATATTTTTTCAAACTTTATCTGAGCATACCTGTTTTTTACTGCTTGCCTGGTGGGTGGGGGTTTAACAGTGACTTTGTTTTCCTGAAAGTTTAGTTCCATTTTCTTCCTTTAAGTGTAAATGCCCAAATGTTTTCAACACTAAGTGCCTCTCACACAGTAAGTGAAGTGAATTCAAGAGTCCTAGGACTTTAGTAGTACTACCGTCAGTCTCTCGTCTCTCCTAATACTCCATTATACTCCCAAACCACCAAACGCTTATCTTACCTGTAATTTGTGTTTGAAAGTAGGGCTAGACCCAGGGCTGGCTCCACGGGAAACAGCGAATAAGGTTGGCAATCCTGGGCGGATAAAATTTCCTCATAGCGGTGGTACTAGTGGTGTGACACAGTGGCAGTTGCATGCCTATGAAAAAAAAGAAAATTAAATCTGGTTTGTCCTCCTGAGCAATTCAACGGTAGAATAGAGAATATAGCAGGTGACAGAAGTACACTAGAACAGTGCCAAATTGTAGCCTAACAAATGGTAAAGTATAACTACTAATTCGGTTGAAGTTCTTTGACATTAGCCATGGGTCTTTGTCAAGCAGAGTAAGAATATATCCTCGGATTTCTTCACCAGCCTGTTGCTATCACCTTATCCTCCCCAGCAAGTGTGTGGATTTATTGCTGTAATTTAGTCACACATCAATCAAAACCACACAGCCCGGGGGAAGAGGGTTAGGGTTTGAAAAATGGATGGGTACGGGGGTTTTTGGGAAAGGTTTTGGGAGACAAGAAAAAATAGCACAGCATGGACAAACAATTGTGAACATAAACAAATCTTTGGGTACAAACCTACCCATCAATCTTTGAAAGTGCATGCACTACTGCATGCATGTCAGTGAAAAGTAAGTAGTACTTTCGACAACTGTGGAAGAAAGAATGCGACAGTACAGGGCGTGTGTGGAATTATTGATAACTATATTCAACACAAGGTCTCTGTTGCTAGATACCTGAGAGCCTTGCTGGTCACTATAAATCCATTCACCACACTCAATGGGGTTGGTCTGGAAGGTATAGTAGATAGAAAAGGAGAAATTGCTCTTTTTCTAGGTGTCCCCTCACTCACCAAGGTTGCCCCTTGGTGACATGCTTCATCATTGGGGCCATCCCAATCCTCTATCGGGCTGGGGCGTGCTGCGACTTGCGAATTACGTAGGAGCACTTACAAATGACTATGTGTGGTGCAGATGTGATTGTGGAGTGGACTAAGTGATGTGTTAAGGGATACATTTAGAAGCAGAGAGAGATCCAAGAAATGCAGTCACAGTCAGAGAAAAACACAATAGATACTGTATCTCTATGTTGTTGTAGTTGTCCTGTTGAAAGTGGTAAGTAAGTTGCCTGCAGAAAAAAAATCCTCTTATTAGCGGCACTCCTCCATTTCAGCTGACGCTTCGTCCATCGATGTTGGTCACCAGAAGACACCCTGTAAAAAAAGCACAGCATGGACAAACAATTGAACATAAACAAATCTTTGGGTACAAACCTATCCATCAATCTTTGAAAGTGCATGCACTACTGGATGCATGTCAGTGAAAAGTAAGTAGTACTTTCGACAACTGTGGAAGAAAGAATGCGACAGTACAGGCCGTGTGTGGAATTATTGATAACTATATTCAGCATAAGGTCTCTGTTGCCAGATACCTGAGAGCCTTGATGGTCACTATAAATCCATTGACAACACTCAATGGGGTTGGTCTGGAAGGTATAGTAGATAGAAAAGGAGAAATTGCTCTTTTTCTAGGTGTCCCCTCACTCACCAGGGTTGCCCCTTGGTGACATGCTTCATCATTGGGGCCATCCCAGTCCTCTACGGGCTGGGGCGTGCTGCGACTTGCGGATTACGTAGGAGCACTTACAAATGACTATGTGTGGTGCAGATGTGATAGTGGAGTGGACTAAGTGATGTGTTAAGGGATCAATTTAGAAGCAGAGAGAGATCCAAGAAATGCAGTCACAGTCAGAGAAAAAGACAAAGGATACTGTATCTCTATGTTTTTGTAGTTGTCCTGTTGAATTTAGTAAGTAAGTTGCCTGCAGAAAAAAAATCCTCTTATTAGCGGCACTCCTACATTGCAGCTGACGCTTCGTCCATCGATGTTGGTCACCAGAAGACACCCTGTCCACTGCCTGGCTGATGCTGAATTGTGGCTCGCTAATGTGAAGCCTGACTCCATCCTTTTTTCCCCATTGCACAGACTGAAACCCGGCCTGTAATTATTCAACGAAAAACAGGAAGTGATATAATATTACAACACCACTGATAAATAAATATAAGGCATGTAGGCTGTGGAGTGCAAAAAGTCACACTTTGATTTTCCTAGTAGACAGTTCAATATTTTTGAAAGTGTGTACTCTGTCAGAGTCACCTTTTAAAGGATAAATAAGTATGGGCAAATTAATGTAGCGGATCTTTCCCCTCAAGCTAGGTGTCCTGTAAACTGTGTTTTAGAACAAAATTAGATCTTCCCAGCAGTGCTCCCACCCAGGTCCTTACTAAAGCCAGTCGCAAAAATGTAGAAGACCCCCAATCAAATCTCAAAAAACTAGGCCTAGCAGAAAACTGGTGACAAAACGTACTTTGAAAATAAAAGTAGGCCCAAGTACCCCCTTACCCACCGTGGATTGCATTCAAACCACTTGCAAGCAACCAAGCAAAAGTATCTATAGCCAGCATCGCTCCAAGACTCGAAAACTCCCCCACCCAAACACATGCAATAGAAATACTGCTAACCCTAACGAACCCTAAGTTAAGAATAGTGGCAAAGGCTTTCTTTAACTATGCCAAATCCCCCCTTTCCCACCATGGATTTTCTTCAAATGACTTGCAACCAAAATTACACATTCTCACGAGTGCTCTAAGACCCCAGAACTCAGTTGCAAAAATCTAGAACACTCCGAAAGACATGCAATCCTGCTGCTAGGGCTAACCCTAACGAACCCTAAGTTACAAAAAGTGCCAAAAGGCTTTTCGGCCTGGATTTTGTCCCAACCACTTCTACCCGGTATTAGACCTTCCCAGGAATGCCCCAAGACCCGCCAACACACCCGCCAAGAAGCATAACACCCCCAAACAGGCCAAAAGCAAAATTTCATACTTGCAATATTTCTCGGCCTTCGGTCCAAACGCGCTGCGAAGCTAGGCCATAAGTCGGGGTTGCCACCACGGATTTCCTGAAAAGCAAATGCAATCAAGATTAGAGTGTCCCAGCAGTGCTCCCAGACCCCGAAACTCACCCACAAACACCAGGAAGCCCCACAAACAGGCCCCCGAAAACGCTACATTGAGCAAAATGTCAGAAATAGCAACAACAAAAAATCGGCCTGGATTTTGTCCCAACCACTTCTACCCGGTATTAGACCTTCCCAGGAATGGCCCCAGAGCCGTCAACCCAGGAGAAAACTAGTAAAAGACCCCCAAACAGCCAAAAAGCAAAAGTACAAAAATGGGGACTTAGTCATTTTCTTTCCAATTTCTCAAAACACTCCGCGCGCGCTCTGCAGCTAGGCCCTAACTCCCCTCTGCCACCATGGATTTGCTTCAAACCTCTTGCAAAGTAAAGTATCCATAGCCAGCAGTGCTCCCAGACCCCGAAACCCACCCACAAACACCAGGAAGCCCCACAAACAGGCCCCCGAAAACGCTACATTGAGCAAAATGTCAGAAATAGCAACAAAAAAAATCGGCCTGGATTTTGTCCCAACCACTTCTACCCGGTATTAGACCTTCCCAGGAATTCCCAAAGACCTGCCAACACACCCGCCAAGAAGCATAACACCCCCAAACAGGCCAAAAGCAAACTCTCATACTTGCAATATTTCTCGGCCTTCGGTCCAAACGCGCTGCGTAGCTAGGCCATAAGTCGGGGTTGCCACCACGGATTTCCTGAAAAGCAAATGCAATCAAGATTAGAGTGTCCCAGCAGTGCACCCAGACCCCGAAACTCACCCACAAACACCAGGAAGCCCCACAAACAGGCCCCCGAAAACACTACATTGAGCAAAATGTCAGAAATAGCACAAAAAAAATCGGCCTGGATTTTGTCCCAACCACTTCTACCCGGTATTAGACCTTCCCAGGAATGGCCCCAGAGCCGTCAACCCAGGAGAAAACTAGTAAAAGACCCCCAAACAGCCAAAAAGCAAAAGTACAAAAATGGGGACTTAGTCATTTTCTTCCCAATTTCCCAAAACACTCCGCGCGCGCTCTGCAGCTAGGCCCTAACTCCCCTCTGCCACCATGGATTTGCTTCAAACCTCTTGCAAAGTAAAGTATCCATAGCCAGCAGTGCTCCCAGACCCCAAAACCCACCCACAAACACCAGGAAACCCCACAAACAGGCCCCCAAAAACGCTACATTGAGCAAAATGTCAGAAATAGCAAAAAAAAAATCGGCCTGGATTTTGTCCCAACCACTTCTACCCGGTATTAGACCTTCCCAGGAATGCCCCAAGACCCGCCAACACACCCGCCAAGAAGCATAACACCCCCAAACAGGCCAAAAGCAAAATCTCATACTTGCAATATTTCTCGGCCTTCGGTCCAAACGCGCTGCGTAGCTAGGCCATAAGTCGGGGTTGCCACCACGGATTTCCTGAAAAGCAAATGCAATCAAGATTAGAGTGTCCCAGCAGTGCTCCCAGACCCCGAAACTCACCCACAAACACCAGGAAGCCCCACAAACAGGCCCCCGAAAACGCTACATTGGGCAAAATGTCAGAAATAGCAAAAAAAAATCGGCCTGGATTTTGTCCCAACCACTTCTACCCGGTATTAGACCTTCCCAGGAATGCCCCAAGACCCGCCAACCCACCCGCCAAGAAGCATAACACCCCCAAACAGGCCAAAAGCAAAATCTCATACTTGCAATATTTCTCGGCCTTCAGTCCAAACGCGCTGCGTGGCTAGGCCATAAGTCGGGGTTGCCACCACGGATTTCCTGAAAAGCAAATGCAATCAAGATTAGAGTGTCCCAGCAGTGCTCCCAGGCCACGAAACTCACCCACAAACAGACGGAACCCCCCCTAAGAGCACCTAAAAGGCAAGCAAGTCATCAAAAAAACAAAAAAAATTCCGCCTGGGATTTGGTCCAAACCACTTTTATCCGGTATTAGAGCTTCCCAACAATGGTCCCAGAGCTGTCAACTCACCTGCAAAGAGGTACAACAACACCCCCACAAGTGCTGAGTCTTTCTTCATTGGGCGTAAACCAGCCCTCTGGTTTGATGGAAATAGGAGTCTGGAGGAGGAGGATAGAGGAGCATGTTCTTCTGAACTTGTGAACCTGAGGAATGCAGACTGCGGCAACTTCAAATCAATTAGCAAACCAGTGAAGACAGTTCTGCTGATGGGCTTGTTTTTGTGATTATCTGATTAAAGTTTGAAATATATTAACTGTGCACAACAAAGAAAGACAGACACACAGGAATAAAAGTGAATAAGGACGAAAAAGAAAGTTATTGATTCGTTGTCTCATTTTCAGGGCTCGGTATCACGGTCCAGGAATAAGAATAAGGCTTCGTCATCATACTCTGCGAATTCAGGCAGGGTGAGCTCAGTGTCACCTGACAGAGTAGAAATTCCCTCATCTATGTTGCTGGCCACCTCCTCTTCATCCGGCATGCTTTCTCGTACTCTGAAATCTGGTGGTATGAGGTGCTGATTCATCTTGATCATTGTTAACCTCTCCACATTTTTGGGCGAGAGGCGGCTCCGTTTGGGAGTTACAATGCCACCAGCAGCACTGAAAACCCGTTCAGAAGACACGCTTGCGAGTGGGCAAGACAAGTAGTTTAAAGCCAGGTTGGTGAGCTGTGGCCACAATTCTTTTTTCCCATGCCAATACGCCAATGGGTCAGAATTAACATAGACCTCTGTTGAGTCATTCAGATAGTCCTTCACCATCGACTCAAGGTCCTCATCCAAGGTTCCTCTACTTTGCTTAGCTCTTGCTGTGCCTCTGACCTTTTGAGAACCAAACCCACGCAGAGCTAGCCAATCCTCTTCAGCCTCCAATGTTTCTGTTGTGTCTCGTGCAGATAATCCGGTTGCCGGTGTCTTTAACGGCTGAGAGGTCACTTGTGCCACAGCCACAGGTGCAGAAGTGGATTGTTTTGACTGGGGATGGCCTGCTGATGTACTGCCATTTCCTTCAATTTTCAGCCGTTCTCTTTCAAACCTCTTGGCTGACAAGGCTAGCCAATGTTTGTACTTTGGAACATGTTCATCATCAAAAGGAAAGAATGCTTGGCCTGCCAGCGCCTTTTTGTAGCGTGGATCCAGAATAGTAGCACAAATGTAATGCTCTTCTGAGTGGATCTTTTTAAGACGTTCATCACCTTGTAGGAGCTCTAATAATTTCTCAGCCAGAAGCAAAGAGTCATGGTTTTTTTCATCTTTTTCAAACACAGAACACACCTCCTTCAGTTGGTCCTCCAGCATGTACAACAATGGGATAGCTTTTCCCAAATTAGAGTCCTCCTTGCTGACTGCACGCGTGAAGAACTCAAAAGGATGAAGCATGCGTGTCAGGCTTTGAACTATGTTCCATTGCGCCGCACCCATCCTCAGCTCCTCTGTACCCTCTGTAAGGAAATATTGATCGAGTTCCGTATACTGCTCATACAGACGCTCAAGCATGTAGAAGGTTGAGTTCCAACGTGTTACCACCTCCTGGATGAGTGCTTTCACTGGCATTTTACGTTGATATAGCAGGCTCCTCAGCTGCTTCCGGGCCTTAAAAGAATGGCTGAAATGCTTGCACATTTTTCGGCAGGTGTCCAATACACTGTACGCTGCACTGCCTTTATTACCCAAGAATTTTTGGACAACCAGGTTTATACAGTGCGCCAAACACGGCACTCTGAAATAGTTACCGTCCCTCATGGCCTTAACTATATTGGAGCCATTGTCCGTGGAAACATAACCAACCTGGCGTTTTAGTGGGGACAGCCAGTCAAGGACCTTTGTGTTAAAGACATCCAAAATGTTTTCTGCTGTGTGACGTTTCTCCAAACCAAACATGGCTAGTGTTGCATGTTTCCGAGCAGCTTTAAAAACAATGTCCGTGTCAACACCTGTGTTTAGCTTTGCTTTAGCCCCTGAAAAAGAGACCCAGTGTGCAGTGATGCACATGTAATCAGCGCCTGCGCCACTGGTCCACATGTCTGTTGTCATATGTATAGTGTGAACAGCACTCTTCTGCAAAGCTGCCCCAATCACCTTCAGAACATCTTCATGTAGTGCTAGAACCGCAACTCGGGCAAAATAGAACCGGCTAGGAACCTTCCATTTAGGGTAGAGCGCTGCCACTAATTCTAGAAAACCAACCCCTTCTACAAAAGAAAAAGGGAGAAGGTCCAGAGCTAGCATTTTAGCCAGCTTAGTGTTATACAGACGCGTCAGTGGGTGGTTGCGTTCATATTGCGCTTCTGTAAACAACATCTTTTTAATGTTGCCCTGGACCAAAGATTTACAGGATGATGATGATATCTTCGACCCAGTTACGCTCGCTGATGAACTTTTTCGCAATGGTGTATCACT
Organism: Lissotriton vulgaris; assembly: GCF_964263255.1. NCBI lineage: Eukaryota > Metazoa > Chordata > Amphibia > Caudata > Salamandridae > Lissotriton > Lissotriton vulgaris. Next base: position 1,140,605,031 of record NC_141691.1, on the reverse strand, counting down.
CTCTCCCACACTCTTAGTGTGGCTCACATGGGGTGTGCTGCTGACAGGGGTACTGGGTGTAAGTGAAGGGTTTGACACGTCTTCTTCCTCCTCGTCATCATTAGATGAAACAGCATTACGTGCAATTCGGGCTTCCTTGATCGCCTGTAGGTGCGCAAACCATTTGACAGCGTGCTTTCTTTCAAGATGACCTCTCTGGCCTCCGGTACCATAGTTGGAACCCAACTTACCACGACTAACTCGAAGCTTACACATGCTACAAATGGCTACGGTTTCATTTTTTGGGCAAACACTAAAGAAGTCCCAAACTGCAGACTTGAAATGTCTTTGGGGGCCGGAGGAGGCGGCGATACTGGTGGTGGTGGTCCTGCTGCTAATGCCAGATGAAGTGGATTGCCGAACTTCAGTACGTTTTGCACTTTCACCACCACGAATTGAGGTCGAGGTGGATGTAGGTCCCTTCTTGCGAGTTAGAAATATGGAAGCGGTAGGTGTTGGAGTACTACTTAACTCCAAATCTAATGATTGTTGTGTTTCTATTTCCATTGCCTCCTCGTCGACATCATCATCACGCTCAGCAGCTTCTCGGGATAGGGTCAAAATGTCTCTTGGCTGCATGCCCGGTGGGGCTGCAGTGACCTTTGTGATGACTGGCTCGTCGTAATCGTGAGAGGCTTCATCACCAGCAGTATCTGTCACTTCTTGTTGAGCCTCATCACACTCCATAGGTATGAGTTTTTCGACGACCTTCCTTTTACGCTTAGGTACCTTTGTCAGATCATGGTGTGCCTCACTCTGAGACCGCAGTGGTGGTTTCCAAGCTGGATCCGTATCATCAGAAGGAGGTGGGCTTGAAGAAGATGTAGACACCCCCCTTGATCTTTTCCTTGCTAGGGATGTGGAAGACAATGAATGATCATCAGGAGGAGTGGCTTCCAATGATACCTCGGCTTCATTGTCGATTTCCTGATGTGCCCCTACTTCAGGAGGAACGACTATTGTGGGCACTTGTGACCCTCCACGCACCTCTGCTTGCGCATCTCCTTTTGCTGCCTCTCCTTCCACATGTACTTGGGCGTGTACTTGCACATGGTGTTGTTGCGGCTGTGGTTGTTCAACACTTGTCAGATGAGTTACAACAACCTGTGTTGATTCAGGGACATTGCTGCTACTTTCTTGCGATGAGCCAACATCACTGGTCGATGGTGATTGGAGAAGTGCACTGACTGCCTCTGAAGCACTCAAGGGCTTTGACTTAAGTTGGCGTGGTAGTGGAGGCTCTGAACCCAATGGCGCAGGGGTGCTGCTCCCAGCTTGGTCCCCAGCAGATCCTGCTGCTGCTGCAGGCGTACTTTTTTTTTTGCTCCCAAAAAACGTGGCGGTTGGCACACCAGCCTCCTTGGTAACTTGCGTCTTCTGCTCCTTACTAGCAACTTTCTTGCTAGAGGAGCTACGGAGAACTTTTTTTGGGGCCATCTTCTTCAGAGCAGGTCAGACAGCAGGCCGCAGTTGCACGAATTGTAGAGTTGTCTGAGGCCAGACGAGACGTTATGCTGCACACACACACCGCTGCAGGACTTCTTCCTGGCACTGGTGGTTCTCTTGAGTCTTGTGCACCTAAAAACAATGGAAGACAGAGGAACATCAGTTCAGTTATACACCACAAAAAAAATCGGAAAAAAAAACAGAAAAATCAGCACAATCCCATTCCATCCATGCCCTCCATGATGTTTAAGTTCAAGACAGCCCACAGAAAGACTAGGCCCATGCTAGACTCAAATACCCCTGGTGAAAAGGCCACAAGTACAGCCCCAAAAAACGAAAATCACTGAAAAATCAGCACAATCCCAATCCATCCATGCCCTCCATGATGTTTAAATTCAAGACAACCCACAGAAAGACTAGGCCCATGCTAGACTCAAATACCCCTGGTGAAAAGGCCACAAGTACAGCCCCAAAAAACGAAAATCACTGAAAAATCAGCACAATCCCAATCCATCCATGCCCTCCATGATGTTTAAATTCAAGACAACCCACAGAAAGACTAGGCCCATGCAAGACTCACTACCCCTGGGCATAAAGGTTGAAAAGTAGGCAAAATGGTTGCAGGCCTAACAACAAAGCCTGCATTCAAAATGGCCACTTGCCTCCCAGCACATGGCCAGTGCCTGTAGCAGCACTCAAAATGGCCACCAGCCACATGGCCTGTCCCTCCCCATGAACACCCCCAAAAATCGAAAAACACTGCAAAATCAGCACAATCCCATTCCATCCATGCCCTCCATGATGTTTAAGTTCAAGACAGCCCACAGAAAGACTAGGCCCATGCTAGACTCAAATACCCCTGGTGAAAAGGCCACAAGTACAGCCCCAAAAAACGAAAATCACTGAAAAATCAGCACAATCCCAATCCATCCATGCCCTCCATGATGTTTAAATTCAAGACAACCCACAGAAAGACTAGGCCCATGCTAGACTCAAATACCCCTGGTGAAAAGGCCACACGTACAGCCCCAAAAAACGAAAATCACTGAAAAATCAGCACAATCCCAATCCATCCATGCCCTCTATGATGTTTAAATTCAAGACAACCCACAGAAAGACTAGGCCCATGCAAGACTCACTACCCCTGGGCATAAAGGTTGAAAAGTAGGCAAAATGGTTGCAGGCCTAACAACAAAGCCTGCATTCAAAATGGCCACTTGCCTCCCAGCACATGGCCAGTGCCTGTAGCAGCACTCAAAATGACCACCAGCCACATGGACTTTCCCTCCCCATGAACACCCCCAAAAATCGAAAAACACTGCAAAATCAGCACAATCCCATTCCATCCATGCCCTCCATGATGTTTAAGTTCAAGACAGCCCACAGAAAGACTAGGCCCATGCTAGACTCAAATACCCCTGGTGAAAAGGCCACAAGTACAGCCCCAAAAAACGAAAATTACTGAAAAATCAGCACAATCCCAATCCATCCATGCCCTCCATGATGTTTAAATTCAAGACAACCCACAGAAAGACTAGGCCCATGCAAGACTCACTACCCCTGGGCATAAAGGTTGAAAAGTAGGCAAAATGGTTACAGGCCTAACAACAAAGCCTGCATTCAAAATGGCCACTTGCCTCCCAGCACATGGTCAGTGCCTGTAGCAGCACTCAAAATGGCCACCAGCCACATGGCCTGTCCCTCCCCATGAACACCCCCAAAAATCGAAAAACACTGCAAAATCAGCACAATCCCATTCCATTTATGCTCTCCATGATGTTTAAGTTCAAGACAGCCCACAGAAAGACTAGGCCCATGCTCTACTCAAATACCCCTGGTGAAAAGGCCACACGTACAGCCCCAAAAAACGAAAATCACTGAAAAATCAGCACAATCCCAATCCATCCATGCCCTCCATGATGTTTAAATTCAAGACAACCCACAGAAAGACTAGGCCCATGCAAGACTCACTACCCCTGGGCATAAAGGTTGAAAAGTAGGCAAAATGGTTGCAGGCCTAACAACAAAGCCTGCATTCAAAATGGCCACTTGCCTCCCAGCACATGGCCAGTGCCTGTAGCAGCACTCAAAATGGCCACCAGCCACATGGACTTTCCCTCCCCATGAACACCCCCAAAAATCGAAAAACACTGCAAAATCAGCAAAATCCCATTCCATCCATGCCCTCCATGATGTTTAAGTTCAAGACAGCCCACAGAAAGACTAGGCCCATGCTAGACTCAAATACCCCTGGTGAAAAGGCCACAAGTACAGCCCCAAAAAACGAAAATCACTGAAAAATCAGCACAATCCCAATCCATCCATGCCCTCCATGATGTTTAAATTCAAGACAACCCACAGAAAGACTAGGCCCATGCTAGACTCAAATACCCCTGGTGAAAAGGCCACAAGTACAGCCCCAAAAAACGAAAATCACTGAAAAATCAGCACAATCCCATTCCATCTATGCCCTCCATGATGTTTAAATTCAAGACAACCCACAGAAAGACTAGGCCCATGCAAGACTCACTACCCCTGGGCATAAAGGTTGAAAAGTAGGCAAAATGGTTGCAGGCCTAACAACAAAGCCTGCATTCAAAATGGCCACTTGCCTGCCAGCACATGGCCAGTGCCTGTAGCAGCACTCAAAATGGCCACCAGCCACATGGCCTGTCCCTCCCCATGAACACCCCCAAAAATCGAAAAACACTGCAAAATCAGCACAATCCCATTCCATCCATGCCCTCCATGATGTTTAAGTTCAAGACAGCCCACAGAAAGACTAGGCCCATGCTAGACTCAAATACCCCTGGTGAAAAGGCCACAAGTACAGCCCCAAAAAACGAAAATCACTGAAAAATCAGCACAATCCCATTCCATCCATGGCCTCCATGATGTTTAAGTTCAAGACAGCCCACAGAAAGACTAGGCCCATGCTAGACTCAAATACCCCTGGTGAAAAGGCCACAAGTACAGCCCCAAAAAACGAAAATCACTGAAAAATCAGCACAATCCCAATCCATCCATGCCCTTCATGATGTTTAAGTTCAAGACAACCCACAGAAAGACTCAGTCCACCCACCACTGAGTACCCCTGGGCAAAAGGCCCCAAAACAGCCCAAAAATCGACAATTCCAAAATTTTAGTTGCAGCAACTGTAATGCCCCAAACAAACTTACTTGTAAAATTTCTAATCCAACAGTGATCCAAAGAAAGTCAAAAAGGCCTCAAATCCAAAGATCCAGCAGCATCCACAAAAAGTAATCCTTCCAGCTCCAGATCCAAATGAAAAGTGATCAGGAGATGGACAAAGCACTGGGAGGAGCCTGCTGAACAGGAACAGGAAGTTGAAGACTGTGGGGCACTTCCTTCCTCCCACCCCCCTCCCCCCCCCTCCCCAAAATGGACTCCTCGCTAAAAAAGTGCAGGCAAATGTCAACCTAAGGAGTTATTCAGATAAAAATCATCATTTCAAGAAGGTTTATGCTGCTTGCTGGTGGATTTCTTGTGCAGAATTGCAAATTTTATATTTTCGCTTGTGCGAGATTCTTGCTGCTCGCCGCATCTCAAATCTCGCAATTGCGTAGTACCGCGAGACGTGATCTCGCCGTACTCGCGTTGACAAACTATCGCTGGCAAGCCGCGATGACGTAATCGCGCTCGCCAATTCCCGCGGGATCACACAGCAAGATCCAAAATGGCGCAGCACTCGCAAACTATCGCGAAAAACAACTCGGCAAACAATGATAAACGCCGCGCGCCGCAAAAATTGTATCACCAACGCCGCGCGCCGCCAAAAAAATCAGCTGCGTGCGAATTTGCGGATTTTGCGGGAAATTCGCAAATCTCGCGGATTGCGAATTTCCCGAAAACCCGCAAAATCCGCGAGCGTAACGGATTTTCCGCCCATGCTTAATTTTTTTGCGATTTTGCACCACCGCTAGTGTGTGTGGGAGGGGGGCAAACGGGGGACTTCTATGTGGGTTCACATGCCTCTTGTGTGTATAAAAGGACAGGCACCGATCAGAGCAGCAGATGAGGAGAAAGAAGCTTGTGGTCACCGGAACTGCACGGGTATAGAGCTCGTGATGCAAAGGCCTCCATCACGCATCATAGCTAATTTTCGACGGGAGATATGGGGAGAACACACACCTGCCCAGCCTCGACAAAGCGCACATTTTTTCTGGGCTGATTAACTTTGCCATCGCGCTGAAGGGCGCCGGTGTCCCTCGAGTGAGCTATCCATCATAGTGGCTAAAGGGCGGGAAGACGGTGCACACCACTAGTGTGTGTGTGGGGGGCAAACAGGCGGGCTTCTATGCAAGTTCACATGTCTCTCGTGTGTAAAAAAGACAGGCACCGATCAGAGCAGCAGATCCGGGGAGAAAGAAGCTCGTGGTCACAGGAACTGAAGGGGGATAGAGCTCGTAAAAGTCAAGGATGCAAAGGCCTCCATCAAGCATCATAGCTAATTTTCGACTGCAGATATGGGGAGAACACACACCTGCCCAGCCTGGACAAAACGCACGTTTATTTTGGGCTGATTAACTTTGCCATCGTGTTGAAGGGCGGCGGGGTCCCTCGAGTGAGCTGTCCATCATAGTGGCTAAAGGGCGGGAAGACGGTGCACACCACTAGTGTGTGTGGAGGGGGGCAAACGGGCGGCCTTCTATTCGAGTTCACATGCCTCTTGTGTGTATAAAAGGACAGGCACCGATCAGAGTAGCAGATCCGGGGAGAAAGAAGCTCATGGTCACAGGAACTGCTCGGGAATAGAGCTCGTGAAAGTCAAGGATGCAAAGGCCTCCATCAAGCATCATAGCTAATTTTCGACGGTAGATATGGGGAGAACACACACCTGCCCAGCCTGGACAAAACGCACATTTTTTGGGGGCTGATTAACTTTACCATCGCGCCGAAGGGTGCCGGGGTCCCTCGAGTGAGCTGTCCATCATAGTGGCTAAAGGGCGGGAATACGGTGCACACCACTAGTGTGTGTGTGTGGGGGGGCAAACGGGCAGGCTTCTATGCGAGTTCACATGACTCTTGTGTGTATAAAAGGACAGGCACTGATCAGAGCAGCAGATCCGGGGTGAAAAAAGCTCGTGGTCACAGGAACTACACGGGGATAGAGCTTGTGAAAGTCAAGGATGCAAAGGCCTCCATCAAGCATCATAGCTAATTTTCGATGGTAGATATGGGGAGAACACACAGCTGCCCAGCCTGGACAAAACACACATTTTTTTGGGCTGATTAACGTTGCCATCGCGCTGAACGGTGCCGGCGTCCCTCGAGTGAGCTGTCCATCTAAGTGGCTAAAGGGCAGGAAGACGGTGCACACCACTAGTGTGTGTGGGGGGGCAAACGGGCAGGCTTCTATGCAAGTTCACATGCCTCTTGTGTGTATAAAAGGACATGCACCGATCAGAGTAGCAGATCCGGGGAGAAAGAAGCTTGTGGTCACAGGAACTGCACGGGGATAGAGCTTGTGAAAGTCAAGGATACAAAGGCCTCCATCAAGCATCATAGCTAATTTTTGACTGTAGATATGGGGAGAACACACACCTGCCCAGCCTGGACAAAATGCACATTTTTTGGGGGCTGATTAACTTTACCATCGCGCCGAAGGGTGCCGGGGTCCCTCGAGTGAGCTGTCCATAATAGTGGCTAAAGGGCAGGAAGACGGTGCACACCACTAGTGTGTGTGGGGGGGGCAAACTGGAGGGCTTCTATGCAAGTTCACATGCCTCTTGTGTATATAAAAGGACAGACACTGATCAGAGCAGAAGATCCGGGGAGAAAGAAGCTCGTGGTCACAGGAACTGCACGGGGATAGAGCTTGTGAAAGTCAAGGATGCAAAGGCCTCCATCAAGCATCATAGCTCATTTTTGACGGTAGATATGGGGAGAACACACATCTGCCCAGCCTCGACAAAGCGCACATTTTTTGGGGGCTGATTAACTTTACCATCGCGCCGAAGGGCGCCGGGGTCCCTCGAGTGAGCTGTCCATCATAGTGGCTAAAGTGGGGGGGGGGGGACGGTGCACACCGCTAGTGTGGGGGGGCAAACAAGGGGGGGCTTCTATGCGAGTTCACATGGCTTTTGTGTGTATAAAAGGACAGGCACCGATCAGAGCTGCAGATGGTGAGAAAGAAGCTCGTGGTCACAGGAACTGCACGGGGATAGAGATCGTGAAAGTCAAGGATGCAAAGGCCTCCATCAAGCATCATAGCTAATTTTCGACGGTAGATATGGGGAGAACATACACCTGCCCAGCCTCAACAAAACGTACATTTTTGGGGGGCTGATTAAGGAGTTACTGAATTTGACCTTCAACTCAGGCACCTGCTTTATCTATATCTACTAGCAGCCCGTCCCGACCTTGTCCGGGAGCAATTAGGCTTCCCCGACCCCCGCCCGTCCGCCCCGTTGAAAATATAGTTTACAACAGAATGTTCATGTGCAAAATTCCACTACCACAAAGTTCGGAGAAGTACAAATATGCATTTAAACATATTTGCAGAAACAGGATTTCTGTGCGTCTCCACACCTTCCATGAGAGCAGCAGTTGGGGGTATAGAAAAACGCGTAGGCGCCAGTATTTGTAAGCTTCCCTTTCACTTCCGGGAGGCATAAACATACGGTGGTCGAGGGGATTTAAACCAGATAAATCTTCTTTTAACACCTGTCTCCTACGCCCTGGAGAGTCCTGGCCCACAGCTATTAGCCCGGCCCCCGCCTGCCCCGACCCCCGCCTGCCCCTGCAGCAGCCCGGCCCCTGCCCGGCCCCCGCCCGGGTTGTCCACGGCCTGCCCCGACCCCCGCCTGCTCCGACATGGGTCCCCTTACCTCAGCCGCCGCTCCTCAGTTTACCGCTCCTCGCCGCTTCACCTCACCGCCGCTGGCCTGTCCGCTGCTCCTCACGTCACTGCTCCTCCCCCGCGCCATGTCAGCCGGTCCTCGTCTGGTTCCCGGACGCCTCTCTTCCCCGAATCCTGACATGAGCACGCACGTCGCGGCTGGCGCTACTTTGGAGGGACTACTTTTTTTTTTTACTGTAAATTTTTGAAATAACGTTTTTTTGTTTTTATTTCTATAGCCTATAACCATCTGCACACCCTGACGATTTCAACGGTGTATCGGGTGTGTGGATTTGCGCTGTGGTTCCCGAGTTTACCCGCCTCAAAGGCTGAAAGTTCTTCCTTTGTTATAGTAGTATAGATAAGTGCTTCCCGCAGGAGCCTCGTTGTCTACTTGTAACTATTCTCTGACCCTGCTTCGAGGGTCAGAGAATTGTTGCAAGTAGGCAAGGAGGGCCGCTCAGGAAGCACTTACAGGGTTACAGCAGGTGCCCAAGTTGAAGTTAATTTCTTTGTAACCATTTTGTAAATGGTTACAAAGAAATTAGCTTCAACTTGGGCACCTGCTGTAACCCTGTAAGTGCTTCCTGAGCAAAATTCGTCCCGCTCACGAATTTGCGGATTTTTCCGTGATTTCGTGCGATTCGTGGATCGCGAAATCACGGAAAATCCGCAAATTCGTGAACAATCCACATCGTCCGGCCAGCCCAACATTATCAGGTCTGTGATGCAGAGAAACTGCACCCACTGTTGGTAATCCCCTTCATGCACCCCGGTGTAGTGGTTGATCATAGTATGCAATGCAGTCCTCCCGATATGTGGCGCAGGAGCTCCTCTACTATTAACAGCTCCAAGGTACACAAGGTGGTCTTCTCACGCAGGTCAACAACGTGTCTCCATGCATCCTGACAGATTTCACCACCAGGTAAGGGTGATCGTCACGCCTCAATGTCTACCGCCACGGCTCATCGACTCCACAGCTCCTTCACATCCCACTCCAGGCTCCAGACACATATCCAGTGAGGCATCCAGGCTCTAGACACACGTCCATCGAGGCATCTAGACTCCAGATGCAGGTCCAGCGAGGCACCAAGGCTCCAGACGCAGGTCCAGTGAGGCAGGCATCCAGGCTCCAGACACATGTTCAGCGAGGCATCCAGGCCCTAAACGCAGGTCCAGCGAGGTATCCAGGTTCCAGACGCAGGTCCAGCGAGGCATCCAGGCTCCAGACGCAGGTCCAGCGAGGCATCCAGGCCCCAGACGCAGGTCCAGCGAGGCATCCTGGCTCTTATCCTGGTCCTCCTGGATGTTGGGTTGGTAGCAGGGGTTGTTGATGTGTGCTGCACTTGGCCCTGGCTGCTCCATTCTGCATTTTATTGGTTTTATGCCTATTTTCTTTTGGAGGCTGACTGATAGGCTATTTTTTGCATTAGAGGTAAAGAAAACTCACGTTGGGCTGACTAAAGTGAGTTTTTTTGCCGGCAATGGGCCTATCAGTAGTTTTGCCCGCTAACGCCGGAATTCCTATTGCATCGCGCTAATGTTGGAGGTAGTATTCGCTGCGATCCTGGTACTATCGCCATGTAGCGACAGCTTGTTTATACGCCGCTAACATGGCGATCGGTTTCAGCGCTAAGCGGTGATGAAAATACTGTTGCTAACTAGCGCTAGCGATAGTTATTGCCAGTGCTTGTACATATGCCCCATAGTATTGTTAGATTGTTAAAGCACCTTGATGTGACATCAAACCTCCTTAGAGTGGAATGGCTTGACAAAACAGCCCTTGCCAGACAATGATATGAGCATCATTAGAAAGGAGCTTTGGCTCCACCCGGAGTGTATGTTTTGATTAGGCAGGAGCATATGTTTTGATTGGACAGAAGTTGTTTGCTTCCACAAAACAATTATTGGCACAGCCAATAGGTCTCACCTATACAAGAGCTATTGGCTATGTAGTTGTGCCATGCTGTACACAGTTTGGTTGCTATCAGCATGGCTAAAAGTTACTTATTTGGAGTGTCGTAGAGTGAAATGGGGGAAGTAGAGTGCTGTAGACTGGATTTGTTGGAGTAGAGTGTCACAGAGTGGAGTAGAGGGAGTAGAGTGTCATAGAGTTGAGTAGATGGGAGTAGAGTTCAGTGACTCAGTGGCAGAGAGTGTCATAGAATTCAGTGTCACAGTGTGAAGTGGGAAAAAGTGGAGTGGTGTAGAGTGTAGTTGAGTGGGGTAGAAAGGAACAGGGTGGAGTGGGTTGGGTTGGATTCAGGTAGTAGGGTGTATTGGATTGGGTATAGTGGGTTGGATTGAGTGAAGTGGGGTGGATTAGAGTGGGTGTCTAGGATGGGATAGATTAGATTGGAATGGGATGGATTGAGAAGGGGTGAGATGGATTTGATTGGTGTGAATTGAAGTGGGGTGGATTAGATTACTTTGCGGTGGGGTGTATTGGATTGGGGTGGGGTAGTTTCGAGTGAGGTGATTTGCAGTGGGGTGGAGGGGGGTGAATTGGATTGGGCTGGAGGGGGTGGTTTAGAGTGGGGTGGATTGTATTGGAATGGGGATATATTAGACTGGAGTCAGGTTAATTGGTTTGGAGTGGAGTGGATTGGAGTGTGTTGGCTGAAATGATTGAACTGAGTGGGGTGGACTGAACTGGGGTGTGGTGGATTTGATTGGGGTAGAGTGGAGTGGATTGGAATATAGTGAAGTGGGGTGGATTGGAGTGGACTAGATGGGTTGGACTAGATTGGAGTGGGGTGCGGTAGATTGAAATGGGGTGGGGTGGATTGGATTGGGGTGGACTGCACTGAAGTGGGGTGGATTGGAGTGTGGTGGACTGGAGTGGGGTGGAGTGAATTAGGATGGAATGGAGTGCGGTGTATTGCAGTGTGGTGAATTGGATTGGAGTGGGATGGGATAGGGTAGATTGGGGTGGAGTACATTGCAGTGGAGTGTATTGATTGGAGTGGAGTGAGGTGAATTGGATTAAGAGAGGTAGATTGTATTGGGTGGACTGGATTGAGGTGGATTGAATTGGGGTGTGCTGTGGTGAACTGGATTGTGGTGGATTGGAGTGAAGTAGATTAGATTGCAGTGGGTGGATTGGTTAGGGCTGGAGTGAGATTGATTGGATTGATTGAGGTGGATTGGATTGAGGTGGATTGGATTGGGGTGGGGTGAACTGGATTGGGCTGGGGTGGATTGGGTGGAGGTAGATTGGATTGGGGTGGGGTGGGGTGGGGTGGATTGTGGTGGGGTAGATTGGAGTGGGGTGGGTGGATGAAGTGGGGTAGATTGAGTTTGGTTACATTGGGTTTGATTCAAATATGGTATGGTGGATTTGATCGGAGTGAGGTGGATTGGATTGGGGTGAAGTGGATTGGATTGGATTGGGTTGCATTGTAGTGGGGCAGATTGGAGTGGAGCCGATTGGAATGTATCAGATTGTTTTGGATTGGAGCAGGGCAAATTGGAGTGGGGCAGATTGAAGTTGGGCAGATTGGAGTGGGGCAGATATTTTGGTTTGGAGCGGGAAAAGTTGTTTTGGAGTGGAGTTGGGCTGATTGGAGTGAGGCAGATTGTTTTGGATTGTAGTGGTGTGAGATGAATTACATTGCAGTGGGGTCCATTGGATTGGTGTGGATTGGATTGGTTTAGTTTGGGGTGGATTGTGGTGGACTAGAGTGAGGTGATTTGGGATGGGGTGGGTGGGTTAGGGTGAGGTGGATTGGACTGGAGTGGGATGGATTTGAGTGGGGAGGATTAGATTAAGAGTAGATTGGAGGCGAGGAGCTACGACAGCAAGCAAGAAGGCTGCATAGTCTCCCAGCTCCGCTGACCTCCGTCTTACGCTCCAAGATCCTGTCACTAATCCTGATTTCCTGCCCCGGATCCGTGTGTGTGAACTAATCCGCACTCCGATGGTGTGATCCCGGGGTTTTTCTGACATTGTGGAGCTGAGTAACGTTGAGGACCGATTTGTGGCCTAACCCAGTCTGGAAGCCGGGGTCTCGAGTGCTGGCTTAGCCGGATCTGAGTTGAGCAACAGTGGACTGTTGAGGGCGGCAGTGTCCGGTCTCTGGAACTTTCGAAATTTTTGGATTGCTTTGCTACCATCTGCAGCCTGGTGTTGTGTTGGAGGTGAGGAGACGAGTGACGCACGGTGCTGTGTTGCGGGGGTCCCTGACCCGGAGGCCCGGCGCTTGCGTTGCCGGCGCACCTTGGGTTGGAGTCTCGTCGCGCACTAATGCATGCTGACGGTTGGTCCCTCACGGCTCAGTCCTGCTCCGGCTGATCTTCCCCGGAGAAGGCGCCTCTACCAAAGTGGCCCGTCATTGCGGCAGGTGCTTGCGGCCCTAGAGGCACTTCAGGCGACTGTGGCAGCTCAGACCTGCGGCCTGTTGTCGGCGGCAGATGAACTTAAAGGACTGAGACCGGATCCTGACTCGATGCCCGAGACCCGGCAACCAGCTTGCCTTTTGATCGACGCCCCAGTGGCGCAATTAGACCCGGTGCTGGAAGCTGTGCCTGCCCCTACAGAAGTGGATCTACTTGAATGGGCTGTGATCGGTGACTTAACTACTTTTTTGGAATCCCCGGTTTTGCAGCTGTTGGAACATTCAACTGCTGTCCCTATCCTGGAACCTTTTAATTGGTACTGTGAACTGTTTTGGATTGTGTCGGACCCCCTCCCCAGTCGTTATATCAAGATGGCGGATGTGATAATGCCTGGCTTCGGAGACGGGGAGGGACATCGTCGGTACCAGCTGCTTACTTCGGGATCTACTGTTCTTTTTCCATCTACTGAACTATGTTCCGACCACCTCTGTGTATCTTTTGACATTTTGCTGATGGGGCTTTATTCGTCTGAGGGACTCGGCGAATTCGATAGGCGGGGCCAAGGCTGAGACTGTTGTTTGGGTTGTTCATTGTGGCGTTATCGGTAACGGGACTGCTTCATTGGCTTAACGGAGTCCGGGGCAGGGTTGGTGGTTCCCCCCGGGATGTTTTCTCAGTTTGGACTATTCAGATGTGACAGTTTCGGGGGGTCCCATGTGTTAGGGCGGGGGGGGAGAGACCGGGAGCACGTAGAAGATAGCCCTCCTCCATTTCCCCTCTTTGGGTGGGGTTTAATTTCTTTCTGTCTTTCTCTGGGTCTTTCTATATTTCGGGTCTCAGTTCTTGGGCGACAGGAACGCTGCTAGGGGGGTAAGCCGTAGTCATCTGCAGGGGTGCAGGGTTGGGGGTTGGGGGATGGGTGTTTTGTTTTTCATTTTATTTCTATGGCCTTTTTTCTTCTTATCTTCCTTTGCCCTTTTCTTTTCTTCCTTTCCGGGTCAGTGTAATGGGTTCATTTTTATTGCCATCTCTGCTGTTTCATATGTGCCTCAATTCTCGCGATGTTTCATTGCTACTGGGTGGACATTCAGCTGGAGCAAACTGTATTTGTTCGCTAGCTTATCCTGAATAGTATGTTTTAGCACCGCTGACTTACACGAAGATGATTTAACTGTGGACATATGCTATTTCGCCCCCCCCCCTTTTTTCGCAACTTGAGATATTGTATGGCACCTGATCCTTCTATCTTATATTATAAAATGGAACCTTTTTATCCTGTTACCAACTTGATATGCTTTACAACCAGTACGTATGGTGGACGTGGTGACTCTGCTCCCAGGGATGCTGAGTCTGGGTTTTGATTGTTTTCTTGTGTTGCAACTGCTTAGCGGCCGGCCCTGGGGGTTGTAGGCCCGTGTTTGTACTTGGTTGAAATGTCAAATAAAGGTTTTCCAAAAAAAAAGAGTAGATTGGAGTGAGGTAGATTCAAGTTAAGTCAAAGTAAACTTCATTCTGCCATAGGCCATAAAAGCATAACACAGAAATAAAAACATTATACAAAGTTAATAACACATAATTACATTTAAAGCCTCCAAAATTCAGATAATTTAACAGCACAACGTGCATGAAAAGGGCACATAAAACACATGAATCTAAATCAGTGAAAAATACATTATGTACTGTATCTTTTCCAGATATGAAGGCTGTAGATATAAAATATAATATGGAATAACATAACTCCTGCGAGCCTAAAGAATTTAAGTATATTAACCCTTCTCTATGAAGTCTCACATTGGATTTGCATAGAAGGTTTGTATGACGTTACAACGCATGCCATTAACATGCATGCCGTTATAACACATACCTTTACCCGTACTTGCTGTTGGGGGTGCGCAGGAAGTTGGAATAGTATAATTTACTATTCTAACTCCAGTATGTGCAACAGTAGGGAAGGTGTTGGAGTTAACTTCAACACCTTCTACCCCCTGCAACAAGCCTTTGATGTTGTAACAGCATGCGTTGTAATGGCATGCGTTGTAACGCTTCTGTTGTAAAGTCTGTTTCCCACATAGACATGGGACCAAACATCTTGGCTCCTAATACAGGGCACAAAATGAAATGTAATAATTGGTGGTCTGTAATTAAAAAATGTAACACCCACAAGGTGGGAAGTCCCTACTACACGGCTATGGGGAAAGTGAATTTTAAAAGCAGAGTTTCCAATATAAGGGTTATTAGCCAATGAGGGTGGGTAGGATTCTCAATCCACCCCAGGCACTGCTCTATCCTATGTGTTGTAGAGGTAGCAGCGTACCTAACAATGGAAACCTTGACCTGGGCAGATTATGGGGGAATATTTCGATGATAGTCCAAATAACACTCAATGACGCATCATTCATGCTCACACCTAATTATGGAAAGGTTATTATACAGATCCACTAAGCGTAATATATTAAGTTGTTTTTTATGTAGGATAACCAAATAATATAATAGGCTTTGTCAAATTTCCATAGAAATACACTTAGAGGTATAGAGGTTCAACATTTCAAGTAATGGTTTATGTTGCAATTTTCTGGCTAATCTGAATATGGCTTCAGAGTTCTTAAAAAAGAACTGTGGTCTAGTTGTTAAAAGAGGTGCCCAACTATTTAGTTAAATAGATGGTTTCCCATTTTAACAGACTTGGACTTTGTACTAGGCCTGCAACACATCATGATAAAGGATTTGGAAAAGTTAACTTGAAGTTCCAAGTAATTTGTGAAAGCCAGAATAAATCTAGGAGGATCTGCAGACCATTTGCTGTGTGGGTGGTGTGATTGGAGTGGGCAGGTTGGAGTAGGGCAGATTGTTTTGGATTGGAGTTGCGCTGTTTGGAGTGGGGCACATCATTCTGGATTGGAGGTGGCAAATTGGAGCAGGGCACATTGTTTTGGATTGGAGTGGGGCAGATTGTTTTGGATTGAGTGTGGCAGATTGGTGTGGGTCAGATTGGAGTGGGGCAGATTGGTTTGGATTGGAGTTGCGCTGTTTGTAGTAGGGCACATTGTTCTGGATTGGTTGTGGCAAATTAGAGCAGGGCACACTGTTTTGGATTGAGTGTGGCAGATTGGGGTGGGGTAGATTGGAGTGGGGCAGATTGTTTTGGATTGGAGTAGGGTGAATTGAAGGGAAGTGGGGTGGATTGGATTGGGGCAAGGTGCATTGGATTGGAGTGGGGTAGATTGGATTGGGATGGGTTTGATTGGTTCTCGGTGGGTTGTGGTGGATTGGATTGGGTTGAATTGGGATGGCAATGGTGGACTGGGGTGAGGTGGATTGGATTGAAGTTGGGTGGGTTGGGGTGAATTGGAGTGGGTCAGATAGGAGTGGGATTGAAGTGGTGTGGGACGTATTGGATTAAAGTGGGGTGAAATCAGATGGAGGGGTGGATTGGGGTGAGGGGAATTGGATTGGAGTGGGGTAGATTGGACTGGATTGGATTTGGGCACATTGAAGTGGGCAGATTGGAGTCAGGGCGGAATGGAGTGAGGGCGGAATGGATTGGGGCAGATTAGTTTGGATTGGAGTGGGATGGATTGGAGTGGGGACGATTGTTTTGCAATGGTGTAGGGCTGATTGGAGTGTGCAAATTGTTTTGGATTGGAGTGGGGCAGATTGAAGTGGGCAGATTAGAGTGTGAGACACTATTTTGGATTGGAGTGGGGCAGACTGGAGTGGGGCAGACTGAAATTGTGCAGATTGGAGTGGGGCAGATTGTTTTGTATTGGAGATGGGCAGATTGTAGTGGGATGAATTGGAGTGGAGCAGATTGTTTTGGGTTGAAATGGGGTAGATTGGAGTGGGCAGATTGTTTTGGATGTCGGTGGGGCATATTGGAGTGGGGCATATTAAAGTGGGGCAGATTGGAGTGGGGCAGATTGTTTGGATTTGACAAGTGAATTGTAGTTGGGCAGATTGGTGTGGAGCAGATTGAACTGGGGAGGATTTGAGACGGCAGATTGTTTTGGATTGAAGTAGGTCAGCTTGGAGTGAGGCTGATTGTTTTGGATTGGAGTGGGCCCCATTGTTTTGGATTGGAGTGGGGCTTATTGGAGTATGGCAGATTGTTTTCAATTGGAGTGGGACATATTGGAGTGGGGAAGGTTGAAGTGGGGCCAATTGTTTTGTTTTGGAATGGGACCAATTGTTTTGGATTGGAGTGGGGCAGATTTATTTGGAGTGGGGCAGACTGTTTTGAATTGGAGTGTAAAAAAACCCAATGCATTTCGGGCCTCCTCGTGCCCTTCTTCGGGGGTCACTACAAATAAATCACAACATGAATAAATTATTATCACTTCTAATCCCAAATAAACAACGCTGCCGCATTATTTCAAAAACTAATCCACTTCGTCATATCCAAAACATTGCCCTAAGGTGCATAGTCTCATTTAGTCTCCCACACTATTGATTAAGTCATCAGGCGCCATTCCTTCATGCTCAGGGTGTTAACCAAACTTCCCAACCCTGCTAGTAAGGATTCAGGTAATCCCGATGTTCCCCGCTCCTCTCCATTGTAATCACACTTTAACCTTCTCTTCACATAGCGCAACCTTCATTCCTCAAAAAAGTTTGCTATTTTAGGTCCGTAAGTTTCTAAACACGTGCAATACTATGTTAATCACACTCCACCATTGTTGCGTATGGGACACAAAATTCCTCTTCCCCTCCCACGCACCTAACAATCTGCATGAAAACCGTGACCTCCCGCCATGCCACATACCTGTTTTACTGATTAACAAACGTCTCCTTCCCTTGTCATGATTGTCCAAACAGTTAGAAACAATCCCTTCCCACCCGTGCTTTAAAATCACTACACCCCAGCACTGTCCCTCCCAATTGGCCCGGAACCCAAGACTTCCTGTTCCTACCTACTTAAATCTCAAGTGAATTATATTGCCCAGGATGCATGTCTTCAGTGCGTGATACAATTTATAGAGTGAATTAATCAAAAAATGTCCCTTTCTCTTGTAAACCCATTGTTTATCCATGCTTGCGAGCTTGTCGGTGCATATAATTTATTAAAACCCCCTTGTGATGCACTTCGATTTTATCTCCAACTGTATAGATCTCAAAGCATTCTTCATGCTCTTTTTTATTTTTGTCCAATCTTCTTGTGGGTGCAAACCCTGGGAAGGGCTATAGTTACGAACAATTTATTAGATGAGGGAATGCATACCTATTTAAACCACCTTTTTTGATTCTTCATTTTCGTCATTCCTTCGGCGTAATTGCGTGCAGATTGGCTGTTAGGCATGCCCTACTGCCACTAGTTACGAAACTTTTTAGGAGGAGGGACTAGATAGCCCCAAAACCAAATACACAGCTTCATGCCGCTAGTTAGCATGCACAATAATCCAAAAGTCTTTGTCCTTAGTTTTTCAATTTTCCAACTTATCACCATATTTTAACTCTTATTTTTCAGGCATTATTCCACTCCATTTTATCCAAAAGACCAACAATAGGGATGTGGTGCCAATTTTCAAATTTCGTGCATTCAAACTGTGCCCATCCAGGCCTCTTAGAAAGAATACGAATAATGCAGAAAGTCCATCACAAGCTGTTTTTTATTTTTCATGTAAAAAAACCAATGCATTTCGGGCCTCCTTGGGCCCTTCTTCGGGGGTCACTACAAATAAATCACAACATGAATACATTATTAGCACTTCTAATCCCAAATAAACAACGCTGCAACATCATTTCAAAAATTAATTCACTTAGTCATATCCAAAACATTGCCCTAAGGTGCATAGTCTCATTTAGTCTCCCACTCTATTGATTAAGTCATCAGGCGCCATTCATTCATGCTCAGGGTGTTAACCAAACTTCCCAACCCTGCTAGTAATGATTCAGGTAATCCCGATGTTCCCCGCTCCCCTCCGTTGTAATCACACTTTAAGCTTCTCTTCACATAGCGCAACCTTCATTCCTCAAAAAAGTTCGCTATTTTAGGTCCGTAGGTTTCTAAACACGTGCAATACTATGTGAATCACACTCCGCCATTTTTGCGTATGGGACACAAAATCCCTCTTCCCCTCCCACGCACCTAGCAATCTGCATGAAGACCGTGACCTCCCGCCATGCCACATACCTGCTTTACTGATTAACAAATGTCTCCTTCCCTCGTCATGATTGCTCCAAACAGTTAGGAACAATCCCTTCCCGCCCGTGCTTTTAAATCACTACACCCCAGCACTGTCCCTCCCAATTGGCCCGGAACCCAAGACTTCCTGTTCATACCTACTTAAATCTCCAGTGAACTATATTGCCCATGATGCATGTCTTCAGTGCGTGATACAATTTATAGAATGAATTAATCGAAAAATGTCACTTTCTCTTGTATACCCATTGTTTAGCCATGCTTGCGATCTTGTCGGTGCATATAATTTATTAAAACCCCCTTGTGATGCACTTCGATTTTGAGCCTGAAGGAATGGCGCCTGATGACTTAATCAATAGAGTGGGATACTAAATGAGACTTTGCACCTTAGGGCAATGTTTTGGTTATGACGAAGTGAATTAATTTTTTAAATGATGTCGCACCGTTGTTTATTTGGGTTTAGAAGTGCTAATAATTTATTCATGTTGTGATATATTTGTAGTGACCCCCGAAGAAGGGCATGAGGAGGCCCGAAATGCATTGGTTTTTTTTACATGAAAAATAAATAACTGCTTGTGATGGACTTTCTGCATTATTCGTATTCTTTCTAAGAGGCCTGGATGGGTACAGTTTGGATGCAAGAAATTTGAAAATTGGCACCACATCCCGATTATTGGTCTTTTGGATAAAATGGTGTGGAATAATACCTGAAAAATAAGAGTTAAAATATGGTGGTAAGTTGGAAAATTGAAAAGCTAAGGACAAAGACTTTTGGATTATAGGGCAGGCTAAATAGCGGCATGAAGCTGTGCATTTGGTTTTGGGGCTATGTAGTCCCTCCTCACAAAAAGTTTCGTAACTTGTGGCAGTAGGGCATGCCTAACAGTCAATCTGCACGCAATTGCGCAGAAGGAATGACGAAAATGAAGAATCAAAAAAGGTTGTTTAAATAGGTGTGCATCCCCTCGTCTAATAAATTGTTCGTAAATATAGCCCTACCCAGGGTTTGCACCCACAAGAAGACTGTACAAAAATAAAAAAAGAGCATGAAGAACGCTTTGAGATCTATACAGTCGGAGATAAAATCGAAGTGCCTCACAAGGGGGTTTTAATAAATTATATGCACCGACAAGATCGCAAGCATGGATAAACAATGGGTATACAAGAGAAAGTGACATTTCTCGATTAATTCACTCTATAAATTGTATCACACACTGAAGACATGAATCCTAAGCAATATAGTTCCCTTGAGATTTAAGTAGGTAGGTACAGAAAGTCTTGGGTTCCAGGCCAATTGGGAGCGACAGTGCTGGGGTGTAGTGATTTAAAAGCACGGGCGGGAAGGGATTGTTTCTAACTGTTTGGAGCAATCATGCCAAGGGAAGGAGATGTTTGTTAATCAGTAAAGCAGGTATGTGGCATGGCGGAAGGTCACGGTCTTCATGCATATTGTTAGGTGCGTCGGAGGGGAAGAGGGATTTTGTGTCCCATACGCAACAATGGTGCAGTGTAATTAACATAGTATTGCACGTGTTTAGTAACTTACAGACCTAAAATAGCGAACTTTTTTAAGGAATGAAGGTTGCGCTATGTGAAGAGAAGGTTAAAGTGTGATTATAACGGAGGGGAGCGGGAAACATTACAGGTAGGGAAGTTTGGTTAACACCCTGAGCATGAAGGAATGGCGCCTGATGACTTAATCAATAGAGTGGGAGACTAAATGAGACTATGCACCTTAGGGCAATGTTTTGGATATGACGAAGTGAATTAATTTTTGAAATGATGTCGCAGCATTGTTTATTTGGGATTAGAAGTGCTAATAATTTATTCATGTTGTGATTTATTTGTAGTGACCCCCGAAGAAGGGCACGAGGAGGCCCGAAATGCATTGGTTTTTTTTACATGAAAAATAAAAAACTGCTTGTGATGGCTTTCTGCATTATTCGTATTCTTTCTAAGAGGCCTGGATGGGCACAATTTGAATGCAAGAATTTGAAATTGGCACCACATCCCGATTGTTGGTCTTTTGGATAAAATGGAGTGGAATAATACCTGAACAATAAGAGTTAAAATATGGTGATAAGTTGGAAAATTGAAAAACTAAGGACAAAGACATTTGGATTATAGTGCATGCTAAATAGCGGCATGAAGCTGTACATTTGGTTTTGGGGCTATGTAGTCCCTCCTCACAAAAAGTTTCGTAACTCGTGGCAGTAGGGCATGCCTAACAGCCAATCTGCACGCAATTGCGCTGAAGGAATTACGAAAATGAAGAATCAAAAAAGGTGGTTTAAATAGGTGTGCATTCCCTCATCTAATAAATTGTTCATATCTATAGCCCTACCCTGGGTTTGCACCCACAAGAAGATTGGACAAAAATAAAAAAGAGCATGAAGAATGCTTTGAGATCGATACAGTCGGAGATAAAATCGAAGTGCATCACAAGGGGGCTTTAATAAATTATATGCACCGACAAGATCGCAAGCATGGATAAACAATGGGTATACAAGAGAAAGTGACATTTTTCGATTAATTCACTCTATAAATTGTATCACGCACTGAAGACATGCATCCTGGGCAATGTAGTTCACTTGAGATTTAAGTAGGTAGGAACAGGAAGTCTTGGGTTCCGGGCCAATTGGGAGGGACAATGCTGGGGTGTAGTGATTTAAAAGCACGGGCGGGAAGGGATTGTTTCTAACTGTTTGGAGCAATCATGACGAGGGAAGGAGACGTTTGTTAATCAGGAAAGCAGGTATGTGGCATGGCGGGAGGTCACAGTCTTCATGCAGATTGTTAGGTGCGTGGGAGGGGAAGAGGGATTTTGTGTCCCATACGCAACAATGGTGGAGTGTGATTAACATAGTATTGCACGTGTTTAGAAACGTACGGACCTAAAATAGCGAACTTTTTTGAGGAATGAAGGTTGCGCTATGTGAAGAGGAGGTTAAAGTGTGATTACAATGGGGGGGAGCGGGGAACATCGGGGTTACTTGAATCATTACTAGCAGGGTTGAGAAGTTTGGTTAACACCCTGAGCATGAAAGAATGGCGCCTGATGACTTAATCAATAGAGTGGGAGACTAAATGACACTATGCACCTTAGGGCAATGTTTTGTATATGACGAAGTGAATTAATTTTTGAAATGATGTCGCAGCGTTGTTTATTTGGGATTAGAAGTGCTAATAATTTATTCATGTTGTGATTTATTTATAGTGACTCCTGAAGAAGGGCACGAGGAGACCCAAAATGCTTTGGGTTTTTTTTACATAAAAAAAAAAAAACTGCTTGTGATAGACTTTCTGCATTGTTCGTATTCTTTCTAAGAGGCCTGGATGGGCACAGTTTGAATGCAAGAAATTAGAAAATTGGCACCACATCCCAATTGTTGGTCTTTTGGATAAAATGGAGTGGAATAATACCTGAAAAATAAGAGTTAAAATATGGTGATAAGTTGGAAAATTGAAAAACTAAGGACAAAGACTTTTTGATTATAGTGCACACTAAAAAGCGGCATGAAGCTGTGCATTTGGTTTTGGGACTATGTAGTCCCTCCTCACAAAAAGTTTCATAACTAGTGGCAGTAGGGCATACCTAACAGCCAATCTGCACGCAATTGCTCCGAAGGAATGACAAAAATGAAGAATCAAAAAAGGTGGTTTAAATAGGTGTGCGTCCCCTCATCTAATAAATTGAATTGGCGTGTGGCAGACTGGGGTGTAGAAGATTGGAGTGGGGCAGATTGGAGTCGGATGCATTGTAGTTGAGCAGGTTATTTTGGTTTGAAATGGGGGGATTGGAGTGGGCAGACTGTTTTGAGTTTGGGTGCGGCATATTGGATTGGGGCATATTAAAGTGGGGCAGATCGGAGAGGGCAGATTGTTTGGATTGGAGTTGGGTGGATTGTAGTTGGGCAGATTGGTGTGGAGCATATTGAACTGGGGAAGAGTTGAGTGGGCAGATTGTTTTGAATTGGAGTAGATCAGCTTGGTGTGGAGCACATTGTTTTGAACTGGAGTGGGCCTAATTGTTTAGGATTGGAGTGGGGCTGATTCGAGTATGGCAGATTGTTTTGGATTGGAGTGGGGCAGATTGGAGTGGGGAAGCTTGAAGTGGGGCTGATTGTTTTGTTTTGGAATGGGGCAGATTGTTTTGGATTGGAATGGGGCAGTTATCTTTGGAGTGTGGCAGATTGTTTTGAATTGGAGTGTGGCAGACTGTGGCACAGAAGATTGTAGTGGGGCATTTTGTTTTGGATTGTAGTGGGGAGAATTGTAGTGGGGCAAATTGGAGTCTGGTGGGATGGAGGATAGGAGTGGTTTGGGTTGGGGTGAGGGATTTGGATTGGATGGGGTGCATTGGATTCGTCCGGGTAGATTAGTTTGAGTGGGGCATATTGGTGTGAGTTGAGGTGAGGTTGAGTGGGGTTGATTGGCGTGGATTGGAGTGGGGTGGATTGGGGGTACTGCATGAATATGTGTTAAAGCATCATTTCAGAAATGACACATAAGAAAGAAACAATGTTGCTTTGTAATAAAAAATAATTTTTATCTTTTGAGAACAGCGCCCTTGAGCAAACACAAATGAAAATTTTAGTGCAAGGTGAGAAAAGAAGAGTTGGCAAAATAAAAGAAAGTTAACTTTAGAAAAGAAAGCTTTGCAATTTTGTTTGTCCTGCTGGGCAAGCTTTTGCCAGTCACGTGCCTTCTGTTTGTAGGGCACTAAAAGTTAAACAGAACAAAATTGTACCTCAGTCACAATGGGGGCAGTAGATGGGCCCTGATTATGTTAAATCAATCAGTGCTTGGTCCCTGCTCCACAGAAAGGTACAATTATGTTAGTCCTGCCTTGAAGAATTATAAGACTGCAAAAAAAAATTCCATGCTAGCCAACAAATGGTAAGCAACGAGTGGACTCCGATCCCTTTTTTGTTAACAAAAGTGTCTCACAAGCAAAACGCATGCACTAGCGCATACTCTTGCAGGCTCAACCCTAAAATGTGCTTTCCCTCCACACTGCTGTGATCAACACCTGGTGGCCCTCTGCCCTTGTGAACCCACCCACCCTTGCAGACCACACTCGAAACCTCAGCATCATACTCGACTCCTCCTCTCCATGAACCGCCCTGTCAACGCAGTCGCCCCCACCAGTTTCAACTGCCTGTGCATCCTCCGCAAGATCTTCATATGGATCCTCCGACTGCAGAAAGACCATTACCCTCGCGCTCATAACCAACAGACTGGACTATGGCAACGCCCTTTATGCCGGAATCAACAGAACTCTTCTACACAAGCTCCAAACCATCTAGAACGCCGCAGCGAGACTCGTATTCAGGACACCGTGCCACAAGCACATGACCCAACACCTACGAGACCTCCACTGGCTCCCTATCGAGAAGAGGGTCACCTTCAAACTCCTCACCCAAGCCTACAAATCCCTCAGCAACATTGGAACCAAATACCTCAACGAGAGAGTCTACTTTCACGTACCCAAGAAGAACCCCCGCTCTGCTCACCTTGCCCTGGCAGAGGTCCCCAGCATCCGCAAAAACAGAGCAGGTGGGAGAGCCTTCTCCTATATCACAGCCCAGACCTGGAACAAGCTACCTGTGAACATCAGATGCTTCCCGACCCTTAACATATTCAGGAAGGACCTCAAGACCTGGCTCTTCAACTGATCCGGAGCTGCGTGCCTCCCCCCTCCCAGCGCCTTGAGACCTTCATGTATGAGTAGCACGCTCTACAAATCCCCTGATTGATTGATTGATTGATTGATTGATTTTGTTTATTTTCCAACTGCCTGAGCTTGTACCTTCAGGAGCACACACATGATATTGAAATGCCATTAAATTGTCTTAATTAGATAATTGATGGTGCTTTATCTGGCAGCAGCACAGATGGGAGGAGGGCGGTCATTATCCTACATGGATGTTTACGTCCAACTTGAAAGTGCAACTGTCACCTGACCTTTTAACCACCAACAACATTATTTTATAGTTCTTTGCTTCATATACAAATGCATAACAATACCCATGCTATTTTCTTATAATGCTTCATATTACTATAAAACATTCCTTTAAAGCTAGACCTATTGACATTGTCAATTCTTGTTCATATATTTGTAAAGTAACCTTTCAAACTTTCAAGCTTGAAATTCCACAACCAAGGTGCACCATAAAGACTCAACAATGGTGCTGGAGCTATTACTGGTGAATGTTAGAATTCTGGCTGAATAAAGTTCCTAGATTCCAAGTATCCTTGCTGGCACCTTGTGCAAAGATACACTGAAGCATACAGCAAATATATAAACAGCAAAAAAACAACAACATGCACAACAATTTAAAGCAAATCACAGTCTTCAAACTCTCATTCGGCCACAAACAGAGCAATGTGAGAATGGAATAAACAAGCATTAGCAAAGCAAATAGGTCTGTGATTAGTTGACAGCTTTTTGGCTTTGTCAAAACTTATTTTGTCTTATTTTGTCTTGTCATAGCTTTTTAAAAAGTTTATTGTTTGGAGCTGTTGGGCCTCTGGCCCTGGGTCCCAAAAAGAACCCATTGCCATAGAAGTCCTTGGCATTGTGTGTGTGGATGTGCTCCTTGTAAAAAGGCTGAATGATTTCACTCACAATGAAACTAGACTGTGGTTAAAGTGAGTTAGCAAGGTGCCCCAGGCTGTGTACTCTAGTGGACAGGAGGAAAATGCAAATGACACAGCAGACCAATAGATGAAGCGGGCTAGGTGAAGGCCCTATAAGTAAGTACTTTTTATACATTTCATTTTAGTGAAGTCAAAACGTCTTGCCTAAAACTAGTCCTATAAAAAAATAAAAAGACATAGCAATTAAGCCAGTGCAACCCCAACTCAGTGAAGCGTATGAGGGAATAAGGCCATGCTAAAGCCACATTGTGGATTATTAAGGAGATCAATTAAGTCCTTATATCGACATCAGGAGCTCAAAGAGAGAAATGGTGTCATCCACAAAGCACATATACTATAAGTGGCAATCCACCATCAATCAAACTTCCTATGCCAATCAACCCATCCACCTTTCAGTGGATTGCTCCCTTACTTGAGCAGCTCCACCTGGTAGCTGCTGAGCCTTCTGAGGGCAGTGGTTCGAGGTCCTCCTCCACCAGCAGGCACCCACCTGCACCTCATACCTGGTGGTCTTCTTTTTCCTCTTCTTTCCCTCTTTGCAATCTTGCCTTTTTTCATACTTTTCACTTTGTGCTGCTCCTACCCCTGCTGCTGCTATCCTCCACGACCCCAGTCCCTCCTGTGACATTTTCCTGATCCCCGTGCTTCCCGCCTCCCAGCTGTCCAGCCCCCCGGCACACTACTTAATGGCTGTCGCTGTGCAGACGCCCAGCAGATGACATGCTGGTGCGCAGAAGGCGTGCCAAAGGCAAGCCTGTCTGTGCCTGTCCATGCCTGGACCGCACCTAGCGGCATGGACCCTGGTTTTCAAACCCTCTGCTGATAAGACACCAGCACCCTCCTCACCCTCAATACAGGACCTATGCTGCCTGCCACCTCGAATCACCGAAGGACATTCAAGGACCTTTCTCCTGCTGAAGCTGCAGCTACACCCTCACCCACACCCGCATTCCAGCTCCTCCTATCACCCAGCTGACCAACAACACACCCGACCAGCTCAGCTGCATCCTCCTCAATATGTGTTCCCTCTACAAACAAGCCACTGGAATCTGGAACCTCCTCGACTCCGTCTCACCTGACATCACCTTCTTTACAGAAATCTGGACTAACCCCGGCTCTGGCCCGGACATCGCCACCGCCATTTCCGACAGCTGCAAAATCACCAGCAAGGACCACACCCACTGACCAGGAGGAGGCATTGTCATCGTCCACAAGCACAACCTCTGCTTGACCACCCACTCAGACAACCCAGCAACAACCATCGAACACCTCCAATCTGGGTCCAAACCAGCACAAACACCATTCTCCATGGCACCCTCGTCTACAGGCCTCCAGCTCCCGCTCACCGTTCACCGATACCATCAATGACTTCAACACACCCCAGGCTTTTGTATCCACTGATTACATCCTGCTCTGTGACCTTAACTCTCACCTGGAAAATCCCAGTGTCCAGAACACTGCATTCCTTCTGGAGAACCTGCCAACATTGGATTCAAGCAGCTAGCTACCTCTCCGACCCAAGCAGAAAGGACACACGCTCGACTCTCTCTTCTACGCCAGTGAAAACATCACCTACTGTCACATCACCAATCTCCTCTGGACCAACCACCACTGCGTACACTTCGCTTCTAACCACTCCCACCGTACACCACCTCTCGAACTGCCCCCCATCGTAGCTGGAACAAAGCCACAGAAGAGCATCTCACCATCTTTCTCAGCACTACCACACCGCAGACATCAACAAATGCCAAGACCTCAGCCTCCACCCTCCACTAATGGATCTCCAACTGCGCTGACACTCTGGCACCCCTTAAGAAGGCTCCCGGCAAGCAACACTCCAAAAAAGCTAGCTGGCTCACTCCCACCCTCCACGAGTACAGACACAGTTGTAGATGACTTGAGAATAGAGGGAGGAAAACCAAAACCCCGGAAACCCACCAACCTTCAAAACCACTGTCGCGTCACCCCACCTCTTCCTCAAAACCATGAAGAAAATGGTCCTCCAAGACAGAATCAACACCAACACAAGCAACAGCAAAGAAATCTTCACCATCATCAAGGAGTTTGCCAGACCCAACAGCGTGACCACAGACATCCCACACTCGCAAGACCTCTGCAACAAACTCAGCACCTTCTTCCACCGCATGATCTAGCAGATCTATGACAGTTTCGACACTCAAGACCATCCCACCATGCCAGACAACACTACACCCAAGCATGCTGCACCCCAACGAATCTTGCTTATTTGGGCCCCATTCACCACAGACCCGCTCAAGACCATGAAAATCATCCACTCTGGAGACCCCGCGGACCCTTGCCCGCACTGCATCTTCCATAGAGTTGCCACCTCCATCAACCCCGAACTTTGCTGCACCATCAACTGCTCCATTGAAAATGCCACCTTCCCTGACAACTGGAAGCACGCTGAGATCAACCCCGTGCTGAAAAAGCTATCCACCGACCCGACAGACCTCTGGAACTTAAGACCCATGTCCCTGCTTCCCTTCCCAGCCGAGGTCATTGAGAAGGCCATCAACTCCTTAATCTCTGAATTCATTGAAGCAAACCATGTCCTGGACACCTCACATTCCAGATTCTGAAGCAACTACAGCACCTAGCCTGCACTCCTCACCGCCACCGATGGCATCTGCTCCCTCCTCAACAGGGGTGAAACTTTAACCCTCATTCTTATGTACCTCTCAGCCATCTTGGATACTACCTCCAACCACACCCTAATTATGAGACTCCACGACACTGGCTTCCGAGACAAGGCCCTGGACTAGATCCACTCTTTCCTCACTAATCGAACACAGCGAGCCAGACAACCTTTGTTCCTCTCAGAACCCACAGAGATCACCTGCAGAGGGCCACAGGCTCCTCCCTAAGCCCCACTCTCTTCAACATCTACATGGCCTCCCAAGCAGCCATCTTCAGGAACCAGGGACTCAACATAGTCTACGACGCCCACAGCACCCAGCTGATCCTCTCCCTCACAAGCAAAACCATAGTCACCAGAATCAACTTTCACAAGTGGGATGAAGGCAGTTGCCACCTGGATGAAAGAAAGTTGCCTCAAGATCAATTCGGACAAGATCAAAGAACTCATCTTGGGACTCACCCCCTCAGCTTGTGACAACTACTGGTGGCTCACCACATTGAACCCCTCCACCCCCATTGGCTATGCCTGAAACCTCACCATCATACTGGACTCTTTGCTCACAATGAAGAACCAGATCAACGATGTATCCTCATCATGGTACCACATGTTTGCCTGCTTCAAAAGACATTCAGATGGATCCCCGATAAATCCCAAAAAGATGGTCAGCCACGCTCTCATCAGCAGCAGATTTGACTATGGCAATGCACTCTACACTGGTGTCACCCAGAAACTCCTCATGAAACTACAGAACATTCAAAATGCTGCAGCCAGACTGGTCCTCAACATCCCCGCCGCAGCCACTTTTTCGAACACCTTCAAGAACTCCACTGGCTCCCAATCAACAACAAAAATAATGCTCAAGCTCCTCACATATGCCTACAAAGACCTCCATGACACAGGGCCAGCATATCTGAACCGCCGCATCTCATTCGATGCCAGACACCTCTGCTCTGCCCAACTGGCCCCAGCCACCATCCTACGAGTCCACAGGACTAAAGCCGGAGAAAGATCTATCTCCCACCTGGCTGCTAAAACCTAGAACACCCTGCCTCGCCATCTCAGGCAATCTCTGTCGCTGACTTAATGCCAAAACAGATTAGGATGATCCCTCCCTTCCCCCAGCGCCTTGAGACCCCGACGGGTGAGTAGCAGTTCTTTACAAACACCTGATTGAACCCAGTCATGCAGCATCTTCCTCAATCTTGTATTATGTATGACTGTATCTATGCAGAATAAATGGCACACCAGTGAGAGGTACAAAAATGATGTTAGTCCTGCCTTGAAGAATTATAAGACTGCAAAGAAGAGTTCCATGCTAGCCAACAAATGGTAAGCAACGAGTGGACTCCGATCCCTTTTTTGTTAACAAAAGTGTCTCACAAGCAAAACGCATGCACTAGCGCATACTCTTGCAGGCTCAACCCTAAAATGTGCTTTCCCTCCACACTGCTGTGATCAACACCTGGTGGCCCTCTGCCCTCGTGAACCCACCCACCCTTGCAGACCACACTCAAAACCTCAGCATCATACTCAACTCCTTCTCTCCATGAACCGCCCGGTCAACGCAGTCGCCCCCACCAGTTTCAACTGCCTGTGCATCCTTCGCAAGATCTTCATATGGATCCCCCGACTGCAGAAGGACCGTTACCCACGCGCTCTTCACCAACAGACTGGATTATGGCAACGCCCTTTATGCCGGAATCAACAGAACTCTTCTACACAAGCTCCAAACCATCTAAAACAACGCAGCGAGACTCGTATTCAGGACACCGTGCCACAAGCACATGACCCAACACCTACGAGACCTCCACTGACTCCCTATCGAGAAGAGGGTCACCTTCAAACTCCTCACCTAAGCCTACAAATCCCTCAGCAACATTGGAACCAAATACCTCAACGAGAGAGTCTACTTTAACGTACCCAAGAAGAACCCCCGCTCTGCTCACCTTGCCCTGGCAGAGGTCCCCAGCATCTGCAAAAACAGAGCAGGTGGGAGAGCCTTCTCCTATATCGCAGCCCAGACCTGGAACGAGCTACCTGTGAACATCAGATGCTTCCCGACCCTTAACATATTCAGGAAGGACCTCAAGACCTGGCTCTTCAGCTGATCCGGAGCTGCGTGCCTCCCCTCCCCCCCCCCCAGCGCCTTGAGACCTTCTTGTGTGAGTAGCACGCTCTAAAAATCCCCTGATTGATTGATTGATTGATTGATTGATTGATTGGTTGATTTTGTTTATTTTCCAACTGCCTGAGCTTGTAACTTCATGGGGCAAACACATGATATTGAAATGCCATTAAATTGTCTTAACTAGATAATTTATGGTGCTTTATCTGGCAGCAGCACAGATGGGAGGAGGGCGGGCGGTCATTATCCTACATGAATGTTTACGTCCAACTTGAAAGTGCAACTGTCACCTGACCTTTTAACCAACAACAACATTATTTTATAGTTCTTTGCTTCATATACAAATACATAACAATACCCATGCTATTTTCTTATAATGCTTCATATTACTATAAAACATTCCTTTAAAGCTAGACCTATTGGCATTGTCAATTCTTGTTCATATATTTGTAATGTAACCTTTCAAACTTTCAAGCTTGAAATTCAACAAACAAGGTGCACCATAAAGACTCAACAATGGTGCTGGAGCTAGTACTGGTGAATGTTAGAATTCTGGCTGAATAAAGTTCCTAGATTCCAAGTATCCTTGCTGGCACCTTGTGCAAAGATACACTGAAGCATACAGCAAATATATCAACAGCAAAAAAACAACAACATGCACAACAATTTAAAGCAAATCACAGTCTTCAAACTCTCATTCGGCCACAAACAGAGCAATGTGAGAATGGAATAAACAAGCATTAGCAAAGAAAATAGGTCTTTGATTAGTTGACAGCTTTTTGGCTTTGTCAAAACTTATTTTGTCTTGTCATGGCTTTTTAAAAAGTTTATTGTTTGGAGCTGTTGGGCCTCTGGCCCTGGGTCCCAAAAAGAACCCATTGCCATAGAAGTCCTTGGCATTGTGTGTGTGGATGTGCTCCTTGTAAAAAGGCAGAATGATTTCACTAACAATGAAACTAGACTGTGGTTAAAGTGAGTTAGCAAGGTGCCCCATGCTGTGTACTCTAGTGGACAGGAGGAAAATGCAAATGACACAGCAGACCAATAGATGAAGCGGGCTAGGTGAAGGCCCTATAAGTAAGTACTTTTTATACATTTCATTTTAGTGAAGTCAAAACGTCTTGCCTAACACCAGTCCTATAAAAAAATAAAAAGACATGGCAATTAAGCCAGTGCAACCCCAACTCAGTGAAGCGTACGAGGGAATAAGGCCATGCTAAAGCCACATTGTGGATTATTAAGGAGATCAATTAAGTCCTTATATCGTCATCAGGAGCTCAAAGAAAGAAATGGTGTCATCCACAAAGCACATATACTATGAGTGGAAATCCACCATCAATCAAACTTCCTATGCCATACAACCCATCCACCTTTCAGTGGATTGCTCCCTTACTTGAGCAGCTCCACCTGGTAGCTGCTGCTGCTGAGCCTTCTGACCCTCAGGTCAGTGGTTCGAGGTCCTCCTCCACCAGCAGGCACCCACCTGCACCTCATACCTGGTGGTCTTCTTTTTCCTCTTCTTTCCCTCTTTGCAATCTTGCCTTTTTTCATACTTTTCACTTTGTGCTGCTCTTACCCCTGCCGCTGCTATCCTCCACGACCCCAGTCCCTCCTGTGACATTTTCCTGCTCCCCGTGCTTCCCACCTCCCAGCTGTCCAGCCCCCCGGCACACTACTTAATGGCAGCCGCTGTGCAGACGCCCAGCAGATGACATGCTGGTGCGCAGAAGGCATGCCAAAGGCAAGCCTGTCTGTGCCTGTCCATGCCTGGACCCCACCTAGCGGCATGGACCCTGGTTTTCAAACCCTCTGCTGATAAGACACCAGCACCCTCCTCACCCTCAATACAGGACTCCATGCTGCCTGCCACCTCGAATCACTGAAGGACATCCAAGGACCTTTCTCCTGCTGAAGCTGCAGCTACACCCTCACCCACACCTGCACTCCAGCTCCTCCTATCACCAGGCTGACCAACAACACACCTGGCCAGCTCAGCTGCATCCTCCTCAATATGTGTTCCCTCTACAAACAAGCCACTGGAATCTGGAACCTCCTTGACTCCGTCTCACCTGACATCACCTTCTTTACAGAAATCTGGACTAACCCCAGCTCTGTCCCGGACATCGCCACCGCCATTCCCGACAGCTGCAATATCACCAGCAAGGACCACACCCACTGACCAGGAGGAGGCATTGTCATCGTCCACAAGCACAACCTCTGCTTGACCACCCACTAAAACAACCCAGCAACAACCATGGAACACCTCCATCCTGGGTCCAAACCAGCACAAACACCATTCTCCATGGCACCCTCGTCTACAGGCATCCAGCTCCCCCTCACCGCTCACCGATACCATCAACGACTTCAACACACCCCAGGCTTTTGTATCCACTGATTACATCCTGCTCTGTGACCTTAACTCTCACCTGGAAAATCCCAGTATCCAGAACACTGCATTCCTTCTGGAGAACCTGCCAACATTGGATTCAAGCAGCTAGCTACCTATCCGACCCAAGCAGAAAGGACACACGCTTGACTCTGTCTTCTACGCCAGTGAAAACATGACCTACAGTCACATCACCAAACTCCTCTGGACCAACCACCACTGCGTACACTTCGCTTCTAACCACTCCCACCGTACACCACCTCTCGAACTGCCCCCCATCGTAGCTGGAACAAAGCCACAGAAGAGCATCTCACCATCTTTCTCAGCACTACCACACCGCAGACATCAACAAATGCCAAGACCTCAGCCTCCACCAATGGATCTCCAACTGCGCTGACACTCTGCACCCCTTAAGAAGGCTCCCGGCAAGCAACACTCTAAAAAAGCTAGCTGGCTCACTCCCACCCTCCACGAGTACAGACACAGCTGTAGATGACTCGAGAATAGAGGGAGGAACAACAAAACCCGGAAACCCACCAACCTTCAAAACCACTGTCGCGTCACACCACCTCTTCCTCAAAACCACAAAGAAAATGGTCCTCCAAGACAGAATCAACACCAACACAAGCAACAGCAAAGAAATCTTCACCATCATCAAGGAGTTTGCCAGACCCAACATCGAGACCACAGACATCCCACACTCCCAAGACCTCTGCAACAAACTCAGCACCTTCTTCCACCGCATGATCTAGCAGATCTATGACAGTTTTGACACTCAAGACCATCCCACCATGCCAGACAACACTACACCCAAGCACGCCGCACCCCAACGAATCTTGCTCAACTGGGCCCCATTCACCACAGACCCGCTCAAGACCATGAAAATCATCCACTCTGGAGTCCCCGCGGACCCTTGCCCGCACTGCATCTTCCATAGAGTTGCCACCTCCATCAACCCCGAACTTTGCTGCACCATCAACTGCTCCATTGAAACTGCCACCTTCCATGACGGCTGGAAGCACGCTGAGATCAACCCCGTGCTGAAAAAGCCATCCACCGACCCGACAGACCTCTGGAACTTAAGACCCATGCCCCTGCTTCCCTTCCCAGCCGAGGTAATTGAGAAGGCCATCAACTCCTTCATCTCTGAATTCATTGAAGCAAACCATGTCCTGGACACCTCACAATTCAGATTCTGAAGCAACTACAGCACCTAGCCTGCACTCCTCACCGCCACGATTTCATCTGCTCCCTACTCAACAGGGGTGAAACTTTAACCCTCATTCTTATGTACCTCTCAGCCATCTTGGATACTGCCTCCAACCACACCCTAATTATGAGACTCCACGACACTGGCATTCAAGACAAGGCCCTGGACTAGATCCACTCTTTCCTCACTAATCGAACACAGCGAGCCAGACAACCTTTGTTCCTCTCAGAACCCACAGAGATCACCTGCTGAGGGCCACAGGCTCCTCCCTAAGCCCCACTCTCTTCAACATCTACATGGCCTCCCAAGCAGCCATCATCAGGAACCAGGGACTCAACATAGTCTACTACGCCCACAGCACCCAGCTGATCCTCTCCCTCACAAGCAAAATCATTGCCACCAGAATCAACTTCCACTGCGGGATGAAGGCAGTTGCCACCTGGATGAAAGAAAGTTGCCTCAAGCTCAATTCGGACAAGATCAAAGAACTCATCTTGGGACTCACCCCCTTGATAAGCGTGGCTCAAATCCACCCGAGTGACTTACCGCACTCACCTATAG
Organism: Lissotriton vulgaris; assembly: GCF_964263255.1. Taxonomy (NCBI): domain Eukaryota; kingdom Metazoa; phylum Chordata; class Amphibia; order Caudata; family Salamandridae; genus Lissotriton; species Lissotriton vulgaris. The sequence goes on along the minus strand of NC_141691.1, from coordinate 1,140,570,606 downwards.
TAACTATATAGGAAGTCAGCCGGACAGTGGAGAAGAATAAACAAAAGTCTTTATTAGGCCAAACAACACTCATATGAGAGGGCCCTGTCCGACCTCACTCCTAGGAGTGCGAACGAGAGGACTGACTCTCTGCATCACAGCAATACATTATAATGCAACACAGTTCATTAGGGTACGCCCCTTCTGGAAAATTACTGAAACCCAGACCAGCGAACAATGCCATCATACAGCAGGCATCTGCACCTGCAAAGGATACATCGCTATCTTTACTCAAGGCCATGGAGCTAGGCTTCAGCGTCTCTGGGGCATGAGAACATTACTGGTAAAGAGACTTTTTAGTTTCGGCCACAGTAAGCCGAGAAACGAAAACTGCTGTCTTAGTGAAATTCTCTATTCCTGCGGGAGGGGCAGATGAGTGAGTAAGGCTCGCGGACACAGAGGGATACACAAAATGGTGGCACACTGGCTAAGCTAAGGAACTAATATAGTCACACGTACATTTGAATAATAAAGTAGCAAGCGGAATAATTCAGCATAGGTGCATATACGAACTTCATTAGTTAGCCATATGATGCTAACTTACATATGAGAAGGGGTAATTGGGGTATCGAAAAGTGAATTCTATCAGACCCTTCTTTTAGCATCATTGGCTAACTGTGGCCACATTTATTTGCCAAAAGGTAGTGCCGGCATATCCATTCTGGGGGCAGAACACATTCTTTTAGTCTAAAACATCCTCTGAAATAAACATCAACCAACTTGCATCAGCAGGAATTTCAGTAATCATTGAAGTAGCATATTGACCCGACACCTTCTTTTGTGGACGCAAATTCGTAGCACACATTGAGCAGCATGGAGGGAGGCAATATACACAAAGGCAACATGTCAGTATTACACTCACCACACCAACCAAACCCATCAATATTTTCCAACCCCAGGAGGAGAAGGCACCCCAGAGCCACCCCTGTAAGGACCATGTCCCATTATCCTGATGTAGTTCAGTCGCTAATCTATGTAATTTCTGTACTGCCAAGTTAACAGTCGGAGCTGAGTCTGGAATATACACACAACAGGACGTCCCGATGACGCGACAGGCCCCGCCCCTATCTGCCAGGATGACGTCAAGCACCATCCTATTTTGAATCGTGAATAATCTCATAGTCTGAATCTCAACGGACATGTTAGTCGCAATGTCAGCTTCAGTAAGGACTACCTTTTCCATTACCCTGGACAGTCGTCGAATGGCCCTACTGTTAAATATCGGACCCCAGAAAGGTAGCAAGCCCTTAGAAAAATCAGTCCATTGCTGGTACGAGGTGTCGGTCTGGTCTAGTCATCTACCTGAAGCTCCCTCCTTTTACGCTGCTCTTGTGGACTGGGAAATCTATGATGAGTTCTGTGGTAATCAGAAGGTGCCACATATACAGGAGGAATCATATAGGCTAAATAACACACCCCACCCCAACCCTCGGGCAACCATAAGTATCCATTATCTCCACACACAAAATAGATGCTGGGGGGTGTAACCAAAGAGGGGCTGAGAGGCAAACATATCAATGCAGTCACATTACAGGAGCTATTACCCACCTTGATAGGGCCCCTTCCCTCTATGCAGAAAAATGGTGACGGACCCACCACAGCCAGGGGTATCAGAGACTTGACACTGTTATTTCCCTTTGGGGGGTGTCTGTAAGACAGTGAGGAATTCAATTTCAGGAAACTTTCCCTAACTTTGTCAGTATCATTTGGTATCAGAAACCGGCCCAACTTTTTCTCACACGTCTCTATAAATGTCTGATCAAAACGTCCGTCAGTATATATCCGTCCAAGGGAAGAGGGAGGCAGAGGGCATACTCGCATTGTCATTTTCGACCCCCTATTCTGCAGTCTAGGAGTCAGAAAATCTGGCTTCTGAAAATATTTAACAAGACCAATGAGAGTATACCACCCCACACAACTATTCACAGGTGTCAAAGGGAGTGCTAGGAATCTATCTTTCTTGTAGGCAGCAGAAGGGAGGAGCCCACAGACCCAGCAGTCAGTCAAATTGGTGGTGGCATGTGCATGGTGCAAAGTCTTAATAAAAACATTTTCTTTATAACCCTTCCTCAACATTCGTTCACCATAATCCACGGTAATCATGTTATGTTCAGGAACGGCAGTAGGTGTGGGTGCAAAAACATGAACGGGGTAGGCTTTATCCAAGAAAAACAATATACCAAGAGTCACTATAAAAGCAATTAGGACCACAATGATGACCACTATTTTTCCTTTCCGGGGAAGGGCCAACCAGGGGGAATCAGGCACAGGTCTCGGAGGAGCCGCAAAGGGCTGCTCCTCATCAGGAATGGGGCGGCCAAAAGGATACATTCTCAAGAGCGTTCAAAGTATATCAAAAATGTAAAAAGGAAAAAAACACTTCTACAAAAAAAAAAATAGTCCCAGACAGTCCGCAAGCACTTAGGCCTGGGCACTCCCCAGACATTGGCCGGGCGGCCAAATATCACTTCATAGGGGGAGATGCCCGTTTTCGAATTCACTGTTACTCTCGTAGAAAGCAAGGCTAAAGGAAGGGCGTCTGGCCAACGGAGACCTGTACTCTCCTGTATTTTGGCCATTTTCAGTTTGAGCGTTCCATTAAACCGCTCCACAAGTCCCGCTGCCTGAGGGTGTAGGGCCGAGTGAAATTTTTGGGAAATCTGTAAGCCTTTACATATTTGCTTGACTAATTCTGCATTAAAGGACGTACCGTTATCACTCCAGATCACCCTAGGTAATCCAAAGCGAGAAAAATACTCCTTTATCAACATTTTTGCAGCAGAAATGGCCGTGCAGTCTTTAGTTGGAAAAGCCTCCACCCACCTGCTAAAAGCACACACAACCACAAGAACATACTTTAAGTTGTTGACCCTCTCCATCTCAATATAGTCCATCTGAATCACCTCAAAAGGGAAAGAGGGAGGTGCAAAATTTCCAGCTGGGACAGGGGTACCCTTTCCAGGATTGTGCCTCAAACACACCATGCACTGTCGGACCAAGTGAGTCGCCACTTTGGAGATATTCTTATTGCTCAACACTGGGTCCAACAATTTGCATATGCCTTTCGCGCTAATATGTGCAGGCCCGTGAGCCATCGTCACTACTGGGAGAACATATGCATTTGGGAGTAACCATCGTCTCCTATCGGTCACATCTGTCCAACATTCATCCGCATCCAATCGCCCCTGCCCATCCTTCCATGCCCTCAATTCATCTTCAGTCACTTTTTCTTGTATATTTTTTACACTCTGTACAGTATCTAAAAACATGTTAACATCTGGGACCCATCTAGCCGGTCCTGCCACAAACATCCGTGGTAATTTTGTCCGAGCAGTCTCTTTTGCTGTTTCGTCTGCAAAAGCATTGCCTCGCCCTACGTCATCCACTATTGTCTTGTGTGCGCTACACTTTATCACAGCCAATCTTTTGGGTAACGTCAGTGCCGCTAACAGTCGTAGTATCAGTGGGCCATGTTGTATGCGTTGGCCGTGTGAAGTCAGAAATCCCCGTTCTGCCCAGAGTCGCCCATAATTATGAGCCACGCCAAAGGCGTACTGGCTGTCAGTGTAAATATTCACGTCCAGTCCCTCACTCAATTCACATGCTCTCAGTAAGGCTATTATCTCAGCAGCTTGGGCCGAATTGTAAGGTATCCTAGATGTCTCCACTACTGTCTGTAATGTCGTTATTGCATATGCTGCTGTCGATGTACCATCTGGCAGTTTGAAACAAGACCCATCCACATACAACTCCCCGTCCGGTTCGTCTAAGGGCTTGTCTGTCAGATCCACCCTCCCCTTAGTCTCTTCTTCCGTCCTAAACAAACAGTCATGTATGTCATCGTCCTTTGTATCTGTGGGGATAGGTAACAATGTGGCAGGATTCAATGTAGCACACCTTTTGATCGTCACATGAGGTGCAAAGAGAGTCATCTCATAACCGGTAAGACGAGCACTAGTTAAGTGCTGCGTCTGTGTTCTGTTTAGCAAAATGTCCACAGCATGCGGTACCATTACTGTGAGATCTGACCCCAATACAAGCCCTGCCGATTGTCTTATAGAGACCGCAGCAGCCGCCGTGGCTCTCAGACAACTCGGCAGTGCTCTTGCCACATTGTCCAGCATTGCGGAAAAATAGGCGCAGGGTCTCTGTTTCCCCCCAAAACACTGAGTTAAAACGGACACCGCGCAACCTTCCGCCTCATGTACGTAAAGAACAAAAGGCTTCTGGTAATCAGGTGTTCCAAGAACGGGCGCAGAACATAAAGACTCTTTTAGTAACTCAAACGCTTCTTGACATGCAGGGGTCCAGGGTAGGGGTTCGCGCACTTCTTTGTTAGTCAGATACAATAGGGGTTTCGTTAGTAACGCATAGTTAGGTATCCACTGGCGACAATACGATGTTATGCCCAGAAACGCGCGCACCTCTCGCTGCGTGTTAGGTACCTTCATGTTAGTGATAGCTTTTATGCGCTCTGGCGTCAATCTCCTCCCCACTTTCGAAAAGAGGTGACCGAGGTAGGTAACCTCCGTTCGACAGTATTGAAACTTTGGAAGGGACACTTTATGCCCCCTTTTCGCCAAATGGTGCAGTAACTTTACAGTAGCATCCCGACAACCCTTCTCGTCATCTGACGCTATCAGGATATCATCCACATACTGCAACATGACGTTGCCAGGTGGAAGTTCCAGTTCATCCAATTGCGCCTTCAGATCCTGACTATATATGCTCGGACTTTCAGTGTACCCCTGGGGAATTCTCCTAAACCTGAAGCTTCGGCCAGCCAATGAGAATCCGAATAGATAACGGCTTTCTTCGTGTACAGGAATACTGAAGAAAGCATTTTTCAAATCCAGGACGGAGAAATATTTAGCAGAAGGGAGAATCATCGTCAATATCGTAGTGATGTCCGAGACCACTGGGTATTGTGGCTCCACTACTCTATTCACGTGGCGCAGATCGATCACAAACCTATAGACATCAGGAGTATTATCAGTAGCTTCAGGTGACCGTCTTTTAAGGATAGGTAAAATAGGGCTGTTACATATGTTCAAATCCGTCTCTTCCACTACACCAGACCGAATCAAATCTTGTATTATTTGTAACAGGGCCTTTTCTCCCTCCCTAGGAATCCTGTACTGTGGAACCCGGGGCAATTTCGCTCCCACCTTCACCCTTATTGCCACCGGGGCGATATCCATTTTACCTACATCTGTATCATTGACAGCCCACAAACTGTCGGGAATCCCTTGAAATTCAGGTGGTAAGGGGTCATCTTTAGAAAAACACTGTAATGGGCGAGCGACATTCGGGCCCAACGTAAGGTACACGCCATCCGGGGAACAATAAATGGTGGCGTGCAACCTTTTTAATAAATCTAAGCCCAACAAATTTTCTCCACAATTCGATGTTAATAGGAACGGTGAATCAACAGTGAAAGGACCAATCGTCAACGTGAGGGGTTTAGAAATGGGGCTAATCACCGGGGTACCTGCAAAACCCACGGAGATGTTATTCTTGCCAGACAGAGCCGCCCCTGGGACCCGGGAATGAGCCACTGAACTTTTCATTGCACCCGTATCCACTAGAAATTTTTGTTGAGACCCCAATAAGTCTGCCTCGACATAGGGTCCCCTTTGATCAACTTCCACAGGCACTGGTCCCTCGCTCTGTCCTACGCTGTCCTAGTTGTGGGAGAACCCTGTCAGATCGTCCACTGAGTAATCATCATTATAGTACTGACCGCCGCCCCTCTGCAACTGTTGTCTGTCCGCACTGTTGTCAAAGTAATTACCTCCCGGTCTCCCGCCTCCATCCGACCGTGCAGCCTGTCTCCCAAAATCACCACTACCTCTTCCTCGTCCTCGCCCTGGACCGGCATTCGACTGAAGCAGTGGGCAATCCCTCCACCAATGCCCCTCCTGCTTGCACTTCGCACACTGATTCGGTCCCAGTCTTTCCCTACTCTCACCTCTCCCAAAACCGCCACCGCGACCCGGCGCCGCACCTCTTCCTCTGCCCCTAGCCACTTGCTGCAACAAAACCCTAGTCTTCAAATCCTTAGCCTTCTTTTCCTGCTTGTCCTTACTCTCATTTTCTCTGTGCTCATAATACTGTGCCATACTGAGGATACCAGAAGGAGAGGACGTTGTCCACGTGCTCTCCGACGCTTGCAATCTCGCTGAAATTTCGGGCAATAAGTTCATGACAAACCTATTGACAAAAAGTCGCAACCCTCCGTCCTGTGACACATCTTGCCCACTAAAATCTATGAACGTTTCTTCAAACCTCGTAAAGAAGTCCGAGACTGCCTCATCCTTTTTCTGCTTACAAGCCGTCAACTTGTCCCAATCTACCTTCTTCGGGGGAATGAGAGAATGCATGTATTTTATTATGCGCCCCGGCAAGGCCAAAATCTCAGCTTTCGGCTTTTCTCCTGGCTTACGTTCCTTATCCCAATCCTGTAACTCCTGCCACGTACCTCCTAACTCTTCCGAATGATCTGTACCTTTTACTTGCCGCCACACATCAACTGGGACCAAAAGCCCAAAAAACAATTCAACATCAGCCAAAGTCATTACAGTGGAAGACGCAGCTTCCGTTAGCTCTTTGTAGTAGGCAGTCGGGTTCTTCCTAGAATCTGGGAGCTGAGCCTTCAATGATAATACCTCACTTCTCTTCCATGGCGTATACACCCATTGCTCCTGGAAATGTGCATCTACCCTATTTCTGGTGACAGCCCCCGTGGCTGGATCTACTATCTCGGGGATCTCGGGATGAAAAATAGGATGTACCTCACGCAGGGATGTATACCTGGAAAATGGGGCGTACCTGCAGAGGGCAATTCATTTCTGTACTGTAATAGAGCACGTAAACTACGCATCACCTCCTTCACCCCAGTATTCGTTCTAAAAGCTCCGCTCTGTATGTCTCGCAAAGTCGCCGGAGCCATACCCCCATACCCCTGTTCCCATAGCGGTATCAATACATTCGACATATGCCACAAAGCGTGCTGTTGCATCAAGGGCTCAAAATCTTTCATTGTGGACCAAATATCTTCAAACGAGTAAATATTATTCCTTGCCCACCGGCATGCCTGATTAGCCACTATACTCTTCTCATCCAAACCAACTGTAGAACGCGTAAGCAACTTCCGTACTTGTGAGAGTAGTCCACTACCTGCGCCTCGGCTCGGCGTTAACGCCTCCTGACCGGGTGTTGTACTGGCTGAAACAGTAGGGAGTGCTAAAGAGAATTGGGAGGGTGCAGGTGAAGTGGGCTGGAGTAAAGAAACGAGGGGTTTCGAGGGCGGGGATTGTTGGGGAGCACTGGCTGATGGACCCGGGACCCCACTAATGGAGGCCGGAACTGTCAAGGAGGGGTACAAGGGCTGCGGGGCATAAGGGGGAGGGGGTCGGGTATTCAAAATGTCTTCCATCTCATCTGGGTCATCCTCTCGCACTACATAACTTTTATTTTCTTTCAGCCTGCAAAGCCTATCTGCGCGCTCCAAACGCAGCGCGTTCTCATTCCCAATATGTTCTCTCGCTTTCTGTGCCATAGTCTGCGCGGACTTTTTAAAAGCCTCTTTCTCGTCTCTCAACTTACGCTTCCTGGCTTCTTTCTGCCACACTCTTAAGGAATCAAACATACTTTGACGACTACGCCTAGCAAACAATTTGTCCTGTAAATAATCCAATTTAGCTTCATCGAAAGAACCCGTCAAGGGCCATTGTAAATCCACATTGTCAGCGGTGTACCGGTGCCACAAAGTACCAAACAAAATCGGGGTCAATCCATGCTTGACGTACATATCAAAGCTTGGAGTGCCCTCAGGGGGTGCGGGTTGGCTCTCAGACAGTCTAGTATCCGAGGGTCGACAACAGCATCCAAAACATCGTAACTTACTAAGGCACGGCATCTCTACCTTGGTGTGAAAGAAACACATCTCCACAAACTTCGTTACCTTGAATCACTAGCTCGAGCTCGTTCATACACACATATAGATATACGTTAAGAAATCACACACACACATATACAATACCTCCAAACACGTGTTACCAAATGGGACAAGGCCCGTCGACCAAGTCCTGGGGAACCTGGACTCTACCGCAGACCGAACAGTACACTAACTGTTCTGAGGATGAGGAACAAATCCGCTCCCCGTGCGGCACTACAGATCACTGCGCACTTTACCACGGGAGACCCAGGACTCACCTCCACTGAACCGCCACTCTAGGAGTTCAGGGCAAGCACCGGAGTCCACCCGCGATGAGCCACGCCTTCACCACAGTACCACCCGGTCGGATCACTACAAACAATATATCTAGATATATTCCCCCAACCTCATCAAGTCTGTCAGAGCGCCTGCTCGCACTCTGAGTTCCCCGGAGCACACTAGCCCCAGGAGCACACCGGCTCCTCAAACCACTGGAGACACCCTAGTCTCCCGGAACACTCCAGTTCCTGAATCAATCACAGGTGGACCACTCACCTTCCGTAGGCGGCACCGACCTCTACCGTTCTCCACCTCCGGCTGCCAGGACCAACACGGTCAGCTTCAAGTTCCGCCTTCTGGACCCCGGCGTAAGATCCGAACTGGGACCTCTCCCGATCAGCAGGGTGGGGCAGCGCTGCGAGAACCAAGCTCGGCATCAGATGGGTACCCGGGCCCACCGTGCCGACCAGCGGGTCCCCGGTCTTCTGCTACCCCCTTACGGGTGAGAAAGATCCTTATCGCGGGGTCCCTATTCGGGCGCCATCTGATAAGCGTGGCTCAAATCCACCCGAGTGACTTACCGCACTCACCTATAGTAACTATATAGGAAGTCAGCCGGACAGTGGAGAAGAATAAACAAAAGTCTTTATTAGGCCAAACAACACTCATATGAGAGGGCCCTGTCCGACCTCACTCCTAGGAGTGCGAACGAGAGAACTGACTCTCTGCATCACAGCAATACATTATAATGCAACACAGTTCATTAGGGTACGCCCCTTCTGGAAAATTACTGAAACCCAGACCAGCGAACAATGCCATCATACAGCAGGCATCTGCACCTGCAAAGGATACATCGCTATCTTTACTCAAGGCCATGGAGCTAGGCTTCAGCGTCTCTGGGGCATGAGAACATTACTGATAAAGAGACTTGTTAGTTTCGGCCACAGTAAGCCGAGAAACGAAAACTGCTGTCTTAGTGAAATTCTCTATTCCTGCGGGAGGGGCAGATGAGCGAGTAAGGCTCGCGGACACAGAGGGATCCATAAAATGGTGGCACACAGGCTAAGCTAAGGAACTAATATAGTCACACGTACATTTGAATAATAATGTAGCAAGCGGAATAATTCAGCATAGGTGCATATACGAACTTCATTAGTTAGCCATATGATGCTAACTTACATATGAGAAGGGGTAATTGGGGTATCGAAAAGTGAATTCTATCACCCTCAGCTTTTGACAACTACTGGTGGCTCACCACATTTAACCCCTCCACCCCCATTGGCTATGCCTGAAACCTCACCATCATACTGGACTCTTTGCTCACAATGAAGAACCAGATCAACGCTGTATCCTCATCATGCTACCACATGCTTGCCTGCTTCAAAAGACATTCAGATGATCCCCGATAAATCCAAAAAAGATGGTCAGCCATGCTCTCATCAGCAGCAGATTCAACTATGGCAATGCACTCTACACTGGTGTCACCCAGAAACTCCTCATGAAACTACAGAACATTCAAAATGCTGCAGCCAGACTGGCCTTCAACATCCCCGCCGCAGCCACTTTTTCGAACACCTTCAAGAACTCCACTGGCTCCCAATCAACAACAAAAATAATGTTCAAGCTCCTCACATATGCCTACAAAGCCCTCCATGACACAGGGCCAGCATATCTGAACCACCGCATCTCATTCAATGGACCCGCCAGACACCTCTCCTCTGCCCAACTGGCCCCAGCCACCATCCTACGAGTCCACAGGACTAAAGCCGGAGAAAGATCCATCTCCCACCTGGCTGCTAAAACCTAGAACACCCTGCCTCTCCACCTCAGGCAATCTCTGTCGCTGACTTAATGCCAAAACAGATTAGGATGATCCCTCCCTTCCCCCAGCGCCTTGAGACCCCGACGGGTGAGTAGCAGTTCTTTACAAACACCTGATTGAACCCAGTCATGCAGCATCTTCCTCAATCTTGTATTATGTATGACTGTATCTATGCAGAATAAATGGCACACCAGTGACACCCACAAACATTGATTGTGTATGGTTGCACAGCTATACAGACCTATGACAAAAAGTCAAACTCTTAATACATTTGCATGACGACAAGACAGCACCATAAGAATTATCTATCTGAGCAGTGGTGACTGGCATCTACCAGGAGTGGGAGCAGGGCATGCATGGGGAAAATAGTATTAAAAATATATAAATAAAAGTTACCTAACTTGACGTCCAGGCTCCAGACCTCTTCGTTACTGGAAGTGGATGCTGGGACTCCCTTGCCCAATCCTCGCACTGCTCACATGTAGCATGTCAGCAGCTCCAGGATTGGCGGGGTTAACCTCACTCGGTGCTTCACAGCACCCTGAAGGCCTGCACTGTCCCTCAACCGTCGAGAGGTTTAAATTGTGCAAGTGTGGCTGAACGTCGCAAGATGGCCAGCCAAACATGCACAATTTAAACAGTGCCATACCAGCCCACCCTTCTCCCTGCTGAGTGACATGCTTCTGTCACTCAGTAGCGGCCACACCCACTTCCTGATGCTCGTCTGGGGACGGGAATTAATAAAAAAATGGTAATTGATTATAATTTTATTTTTCATCTTTGGTTAGGGTGACCAACCGTCCGAAAATTTCACAGACTGCCCGTAATTTGGGCTTCTTGTCCGTTGTCCGTGAAGGATTCTTTAACGGACTCCTTTTGTCTGTAATTTCAGCTGCCCCCTTCAAGCAGTCTGAGAGTCCTGTAACTGCCACAGCAGGGGCCAGCTCGTGCTCCTGCTGTGATAAGTGGCCTGCAGCGGCCCCTCCCCGGCCTGGCACAGACTGCTATCAGGCCCATTATCATTCTGTTTGTAAGTCTAATTATCACATACAGAATGATATTGGGCCAGTGACAGCATTTGCTGGGCCTCCTCTTGCACTCACTGCTGTTCTCACGGATCGATCATGTGTGCAGTAGCATTGCTCAGTGGGTGTTACCAGCTGCTACTGCGATACCACTTTCATCTTTAACCCCTCCTGTGCTCATGACGAGCTCAGCTCGTCATGATCCCCGGCGCTCTGGTGCTCATGACAAGCTGAGCTCGTCATGACCGCGCCTGTTAAATGGAACGCTTGCATGCTGGGCTGATTCCCCGGCTGTGCTGAGCGTTCCATTGGAACGGGCGTGGTCATGACGAGCTCAGCTCGTCATGAGCACCGGAGCGCTGTGGCTCATGACGATCTCAGCTCGTCATGAGCACATGGGGCACTGTGCGCACCCCCGCCCCCCAGCACAGCTGGGGGGCGGGGGCGGGGGTTAAGGTTAAGGGGTTCCATTAAAATGGCTTCTGTTAATCAGGGGCCTGTTTATGCTGTGCCTCCTATGCACCTAGTATAGTTAGGGTGTAGTGGAACTACTGCTCAGTGGATGACAAGCAGAGCAGAGTTATGAATAAAAACTGAAAGTTTACTGTGGATTTTGCCTCAAAAGCGTACATATGCTCTTTCAGGCTTATACAGGGCTTTCCTGTTTGTTATTAAACGTCCTGCTTTCATATCCGCTGTGTTGTTGGGCATAACTGCTTAGGGACCAGCTTTAGGCTGCAGAAACAGGATTCTTGATGCCACACACATTGACTTTTGCACAGATTGGAAACTAGGTGGGAGCGCAGTCCTTATAAGTGGATAACGGGAATGACATTGCGTTCCACAACAATAAACAACTGTTATTTGTCAAGAACGCCAAGAAGCAGTCTCGAGGTTACGCATGCAGAACACAAATAAAGGTAATATTGTGTTAACAATGTATAAAATACAATGATAACTATCAGGTGGCTGTGATGGCAGAATTAACCCTCTCAACTATTCTATGTGAATGGATATTTATCATTTGCAAGTGGTTTTATCATCTAATCATTTGTCAAGTAATAGTTTCACAGTTCTCATTTTTCAGCAGAAACAAACAGTGTTAGTTATCTCCTATACACTCTCCTGTTAATTCTTAACCAATGTACGCAGCTATTTGCTTGATAAGTTGCATCAACTCCAAAATGCAGTGACTTACATAATTTATTCCAGTAAGCAACAGCTATCATTAAAGGGACACACCCACTTTAAATCATTATGTATGGTACACATTACCATCTGGGCTCAATTGTTTCCTTTTACCCACGTTTTAAAATGTAAAAACCTCAGAAAGCCCTGCAGACCACAAAAAAACATGTTGCTCTGTGTGTCAAGATTCAGACCAATTAGGCAGAGTGGACATACATTTTCATTTTCTGTGGCCTGAAATGGAATGCCTTTCTGCTGCCTATTAGGGATCTTGGAGTTCTGACTGTGTTAAAAGGAAGGCTCAAAACCCAGCTCTTTCAGCAAACATTTCACCTTACTTAATTCTTGTAATACACTGCACCTGTTTAATATCACTAGTCAAGAATTCATGAAGTCAGTCTCTGAAGTAAGTGATCTTTATAAGAATCCATGATACATGGAGGAACACATTGCGAAAAAGAATAAATAAACTCTAAAAAAGTAAAAAGAATATTACTGGCTCAGATAATAATCTTTAAAGCTCATGCTGAAAACCAAGAAAACCTGAGACAGAACAAAATGATACCAACAACTGGATCAATACCATGACCCCAGATACCCACAAGTGCTTGCCATCTCACTACCATCTTATAAAAGTGCCACTTATGGATAGCAAGTTATGAATCTGCTGCAGATGTAACCATCTCTGTGGTATTGTTAGAGTAAAATATTTAGAAAGTTAATTAGGCCTCAGACCATGCAGTGCTTTCCATACAATGCATAGTACCATCATCTTAGTCTGGGATATCACTAATAGCCAAGACAAAGTCAGTGGCAGCAGGTGACATTTGAAAGTGATAGCCCTAAACAAACAGGTTCAACAAAAAAACGGATTTCTGATAAGGTATTGTGCAGGGCACAAGTCCTAAAAAAAAGAAGTGGGGGGACTTACCAGGTTAGGCAGTATCCAAGTGAAATCATGACGCGTGCATCACAGCACATGATGTCACGGTGCACGACATTGCATGTGACTTAACTGGAAGTGACATCAGATATGAAGACCTCATACATGTTTATCGGGTATATAATGGGTACATTTCAGCACATTATGAGATTTAACAAATTAGATTTGGTGTTGGGGTTGTGCCAAAAGAGATTTAACAAATGAGATTTGGTGTTGGGGTTGTGCCAAAAAAGCGGTGCAACCCGATTGGCAAGAAGGAGAAGCATGACAGTAGATCAGTTCAGCTTAATTGGTTGCAAAGTCTGCATTTTTAAATATTTTATGGGTTAAGGCATCTGCTGTAAAGGTGCCCAGTAAATCTCAGGGAATAGTAAGAGAACTCTGGAGGTGAACGCGTTTGTTGGAGAGAAATTTTTTTGTGAAGTCCCAGATTTGAATCAAAGTAACATAGCAGGTTAATGTGTCATCTGGCATGCGTAATGGGAAGCTAGAGTACTCACTGTCTTGTTTCCTTAGTTATGTTGCTTTTACTTATTTTACTCTTCTTTATATTTTGATGATGTTGTTGCCTACCATTCTGTTGCCTTCCTTTGTATGGCTACATAAAGAAGACAGGCTAACATAAGGAATGATTTAAGGTAGTCTATTCCACAGTGCATCTAGCGTATCCCAATAGCAAAAGGTGTGTAAAGGCCTCACGTAGGAGGCTCTTTTGCGATCGCAAACCCTGCGAATCACAACATTGAATGCGTGTGTGGAGTAAGGGAGTTGTGACAAGAGAATTTGAAGGATAATGTGGATCAATTGTGTCACTGTAGGAATGGTTCTGCAGGTTTGTCGGATTGTCAGTTCTGTGAATAGTGCTTTGTATGTACAAGAGTTAGTGTGCGTTTGTTGAGAACAGAGTATTTTAGAATGATCTGGGAAACTCACTTACCATAATGTTTTGGATCTGAGATTTAAGATTGCAGGAGGCTGGGGGTGCAGTGAAGGAGAGAGCACAGGGAGGAGGGATTGCAGGACTAAAGCACTTGAGTCCAAGGATGACACATGAGGCTGATGGCCCAGAAAGAGCATCAGGAGGAGAGGGAGCATACGAGCAATGTAAAGGAGTTAAACGATAGCACAGGAGACTTCTCGCACACAAACAATGTGCTGGAACCCGAAGGAACACAGGCAGCACAAGGGTTTGACTGTCTAGGAGCTAGGTGGAGATAAGGAAGAGCACAAAAACAATAGGGCCTGGCAGAAGGGTAAGAGTAGCCAGGGCAGAGAGAGATGGACAGCCATGTCAGACAAACTAACAGCTATGTGGTTATACTGAATAAGAAGTTCCCTACATCATTATCATATTAAATCTCCTTATTGATGTAAAAACTACACTTTCACAATTGCTTTATTAACATTCTTGCTTTCTCAAATATTCTTGGAAAGCCACCATTTGCCCACTCTCTTTCAAACTTTTCTCAGGGAAGACACCCCCACGTCCCCCCCCCCCTCCCCACCACCTCTCCTTTTGACTTTCAGGCTCGCTCACTGCACTTGCCACTTGTCACTCATCACAAACTTTTACGCCCACCACTTTCAAATGTCACCAGCGGCCACTGCTCCTGCGGAGCCCAGGGCATGACAAACTGTTTTTGTTTATGGGCTCCTATCACCTCACCAGGGGCAAAGCTCTGGGGGGTGGAGGTTTCATTTTGGATAATGTCACCCAGGTGCATCCAATATGCAAACGCAGGTATTTAAGTTTCACTCCCGCACACAACAGATGCAGTGCAAGGTTCTCTCAACCTAATATAAACCTATTTTGACTTGTGCTTGTGTTGGTTGTCTGTTTACTTATTTCTGATGAGTCTGTAAAATGTACCTTTTGTCCTGAATTCTGACCTTCTGTCCTAAATTTTGGTCCTGAATTTTGACCCTTTGTTCTGAATTTTTACACTCACTGTCCCGAATTCGCATCCATGCCAGGTGGTCACCCTATCTTTGGTGGGACTTTTAAGTGGGGCGACCCTCCTCCGCTCTAACGGAGGAGGCCCCCCTGTATCTGAGCACACATGAGTGACCACCTATGTCTGCATACAACCATTAGAGTGGTCAGCAGTAAGATATGGGCCAGCCAGAGGAGAAACAAACTATTAAAAAACCATGCGCCGAGTGTATCATCGAGGCGGTTTATTTTATCGGTGAACACTAAAACAGACACACGTCACCCACCCTCTTATACTGAAATACATGTCTCCCTTCACCTCTAATAACTCCTAAAACATACGTCCATGCTACATTCACATCAACGTCTCAGAAAGCTCAACTACCTCTCTCGCCAACACCCCTCAAATCAAAAATCCCAATTTCCTCGGCCCAGCACTCAAACGGTTCAGTGGGTTCACAAATCCAGCCTCCCTCCCTCCCTCCCTTGATCTCCACAATAGCCGAAGGAGTGTGTGCGCTGATACAGCGGGGCCTTTGTGAGCCTAATCGCCTCAAAGCCCTGCATTGCAAACACTGGCCGTGTGACCTTGTGACAAAGTTCTTGTAAATAGAAACTGTTTCAGCGTTTTCTGGAAAAGAAGAACTGAAGTGGCAGACGAATACACGAAGAGGAGGTTGCGTCACAGTTATCGCTCAAAGTTGAGGTCCTGCTGGTTCCACATAAATGCAAACACATTTAAAAATAACACGCAGGTTCCTCCTAGCTACCACAAACTGTTCATAACTTACCCCTGGCAGTACATGGACAGAAATTACAGACGAAAGGCTCCCATGTACACATTTATGGAAGGTATTATCCCCAGATTTTCTTTAATTGACTTAAAAAGGGCTTCCTTATGAAGGCCAGTTTTGCATATGTCGTATGGTCCCATATGGTATTGGCATTTATATAGCGCTGACTACCCCCGAGGAGGCACTGAAGCACTTTATGGATTGATAGCACACTGCTGCGTGGAATGGGGTAGGTGACCATTGGCAGCCATACATAGAGAGCAACATGAAGCCATTTCAAGACATTTCGAGCTATTAAAGTATATGTAATCTATGCTAAAATATATATTTCTTCGTATCTAGTTTGCAGGTTCTCCTACGACTACAACCGCAGTAAATTAGCAAGCAATTCAAACGAAATCATCAATTTTTTTTAAATAGTTTTTTATCTTTTTCAATTTATACAGCGAAACATTTTCCACCACTTCGTTTTTTCACAAACAAGGATCGTCTGTGATTCACCTCTAACACATTGACACAGATGTCTTAAGATGACGCTGTCTCTATTTCCCACAACCATGAAGAACCCTAACCATGAAAGTTTATTGATTACAAATGTTGGTGCACTTTTAGTAGTATCCCAGAGCACTAGGGTTTTAAAGGGGAAAAGTTGATGTAGCACAGCTCCCAAAAAGGGACACCATGGGGGGGACCACACTGTAATTCTCAAATCGGGTAGGTGGGAATCTATATTTTAGTATGGAAAGAGGACTGACTAGACAGAAAGAACTGACTGAAGATACAGGCTGAACAGTTCTAATAAGTTAGAAATCTAACCGAACTATTTTGGAATTCAAGGTAAATATATCTGTGTTCCTATGGGCCTGTGCTGGTCAGGTGTTGACTCAGTGGAAGTACCTGAAAGGGCACAGATGGTGCAGTCTCGCCACACTTACAGCTATGAAAACTATCTCTGCAATTTCTTGACTTCAGAAGTTGTGGGGGATTTTTGAGGGAATTCTGGGTACCGTAGCTAGATGTTCTTTGTGGCACCTGGGAGGCTCACTTACACAAAGCGCCTAAGACCAGGCCTTCCCTTGGCCAGGGACCACCTTCTTTCTTTGCTGGTCACAGCACCAGTATTTTTTCAGCCTCCGTGGCTTATCCTCCTCTCTTTGAGAGGACAGAAGCAAGAAGGCACTGTCCCTGGTAAAAAACAGTGCAAGAAACGACTTTTCTAAAAAGTCCATACAAATACAACATACATGTTCTGTGGCGCCAGTATATCGTCAAGAATATGCCTCGGGATAGGAAGGCATGACCCAAATATACATCATCTTGAACATACAAGGTGTATTGAAGAGGGCCTGAGTCTTTTTTCTTTGTACTCTTCTTTCTCCTGATTTCTGGACATTCAGGAATGTGCCAAGTTGGCCAAAGCCAGTCAGAGTGATATGTCGATTGAAGCCAGAGTGCTTGGGACAAGTTTCCCTGGTTGTGAGATCATGCGTAAGAAATCTAGAGGTAAATGGATTCCAGGGTTTCAGTACAGCAGAGGCAGGCAATGATTGGTGCTTCTGCCCCATCCCACCAGACAGCTACATTTTCCAGGTAGGGTCCCAAGTATGTTTGGGATGAATCTTCATTTTAAGTTTGCAGGACCATGCTGTTGAAGTAAAACACAGCATATTGGAGAGCCTATCAGTCCAACATGTGTTTAATGCAAAAATAGCAAGTATCACCGCGAATAATCATGCAACAGTTGTCATTTCAACGAACCACAGTTCCACTCCAAAACCCAGTTGAAGCAAGTAATTCTAAAATGCATGTAGTTTTGCACGGTTCTTCTGCACTTTTCTCTCTATGCAAGGCGATGGGGCATAAACATGTGACAGAAACTGATAATTAAACTATTTAATGATCAGGAGACCGGATCTTCTCAAGAAGAGAATACTTTGAAATTAAGATAAAGATAAATAAAGATACAGCTAAATTCCCTATTTCCTAAAATCATGTTTCTCTTTGCCAACGTTGAAAGTAAGGCCACCCTTTGCTTCAAGATGCAGGAAATGTGGAGATTTATGACCTCAAATAAAATGGCTTCTCAGCCTATGGGAACCATGAAGCGTAGCATGCATAGCATGCATAATAAAGCTGATGGGCACTTCAGTTTAATATAAAAACAATTGCAAATGCCATTATAATACAACAGTGTACATTGTAATATACGTGTTGAAGGAAGCGTTTATATTTAAAGCACCCCAAATACATGGCTATGCTTTCTCAATGCAAATCTTTGAGTGTGATTCAGAAAGTTAAACTGGTCTGCTGATCTGGCCTGGAATTTCTGGGTTTGTACCATTATGCACGGGTGTCGGATCAGCCAGAGAGATTTCAGGGCGAGCTCAGGGTCATAAACAGGGTGTTCTTGGTACAAAGAACCCCCGGTTTTGATGCACAGCGTTGGAATTAGTGACACGGTCAATTAGAAAGAGAGGAAAACAAAAAAGAGAACACAGATTTCAGGAAGAAACACACAGAGGAAGATATTGTTAATTAAGGCTTAGCATTAATGCCTCACGTGAAGGCCACATTCTCTGCATTACAAAAACTAATACAAGAAATAGTTATCTCGGGGCGTGGCTTGGATGGCGAGGAGGAAGCACACCTAAGTCCTGAGCTCCCGACCCCCAAGTCGAACTACCGGCGAGCATAGCAGCGTAGGAGCCCAAAGCAAGGAAGTTCACACAGGAGACGATGTGCGAAGGTGGACTGTACACGCTGTGAAGACCAGTCATAACCAAGAAGCAAAAGAAAGGGAATACGAGAAAAGAAGAAAATGAGCGAAGGAAGCGGGCGAGATTCCCAAGATAGCGGCAGCAAGTAAGGCGTAACCGAGGGACCAGCAATCAGCCAGGGGGAAGCACCGCTAGCGCTACCCGCCGGAATCCTCGCTGTAAGTAGATGCAGAGAGAAGCGTGGTGAAGAGAGCGGGAAAGCGGTGGAAGCGCTGTAGAGGGGAAAGCGACAAGTAGCACTCAGCAGCGGGCGCCATACCAGAAACGAAACCGAAAGCAAGTAGGCTGTGCGCACTGTGAGGCGGCCATTTTCCGAACCCAGGCAAACGGGCAAGCAGCTATTAACGCTGTACGCTTGGCGAAACAGCCAAGCAGTAAGCAGGACAGCCAGAGAAGCCAGCGGTAAAACGAGCCACAGTGGCAATACAATCAAGGCGCACCAAGAGCAAGCGGCGTGAAGGGGGGGAACACTCTAAAGCGACAAGAGGCAGATCAGTGCGTAGGCGGCGGCCATCTTGGAGTGGGCACACGAACCTGAACCGGGTAAAACGAAGCCTACACCATTTTGCTAAGAGGAGGCCCGGTGAGACAACCAGAGCAACACGCCACTAGCAGCAACGGTGAGCCCCAGCACAAACCAACCTGGGAGGCAAGCCCGGGGGGAACCCCTCGAGGTGCAGGAACAGAGCGGCGGGCATACTGGGAGGGGCCAAGAGCAACCAGACACCCAGCACAAGGCGGCCATCTTGGGTGAGGGCGAACAAAGCGGAAAATGCTCCCGCCAGCGGCTAAGAGGTACCAACGCACAGCGTAACCCCTGGGGTCACAAAGCAGCACACCCAGGCGTGCACAGAGAGCCGCGCGGCACGCAACAATATCTACAAGTATAAAAGCGCAGTGTAAAGCGAGGCCAGAAGAGGCGCCAAGCGCGACAGAGACAAGCCCGCCAACCCTGCACACAAGCAGGTATGCAGAGCACGGCGCAAACAAGCAGCTAGTCTTTAAGAAGCACGCAACTCAAGGGAAGCAGCCATAGTAAAGAAGTACCAACAAGCCACTAAGCTAAGGGGAGACACTCCAAGGAACTGGCGGGATTAAAGACCAGAACCAGAACAGTCAGGGGGCCAAGTCGATTCCGAGAGGGGAACCCACTGGCACAAAACTGCACAACCACAAAGGCGGCCAGAACCCCAAAGGGGAACCCCGAAAGGCAGCAAAAAGCAGGGAGGCTCCCAACATACCAGATCAGAAGAGGGTTTGACACAATGGCGGGCAAGGACGATAAAAAGATCGCCAACGATCCGAAAAAGAGCAGGAACGAATCCCCAGGCAAGCTCAAGAATGGCCCAGGCAGTGAGGCAATCACACTGGACACACTCCTAAAAAAATCACCGAGGGTAATGATTTGGCAAAGGCTACGAAAAAGACAGTCGACAACATCCAGATGGAACTAATAGCCATAAGAGCAGCGCAAAGCAGGGCAGAAGGCAGAATAGATGAAGCAGAGAAAAGAGTCGGGGACCTAGAAGACCTCAGAAGAGTGATTCACAAAGACCTGGGTATTGTAATAAGGAAAACAAACAACCTGGAGAGAATACAGGCAGAATACGACGACAAGAGCAGGAAAGGGAACATAAGATTACTGGGAGTGCCAGAAGGAGAAGAAGATGCCCTAGGATCATGCGCAGCCATGCTCGAAAACCTGCTACCAAAACTCACGGGTCTGAAATTTGATAGGCCCTTCGAAATAGAGAAAGCGTACAGAATCCCAGCAAGGAAGCCCCAAAACAGCAATACCCCAAGGCTAATTATCTGCAAACCACTGCGGGGCAACCAAACAGAGGCAATCTTTGCAATCACCAGAAAGGGCCAACCACTGACCATAAACGGCCAAAAGATAAGAATCACGCAAGATTACTCTAAACTCACAGTAGAAACCAGGAAAGGGTTCCTAGCCCTACGGGCCAAAATGCGAAGAAACAACATCACCTTCAGCTTCGCCGGGCCGTCAAGGCTGAGAATAACCGACAGGAACAACACCCTCCTTTTCGACGACCCCAACGAACTAAAGAGATACCTAAGGGGACCAGAACCAGAGAACATGGAGGCACAGAGCACAGGAGCAAAGAGAAGAGCCTCGTCAGATGCTGCAGAAGGCGGAGAGGAGTAAAGCCTACCTAAAACGTCACTGGATCATTTCTGCCCCGAGTCAGCGAGCACTGGTTCTTTGTATATTTTATATCTCCTTTTTACCATTGATGCCACACCTACCTCAACTCGGAAGAGTGAAGATAATGAACACTTACTACAACGCAGTACAGCGCTAGCACAACTGTAGCACGCAACCTCTGCCTACCTCAGTCTTTTTCAGACAAACACAAGCGTGACGACACGACCAGACCCACCCAGAGCAATGGGAGGAGAGGAAGAAGGACACAACAAACTACCTCACAAACATACGCAGCAGCACGGAAGGCGCAGCAGTGAAACCATATCCTTTTTCTTTTCAAGAAACTATCGAGCTAAGGCGGGGAACTCTATGCAATGCATAGTGGGACAAGGGCTTTCTTTCTCCTTCCAGCACAGACACGGACTTGGGGGGAGGGAGAGAGGGAGGACTCTTGCTGTCACACGCTCAAAATTCAAAAAGCGGGGGAGAGGGGAGGGGAGGGACGGGGGAGGACCGAGGGGAGGGGGGAAGAGGGGGAAAAAGCGAACGAACACCACAGTACAGAAGCAAGCAATACTTTTTCACTATGTCTTTACTATCTCTAAATCCCTACACTTACTAAACTATAGCCCAGGGGGGGCATCTCCGTGCGAGAAGCGCAAACCAATGGGGCCCACAGCAAGTAGCCTGGAAGACCCTCAGACAAACGGCGACACCAAGAAACCACCATGAGCACATCAACACAAGCAGCCAAGCCAGCCACAAGCCTCGAGGTAGTGTCCTTAAATGTCAAGGGCCTAAACCACCCGGTCAAGCGGAGGAAGACGCTCGAATATCTGGAAAAACTGAAGGGAGACGTCTATGTATTACAAGAGACCAAGCTCTCACAAGAAGAAGCCACACACCTGAAAGCGAGGTGGATAGGGGAAGTCTTCTGCTCACCAGCAAAGAATAAGAAGCGTGGAGTAGTCACAATAGTAAGCAGGAAGGCCAACATGACCCTGGTAAAAACACGCACAGATGAAGAAGGCTGACTGCTACTTACGAGTCTGAAAAGGGGAGACAAAACAATACACGTAGCCAACATATACGGACCAAATTCGAATGACAAAGAATTTTGGGAAGAAGTTACCACAAGACTATCAGGAACTCCCCAAGAAGACCTTCTCCTCATGGCGGGAGACATGAACCAAGTCTTAGATCAAGCAACAGACAGACACCCGCACAGACCAAGCCACGACACCCACAATCCCAACAGTCTGAAAGACGTGTGAACCAAGCTTCAGCTCACAGACCCATGGAGGCTACAACACCCTGATGCACGAGAATACACCTTCTACTCACACCCGCAGAACTCCTACAGCAGGACAGACTACATCCTAATGTCCAACATGCACTCTCACCTGATCGACCACACAGAAATAGCGCTGATAAACATCTCGGACCATGCGCACATCACACTCTCAATGAGCGGGAAACACAACGACAAACCAACCAGCAGATGGAGACTAAACAGCGATATCCTACAAGACCCAAGCAACATAAAAGAAATCGAAGAGGCCATAAAAGACTATTTGGATCTCAATGCCAACGGCGAGGTGGAGAAAAGCACCATCTGGGACGCCCTAAAGGCAAAAATCAGGGGGAAGCTGATAAACATCAAGGCCAGAATGAACAGAGGCAGAAACAAGAAGATAAAAGAACTAGAAGAACAAATAGACCTCTTGGAGAAAGGCCATTGTGCAAACATCACGGACAAAAATACACTAACAACTTTAACAAAGAAAAAATACGAGCTCAACAAGATCCTGAGTGAGAGAGCGGGCACTTGGATAAATAAATTCAAAGCCATAAATCTATGCTCAGCCAACAAGGCACGGAAACAACAGGCATGGTACCTGAAAGCAAAGCAGAGGCAGCACTCAATCGCAGCCATAACAGACAAAACAAACAAATCACAAGCGTCGAACAAAGGGATCCTAGAAGTCTTCAGACTTTTCTACCAGGAATTATATAGTGCATACACGAACCTGAACGCTGACGGAGGGAAGAACCTGCTCAGTAGAGTCAACCTGCCGGCACTGACAACCGAACAAAGTGAGGTACTCGAGGAGGACATAACTGATGCGGAAATCGAGGCGCCAGTCAACCAACTGAAACCGAACAAAGCACCCGGGCCAGATGGGTACACCGCAGCCTTCTACAAAAAATTCCTCGGACAACTGGGTTCAACCATGGCTGAGACTTTCACGCACTGTATCCGCAGAGGTAGAATGACGGACTCAATGGCAGAAGCCAACATCATCGTGATCCCCAAAGAAGGGAAAGACCCGCAATTCCCACAAAACTATAGACCCATATCACTCATCAATGTGGACTGCAAAATCTACGCAAAAATACTGGCGAACAGACTACAGAGAGTCCTGCCACTACTCATCCACAACTCGCAAGTAGGCTACATTAAGTACAGACTATCCCAAGACAACATGAGATTGCTCTGTCACCTCATCAATCAAACAACACACAGTGAAGAGCAGGCCGTGATGATAGCGCTAGACGCCGAGAAAGCTTTTGAGAGAGTCTCCTGGCCCTTCCTAGACTCGTGTATGGAGAAATTCGGTCTGGGGACTAAATACAGAACAATGGTAATGGCCCTGTACAACAAACCCAGGGCCAGAGTGGTGGTGAACGGAGGCACATCAGAACCCCTAATGCTAGAAAGAGGCACAAGGCAAGGCTGCCCCCCTTCACCTGGACTATTCCTGCTAGCACTTGAACCTTTACTAGCCATGATAAGAGACAATAACGAAATAACCAGCGTTAAAATCAAAAACAAAATGGTGAAGCTGGCAGCATACGCAGATGACGTTCTCATTACAACCACAAAACCAACCACATCAATCACAGCCCTAATGGAGACCATAGGACACTATGCAGCTGCCTCAGGGTACAAGCTCAATAAGGACAAATCTGAGTGCAAGCCAATGAACATACATACTACAAGAGCGGTACGGGGACAATCAGGCCTAGCCTGGCAAACAAAACCCCTCAAATACCTAGGCCTACTGTTCGGGAGAGACCTGAGAACAACCCTAGAACACAATGAAGAAGCCACCCTGAAAAAGATAAAGGAGAGACTAGACCTCTGGTTGCCCAAATACATCAGCTGGTGGGGAAGGGTGGAAACAATTAAAATGATGGTCACACCAGCCGTCAACTATACACTCAGCATGCTGCCCCTAGCAATGACAGACCACTTTCACAAGAAGCTTGACAAACTAATAAACAGATTTCTATGGAGAGACAAGAGACCAAGAATCAGTCTGCAGAAGCTGAGACTGACGAAAAACCTGGGCGGGCTAAACATAATGAACTTCAAACACTTTTCAACAGCCTGCCTAGCAAAGCAGGGAATTTTCTGGGTTACAAACACACACAACTATGTACCGGAGTGGCTAGAAGTGGAAAAGAACATCCTGGGGGGACTAAACCCAATAGCATTGCTCGCAGCGAACAAACACCCTCACAGGCTAAACCTCATCATCAGACACACCAAAGAAGCCCTACTGAAGGTGGACAAACTAATGGAACAGAGGATCGGGGGAACCAACTGGGAATCGATCTGGTACAACTCAAGGATACGATACCAGGGCAAGACATTAAACAACGAAACATGGATAAAGAGAGGAATCACCCCCCAAATCAACTCGAAACGAAAAACTCCCCCATCACCTACCAGAATCTGAAACAAACCCACCACATCCCAGACATAGAACTGTACACATTCCTAAAAATAAAAACAGCCACAATGAAGGCGAACCTAAGCAAAACACCGCCAACCATCATCAAATACATGGACAACCTCAACGCCACAGGCCACCACACAGCAAAAATCTACAGACTACTGTGCCTCCAAACTTCCAGGCTGAACAAGAAAGCGATGAGCACATGGGAAACACTGACAACAAGACAACTCAGCGATGAGGAAAAAAGCAAGTTGTGGAAGTCAGCCACAACTAACAAGGTCACGCCGCAACTAGCGCAAAGGAAATTCTGGCTCCTTCATAGAGCCTACTGGACACCAACGA
The DNA here is from genome assembly GCF_964263255.1 of Lissotriton vulgaris. NCBI lineage: Eukaryota > Metazoa > Chordata > Amphibia > Caudata > Salamandridae > Lissotriton > Lissotriton vulgaris. The sequence continues at coordinate 1,140,545,609 of NC_141691.1, read as the reverse complement.
GACTACACAAAGCAGGCATAAGAGACACTGGAACATGTTGGAACTGTGACAAAGAAAGTGGAAGCCTGGAACACCTCATTTTTGAGTGCCACAAAGTCAGGGTATTCTGGAACAATGTGAACAATTTCATCAAGGCCGTCACAGGCAAAGACATAACAATCAGTTTCGTCAGTCTTGCAACAGGATTCATGACGTACTGCCTAGAGAACAAGGAGGAAAGAGACCTAGTGGACATCCTACTGACAGCGGCAGTGAAAATCATACTAACAAACTGGAAGGACACGGCTAAAGCTACCTTCAAAAATTGGATAAACTGGGTCACCTTCCTCAGAGGCGCAGATAACATCACGGGCAAATTCTCGAAGGAGCACAACGCCAAAAACGACATGTGGGAAGCCCTCGACGCGCACTTGGGTACACGCCGGACCTAAAACCCACAACCCCCCCCCCATCCCCCTCTCAGCTTCTCTTCTCTCTCCAGGGGGGGTAATAATGCATACTAAAGGTCGAGCCAAGCCTGTACCCCAACTATGTATACAGCGCACACCCAACCAATCCCCAAAATGTATGCTCCCCTCTTTATTGCTCTGTACTGTTTGTACTTTTCTGATATGCAATTTTATATTTTAATTAAAAAAAAATTGAAATAAAAAAAAAATAGTTATCTCTGAATACTGAATTTGCATATTGCGGAAATCACATGGGAGCTGGCAGGGAAGGGTGGAGAATGGGATGGGCTTAATATAAGAGGATCCTAGATTATTGCTCATAAGTTGTGCGAATCTGAGCAACTCACACAGTTGACCTGTGTAATAGGAGAAGTGGAGCCTAAGAAATAACTGCTGTTTGAGCTCTGAGCTCTGTACCATGAGGGAAAGCTCTGCTGTCTGAGACCTTTACTTGCACATTGTGTTGCACCAGAGGAATAGCAGAATTGTGAAGTGCACACACCTGAAAGCTGTGTGTAAGCATGACAGCTAGTGCTGCTGCCTTAACTAAAGCATGTATGCTCTTGGTTCTTTGCTTATTATCTATGTTGTGAAAGTTGCAAGATTGTGAGACCTGATATATACTTCTGTTGTCTATTGACTAGAAGATATAAAGTCTATGTACATTGCAGGAAAGCTCTACTCCGTACAGTTACCTAAGGGATAAGTCTGCTGAGGAAGGCCTGTGCCTGAGAAGTCTATATAACCTGAGGTGCAGCTCTGACGTTTAAGGACTTACACTGTAAGGTCTCTGCAAACTAAGAGAGTTCTGTTAACTAAAGTCTGAGCCTGTGAGACTGCTCTACTGTCTGTCTTGCCTATGTCTTTACCTTATGCCTCAGCTGAGGGATAGCTCTGCTGGATGAGTCTTAAACCTTTAAATCCAATGTAGCCTGACAGATGCCATTGCTGTCTTTTGGCAAGGCCTTTTACTACTGTTTCATTAGAGCACCAGTTCTGCTGTCTAAAGCCAATTTCTAGGTTTCTGTGCCACTCAAAGGATGGTCTTATGTGTAAACCTGCGCCTGTAAGGTTTGTGACACCTGAGATGACATACCGGTGCTGAAAGCTTGAACATATAAGGTTTGTGTAATATGAGTGATAGCTTTGTTACTGGTATTTAATATAGAAAACACCTTTCACATAGCGGCTCAAACCATGCTGTGCCTTAACAACGTGGTAGGAACCACGAATGAGGCTCTACATGCATTATTTTACCAGATTGGGCAGATTGGAGTTGGAATAGTAAATTATACTATTGCGAAGTCCAACGCTTTCCCTAAAGCAAATTGTTGTAACGACTTGCGTGGTAAAGGAATGCGTTATAAAGACGCATTCATGGTTCGCATCTGCAATATTAAGGCAGACGTGGTAAATGCCTGCGTCGTTCAGACATGCAACCATCTAATACCTGTAACCTCAGGGATAAGTAAGTTCTTTGTCATCAGCGGTTGATTGTCTGTGCAGTACATCGATCTGTATGAGTCTATTTGTCTTGATTTGTAGTTATGTTGCCTAAAGTCAGAGCATATGTGCCTGTGTAATCTATAACATAGCACTGCTATATGAACCCTGAGCCTGTATGTTTTGTGCTGCAAAATCCATTAATTAAGCCTTTACTCAACAACTTATGCTAGAGACTCATCTACACCCTTGTTGGACAGGCCACGTGAAGGGCTTGCTCCCTCCCCGCATGACAAGGCCCGAGCCCGGCCCTCCAGGTGTAACCCACAGTAACCACCCGCTCCCCGTCTCATACGGGACCCCTGCCCCCGGACATCCCTGCATCATGGGCCCAAATCACTACCGGCCCCCTCGCCCGGCCTGGGCGCCATCTTGGACATTGCACCACGAGGCCGCGTGGCCTCCGATCGACCCTAACCCTGGGCCTGGCCAGGCCCCGACATCCCGGCACCACCATCCACCCAGGAGGTGAACGGACCACTTGGCAGGTCAATGGGAGAAAGAAGTGTCGATGGCTCTCCCCCGCCAGGTGCCGATCGCCCCCAGCTCCCCCAGGCGCTGTCTCCACCCCCCTGCTGGGTGTCTGGACTCCCTCATCCCGGACCTCCCGACCTCCAAGTGCGAGGGTCCGGACATCAAAGGGCGCCAGACCTATAACTGGGGCAGCTCCAGAGCAGGAAGGCAGTTGTATCCTGGAGTCGAGACACGCAGTGAAGAACTCATCCTTGACGGACTACTGGCGCTGCCGTAGCCCTGCCTTGCGAACTACCGTCTTGCCTTGCTGGCGCTGCCGCAACCTTCTGAAGCCTTCATCCTCGTCGGGACCTGCTGGCGTGGCCGCGGACCGTTTGTAACTACCACCTTCTCGAGACCTGCTGGCTCCGCCGCGGCCCGATCATCTAGAACGCCGAGCTCGAGGATTGTGAGCTATCCATCTTATCATCGCATCTACCAGATTGGTAACGAGACTGTCCCGCTACCCCTTCTCCCCAAACCAAGAGACTAGAACCGAGGGGACCCCTGAGTCCAGACCTCCTTGTACCATTCCACCGTACTTAACGAATTGCTTATAAAGAACGTTAAACCTTATCCTTGTGTGGTGTACCTCTGTGGGGGGGAAGTTACTCGTCTGTACGATCGCTGGAGACGGCTCTCCCCGGAGACCTCTCCCCTTATCCTCGGCCGACCCTCCCGGTCCGTCTAACATTGGTGGCCAGCGGCGCGATCCGAATCGACGCGTAATCGTACAGAGAGTAGCTCACCCCACGACGAAACCACAATGACAACCAAAGAGAGCGGATCCACCGAGAAATTCCAGATGGAGAAATTGGAAGAGTACAGCCATCGTGAGTTGAAACAATTCTGCATTGAACTAGGTATCGCTACCACCGGTCTGAGTACTAAAGACGATTTCAAGCACGCCATTGAGTCATGGGCAGAAACCGGGACCGTCAGACCCCCGGACCAAAATGTTGCAGCATCAGAGAGGAACACCACGGCTCCCGAGGAGCGAAGAACGGGTCTCTCGCAGGAAGAGATCCAAGAGAGAGAGAAAAACAGACTACATGAGTTAGAAATGGCCCGGCTCAAAATGGATGGCGAACTCAAATTAGCCAAACAAAAACTGAACCTAGAACATCTGCGGCTCCGAGAAGAACGGGAAGAAAAACAGAGACAAAGAGAACTCGAAGAAAAGAGACTAGCGTATGAACACGAGCACAAGCTAGCAGAAATAGACTTACGTAAGTAGAACAAAGAATTAGGGGTGCCCGAGCAACCGCGCACCCCAGGAGCAACAGAAAAGAAAGTACACATCCCCAAGGATGTCGTTCGAGAATATTTCCGAGATGACGACATACAACAATGGTTCAAGGCCTACGAGATCGCTATGACCTCCCACCGGATCGATCGAAGTGACGGGGAGCCGGGCTATGGGGGAGGTTCGTCAATGAGGGCCGCGACGCCCTGTTACAGCTCCCAGACCACCTGATGACCTCCTATGACCACATGAAGGCTACCCTCCTCACCCGCTATGGGCTCACACCCGAAATGTACTGCCAGAGGTTCCGAGATTGCACCCGGATCCCGGGTACAACTTGGGTGGAGTATGTGAACTATTTCAGTCGAGCCTTCGAGGGTTGGATCAAGGGAAGCAATGTAACGACCTACGAGCAACTCTTCAATCTCATGGTGTGGGAACACCTATCTAACAACTGCTTCGTCGAGCTCAGGCAGCACCTCCTCGACAGTAAATTGACTGATCCACGGCAGCTCGCAGCCGAGGCTGACCGGTGGGAAATCACCCGAGTGGGCCGGAATGGGCCACATGAACAGAACCGGAACAACCACGGTCAGCACCGTCCCCGAGGAGGAGGAGGGGGCCAGGGACGAGGAAGAGACAACGCCCCGGCCACTCCCGCTGCCAACTCCCCACCCCCGGCCAACCGGGGCAACCCCCCCGGCGCGCCCGGGGTACAGAGCCAATGTCACGTGTTACCGATGCCAGCGAGTCGGCCACTACGCAAATGACCCGAACTGTCCACAGAACCAGACTCCGAGACCCCGCCAGATGGCTGCCGCCGCCCTGGGGGAAGAACAAATCTCCGAAGAACAAGAGGAGTGCGAGCAAGAACACCAAGAGTGGGAACCAGCCGCCATGGTTCTAGCATGCCTAGGGGGAAGAGACATGGTCCCGCGGGCCCTCCTACCCGCCAACACCAGGAAGTACAGCCAGTGGGTGAACATTAATGGACGCCGGGCCGAAGCCCTACGTGACACAGGGGCCAGTGTGACAGCCGTCCGCTGTCACCTGGTGACCCCAGAACAGATCCTGCCGAACATTCTCTGCCCTGTCCGTTCAGCCGACAATTTGGAGAGTCTATGCCGGATGGCCTGCGTCCCCTTCGAGTGGGGAGGAGTCTCCGGCATGTTGAAGGTAACGGTCTGAGATGATGCCCCCGTGGACTGTCTCCTGGGGAATGATCTTGAGAGTTCCCCGTGGGCCGCCGTAGAGAGAAGAGAACACCTGGGGATGTTGGGCCTCCCGGACTGGGCGTGCGTAACCACCCGGTCCATGGCCGCCCGTGCCATCCCCTGACCTGAAGAACCAGAATGGCCAGCACCTCCTCCCCCGGTCGCTCCAGCAGAAGACGCCGACCGGGCCGACCCTCAAGAGCAAACCCCCGAAGAGCTCGCTCAGCCCCAAGACCTTCCCGACCTGGCTCAGTGGCGTCAAGAAGGTGGCCCCACCCAGGAACAGTTTCGTCAAGAGCAGAAGACCTGTCCCTCCCTCGAGGGACTCCGCCAACAAGCCCTCGCCCAGAGCGCAGGGGATACCTCCGGGGCCCATTGGGTCTATTGGGACAACGACCTGTTGTACAGCGAACAGAGAATCGCGGAGTTAGGGGCCAGTCGACTGCTAGTGGTGCCCCTCCGCTTTAGAGACTTCTTACTGAACCTGGCCCACGATGTCCCCCTGGCTGGTCACCTGGGTCAAGACAAAACCTACAGTCGCCTGGTGACCCACTTCTTCTGGCCCAAGATGAGAAACGACGTCCTCAACCACTGCCGGTCCTGCCCCACGTGCCAGGCCAGCGGGAAGAGCGGCCGCAAACTCAAAGCACCTCTGCAACCCTTCCCAGTTGTCACCACCCCGTTCGAGAGGGTGGGAATAGACATTGTGGGGCCCCTGGACCCCCGTACAGCACAAGGACATCGGTTCATCCTGGTCCTGGTGGACCACACCACCCGCTACCCCGAGGCTGTTCCCCTGCGAACTGTGACAGCCCCGGTGGTCGGCCGGGCCTTGATGGGGATCTTCTCCCGGGTGGGCTTCCCCCGAGAAGTCGTCAGCGACAGAGGCACGAACTTTATTTCCAAATACATGAAGTCCCTCTGGCAACAGTGCGGGGTCACCTACCGATTCACGACCCCCTATCACCCTCAAGGAAACGGACTAGTCGAGCGGTTCAACCGCACGCTCAAAGGGATGATTGGGGGGTTGGAAGAGCCCCTCCGTCGCCAGTGGGATGTGCTACTGCCGTGCCTCCTCTTTGCCTATCGAGAAGTCCCCCAGAAGTCCCTTGGTTTCAGCCCGTTCGAACTCTTATACGGACACCCTGGGCGAGGGCCGCTCAGCCTAGTCAAAGAAGGTTGGGAGATGCCCCCCCTGAAGAACCCTCCAGATGTTTTCAAGTACCTCCTGACCCTACGCAATCAGACCAGGCAATTCCGAGAAATGGCAAAAGCGAACCTGGAGGCCAGTCAGGAAGACATGAAAAGGTGGTACGATCAAAATGCCTCCTCCATCGAATTCGAACCCGGCCAACAAGTGTGGGTGATGTCCCCCACCGAACCATGCGCCTTGCAGGACAAGTGGACAGGGCCCTTCAAAGTGGTCGAGCGCAAGAGCCCTGTCACCTATCTCATCGATATGGAATCTGCACGGAACCCCCTCCGGGTCCTCCACGCCAATAGATTAAAACCCCACTTTGTGCGTTCGGAGCTCTGCCTCCTGATGGCGACAGACAGCGGAGCCGAAGAGGATTCCGAACCACTCCCTGATCTCCTACGGACTCGGGAGAAAGATGGTTCCGTGGACGGGGTCCGACTCTCAGAGGCCCTCACCCCGGAACAGCGCCAAGGCTGCCGAGACCTCCTACTGCAGTTCGCAACCCTGTTCTCCCTCACCCCAGGGGTCACCCCCTGGTGCTTGCACGACGTGGACACTGGAGACAGTCCCCCTATCCGACATCGGGCCTACCGCGTACCAGATCGGGTACGGGCCTGCATCCAGGAGGAGGTGTCAAAAATGCTCACGCTCGGGGTCATCGAGCCCTCAGACAGCCCCTGGGCCAGCCCAGTGGTACTGGTCCCCAAAGCGGCCGCCCCCGGCACCACTCCTGAGCTCCGGTTCTGCGTCGACTACCGGGGCTTGAACGCTGTCACCAGAACCGATGCACATCCCATCCCCCAAGCAGATGAACTGATCGACCGCATGGGAGCTGCCCGCTACCTCAGCATCTTCGACCTGACAGCGGGCTACTGGCAGATCGGTCTCACACCCCGGGCCCAAGAACGATCTGCCTTCTCCACTCCTGATGGCCACTACCACTTCAAGGTCATGCCATTCGGCATGAAGAATGCCCCAGCAACTTTCCAGCGGCTAGTGAACCAGGTCCTGGCGGGACTTGAAGAATTCAGCGCTGCCTACCTGGACGATATCGCTGTGTACAGCCGCCACTGGTCCGATCACCTCAACCACCTCCGAGAGGTTTTGCAGGCCCTCCAACGAGCCGGCCTCACGATCAAGGCCAGCAAATGCCAAATTGGCCAGGGGTCCGTGACCTATCTCGGACACCAGGTGGGAAGTGGTCTGGTGGCCCCTCTGCAACTCAAGATCGCTGCCATCCAGTCCTGGCAGCCCCCCATCACCCAGACCGAGGTCCGCGCCTTCTTGGGACTCACAGGCTACTACCGGCGGTTCGTGAGGGACTATGGCAGCATTGTGGGGCCCCTCACGGAACTCACATCCAAAAACCACCCAAAGAAGGTCAACTGGACCCCAGACTGTCAAGCGGCCTTCGAGAAGCTGAAGGCCGCCATGTGCTCCGCCCCTGTGCTCCAGGCCCCGACTACAGTCGGGAATTCATCGTCCAAACGGATGCCTCCGACCATGGCATTGGGGCCGTCCTTTCCCAGCTGAATCCCGAAGGACTTGACCAACCAGTGGCTTTCATCAGCAGACGTCTCCTGGCCCGAGAGCAACGCTGGAGCACCATCGAGAGGGAGGCATTCTCAGTGGTGTGGGCCCTCAAAAAGCTCCGGCCTTATCTCTTTGGTACCCACTTCCGGGTGCAGACAGATCATCGGCCCCTGCAGTGGCTGATGCAGATGCGGGGGGAAAACCCAAAACTATTGCGTTGGTCCATCTCCCTGCAGGGGATGGACTTCACTGTGGAACATCGACCTGGGCAAGACCACGCCAACGCAGATGGCCTGTCATGCTTTTTCCGCCTCGACGAGGAGAGTCCCCAAGATGATGGGTGACTCTCCCCGCCTTCAGCTGGGGGGGACGCATGTTGGACAGGCCACGTGAAGAGCTTGCTCCCTCCCCGCATGACAAGGCCCGAGCCCGGCCCTCCAGGTTTAACCCACAGTAATCACCCGCTCCCCGTCTCATACGGGACCCCTGCCCCTGGACATCCCTGCATCATGGGCCCAAATCACTACCGGCCCCCTCGCCCGGCCTGGGCGCCATCTTGGACATTGCACCACGAGGCCGCGTGGCCTCCGATCGACCCTAACCCTGGGCCTGGCCAGGCCCCGACATCCCGGCACCACCATCCACCCAGGAGGTGAACGGACCACTTGGCAGGTCAATGGGAGAAAGAAGTGTCGATGGCTCTCCCCCGCCAGGTGCCGATCGCCCCCAGCTCCCCCAGGCGCTGTCTCCACCCCCCTGCTGGGTGTCTGGACTCCCTCATCCCGGACCTCCCGACCTCCAAGTGCGAGGGTCCGGACATCAAAGGGCGCCAGACCTATAACTGGAGCAGCTCCAGAGCAGGAAGGCAGTTGTATCCTGGAGTCGAGAGACGCAGTGAAGAACTCATCCTTGACGGACTACTGGCGCTGCCGTAGCCCTGCCTTGCGAACTACCGTCTTGCCTTGCTGGCGCTGCCGCAACCTTCTGAAGCCTTCATCCTCGTCGGGACCTGCTGGCGTGGCCGCGGACCGTTTGTAACTACCACCTTCTCGAGACCTGCTGGCTCCGCCGCGGCCCGATCATCTAGAACGCCGAGCTCGAGGATTGTGAGCTATCCATCTTATCATCGCATCTACCAGATTGGTAACGAGACTGTCCCGCTACCCCTTCTCCCCAAACCAAGAGACTAGAACCGAGGGGACCCCTGAGTCCAGACCTCCTTGTACCATTCCACCGTACTTAACGAATTGCTTATAAAGAACGTTAAACCTTATCCTTGTGTGGTGTACCTCTGTGGGGGGGAAGTTACTCGTCTGTACGATCGCTGGAGACGGCTCTCCCCGGAGACCTCTCCCCTTATCCTCGGCCGACCCTCCCGGTCCGTCTAACAACCCTTATATGCCTCTTGTTGCCTCCCAGTTATCACAATGGCACCCACCTCTACCTTCATCATCCCCTGCATATCTCTGCCCACTCTTTTTCTATGCAGGTGCTCGGCTTATTGTTGCTTTATGCTCCTCATGGACCAGCATGAAAGTGCAGTCATCTCAGGGTTTGGAGAATACCGGCCACTAGGGAAGGTTGCAGATTCAAGGTGAAGCCTGTGTGAGTGTATGCTTGCATGCATGAATGTGTGTTTGTTGCCCTAGCAATTGAAACGGTAAACAGTCAAAATATCGAGTTTTTAATTTCGACCTACACTTATATCGAGTTGCTAATATCGATGGGACAGAATATCGATGTCCAGAATATCGATGGCCAGAATATCGACCCTAAGGTAACTAATATCGAAATTACTAATATCGATAGCATATATATCGATGTAAGTAATTTCGATTTACTAATATGTGTTAGAAATATTAGTTAAGTATTTAAATTAATTGTTATAATATGTGTTTAATATGTTTTTATAATTTAAAAATATATAAAAGTAAATAATATGTTTTACTACCACAGCGGGTTGTGGGTTTATAGGGGAATAGGGTGGGAAGTAATTTATTTGTAATTAAATAATTATTTTTCAATGATTAATTTATTTTGCAATTAAATATTAATTGGCAATGATTTATTTTAATTGATTAATTGATTAATTAATTGATAATTTATGTATATTTTTAACTAAATTATATGTTTTACTACCACAGCGGGTTGTGGGTTTATAGGGGAATAGGGTGGGAAGTAATTTATTTGTAATTAAATAATTATTTTTCAATGATTCATTTATTTTGCAATTAAATATTAATTGGCAATGATTTATTTTAATTGATTAATTGATTAATTAATTGATAATTTATGTATATTTTTAACTAAATTATATGTTTTACTACTGGAGCGGGTTGTGAGTTTATAGGGGAATAGGGTGGGAAGTAATTTATTTGTAATATTAATTAATTTTGGGTAAAAGGGTATTTTTAGGGTTCAGGGTCAGTTTTCAGTTTTTGGGTAAAGGGGTATTTTTAGGGTTCAGGGTCAGTTTTCAGTTTTTGGGTAAAGGGGTATTTTTAGGGTTCAGGGTCAGTTTTCAGTTTTTGGGTAAAGGGGTATTTTTAGGGTTCAGGGTCAGTTTTCAGTTTTTGGGTAAAGGGGTATTTTTAGGGTTCAGGGTCAGTTTTCAGTTCTTTGGTAAAGGGGTATTTTTAGGGTTCAGGGTCAGTTTTCAGTTTTTGGGTAAAGGGGTATTTTTAGGGTTCAGGGTCAGTTTTCAGTTTTTGGGTAAAGGGGTATTTTTAGGGTTCAGGGTCAGTTTTTGGGTAAAGGGATATTTTTAGGGTTCAGGGTCAGTTTTCAGTTTTTGGGTAAAGGGGTATTTTTTGGGTTCAGGGTCAGTTTTCAGTTCTTTGGTAAAGGGGTATTTTTAGGGTTCAGGGTCAGTTTTCAGTTCTTTGGTAAAGGGGTATTTTTAGGGTTCAGGGTCAGTTTTCAGTTTATGGGTAAAGGGGTATTTTTAGGGTTCAGGGTCAGTTTTAGGTTTTTGGGTAAAGGGGTATTTTTAGTGTTCAGGGTCAGTTTTCCCTACTGTTGCACCCACTGGAGTGGGAATAGTAATTATTGTTAAGTAATTATATATTATATATGATTTATCATTTTATTTTTTTATTAAATATGTATTATTATTTTTTTTAACAATTATTACATATATTTAAATATGTTTAAGTAATTAATAAGTATTATTTACAGTTTTTTTATGTTATTTTAAATTAAAAAAAAATCGATATATTTAACAACGATATTTTTAACATCGATATTAATTTTTCGATATTTTGGTACTTACCATGTTGTACATAGGGCGTCGATATTTTTGCTATCGATATAATTACGCCGATATTTGTGTAGGTCGAAATTCTGTCTGTCGAAATTCTGTCATAGATCCAATTGAAACTAGTAGATTGCTTCTACTAGCATCTATTTATTTTCAGAAATCCTAGAACACATGTAAGCCTGCACTTTAGAATCTACTGTGACTGTATAACATTTTAACACATCAACAGTCCTGTTCGGTCCCAGCCGATATGTTACTCACCCAAGCAGCTCGACCAGCAATGGATGGTTAGAGCCTAAGCGCTGACAGCCTAGATCCTCTTGCAGTGGAAGCGGTGAAGACCACAACTTGTATGTATTGTATTGTATTGTATTGTGTATAGTATTTATAGAGCGTGGCAAACACCCAATGGGTATCCTGGCACTAAAGATACGTGAACACAGGCCAGCTTGGAGCGAGAGGGAAAAGAGATAAAATAAAACATTACTCGAAGACGATAGAATCAGTTTCTGGAGGAACAGCCATGTTTTAATCCTTTTCCTAAACAGGGACAAGGTACTACATTGTCTGATTTCGAGAGGAAGTTCACTCCAGAGTTTCGCGGCAGCAATCCTAAAAGCTCTTCCACCCAGTCTGGCCCTGTTGAACCTGGAGACCTCTGCCTGACAGGCAGAAGAGGAACGGATACTCCGGGTGGGAGTATACCTAAACAGTTCTTCTTCTGTAGCGGCTTAGGGCCAAGTCCATGCAGAGCCCTAAACCTTATACAAAGGGATTTAAAATGTAATCTTTGCTGCACAGGGAGCCAGTGAAGCTAAGCTAGGCACATTGAGGCAGAAGAGCCTTGTGTTCTAGACAAGGCTAATTTTGCTGCTGTATTCTGAACATGTTGCAGTCTCTGAATCAGGTATTTGGGGGACTCCAACAGTAGAGCGTTGCAGTAATCAAATCTCCTTAAGATCACATCTAAAACAACCAGGGCTCTGCCTCTTACTGCTTTTTAAACTAATTTCTTCCACAAGTCTAAACTCTTTTGACGAATAAGCAACAGCCAGGCCTGCAATTCTCCCTACTTGTAATCCTCTCTCCAACTCTGGGCTATGCAGGCAAATGCACATATTGAGGAGAGGGAGCAAGAAAGCCTGCCTGTGCCTGCTAGTAAATGTATGAATTGTAATGAGAAGTAGTAAGACCTGCCTGCCTTAGCAGTCCTCTTGTGCAGAGTTCTGATAACAAATCATCACATGTACAGGGAGCAGTCTGTCACATGGCACAAGCAATAGGTCACACACACTTGTCAGTGACAGATGAACCCTCCCTTCCTCTCCTGACTTTCTCATGGTCATTGCACACATGATACTTCTTATTTGCCACATACAGCAAATCCATCCATAGCTTTGGTAGAGAAATGGATTGCTCAGCTGACTGATCCTTCACTCCCTGTAGAAAGGAGTGCAGTTGTTCACTTGTCACAGACAGCAAAACTAACCCTTATTTGTCAAATTCAGCAGTTTCCCCAAATTTTTCACAAACATCTGAGATATTCATTGCTTTACTGATTCATCTCTACATAGCTCAACATCTGTCTGTCTGAGTTTCTGTCTCCCTGTCTGTTCTACATGTCTCTCTACATCTCTTCCCGGGAGTCCTGGGACAGAGACCCTTGCAAATAAGGCATCTGGGATACAGAAAGCCACGAACCGCGAGTCTTTAGCAAAGGGAACCTAGAGAAATGAATCTGTCATGGACTAGGGAAATAAGACAACAAGGAGGCATGGTACAGGGAATGTAGGGATAAAGGGTGTTCACACAGAGTGGCATTGGGTCAGGAAATGCCAGACAAAAGAAAGCTGGTATATTGTATTCAAAAGCAACCTAAACAGAGTATGAAGGCAACCGCTCTAACCCAAATACTGAACGGCAGGAATACAAAAGCCCAAAAATACAGATCTCACTTTTAACCTAAATCAGGAGTTCTACACAAACAAGAAACTAATGAGCCACCAACAATCTTACATCGTCACATACAACTTACTCACACAGGCTAGGTAGGTTGTTGGGTTGAAACACCACCATAGTTTTTTAGGTCTCGGCGTCAACGCGCGGAAGCGCGTCTCCGCCGGAGATCTTTTGTCAGCGACTATGCTTCCCAGGAGACAGTCCCGGCCACGCGCATCCTTCCAGGCGATTTGTAACTGGAACGCGCGCTGTGGCCAGGCGCTGTCTCCTGGGAAGCGCAAGCACCACACACGCATGCGCATACACACACACACAAGCGCCCACGCACATACATACAGAGACACCCACCCCCCCTCCGCAGACATACACACACGCGCGCGCGCACACACACACGCACACACGAGTGCACCCCCCCTCTCCCCCGCCATCGCACACATGCATACACACACAACGAGGGAACCGAGCCCCCCCCCCCAGCCCTTTGTAACTTACCAGATCAATTCTGAGGGACTCCGCTCTCCTTCTGGCGTCGCGACTCGCGAGACGCTTTCACTCCGCCTTCTCTTCCGGTTACGTACGCAGCCCCGCCCCCGTCACAGGCGACTTTGCCTGACTTCCCGTCCTACCTGCGCTCACTGAGTTCGGGATCTCCTGCCTCGCCTGCTTGTTTTAAATACCTCCATGCATGGAATTCTAAACACTGCACAAAAGAACAGAAAGGAAGCGAGGCGATTTTCAGAGCTCGATGGGTGACCCAAAACTCTGCAATTCATCCGTAGTCCTATAAATACGCAATAGAAGCTGTGTGGAGGTGGGGACTTTAAAAACTGGCGACACATCAGCTGGGAACTCTCCGTACGGACATGGCAGCGGCTGCGACCAAAACGAGAAGTCAAACCAGCAAGAAATGGAGCGGGGCTCGCCCCCCTCGAGACTTCCCCGGACATGTTTCCCAGGCTCGAAAACAACTGAGCAATAAAAGGAACAGGGCAAGTTCTAGAGCACGCGCCTTCGGAGGTATAAAACCAACATTCAATGAAGATTAACATCTAGCCCCCAATGGCACGATATTTACTAATCAATCGATTAAGTAAGAGAAATAGGGCGCATTTCTTTGAAAACAGTTCTTTAAGCGTATGTAACTTTATCGAGCTTATAGTTCGGGCCTAATGATATCCTTATTGCTCAAACTCCGGCGAAATCCTAAAATGATCCTGATGCAGCTGACCCGCCCATCGCTCTAATGGAATTGTTTTTTTCGTAACCAATAGGCACTTATAATTTGTGGTTCTTTTCTTTGGTGTTTTGACCACCAACAAAAACATTTTTGCGCATGACTTTAGCAAGCACGGCGAGGGGCACAAGTGAGATGTTCTTACCCCTTGATGCTAGTCAGTCAATTAACTTTTTTTTAAATGACCCAATATACCAAGAAAGAAAATGAAGTAATCCGCTCTGCAGAGCTCGGGCTTTGGGAGTTTACGTAGAAGAGCGTTACACACCCTCTTAGGTAGGCTTGTTTGTAGTGGAACTAGCAGAGGATGGAGGGGAGTTCTGCTACCATTTGATCTATTCTACAAGATACATTAATAGATACATATAGCTTACAGAATGGCTCAGTGAGATGAACATGGAGAGCTGAAACATGCAGTGATCTGCAGGGCGAGAGTTTGAATCCAGGCAAGGCCAACTCAGCCCTTCATCCTTCTGAGATGGAAGATCTATTACAATAGCAGAAATGGTAACTACTGATTCACGATCAAAAGCACAGATAGTCCCAGTTTGTAAATAACTACCAGACTAGGTAAAATTAGATGTTGAGGGTGCCTTGTTCGAAGGTTTACCCTGCCAACAATGTGTTCAGCACACGCATGGAAACACTGCAGACAGCTGCTAAAGGTGGTTAAACTGAGTACCATTAAATTGGGTAACAACAATTTCTGTTATTTCCAGCACTTCGAAATGGCAGAAGTGCTACAAATAAATTTTAAATCTGCTGCAATGAATGGACATCAAGAACATCTTTTAAACATAACTCATGAAAAAAAAGTTCTACTCTTTCCAGGGGCACTCGGTCAGTGAGGGCGTCAGTGCCCCGCAACTGCCTTTCTAAGGCACCATGAGTGTCTGTCAGGCTGAGCAATGGAGGCACATCATGTTGAGGTCAGGCTGCCAGGTGCTTTACGTGCGCTAACGAAATAGCGCCAGCCAGTCATGATTTGCCGGGCGGATGGACTCGCATACCTGAAGGCTGGGACACTCCCTGCATTATCCAGTTTGTGCACTAGTGACGTAATCTCTGCGCGTTGCCTCTGTCGTCCATCGCGAGTGCAGAGTAGTGAGTGCAGAGTAGTGAGTGCAGAGTAGTGAGTAGTGAGTGCAGAGTAGTGAGTGCAGAGTAGTGAGTGCAGAGTAGTGAGTAGTGAGTGCAGAGTAGTGAGTAGTGAGTGCAGAGTAGTGAGTAGTGAGTGCAGAGAAGTGAGTGCAGAGTAGTGAGTGCAGAGTAGTGAGTAGTGAGTGCAGAGTAGTGAGTGCAGAGTAGTGAGTAGTGAGTGCAGAGTAGTGAGTGCAGAGTAGTGAGTGCAGAGTAGTGAGTGCAGAGTAGTGAGTAGTGAGTGCAGAGTAGTGAGTAGTGAGTGCAGAGTAGTGAGTAGTGAGTGCAGAGTAGTGAGTGCAGAGTAGTGAGTGCAGAGTAGTGAGTGCAGAGTAGTGAGTAGTGAGTGCAGAGTAGTGAGTAGTGAGTGCAGAGTAGTGAGTAGTGAGTGCAGAGTAGTGAGTGCAGAGTAGTGAGTGCAGAGTAGTGAGTGCAGAGTAGTGAGTAGTGAGTGCAGAGTAGTGAGTAGTGAGTGCAGAGTAGTGAGTGCAGAGTAGTGAATAGTGAGTGCAGAGTAGTGAGTAGTGAGTGCAGAGTAGTGAGTGCAGGGTAGTGAGTAGTGAGTGCAGAGTAGTGAGTAGTGAGTGCAGAGTAGTGAGTGCAGAGTGCAGAGTAGTGAGTGCAGAGTGAGTGTGCAGAATGCAGAGTAGTGAGTGCAGAGTAGTGAGTGCAGAGTAGTGAGTGCAGAGTAGTGAGTGCAGAGTAGTGAGTAGAGAGTGCAGAGTAGTGAGTGCAGAGTAGTGAGTAGTGAGTGCAGAGTAGTGAGTGCAGAGTGCAGAGTAGTGAGTGCAGAGTGAGTGTGCAGAATGCAGAGTAGTGAGTGCAGAGTAGTGAGTGCAGAGTAGTGAGTGCAGAGTAGTGAGTGCAGAGTAGTGAGTGTGCAGAGCAGTGAGTGCAGGTGCAGAGTGGTGTGTATTGGCAATGTAAATGACAATGCCATTTATTTATGATTTAAAGAAAAAAAAAGAAATGTCATGAGCAATGCCAATAGCTCTACCTTTAATGATGCCGAGACCATTGCATTGCAAATGCTTGTTTTTTTATTGCACAGAGAACAAAGACGGAACTTGGAACTGGATAACTTGGCCCTTTCTCTTCTTGTCTCCACCCAATTCAAATTGTTTACATCTTTTGATGGCCAGCATCCTCTTGGACCTGCAGTTCGACTCAACGCACTCCAATCTCAAAACAATCTTTTTCGTGGTCTTAGCCTTCTTACGGAAAATGGGCTTGGTTTGACCACCATAACCGCTCTGCTTACGATCGTATCGTCTCTTCTCTGGGCATAGAGTGAATCCTTTCCCTTCTTGTACTGAGTTACTTTGTGGGGCTGATGCTTCCCGCACTTCTTGCAGTAAGTCCTGCGAGTTTTCGGGACGTTCACCATCTTGCCAGCATCTGGGGGCCGAAGAGGACCACCATAGGGAAAACCCTTCTCTTACTAACCTGGTATTCCACACAAATTCAAGTCAGAGGAAGGTTAAATGTACTTCCTCACCTACTCCACCCAGAAAGAACTTCCGTTGGGGAAGCCCACAACTCAAGAATGAGTTTGCCCATAACAATCTAAAGTGAGAAAAGGCCAAATGATTTGAGAATGCTGTGTTCCACAAAAACTATGTAACAGAACTATATTAACTAATTGTGACTCACAGCCCAAAATGACTTCTAGTGTCAATGCGACTTCTTTTACTTTGTTCTAGCTGCATTGCACTGCCTGACCCTTTCTCGTTTACAACTTACCCATATGAGACCCTCCTATATTTATGGATCTATAGACATTATCTATAAACACAATTGTCAATGTTGATTTTAATGAGAATGATTGAGGGCTATTTCTACATTCTATTCATTCTGCTATTTATTTTGCTGATCCACTGATTGAATCTATCCATACAGCGATTTTGAATTTGGCTTTAGCTCCTAACTGTCAGTCCAAAGCAATTCATGCATGACTGTTATTCGCATCCCAGGAACAGTTTAGGGTGTTGTGTGCTTTTTGCCTTAGCTCTTGTAACATGATTGCTGATTTGGGTTGTATGGCATTACAACGCAGGCTTTTACCACGCGTGCCATTACAACGCTGTTTTTACAACGCAAGCCGTTACAACGACTTGCGCTATAAGCGCTGGATAGTGGAATAGTTTAATTTTCTATTCCAACTCCAGCCCACTTTACAGTAGGGAAGGTGTTGGAATAGAAAATTAAACTATTCCTTATCCAACAGCGCCCTCCTCCAGCGCAAGTCGTTGTAACGACTTGCGTTGTAATAGCAGCGCTGTAATGGTAGCGCGTGGTAATACCCGCATTGTAAAGGCTGTTCCCCCTGATTTGAGTGCAACCCTGGAAGACCAACAAACACTAGAACAGATTATTGGTCAATCCCCAACAGGTGTCAGCAATCAAAACATTTTCGGCAAAGCTACTTACTCTTAAGGGTGACAACTTAGTATCAACTTCTCTGGACACATTTTTTGTAAAAACAGTTGCAGCATAAATATTTAACAAAACAAGGCTGACCGCTGTAAAAGCTGACAACAGAATCTGAGAGTCTATCGACCCAAAGTAACAGTCTTATACATTAATTGGAAACTGTGTTCATCATTGTGTCTGAGTTGAACAGATCACTAAGGGCCATCCATTTCTACTATGCATGGCTTAAAATGTACACAAATCAAGAATGATCCAGTGGCACTCCATTAAAAACTATCTAATGACTGTAAATGTTGACTCAATGGGCCAGACGTATGACCATTAAGTTTAGCAAGTCGCAAATTGCTCAAAATTGCAATTTGTGACTCGCCAACGGTTCCAGCATTCTTCACGGCCGGGCTCAGCTCCGCCGCAGCGCCGCAGCACCAGCAGCTAAGGGCTGGGCCTTGCTCCGCCTGTTTCCCGGCCGGGCTTGGCTCCACCGGGTCCCTCCCACCACCAGTGACGCCTTCAGCAGCGCCAGGAGGCGCATAAAGGCAGCGCCAGGGCCGAGTCCTGTGGGGGTCACTCACCAACGCTTCCAGCATTCTTCACGGCCACGCTCAGCTCCGCCGCAGCGCCGCAGCACCAGCAGCTAAGGGCCGGGCCTTGCTCCACCTGTTTCCCGGCCGGCCTTGGCTCCGCCGGGTCCCTCCCACCACCAGTGATGCCTCAGCAGCGCCAGGAGGCGCATAAAGGCAGCCCCAGGGCCGAGTCCTGTGGGGGTCACTCACCAACGATTCCAGCATTCTTCAAGGCAGCGTCAGTCCCTCATCCCGCGGGACGCACGCGGGCACGCGCCGGGATAAGCCTGGGACAAGGGCGGGGCAGTCTTTGGCAGTCCGAGGCAGGAGGAGGCGTTCGGGGCCACCCCCCTAACAACACTTCAACCGCGAACTATGGGTAAGCGCAAGAAAACACCTACTTGTGAGGATGAGGGGAAAAATGCTAAAATGCCTAGACATTCCAAGTCCATCTTGTCATATCTTTCCTCAGCAGTGGTGGCCCTTACTAAAGAAATCGCTACCGCTGAACAAGAACTAGGTTTCACATTGCCTGAGGTAGCGGAGTGCCCCACTCCCTAACTGTTTCCCACCAGCCCAGCGGGCTCTACGATAGCGGCCCCCTCCACACCGGTACCTATATCTTTGGACCCTGTGGTAATCATTAACAACAATCCCGCCCCCATAACCACTACAGCAGCCAAGCCCAGTACCCCAACTGAGCCATCACAGCCATGCCAACAGGCAGCCCAATCGCAAAAGAGGGCCAGAGGGAAAAAAACCAAAGCAACGGTACCGGCCATTAAACAAACTGAGCCCCTTGGGGACCAACTGGAAGCGCTCTTCGTTGCTAGAATTGAGCCATTGCTAGTGGGGATTGCCAAAGATATCGTTGACACACTAAATTCATGTTTGTCCAACCTTCTCAAGAAATGTTCCCAGTTGGACAAAATCATTATGTCCTATCCGACGCCACCGGAGCAGCCCACGAGGGGTACTTCACTCCAAGTGCTTGGAGCACCAGGGGGGCCAGATCCCTGTGCCACAGTCCCACCCCAGATGGGAGAGGGAACAGTTCCAGGGCAGCTTCATCATGCTATTATACCTGCAAGCCAGGAGGGTCAAACACCTATTGTCCTCCCACGTGTGCCACCACCCACGTCTCCGCATAGGAAACCAAAACCAAGCAAGCACAACTTGAACCTACCCCTGGCTGCTGCCCCCTTGGTGGCAGTGTTTATAGGAGTTAGATAGAAATGGGGACCCCCTCTCAAAATACTTTCAGGTCAAGGAGTAGAGGGGAAAGAAACAAGTAGAAGCAAGGAGGAACTCCCTCAAGACCTATAATCACTTTACTACTGGGAAAGACCTCTATTGTAGGCATACACAAAACACATATTCAACATATTGATTTACTCATTTATTATTGTTTTTGACAACTTTTTATCGTTATTTGAGTCATTTTTCATTTTTCTTTTTTTTAAATACAGGTAATCATTCACTGTACGTACAAAAAATGTTCTTATTCTTTTTAAATACATATACAAAATATGTTTTTCTTTTGTAATACAAAGATGATAAAAGACATGATTATTTTATAAAAACGAGATAGCTATAATATCCAGGTCGAGAACCACACTCATTCACCCTCATTCACACATTCTAACCATTCATAACTCAAATATAACCAAAGGAAAGAAAATCCTGTTGTTTTGCACCAGTTGTCAACTATACAACCAACAGGTTGGATCTAGAATAGGAAAAATGGCCGACGCGTTTCGGTGGAAGAACAGCAATAGGGACCACCTTCCTCAGGACCAGCCAGGGGCAATTCAACAGTGGGTCTCGCAACCTGAAGTTTTAGTCTCTCTAATAAAAAGTACTATGATTGTGTAGTAGCACAAGTCTTCTGCATAGAAACACAATTAATTTTTCAGCCAGGAGCTAGGGCCTTTTCAATTTGGCAGATGGGGACAGGTATTATCAACCATCTTCTAGATGCTTCTCGTCAGAGGAAGAAGACAGTCAGATAGTTCTCAACTGATATTGTATCTTATTTTGGGATGATGTCAGCAGGGAGAACTTGTTCGTTGGTATAGAGTGTCCTTCTTAAATATTATTTTCGTATCACAGATGATAGAAACCAGATTTCTTCCTTTTTTCCTCTCCCTTTGATCTCAAAAATGATGTTATCTTTACGTATGAATCATATAATCCTTTTAGTTGTGCCTCATCAAATGCGGTAACTCTGGTGTGTTATACGGTTCTGTCAGCTGTCAGCTGTCAGCTGATTGATACCAAGTTCGAGTAGTCAGCGTACGTCCCAGAGCTCCGCCGAGTGTCACAGCCCAGATTCCGATCGCATTCATTGGAATCAATCAGCTGACAGAACCGTATAACACACCAGAGTTACCGCATTTATGGGCTTCTGTTGCCGCGTTAGGCCGGACTTGCCCAACACTGTTTTTGTTGTGTGGACGTTCAGCGGTTTGCATTCGGATTTGTCCCTGTTCAGTTTGTACCCCGAGACCTAGGTGTATTGTTCTATCGTATCCATCAGTGCTTTGATAGATCTCTCTGGGTCTTCTGTGACTATTAGTACGTCGTCCGCATATGCCGCTAACTTGAACGTTTCTCCCTCTACAGGTATTCCTGTTATGTCTTTGTTGGTTCTGATCATGGTTAGGAGAGGTTCTATCGTTAGTAGGAATAGGGCTGGTGATAGTGGGCACCCTTGTCTGGTCCCCCGGCCTAGGTGAAGTATTTCTGATGTACCTCCGTTTACAACCACCCGTGCTTTAGGGTGGTTGTAGAGTGCCATTACCATCTTCCTATAGTTGGGTCCTAGCCCAAATTTTTCCAAACATTGGTCTAGGAATGGCCATGACACCCTATCAAAAGCTTTCTCAGCGTCTAAGGCTATCATGACTGCTGCGTTGCTGCTTTTGGAGGAATGGTTAACTATGTGGCATAGTAGCCTTGTGTTGTCGTGGGACATACGGTTTTTAAGGTAGCCTACTTGGGAGCTGTGTATAAGCTTAGGTAGGTATGCATTGAGTCTGGTTGCTAGTATTTTTGCGTAGATTTTACAGTCTACGTTTATGAGTGAGATTGGTCTAAAATTCTTTGCCTGGTTTGTGTCCTTACCTTTCTTTGGTATAACTATTATGTTTGCTTCCGCCATTGACTGTGTCATGCGTCCATTCTGGACACACTTTGTGAAGACTTCTTGCATGGTGGGTTTGAGAATGTGCCGGTATTGCTTGTAAAATCCGGCCGTGAAGCCGTCTGCTCCTGGTGCCTTGTTGTCTTTTAGGCTTGCCGTGGTTCTCCCTATTTCGTCCTCCGTTATGTTTAGCTCGAGGATGTCTCATTCCTTGTCTGATAGCGTTGGTGTGGCTATGTTACCTAGTAGTTCTTTGCCCCCATCATCTTTTAGTGTTTCGTCTCTCGTATATAGACCCTCGTAGAAGTCTCTGAAGACTTCCAAAATGTCTTTGTTTGCAGTCTGTGACTTGTTATGTCTGTCTTTAATGGCCCCTATCGAGTGCTGTTTCTGTTTCCCCTTAAGGTAGGATGCTAGGTTTTTCCCTGCTTTGTTTGCGGTGCACAGGTTAATAGATTTGTATTTATTATTCCAGGTCCCTGCTCTCTCACTCAGTATTCTGTTGAGTTCATACTTCCGTTTGGTTAGGCAGGTGAGGGTGTTCTTATCTTCTAGGTTGGCTATGTGGCCGTTCTCTAGGTTTTTAATTTCTTTTTCTAGGTCTGCAATTTTTTTGTTTCTTTCTTTGTTCAGCCTGCCCTTGATTGTCATAACGGTCCCCCTGATAGTGGCTTTTAAGGCATCCCATAGCAGTTCTCTATCTGTCTCTGGGGTGTCATTAAATGTCATGTACTCTTTTATTGCCGCTTCTATCTCTGCTTTCGCAGAGATGTTGGTGAGCAGGTTGTCATCAAAGCGCCATCCTCGAGTTGGCTTTTCATTGTGTTTCCCTGATATTGTTAGACTTATGTGCGAGTGATCTGAAATTGTCCGAGGCCCAATTTCCGTGTGGTCTATGAGGTGGGTGTGTGTTTCTGACATGAGGATGTAGTCTATTCGGTTGTAGGAGTTGTGTGGGTTGGAGTAAAAGGTATATTCTCTAGCGTCTGGGTTACTTAGGCGCCATGGGTCCTTCAGGCTGAGTTTGGAGCACAAGTTCTTCAGGATGTTGCCTCTGTATTTTGACTGACTGACTCGCTAAACTTTTATGTAAAACAGTGTATCAGACACTGTTTGCGATTCCCAATGGGGTCGCAAATTTCATGTCCCATTAACATTCATGAGGATGTCTCAATTTACCTCTCCATTGGGAATAATTCGCACTCCCAGGGATGGTGGCCTGCAGGGGTCAGCAGACTACCATGCCTGTGACTGCTTTTTGAATAAAACAGGTATTTTTTAAAATCCAGTCAGTTTTCCCTAAAAGAAAAGCTGATGCATTTAAAAAAAATGTAAGTTTAATTTTTTAAGGGCAGTCAGTTGGCCCTGAGATCACTGCCTGCTGTTAAAAAATATTTACGCACACACTCACAAAGGAGAAGGGGTCCCCTGGAGATCCCTTCCAGTTTGTGAGTGGTTTAACCACCTACTTGAAGTAGGTGGTAAAGTGCGAGTGTTTTGCCACTGCAAATGAGGTCGCAAAACAACAGTCCATGGCATGGTGACTCGCTATTAGGAAGGGACACCACTTCCTAATAGCGAGAGTCACAAACGCTATTTTGCGTGTCAATGACTCGCAAAATAGCATTTATACATGCCTGGAACCTTTTTTGCAGTTGCGAACTTGCCGATCCCTCGCTTGGGCCGCAAAAAAGGGTTGTACATCTGGCCCAATATATTTTGTTCACATCTGAATACCATTGCAGAACTAAGGCTGATTCACGGGTACAAGAAGTCCAGAATTAAGCAGCAGATGACTAGACCCTCAATCAAGAAATTAGTACAATAACATTCTCAGCTCTGAAATAAAGGTAACTTATCCTGACAACACCTACTAAGGCAAGAAGAAATCCGTTTTCTGGAAAAATGATAACTAAAAAGAAAATATTTGATAACCAGTCAGTCAGTCAGTCAGAAGCTTTCTGGCAGCTATGAAAAAGACTTAGGGCCTGATTCCCAAGCTACACTTTCTAGTACATTTTTGTAGTACTAAAAAACATACTACAAAATTCTGCCGATGCTTATATGTGCAGATTTCTCAACCCCAACTGTGGAGTCTCCCCGCATAAAAGAAGATATTCTGCTAGTAAAAGTGAGAGGGACATAGGGGAGGGAGTGGAAAAAAGGGTAGTCTTACTACTTAGGAGGATTGGGATTTGGAAGGGGTTTATGAAGGGTCAGGGAGGCATTTGGAGAGGGAAGTCACCCACCCTCACAAGTATAAGCCAATTACATTACTTTCGCAGTGGAGACATGTTACTTACACTTTTGAGGTACGTTTGCACTCGAAGTTTGTGAGCACTGAAAGTAGTAAACTTACTACAAAGTGTAAACATACTCAAAAGTGGTACATATCTTTGTGAATCAGGGCCAATGTGTCTAATACTTAAATAGGATATCAGGATGGTTGAATTCCTCGGTCATGTTCTTAAATGCACAGCACACAAAACTAGTACTTGCCATCCGGTGAGTCCCTTAGTCTACATAATGAGAGTCATGTGGCTCCAAAGCCTACTCTTATCCCTTCCTTAATTTCGAAATAAAGAACTAACGAAAGCATACAGAATTTAGGGCGAACCCGTTTGCGCATTGAAAAACAGCATGTACCATGTACAAAGCCTAATTAGCAAGTCGCAATTTATTTGCGACTCGCTAAATCGGTTTTGCGGCTCGCTATTAGGAAGCGGCGTTCCCTTCCTAATAGTGAGTCCAAGCCCATGTGTGAATGTTTTGCGACCCCAATTGCAGTTGCAAAACACTCGCAAATGACCACCCTCTTCAAGAGGGTGGTAATGCACTCCCAAAAGGGAAGGGGTCCCCCAGGGGACCCATTACCCTCTGCAAATGTGGGTGAAATATTTTATAAGGGTAGGCAGTGGTCCGAGGCATGGTGGTCTGCTGAGCCCAGCAGGCCACCATACCTGGGAGTACCTGCCTTTCCCAATGGGTTGCAAATTGTGAGAGGCTCAATAATATTTACAAGCCTCTCAAATTGCGACCCCATTGGGAATCGCAAACAGTGTGAAACACTTTGTTGTACATCCAAAATAGCACTTCGCAAATTGCGAGTCGCAAAAAACTTGTATTTTTTGCGAGGCGCTATTTTGCGAGTTGTACATCTGGCCCCAAGAGAAGTTTTGTGGGATAGTAATTTGCTGTTTGTAGCGAAAATAAGATTTACATTTTTTTATTTACCTAACTGTGTGCCTTGGGCTACAAAAATCATCAAGTGTAAATTGTTGGTGTCTAAATGCCATGCATGTATGCATGTTTCGTTCAACTGTCTGGAATATTGATTATGTGTTACAAAGAAAAAGCCAAAACATTCAGGTACCAGCAGCGATTAACCGATTCCACCTTCACCCTTGACCATGGTAAACATAAAATATTCCTTCTTTGGCAATCTGAGAAAGTGTTATGGTAGTACATGTATCTTACACTACAAATGTGTAGTCAAATTCAAATTCAAAAACAGCTTTATTCGATTTTACTTATAAAAATCACAAAAGCACAAATAGGAAATCAATTAAAAAAGTACATAATCATCATAAAACGAGCAAATGCATTAAGAATAAAAAATGTGTACAATATCTTAGAGGATTGGATCAGTTCATTGATGTCCTATGTCTGATAATACTTTTTAAAAACAATGCCACTAGGTACATAGTTAATTCATCTTCCAACATTTGTAATCTAAGGAAGGCCGGTCTGCATTGTCTCAACCCCCACTTTCTCAGCATTGGTGTTAAAAATCTTTTCCTCGGCAGGGTATAGTATTTAAAAAACAATATGCAATGTAGCATTGATTGTACGGACATTCAGAAATAGACTTCTGAAAAATGTGCCAGGAATGGTTGCAGGAAAATTAGGTGAACCTTGCCAAGAGTTTTTCCTTCATTTGTGTAACCATTGCCACGTGTTTTCTATTCTTTAATGCAGAGTACATGCAGTCATTATCCAATATTATATGAAAGTGCATGCAGGAATTCGGGGAAGTTGCCAGTTGCTCTCACACTTCCTTGTGCTGAGAACAGACCTCCCACAGGAAGGATCAGCCACGACGAGCCTGCATGATTGTCTACTGTGGTGAAAAGAGGAATGATCAAATGCACAGTCAGATGTAAGTAAGAGTGTATGAAATGTTGTAAATTCCCTACATTTTATGAAGATTGTTTTAAAATGTGCTCACTTCATGAGGATCTAGGGTATTAGAAAGGGTGTATTAAAAGATAGACAGCTTTACACACTAAAGCGTAAATTGGTATATAGAAATATTTTTACAAAGGAATATTATTCTGAAGAAATAATATAGCAGAGACATAAAAACATTAACAACTAAGGGCCTTATTATGATGATGCTTTGAGTTGTCTTCGACAGACACCGTCAGGGTTTTAGGACCAACCGAGCTCCGGTCGGCGGTCCAGACACTGCAATTGCATTGGGACCGCACATGGTGCAGTGCTTATTCCCATTTCTCAATGGAACTTCCCATAAACACATTTGAGACTGTGTTCATCCCTGTATCGTATGGCAGGCACCTTACACTGTGCAGGGATCAAAGGGGGCACCATAGTTGCTCCCTTGGCCTTCAACCATAGGCCACAAGGAGAAGGGGGCCCTGTGAGGGGCCCCAAACTCGCTTTCCGACAGGCTTTCTATGTGGGAAAGCCCAGCATGGAAAGCCTGTGGGAAACAAAGCATCATAATCTCAATGACAGAAACGCCATCCATTGGGATTAGGGCCGGTCTCCGACTGGCTGACGGGCTTCTTGAGCACGTAGGAAGCCAACCAGAATGATCGGGCAGTTTCAATTCCGACCGCCTAGATGGAAATTAAGGCTCCCGGTTTTCCGTTTAAACTGATTATTGCATATAAATACAGACGGAACATAATTTTCCTTCATCTGTATTTATAAATAAAAACAGAAAAATGCCAATAAATATGTTTACCTTTGCTGATGTCTGCGAAGAGAAGACAAGCCTGTCCGTGCAGCACTGGAGAGGGCTGATCAATTTCAGCTGAGCCCATAACAAAGGTCGACATTAGGGGTCCATCAGGCCTTCTTTTGTTTAAGTGTCCTGGCTGGGTGTTATAGGTGGGGTGGGGCTGGTGAGGAGCAAGATGCATACCTAAAAGCAATTGAGGGAAAACACATGTGCATAGCTTATCACTTCACAGGAACTTAAGAGAGGCCTGCTTTTGACTTTGTTTTGTCCTTGGAGCCAAGAGATATGCATGCGCTGTAGGAATGTAAATGTGAAAAAATACTAGTTGCATCTTCTGTTTTTGCTTGCGGCAAAATAAAATGTGGGTAAATACAGATGAAATTATCAAAAATAAATATGGCTAAATACAGATTGAATAAAAAAAATAAAAAAAATTAAACCAGGAGCCCTAATTGTAATTAGGTGGTAGGAAGTGAAACCAATCATGAGTCTCGGAAACCCACCAACCTCAGATTGGAGGCTTTCCAATGCTCATCGTAATCAGCCCCAAATTGTTTAATTTACTTTAGAGGCATTGCCTAAATTCAATTGCGACAATGAATTCCTTTAAGATGTAAATGTATATTAAGTCAAGTCAAGTCAAACAAGCTTTATTCGACGATTGTCATAAAAGCAACGTAGAAATAAATATAAACATATATCAGAATAAAAAAAATTTTAGATACAAAATTTCTAGGTACATTACATTTAAAAATATATATCCATTTCATCATTGTACATTAATTTAAAATTTAAATTTAAATGTAACACCTTGGGTACAAATTAATCACTTAACAATCTGTTTCTAATGGTCCAGGCCCAGCCTAAGAATTTTGCCACAGGTATGTAAACTGGCATATCAGTGCAGGAGCGGATAATTCTAATTGCCACCGAACCTCTATCGGTGCCCATCAACCTGCACATTGGGCGGAGCCATATTCTACGGGAAACTGCGTACATTGGGCATTCAAAAAGCAGATGGCCTATAGTTTCCATAGGTGCTGAGCAGGACGGACATGCCGTCTTGGCTGACTTAGACCAGCTGCTGGTAAATGCCCCAACCGGTAGGCTCCCAATTCTCAGTTGAAAATACAATTTACGATCCAGGGGTTTTAGGATCACATCCCAAAAGGCTTCCAAATTGGGTATGTTTTTAACATCCATAAACAGACCTGTCAAAGACCCTTGATCGATAGACCTAAAAGACCTGGAAGCCACAAACAGCCAGTATAATTTCTTAAGTGCCTTTTTGGGAGGAAACCTACTGTTTGTGGGGTCATCCCACAAATCCCGTAAACCCAAATCAAACAATAGGCACCTAATGTGTCTTAACCACTTTATTTTGTGATAGGTGTCACTACTGATTATATCAAGTAAACCCCTTGAGTAGGTTTCCAGTTCCGGGGTGGTCCAAATCCTCCTCCAATACAAAATAGGGCGTAGAGAAGCTATAAGTGCTATTGGGAACATGCCTAAATCATAAAAAAGACGGTTCAAGGGGGTACTCTTAGGCAATTTTATTAGATTCCTTAAAAAGGCATTCTCTGAGATTGGCATCCCCTTGAGATTTTCAGTTCCCCACATTTCACCCCCGTACAGAGTGGAACTAACCACTTTGCCATTATAAACTTGCAAAACTGGGAATATAGGTTTAGTAAGGGATTTGGCATGTTCTACAGTCAGAGCACCCACTAGCTGTCTATGCTTGAGGGTAGCCAGCTCAATTTGTTGGTTCCAACACAAATTATGCTGGATACAAACACCCAAATAGGTGAAGGAATCAACCCTTTCCAGCGGGCGCTTATTCATAAGCACAGTTCCCTTAAAAGATTTAGACGCATTAAAAGTCATAAATTTTGATTTTTTAACATTTACCTCTAACCCACGTGCTATACAAAAATCTTCAAGGAGACCTAAACTTTTTTGAATCCCACTTGGAGTTTTTGCAATTAAAAGACAATCGTCAGCAAACATTAAAATGGGCACTTTGGCTCCAGCAATGGAAGGTGCATCAACGTTGGAATCAATTAAAATTTGTGCCACATCATTAATGTATAAAGAAAATAAGGTTGGGGCCAGGACGCAGCCCTGTCGTACTCCAGTTTCCACTGGGAAATGTGGGGTAACATTACCGGGACTCCCCCACCTAATCTGTGCGTAATTCTGTTCGTGCAATCTTTTTACCAGGGATAAAAGAGTCCCTGGCATACCCATGTTATTAAGAACATTCCATAGTGTGGAGCGAGGGACCAGGTCAAATGCCGCTCTTAAATCTATGAAAGCGGCATAAAGGCTTCAATGAGCAATTGTCACTATCTTCCAGTAGAGCATTGCAAAATGCAACACCTGGTCGATATTGCTAATTGAGTTTCTAAACCCTGCCTGAAGGTGTGATAAGATCTTATTATCACGTTCCCAGTCTAGGATTTTGTTTAAAACCAGCCTGCCAAATATTTTTTGGGATGTATCAATCAGGCTGATTGGCCGGTAATTTCCTGGCTGGGACCTATCCCCTTTTTTATAAACGGGTATGATCTCTGCTCCATTCCAGGAGCTTGGTATTGGAGCTCCCCTAGAGATCATATTTGACAGGAGAAATAGGTAGTTGCCCCAGGAGTTCTTATCTTGTAAAAATAGATCTGCAGGTATGCCATTGATGCCTGGCGCTCTACCAGGGACCCGTAAGTCTAGAGCACACTGTACATCTTTCAGAGTGAAGAAGTCTTCTGTTAGATTTTCCAGGGGTACTTCCACTACTGGTTGGGAGTCTTTGCCTTTAGCATACTGGGGCTGGAAATATTCTACCCATTTTTCTTGGGGGACCCAATTTTGCGGTTTATCCGGATTTGCGTCTACACCCCATTTGTAGACATTCCAGAATTTTCGTGTGTCTTTAGAAGATCCTGCCTCCTTGAGGTCATTCCACCTTTTTTCATCCGAGTCTCGCTTGGCACTTAAGACAGTGTTTTTATATGTTAGTCTAGCTGCTCTAATATTCTCAGTTATCTCTGATTTGATTGCTTCTCCCAGATTTAGGCGGGCCTTCCTGCATTCGCTAGAATACCACCGAGATGGTTCAGGGACTCGGGAGGGATTCCGCCAGCAGGGCTTAACAAAAAGGCTCTTTAATTCCCCAAAGAGAACCTCATGATTCCTGGTCCCCTCACCTAATTTTAAGGAATTATTGACTGATTCAGATAACATCAATAGATCACATTTTGCCTGTTCAAGCTTGCTGCTTATAAAATCCATGTTCTCTTTAAGGAGTGAAACTTTGGACCACCGGACGTGGCCCATGTCATTAGATATTACAATATCACGGGAGGAGGTAGCAACCATCTTATCCCCAAGATGTTCAGGAGATTCCCAGTAAGTAAGACTCATAGACAGGGGATTGTGGTCACTCTCTACCCTATCTATGACTACCATGTCTTCAAGATATTTCCATAGACCCAGGTGAATCAAAATGTAGTCTATTCTGCTCTTGCGATTGCCACTTATAAATGTACATGCACCAAATTTATTGCCAGTGGTCCTACCATTAGTTGATCTTAGACCTTTATTTAAGCAGATAGAATTCATCTGGACCACTATATCTGTCCATTTGTTTACTGGGTCAAGATCCAATTTGGGAATCCCCCATTCCCTATCCTCCTCCTCCGACACGTTCCAGCTTCCTTTCAAAAGAGGCTCAAAGTTTACATTAAAATCCCCCCCAACAATTGCATTTGAGGGCAAGTGTCGACTTTCCAAAAAGTCTTCCAGTACTAGTAAAACCTCAGATTTTCTACCCCCGTACTTCTCGCATAAATATTACAAACATAGACTGATTTGTCATTTGGAAACTTGAGACTTAGTATCTGGAGATCCCTATGGTTAGTCGGAATGGTTTTTATTAATACACCCAGATCTTGCCTTATCCAAATCGTAAGCCCTCCGACTGGTCTCCCTCTCCCTTCCTTCACTGCAGGGATACTATAATTCAATTAATCTGTCATGTACAGGTCTTCTAATGCCCATATTTCCTGGAATAAGCATATTTCATGTTCTCTAATAAATAATGCCCACTCCGGTGACTCCAACTTAGACCTTAGGCCAGCTATGTTCCAGGAAAGAACAGACCCCGATCTACCACTAGTGAGCACGGGACTAGGTTGCTCCAAGAGCTCCAAATTAATATCTGGGGGACTAACCTCAGCTGAGGAACAAGGTGGTGAAATTTGTTCCTCTGATGAGTTTGCTATAACACCAATGGGTTCCTGTCCACATAATTCTGTATCGATGGAAGATGATAATAAAGATTGCAATTGGAATCAATCGTTGGAGTCCAATCCTGAACTTTCCCCAAGTACAGTATCCTCCTTTTTCTCCACCGCGGACTTCCAGGATTGTGGGGGAGTAGCTCTCATTTGGATCCTGGAATAATCTGGGGAGCAGGATCTAAATTCTAAGTTTAACAATTCTCCGGCTATCCTTGGATTTTTTAGAATAAGTTCAATGCAATTGTAGGCGTCGCCCTTAGAGGTAAGCCTACTTGCTCGGAGAATGTCTTCCCTGATCACCGATCTGCAACCCCTTACATGTCTAATCCAATGGATGGCTTTATTAGCTAAGACGTCAGGTGATTCACGATCTCTACCGACAGGGAGTTTAGGTATATTGATCAGATATACTGGAGGTGACTTGGAAATATTTCGGTCCGGTTTACTGGTCCCAGAATTTTTTTGGATAGGGACGGTAGTTTTCTGGTGACTAGATACAGGGTTGCTACCAGCTTGTTTTGGCCTAAGGGGTTGGTTGGGTCCCAATGAACCTGGTATATTACTTGTTGGTATTGCGGCAGTAGGGAGTGATAGCTGATTTCCCACCAGGCGCTTGGGACCCTGTTTTAGGTGTCTCCCTATTTCTGCAGTGTCTAAATACAGCTGTGTCTGTTTCTGGCTTTTCGCCTGGTTTTGGGGCAGTGTTTCCTGTCTGTACTAATACACCACCCTGGCTTATTCTTGGAGCTTGGGGGGCTATAGGGGCTTTCTTATTTACATTTAGATTGCTAACAACTGTGGTTAAATCATCAATTTTGACTTGCATCCCCTTAATTAGGTCACATAGTTGAGTTACAAGTTTATACAGAGGATTATTAGTTCGATCATCTACCTCGGGATCACCCTGTAGAATGGTTACTGACTCGCTAGGACCAGGATTTGTCATATCCGGCTCCTAGTCTAGATGCGAATTTTCAATTTGAGCTAGAATAGCAAATTTATTGGTATATCATAAACTTTTTCCCTACCTGGCCCTAAGCATAAGCCTGGCCTTTCCCTATGTCTCACCAAAACCCTCACTTTAAACTCAACCCTTACACTAATTATTATCCTTACATTAACTATAACTCTAAATCTGTCCCTAAAATGAACACAAACAATATAAACTGCACAGACAACCTCAAACACCTTCAACACTACGAGCCTGATTTGTTTCTTGGTAAAGAGGGAACTCCATTACAACGGTAACTGAGTTTCCTCCCCCCATGACACTGGTCCGCACACAAAATTTAAATGCAGGCAGACCTTAGTTTGACAACAGCAGAGACTACTCTGTCTCTACTGTTGACAAACTCCTCCAACAGCATGACAGAGTAAGAGCCATTAGAGATTTCACTTCATGTCCACCCACCTAATTTAGATGGGTGGGCATATATATCGTTTTTCAATGCCCGTGACCACTAGGAAAATACTATCTTATACCATTGGGTAACCCAGTATCCCTTAGAACCTGGGCAGTAATGAGAAAATTAACAATAGGTTCTGTCGGGTGCTTACTATTTCTTTAGGTTTTTCTGATTTATTCAAAACAGTTATTTACACACAGCGAAATTATTCGCAAGAAATCCAAACCCAAACAATATGGGGTATTTCAAAGAGCTTTTATAAATTTGGGTCATTTATAGACACCCTCCTTTTAATATTTGTAAGGCTGTTAACAAAAGTATATAGTGACACAAAATAAGTGAGAAAGGTGACATTTTGTGCTCAGTGATAATGTGAAGGTGTAATACATACAAGGGAAATTGGAGGGGATGATTTTGGCCAGGGATGCAAGAAGTTTATCTAGTAAATCTGCAGACTGAATAAATAAGCATTGTCGCAGAAATCTTTATAGCCGGTTCAATTGTTTATGCTGTCGAAGTTTCAACCCTTGGTCTGCACTACTAGAGGGTCAAGACGGGTCTTCATCAGGACTAGGTGAGGGGGTAACAGCCTAGGCAGAGCCCAGCCGGGCAACCCAACAATTGGAAGTATCCTAGGATTGGATTAATCACTCACCACTATCCACCAGAACTACCGGATGTAGTGACCTACAGGCTCCTAACCACACCCAGCCCTGAAAGCCTATCTTCACTAACTGGTTTCTGGTGGCGCGGGCCAGGCCATGACAGGCAGGTGGTGGCACTTCGAAGTTCATATGTATATTTGGCCGACGTACTAGGCGAGCAAAACATATATGCGCACTTCTATTTCTCCAACCCAGCTGTGTTCACATCTGGGTTGGAGAAATGCGGCAGGCTCACAGGCAGTCTCCGAGCAACAGAGAAGGCCGCTCAGACCAATCCTGGTGCTACTCTGGCTGTACAGCCTCTGCCTTCTCAGAGACTGCTGGGAGAGCTCCGAGGTCGCAGAAGCCATCGGCGTCGGAGGCTGCAAGGAAAAGGTAGGTTGTAAACATTTATCATTTTACTTGCCTGTCCCCCCACCCACCACCATCCACCCATGCGTTCCCCACCACTCCACCTTCGTGATGTGCCACCACCACTGTAAGTGCCAGGACATTTTTATGGCCAGGAGGACATTTTTTTTTATATTTTCAAAATGTAAATCCCACTTTGTGATTTTTTATTTTGAAAATAAAAAAAACTTTGCACGTTTGCAGTGCGGCTCCGTCATTTTGATGGAACTGTACTGCAAAATTACAATGCATTGGCATGAACCACCATGACAGCGGTACCTGTCAATGCTTGAAGTCTCTGCTGGGCTGGCGGACGTTTCATAATTTGGTTGGCTGGGACTCCGTCTGGGTAATCGAGTAATTTACTCAATCTTCCAAATTATAAATCAGACCCCATGTTGCATTTTGTTCACATCGCGTATGTAGTATTTAGTTGTACTGTAAATTAAAATACTTTTCTTCTTGAATGTAAGGCACTGGAGTGTGCAATCCTTTATTATGCTAATGTATGTTAGTTATGTGCTGAGTTTAAGCAACCCCCCCCCCCCCCCCCCGAGATTCCTCTGACTGCTTGCCACTCATTACCATTAACAGTCAAGTGCTGAAAGGGATGTAATTGGCCCAGTTTGCAGAACCATAGTAGGATGGACCATGGGACATTAGTGTCAAAAAAGGTTGAGGCCCAGTAGCCTTGGCTTGCGACATGGTTAACATGATCTCACAGAATTTCTCTCTTAAAACTTTTAGTGATAAAACAATACAGCTTTGAGAATTGTTCATACTTTGTAATTCAAAATAAGAGATGCCTTGGTAAAAGTATGTTTAATCACATGAAAACTTGCAAAAGCCTTCTTTCGGTGCAGGATATGTCCAAGGAATAGGAAAAAAAATCTTGATGAAACAATAGGGTACAAAAAACATTTTGCAGGACAACTTTAATTGCAGGTAAAATTGTGTGAAATTCAAAACTTTTCAACTTCCTGAGATGGAAAAATTAATCACTTCCATACAACTTTGCATGTATAATTTTAAATCTGCAAACCCCAGGACGTAGGTTTACTCGGAGAAAGAGCGTTATATATCATCTCATGTAGAGAAAGCCACATTATGTCTTTAACTTTAACTCTACAGACCAGACTGGGCACTTTAGGAACTATCCTTTTAGTGATGAGAAGCAAATGTAGTTTTTATTTATTAGATAATTCCTATCATCATATTTCCCGAATAGAATGGCTATCTTTATCCTCCGCTTTAGAGGTATATGGCTTCTTATTTTAAAAGCTCTCCCAAGTATGTTATCTAATAATAAAATCAACTTAAGATTCAATAAGATCTCCTCCAATAACATTCAGTTGATCATTAGGCATGAATGGCATATCTAAACTGTATTTTTTCGAAAAATGTTTGCTTTGCTACAGCATATCTATTCCCCCATGAAACAAAGGAGCAAAGGTCTTCTTTTGCATCCTGTAGGAGGGATCTGTTTCCCAAGAGTAGGTAAGAATAGCAGATATCCCCTAAAACAAATATACACCCATATTGAGGAGATCTCACTGCTCTAAAACACTTTTAGGTTACTTCTGCCATAAGAAATACTCTGAGCCTGATCCACAAAAGTAAACGTATACTTTTGTTTAAGTTTACGATTTTTTGCAATTCACAAAGTAATTTTATGAGCATTACCTTTATGACTGCACAATCTCCGCACTCGTGGCAGGGATTCTGCACATAAAAAGACAGGCAGTTGTAAAGATATCACCCGCAAAATTGCTTTGTGAATTGAAAAGTGGTAAGCTTCCACAAAAGTGTACATTTACCTTTGTGAATTAGGCTATCTGTTGTTCACTATTATGGATTCATCATTATGCCGGATTGGTGAAAGCACTCAGGGTTTTCAAGGCAGTGGTAGTCAAATAAAGGATTGAAAATTGGATAACAGCATTGAGTCCTTTAATGGGGAAATTGAAGTAATTCACATCTGTCATGCCTTTATTAAGTTGAAGCATATCAAACACACCCATGCCTGGATATTGCTACATCAGTCTGACAGAGCTTAGGGTAAGGGCCATCAGTTGAAAGATACAACGGAATACTCTCTAAGTATGCTTTTGATTCAAGGATACAGAAATTAAAACATATCTTAAAATTTACTGGGCAGGAGGTGAGCAAGAGGCTGTTTTCTTCTCGGGGTCTGATTTTTGAACCTGCAAGGATACTCCTGGGACTAGCTTTAGAAGTTGGGGAGGATGAGACACCTAGGCACCTTGGAGATTGAGTGATTGAGTGTTCAGTACAGTAAATCTTTATTTCGATGACCAAAAGTCACCATAAAAATACATTTATACAAAATACATTAATTACATTTCTGAACCGATCCACTTTAAAAACAGTTTAAAAAGATTGAAAACATATCACAATTCATGCATCATTACTCAGTCTCTAGTTTTCCTAAGTCTTGCTGTTACTTTCAAGAAATTTACAATAGAGCACAAGGTACGCATATCAGTAGCCTTTTGTAAAAAAATTAGGGCATTCTTGGCTTGGCGGATTTTAGCCTCTTTTAAAATATCAACAAGGAATCTGCGACTGGGGTTCGATAAAAAGGATAAAGTAGTACAAAATGAAGGGTGTCCTGCGGAGACCTATTGTCGCAGCCGCAGGCACCCTTCTGCTCAATTGTCACCGTAAAACCTGAAGGATAAGCTAAAATGTGATGTAACAAATTGAGCCTAAAACGACACATTAAAAACCTATCTTGATGGTTGTGCATTAAAAATAGGTAGGGCTCCATACCTGCTCCTTTACTTACTAGGCGATGAGCCACAACTGATTTTTTTACTGAGTCGGAGTTTAATCTTTGTAACTCAAAATTATCTAATAGTTCTCTTTTGATTTGGTATCTGCATGTGGTGGTTATAGAGGTCGGGTCACTAAAGAGTGATGTCTGATCGATGGATCCTAATGTCTCTTTAATATATTTCAGCCATGGAATTTGAACATGATTTTCTTTTTGCAAACAGTCGGTGACCATTTGCCTACTTAATTCCGCTTCCGGGTTCACCCATATCCTAAGCCATGTCATTATGGGTCTCACCTTCACCAGGTCAGAAATATATGGGATCCCCAGTTCAGTGTGTACTATTCCTGCTGAGGTGCCCTGGGGTATCTTCAGAATCCTCTGTAGGAATTTGTCTTCCTCCAATTGTAAAAGCCTTGCATCCCTGAAGCCCCAAACCTCTGCACCATATAGAGCCTTAGCAGTACTTACAGCTACATATAAATTCATCACTTGCTCCGGAGACCGCCGACCCAGTCTACGAGCAAAATTTAATATTGCCCCATTTGCACAAACCAACTTCCTACATCTTTCCTCAATTAAAAAGTCGAACTATATGTCCTTGTCAAACAGAAGGCCCAAGTAGGAAAAGGAACTTACAGTTTCTAGTTTGTGGGATTCCATTTTTTTTTTTAAACCTTTATTATGTAAAAAGGAAACAGTTACAGACCCACAACCACGGAGGCTGGTCAGTCAACACAACGACATCAACATCAAAATACACAGCTCTTCAGCCGACAACCCAAGGGTCCGGCAGCGATAATTCGTGATCATGTAGAAGCAGGTGGTATAACTAGGATCAGTGAAAGGTTTCACATTTTATCTTTTATATAAATAAAATCACAAACAAAACACAAAAAGATCGAGGCATTACTGTGTAAAAACTGGCTGTCCCTCGTGGCAGTGGGAGGTGGGTGAAAGACGTGTTACAGTATAAGAGAGGTGAAATATCGGGGAGGGTAGGGGGGGACCCGGTAGCAAAATCATACAATGTAGTCAACGAAACCTAAGTACAGGGAACGCACGGTCAAGGGAGAAGAAGTGGATCCGGAAGGTCGGTGAATGGGGGGGGTGCAAATCTCTCCACCGTATGCATTCTATTGTCCCCAGAGCCTACCCCATTTCTTGGGTCTGCCACGGGAAACATATACTGTTATCTCTCTGAACATGGACCAGTCCATATTTTCCTTCCACGTTAGGAGCGTCGACGGCCTTGGGGAACCCCATAATTGGACTATGTCATGTTTAGCAACCATATTACCCAATGTGACCCATTGAGTTTGAGCAACAGTACAGTCATTCGGTTCCCAGACATTCAACAGACAACGTCTAGCCTCAGGCAACAACACTACCCCAGTCACTTCACCCATAACCGCATGCACCCGGCGCCAAAACGTCGCCACCTCCGGACATTCCCAGAGGATATGCAAAAAGGTAGCCAGCATACCACATCCGCGCCTACACAATCCATCCACAGAAAAACCCATATGTATCAGTCGTGGACCCGTGACATACACCCGATGCAGTATTTTGAGTTGCACCAGTCTAAGACGTGCCGGAATCGCGACCTCCTTAGAGGAAGATATCGCCGCCTGCCAGTCTTCATCGTCAAGTTCTAACCCGTCACGGGTCCAAGCAGTTCGCAGTTGGAGAAGGAGATCTGAACGATCATTGATCAGTTTCTTGTAAATGAGAGATATAGTGCTGTCGGGGACGTATCCATCAAGCACTCTATCCTCAAGAGGGGAGGACTCCGTGATAGAAGTATCAGCCGGGAAAACCGAGTTAGGTGCATGACTGATTTGGAGGTACCGGTAATATTCCCTGTCGCTCAGTTTATATTCCCGCTGGAGTGCCTCGAAGGTCTTGACTTTGCCCTTGGCCCAGAGGTCACCCACCCTGCTGATGCCGATGAGATCCCCCATCTGTCAAAACCTTTCGACGTCCACAGGCCACCTAGCGCTTCAGCAGCATATAATGGGGTCGATTTCGTCAATTTATCCGTCCACCCCGTGGCGGCGGTAGCGCATCCCCAAACTCGCACCGCCACTGCAGTAGGGCCTGTGAGATGCTTCCGGTCGGCTCTAGAATAGAGCGCTCGATTGTAACCCCCCCGGGGAGTTGCCATCTATCCATCTCAAACGCGGGGTTCGGGACAGAGCCATACATAGCGTGGTTCACAGCACTCAACTGGGAAGCCCAATAGTAGCGCTTGATGTCGGGCAATGCGATACCTCCATCGTACCACGGCAAGGTCAATTTCGCCAGTGCGATACGTGGTCGCCCACCCCATACCAACCGCCTCTGCAAGCCCTCGATCTCTCGGAAATTGCTGGCAGGTACCAAATCAAGTGTGTTTTGAATGGCATACAAGAAGCGGGGGAGAGACATCATTTTGAACAGGGCCACCCTTCCCAAGGGGGAGAGAGGCAAGCTGCACCACGCCGCAACATCCAACCGAAGCCGGGAGAGCGGAGGCAACAAATTCCGCTCATAGCGGGCCTTGGGGTCGAGCGAAATATAGATCCCCAAGTATTTAAAGCCATCCCTAGAAACCGGTATCAGACAGTTGCGGGGAAGAAGAGGCTCATCATCCGTGAGTGGATAAATACAGGACTTAGCCCTGTTAATGACCAGGTCGGAATTCCTCCCAAAGGAGCGTAACACATCAAACAGGACACCCAATGACTTACGAGGAGAGGTAAGATACAACAATATATCATCGGCATAGAGTGATATCCGGTCCTCGAAGTCTGGCGACCATCGGATGCCCTTAAGCGATGGTTCCCACCGCAACCATGCAGCCAGGGGCTCAAGGGCAAGCGCAAAGAGGAGCGGCGACAAGGGGCACCCCTGTCTCGTTCCCCGTCCGAGAGTGAAGGGCTCCGAAGCCCTACCATTAACCACCACCTGCGCCAGCGGCTGCTCATACAAAAGCCTAATCCACCCAATGAATTTAGGGCCGAAACCAAACTTAGCAAGAGCCGCCCACAAATATGGCCACTCAACCGTGTCGAAGGCCATCGAGGCATCAAGAGAAACCAAAATGGCCGGCTCTCAAAGAGACCGCGCCCTTGGTAACGCGCCATGGAGGCGACGTAAATTGAGCGCGGTATTTCGGTGGGGTATAAATCCAGATTGGTCCGGGTGGATCAAGTCTGCAATCACCGTAACCAGCCGATTTGCAAGAAGTTTAGCAAGAATTTTGGGCTCAACATTCAAGAGCGAAATCGGTCGATACGATGAGCAATGATCACGGGGCTTGCCATCTTTATGGATGACCACAATGGATGCCAATCTCTGATCTCGGGGAAGAGAGCCGATATCTCGCGATGACAGGAACATCCGACGAAGATACGGCGCCATTTTGTCGGGGCATAGTTTATACAGTTCCACCGGTATCCCATTTGGGCCCGAGGCCTTCCCGGAACGAAGGGAACGGATAGCAAGCGCTACTTCATTGGTGGAAAAATCCGCCTCCATAAGCTCCTTGTCCGAGTCCGACAGGCTAGGGAGGGCGATATCTCGAAGCAAGAGATGCGAATCCTCTTCCGGCCTATCAGAGACCGGCGCATAAACCGCCTGAAAATGAAGGGCAAATGCTTGGACTATATCAATCGGTTCCACGGCACGCACACCATCCATACGCTCAACAACAGGCACCACTCGGTTCAATCTATCCTTTTTGTCCAACCTTGCTATCAACTTTCCCGCCTTATCACCAACATCATACAAACGTCCCTGTTGCTCACGGTGCATTGCCTTGGCCGCATTGGTGACCAGCACCTTATAATCAGATTGTTTCAGGGCCAGAGAATGCATCACCTCCGGAGTGGCCCCGGACTCCATTTGTCCCTCCAAGTCAGTGATCTCATTTTCCAGATCCACCACCGCGGCATTCTTACGCCGTCTTTCGCTGGCAATGAGGGACAGGACTTGACCACGGATCACCGGTTTATAGGCCTCCCACAATGTAGCCGGGGAGGATACCGATCCCTCATTCTCAGCGAAGTAGTAGTCCATACATTTCACTATCTCTGACCTGATCTTAGGGTTACGAAGGTGCCAGGGGTTGATCGGAGCGATACGGCCCTCAGTACTCAATTGCATGTCGACTGTAAGCCAAAGCGGAGAGTGATCAGAGATCCCCCTGGCCAAATGTCTAACCTCCCGTACAGAGACCATCTGAGCTGCTGGCATAAGAATATAATCTATCCTCGATAGACTCCCGTGCGCACCCGAGTGGAAGGTATATTGGAGCTGACCAGGGTGTATCTGCCTCCAACAGTCAACTAGCCCAAGCATATCCAGGAGCTTTCCGAGCCAGAGCTGTGCCGCAGGCAGAGCTCTGGGGGGCTACGATCCTCATCCCCGCTGACTACAGAATTAAAATCGCCACCCACTACCAGTATGCGGTCAGGAAGCCCAAGGATCACATCACCCAAATCAGCAAAAGTGGTAGACTGTAGGCCGGGGGGGACATACACAGACAAAACAGAAACCGTTTTCCCTTCCCAACGACCCGTAATAGCCGCATAGCGGCCCCTATCATCCAACACTACGTCATCTATCTCCAAGGGGAGGGAAGTTCGTACCATGACCCCCACTCCTCTCGAACCAGATGTGAACCCTGAGTGTGCCACCATACGGTAGCCATGTCTGTTCAGTGCGCGGCATGCATTTCCAACCAAGTGCGTCTCCTGGAGCAAAATCACATCTGGGGCACAACGTTTCAAATATTGCAATACAATACCCCGCTTTATTCTATCTCCAAGACCGTTAACGTTCCAACTTAGCACCCTAAGCTCCCCCCCCCCACCCCAGCACTGAGCACCCAACCCCCCTCGCCCGGGAAGAAGCACACAGAACAAACAACAGGATAGAGATCCGCGCGAAGCTCCTCCCCTGTGGGATTCTATTTTGAATACAAATTTCCTACAGGGTTTCTTGCTTGCTACCATCACGTAGAATTTGCTCAGATTCACTGACAGATCTAATTCGTCCATGAATTCCACAAACCCATCAATGAGATGTTGTAAGCTCAGGGCGGTGCGGGCAAGCAGGACCGCGTCATCCGCATATAGCAGAACCGGTATGTGACGCTTTCCTGCTTTAGGGCAATCCACACTTAAGGCAACCAGACTTCTCTCCAAATCGTTAATGTAAAGGGAGAACAGAAATGGGGCTGAGATACACCCCTGCCTCACTCCGCTGGTACACGGGAAGGGATCAGTACCCCCCCGTGTTCTAGCGTACCTTGGCAGTGGTGTTCCAATGTAATTCCTTGAGGATGTTGATGAGTCCGGGGTCAATTCCCAGGTTACTCATCAACTCCCAATGTTTACTCCTGTTAACATTATCAAAGGCTGCTGCCAAATCCATAAAGCCCATATAAAGCGTACCTTTACTAACCCTTGTGTATTTTGCAGCTAATAAATAGAGATTAAGGCATTGGTCACTTGTTGATTTGACTGATCTAAAACCGTATTGTGTGTCTGCTATAATGTTGTGCTCTTCAGTCCATGACATCAGGCGATTTAAAGTGATTGAGTGACAGTGGGCTGATCTGTCTTGTTAGACCAAGGAGAGGCAGCTCGGATAACTTTTGCATGTCAGAATATGCCATCTTGCGATAATAGCAGATGGCTGGGCCACGGGTTGCGACAATGGGCAGTTAAAGAAAATAGAATGCATGGCCTTGCAGTGGGATGTTGAGATGCTCTAGAAGCGTGGCTCCTCATCTTTTTCCAAAATGCAAAAGGTGGTGCTGCCAAATGTCATTATTTATATACAAAATCCTGGCTGTGAACCTGACTGTTTTCCTCTAGATTACTATGTTCTGTGACAAACTTAATTGGTCTTAAGGATATGCAGCTGTTTTCCATTGCTTTAGCTGAAAATGAAAAGGCTCTACTGAAAAGTTGGTTGTTGAAATTAAACGCATCCACAAAAGTTGGGGTGTTTTTAGAATCGTTTCATGACCTACTTTCCTACTGTCAGAGAATCCCCTTGATTCAGTGTGCAGTTGATGATTTGGAGCGAGAAAGCAATCAAGTTTCGAAATCACAATTGACTCTGAGCTGAAGTAAAGCTGGCTTGCTGGCTAGTTGTTATTAGTGAGTTGGTGCTTCTTTAAAAAATTCCAGAAGTATAGTGGAGTTAATATCAATTAACTTGACATACATTTATGTGGCGGTGCACTGATGGTATTTGCTGATGATGGTGTGGTTATTTCTAATATTCCTCTTTTAAAGTCAGTACATAAAATAAATCCTAGGGGATTATGTAAAAAAAATTAAAATGTAATCAACACAAAGTTAATTTTGCAATTAAAATACAATTACACACGCTTAATAACAGCAGGAGTACTCCTTAAGTGCTTTTGAGTGAGATATCAATTAGACCTCACTATGTAATTCAAAGGTGAGTGGGCATCAGCCAAAAATCAGCTGATGCGACATTCACCTTATTCTTAATTCCACTGCTTTCTTCAGAGGTGGGGTTGCTCTGTGCTTTCAATGCTGGAGACTTGGCCTTTATGGCAGGCCAGGCACCAAAGCATCACCAGTTCTATGACAATTGAGTGTCTGCTCAAATTTGGGTGTAATTTACTTATAGGCAGTTATATGTCAATATTATGAGGAAAATATTGATACCAAAATATCTCAGTATAAATATTGAGGAGAAAATATCATCAAGTTAAGTATGTATACATGTTAGCAATTGGGTTTTTGTTTGCAGGAGGTGAAGACACTCCTCATGCAGCAACCACAGTCCCTCTCAGGGTTAACACCAAAAGTCACCAAATTAGCTTGTGCTTAACCCTCTGGTAGCTTGGCACAAAAAGCAGTCAGGATTAACTTAAAAATGATGTGTAAAGTATTTATACAACACACAAACAGTAATAAAGTAAAGACACATTACAAATAAAATCCCACACCAATGTAGACAAAAAGTGCAATAATATTTAAAATGACAGCAAACTGGCAAATATCCTATCAGTAGAACCGGAGATATGCAGTTTCAAAGATTTAGGTATCTATAGCCCCTAAAAGCACAAAAGGCCATTCGTGTTTCTCTGATCATGGTAAACTGGGAAAAAGTCAGAATTTAAGGCCGAATGTGAAGGAGCATGGGCAAGATATAGGGACCCTGTTAGTGATTCTGAAAAGGTTACCATCCTAAAGTCTGGCACGAAGAGTCTAATTCGTGTTGGAGGAGGCCACGAGGAGTAGGGAAAGGGTTGTGGATGGTCAGCGCTGGTGCATGAAGAGCTGGTTGGGCTTTGCAGATTGTTGTCATTGTGATGTGAAGATCCTGAGGGGCATCAAGTATGGTCCTTGCTGAAACTATGCATTGCCAGTCACTGAAGGCTGTTGATGCTGTAATGGCAAGTGCAGACCTCGCATTGCCACAAGACTCAGTGTCACCAAAGCTTTGCATTGGTGATTGGCCCAGACAACAATATCTCAGTGTGAACTAGCCCATCTGCATCCGCAAAGAGCCCAAAACTCCAGTATTTCCCCATTTCTTTCAGAGGAGTAGACTCTCATGCCAACCAAGGGACCCGGCCCTTTGGAGGTACCACTTAGGGATCAGTGACTTACTCTAGCAGAGGCCAGCAATGCTCAGGCAGACCCAGTTGCAGGTCCAGGCATGTCCAGTTGCAGGGAGGCATCCGGAGATTGTTGTGTCCCTGTAGCTAAGAATAGGAGTTCAGCCAGCTGACCTTTGGAGTCACCCTACCAGGGATGAAGGGAGCTCGTCCAGTCTTCCTTCCCAACGAGCAGGGCAGGCCTTAAGCAGCAGGGTAGTCCTCTGGCAACAGGGAAATCCTTCATCTGTAGTATCTGCAGGTCCAGGAGTGTACTGAAGAGTGGGTCTGAAAGTCCTATTGTCATACTTGGTGCCATGAAGTGGAACAAACTTGTGGAGTTTTCCCCCCACTGATTGTTCAGGAATTTTCTTCCTTCCTGCCCTGATTCCAGGATGTTACAAAAATATAGCGGGCAGTCCATTTGGAATTTTCCGAGGCAGCTCATTTGAAATGTAAGTGGGGCTGTGCACAGCTCCACCCCTCTCATTCTGGCAGGATGGTCAATCCTGCCAACATCTAGACCCCTGTGTGTCACTGTCTGGGAGCGATAAACACAGGCGAACTGCCAACTACACCTAGTCATGTGACTCAGGATATAGGATGCAACCACCAAATGATTTGGACAAGAAAATGTAAACATTCTAATATTGTCATTTTAAAAATTGTGACTTAAAATCCAACTTTAACATTAAAGAGATTTTAAATTACAGTTCTTTAGAAACCCCACATGACCTATCTACCTGTTTCCCCAAAAACGTTATCAATTATTAACGGTAATAAGGTAACCCAATGTTATCCTGTGGGCGAGGTAGGCCGAACAGTACTGAAAAAAGACGTCAGAGTTTTTCACCACCAAGACATGTGAAACTTAATAGTATTGCCCACCTTTTTAAGTACTCTGCACCCTGCCCTCTGGACTGTGTAAGGCCTACCTTAGGGGTCACTTATAGGGTTTAAAAACGAATTTTAGGCCTGGCAAAAAATTTATTTTTCCAGGTCTAAATGGCAGTTCAAAACTGCAACAGCAGGCCCGAAGAATGTTTGAAAAGCTACTTAAGTGGGTGGCACAATATTTGCTGCAGTTCCATTAGTAGAGCTTAATTTCCAGGTCCTGGGCGCTTGTTGTACCACATTAGTAGGGACTTATAAGTAAATTGAAGGTGCCAATCAGGTTTAGGCTAATTTTATTGTGTTCTAAGGAGTGAGCACCACAGAGCTGCGTTGCAGAGTGTTGTACAAAGGGGTATGGCCTCTGAACACCTCTCTGCAACGCTGCTCCTGGTGG
Source organism: Lissotriton vulgaris (assembly GCF_964263255.1). NCBI lineage: Eukaryota > Metazoa > Chordata > Amphibia > Caudata > Salamandridae > Lissotriton > Lissotriton vulgaris. The sequence goes on along the minus strand of NC_141691.1, from coordinate 1,140,500,753 downwards.
GCTAGTTGGCCCCCAGGGACCCTCAGGATTGAAGAGGAATTAATTCTTCAACCTAAAACGCACCACAGGACGTGTTTGCAGACATGACACCTCAGGCCCGCCTCCTTCCTTCACCTTTGTGCAAACGCGCCCCCTAGCAAGTTGTAAGTAGGGGAATTAATTCCCCTTCAATACTGTGGGTCCCTGAGGGCCAACTAGCCCATCAGGTACCTCCAGTATGCGCCAGGGAGCTATGTTGCAGAGAGGTGCTCAGAGGCCATGCCCCTTTTTACACCTCTCTGCAATGCAGCACTGTGTCACTTACTGGAGGTACCTAGAGGGCTAGTTGGACCCCAAGGACCCTCAGGATTCAAGGGGACTTAATCTCCCAACTTAAAACAGCCCCAGGGCGTGTGTACATGGTGGTGAAGGGAGGGCACGGGGCCTGAGGTGACATGTGCAAACACGCCCTGCGGCGTGTTTTAAGTTAGGGAAATAATGCGCCTTCAATCCTGAGGGCCCCTCGTGGCCAACTAGCCCACCAGGTGCTTCCAGTAAGCTCCGCTGCGCTGTGTTGCGGAGAGGTGGTCCAGGCCGTGCCCCTTTTAACACCTCTCTGCAACGCAGCTCTCTGGCGCTTACTCGAGATACCTGGTGGGCTAGTTGAACCCAAGGGGCACTCAGGATTCAAGGGGACTTTATCCCCAAATTAAAATGGCCACAGGGCATGTTTGCACACATGTCACCTCAGGCACCCCCCTCCCTTCACTGGTGTGCAAACGCACCCTGTGGCACGTTTTAAGAGGTAGTTTTAATCCCCCTGCCCTATTATGTACTAAGGTCTTACAGAAGAGGTCAGGGTAATCACAGGGGTAGTTGGCCAAGTGCACCCACTTATCAGTCCCTAAACCTTACCTTTGCTTCATATTAGACACCCCTATGGTAGGCTCAAGGGCAGGGTGCATTGTAAGTATAAGATAGGACATGCTCTCCTGTGTGTAGCATGTTCTAATAGTGAATTACAGACATTTTCGATTTTCACTATTGAAGGCTAACTGTTCTCATAGGCCACAATGGGCAGTTAGATTATTACCTTCTTATAATCCTAACTGACTCAGGGAACACAGTAGAAATTCGAATTGTTTTAAAGGATGAAAATACCACTGCTGGGTTGTGTATTCCTTGTCTGGGTTTGTGAGTGACAGGGCTGGGGGTTTCCAGGAGACAGGCTGGGGCAGCCCGGTGGTGAATAGAGAGATCTGCATCTAGATGGGAAGGAGGAGTTGCGCCTGGGACCTGAATAGGGCTGGGCCTTCCCTCTACAATGCTGGCTCCACCTCCTGTGGCTTTTCTGATGTCTCTGCCCTACACTGTGAAAGGAGAGAAGGAATCATGTCAACAGCGTGCTCCAGAGCTGTATCTTCCCTCCCCTGTGCTCGCTTCACCTCCTGTGGGGCGTCTGATGTCCCTGCCCTGCACAGTGAAAGGAAGAAGAGAGTCATGTAAACAAAGTGCTCAGGAACTGGTTTGGACTTGGCAGAGGCCTCTCTGCCTTCAGAGAACAAAGGATTTTGGGGTATAAATATTGGGACCCTGATCCCAAGAAATTAGATCACTTCTGGAACAAGAAACCTTTCTGCCAAGGAGAAGAACCAGGGAAGCTGCAGGAGGTTAGACTGCCCCTTTGCGCCAGTGTGCTGTTTGCTGGGTTGGACTGCAGAGGTTGCTTCATTGCCAAGGGAAAGGAGAAGGAACTTTGTAAGGACTTTCATCTACAGAATATTCTCCAAGGGCTTGAACTGTGCTTGCCTCCTTCTGAAGTCTCAGGGACAAAAGGCTTCACCTCCAGCTCCCTCCTGAATTTCCTTGTTGGGAATTCTGACTCCAGTCATTTGCGTTCCGCTGGGAGCTGGAAGCGTGATGCATCGAGAAGAAGCATGTTTCCGCCGCAGCTGAAATCATCGCAACGCCGGAGAAGCGAGCCTTCGTCGCATCTCCCTGAAAGCGTGTGTTCATCGAAGCTGCCTGCTGTCGCATCACCGGAGAAGCATGACGCCATCGAGAGAGTCACCATCGTATCACCAGAGAAGCATGTCACAGGGCCTGTCGCGGCTCCAAAGTACAGAGTCGTCGCAAGGCTCCCAGGGCGTCATTGCATCATCATCGCATCACCGCATCAAGGACGCCATCTTCTCGCATCGCAACCGGATCATCGCATCGCTTCAAGGCGCCATCTTGTGCACTGGAATGGGCCCGCAAGCTGAGAATCAACGCATCACCTCTGCACCGGTAAGACTCACGACGAGTCGCCTACTCTGCGCAAGCATTGAGGCAGGACACAACCGTTCCCCCGGATCACGGAACCAACGCATCTCCCCTTTTGCGAGCCTTTTTTTTACTTTGCGTTACGCATCCAGGTACTTTGTTGAGAACTTTGTCGCATTTACCATCAACTTGAACTAAGCAACCTTAATCATCTTTTAAGCAATATTAAGTGTACTATTGTGGATTTTTGTTGTTTGTGGTCTCGTGTTTAAGTCTATATAAAGAATATTTACTTTTTATAAAACCTGTGTTGTGTCCATCTATAGTGTCTTCACTGCATTACTGTGTATATTCACAAATGTTTAACACACTGCCTCTGAGATAAGCGTGTCTGCTCGTACCAAGCTACCAAGGGGGTGAGCAGGGGTTATTAAGGAGTATAATCCCCTTATCCTGGATTAGAAGTAAGGGTCCCTGTTTGGACAAAGGTGAATACCATTGCCAACTAGAGAACCCCAGATCTAACAACTAGTTTAAAACATATGTAGTTACTCATAAAGACACTATTGAGACAGTCATTCACTCACTAACATACCCATACACACCCACCCATACAGTCTTGCACACATGCTGTCTTCAACGTATACAAACAGTGAGTCACTCATTCATGCACCTATGCACTACATAATTCCCCCCACCGAACCATACAGACACTAAAACACTCATACTGATAATCAAAAAACCAACTAATATCCTATATAGACACTCATGTAGCTACTCACCAACCCATGCAGCCACTTATACACAAAGTGAGAGACTGATACAGATATTTATATATTTAAACATTACTCACTAACCCATGTATTCACTAAGATACACTAAATCAGTCAGTTTTACAAAAATAATGATCCATTTAGACACTTATATGCACATTTATTCTTCCATCGACCTTAAGATATACATATATAAAAGGCTAAACAGACAAAATATCGACTTCAAAATATCGAATGGACAAAATATCGACTTCAAAATCTAGAAATGGACAAATATCGAATGGACAGAACATAGTCATCAAAAATATAGTTTTTACGGCAAGTAATGTAGTATCGAATTTTAAAAATATAGAAAGTCAAAATATTGAAGTATATAATATAGGTTCTTAAAATTATCGAATTTTTAATAATATCACATTTTTTATAGTGTTTTTTTATGTTATTATATGTGTGAAAAGTGTGAATTTATGTTATAATGAATTTTAATTAATGAATTTTATGTTATTTAATTTTTGCGTAATTTAATTTGGTAGCGGGATGTGGGTTTATAGGGGAATAGGGTGGGAAGTAATTTAATTATGATTAATTACATATGTACATTTATTTATTGGTATTTATTTTGAATTAATTGTTAATTAATTTTTATTTAGTAATTAATTAAATTTTAATTGCCATTTAATTTTATTTAATTGATTAATTGATAATTATGTTAATTTTACTAATTTATTTTCTGTAGCGGGTTGTGGGTTTATGGGGAAAAGGGTGGGAAGTAATTTATTTACAATTAATTAAATATGTGAATTTATTTATTTGTATTTATTTTGAATTAATTGTTCATTAATTTTTAATTGCTAATTAATTAATTGTTAATTTGTAATTAATTTGTATTAATAGGTAACTAATTGTAATAATTCATTTTTTTTTAATTCAATCATTTTTATTGAAAAATTTGGGGAAAAAAGAAATAAAAGACAATACAATAAATCTTCCATTACATAGATTGATTCAACCATAGTAGTAAATGACGCCTACACGAAAGCAAAGGAAAATAGCAAAAATAAGGACAAGAGAGTCGAATACATCAAGTCCAAGCAATCAGCGTGCACATTGTTTACAGTGCATACAGAGGTAGAGTATACAGTCAATGGAGCATACGGAGGTTGAAAATACAGTCAGTGGAGCATTTATAGATAACAAACATTTGCAAGTCTACATCATGGGGGATCAAAGTGGGAGGACGATGCATCCAGAGAGGACCATAACTTTTTGTTGGAAGGTTTCCATGTAGCCGACTGCAGCGCTGGATTATCTGGCCCTCTCAAGAAAGAGAGCCACTCTAACCAGATTTTAAAATTGACCTCTGCAAAATTTTTCCACTTAGAGAGGATGACCTTGGATGCCAGTGTTAACATTACATCTAAGAGTTGTCGGTCATGTATTACTGGCAGTTGTGTGTCTAGTGCGCCTAGTATGATATAGATAAATTCCTTTACAAGTTCAATTCCAAATATCTGGTGGATATAAGCAAAGATCTTATCCCAAAATGTCTGTAATAAGGGGCAATCGAAAAGCATGTGTGCTAGATCCCCGGTTAGTGACTGGCAATTCCAGCAATTGGGTGTGTCCTTCAGATGGCATTTATACAGCTTCTGCGGAGTCCAAAATGCTCTGTTCAACACCATGTATTTTGTCTGGCAAAGGATTGGGGAAACCTTATTGGACAATGCAGATCTATATATTACATCCCAGTCTATCGCTATTCCTGTCGAGTTAGATTCCGATGCCCATTTACCTTCCACTAGCTTATGAGATTTCTTGGGCATGGGAAGGAGCAGCTTATAGACTCTAGACATGAAATGGCCAGCATGGGTCAGAATTGGTAAGCGCGTCATAAGCCAAGGCGATTCTGTAATAAGGGGACGTTTAGAGATGGTGGATATCAGTTTCAGGAACTGGTAAAATTCTATGGGTGGCAAGTTATAAGTCGTCTGCAGTTTTGAGAAAGGGATGGGTTGTGTGCCATCGTAGAGGTCTCTGACCATAATAATGCCTTTTTCGGCCCACAGGTCCCAATAGAGAGTTTTGCCATCTCTTTTAAACATAGGCTTCCTCCACAGTGACACCAAGGTAGTTTTTTTGACTAGGGAGTTAGTTTTATGGGATTGGTCAAGCCTTAGTAGGGCTCGTCTAGTATTTAACAGGATATATTTGGAGTGAGGTAAGTGTGATAAATCCATGGTAAGGAGGGCTGGGAGGGGTGCATGTGCGATGATAGAATTTTCAATAGTTAGCCACACTGGACCAAAGGATGGGGAGTCTACCAGCCAAAGAGCACCCTGTTTGCAGAGGAAAGCCGTCTGGTAGTTCCTGAACGAGGGTAGGTCCAGGCCGCCTTTCTCTTTTGCTAGTTGCAACTTATTTAATGATATCCTGGCCCTTTTCCCTCGCCACAGAAACTCCACAAACAGCTTATCCTCTTTCTTGATAAAGTCGTCCGTAAAAGTCATTGGGAGCATGCTAGCTAAGTAATTGACCAGTGGTGTGCACATCATTTTAAGAGTTTCAGCCCTACCCCACCAGGAGAGAAACTTGGGTGACCAGCCGTCGAACAATGTGGAAATCTTTTTTAAGGTCAGCTCCTCATTCACTTGTAAGGTTGATATTAAGTCTTTCTCGAAGTCCAGACCCAAGTATTTAAAGCATTGTGTTTGCCAGGTGAGGCCAGAGGTTCAGAGTATCTCTTTATTTCCGACATTGTTCAGGAGTTTGACCTCCGTTTTGTCCCTTATTCAGTTTATAGCCTGAAACCCTAGAATATTCATCGATAGTATTCATCCGCGCAGGAATAGCTTCATCAGCTCTTTCCGACATAATGAGCACATCGTCCGCGTATGCAGTTAGTTTTACAGTACAGCCATTGAATGGCACGCCGGCAATGGCATCGTTATGCCTGATATGATATAGGAACGGTTCAATTGCTAGCAAAAACAAGGATGGGGAGAGAGGACATCCTTTTCTCGTTCCCTGCTTTAGACAGAAAGATGAGGAAAAGGAGTCACACTGCTTCGAGAAAAGCCCAATCCACCTTGTCGAAGGCTTTTCAGCATCCAACGTGATTGCCGCTGTGGGGGTATCTCCAACACATGTGCCAATACTCTGGTGTTATCGGTGGACAGTCTATGTTTTAAAAATCCAGCTTGAGATGGATGTATCAGGTTAGGGAGGACTCGCTGGAGCCGGGCTGAGAGAATCATAGCTAGAATCTTACAATCGAGATTAATCAATGAAATTGGTCTGTAATTTTTTGGCAGGGATGGGTCTTTGCCCTCTTTGGGGAGTACCGCTATGATTGCCTCCGCTAAGGTACCCTTCACCTCACCTGTGTCAGTAATTTCTTGGAACAGGTGAAGAAGAGGATCTATTAGTTCTGATGTAAAACTTTTGTAGAATTTGGCCGTAAAGCCATCAGGGCCAGGTGCTTTTCAACACTTTAGGCCATTGATCGCTTTCTCTGCTTCAATCACCGTGATCGGGTCATTTAGACTCCGCTGTTCCTCTGATGACAGTTTTGGTATTTCACATTGAAATGAATGAAATGAAATGAAATTTGATTTGTAGAGCGCATGGCTGCCCGAAAGCGTCCCAGCGCTTGCTTAGGGAACCCGTCCTGGTATTCCTCTGTGAGATAACCCATTACTGGGCATCCCCAAGGAGAAAGCCAGGCATCCCGCTGCGAGGGGCCGTCATTTAGTTAGTCTTGAATCTTACCCTCTTCTACAGCCGTATTCTTAGCATATAAGGTTTCATAGAAGTCTTTAAAGACTTCCGTTATTTCATGTGGATCTGAATGGCCTACCCCTGCAGAGTCCTTAATAACATTGATTGAGTTCTTCTGAACCTTGAATTTTAGGTAGGCAGCCAGGCTTTTGCCCGCCTTATTAGATTCACAACGTTTAAATCTTCGCCTTCTGTCCAACCATACGCCTGCTCTCTCACTCACCAATTTATTGTATTCGTATTTCTTATTAGTCATTGTGTTAAGTGTCTTGCTGTCTCTGTTTATCTGGTGTCTGTTTTCTAAATCCGAAATCTCACGTTCTAGGGTTTCCAATTTAGTGTTGTGTTCTTTATTCATTGCAGAACGAATCTTGATGCATATCCCACTGAGCGTGCTTTTCAAGGCCTCCCAACGTACAAGATCTGAGGTGTCCCCTCTCTTATTCAACTCTAGATACGAACGGATGGCTGATTGGATAGCAATCCGATGTTGGTCTTTATTTAGGATCTCCTCATTTAGTCTCCACGATGTGTGTCTTAGGGAGGGTTTAATGTTGCTGATGGAAAGGGAGATACACGAGTGGTCTGATAGAACCCTTGGTTCAATAGATGTATCCTCAATCCTTGAGACCCCATTCTGCGTAATAAAGATGTAATCAATACGTGAATATGAATCATGTGGGAGGAGTAGAACGTGTAGTCCCTATCCGTGGGATTCTGTATTCTCCACGTGTCAACCAAGTGGGAACGACGGCACAAATTAAGAAATGCATTATGTGATTTGTTTGGCTTGAAAGTACACAGTGAATCTCTATCAGGGTCGAGACATAGGTAACATATTCCCAAAAATGCTCATTTGTATCCAGAGGCCGAGGCCGCCATATTGTCGGGATTATTGGTGTCCATGTCACGCTCTTCCAAATCATCTAACATACGTTTAAGCTTCATAGGATCCGAAAAGATGTGAGGAGACCCACGGACAATCACTCTATACTTTGCCGGACCCACAAAGCCAAATTGATAAGCCCTCGATTTTAGCTGTGGGCGCAGGGCCAGAAACGCTTTCCTCACTTCTACTGTGTCTTTGCTATAGTCCTGCGAGATGTAGATCTTGGCGTCCTTCCATAGAATATGGTTGTGTTTTCAGACAAAGGCGAGGATTTGTTCCACGTGTTGATATCGTAGTGGCTTGCAAACGATGGGTCTGGGGCCTTTTTGCGTCTTAGTGATCCTTCCCGGTACTCTGCGTGCTCTGTCAAACTTCAGGGGATTGACGAAGGTCAAATTTGTGGCCTGAGCAAACCACAATTCCAAAAATTGGACACAGGAGCCCTGCGAATCCTCGGAGCCCTCCGGAACCCCGAAAAAGCGCAGGTTCCCTCTTCTATTTCTGTCCTCCAATTCGGCCAGACTTCTTGTGGTTTGGTCCGAGGATATGTTTAGGTGTTTCAGAGCCGCACATGTTTTGACTTCAATTTCCTCAAGTCGGCTAATCCTGGATTCTGTCTCTGCAAGACGCGTGTTAGTGTCCCTAATATCCTGCCGAATTGCCACTACTTCCTCCTTGGTTGCTTTGGCCAAGTCTTTCACCTCATCTAATCTGTTTAGGTTCATGTCTATTGCTTCGGTGGTAATTTTCTTAGTTTTGATAGGTGATCCCGGGTTCGAGTGGTCGGATTTGACCCTTTTCAGGGAAGTTTGCTCTTTGGTGTCCATTATATCTACCCTGGATCCTGAACGGTGCCTCGTGAGAGTCGTCGCTACAAGCACGTAGATATAACTCGATCGATGTCTGTGTTTGGTCCGTGCAGTTGTCACACACAACTTCTTATTGCGATATCATCAAGAACTTGGGGAGTCTCTCACCTGCAGTTGGAAGCGCCCTGTCATAGTTCTTGAAACAAATCCCACAGCATAGCAGAGCTTAGAAGAGCGCCCCCCCCGTTGATGTGAGTTGAAGGCTAGACAGGTTGATTAGAGCTGGGACGTCATTCTTTTAGACAAAGAAAGTGTGAGCCGGTATATTGACAAAGAAAGTGTGAGCCGGTATATTGAAGCGCTGTGTGGGACTTAGCATCTGACGATAATTGAAAAGACTTGTTCCCCAGGTGACATTCGCTTTGCTACTGCGTCACCCGTGGAGAGCAATTACACATGAGGAGCTACACATAACCTCTGTGGGCATAGTTGGCCAGGTCATAGGATGCGAAGCCTCAAAGAAACACCCTCGGCGTTGATTTTAGGCGCGCCACGTGGTGCTGCAGGAGGTCATTTATGGCCGTTAGGACATGTGGCATCATGGGGGCAAGCACTGCATAGCAGAAGCACATGTGCGTTACTCGTTCGCTGCTTGGTCGCCAGACCCTCGGTGCTGGTTGAAATCTGCAGTTAAGCAGAGTCACAAGCGTCAGCTCATTATAAAGTGGTATCAGTACTGCCCATTAACTGATTAGCCGGTGTTAGAGGCATCAGAGGGTCACGTTAAGCAGTTGTAGAGATGGCGGCCGCCATCTTGGTAAAGGTGCTGGGAGCCAGGAGCGCTAGCATAGCGGACTGGTCGGAATTTTGAAGGTACTCACGCGTCCGGAATCCGGCAGCACTGCAGCTCCAGAGCAAGTATGGGCCCCCAAACCTTCAGACCTTCATTGTGTCTCAGGCTTTCATCGTCTCTCTGGGCATTTGGTCCGCCTCGTCATCCGCGCGGCACCACGCGCTCGCTTCCCACCGGCTACATGGCTGGGGCAGTCCAGATCCTCGATCGAAGTTTTGCCGGTTCTCGAGCATCCCCATTCTTGAAAAACGGCTCACTGCATTCCGTTTCTTTTCCGATTTGCAAATCTGCTCTCACATCTCGGATTTAGCTGGGGTAAAGCGTTCCAAACTTTGGTGTGGGATCACTTCACGGGAGGAGAGACGCTCTACACCGCCATCTTCCTCGGCATCCAAACCACCCTAATAATTCATTTTAATTTGTATTTGTAATTGATTATTTATTATATTATATTAAATTGGTGATTACTTTTAATTAATGTTTTATAGATATTAATATATATATATATTTTTAAATATTATATGAAGTATTTACTTTCCCTACTGTTGCACTCACTGGAGTGGGATTAGTCATTTTTACCCCTACGCTATCCAATGCTTTCCCTACTGTTGCACTCACTGGAGTGGGAATAGTAATTTTTACCCCTATGCTATCCAACCCTTTCCCTACTGTTGCACTCTCTGGAGTGGGAATAGTAATTTTTACCCCTACGCTATCCAACACTTTCCCTACTGTTGCAGTCACTGGAGTGGGAATAGTAATTTCTACCCCTACGCTATCCAACGCTTTCCCTACTGTGGCACTCACTGGAGTGAGAATAGTAATTTTTACCCCTACGCTATCCAACGCCTTCCCCTACTGTTGCACTCTCTGGAGTGGGAATGGTAAATGTTTACCCCTACGCTATCCAACGCTTTCCCTACTGTTGCACTCACTGGAGTGGGAATAGTAATTTTTACCCCTACGCTATCCAACGCTTACCCTACTGTTGCAGTCACTGGAGTGGGAATAGTAATTTGTACCCCTACGCTATCCAACACTTTCCCTACTGTTGCACTCTCTGGAGTGGGAATAGTAATTTTTACCCCTACGATATCCAACGCTTTCCCTACTGTTGCACTCACTGGAGTGGGAATAGTAATTTTTGCCCCTACGCTATCCAACAGTTTTCCTACTGTTGCACTCTCTGGAGTGGGAATAGTAATTTTTACACTCCCGCTATCCTATGGTAATAATATTGTATATTTTTTGATAATATTATGTTAATATATATATGTTTTAACAAATAAAATATATATTTTTTTATAACTTAAATTATTTATGTAATAATTTTAAGTTTTTTTTAAGTATTATTAAGTATATTTTAGTTGTTTATTTTTAATATTTTTTTAATTTTACATTATTTTTAAGAAATTCGATATTTTTACAAAGTATATATTTTTAAACGATATTTTGGAGTCGATATTTTTGTATTTACCTGTTTTTAGATAGGATTTCGATAATTTTTCTGTCAATATTTTGCCATCGATATTTTTAGTAGTCTATATTTTGTCCCTCGGTATTATGTCAGTGATCCATATAAAACATTGAATTTTCAGAAATTCTCACGTTCACTGGATGATGTCATCAGTGATGTCATTAGTGAATATTATAGTGAACAAAGCCGACAAAGGTGGAAATGTTGTTCTTTGGCCACGAGATGTCTACATTGCAGAGGCTGAGAGGCAACTTAATGATCCATGTTGCTACAGGAAGGCCTTTTTTAATGAACTCAAAAGTAAAACAGTCAATCCATACTAACTTGTCTCAATGAAAGAGAGAAGGCCTAATCAGTAAAAAGGAATTTGAATTCCTGAAGGTGGATCATCCTATTACCCCTACCCTTTATTTATTGCCCAAAATCCACAAAGGCACTTTTCCAATACCTGGCCGACCAATTATCTCTGCCCAAAATGGACTACTGGAGGCCATATCAAAATATGTGGACTTTTTCCTTCATGGTTTTATGGAGGCCCTCCCGAGCTACATAAGAGACACTAGTGACTTTTTGAATAAATTGAATGGGGTCGTGTGGAAACCTGAATATCGGTTTCTAGTTATGGACATCTCATCTCTCTATACATCTATTAATCATAGTGATGGCCTTAGAGCGATTGACCACTTTTCAGGTGAAAAGGACATCAGATTCTATGAACATAGTAAGATGCTAGTTAAAATGATTGACTTTTGTCTAAATAACAACTACGTCCTATTTAATAATGAAGTACATCAGCAGCTGCGGGGTGTGGCCATGGGGGCATGCTTCTCCCCTAAACACGTGGGCTGGTGGGAGCAGCATGTTCTTGGTCAGCCCCGTGGTTGTCTGATTGAAACAGAGACAGGAATTGTCAATATGTGGCGCTTCATAGATGATGTTTTCATTATTTGGCAGGGCTGTGAAAGTTCGGCAGAGGATTTTGTTGAAAAAATCAACAGTAATGCTGTGAACTTAGAATTTACAGCTATTATAAGAAATTCTAGAGTTGATTTCCTTGATGTTGAAGTGTATATTCTGAATAACAAAATCATGACTAAAATGCACAGAAATGTTACGGCAGGTAATTCTATTTTACACGCCTAGAGCAATCATCCTCGATACCTTATTAAAAGCATTCCTTACGGAGAGTTTTTAAGAATTCAAAGAATTTGCAACAACGAGGTGGATCTAAATATCTGTCTGGAGGATTCTTTTCAAAGTTTTTTGACAGGGGTTATGATAGAATTGAACTTACTAAATCTTTGAAACTAGTGATGACTAAAACCCCAATTGCCCCTACAGATTCTGCGGTCCCCACCACCATACCGGCAGAACCAGAAGTAAGTGGGGTAGAGAAATCTAAAATTAGACTCATCACAACTTTCAATTGCCAGGAACACAAAATCAGATTGTTAAATCTAACTGGCCAATCCTCATGACTGATATTACATTAGCACCCTTGTTGGAAGAGTATCCAGCAATAACTTTTCGAAGAGCTCCCTCCATGAGGGATGTGCTGGTTAAATCTAGCCCTGAAGTTACTATTAAATCTAATTGGTTAATCTGATTGGTTCACCAACGAACTCAAGGACTCCAAGAAGACCTGCCGCACCCTTGAGAAAGCCTGGCTCTTCGACCAGACCACTGACAACATGACCGCCCTCAAACACGCCACCCGCAAGCACCACCAGCTCATCCGCACCACCAAGAAGAAATCACTGAAGGAACGACTAGACAGCAACGCCCACGACAGCAAGGAACTCGATTTAGAGAAAGGGGGTGGTGATGAACAGAGTGTCTGAGTTAAACAGACCACTCTTACCCAGTCCAAAGATCAGGGCTTGATCCATCACCGTTATTTATCTCACTGCCCCATCCCAGCTCAGAACCTGGCTATATGCAAATCAGTCTGTCCCTGGCCCAGTGCATCATGGGAACAGGGCAGACTAAACTACCAAGCCAATTCTTCACCAGAAAGGAGACAAGCTACCGGGGACCGGTTTCTGGCCTTTCAGCCTTCTTCGGCCCGGCTTGCTTGAATCCTGATGGAGCAGTGAGAAAGGGACTCATGTCTGAGTATACCCTGCCACACCTATAGTGGCCAAAAACGATTTAGAAAAAGGGGGCGGTGATGAACAGAGTGTCTGAGTTAAACAGACCACTCTTACCCAGTCCAAAGATCAGGGCTTGATCCATCACCGTGATTTATCTCACTGCCCCATCCCAGCTCAGAACCTGGCTATATGCAAATCAGTCTGTCCCTGGCCCAGTGCATCATGGGAACAGGGCAGACTAAACTACCAAGCCAATTCTTCACTAGAAAGGAGACAAGCTACCGGGGACCGGTTTCTGGCATTTCAGCCTTCTTCGGCCCGGCTTGCTTGAATCCTGATGGAGCAGTGAGAAAGGGACTCATGTCTGAGTATACCCTGCCACACCTATAGTGGCCAAAAACGATTTAGGTAAAGGGGGTGGTGGTGAACAGAGTGTCTGAGTTAAACAGACCACTCTTACCCAGTCCAAAGATCAGGGCTTGATCCATCACCGTTATTTATCTCACTGCCCCATCCCAGCTCAGAGCCTGGCTATATGCAAATCAGTCTGTCCTTGGCCCAGTGCATCATGGGAACAGGGCAGACTAAACTACCAAGCCAATTCTTCACCAGAAAGGAGACAAGCTACCGGGGACCGGTTTCTGGCATTTCAGCCTTCTTCGACCCGGCTTGCTTGAATCCTGATGGAGCAGTGAGAACTCTTCACCATCGTCAAGGAGTTCTCAAACCCCAGCACCGGCAACAACGACATCACTCCCTCACAAGATCTCTGCGACTCTCTCACCTCGTTCTTCCACCGCAAGATTGCCGACATCCACAACAGTCTCCGCACACCATCCACGCACCCAACCGCGAACCAATGCCCCCCACCGCCATCCTCCGCACCTGGACCACGGTGACCACCGAAGACACAGTCCGCACAATGAACACCATCCACTCCGGATCTCCGGCTGACCCCTGCCCCCACCACGTCTTCAACAAAGCTGACTTCACCATCGCACCCCAACTCAGAGACATCATCAACGCCTCCTTCGACACCGCCACCTTCCCGGAGAGCTGGAAGCATGCCGAGCTCAGCGCCCTACTGAAGAAACCAACAGCGGACCCCACCGACCTCAAAAACTTCCACCCCATCTCGCTCCTTCCTTTTCCTGCAAAAGTCATCGAGAAGATCGTCAACAGACAGCTTGCCGCCTTCCTCGAGATGAACGGATCCCTCGACCCCTCGCAGTCCGGCTTCAGAGCCAACCACAGCACTGAGACCGCCCTCATCGCAGCCATCAACGACATCCGAGCCCTGCTCGACAACGGGGAAACAACGGCACTCATCCTCCTGGACCTCTCCACAGCGTTCAACACTGTCTGCCACCGCACCCTAATACAGAGCCTTAGCAACACCGGCCTCCAAGAGAAGGCACTGGAGTGGATCGTCTCGTTCCTCACCGGAAGAACAAAGAGAGCCCGCCTCCCCCCGTATCGATCAGAGGTCACCGAAGTCATCTGCGGTGTTCCGCAAGGATCATCACTCAGCCCCACCCTCTTCAACGTCTCCATGAGACCTCTTGCCGCCATCGCACGCCAACACAACCTCAACATCATCTCCTACACCAACGACACCCAGCTGATCCTCTCCCTCACCAGAGACCCCGACACCGCCAGAACCAGCCTACACGAAGGGATGAAAGACGTCGCAGAGTGGATGAAGAACAGCCGCCTGAAACTGAACTCAGACAAGACGGAAGTCCTCATCCTGGGACCATCGCCCTCCGCCTGGGACGACTCCTGGTGGCCTCCAGTCCTGGGCACCGCTCCCAAGCCAACAGACCACGCACGCAACCTGGGCTTCATCCTGGACTCTTCCCTCTCGATGACCAGACAAGTCAACGCCATCTCCTCATCATGCTTTCACACCCTACGCATGCTTCGCAAGATCTTCAGATGGATCCCAACCGAAACCAGGAAGACGGTCACCCAGGCCCTCGTCACTAGCCGATTGGACTACGGAAACACCCTCTACGCTGGAACCACAGCCAAGCTACAGAAAAAACTCCAACGTATCCAGAACGCCTCCGCCCGACTCATCCTGGACATCCCCAGACGCAGCCACATCTCCGGCCACCTGAGGGACCTACACTGGCTCCCCGTCAACAAGAGGATCACGTTCAGACTCCTCACCCACGCACACAAGTCTCTACACGACCCGGGCCCCAAGTACCTCAACGACCGCCTGACCTTCTACACGCCCACCCGCCGGCTACGGTCCACGAGCCTCGCCCTCGCCGCCGTACTACGCATCCGAAGAGCAACCGCCGGAGGCAGATCCTTCTCCTACCTGGCGGCCAAGACATGGAACTCCCCCCCCATCCACCTTCGGCTGACCCAGGACCATCTCGCCTTCAGGAGACAACTCAAGACCTGGCTGTTCGAGCAGTAGCGGACCCCTTCCCCCAAGTGCCTTGAGACCCTTCCGGGTGAGTAGT
Source organism: Lissotriton vulgaris (assembly GCF_964263255.1). Taxonomy (NCBI): domain Eukaryota; kingdom Metazoa; phylum Chordata; class Amphibia; order Caudata; family Salamandridae; genus Lissotriton; species Lissotriton vulgaris. The sequence continues at coordinate 1,140,485,358 of NC_141691.1, read as the reverse complement.
GCGCTATACAAATGTTATGATTGATTGATTGATTGATCCAATAGATCTGGCTTTTTTAAATGCAGCTCTTGCAGAGCATGCAAATTCTGAGTTAATACCACAGAGTACCAAGAAGCCTTTTCAGAGACTATTAGCAAGATTAATAATCTTTACACTTGCAAAACTGACCACGCAGTTTATGTCTTACAATGTCCTTGTAGTTTACAGTACGTTGGAAGTACTAAATTGCAAGTGTTCGATCTTATTCTACAGCATTTACGAGCTATAGTCAACTCCGATGCAAGTTATCCTGTTGCGCGTCATTTCAAATTAGTTCACAATAACAACTTGAACGATTTGAAATATTTTGTTATTGACGCGGTCCCCATATCTAAGAGGGGAGGGGATAGAGAAAAAAAACTGCGACAATTGGAGAGCCATTACATAGTACTACTTAACAGTAAAATCCCGAATGGTCTTAATATGGATGAGGGCCTCCATAATTTTCTGTAATCATATTTGAATATTTATTTTTAAAAACCATATTCCATATAATCTTTCTAATTCAGTATTTATTATGTAGGTCCAGATATGATAAACTTCCTCTTATATACAACTGATATTAATCAGCTTTTAGATCTTGGCATTTTTAACATCTTGTTATTTTTAGCGTATAATTTTTATGAAATTCTGGTTTTACTGTTTTTATGGTTTTACCGAATTTTGGAATGCGCTGAGGATTATTCTGGCTTTTAGAATTAGATTATAGATAGTTTTAGATGAAATGATAATTTTATGGTTTTCAGAAATAAGTTTTGCCAGCTAGGGTCTGTTATTGATCATCTCTGTTTGCATAGTATCTGATATTCTTAGCTGCCACTTGTATTTGTTAAGAATCAGCTGGTTCTAAATCACTTTTGCACTTTATAGCACTTATCACTTTAAACGTTTTATAATCCTGCTGCAATTACCGATCACATTCTTGGTAAAATTGCTCGTTAACACTCTTATGAGTATGCACAAAACTTTATTTATTAGCACTCTTGCACTTTGTGTGTTTTTTTTTATAATACTGTATATAACATTTGTCTACCACCTCGATTTTAACCTATCTGTATATATTTATACCACGCTGTTTACTTAGGGCACTTGCCCTCTATAACGTCAACTAAGATTAATGTTGTAATGTTTCCTCAATATCAGTAAGATTGATTGCTAAATTTATAAAATCTTTTAAAAAGAATTTTTTAAGACAGGCATTTATGAAAACAGACTGTGGTCAGAAGACATCAGAAGTATGTTCTCAATATCTATGATAGTTGGTAGGTGGAGTCATTAATGATGTGAGCAATATTTAAATCACCTGTGTCTCTGGGTATGTCATGTGATCAAGTCCGGGTTCCCCGGACGAAACGCGTCATGCTGCTGCCCATTTTGGAATAAAGCACTTTCTTCACTCTTCGTTGTGGTCTGTACCTGTTTTGTGCTGGTGTTCGTTGGAATCCTTCTGCTGCAGGACTGTGGACTTCAATATATATATATATATATATATATATATATATATATATATATATATATATATATTACCTACTGGCGGTCGCCAGTAGGTATATATAGTTAGGATTTTTTCCCTATGGGATTTCTGAAAATTCTATGTCTAATAACTTTGGCGTTTGTGGACGGAATCGGCTGAAATTTTCAGGAAAATGGCACATTTTGTTTCTGAGCAGCTCCTGGAAATTTGGGGGGGGGTTCGTCAAGGGGGGGCCGAGAAAATAGGGGGGTCCCAAAACGCGTTTTTCCCATGTTAATTTCCATAGGGCGGTTGGACTCACTTTTAGCCCGAACGGCTGAATGGATTTCCACGAAACTTGGCAAAATTGTAGGGACTGTTAGCCCGATGTGCCTTTGCTAGGTCTCAATATATGTGGTTTAGTGGATTTTGAGAAATTAACGTTTAAATCAAGATATATATCTGTAACAGCGCTACGGGCAGCGATCCGGTTAGCGAACTTTTCGCGTATCGGAACTTTGCGATGCGAAGCTGATTGGCCCTCCGGTGTCTGTCAACATTCTAAACAGTCCGGAGCGGCCGCCATCTTGTCTCTCGGTAGGATCGAGAGACAAGAGGAGGCCAAAACAAAGGGGGAAATTACCATAAGGGGGCATAGTAGATCCTCGTTGACCCCCTAGGTTTTATGTGGAGGTTTTAAAAGGGCCCAGGAGGGTAAAAAAAAAAAATGTTTTGTTTTTTTTTGCGTGATAAGCGCCAAGTTCGCGAACCGGAAAGCGTTCTGGGCAGCGTACTATAAGGATAAAAGAATGATAGACTTTTCTAATACTGTATGTTAATTATATGTTGTTTTTGTTCGTTTTTTTTATTTATTTATTTATTTTGATTATAAAAAAATTTATGGGTCAGAATTTTCATAGTTCATTAAAACTTCCAGCATTACATCATCTGGAATCTCCTCAAACATGCATGTTTCTATGTCTTGTAAGCTTTCAATAAATTGTTCATCAAAAGATTCATCCATAAAATCTTCATCCAAATTTTCTTCAGTCAAAATCTCTTCTGTTGTAATGTCGAAGGAAACATTGATTTTTTCGTGCTCCCCTTCCATTTTTTTGCTGTAAATTGCATAAAAAAATAATTATATTAGAAGAGTTAGGGCACTGTTGGGTTTAAGTTCAGACATGTAGTTCTGTTTTTTTAACAGTGAAGTTAAAGTAAGTAAATTCATAATTATAGCAGAGAAGTGTAAGTCAATCAATAAATATAACAGAGGAGCTTATCTGTATCTATAACTATAGCAGGGGGACAGTAAATAATTATCAAAAAACGTTTTTACAAATTAATTTAAAGTGCCACTTACAAATTATCAATTTACTTTACAGGGAGGTGAAAAGGCTCTTGAAATGTAGTTCAGGAAGTAGCAGTGAAAATGGCTTTGTTTCCTTCTCTTCCTTTATATATATTCAGGTATATAACCAATCAAATGTCAGGTAATAAAAATTGAAAATGAAAGTAAAATTTTCATTGGTTGTCAATTCCAATACTTTAGATGTGTTTTGTGAAGTAATTTACCTCAGGGTATTTAGATAGGTCTGCAGGCTAAATGGCTAAATGAAATTTCAATCAAATTTGTGAGAATGAAAGGGATTGTTATGTAGTATGAGCTAATCTATATTTGGTGAGAGTGTCTCTAGTCGTTTTTCTGTAAATTACTTTCCCACCTTTTTTTAGGACCGCTTTCTGGAAAGCGGCCCGGTTAGCGAACCTTAAGCGTCGCGGGAGTCCACCATTTTGTGTTTCAGTCGGTTTATGATACAAGATGGAGGGCAAATAATGTTTAGAATGGGTAGAAGGGGTCATGGTAGACTTATCTTGACCCCCTAGGTTTTCCGAGGGTGGCTGAGGAGGCTTATATGTGCGGAAAAAAAACATTTTTAAAAAAAATTCCGCGAGGTTAGCTTTCGGTTAGCGAACCGGGTAGCGCCCCGGGGAGCGTAATTTGTGGAAAATTAGTGAAAAAAGTTAGAAAAAAATAATAATTGTGAGTGATCAGATGAAGGGTAGCTCTGAGAAGAGCTTTTGGGTTTATGGTACATTTAGGTACTTATAAGTAGGTACCAATGCACAGTCTTAAATTCAGAATCAAAATTCTGTTGCCCTCATCTGAGAAGTGAACTCCATCTCCTCTGTAGATATCTTGCATGTAGTAACGCAAGTTATTGTTGAATAGGGAGCCCATTCCATGGTCTCTCATGAAAGCTGAAACAGATTTGTTTACATGCTTCCTCGCTTTCTCAATTTGTGGAGAAAATTGGTTGGACCACCTCCATTTCTGTCTTTGGCATATATTGGAATATACCAAGGCAGTTTGAGGAAAAAGTGCCATTAATTGCTCAAAGGTGTCCTCTAAAAGCATTTCCAGACCTACCCCTGTCAAAGTGCCCAAATCATTACCTCCACAGTGCACTATTAACAGGTCAGGTTTTGGCAAATGCATAAAGGTTTTCACCATTGGTATCAATTGGTGACATTTTAATCCTCTTTGGCCCAACCACTTAATTTCCACATCTTGTAAATTGAGGTTGTGTAAATTTCTATTTATTTATTTATAAGGCATTTGAGTGTCTTTGATGTTATTTTTTCCTTTTTAAATGGAAAGCATTCCTCATGGGCAAGTGTCTTGTAAATACGCTCCCACCTGCGCTTGGCAAATTTAGATTTTGATTATGGGAGTTACATAGCCATGTTAATAATGTCCAAAAAATGGTGCTAGGGCATTCCAGAAAACGCTTTCATGTGTCTCAAGGACATTTTCAGTCATTTCCTCTTGAATGCAGGTATACAATTGATTTATATGTTGTGTTTAAAAACGATTCTTTTCTATGATGTTATTTTTTCCTTTTTAAATGGAAAGCGTTCCTCATGGGGCCCTGAGCAGTTCTTAGCCATGGTATCCAATGGGAGGTGGATAACATGGCTAAGAGCATTTGCTGGATAATGCATAAATATCGCTGACTTTTCAGCGATATTGATGCATTGCGGCCGTTTTTTATCGCATTTGCGAGCAGTTCTTAGCCATGTTATCCAATGGGAGGTGGATAACATGGCTAAGAGCATTTGCTGGATAATGCATGAATATCGCTGACTTTTCAGCGATATTCATGCATTGCGGCCGTTTTTTATCGCATTTGCGATAAACCTTGCTAATAGCAAGGTTTATCTGCGATAAAAATCGCCGATGTGCGGCGATAATTTTTGTCTCTAAACAAGTTATCGCTAGTTGTTGGTAATATGCCCCCGGGTTTTTGTTTGCAGGAATCGGGAGGCGGGAGAGTAGCACTGAAATCAGTAGTCTGACGCCTGAATCGGGAGGGTTGGCATGTCTGGATTCTCTACAGCTAGGGCCATAAACTACATCCGCAGGGCTAGGTGATAGCCTGGGACCGGCCTGGCATGTAAAATGGCTGCCGTGCACGACAAAATTGTGGCATTGTAAAAAAGGCAAGATGGCGCAGACAATGTTTATCAATAAGGATTCATTTATAACAAAATATTTTATCGCACTGACAAATTGGTGGTCAACACTTCCTGATTTCCTTTGAATCGAACGTTAACAGACGTCACGCAGCAAAAAAAAAAAAAAGCTCACGCACAGCCGCTGGAACACATGTATCAACATATATGAGCCTCCTCAGCCACCCTCAGAAAATATAAGGGATTTGGATACGTCTCCCGCACCCCCTTATACCTAGTAATTTAATTAAAACGAAGCACAAAATGGCAAATTCCCGTTTCGCCAGCAGTTTGCGGCCCAGTTCGGTGTTTGGGAAGCGCTTCTACCGTGAAAAATATATTTTTTTTATTTTCCCCACGGGACCCTTTAAAAACCCCAACAACATTCCTAGGGGGTCAAGAGGGGTATACCTTGCCCCCTTTCATTAAATTCCCCCTTCGTTTTTCACCTCTTTTTCTCTCTCGATCCTACCGAGAGATAAGATGGCGGCCGCTCCGGACTGTTTAGAATGTTGACAGACACCGGGGAGCCAATCAGCTTCGCATCGCAAAGTTCCGTTTCGCAGGTGGGAGCGTATTTACAAGAAACTTGCACCATGAAGAACGCTTTCCATTTAAAAAGGAAAAATAACATCATACACACTCATATGCCTTATAAATATGACCCAAAACAACCTAAGAAGCTTTAGCAGTACATATCCAGAAATGTAATTGATTTCAAATAATGACTTACTTCATTGGTAGGCCTTCACATGTATTATCTCCTTTGTTTTCTTAAGTGAAAATCTTATCTGCAACCATGTGTTGGCCTCACCTTAAATAAACAAAACAGGCGATGGACTGAATGAGGATCAATGACACACATTCACCCCAGTCCAAAGATGTGGGCCTAAACAAACCTTTAGATAGGCCACACCTTATCGTCATCCCGAATTAATCATTTAAAATATTAGGGAGAGATTTATGATTGTTGTATGCATGTTTTGTAGCACTGTGTGTCATTTTTGTGATGCAGTGCTGGTGCAAAAGATTTGCTATGTTAAATAATAAGTAGGGCATTAAGTTTTTGATGACTGTTATTCATTTACTGTTTGGTAATAGTGGTTATTAACATTTTTTATTATATTTTTCCACAGATTCAACTGCAGATTTTTTCATATTTTGAAAAATGCCTACGAAAAATAGAATTAGAAAGGCTAGAAAACGTCAAAGACAGCAGGATGATGTTTTATTGCAGCAGTCCGCTTCCCCAAATACTTATCAAAACACCAAGAAAGCTCCGGGTAAGAGCACAAAATCATTCTTAAAAAATATTTTTAGTAAAAAAAGTATTTATCGCAAAAATGTTTCAGTTCAGAAAAAGAAGAGTAATTTAAATGGAAAGGAAAGACCCATCAAACATGTTACTGGTAGAGGAAGAGATAACTCTGTGCATGATAGTAGAAGGAAAGAACAGTTTAGGGACATTCTAAAACGAATGTTCCGTAACAGGATAATAGTTAATTTATTAAAAAATATTAAGGTATGCAAACAGAAAGTGGCATTTTATAAGAAGAAGAAAAATGTAGAGAAAATTATTGATCATGCTTTTGAAATTAAGCGAAAGTTGTTTATTTTGGTAATCAATAGAATTAGGAAACTAAGCAAGGTAATTTCTGATTTCAAAACAAACAGTAGATGGAAGAGAGTAGTAAATCGTAGTAACTTTTGTGAAGTTTTTTCCGGAGAATGGATGCATAGTTCAAGTTCTGAGGCATTTTTTAATGAGGAGAGTTATTTTCAGGATAATGATTTGGTGTTTGCAGTTGACACCAGTGGTCGAGCTTATGAAGTGAAGGATGGTTGTCCAGTTGAAAAAGAAAAACTTGTGACAACAGAGACAGAAGAGGCGGTAAGTGATGAGGTTTTAGGAAGACGTCCTAAGGGTCCTGTGTACATTTGGAAGTGTAGTTCTATTTGCAGTGTGCGACAGGTTTCCATCAATTTGCTTTGTGATTTTATACGGACATTTAATAAGAAAAGTTTGAAGCAGAAAATGAAGTTGTTGCAAGATTTAGATCCTTGCAGAGTGAGACAAATGACAGGTTTGCGTGGTCATTCACTGGCTTGTCTTTCCAGGAGAGTATGCCAGAGTCAGTCAGTCAGAATATCTTTATTCGACTTAATTAAAGTCATACAAAGAAAGAAAACATTAAAACAGCACGTTTAAAAAAGTATACATTGCGGTCATGACATTTAAAAACATCTAACTCAATACGCATTTTAAATACTATTTACACATGATTAAAAGGTATGTATATATATAAAACAGTGCCTATAATATAATTTCATACATTTAGTAAACTTTTAGGACGGAGGTTGGCCAGCAACTTTCGCCCTAGCTGCCGCGACTAGGAAATTTGCAAGACCAAATGCTGTGCATGGATTGGTCATAAGCTGTAGGTAGAGCAGTGCGGGTCTCACCTGTGTGAACCCAGCATTTTTGAGTAAGGGGAGCAAGTGTTTTTTCCTTTGCTCATGGAATAAGCTACAAAACATGACGAAGTGCATAGTGTCCTGCACAGAAAAATGGTCGCAGCTGCAAGGGGCGGCTAGTTCTGGCTTCTGCCAACCCTTGAAAGAGCCTAGGTGAAAATGAATAAGGTTGAACCTTAGTTTAGTTAATAAAAACCTGTGGTAAGGGATAGTTACGAAACGGAGGTAAGGGGCCAATTGAGAATCGCTCATCAATAGAAAGTGAGCCCTTACTGCCGGCTTCTGAAGCTCGACTGCCTCACGGCTTGCTTCCTTCCTTTCTATAAAGGCTTTTTTTGTTTGGACTATGTCACGGGTCGTGATTTTCTCTGGGGAGCGAAAAAGTTCTGGGCGACCCAGGTCTGAGAATGATTTACTTAGGTAGGCCAGCCAAGGAATTTTGCTCTGATTGTCCAGTGATAGGACGTCCCTCAGGATTTTATGGTTCAGAGGTAAATCAGCATTTAACCACATTTTCAGCCACAAGCTCAGTGGTGCAGCACTTAATAGGTCCGACAGATATGGCAACCCAACCTCCTTGTGAATGGAATAGGTGGGGGTTGATTGGGGGACAGAGAGAAGGGATCTTATGAATCTATTTTCTGCTCTCTGAATGGGGTCGAGATTTACATAACCCCACAGAGAAGATCCATAAGATGCGATGGCAACAGGCTTACTTTTGTATATCTTCAACATCGCTTCCATGGGCCTGGCACCCAATTTGCCGGCAAAGCCCAGGAGTGCGGAGGAAGATCTAGTTACTGCCAACCTTTTTGCATTTATCTGTGGGCCCCAAGTACATTTTTGATCGAACAGCACTCCCAGATAGGGAAATGTTGTTACCTCGGACACAGGAGTCCCACTGCAGAAGAATGATTTGTGTCTTCTCTTTGCACCCTCTATACCCATGACCATGGTATGGGATTTAGATGCGTTAACCTTTAGGTCCAGATTTTCCATAAAGGAACCAAAGGCGTCAAGAAGAATCTGCAGGCCAACACCCGTGCGGGCTATCAACACGGCATCGTCCGCGTACAGGAGTGCCGGAATGTGGGTGTCTCCTGCGCGCGGTACGTCCGTGCCCCTGCCCCTCAGGTGTGCCCCCAAGCCGTTAATATAAATGGTAAAAAGCGTAGGGGCCAGGATGCAGCCTTGGCGTACTCCTTTGAGGGATTTAAATGAGGAGGTACACCTACCATTGTTGGACACTCGGACAGCTGCGAAAAGCTCCTGATGTAACGAGGCCATATACATGACTAGGGCTTCGTCAATTCCCATATCTAACAAAATCGACCATAATTTAGACATATTGACGAGGTCGAAGGCCGACGAAAGGTCCATGAAGGCCAGAAAAACTGAGCCCTCCTTAGCCATTGTATACTTAGAGATGAGTAGATACAAATTAATGCATTGCTCGATCGTACCTTTACTCTCTCTAAAGCCATATTGTAGATCGCACAGCCCGCCACATCCCTCAACGTTCTCCCTCAATCTTACTAAAAGAACTTTCCCCAAAATTTTTACAGTGGAGTCCAACAGAGATATAGGCCTATAAAATGCTGGGTCGTCCCTCTGGCCTTTGTTTTTATAAATGGGAACGATAGTAGAATTAGCCCATGAGGCGGGTGCTGCATTGAAGTTTACTGCATTAAACACGTTAGACAACACTCTCGACCACATTTTAGGAGAGAACATAAAAAAGTCGGCCGGGACTCCGTCCGGGCCCGGAGCCTTATGTTTGGTGGTTTCCATAAGCGCCTTTTCTACTTCTTGGGGATTAAAAACAATAGGGTTAACATTCCCGTTAGAAGGTAATCGACTTTTAGTGTCCTCTACGGCTGCATTGCCCCATACACATTTTTAAAAAAGGATAGCCATTTTTCCTCAGTAATCACACAGTCCATTGGTAGATTATCGTCTTCCGAAAAAAGAGGGTGCTTGATGATTTCCCAGAATCTTCTGCTGTCCTTAAGCACCGCCGCTGAGAGGAGTTCCTCCCATGTTTCGCGCTTAATGGAGTCTTTGCGGCTCTTTACTGCTGACTTATAGATTTTCCTTAGCCTCGCAATTTCCTCTTTTGGTCTTGGAACGATTTTAAGAGCCGCCAACAGATCTCTATGGGCCTTCGAACATGCAGAGTCAAACCAACGCTTGTGAACTTGAGTTCCCGAAAAAGGTTTAGCTATAAGATCTTTCGAGACCTGTGCACATATTTCCTCGTAGGCTGAAACCAATAGGCTCCCTTGAGTATCAGGATTCTGACACAACTCAGTCTGCATTTTAATCTTAGGGAAGCATTTTTTGTAAAAGTTTTCCGGGATCACCTTTGCCCATTTTATTCTTCTATCTTGATCTGTAGTCCTCAAAGAGGAGGCTGAGTTTACGATTGATGGTGCTGTACCCATCTTGCTGCCCCACGCCACTTCAAGTAGCACTGGGTTGTGGTCACTGAAGTGGGTTGCCACCGTCCTGTATGCCGTGATAAAAGATAGGATACCAAGAGAAACGAAAATATAGTCTATCACAGAACCATTCTGACTGCCATTGAAAGTTGGCGTTCTAGCACCAAAATTGGGTTCATAAAGATTATGATTAGCCAGTAGGTCTTCAAGCTCCTGTCCCTCTGTGGTATGTTCGAAGTGGGGCGCAACCAAGGCAGCGTCCTCATCATCACATGCTACTCTTCCCTTACAGGCTAAATTACATAAATGAATGTTAAAATCACCTAGTAAAACTAACTCAAATACAAAAGAGATATTCTGTAGGACTGAATTTAAAATGCTATCTAAATTAGCGATATTTCGACCATTATAAGCACAGTTACTTGAATTATAGAAGTTGACATATAAGGTCCTGCTAGTTTTATTGATAGTCCTTTCAACGATCAATATGTTATCAGATTCAGACCTGATCTGTCTGTAACTTCCTTTTAGATCCACGGAGAATAAGAGCACCAGGCCACCTTTGGCTCTGCCCATTCTACTAGGGACAGCAGAACTTGCAAAACTGGTGTACCCATCCCACCAGATGTTGCTGGAAGTGTCCCATGTTTCTTGCAGTGCAATGATGTGATACTTTGAAATAAAGCTGCACCATTCTGGGTCCTGGCGTTTGGTGCTTAGGCCTGCCACATTCCAGCTTAAAATCCTACATGACTCCCTAATGGACGTAGGTTCACTGCCACTCTCAGAGTCGCCTTCCTCTGAAACTTGCGCTAATGTGGCCCTTGTAGAATTCACATGACAGCAATGCTGTGTCATCCCTCTGATAGTGCCCGTATCAGGACCAGCGTCTGACCCAAATGAGAGTATTTGCTGGCCACGAGTGATGGGTATGTGTGGCTCTATGACTGCATTAGACTTATAAGAACTTTGGAGATCGTCGATGTTTTGGCCCTCTTTGCGTGGGTTCGAATTAATTAGTCCAAAATTGTTTGGGTTAGATCTTAATGCAAGTCAATCACAGGTGTTGAGGTCCGATAAGGGGCCAAACCTATTGCCTGTGGTGAAGCCCCAAGCAGAAGGGGTGGCTGGGTGGATCTGACCAGCATGGGCTAGATTCCACTGGTGATGTGGTGTGATTGGGTGGCCCATGGCCAGGTCCATTCTCTGCCACCGTGTTGGCCTGATACCCCGTGCACTGTATTCGTAACCGGGTTCGCCGTTCACCCACCCGTTAAGTCCCAGCGCTTGCGTGTGAGCCGGGGGGATGATCCGCTCATATGGGTAATTGGTTCTTCCTGGCATTTGCTGCGATGCAGGCAGAAGCCGATCACTAGTGAATCAGGAACCCATTGCCCCTCCCCAGCTGCTATTGTTCCTATACTTAGTTGGCCTGTTAGTATTGGCTAAAGTAGCAGATTGGGTCTCGTTATTAAAAAATCTGAGTGTTAACGGGACTATGGATCCATTACGCCGTTGAGGCGGAAAGAGATTGATCAGGATTTCGGGGAGAACGTCTGCGTTAGTGAAGTTTATGATGACGCAGTCTCCCTGAAACTTTTTCGGCTTGTTGCCAATCCAAGGTACCCTCCTGGTCGAAACTATATCACCTGCCAATTTATCAAACCCTTCTTGTGCCATGTAAATGTTGTTAGAAAGCCAATGTAGGGCTTTGTCCTTGAGATCCTGGTTGGACTCTGTTTTATCTTGTGACAAGACAGGAACGTTGGCCAATACCAAGACTAGCGGTAAGGCTTCCGCTATAAACTGAACCGGGCTAGCCTCTTGATTACGTGCCACTGTTGCGTCAGTGGTGGTGACTTGAGGGCCCCCAGTTGCCGCACTCTGATTCGGGGCTATTGATGTTAAGGATGGGGGTGGGTGTGGCAAGTCTGATTGAGTGGGCTGCGCACTACTGTCAGTAGAGGGAACATCCTCATCCGTAGATATTAAATCTGCGACGAGGGTTGAAAGGTTCTCTAGTTCCTTAGCCAAGTTACCGTGAACCCCTCCCAATTTCTTAACTTCGGCGGTCAATTTGTCCACTTTCCCGATCAGGGGCTTTATGATAGTTTTGATCTTGATATCCATCATTTCTTGGATCCTGTTGAAGAGATCATCATCAGATATGCGCTTAGACTCGAGATCTAACTCATGGTCTGTGAGGTTACCCATCCTTCTGGAGGGTGGGGTGGCTGGCTTCTTCCTCCCCTGTTGTTTCCCCCCTCTCTTGGCTGCTATTTTCCTACATGCTCTTACAGCACGATTAGGGGGAGACTGGAGCTGAGGGACCTCATCTATGACGTCTGTCTGGATGCTTGTCTCGGTGGAGGCGTCATCCGCTAAATCTATAAGATCAGCTCTGTCCTTGTCAGAAGTCGAGTTTTCAGTGGCTTCAATGTGATTGATCGGAGAGTTAGGGCCAGAATCTACAGCAATAGACTGTGCGTTTCCTATCAGGGAATCGGACATAGCTGTACTTGTGGACGGGCTATCTGCAAGCAGCACTGGTGATTGGCTTAGGCCCAGAGATTGCCTTCTCTTGCTGTTGATGCTGGTTACCACTTGGACTAGGTATGAATCAAGGGTATTCACAGCCTCGGAAGGTTGAGGAACCAATTTTTTACCCATATTTTAAAATAATGTTTGTAGAGTCATAAACTCACGCTGTCAGCTAAACTTTGGCTGAATAACTTGCTGGTCTTGACGGGTAATGCTGTATAAGGTGGCCGACTCGAAGAAATTGACTAAAACCTATGTTAATTGCCGGAGTTTACTCCCAAAATAAGGAACCAAAAAGCCGTACCTCAAGCCCACGTAGTCGTCTTCAGGGGGGTGGCCTAGCCTGGCCTAGTCGCGCCTCGGAGGGCCTCAGAGGGCCCGCCCTTTGCCCGGGCTTCGCCCCGGGCGTCCCGCTCGCGTCCCGCTGAGCTGAGGGCTAGATGCTTTTGTAGCCCCTCCTGGCGCCTAGGATCGGCGTCAGGGAACGCGCCTCCGCCGCAAAGGCTGCCGGGACCTGTAGTCCCGAGGCGGCGGTGGCGTGCCTGGTGCTCGCGGTCTTCGCAGCAATTTCCTCCTGGGCAGCGTCTCTGCAGGTAATGGCCCCTGTGTTCTTCTCCTCACGCTGTGCTCTGGTCGCTGTATCACAATAGAGGACTCCCCCCGCTTCACCGAGGGCTAGATGCTTTTGTAGCCCCTCCTGGCGCCTAGGATCGGCGTCAGGGAACGCGCCTCCGCCGCAAAGGCTGCCGGGACCTGTAGTCCCGAGGCGGCGGTGGCGTGCCTGGTGCTCGCGGTCTTCGCAGCAATTTCCTCCTGGGCAGCGTCTCTGCAGGTAATGGCCCCTGTGTTCTTCTCCTCGCGCTGTGCTCTGGTCGCTGTATCACAATAGAGGACTCCCCCCGCTTCACCGAGGGCTAGATGCTTTTGTAGCCCCTCCTGGCGCCTAGGATCGGCGTCAGGGAACGCGCCTCCGCCGCAAAGGCTGCCGGGACCTGTAGTCCCGAGGCGGCGGTGGCGTGCCTGGTGCTCGCGGTCTTCGCAGCAATTTCCTCCTGGGCAGCGTCTCTGCAGGTAATGGCCCCTGTGTTCTTCTCCTCACGCTGTGCTCTGGTCGCTGTATCACAATAGAGGACTCCCCCCGCTTCACCGAGGGCTAGATGCTTTTGTAGCCCCTCCTGGCGCCTAGGATCGGCGTCAGGGAACGCGCCTCCGCCGCAAAGGCTGCCGGGACCTGTAGTCCCGAGGCGGCGGTGGCGTGCCTGGTGCTCGCGGTCTTCGCAGCAATTTCCTCCTGGGCAGCGTCTCTGCAGGTAATGGCCCCTGTGTTCTTCTCCTCACGCTGTGCTCTGGTCGCTGTATCACAATAGAGGACTCCCCCCGCTTCACCGAGGGCTAGATGCTTTTGTAGCCCCTCCTGGCGCCTAGGATCGGCGTCAGGGAACGCGCCTCCGCCGCAAAGGCTGCCGGGACCTGTAGTCCCGAGGCGGCGGTGGCGTGCCTGGTGCTCGTGGTCTTCGCAGCAATTTCCTCCTGGGCAGCGTCTCTGCAGGTAATGGCCCCTGTGTTCTTCTCCTCGCGCTGTGCTCTGGTCGCTGTATCACAATAGAGGACTCCCTATATAGAGTATGCCAGAGTGTTTTTCATCATTTCAGGATGCTAGCAGTGCATCATAATAAAGTGAGAAAATTAGTGAGAATGTTGTATTATGCTAAGAGTCCAGCAATTATGCTTAAACAATTATGTGCTGCTCTTTTGCATGGTTCTGAAATAGATGTGAAGAATATTTGTGAAGAAATTGAGTTTTGTTACTTTAGTAGTAAAGATGAGAATGTTCAAATTGACCCTGAAGTAGAGGGTAATGTTGAAGATAATGTACAGGTTTCCAGTACAGATAATTTTCAGAAGGAAATTGCCACGTTTCAGATCAAATCAAGTGAGAGGCCTAATTTCACTTGTGTATGTTGTCGACGCACTTATTATAAGAATCAGACTAAGGTAGTGGATTTATATGCAAAAAGTGAAAGGGAAAATAATAGTGAATGGAAGGATTTTGCCACATACTTGATGGTAGAAAATTATTTTGATTTGGGATCGGATCAACGTGTGTGTACTTATTGTTGTAATAAATTAAACCAAAACCAGATGCCTGCTAGGGCAGTTCATAATAATCTGGAATTGGTTGAGATTTCTTCTGAATTGAAGGATTTAAATACTTATGAATCTATTTTGATTCAAAGTATCCATCCCTTTCAGGCTATTGTAAGAATGGAGCCAAAGACAGGGAAGTTGCCTCCAGCAGATTTACAGAGAGGATTAAAGGGAAGAGTTGTTTATTTGCCTCTAGATTTGAACAAAAACATTAACACAATTGGAGTAGAAAAAGTGGAAGAGGAACCTCTGGTTATCTTGGTTAAAGGTGTTCCGACAAAGAATAAGAAAATATGGCAAGATTTAGTGGATGTTAGGAAAGTCAAAAAGGCAACAGTGTATTTGAAGAAAAATAATAAGTACTATAAGAATGTATATGTTGCAGAAGAGGAAGTAAGTGATGAAGAGGATAGCGATTTGTGTGCTGGCCAAATTGAGAAAGTAGAGGCCTCTAAAAGTGAAGAAATATATGAACATTATAGTGTTCATCCTTTGCATTCCAAGGAAGTCATGGGGAATGCTATTGAGTTGTTTCAAATGAAACAAGCCAAAGGGAGTCCCATTAGTGTTTGGGAGGAAAGTTTGGAAGCTCGGTGTTTCCCACAGCTATTTCCCACAGGTCGAGGAGGAAGATATGATGAGCGATCTCATCAAATTCCTGCGTCTGAATACCGGACTTTACGATTGTATGCAGAAGATCCTAGGTTTCGTCAATGCATTCCCTATTTGTTTCATCTCCTGTTTGAAAGCGATCTGTCTGGACTGTCATATGCAGTGAACCACATCTTAAAAAGTGGTATACAGATGCGAAATATCTCGGCAAGGGACTTTATGCATAAAGTCAATGTCCAAGACAGTATTTTGGATTCTCACTTAATTAATCTCATGGCGTGTCAGCGTGGTACTAATGAGTACTGGTACCGTCGTCATGGTGATTTAAAATGTATGCTGAGGAACTTAGGAACTCCGACATGGTTCCTCACTCTGAGCTGTGCCGAGTATGGCTGGGAAGACTTACTTGAATTTCAACGAGAGGCAAATCGAAATATTGAAAACATTGAATTCAAGACACCTGGAGAACTGTGTTTTTTGGATCCTGTGAATGTATGCAGGTACTTCAATCATAGATTTGAAGCTATGATGTCTTTCATCACAAATAAGAAGAATCCACCTCTTGGAGAGGTGTTGGATTTCTTCTGGAGAAAGGAGTACCAAGCAAGAAGTGCTCCTCATATACATATGTTGTTGTGGATCAAGGATGCACCTAAATTTGGAACAGATCCGGATGACTTAGTGATGAATTTCATAGAACAGTATTCTACGTGTGCTGTTCCAAATGCAACGGAGAAGAAAAGCCTAAGAGAACAAGTTCTACGTTTCCAAAGCCATCATTGTGGAAAGTACTGTCGTCGTAAATTCAGAAACAAGGACAAGTTCTACACCAAATGTCGTTTCAACTTTCCACGACCGGTGATTTCTAAAGGAAAAGTGAACAGTTTGATGTCTTCACTGCGACATAATGTGACGAGGAAATCACCCAAAAATACATACAATTTGAAAAGGAACGAAGAGTCCAAGTACATCAACGACTACAACCCAGTGATTTTGTCCATGTGGAATGCTAACATGGATATACAGTTTGTGGGTGACAACTGTATGGCTGTGGCTCGGTATGTGACATCTTACATCACCAAAAAAGAAAAGACAGAACTGAAGGATATGTGGGAGGACATTTCCCATGAAAAGAGCCTCAGCAAGAAGTTGTACAGTTTCAGTCTGAAGATGTTGTCGCATCGAGAAATCGGAGCTTACGAATGTTCAGATCGATTGTCTTCAGCAAGTCTCTATGCCAAATCCAGGAGTATTGTTTGGGCGAGTCTTGGTCTTGCTGCAACGCGAAATCGGGTTCTAAAACCTGTCCGGGAAATTGAATATTTGGCAGAAAAGGAACCAAACAGTACCGACATTTTGAAGACCAACATGTTGGATACATATTATCCAAATCGAAGCAGTCACCTTGAGAATGTTTGTCTATATGAGGTTCTACAAAATTATATATTCAAGAGGAACATCAAAGAAGATATTGAGAAAGGAGTGTATGCTGTAATTGGAAGTGAGGGATGCCTGGTCAAGCAAAGAAAATGCCAATTAGTAAACCATCGAAAATTGAGTGGCGAATCTCCAGAAAAAAAGGAGTTTTTCTATTTAGCACTTTTGCAACTTTTCAAGCCTTGGCGTGCAGAAGAGGAACTGCTTGGAGATTTCCTCTGTTACGAAGACTCTTTCACTGCTGCTAAGGAGACCATAGAATGTCCTGCTTTTCCCAAATATCAAGAAATGCTAACTTTGGAAATTGAGCAGGAAGCAACAATTGCAGCCGAGATTGCCAGAGACAGTTCTCAGGACAGTCAGAGTTCTGTTTCATTGAGTCAAGATCCACTTGGAGGACCTATTATCGAAAATGAAGCTGCCACTGCTATGAATGAAGTGGAAAGAGCCATGGCACATGCTCAGGAGGATTCAGTTAACTTAGAAGACTTGGAAAAACAACTCAACGTTGAGCAGAGGAAAATATATGATGAAGTTACCAAGCAAATTGAGCATGGATTAAGTCATGAGAAGAAAGAGTGCTCATGTACATCGTTGAAGCCTGTCCGACTGTATGTGAGTGGAGAAGCGGGAACCGGAAAAAGTTTCCTCATTAAAGCAATTTAATGCTATCTGCAGGAAAGGACTGAGTCATCGCTGTCTTGTGTTGTCACCGCTCCTACTGGACTTGCAGCACATAACATTAAAGGTATTACTTTGCATCGTCTACTGATGCTGCCGGTGGAGCATGACAACAAATTACAATACCACAAGTTATCTGGGGATGCTTGCTGTGAAGTTTCAAGAGTCTTGAGGAAAATGAAACTACTTATCATTGACGAAGTAAGCATGGTTTCCAATGTCATGCTTGCCTTTGTGCATTTGAGAATGCAAGAAGTACTTAAAACTGAATATGATGTGTTATTTGGTGGCAAACACATCATTGTTTTCGGAGATCTTCTGCAGCTGACACCAGTAAAAGGACAACCTGTGTTCAAAATACTCACGCATGAAGATACCAGGAAGTGCCTAGGGAGCATTGGCAACGTCAATATATGGTTAAACTTCAATTATGCTGAACTGCATGAAAATATGCGTCAGGCAAAAGATGAAGATTACAAGAATATTCTACAAGATATTAGAATTGGAAAAGTGACCGAGCATGGAAAAGAAGCTTTAAATGCACGATTACTTTCAAATTTATATCCCGAACAAGAGATTGTGGCTGAGAATATTTTTCAGAAAATTACTGAGAAGAAATCCGGAATATGTTTGATGCCAACTCTTGCTGAATGTGCCATCTTCAACAACAAAATGTTGAATTTAGAAAAGCAAGAGATTGTGAAACTTGAAGCTATTGACAAAATAGAGCATATGGGATCAACAATTATTT
Organism: Lissotriton vulgaris; assembly: GCF_964263255.1. Taxonomy (NCBI): domain Eukaryota; kingdom Metazoa; phylum Chordata; class Amphibia; order Caudata; family Salamandridae; genus Lissotriton; species Lissotriton vulgaris. The sequence continues at coordinate 1,140,467,264 of NC_141691.1, read as the reverse complement.
TGTCAGAGAATTTAAAATCAAAATTGGATTCATTAGAGAAGACTATATCTAAAACAGCGGGTTTTGAAAAGACTTTGAATGTGTGTTTAAATTGCCGAATCATTTTGAGAAGGAATTTACATGTTGAAAGAGGTCTGGTAAATGGATCAATGGGTAATGTTGTTGATTTTGAGAAGTACAGAAATAGAGATGGAATAGAATTTTTAAAAACTAAATTTGATGGCATTGAGGAAGTACAGCTAATTGGTCGTTGTTCTGTTAGGTTTTTGCTTGTTAAAGACTTATATGTTCGCCGTAAACAGTTTCCTGTTTGCTTGGCATATGCGGTAACAATCCATAAATCGCAAGGTTTAAGTGTAGACAGTGCATTGGTGAATATTGGCAGTTCTGTGTTCAAGGAGGGTATGGCATATGTGGCATTGTCACGAGTTAGAACTTTATCAGGATTGTACTTGATTGACTGTGATGTCACAAACATTTGTGCGGATCTAGATTGTGTTAAGGAATACAATAGGTTAAGAAGAGAGTATGCGCCACATTTGCCTCAATATCCTTTGTTTGAGAAACGTGTGGTAGGCCGGAAACGTAGAAATATCAGTAATAGTAGGGAGGTTGTTGCAAAAAGACTAAAAGTCAATGAACCGAAAATTGTTAGCAGAAAGAAAGTGGATTCTGTTGAAGATGTTGTCGGTTTTCAATTTGAAAACAGTTCTGGTGTCAACTGCTATGCAAATGTAGTGGTTAATGTTCTCTTTTCACTAGAGAGTTTAAAAGAACAGATTCTGTTGAATTCAGAACAAATTTTATGCTGTTTGTTGAATTCTGTTTTCGAGAAATGTAGCACTGATCGAACAAAAGTAGAAAGTGTGTCTGAAGTTCGTTATCTGTTAGATGAATGTTCAGGTCAAACAGACTTCTCTGAAAATAATCAGCAAGATTGTCAGGAGTTTTTAATGTATATGCTTGATGTATTGCAAGATGAGGGTGTAGATGTAGATCACCTGTTTGGGCTTTCTTATCAATGGCAGCATGACTGCGAGAATTGTAGGGTATCAAGTACTACTAGTGTAGACTCAGAAAGATTTATATATTTAACTTTGCCAGACAGTAAATCAGTCTCCTTTAATAAGCTAGTAAATGCAGCGGATCACAACATGGAGTGTAGCCAATGTAAATCTGAAATGATGTCAACATTATTTATACGTAGATATGGACAGTATGTCATTTTAATGATCCAACGATGTAGGCCTGATGGATCAAAATTGTCAACTTTAATAAAAAAATTTGTGGCTTCTCAGCTTTCAATATCAGGAAGGACTTTTGTAACTGTAGCAATTATCTATCACGATGGTCCTTCAACAACATCAGGACATTATACAGCTTATTTAAAGTCTCGAAACGGCTGGTCATTCTGCAATGATTCCGTTGTAACTTTCAAAAAAAAATTGCCGTTTGACCTTAAAAATTCTTACCTGGTGTTTTTAAAACCAAAATTTTAATGAAAGAATCTCGGGATTTCCTGTGAAGAATTGCAAAAGGTTCATGAAGTAGAGGGAATGTAAGTCTGCAATGCTGTCTAGATTATTGGTCCAAAACTTTTAATTATAATGTCAATTTAAAAATCAAACTATATAAACCTGATGCAAGTAAGTCTGCTTCATAGTAAGCAGTATCAGTGTCATAGGAAAAGGAGAACATGAGTGACAAAGAAGGGTAAGATATTAGTAGTCCAGGATTGTGAAAATAATCTTAAATGTATTCTTTTTGAAAGTTGCGAAAATAGAAAATGTCGGGATTTGATTGGAAGAATTACAAGAGTTGCGAATCGCGGCAACATGATTTGGCCTAGTGGAAACATGTGATAGAATGAGAGAAGTCTTTTCTTGTATGTAACATATTTTTCGAATCGATGGAGGTTTTCTTTCAGAAAGTGGCGGCTGAAAATTTTTATAGCACAACAGAGTGGACGCTGTTCATAGGAGATCCTTCGACGTCATTGAAAGTAAGTTAATTTTAAGGAGTTTTGAATTTAGATTTCTTAGGTTGTATGGGTTTTTTAAACACAATCATTTTGATTGTGTTTTTTTTTCCCCGCTGTTACATGATGAATACCTTCAAGTCACTGATTTAAGTGAAATTTGATACATTCTGAGAACAGCAAAAATAAACCATTTAACATGTATAATTAATGTTCTGCTTTTTGTACTTATGATATACATTTAGAAATGTGAGGTAGATATGGAGAAACTGAGTCTTCTGTAAGTGTCAGTTTTAATGCTTACAGTGCTGTACTTCTGGGTACTGTTTTTTTTTAAAAAAAGGAATAGGCCTCACCTCAAAGAAAGCTCTTGAAAGCACACATCTTATTTGCATCCTGAAACAATCATTTAAAATATTAGACACAATTTTATGATGGCTTTACATCTTTTTTGCGCTGCTATTGCATCACTATTGTGAGACATCAGCAGTGCAGAAGAAGTACCATGTTCCAAAATAGGTCTCAGTTCATCAGCATGAAGATACTGTTTGTTTAAAATATATATCTTTAGGATTGTGTAGGGGACGTAGAGAAGCAGAGGCTTCTGTAAATGTCAAAGTTGTTGCAAAACTGTTTCTTCTTGAACCTTTTCCCTTTTCTTTTCTAATTTTTAAATACATGTTGTAATATTTTTGGAAATGTTTGTTCTCTCTTTTACAGATTGAAAGTATGAAAAAATATTTAAAAAAGGTAACAAGAATTATAAGGTAAATGTTTTCTACTCTTTTTACTCGCAATGCACTGCTGATGATGTCACTGACCATGTCATGAATGATGTAATAAGAGGACATGACTTACTTCATTGGTAGGCCTTCACATGCTTTATCTGCTCTGTATTCTTCAACAAGTGTAAAATTGATCTGTAACCCTGAGTAGGTCTCACCTTAAACAAACCTCAGGAGACATCACACCTTATCGTCATCCTGAATTAATAAATAGATCTATTAAACAGTATCTCTGGTTTACTCCCTATAGCTGTCTTTCTTTTTACATTACTCTCTGTTTACTTCCCTTATACTAACTCTTCTTTTTTTTAAAAAAATATTTTTTTGGTTCGCTTCAAGTTCGCGAACCGGGCAGCGAACTGGAAAGCGAACCAAAAGAAATAGAGCTTGCCAGAGTGCTAAACATTCTAGCAATTTTATTTGAAAGGGGAGGTAGTTCTGAAAAGAACTTTTTTTTAATGTTTTTGTTGTTTTATTTATTTATTTTTTTCTGAACATTTTTTGTTTTTTTTGTATTTTTGCACAGTTTTATATATTTTTTTGTTTTTGATGGAGGGGAAACAACAAAAAACAGGCATTGAAAAAGGCTCAACAGGAGCAAAAAATAAATTACTGTTTGGGTGGGTTAGGGCAATTGTGATTCTCGTAAGCAATGTTCATTAAGTTTACACTCATGTTCCCACATGAAAGCAATGCCCCACAATACAAGCAGGTTAGCTTCATGTGTTTGAAGTTCTTTTGAATATTTGGCACGGTTTCCTGTGCCTCTCCTCCAGTCAGAGAGATATGCAAGGTTGACCTGGCCACAGGAGTTGTTGAGGGATTATCCTGCAGGTCCGCAACTCTGCACGGCTGTAGTTGAGAGGATGCCACCTGGTCATATGGCGATGCATGGTATAGTTTCCCATGCTATATTTTTTTTCAGTGCCTCTTGATAGCCTTTTTTTACAGATAAGACAGGTGGCATATTTAGCATTGACTTTCTTCTCCCCTCGAGGGATTGAAAAAAACTGCCAGATAAAACTAGTTTTCCGACAGGAAACACGGGGCAACTCCTGTATGAACTCTTGTTCTTCTCTCTCCTCTTCTTCAAGTTCATCCTCTTCCTCCTCCTCTGTGTTGGCAATGAACAGAGATGATGGTCCTCTCTTCTCATGAGGAGGTGAAGGTGGTGGTGGGGGTGCACCAGCTGAAGCAAGTACAGAAGCCATTGCTCAATTATAGATAAATGGTCTTTCTCTCACCAAGATGAAAGTCAGAGTGAGGAAAGAAGGAGGGGTTTTCATCATTTGGAAAAAGCAAAAGTTCTGAACCAATGAAAAGTGTTATTTTTAGGTCACATGACCTAGTCATACATCATTTGGAAACCAAAAGTGAAATGAACCAATGAAAAGTTTCATAAACAAGTCACATGACCTGTTCCGCTTACGTTACGCGGTGCGCGCCGCGTCCCGCATCATTTCCGGTTCGCGGTCCGGAGCACTTTCGGGAGCGCTAACGCGGCGCGTCATAAGACGCATTACGCGTCAACGTGATACGTTGCGCTTCCGCGACGCGTCACAGTTCCGCTAACGAAACGTTTACCGGTTCGCGTACTAGATCGCGGCATCAAGATGAGCTAACGGAAAGCTTCCCGGTTCGCTTACCGGAAGCGAAGAAAAAAAATATTTTAAAAAAAATTATCAATAAACATCTAAAATATATTTTGGGTTTTAAAGAAGAATACATTTTACAGCTACAGATGTTAGCTTTTAAAAAACCAATGAAATTCACAGAAAAAACCATAGGTTATAGACCATATATAGTTAGGAATTTGCATTTACAAAACCTTGAAAATTCAATGAAAAAACCATTGGTTATAGAACATATATAGTTAGGAATTTGCATTTACAAAACCTTATTTTACTCGCATAAAACCATTGAAATTCCATATATAGTTAGATGTGCTAACTATATATCGCGCACCCGCAATCCACTGCTGATGATGTCACATATTACATCATTCATGACATGGTTAGTGACATCACTGATGACATCACTGATGACATCTCAAATGACATCACTGATAAAATCACTGATAACATCTCATTTGACATGACTGATCACATCACTGATGATATCATTCATGTGATAATACCATGAACCTCTTCAGACTCTAATATAACCTTAGATACAATCAGTGTAAACAGACAGTCACAGACTGTCACTCATCCATGGAGTTACTCACACACCTAGTCAGTTATGCCAAAAATCAATCACACCTCCATTTTCTCAACTATACAGTTATACACACCTTACTTATTCAAACATATACTAACACATATTTACTTTACTCTCTTATACAATCCCTGATACATGTTCACAATGATCCATACAGCCACTCACACATTCACTGGCTCTTATGCAGAGTTATTTATAGATGTCAACTCTCACATGTACTGTGTTTTACATATGTACTTACTTTGACATGTAGCACTGAGATATCCATTCACTCACTAATACACTCATGCACAGTCAACCGCCCATACAGCTGTTTCCACATACACTTTTGAACCCATACATATAGTGAATCAACTACTCACACATCTATGTACAGAGTCACACACCTCCCAGCCACCCATACACACACACTCAGTTTCCCATACAAATACTTGGACAACCAATGAATAACCCATACAGTTACTCATATAGCTACTGATCAACATATGCAGCAGTTTGTAGAACAACAGATATAATGATGCACAAATTAAAACAGTTTAGTCACTAACCCATGCACTCAGTGAGACACATTTAATCACTCACTCATACAGTCAGTCATGCACCTACTAAATCCTTCATCCAGACACTTATACATCCACTCATTCTTCAATATGTAAGACATATTTTAACTTTACAGAAACATACAGTCACTGGATGTTGTCATCAGTGATGTCATCAGTGATGTCATTTGAGATGTCATCAGTGATGTCATCAGTGATGTCACTAACCATGTCATGAATGATGTAATATGTGACATCATCAGCAGTGGATTGCGGGTGCGCGATATATAGTTAGCACATCTAACTATATATGGAATTTCAATGGTTTTATGCGAGTAAAATAAGGTTTTGTAAATGCAAATTCCTAACTATATATGTTCTATAACCAATGGTTTTTTCATTGAATTTTCAAGGTTTTGTAAATGCAAATTCCTAACTATATATGGTCTATAACCTATGGCTTTTTCTGTGAATATATATATATATATATATATATATATATATATATATACATATATATACATATGTATATATATATATATGTGTTGGCAATAGTAGCGATCACCCGGAGGATGGCATTATTGTTGGAAATATATACAGCATATGTTATCAGACCCTCTGTGACATGTTACAAGCTCGTTTTCGTGTGTCTGGACAGGCACGCATTTGCGCTCTAATTATAGCTCTGCTCCCGCTGTGAAGATCATAGGTCAAATCTGGTAGATCATGTACCTTTCAGATTCTTATAACTAAGAGTTACGGAACAATGTGCTCTCTGCTGATAACGTTTGCAAATAGATTTGAATGATATATGCAGCACGATTTTATTTTATTTTATTTTTTAATGTAGCTTTATCTTTTGATAGGCTGCATTTTCAGAGAGCACTGGCACAATTTTTTAAAATATATATCAATGCACCTCGTCTTGTCATTATGGCATGCTCCCAAGTAAGGCTGAGGAGATATTCTTTCTGTGTTTATATTAGGTGGCTGATCATGTTTAATCTCTGGTAAAGGCAGGTTGACTGTGCACTATGCCATAATATGTATTTTTCATTTCGTTTTGTCGCACTATGTACTTTTTAAACATTATGTGATTCCATGTTTTACCAGCTATGTTTTTGATTTTTTTTAAATCATGATATTGGTTAAGCACAGCAACATGGCTGCATCAGCATCTCATTACAACTGCACAGTTTTTTTTCTATGTCTATCTGTGCCTTATAGGGGGAAGGGCTATATATACTTGATTGTTTATGGCACCAAGTAGATTGACAAAGGCACTTGTCATCATCACAAGCTTTATTTCGACACAATAGTCATAAAAGCAAGATAAAAAAAATAACACAGCCATAAGGCTACATAATGATTAAAAAGAATGAAAAATTACAGTGACATAAATACTATTAGTCATCATAAAATTGAATTAGAACTGGAAACAATTCATAACTTTAACATACATAGAGAAAGTTTAAATATACTTGGTAGATGCCAATATTTAAAAAGAAGAAATAAAGTGCTTGTGCATGATAGTATTTACAGCAGTACTGTTGATGGTTTATAGCGTTAGCTGCTAGCTGAACAGTTAAAACTACTACATCTTTTTACAAGTGCTTTTCTTCGTATCAGCCACGCTTGGCCCAAATACTTTGCCATACAACAGGATATAAGAGGTCTGGTGTCAGTTTTAAGAATACGAAGTGCAACATGGTGATCCCGTGTTCCAAATTGCTGGCAAAGCGGACTCAGCCATTTTTCCCGCTGTAGTTTGTACACCGGACAGGCAAACAGGATGTGTGCAATGCCTTCCACAGGGGCCTGAAAATTAGGGCAATTTTTTCCATTTTTGGTGGACCATTTTGCCATCACTTCCCCTACTGAGAGGGACTGGTACCTGAAATGAATGTAGAGTATTCTATCTCTCGGCACTTTAATTAAGTCCAGGTAGGGCTCAAAGTATCTTTCTTTCTTTATCATCTTTATTTCGACACAATATGTCATAAAAGAAGTCACAGATAAAATTCAGCAAAAATCATTACATTTTTAAGATAGAACGAAGGTACATCTTATCATAAAACCAATTCTTCATAAAAACATTTGCAACAATTGAAATAGAGGTTAAATGAAAGTCCCGCTCGTCATTAAAAACATTCAAGCAGCCTTGAGCAATACAGTAAAAAAATACACTACATCTCATTTTACCACATGCTGTCTTCTAATATGCCACATGGCAGCTAAGAATTTGGTTACAGCAAAAACAATTACTGTAGATAAATCAGATTTTAGTATTCTATAGGAGTGAAGACACTGCCTAATCCCCAAGTTTTTGCAAATTGGAAGGATCCACTTTTTTCTAGAATGCTGATAAGTAGGGCAAAAGAAAATAACATGGATTTCATTTTCTAGCTCCGCGGTGCACGCTGGACAGTTTTTAGGGGTAGGTGGGCACCAACGACTAGTGAGGGCTCTGATTGGCAAAGAGCCAAAGTATCTACTTTGCTTATTTAAGTAGAATTCGGTTGACAATTTATCCATAATAAATAGCATTTCTACAAGTGCTTCCTATAATTTATAACAGCCAGCAAAAACCGAGACAGTGTAGCACATATGTAAAAGTTCGGAAGCGTTTTCAGGTACACAAAAGCTGGTAGACATTGTGCAAAACCTAGCTGTAATAACAAAGATTTAATAACGTTTTTTTTCAGGCCATAATAGTATTTACAAAAAAGAACAGTGTGCATGGTACTCTGTGGAAATATCATCACATGGGCATTTCACCAGGTCAGGTAACCAGTTGTTATTGGTGGGAAAGCTGGTTAGGTGATTGAAAGTATCCAGCTGAAACCGGGTCAACACAATCTTATGACGCAGGTGGCACACATTAGCTAAGTAAAAGTGCATATGGTAGCTGGTCAGACTCATCTGATTCTTCAGAACAGAGGGTTTCGTAATCTCTAAGGATAGTCTTGATTCCTATAGTAATGATAGACATTTCAATATAAGGGCTTTTCTTTGAAAGGTAAACAGGCGCTAGGGTAGTAAAAAAACTCAGGATGAGCAATGTCTGGCAAGAAATTGTGCACAAGTTTGAGCCGGGGGATTTTGAGTGCAGGCATAGATCTAAGACAATCTACAGTGATGGATCGATTAAACATAGTGTGATCAGAGGACCATACTTTATGCCAGAGTAACACTGGCTGAATCCTAATCAAGTCTGCCAAGTATGGAACCTCCTAATACAGAATGATAGACATAAGTTGAACTGCTTTTCGGAAGGGCAAGGAGACTCCTTAGGAATGCATTTTCTGCTAGTTGAAGGGTATCAGCATTTGCATATCCCCAAAGCTCAGACCTGTACATGGCAGTGGGTCTACATTTGGTCTTGTAGTTAGTCATCAATTCCCTCAAATGTTTGAAGCCTAGTTTTCTGGCAAAATTCAGCAAGGCCATAGTGGTTTTAACAGAATGGAACTGCCTTGATTTAATTGCCCATGACCAATTCCCTGCTTGATTAGATATAATCCCTAAATATAAAACTGCGGCTGTGAACTGAATTTTAGAGCCCTTGATAAAGATGTTGCGACAACAAGAGGCCCTATTCCCAAGTTTAATTGCAAAAGTTTTGCTGATGTTAATTTTTAAACCATGATTCTGCATGAATTGGGAAAATTCATCAACTAGTCGCTGGAGGCCAAGGGGAGTGCAAGCCATTAAAACAGCATCATCGGCATAGAAAAGTGCCGGGATTGGAGGATGTACCACTTTAAGTAAATCTGTACACTTGCTTGTTAATGTACCACCTACGCTGTTATGGTCGAGCACACAGCCTTGACGCACCCCTCCTCCTATTTTAAATGGCTGAGTCCAATTGCTGTTAAGGCCATAACATACTCTACCCTCTTCTAGAGCATACAGATCTCTGAGATAGTTCACAATAGTACAGTCTATGCCCATGTTAGCCATGATTGACCATAGTTTGTCATGTTCCACGAAATCGAACGCAGAAGATAAGTCTCCAAATACTAAAAACAGATTACCTTCTTTGATGTGCACCTATTTCCCAATGAGTAGGTCCATATTAATGGCTTGTTCTGTGGTTCACAACCCTGGCCTAAAACCATACTGCAGATCCGAGATGATATTATTTACTCTGCCCAGTCCTGCAGTTAGCCTAGAAGGATACATCCAGCCACCTTAACTAGAGAATCCAGAAGAGAAATAGGCCTGTCTTGCGCTGGGCTGCTACGATCTCCCTTCTTGAATATAGGGACCATGAGAGACTCAGGCCAAGTAGACAAAAATACTTGGTTCCGACAGGCTTTGAAGAGCAAGGTAGGGATGGGCCCAGAGATCAATATTAGATTTGAACAGATCAATAGGGATCACGTCAGGGCCCAGGGCTTTACCACTCTTACTTGTCCTCAGTTCCTGACCTACTTCATCTAAGGAAAAGTCAGGATTATTCCGGTTAGTCACGGATAAAGTAGTGGTGGGAAAGCTAGGGGCAGATGCAGTGGGAATGGGGGTTGTGTTATCTTCCTGAGAAGAATACAAATTAGTAAAATTGGTTAGCCAATAGGCCTCAGTAATTTCTATCTCTACTCGCAGACAATCAGGGTATTAAAAGAAGGATAATTAATGGTGTGCCAAAATTTGATGGTATCATTAGTCAGACTAGCCTCAAGTAATAGGTTCCAGGACTCTTTCTTTAGACTTTTCATCCATTGTTTAATAGCAAGTTTGTATGCGTGTCTACACTCCCGAACCTCCTGAGTGGATCAGGGTTGTTTGGCTAGTGCTAATTTTAAACTACTGAGTTTTTTTGTACATACTGAATTGTCCTGTCATCACTTTATTCCGGTTCACACTAAGCCCATATATCTATATATATATATATATATATATAGATATATATACATATATATCTATATATATATATATATATATATATATATATGTATAAGCAAATGTCCCAATAGTGAGAGGAGCACTGTAGCTGGTGCCGGCGGCGAGGTTCAGGACACCCTCGCAGGATACTTCTCAGCAAAATTGTTTCAATATAGAAAGAAACACGCCGCACACTACTCCATAGGTTAGATTCTTTGGTTTATTTTCTGTAGGATCCCCACCTACGCGTTTCGGACAACAATCTGTCCCTGGTCACGGTACAAACATTAGTCCATCATTGCTTTCCACATTTTATACCTGAGTCACCACTTAGCAATTAAGGTGCATTGTGGGCACAGTAGTTTTTATGGATTGATTTACTTCCATATCATGCAATCCATAAAAACTACTGTGCCCACAATGCACCTTAATTGCTAAGTGGTGACTCAGGTATAAAATGTGGAAAGCAATGATGGACTAATGTTTGTACCGTGACCAGGGACAGATTGTTGTCCGAAACGCGTAGGTGGGGATCCTACAGAAAATAAACCAAAGAATCTAACCTATGGAGTAGTGTGCGGCGTGTTTCTTTCTATATTGAAACAATTTTGCTGAGAAGTATCCTGCGAGGGTGTCCTGAACCTCGCCCCCGGCACCAGCTACAGTGCTCCTCTCACTATTGGGACATTTGCTTATACATGAACTTTCCGTGAGAGGGAGCCCAGCTTCTTTGCTTCGCTTATCTGGTGTAATTGATCGACATTTGAAAACCCCTTGTGGATTACAAAGATCCTGCCAACACGAACGGCGAACTACAAACGGGATCTGATTTGCCACCGAAGGGTTTCTTTTTCCAGAAGCGGAGCCAACGAGAGACACACAGACGAAAGGTGCCTGCCTTGTCACCGGTCGAGCGCCGACTGGACGTGTCGGAGGGCACCACCAGCTACGGGAGTCTCCCGGTAAGTGACAGGCATTGCGCGCAACGTGGATGTGTGTTCAGAAGCTGCAGCGAGAGAAACAATAAACGCTGACAAACGATTGGAGCGTATTATTGTACCTGTTCTCAACATTGGGGACAGAAATTCACTTACTCCTGGTTAGACAAGATTTTCTGAAGAGGGAAGAACACTTTTGTTCCGCCAAGTTGAAAATCGGCATAAATTCCCCCTAAAACAAACACATGTCACGAAGTTAAAAGTCACACTTGAATAAATCAAACTTACCAAGCATCCTAAACACCGTCTCTCTCACTATGGAACAAAGAACAGCAAAACGTGCAGAAAAAGCGGAAACCATCTTTTCCAAAAACGCTGCAGGGTCCAACCAAATGGCGAGTAAAAATACAACTGGCGCCAATGCTAAACCAACAACAAAACAATTATTCCAGCAACTTGAAAAATTACAGAGAAAAGAAATCTCTAAGAGCTGGGAAATTCTAACCTTGGACAAGTATACAGAACTTGGTTTAGTTCCTAGAGGGCTACGCATATTCACCCTACCTAACCATCCGGACACCAGCCGAGAAATGCTGGAGGAGTGGGGGCTTAACAATATGGAGTGCTCTAAAAAAATGATCTTAATTATACTGAAACATGCCAGAATTGATATTGACAATCTACATATTAAAATAAGAGAGTTGGAGGACCAAATACAAGCAACAGGGGAAGATGAAGAAATTGTCAACAATTTACGTAAAAATATGGATAAAAACCTGGATAGGCATGACAACGAAATCCAGGAACGCAAACAGCGTAAATTCAAACGTGATGAGGCTGATTTCGCGAATGGCACGATATTTACCTTTGCTAAACGCTTTGACGCATTGAAACAGCCCAATGCGGCATTAGGAAACGCACAATATGATACCACTGTGAGTGAAGCAGAGTCTGAAGTGAGCGAAGGAGAACAAAACAGAGTGCCGCCAAAAAGACTTACCTTTGGAGAAGAGCTAGAAATGCTCCACAGAGATCAACAAACCCCAAAACCAAGGGGAAGGGGTCGCGGCAACATATCAGTGAGAGGAGGTGGAAGGGGACGAATGGCAAACCCCACCCAAGGAGGAAAACCCGGAGAGGAAAAAAATCAAAGATATCCTCTCCGAAACAGGGCAGTCAAAAAGTAGAGAAAACATCAAAAACAGACCCTAAACTGATAATCAACCTATCAGACTACACCTTAACGAAACCGGAGGAAACTTTATTGAGTAAAGGACTATCTTTCTGTCCAGACAAACATCAGGATCAGGTCGAAACACGGATCGACTTATACAAATATGTGCGCAAATTGAAACTCAAAAAATTCTTTTCAAAAAATAAGCGTGCAGACCCTACAATTGTGGCTAGTGAGCAATCTCACAACAATGAATCTGAAACAATGGCAGTAGCGGATGCAAACAGCCTACGAACAGCTTATGAATTAGCGCACCAAATGGACCCAACTGAATTGACCAACACTCAACTACTCTCCCAAATGGGTCATGAAATTGGAACACGTCCCAAAACTACTTTGCGGAGTAAATCGAAATTCTGTCCTGTACTTCACCCAGGCAATCGCATAGATGTCTTTCACGATCTGGTTGTGGCGGAACTAGAAACTATGAATAACATGATCAATACTAAAAAGGAAAACGTTACAAAAAAGGAACGAATAGCTTTAAAAAATCTCCAGTCTAATGCCTTGATAGAAATAAAACCAGCGGACAAGGGAGGCAATATCGTGATACAGAACAAAAGAGACTACGTGGAAGAAGCTCATCGCCAACTAAACAATGTCAACAACTATGAAGTCTTGCGGGAGAATCCAACGGTAATTATGATGCACAAATTGCATTCATGCATACAAACGTGGCAAGAAAATGGCCTTCTAAGCATGGAAGAAAAAAAGTTTTTAACAACCTCACATCCAATAATGCCGACGATATATTTTCTCCCTAAAATACATAAGACTTTAGTAAAACCACCTGCCCGCCCGATAATATCAAGCTGTGGCTCTTTGTGTGAAAATGTATCTTCATATGTGGACTACTTTTTGGCACCCCTTGTTCCCACTTTGAGTTCCTACATTAAAGATACTGGGGACTTCCTGAGAATTATCATGGGAGTGAATTGGCAACCTGATTACTGGCTAGCAACAATAGATGTTGTCTCGCTATACACTTCTATCCAGCGGGACATTGGACTGACAGCAACTAAGTACTTTCTGGGCCAGAGACCAATATCAGAACTGCGGCATACCAACATGGTAATTGATATGATGACCTTCTGCCTAGACAATAACGTTTTCACTTTTGACAAAAAAGTATATAGACAAACCTGCGGATGTGCTATGGGTGTTTCTTTCTCTCCGAGCTATGCTAATCTCACCATGGGATGGTGGGAGAAACACATAGCTTGGAGAGAAGAGAACGAGCCATATACTACGGATGTGGTTATATGGCTAAGATTCATAGACGACCTATTCCTCCTTTGGAAGGGATCTAAACAGAAACTGGTGGAATACATTGCAATCCTCAATGAGAATGAAGTGGGACTACAGTTTACGTCAAACATACAGAAAGAAGAAATAGATTTTCTTGATACCAAAGTCTATGTAAAAAATAACAGACTTGAAACAACTGTATTCAGAAAAGCAACCTCAACAAATAGCGTTTTACATGGAAGTAGCTTTCATCCCACCTCACTAAAAAAGAGCATCCCTTATGGGGAATTTATCAGAAGGAAAAGGAACTGCTCAGAAGAAACCGAAATGGAGAACAATTTCAAAGAGACAAAAAATCGATTCTCCGAGCGTGGATACAAACATGCTGACATAATTAAAGGAGAACAAAAAGCAAGAGCCAAGACCAGAGCAGAAACACTGATCACCAAACAGAGTCAAATGGAACATAATGAAGAAAATGATCAACCACGACTAATACTAACATACTCGAAGGAAAGCTACAACATCAAGCGAACCCTGCAAAAATACTGGAACGTGTTAAAGAAAGACAATGATATAGGCAGCCTAATCGGCGATAATCCACTTGTAACATATCGCAAAGCACCATCAATCAGAGACACCCTAGTCAACAGCCACTTTAAACAAATAAGAACTCAAAGTTGGTTGGAAAAGAGACAATTGGGTTTCAGCAAATGCATGACATGCAAAGCTTGCAAGATTGGGCGAAACTTGAAATCACTCACAGATCCCAGGGGCAGGACTTTCAATATCCGGAATAAAATCACGTGTGACTCACAATTTGTAGTATATCTAATTCAATGTTTCTGTGGAAAGAGGTACATTGGTTCTACAATTTGCCCTTTAAAAAAGAGAATTCTAGAACACACAAGAGCGATCCAGAATAATGACCAAACCTATGCAACAGCGAAACATCTGAACTCACATCCTGGAAAAACCTGGAAAGATATGAAGTATTCAGGAATAGCATTGGTTGGCGAGAATGAAAGAGGTGGTGACAGAATAACCAACTTGAGAAGGCTTGAGTCGAAGTTCATAATCAGATTCAAAACACGAAGCCCCTGGGGTCTCAACGCCGATGAGGAACTTTATGTACATTTATAATTTGTTTGCATGTATCATAAGCCTTTTTGACTAAACAAGTACTGTAGTCCAAAATTCTCATGAGATAGAACGCAAAGAAAGATTACAGTAAAAATAAGTTTCTGTGTTTATCAAGCTTAGCACCCTAAATTCAATGTTTGTGACAAGAAGTAAAAGATTTTGATTTTAATTATTCATGCATAGTGATCACTGTTGATCTACAGCATGTAGCGACTCAATGAATACTCACAAAGGCACTCAGCCAATATTGACAATTAGGACACTCAGTCCACTACCTAATTCTAAAATGCATATGGAATTGGCGCTTCTCAGATGTGAGCAAATATGCCACATCATAACAGTCCTAGGACCCCAAATGGCGTCATGGCAATGCATTATTGAAGCTAACCAAGTGAGCATGATTTGTGTCGTGAAAGTGTTGGGATCCGGTTTTTACTTTGCATGATATGGAAGTAAATCAATCAATAAAAACTACTGTGCCCACAATGCACCTTAATTGCTAAGTGGTGACTCAGGTATAAAATGTGGAAAGCAATGATGGACTAATGTTTGTACCGTGACCAGGGACAGATTGTTGTCCGAAACGCGTAGGTGGGGATCCTACAGAAAATAAACCAAAGAATCTAACCTATGGAGTAGTGTGCGGCGTGTTTCTTTCTATATTGAAACAATTTTGCTGAGAAATATATATATATATATATATATATATATATATATATATATATATATATATACATGCAAGGCTCCTCACCACCAGAGAAAGAGAACCGGAGGGACACATCGGGGAAACTGGAAGATTCATTTAGAACCGAGTCATAAGAAAACAGTAAAGCAAAGTTGAGAAATAAGGGAAGGGGGTAGGCTAGAAACATTCTGATGCTCTAGGCTTGCTCAGGGGGTCGTACATGGATGTTTAGGCTCTATTTTTTATTTTTATTTTTTTAAAGGAAAATCGAGGCGTACGCGTTTGGAAAGTCGTACAATTACGAGCAAGAGCTGCATGCTGATTGGTTGTCAATACTCCAAAACAGGAAATGTTGGCAGCCATCTTGTTTGTCGCGAGAGCCGAGTCACAAGAAAACATTAAAACAAAGTTGAGATTTAAGGAAAGGGGGCAGGTTAGAAATATTCTGACCCTATAGTCTTGGTCAGGGGGTTGGTACATGGATCTTTCGGCTCATTTTTTATTTAAAAAAAAATAAAAAATGGCGGAGTACTCGTTCAGTACTTGTACGCAGTGGAAAAGGTGAAAAAAAACTAGAAGTCTGTTTTGTTTATTAGGTCCCAGGGGGGCAAATTACGGGGGCAGTTTTTAGAGCTATATTTCTATGACAGTATGTAAAGCCTTCCGTTTTTTTTGTTGCTGCATCAATTGTACTGTCTACGCATGCGCAGCCTTGTTTGCAAGTGCACTTTTCTTTCTTTTTCTTCAAGTTAGCCAAGCAAACCTCTGATTTTAGGTATTAAATTTGCCGCTTTGTTTTTACGGGTCATGTGTGTTATCCGGAGCTATACTTTTGTAATATATTAATAAACATATTGTATGTATATTTATTTGAAATGTAGTGTTGAGGCGCCAAACGTTGATTACATACTCCGTCCAATCGCCATTTTAGTAGTTTTCCTTCGTTATTTTTATTATACCTGTTACTTTCATTTTATCCTGCGTATATTATCTCTGTGATCGATAAGATTTGGTGCCACAGATACCACAATTTTTTTTTCTTGGCCTCCAATTTTATCAGAGTTGGTCACACGTATACCTAGAAACTAATTTGAAGGACGTAAGGCACAGGCATTACAACACGTGTTGGTCAAAAAAAAAACATTATTAAGATTATGCATTTATCATGTGTGGTAAATGCATACTAGTTGTAAAAGCATGTGTGGAAAAGCGATATGCGTGCTAATGGTTTTGTGGTGACGATCACGCGTGCTTATGAACCAGGTCTGGGTGTGTTGTAGTCTAGGGTACCAGGCGGAGGGGCACGCAGCTGCACTCATACAATATAGAAGTAATATAGGATTTTTAAAACTTAAAAGAAATTATTCCATAATTATCCTAGATTAAGTCTTCTGTTAGTATATTCATTAAATACATGAATATATGTTTTTAAACAATTAAAAGCATTTGTGTCTTTTTTGTACGGGCACCGTACATGACATCACACGGAGGCTTTGATGCAACGTGTAACCTCGAAGCGTATTTGTAGCATATGCTGAGAATGATTTGCAGTATAAACTATGGTGCGATCAGTCTCTCACTGTCAAATCAGAGCACAGGGCCGCTAAGAGAATGGTTAAAAGTGGTCGCTCATTGGAGATCCAATTCAGGTGTGTGGCTTATCCACAGTATAATAACGTTATTTTTTAACCTGGTTAACTTTGAGGTTTGCATGAAATACTATGCTATAGGCAGATATGGATGTTTTGGCAGCGCTTATGTCCATGAAGCTTGTTTATTATCATTTACATATAGGTGCCTGAGGGAGGGAAAAGAAGTCTATGTGAATGGCGAGGATTGCACAATAGTACCACATCACTCCTTAATTTGTAGACACATACAATTGCATGGCTACTGTATACAAGATGCGCCTGATTTGGACTGAGTTTTGAAAGTAGTCCGACACCTGCTATCATAACAACTTTCAGTTTACTGTAAACTGGGGTTATTTACTTTGAAATAATGGAGATTGTTGTGCACTGTTAGCAAGCATCGCTTACATGATTACGGTAACTGAGCGTGTGGTTTGTTTAAAAAAAAGTTGTGTTAACTCCTCTGCATGGGAAGCTGGATGTTTCCAGCTGGCGGGCGATTTCGACCTTGAAAGCAGAGTCAACCAAATGAGTCGTATAAGAGCGCTATTGTCTCAAAAAGAGGTCCCTCTTATATCTGGTACAGAAACATTTGTCCTTTATGTAGCAAACACCCGCACAGAAGTGCATATTTTATTAAATACAGACGTTCTCTTGAATTTTGAGTAGTTAATTTAGAGTATCTTTATTGTGTCCTTGTCTATGGGGTTACCTTACTTTTTAAAGTTAGAAGCAGTGGCCTTGTGACTTCTGTAGTAAGTATATTTGGTGTCTTTTGGGAATTTTTTCATTCGATTTTTTCCAGCCTTTTTGGTGGATTGCGCTTAATACTCGCATTAGTTGCCGGTGTGCTTTTATTAATTTGATTACATAAATATGGATGCCCATCCTGCAGCAGATGATAATATGTCCCGGCTGTTGCTGTTCCGCAACCAAATGCTTAGTTACTATGGAGCGCTGCCTCTTGCAAAGTTGCGTGCAGCTTATGGATTATCGTTTCGATTTTCCTTTTTCACATGCGTTCAACCTGTGTTCCATTGCCTGAGCTGCGATTTCGATTGGGCCCTGGATTTGTATCTCTGCAATACGGTGTCTCCCAATGCGGATAATGACCAGTTGATGAGCTCCTTAGTGGTTCATGACTTGCTCTGTTCTGGCGGCGGGATTATGGCCTTAGCAGCGACACATGAAATAATGGGATGTTGGAATGTTTTTGCAGCGGCGCTTGAGTTCTTGGCACGCAGTTACATTGAAGATGACCCGAGCTTGCCTCCCTTGGTGATAGAGGCTCCGGTTGTTGAGGAACATGTATGTTCATTCTCACTATTGAATTGGATGGCTGAAATGTTTTCAGATGAGAACAATGACTTCCTCTTGGAGGCTGTTGTCACATACTGTGCTTACACGCTGTTGGATTAAGACTCTTTGATTTTTCTACGTATTCTTTATTATTTAGTTACTGTTTTCTATCAACTTTATCTATTTATCTTTATCTGTCATCAGTGATGTGATGAGTGATGTCGTTGACCATGTCATGAGTGATGTAATATGTGACGTCATCAGCAGTGCATTAAGGGCGTGCGAGTTATAGTTAGCTGAACTAACTATAACTGGGGAATTACATTGGTTTTGTATGAGAGAAATGTCCAGCTAACTATAACATTGGTGAAACCTATGGTTTTTTCAGTAATTTCTAAGGTTTTTTAAATGCTAATTCCTAACTATAACATGGCTGAAACCTATGTTTTTTTATATATATATATATATATCTGCAACATTCTATTTGGAATAACTTTGGCGTCGGTTGACTAATCTTTGCAAAATTTTCAAAACTAATGCCAGCTCTGGTTCTCTCCTATCCTGAAAGTCTTGGGGTGATTCGTGAAGCGGGGGCCGAAAAAAAAGGGGGTCCCAAAACGTGTTTTCGCCATGCAATTTTCCATACGATCCGTTCATCGTGGCTACAGCCCGAATTGCAGAACAGAATTACGCCAAATTTGGCAAAGGGGTAGTCCTTAGTTCAGACTCGTGCCTTTTTGCTTAAATGGTGTAAATCCGTTCAGTACTTCCTGAGAAAATCACAATTAAAAGCACATATATATCTATGGCAGCCATGGATCCGCGCATCCTGAGCGCACCCTAAGCGCACGTCTCGATCATGCGCTGAATACTAATTGGCTGTCAAGTGGTTGTCATCATTCGAAACCAGGAAGTGTTGGCAGCGATTTTGTGCCTCGGTAAATGCGTGGCTGAAGAAGTCAGTGAAACAAGTGTGCAAAATGTATAAAGGGGGCAGGGTCGAAATACCCTGACCCTCTAGACCTGCTTAGGGGGTCCCACAAGGACTCCCAGGGCCCAGAAAAAAATATATATATATATTTATTTTTAAACACAGCAAAGTGCGCACGGGTGCGCAGATCCTGCCATAAAAAATACAAATAAAACAGAGCTTCTTTAATAATGAGCCTCTGAGGGGGCCAAATCGCGGTGGCAAAATAATAAATTCATGGGGGGCCCAGAGGGGCCTCCCATCCCCGGGACCGCCACCCATGGGGCTACAAAATAAATGGTTGGGGGGGCTACAAGACCCCCAGCAAAATATGTGGGTGGGGGGCTCAACAGCCCCCCAAGCCCCGGGGACCAGCTCCCCTTGGGGCTTTGAAAATAAATAGTTGGGGGGCTCCAAGGCCCCCCCAGCAAAATACGTGGGTGAGGGGGACTCAGCGGCCCTCCCAAGCCCCGAAGACCACCACCCCATGGATTTTTGTGTTGTGGGAGGGGGGCTGCATGTCCCCCTTCCTTTAGCCGTTGAGGGCTCTGGAGACCACCACCCCCCAGGGCCAGCTCCTGCAGTGTCCCGGGGTGCCCACCCCAGGGACACTGCTGTATGCTATGAGAGGGCGGGAGTCTCTCGGCTCCCGCCCTCCCATAGCATACTTGGTTTGGATTTTGAAAGAGAGAGCAGGGAAACCTGCTCTCTCTTTCAAAATCCAAACCAAATTGCTTTTCCACAGGGGGAGCTGCATGTTAGCAGCTCCCCATGTGGAAAAGCAATGCGGCTCCTGAAGGACGCGGGGAGCCGGCTGGGACCATGGGGGCTTTGCGGCTCCCCCCAAGGACCCCAATGTTTTATATAAGCCCCGGGGGATTTGGTGCCCAGGGATGATAGAAATTAGTGATAGAGGCTATTTTTTTTACTGTAAAGTTAGGAGTTGCACACCCAGCACGGTGCTCAGTGCAGCCCCCTGGTGTTCACACATTGGATGCCCGACTCCTAATGTGTAGGGTGCACGACTCCAACGCATTTGGTGCACGACTTCTTCGCGTTGGGTGCAGGACTCTGACTAACTAAGTACACAATTGTGTTTCAGGCCTACAATTCCCCCGTCAGTATCCATACACTCCAGCAAACACCCTGTGACTGCTCTTGCAATCCCATAGTGACTCTTTCAGTATCATGTACTAATCCATTCACTAAAATAAAACTCAACCAATTATGAATTCACCCAGTGGCTCTCGTTATAGTACTGTAATCATTTAGTCAGTATGCATGTGCTCATGCAGTGAGCCAGGCTTTAGGGCACGGAGTGCTTTAAACTCCTATGTTGAAGGGGTGTTCCATAGGTGTGTGTGTTTGCATAGAACATTCATAGAACAAGACACATCCCCAGATTTATTAGAAATCATAAATCTGGACATGTGTGTGAATGCTGCACCATCCTCCAATTGGTGTAACAAGGCACAACAAGGAGGATTATTTTAATTTCTCCTAATTTTTTCTCTTTGAATGTATGCTATAAGGCGCAGCATCCATTGAAGGAGAAAAATGCCTTCACAGAATGTTTTTGTGCAGGAACGTGTGTCTTCCTGCAAAAAAACAAATTCTGCATGACACAGATATCCTTGCGCCATGGTGCAAGGGTGCCTGTGGCACCGCATGGTTGCAGTTTAAGCAGCAGTGCCGAGGGAAGCATAGACTTGTAACATATTTATGTACATATGTTGCATCCCTGTGCTTCGGAAGTACCACAGCACACTGCAGCTAAAGAGCTAAAAGTGTCATTCTACAGCACTTCCTTATAGTTCTGCACTTATACATACACCATAGAGTACTAATGTATTCCTACAGTCAATTATGCACTATGCATACATTCAAACAACTTTCATACACTATCATACAAATATAGCTCTTTCGTTAACCAGAAAAGTTAGCCATGAAAAGAACATTTTTTTTTTATTTTTATATTGTTTTAGTAGTTTTTTTAACAATGTTGTGCTTTTTTGTTGTTTTTTCAAAAGAAAAAAGTACGACAAAAATAGTGAACTTCAGAAACTAACAGCCCAGAAAAACAAAATCTAACAGAGGTGGTTTCGTTGTGCTGTACAGACTAAGTTCACAGACTTCTCTCCGGAGCACAGAAGTTGGTTGCACGTGATGCAGTGTATTTTTAGGTGTGCAAATTCTGTACGTATCTCCAGACGGTCTGGTGAAGAGGAACTGGCAGAAATACTTGGCAGTGCAGGTGGAGGGTTGTCTCGAAGTCTCCTGCATTCCTCCCAAGACAGATTAACAGGGTGCAGACTCTTAAGATGCTTGTACATACTTGCAGTGCAGCACAAGTACTTCTTATCGGCACTGCCTCATGAAAGAACGCTAGCACAGATTTTACAGGAGACTTTTGTGGCATTCATCTTCTTTTGTCCTTCAGGGTAGGTAAAAAACTTCCACACCACTGAGGAAGGTCTTTTTAGAGGTGGAGGTTCCATAACAAATTCTTCGTCCGAAGAATGGTCTGATTCTTGTGGTGGCTGTTGTCCTGAAGCCATTGTGTCCTCAAATTGGAAAATATCTGAAAAGAAATAATCAAAAAGAAGTTCTTCTCAGCTAAGAGAT
The DNA here is from genome assembly GCF_964263255.1 of Lissotriton vulgaris. NCBI lineage: Eukaryota > Metazoa > Chordata > Amphibia > Caudata > Salamandridae > Lissotriton > Lissotriton vulgaris. Next base: position 1,140,445,082 of record NC_141691.1, on the reverse strand, counting down.
CTGTCTCCAAAGAAGCTCTAAGAAGAATGATTGAAATGGGTGGAGTCCTTCATTAGTTACGATGGCAAAAGTTATGAACCAATTAAATCTTTTTTTTTCAGGTCACATGGGGTCCGCGCACCCTGCGCACAGGCAGCACGAACCCAACGCGACTTCACGAAATTGCATTTAAAAGTAATGTAAGTGTATTAAAAGTAAAATATATTATTTTTATGATTATGTTAGATAATGTGTCCTGTATGCGCCTGTAGTCGCGTACCAGTCGCATAGCGATGGCGCATGAAAATACACACCCGTCGCACACTATACGTGGATCCTACACAACAATTCTAAAATAGCAGCTAGGTTCCGCACATTGATCCATTAAGGTGCGATTTGGGAGCTCGAATCCCCCAAAAAATGTGGAAAAAAACAATAAAGAAAATATTATAAATATATTTAAAAAATAAAAATAAAAATAAATTTATTTAAAAAATATATATTAAAAATATTTCATGTAATTTAAAAAATAAGATATCTAAAAATAAATAGATTAAAAAAATGTAGTAAAACAATATGAAAACAATAAATATAACAATGAATACATTTAAAAGTTATCATTGAAAAAAACCTTTGAAATTCACTGAAAATACCATAGATTTGAGGCCTGTTTTAGTTAGGAATTAGCATTTAAAAAACCTTAGAAATTCAATGAAAAAACATAGGTTTTAGGGGTGTTATAGTTAGGTGTACATTTCACTTGTACAAAACCATTGAAATTTCTCCGTTAGAGTTAGTTGTTCTCACTATAACTCATGCGCCCACAATCCACTGCTCATGATCTGCTCTCCCCCTGAGCCTTATATTTTGCATTCGGATTTGCAATTCGTTCCATTTTCACAACACCTCTGCTTCTCAAATTCACACACGTTTGTCACCCTCCATATTTTTTCAGATACGAGCCAGATTTCATACACTTCTCCACCAAATCACTGCATAATTTTCCTCCATCATGTGAAATAATGTTGTTTTGGATGTGTATTTTCACTACTGCAGTTGCCTCTTGTCAATGCTGGTCTTCGTCATGTGGAGTGAGTGATGTACGTATCAACCTATCATTTACCAAAAGTCATCTTTGCACTAAGATTGAACAATAAACTGAGACCACTAGAAGAAAAGACTAAAGAATGCTAAAAAAAGACCTGTGACTAACAACTTGCTGAACTGTAATAGGAAGTCAATTAGAAAGTTGAGAGATCAAGTTGGAGAAAACCCTGGACTGGTCTGGAAAAGCATCCCTAAAGCATTACACATTAACACAAATCTCCTGAATATAAAGAATGATGGGGTATTTGTGATGGCAAAAACATGAACAAATGCCGTTTAGCCCAAATCTATAATAGGGTTAATGTGCAAAGCAAAGGAGAGGACCTTGAGCCAGTGCATCCCGGGGTTAGTATAAGACACAAGGTCAAGTAGGGGCTGCTAATATACAAGCCTAATCTTCACTTATTGATGGCATAACATCGATATGTGCCTCTTCTTGCCAATCCCATCACATATTCTTTCACAAAACATCTACATAAATGACTGCTATCAAGAGCTGACCTCAAATCAAAAAAGGTAAAGAACAACACAGCACATAGGTGTTGTCAAATAATTCCTGCAAATGCATTCATTTCTACCTTTACAACATGCATGTTTGTTGTTCATCGAACTAGCTCCAGAAGCATTCATTTGGGAAGTAAGATTCCAAAGACCTCCTAATTAAACATTTAGAAGCAAGTTGGGTCTACTATTATCTGGATTTCATTTTCCTGCTCTTCTTATGAATTAGTAGCATTTCTAAGATTCTGTGATCAGCTGTTCAAAGCACAATGTCACGACAGGATTCTTTATAAGGTCAGAGATAAATATATCTGTCAGAAATTACAGAGGTATAATATTTCTTTTCATTCAAAATTCTCTATTGAGTTATAAAAAACTATCATGTAAAACAAATACCAAAAATGTATAGTAAATAATGACATAAGATTCAGAGAATAAAAAATATGAAATAACACCATAAAAAGATTCAGTTCCAGATGGGTAGCTTAAAATCAAATAAAATATATGTGAGCAAAAAAAGTGATACAAGATTACAATTTGCAGTTAAAAACGCGAAATATGAACAATAATTGCTGATAAGAGGATGTAACAAGATATAAGATTAACTTTACAAGATATGATACATTATTACCTATAATATAATTATGTAAAGATTTCCAGAATGAGTGATGTGAAGGAGGTATTGTTGCTATTTTTGATATAGAAACATCAAAACATTTCCTAGGAATAATGACCCATGCCCACCATGTATGCACCGATATAAAGTAGCATTTTTCCAATTCAACATGATGGATTTAATATCTGACAGTGATTGAAAAAGAAATGTTATCAAAAATGGATAATGTCTTTCTAAATATTTCCCAACTCTCCCAAAATTTGAATATTATTAGACAATCAAATAGCATTTGACTTTATGTGCAAATTGTGGTACTGCAGGGCCAACGTAGAGAAGAATCAGTTAATTTAGCTTAATTTCATTTTTTCTGTTCATAAACAATTATATAAAACCAATATATTTATTTATGAAAGAGCAACAGGAAATATTTCTGCATTTTTTCCTACCTAGATTTCTTGGCATTGTTCAGCAGATAAACTTAGCTACAGATCTGCATTCCAACTAGAAAACTCGATAAGTAAAGTGTGTGAATTAAGGTCATTATTTTTTTAATTTATCTTAGAGGCTATATTATGAGAATTGTGTGAATATTTAAGGAATAATACAGAAGCTGTAGCATTAGCCACTGGTGAAGAAAAGGGAAAATCATTTATTAAATTATTAAACAATAACTCATATTTATAAAATTCATCAGATGGCAAATTATAGAGTGTTTGTAACACCTCAAAAGTAAAAATACATTTCCTTGGCAAATATCATGTAAAAAAGAAAATACTTGCTTTAATTCCTAATTTCCAAAGTTTCTAAACTTTAATTTAGGATTATACCTAAGTGATTTTTTGGAGCAATTAATACAATGATAATCTTTCCGTCCAAATATTAGGAAAGACAACCAAAGTACATCTACAAGAAATATATAGTATAGCTGGTAAAGAATGAGAGGATGAGGATCAACCAGATTTCTTCCTTTTTAAGCCTTTTGAGCTTCATATCTAAAAGATCATTTAATAACCACATTGCCCCAGTGGCTACTAAAAATGAGAAATGGTATTTAAAAAAATCTGGTAATCCTCCATTAATTTGAGCTTTTTAAATTTATTATAATTCCAAATATACTTTGGGATATGTTTATCAATCATTGAGATGAAATTAGTAGTAAATTGTATCATAAAAATTTAAAACAGTATTTGGCACATTAGGACCATTTTTACTGCTTGAATTCTACCCCATCAAAGGGGAAACACAGATAACCATTTTTGGATTTGGTCTCAAATCTTTTTCAAATATTATTACATCTTTTATTTAAATTATCTTTGATATTTAAAAGAAATCCCAGATACATTAGTGAACTCTTACACCATGGAATGCTAGAAAGTAATCTCATGTCAAGAGCACAATACATATTCAACGGATCTTTTTAACAATCCCCTTACGCCGCTGGTAGGCTACATTTTATGACACTCCAGCAGTGCAGAGTGTAGACCCATATCTACAAGGAGACGCAAAGCCACTTTGCATGGATTTCTTTGATCGCGTAGATATATTGTACAGCAACTCAGCGCATGTCGCTGCATTGCCTTAGACTGCATCAGGAGGGCATTCAATGGGCATTGCTGTGGATTTTCCCATGCAACACTCATGGGTTTTTGACACATTCCCAGATTTACAAGAATCTGTAAACCTGGGAATGCGTCAAAACTGCACGTCTCCCCAAAGGAGGTGTAATGAGGAGAAATCTGTTTATTTCTCCTCATTATTTCCTAATTTATATGAGTGCTGTATTCTGCAGCACATATAGAAAGAGGAAAAAGCCTCCATGGATTGTTTTTGTTCAGTAAGGTTTCCCTTCCTGCACAAAATCAATCCTGCCAACAACACAGACACCCTTGCGCAATGTTGCAAGGGTGCCTGCATTGGTACTAGACACCAAATTAGGCGCAGGCAGAAAGGACAGGAATGCACCGTCTCTTATAAATAGAGTGCATTACTGCCCCTTTAAATTGGCATAAGGCAGCACAGCAAAAAGACTTGAGGAACTGCACTACTCCAAATCATTGTAACTGAGTCACTCAATGTTGGAAAGGGACATACATCCATTCCTTGTTCCTCTGTAAAAAATGAAAATAATCAGAGGTAAAACTATTGATGTAAATTCTGGCAATAACACCTACAAACAAAGCCTTAACAATGTTAAGAAAACTAGAACTGATTTAAAAAATTCTGAAGATTTGAACAAAAATTGTCATTGGGTTTTATCAAAAGCCTTTTTCAGTATCTAAAGCCAAAAGTTCAATAGGAGAATTACAATTTATATAATTTGATAATACATGACAAATGATTCTGGTATTATATGATCAAAATTCTTCATTCATAAATTCTGTTCGATCACTATCTATTATTTATAAAAGGACTTTGGATAATCTGCTTGCTAATACTTTTGCATCTATTTTGCTATCTTGATTAAGATGAGCTACAGGGCTATAATTTGACCCAGGTAATAGATCTGTATCAGGCTTAGGACTAACGGATATTGAAGCATCTCCAAAAGGTTCATCAATTGAAACGTATTTGTAAAAACCCTCATATAAAGCCAACGAAGTGTAAGATAAGGTAGGGTCAAATTCATTATAGAACTCTGATGGAATATCATCAGCTGCAGGAGATTTACCAGATTTGTACACTTCCATAAGAATAATTATCTCTTCTGTGAAAAATGGTTGATACTGCAATTATCTCAACTGTAATGAGACTGTAGGTAACTTACAAGAAAGTAAACAATCACCTATCATTTGAGCTTGAATATGTGAAGGCAACTTACAAGAAAGTAAACAATCATCTATCACTTGACCTTGAATATGTGGAGGATTATTATATAATTGTGTAAAAAAATGTATAATTTCATTAGCAATACCTCTACAATTTGTCAGAAGTTTACCTTACAAAGATATTAAAACAAGTTTTTGATGACCTCCTTTTTTCATTCTTAAATAATTGGCTAGAGGTTTTCCTGACGGATTGGCGTTATAATAATACTTTGCTTTATCATTCGATAATTTTATTCCTGCTATTTTATTAAGCATTCTTGAAATTCATATCTTATTTTTTGTTATTTAACTTAATGTGTATTGTCCCTTGAAGTAATTAAAAGTCTTTCATGTTTAGCCATTTCTTTTGAAGTTTGTGAAACCTTACTTTTACATTTTTTGTTTTCAATGGACATAATGGATATACGAATACCTCTAAGATATGTTTTAAAAGCATACTAATAAACATGTTTTAATGTCTCTAATGGTTTACTATCAGTAAACAAAATAATATTATGTAGGAGAAGGGATTCTATCTGTAGTGCATGGATTGGCGTCATGGATGACATCTGCATGATTCTTGGCAGAAGAGACACAGCGGCCTGATGCTCTTTTTTTTCATTTGACACAGTCTTCCACCTCACCCTCATCTGAGTGCCTTAACAACATCAGAATTCAAGGACACACACACAACTGGATCTTCACCTTCCTAACTGGAAGGAACCAGTCATTGAATCTGGCACCGCACACCTGGGACATCCATGACTTCATCTGCGGAGCTCTTCAAGGATCCTCCATGAACAAGATAATCTTCAATGCATACATGATCCCTCTGGCCTGGATCATCTGCTCTCCCAACATCAAAGTCCTATCCTATGCCGATGATATGCAACTCATTTTCTCGTGGACAAGACACCCAGTATCCTGATCAAGTTCAATGCCTGCATGACTGAAATCACCTACTGGATGACGTACAAGTGTCTGAAGATGAACACTGACAAGACCAAATCATGATTTTTGTGAAGATCACTTCAACATGGGACTCAACATTTTGTCTAACAGGACTAGAACCAACACATTCCCAGACCATCCAGACCAAGAACTTCAGGATCATCATCAACAGCAAACTTGACATGACCGCCCAAGACAACATCATCACCACCTCATGCTTCCAAACCCTGAAGATGCCTAGGAAGATTATCAAATGGCTCCTAATCAGCATCTGGGAAACTGTCACGCATGCCCTTGTCATAATGAAGCTGGACAATGGGAACCCCCTTTATGACAGGATCAACAAAAACTCACCAGAAGGCTAAAGATCATTTTCAGTGGCCTGAATCACTCTCAATCTCCCACACCACACTCAAGTCACACCACACATGAAGGGGCTCAATTGGCTTCCCACACACAAACAAGCACAATTCCAACTCCTCATCCACACTTTCAAGGTACTACCTAACACTGTCACACACAAAAGGAGGTTTAAGGACCTGCATGGGCACACTCCCCACTCATAATACCTAACACACAACAAGCCCACGGGTCCAGGGTACAGGTCTGATACGTATGTGGACTACATACACTGTACAACAGAGAGGGGGAATACTCCTTTTTAAGGTCAGTACCCCTCATACACCAGAGGTGTCATGCTTCATCATAGGTGTGCCTCCTTGTGTTAGGATCCTAGTCTTAGCGCAGGCAACAACCCCCTCTCTACGAGGGAGGACTCTGGCATGTTTGCTCAATTTGAGCATATGGGTTGCCCTAAAAACCTTATGTGAGCATGGTGTATTAAAAAATATGGTGTGCAGTGCTGAAGTGAATGTGAATGTGAATTAAAACTGTCTACAGAGCAAGCTATCAACAGCCTTTATTCAGCTACCCTGTGGCAGGATGAAAAACAATGAGCTGGATAACGAGACTGTCAACATTAGAGACAGCTACATTAACAAGATTAACATGTTTTGGCCTTCAGGACCTGTTAAAGTGTGATGGCCTTCATCAGGATCAGAAATACCAGCTACTGCATAAAGTGTATATGAGCGAAAATTTAAAGAAAATTATTCTAAAGCAACAGTGTTTTATATAGTGAACCAGGGATCCTTGTAGGCCGGATGTAGGCCCTTGGAGACCATGCTCTGACTGAGCAGTTAGTTGGCGTATTTACCTGTGGCTAAATAGCCGCTGACAGAAGTGGTAACTCTTTTTACCTAAATAGGTCCCATCGGTGAACCAACTGAACACAATGATCCCTGGTTCAGTTCAGTATATAAAACACCGTTGCTGTACAATAATTTTCTTTCAATTTATGCTCACATACACTTTTTGCAGTAGCTGTTATTTCTGATCCTGATGAAGGCAATGATACTTTGATAGGTCCTGAAGGTTGAAACATGTTGATCTTTTTAATGTAGCTGTCTCTAATGTCATCAGTCTCATTATCCAGCTTATTGTTTTTAATCCTGTCACAAGGTAGCTGAATAAAGTCTGTTGATAGCTCTGTAGGAAGTTTTAATTCACATTCACTTCAGCCCTGCAGACCATATATTTTCATACACCACACTCACATAGGGTTTTAGGACAACCCATGTGCTCCAATTGAGAAACCATCCCTGAGCTCCTCCCTCGTAATAAGGGGGTTGTAGCCTGCTCTAGGACTAGGTTCTTAACACGAGGAAGCACCCCTATGATGAAGCATGACACCTTTGTGTGTGTGGGGACCCATCCTTAAAAAGGGATATTCCCCCTCTTCTCTGTTATATGGTTTATGTGGCCCACTACCTAACACTTGCCCAGAATATCTCAACAATTGCATCTGTTTTCACAAACCTTCCAGATACCTCCTCTTAACCAGACTCCTACTTACACACATTCCACACATAAAGAAAACCAGGTCCAGTGGTGAAGCCTCCTACATTGCTCCTAAAGCAAGACATTAACTGCCGCTACAGATAAGAGCATCCTCACATCTTGAAATTTGTGAGAACCTGAAGACCTGGCATTTCAAGTAGTCCCATTGCTCTCTAGGTTTGACTAGACTCACACATGCTAGTGCCAGAACCACATAAGGGGGATAGTACACTCTACAAATCTGCACAACATAACTTAACATAACATTACATAAGTATCCAGTTGATTAATGTGAGAAGTTGGCCGGGTATATGATGTTCACTATTCTAGTGAGTACCTTGCACCAGTCCAAACGACCCTTGTGGTGATTGGTTGTAAGTCAACCTTATAAACCAGCTATCCTAATGGTAGCATAGACAAAAACAGTCTTAGGCTAAACTCAAGAGGGCATGTGAAGCCAGCTGTTTTACCATATGCAATCCTTTTAGCATCAAATGAAAGGACACCACACAAGTTACATATTATAAAATATATGTATTTATTACTAGAATAATCCCCTGTACTCTTTATGAGGACAGAAACACAAGCGTTAAACAAAGAACTTCATATAACATACAAAAGTTGCTCAAATATGGATAGGCCCTGGTGGCCACTCAAATCATATACAAAAATAGTGGTATAAGAGCCACGTCACAAACATTGGAAAGGCCTAGGGCCTTGAGAATCGCTAGGGCTACACTGGACTATCAAAGGTTAGGTCGTGGGAGGCCCACAGGATGCGGGTGCAGTGTCTATAGGCACAAGCGTTTACCAATAGAAGTCAACGGTGCGTAAAAGTTAGAAAGTTACAGATGTGGGAGTCTTCCGACTGGATTAGAACTTAACCACTTAAAACTAGGACACTAGAGGTGTAAACCACTACAGGAGCACCGGTGTACTCTCGTTACCTCACCCACAGGAAGCGGGTGCATAGGTGTCAAAGTGCGTCGGGTTTCGTCGTGGAGTTCTATGTAGCCTGGAGAAAAAGATGCTGCAGGCGACCAGGAGAGAAGAGTCCGGTTGGATCCAAGGGTGGATCGAAGATGTAGAGTACCTGAAAGCAGAGGGGACAGAGTCTGGGTCGCTAGCCAGTGACCAGGAAGGAACCAGGAAGGAACCAGGCGGTGTCGGGTTGCTATCAGGTGATGTTGTGAAGCTTGTCTCCGCTGCCTCGTGGACCAGGAAGGATCGACGACAACCAGGAGGTGGACACTGGCTGTCCCACAAAGGCTCTCGCTGTCGGCGGTGTTGGTTCTCGAATCGGAGTCAACAGGCCTTGGAAAATGCAACCCACGCAGGAAAGATGGCTTCTGGATCAGACCGGCAAGGTCTGATGGGCTGCTCCTTTTCAGGGAAGCAAGGGCCAGTCTGGAGCAACCAGACCAGCAGTGTAAAGTTGAAGGTTCGTCATCACAGCGGCCACTAGCCAATGGGCAAGTGACCGGACAAAGCGTCGAGCAGGAAAAATGCAAAAGGGCCCCACACAGCACTCGGTGAGTGTGGAGAGGTGATCTTCGGTGCAAAGACTGCTCGGGGCTGGGGCTTCTGGGAGTCCATGTATTGTTGGTCTCTGTCATTCGAGCTCCGGCGGGAGCAACAACAAAGAAAACCTTTGAGCGCTGATGGTGACTGCTTGTGCAAGGTGGTCACTGCTTGACCACAAGGGAGATTCTTCAATCTTCTACGTCGAGTAGGATGTCGAAGGGTCCAGAGTTTCATGTCAAAGTTTCAATCAGGATGATCTAAAGTCTATGGGCACAGCTCCTACCTTTATTCCAAATCAAGGGATCACCTGCTAGGTCCCTCCTATGGGTGGGACCCAGGAAGGGGGTGGTTACACCCCTTTCCCTTTGTCCAGTTTCGCGCCAGAGCTGGGGCTGGAGTGTCCCAGCACCGGTTTGAACTGGACTTTGCATGGGACACCTTGTGTGCCCCAGGCAGTGTCTATTTTCATTCACCCCTCCCTGCCCCAATCCACTATCTCCTGTCTGGGTGGTGCTAGCACCTCCCTGTGACAGGAAACCTTTTGTCCAGGCCTCCCCTGCCGGAGTTTCGGTCAGCAGCAGGAGGCCAGGCTTGTGTCTGTGGCAGCAGCATCCATTTTGTGATGCTGAGGCTCTGGTTAGATTTAACCGCGTTTAAGGAAAGTAACATGTCTTCTCCCTCTAGAAGGATGGAATGCTATCCCCGTCGCCAGGACTGGTGAGGGGGTAGTATTCCAAAGCGTATGACACCTTACACGACATGTGTTGATAAAGCCAAACCATAGTTAGCATTTAACCGGGAGGTTCATAATGCACTTAAGAGTATATGGTATGGCAATATCATAGAACAGCTATAAGGACATGGTTCCGAAAGCTGCAGACAGGCTCAGCTCATTCTAGAGCACCATCTCACATAAAACCAAGCACTCTGCCTCCAGGATTGTTAAGGCCTGCCATAGGAGTGACTTATGGGTGCATATGTGTCCAGATATAGGTTTAGACATAGGTATACAATATCTAAGCAAGGGGTGATTACACCACCTTGCCCCAGCTGAGTGATCAGCCAGTTGTGTCAGTTTGGATGGCCAGCCAGGGGTGGCAAAAGATATGCTGCAGCCCCTGGTAGGCCTTGGATGTACCTATGCCCTGGGTACCTATAGTACACTGTACAGGGGCTAAAAAGGTGACCCAATACCCAATTGGTGATGTACCTAGGGTACATGGAGTCCATTTTAAAGAGAGAGCAGATAGCCTGGGGCCCTGATAAGCAGGATCCCAAGCCAACTAAGTCGAAAACCAGCTAAACACTAGGCACAAAATCTGGGGTAACCATAGTCAGGTCTCCACCTTCCTACAATTAATTAAAGCAGCTGTTGATGTAAAATATTTGAAGATCTCACCTTTCCAATCTTGAAAGTTGCAAGATCAAATAGGCAAAATGTATAACCCACTTCTTGAAGACAAGGTCAAAGCAGAGAATAATCTTTGCCCATTTCCACAAATTCTTTAGCAAAGTCTTGATTACTATAGATCATGTTGCCTCAAAAGTATAGGAATTTGTCTGACTGCTTTCCTAATTCATATATGATGATGATGATAGCGTGAACATTTAAAGGTCATTTGCCTATGTTTGCACCATTTGCTTTACTCTGTGATAGTACACTGTGAGCCTTCACTCTCTCAAATGTATCTCTGACTTTTATATTCAGTAGGTTGGGTAAAAGAAATTCTACTTAAAGTTTACATTTATTTTTGGCCTTCTATACTTTCTGAGAAATTGAAAATGCAGGGTTTGTGTCCCCAAGATCAGTTAACATTTTCCTTATAGGTGTTGCCATCGCTATAGTAAGAGCCATATGATCCAGTCTTTTCTTGTTGTCATTAATTTTGGTCGCATTATCAGACACCCTTTAAGATAATCTATCTTTTTACTGTGTTTATTTTTTATGTGATTGTTAAAGAGTATGCATCCATTCACACAGCTTTTGTTTCTTCTGGTATTTTTCTTAAAGATGGTTATTAGGATTCCAAAGATTTAGATTTAGCTGGATATGGCATTTGCTTTCTTTTGACTGATTGAGTGCCTTTGGTATGCAATATGGAAGTAGCCATTGTAAGGTGAAATGTTTGATTCGGAAATAGTACGAAAATTCCATATTTGGATATAAGTAATCAGTAGGTTAAGGATAATCTGATATAATTTTAGGTACCAATGGAAAGAATTAAACAGAAAACAGAAGGGTATTAAACACATGGTTTTCTGCTTAACCTCAGCTAATCCTCTAGCAAAATAAATAAATAAGGTAGGCAAATATTTATTGTATCCAGAAAACATAAGGACAACAGTTATAGTAAATAACGCTATTGTGCAGTACCAGAACTTACTGTGGATGGTATTTTCCCTAAATCCGGCCCTTTCCACACAATGCTCCTTAAAGAGCATGGGCCTTCTCAAGTGCAAGCTCTCTCCTCAGGTCAGCATTTCAGCAGTGGAAATGACGACTTCTGTGAGGAACCAGGCTATAAAAATAAATCCAGGAGGCGGCACCACTCTCTGACCTCAAAATCCACACCCAGGCGCTTTCACCATCCCTTCAACAGTAGTCACATAGTTCAGCTGAAATGCAGGTAAGATGCATTTAGGAATCATTATCTTGGTGGGCTTGTACTCTGCAATCTTGAAACATAATCATTTTTAGAGCCCTTTTTCACATTTTGAGCAGTAAGTGTTATCTCTTTTAAACTGAAAACAGGATCTAGTTTAGATCATTAGTCAACTTCTTTACAATCTGTTTGGATTGTCAGATGCTTAGCTGAACATGGTATAATTGGATACAATGAGAGATCAAATGTTTTAGAAGGATGAATGTTACGCGGTGGTGGTGATTGACAAAGGAAAAAGTGGCCTCAATAGGATTGTGGTCGCTAAAGCAAGATGGAATAATCCCACAGGGTGGGGAAAAGTCTACTAGGCAACGAGTAACAAATACATAATCTATTATAGCTGGCCTACCACAGGCCTTGTAGGTGGGAACCTCGCAGCTGGACAGAACAAAAATATCCAGTACATTTATCAGGTCGAGTGGGGCAAAAAAAGAAACTAATTCTGCACTCCGTGGATCAATTCTGCCAGAGGAACAGAATTCAGAATGAAGATCCTCATAAATAATAGGCACTCACACAAATAAAATCACCCACTGAATAAAGATACAATATGTTCCCTGTGCAGGCCAGATCATCAGCTAGTTCAGAAAGGAATTTAAATAAGGCTGTAAATTTGGTGTTAGGACTTCCACTAAAATTATTCTTATAAAAAATCACAATATATAAGGTCAAAGTTCCTTTAACCACTGTAATTTGGCAGCTGCTATATTGTGCTCCATGGTTTTTACATGTTCACTTAAAGCAGTGCTCACCCAGGTCGTCAGCTCTCCTGATGCATGTCCGCTACGTGAAGGAATAGCAGGTACACTAAAGCAATGAAAACCATTCACAAATTTGGGCAATGTGTCCCATGTTTCCTGAAATAAGACAACATCAGAACCACTAATGAAAAGAAGCCAATCTGGGAGTTCAACCTTAGATCTGGGGCCAGCTGCATTCCAACTTAGGGCCCGATGTCAGATGTACCTGAGTCCATCCGACATCGATTCGGTACTGGGACCACCGACCGACCTCCTGTTCCCAACCCAGCAATTAGGATGCAACTAAACACTGTTTGATCGCACTCCTATTCTTTACAATGGGAGAATGCATCCCAACCGGAATGCATGCTCTCACTGTAAAGAGAAGAGGTGCAGTTCATCCCTGCACCCGGTGGCAGGAACCTCAAGGTGCTCCCTCAGACACCATCCGGAGGCCTTGCACCCATGGGGGCCCTGCTGGGGGCCACCAAAAGTCGACTTCCGACAGCCTTTCTGTGTCAGAAAGCCCAGCACAGAAAGGCTGTCGGAAGCCGGCATTGTAATCCCCAGGTGGAAAGATCTGCCCTTGGGATTACAAGTGGCTTTCTGAATGGCATATGGGCTCTCCGAGCAAGTCAGGTGCCATTCGGAAATCCAGTTTGGATTAATTTCTGACTGACTCCAACCAAATGGGTCGGTCGGAAAATAATACAAACTGCTGATTACGATACCGTCGGAATGGCTTTAAACGAGGGTCAGAGTCGTTTCCTACAGCATCGTAATCGGCTCCCTAATATTTTAAGAGGCGCAGTGCCCCTATCCTTAGAATCACAACTAGCCCTGTCAGAAACCCTTAGCTTGGGCCCAGATGAATAGATTGCAAGGTCCACAGTGCAAACATCTGATTTGGATTATTCCAGTACCCTATTATTGGCACTATGACCGGGATGATATTACAAGGACACTCCCCAGGTTTAACTATACTAGCTGACACTTGCATGATTGTTGGAACACTTTTATTTAGTCAGTCTACCTCCTCTAGACTGCTCAGAGCAGAAAACATGTTTGTGCAAGGGACATTGCAGAAGATGTTAGAGGGAGTAGTCAGCCTCTGAGGTGGGGGTGCAGAATGGAAGTCGATGGTCTATAGAAAGAACCCAAAAGGAGAGTAACAACATCTGTATTGGTTGAACCGAACCACTCCTTTGTGCCTAGTACTTCACAAACACAGAAAAGCCTTCAAAAGTTTAAAACAATGCCATCCCCTGTGATGAATTTTAGTAAGTGTCCAAGCAAGCCAACCCACGTCACCATGATTATCTCATTGTGGCCCCAGGCATTAAAATGCTTATATACATGTAACAAATGAGCCACCTAGTTCCTATGAATCCTGTGTGCCATTTTATAAAGATGGGACCCCTGCCAGGATTAACACATAAGGACATGATGAGGGTGGGAGACTCAAGGGTACTTGACTAGGTGGAGCAATATAGCCTCCAACAGTACCCAGAGTTTAGAACAGAGGGTGGGCATTTATTACAATCCAGCTGGTGCAATGTAAGAGTAGGGGTCTTATCCCCAATCTGCCCCCTCCCAAAGGGTTCTTAAGAGGCCAATTGGTGCCCACATTCGATACAGCAATATTCCCAGTTACATTCTCACAAGAGGTGATAATAGGGACACTCCCAGGTTGTAAAACAGGTGGTGGTGAATTGCTTACTTTATCGCTGGTGGCCCTATGAGAAACACAATTAGGGACTTTGCCTAAAAGACCATCTAGCCAGTCTAGACACTCAAACAGCAGCTTAGGTTTCTCATCAAGAATATTACTGAAATTTGCAACTAAAATTTCGGATAAAAAAGAATCAAAAGTGAAAAAGTCACCGACATGGGAAGCACTGAATTGTTTAGAGGAGATCGTATGTGATTCAGGTTGGGGTAACCAGCAGAAGGATGAATCCAGGAAAATTGTTTGTTATTATTGTGAGAGGTGGTGAGGACGGTTTCCATTTAGCAGACTCAGAGCAAGCCAGGTCTCTCTTAGGCTTGGCAGCTATAGGAGAAGAGGGCTGCACCACAGTGAGGTTATTCTGTTCAGAAGCAGGGTCCCAGTCTACTTGATTGTCCAATTGGTGATTGCCAAATTGGGCAGTTGCAAATTGTTGATTTTCTGTGATCATGGGCTCATTTTTCCTTATGAAAATACTCCTAGTTCTGATTACACCTGTCATTTCAATATCATTCGGGATGATTCCAACAACCCTTTCTCACATACTGTTAATAGTCACAGGGAAGGTCACAGCAGCCCCCCTATAAGCTTTACATTTCCACATTACGACTGCAAAGAACTCAGTGGCAACATCTCACCTGCCCACAGAGAGTGCCTTACTTTGCCAGGAATATTACATCCGTCAGGGCATGAGAGCAAGAGGGGGGCCCAGCCTCTTTTGGTTGCTGATGGGTGCAGACGGGTCCACCCTTGGCCCGGACCTGCGGCCCACGATGCAGCAAGTGCTTTTCAGCATGTCCTCATGATGTCACGCCCCCCTGGAAGCACTTTCAGCAAATGCACCTCTTGGCCCCTTGCAAGCTGGAACCTAGAGTCCACAGGGGTGCTTTGGGGCGGTAGAGAGCAACTCCCTCGGAAATTAGCCTCAAAGGAGTGTTTTCACTAGAGAAGAGTGTTCTAGCTGAATCAGCATGGTGCTTGATTTCCTCACTTACCATCCTACTACCTAAACTAGAACTATCAATATACTTCAGATACTGACAGCAGTGTAGAGTTTGCACACGAGCCGACAATCGATTGGAAACACTGTCGGCTTGAGAAGACTCCACCCCATCAATTCCGCAGAGAGCAAGCGAGCGAGCTAGCGAGGAGCGAGGAGCAGGGAGGTGAGCGGGGGCAGCGGGGGCAGCAGCTGCTTGCTGTCTTCTCGTCGGCAGCCTCCCGGGGTTCCTCCCCGCTCTTTGCAAGCTCTGGGCCCGGGACTCCGGCTGCCGATACTCACCCCGCTTCGCTCAGCTCATCTGCCCGACGCCTCCCGCGGAGGAGGAGAAGAAGCGTGGAGGAAAGGTGAGGCCGCGCATCTGCCATTCTGTCTTTCTACTCGCCATTTCTACTTACCATTATCAACCACCAGCGAGGCACAAGGTCCTTCGGGGGAAGGCGAGACTGCAAGCGTGAGCACGGCTGCCGGTAGAGGCTGCCGCAAAGTAAGATCCCGGGGGTCTGACAGGCAGTCCTCCTTGCGCGCTCCGCTCTGCTCACAGTCAGCCAGCTTCTTTACAAGCCCACTCACAACCAGCCCTCCCCCGTGATCTCCGCTGCATCTACACACCAGTAGCGGCACCTGCTAGATGGACTCAGGTGCGGGCGCAGGCTCCCAAACGGCTCCTACCACCTCATCGCGTCTTGTTCTGGACCCTGTGGGGACAGCGCGCTCAACCCGGCGGTTGCTAGCCCATACTCCTAGGAGAAGGGAGAGGAGAGAGAGGTGACAGCTGCTCCAGAGAGAGGGCCAGATGGCCCTTCAACTTCCAGACAGAGAACCATAGAGCCTGAGAGTTGGAGAGGGGAGGAAGAGAGAAAGAGAGGAAGAGAGGCCAAAACACAGGAGAAGCTCGAGGTCCATCATCGCCATCAACGACATGAGATCAGGAAAGGTGAGGGGCCCTCCGGAGGAAAAACTAAAGCCTACAGCAAAAACGAACGAAAAACCAGGAAATGGGAAAGGGCACAAGAAAAGGAAATCGAGCGCAACTCTTCCACCGGCACGGAGCCAAATCTCTCTACATCAGAGCAGGCACTGGGGCTGAACTATAACACAACAGAGCAGGGATCATCAACTGCCTTGATACCAGAGACCATAGCAAGTGCATCACAAACTGCTAAACAGCTCTAATAGCCCAAAATATATACAAAGTTTGAATTCCTAAGGGATGCAGGTGCAGCCATTTTTTCGAGCAATAGTCGCATGCACGGTCTGCAAACACCACTGCTTCCCGCTGTCTTGGGCCCAGCATGTGCATCGCCGCCACTGCTTGCATCCGCAGGCCCGTCGTCCCTAGGGGGCTTCATGTCGGATCCTGCGCAAGGTAGCACCTCAGGGCACGGGAACACAAGCATTCCTCTGGAGACTTCAAGTGCAAGAGGGAAGCCTTTTAACTCTGTTGTCTTCAATCAGAATTCATTACCTGCTCATCCAGTCGGCATGGCCCCATGCAGCCGGGAAAATGTCTTATTACCCCCACTGGACGATCTTAAAGCCAATGCGAATGAGAAATTAATTTCAGCACAAACATCAGCTGACAAATTAGACAGCTGCCCAAATGAAAGGGCTTTCGGGGCAGGCCTACAGACACCAGCGCCGGCTCCAACCAAGGAAACAGGACCTAGCCCGGCGCTGGATTTGAAATCTACAAGCCACATTCATAGCACACCCATCAAGTCTCACCTAACGGCCTGATGCGCTCTACCAGCCATAGATCAGGGAACCCATGACCTAGCAACAAGCGCCTCTGGCAGGGAGGCAGCAAGTCCCCACGACTCCAGCTGTAAAGCCAAAGGCAGGGCATTAGTGTCTTATCTTAATACACAAGAATGGGAAGATATGCTAGCCAATTATACACCAGATCACAAAGAGACCCACGCCCTTGACTCACCTCTTGCAGCTAAAAACATAAACAAGTCTGTTAACAACTTTAAAGAGAATGAGCGGAGAAGAGAACAAAACACCGGAACTTGGAATTCACTGCTAAATACAATCCAGCTAGCAGTAAATGCCCTGCAATACCAATCGGAGAAAATGGAACTTCAACTTAATCTCCTCAATACATTGGCAGTTTTCACAGCCGGCATTGATGACAAGCTAGGCAACCTAAACAACCTGATACTGAGAGCACAAACAAATACCTATCTGAGCTGCAACTGCAGCCAGGCATTAGATAAAGTAGCCACATTGCCCTCAATGCTAACAGATTTAATAGGAGACATAAGGATTCAACACAGTGGATACGCAACTAAAGAAATGGGCCCCATTCATTCTGAAGAAGGAGACATCAGGAGCGAAGCATCCGGAACCGTAGCAGAGCCTACCGCCCATCTCGCTCCCGCAAACGAAGAGACAACCCACACGGGACAGGAGCACTCAAAAAAACTCAACGCCAAACAAGGTCGCAAGCAAAAACCTGAAACATCTACGTCTAAATACTTTCCAATCTTCTTTGTCACAAAGGAGAAATCCTCGGACAACACAAACAATGCTAATCCCACAGATAGCCAAAACCACTCGCCCTTAGGCTCAACTCAGCAGCAACATAAAACAAACAGTAGCCAGCCGAACCAAGTAGGGCAAGGGCCCCAAGGACCACCGGCAAGAGATGAATTAAAACAAACAGACGCATATAGGGATGTGGCAGCAAAGACCAAACAGCTTATACAGCCAAACGGTGTGAAGAACAAGACAGTGAGGGTCTCCGACGGCCAAGCGGGAGACTCAACACTGCTAAGCAAGTAGCCTCCTCTCCAAAGGGAAAGGGAAATATCAGAAGCAACTACCAAACAAGCTACGACATTAAAAGATGCAAGCAACCATCCACTCAGTTTAAATTCTGAGGCGGGGGACAGGAACGGAACACTTGCTCCAACGCTAAGCCAAACTCACAAAGCCAATTTCACAGATACATCAGTCATGATCACTCACTCTGTTCCTAGCCAAACTGAGCATCCCAAAGCAAAATGGCCTTCCGAAACACGAACATCATCAAAGCAAACACTTTCTTTCAAAGCATTAACATATATCGCCAATATGCCAGGCGAAGGTTCTACCCCGGCACCTCATGAAGCTCACACAGGCCATGGCTCATCAGCTCAAGCATATCACACAACAAAAAAATACAAGGAGGTAGGAAGCACCAAACAATCAACAGAGATGCTGGTCTTTCTTCCAGAATATAAAGTCACAAGGGCAGCACGACACGCTTAACCGTGGCAATATTCTCAAACTAATGGAATACATTCCCAGCCTGGAGGGGATAAGCACTAAGGACTTAATCTCGGTTGAATTCTTGCCTGCTACAAATCCAAACAGCCCGGAGGGGACCAAGACCACCTGATCCTCAAGTAATGTTGCAGATTCAATTGCAGCAGAAGCAGAGCAATTCAAGATCTGGAGCATTAAGCTAGCTCCTTTACTAAAACCAGCTTACCCCTCACCTCTTCAGAGGAGGACAAGCTCAAAATCAGAGGTAAGACAGGCAAACACCCTGAGTGTTCTCAGAGGTGCCTTGGGAAGCTCGCCCAAAAAAAGAGAGAACATACCCTGGCAGCGTCCAGAATAGAGGCCAAGGGGGACAGCTGGCTTCGAACTAGCGCTTACAACAAGTGGGCGAAGCCCAGTGCTAAAGGACCAACAGATCCGCACTTTTACCGCGATTAAGCCCTTGAGAGGAAGTCCGCTAAACAAAAACGCATGCAGTCCCGGGGAAGGACAGAAGCTAGTATAAGGGGGGCACCACATCAAAATCGAGCATTAACAAGAGAAACACTGTCTCGAACGATTTTCACACGTCCTAGAGAGGATTGATGCCATCAACAAATTAGAGACGATATAAAGGGTAGGGTGCCAACTATAGGCATTTGCTCTTGGAATATAAACGGCCTAACCTCAAAAATGAACCACCCAGACTTTCAAAAGTACATCTCTCTATTTGACATAGTAATGCTGCAGGAAACCTGGCTTACATCCACACAACATATCACGGGTTTCACTTCCTATTCAACAGCAGCCGTCAGAACCAACAGATTTGGTCACCAGTCAGGAGGCTTGGCTACATACATATCCAACACAACAATATTGTCTGCAGTTCTTATGGACTCCACTACATCCACAACCTTAACAGTAAATAAAACTACAGCTCTGTAATAAAGAAGAAGAGATATGCCTTGTCAATGCATATGTCCACCCTAAAAACAGAGTCAAAGATTCTAATATAATTTCCAATCAACTTGCGGAGTATATCTCTCAGATGGAAAAGCCACTCCTCTTCCTGTCAGGGGACTTCAATCAAAACCTGCTTGGCTCATCAGTAGAAGAAGAGGCCCTGGCTCTAAATATAATTTACACCATACCACCACAAAGTTCCCCGCTACAGAGGAGAAAGCATCCAAACAACGCCTTACTCAAAGACCTAGAGCACCAAAATCTTCGGCCATTAAATGGAAGATTCATGACTGACCATCCTCCAGTAGAAACATTTTATACATAAACAGCCAGCTCCATCCTGGGCTATACATTCGCCAGCCTGGTATTATTTCCCCATATCCTGGGATTCAGAATGGGGGATAAGGGCGAAAGCGACCATCGCCCCCAGGAATGCTATCTGACATCAAAGACGTCTATTGCAATTAGGCCAGACAAAACGCCAGGGGCGATTTATACCATCAATCAAAAAAGGATCAAATGTACGCCAACCAACCTAACAACTCTGGCCGAAACTGCCCTCCAACTATTTAACACACAAAAACCAAATACAGCTGGGCATATCCCTCATTGGGAGAAATACACAGGATCTTTGCTAAAAGAACTGGCAACCAAGACGCCCCCAAAAAGTAACTTGCATAAAGAGAGCAGTAAAACCAACTTAAAAAGAGGACCGAGAGCACAATTAAGGCAACATAAAAGATTAGTTAACTTCACCTTACTGAAGTTAAGATCAGCCCCCGAAAATGTACATCTTCGGACAATGCTGAAGAAACAAAGAACTGAGCTCAAATGCATAAAATGGAATATAAAAAAAGACGCTGAAAATGAGACATGGGCAAAATTATTATACGACACCAAAAGCAGCAACAGTGCACACTTCTGGCAATCAGCGAACAGGATCCTGCATCCACAGCATAAAGATCTAGGCTCGCACATTTTGGAAGACCCATGGATCAATTACCTCTCTAGCCACTTCAATGACTATCCGGAATACGCAGGAGCACAAAAAACCAACATCACAGAGCCAGACTCTACAATGTTCACGCCGAGGTTCCTGATCAAGGCCTACCCAAAAACATCCCGGATACAACAGCCGCTCAGCAAATAGCATCAATAACAAAGCAGATTTGTAAGGGCAGGAAGAAAGGTGCTCCAGGACCTAACGGTATTCCGCCAGCCCTTTTTAAGGAAAAGATCACAGAATGGGCTACCATCATGCAACTGCTATTTTCGGAAGTCAGACTCTTAAATAAAATCCCAGAATCTTGGAGAGGGTCGACGATCGTCCCCATATTAAAAAAAGGCGACAAAATGGACCTAACAACTATCGCCTAGTAGCCCTCCTTGATAATGAGGCAAAATACTTTGCGGGAACCATCTTAGAAGAGATTGTGCTATGGGCGGATTCAAATCAGATCATACCATTGAACCAGACTGGTTTCCGGAAAAATACTGGAACAGCTACCAACATTCTGGCCATCTCTCTAATGATCGATGCAGCAAAAACAAAAAAACTGCCGCTGCACATGTGCTACATCGATTTTAGTGCAGCATTTAATAACATCGAGAGAGGCAGACTCTGGGGGAAACTGGCACAATGGGGAATACCGCAGCCGATTCTAAGCATGCTGAAGCTTCTTCACTCTGACACCTGGGTGCAGGTGAAGCTAGGAGGTGGCACACATCTGCCATCTAAAGTTCGTACGACCAAAGGCCTCAAGCAAGGGTGCGTGCTTGCCCCAATATTGTTTATTCTGTTTATGGCGGATCTATCAGGCTCACTCAACACATGCAACTCCCATTCCCCGAGGTTGGGAGGGAAAACTCTGAGTAATCTGTTGTACGCTGATGACGTTGTGCTACTCAGCCATACTTACATCGGCCTCCAGCAGCTTCTGACCCAAATGCACAGTTATGCCACGGAAAATAAACTAAAAATAAATCTGAGCAAGACACGCACCATGTTGATTAACACCAATAAGAAACTTCAGAAGTCATGGGCCCTAGGCGGCCAAAAAATAGAGTCAGCATCTGTCTACAAATACCTGGGAGTCATCTTTGACAGAGATGGTACTTTTGCACCGCAAAAGCAGGAAGCAAAAAGGAGAGGGGCTTGCATTGCCATCACACTAAAAAATATAGCCAATCAATTGATGGGGCCAATTTTAAGATCTTATCTGAAAGTTATCCAGGCTAAGCTACTCCCTTCTATCTGCTATGGCAGCGAGGCACTACGTGGGAGAGACTCCAAGAACCTGGATACAATCCAGACAAAGCCTATAGAACAATGTTTTCGCTCCCTTCCTACACATCGCCTGCTCAACTTAGGCTGGAATTTGGATTGCAAAAACAAGCTCTTGCTAGACAGGGAGCTTACATCATTTGCTGCCACAAACTTTGCACGGCTACTACCAACACTCTAAATTCGTTGCTATGGCAAGACATTCAAAGCAGGGACATATCTCAAGCAAGATCTTACCTGAAGGCAGCCCTAGGGGCCACCAATCTAACTGCGATCTGGGACATGCAACTTGGGCACAGCCCATTCAAAAAACTAGTCTGGAAAACTGTCAAATCTCTATCCTTACTAGAGGATAAGGCCATATTCGCCAAAAGAAACCATGCATGGATGACATTAAACTCGTATAAATCGCTGACACCACAATCATACTTCAGTCAGGGTTATTCTAAGGCCACAAAACTGAAGTTTCTGAAACACAGACAAGGGGTTTTGCCTAGTAGTGAGCATCTTCCACCATGGCTCAGGAGCAACGGTCACGAAGCTTGTCCGCTTTGCAGCATAGATAAGGGCGACATACTTCACATGACCTGTCTTTGCGAAGAGCTACGGCCAGCCCGTAAACAGCTCTTAAAGGACCAGTTCAAGCAGCTAGGGACTCGCACTAGAAGGCAAGCGGTGCTTGCCTACCTGAATCCTTCGAATACTATACTGAACTGCAGATATGTTAAGTTCCTTGCAATGATCGAGCAAAAACTGTCAGAAAAAAAAAACTTTCGATCACTGACATAGGCATCAAGTAGGCGGTCAATAGGACTCAAGGGAACATGCTGCCCCGCCTTAAGTCAAATGCTCCTGGGCAATCAGACTGGGTCCTTTAGTGTATGCTTTTAAGGATGAATATAATGAACAAATATAATTGAGCAGAGCACAGTTCCACACAAGAATTCAATAGTTCTCAATTTATAATCGGGGAGATAGTCAGTTATCAAGATACCCAACAGCATTCTTCTTTAATAAGCTGCACACACAGTTCTCTTGCAATGGGCATATATGTTGTTCAGTAAGATACATAAGCACTTGTCCCTTAAAAGTTAAATAATAAATCCCTAGCTCAATAAACAAAAACACAGCCACCTAGGACTGGGAGCAGAAAACAATATCCATGGTAAGCCTGAGGAAAGTCACCAGACTTTCGAAAGTTCTAGGAGGCTTTCCAGTGGTGGAATGTGTAGTGTGCCAAGAGTATTTCGACATAGGGATGTGTTTTTAGCCTGGCAACTGTTTTTGTAGTTTTCTCCCATAATAAATAGTGCATATTATATATGGATTTTAATTTTGGCACCATTGTCTCTCTCTAATGTGCACGATATTGTTTCCTATTTCAAGGTTTCTTTAAAACATTTTTGTATTTAATCATAAAGCATACACACCTCAAGCTTCATATAGCTAAGGCCAATGGAACCCAAATACAATCACAAATTTACCAGCATAAATTTAAAAAAATTGTTTGTCCAGAGGTTATGTAGTAGGGCTACAGCCATCAAACGAGAGGCAAGAAGTTCCAGAGTCTTGTAAACTATCCCAAAAGCTTTGTCCCCGGTCCAACACTCCTGAAAGGTACATCATTTAAGTCAACAATGGCCTGATCATTCTGAAATTGAGAGTTCCAAAAGTCTTGATATGACTTGTGCATCATGCAGAGAACCTTAAATTCAATGTGCTCCCTTCCTTACTCCCTCCCTTCCCCTTTTGCAGAGATTGCATTGGCTGCCAGTACAGAAACGGATCTGTTTTAAGATATGCTGCATTGTGCATAAATCTCTAAATGATAAAAGCCCCAGTTATTTGGCAGAGAAATAAAAAAAATACCAGAATACTACTCTCAGGGACCAACGGCCACAAGCATCAAAGTTAGCATTTGCGATTTCTTAATTGCGAAAATTAAGGAATCGCAATTAAGAAATCGCAAATTGCTATGCATCAAAAATTGCATTTTTATTTGTGATTTCTAAAAATTCCTTAATTGCGATTCACAATTTGCGAATCGCAATTAAGGAATCCTTTCCCATTGATTCCTATGGGCCAAGAGGCCCATAGGAATGAATGGGAAGGCATTCACAAATTGCGATTAGCATTTTGCGAATAGCAATTTGTGAATGCATTTTCAAGGGTGCAGAGGGGGGGTCCAAAGGACCCCCCTGCACCCCTGAAATGTAACTGTAAGTGCAAGTTTCACACACACATGTCCCAAGGACATGTGTGTGTGTAACATGAAACTTTCAAAAATGCATTTTTGTGCATTTTTGAAAGTTTTCGCAAATTAGCATGAAGGTCAACTTCATGCTAATTTACCCCTTCCTATTTGCAAATTCGCAAATTAAAAATGTTCATGCATTGCATTTAAGAAATCTCAAATTGCGATTTCTTAAATGCAATCGCAATTTTAGAAAGCGCAACATGGTTGCGATTCCTAAAATTGCGAAAAGCATGATGCATCCCAAATTTGAGAATTGCATTCACAAACGGCCGAAAATTGCGATTCGCACCGTTTGCGAGTGCAATTCTCAATGATGCATGTGGGCATTAATCTCTACTTGTGGTCCCACGCTGTAACAAATCTCGATAGGTGGGAAAGCTTTCTTCCACTTAGCCCCTACCTTCAGGAACCAATTAACAATCCATTTGCGGGAGTGCTCTGATCACCAGCAGTTTTGTAGGCTTCTGAAGACTACATTGTTTTAATCTATTCTTCTTTCTCTGGGCCACTAAAGCAGTTCGCCAGCGTGCAGATACCCCTTGTGGGTGATTCAGGTGCTCTACAATCATAAATCAATCAATAAAATCAATGGGCAAACCATGGTGGTGAGCCATCAAAGCACTGCATGGTCATAACCATGCCCTTTGGTGAGCAATCTGATGGTTATGCTGCGTAAAGGCAGACATTGGTGCAACATGGTCTTTAGTAGTCCCAGGTAAGGACCATTGCTATAGTCCAATCACTAAAGGATGATGTACAATGTGTAAATATAGTGGTTTGTTTTCAGCAGTTAATTATGATGTGCCATAAAATCTTGAGTTGTTAAAAGTAAGACCTGACTATGGAATGCATCTATGTTTTGAAAACCAGTTTCATATCAATGTAATGATGCTAAATGAATGTGGTAGTGTTATACTTGGCTTTTTCAGCGGGTTCACCCCCAGACTTTTTGCTTTTGTGGCCTCCAGTTTTTTACCTTGTTTTGATGGTTTTAGGGCTCTGGGCACTTTACCCGTGCTATTCAGTGCTTAAGTGTATATGCTCTCCATGTAAATTGTGTATTTATGGATTTGTGTTTCCATGATTGGCTTTTTTGATTTACTACTAAGTCCCTAGTACAGTGCACTTTGTGTGCCCAGGGATTGTAAATCAAATGCTGTTAGTGTGCCTGCAGCACTGATTGGGCAACCCACACAGGCAGCCTTTCATAAGTGTCTCAGACCTGCCACTGCAGTGTCAGTGCGTAGTTGTTACTGCCATGTTAACCTGGGAATTGCACCCACTTGCCAGGGCCAAACCTTCCATTTTCTTACATGTTAGGCACACCTAAGGTAGGCCTGGGTACCCCAATGGACAGAGTGCAGTTTAAGTGAAAGGTAGGACATGTAATAGTGTGTTTTACATGTCTTGAAAGTGAATGACTGTGCTTTTTGCTTTTCACTATTGCAAGGCTATCTGTCCCGTAGGCTGACATGGGAGTTGCTTTGGATCATCGTACAAGCATAACTTTCCATTGGGACAAGATGGAGACATTAAGTTTAGGCTTCCTGAACGCAGGATTCAAAAATACATCTTTTAGTAAAGATGATTTTGATATTGTGTGTGTGACAATACATCTTTTGGACAGTTGGTATTTTCCAGTCTAACCATCTATGTGCCTCTGCCTGTTGTGTATTTGCTTTCTAGGTTTTAGACTGACTAGAGCTGGTTTGTGCATTCACCCAAGACAGACACCAGAAGAATTGAGTTATGACCTGCCTTTCTTGGGCGTCTCATAACCAGGCTGAATAGACGTGGCTGCATTTAGAGTATTGGGAGGAGATGTTGCTTGCCCCTAAACGGACTGTGTCTGTGTCTTTCACAATGCTGTCCCCACCCCCTTGAGTGAGCCTAGCCTGAGCCTGGTAGAACTGGATTATGTATGCCAGTGGAACTCTGCTTGTGGCAACGTAAAGGGAAATGTGGTATAAGCATAGTGGCCCTGCCCCCAGAACTTTAGATTACTGCTGGACTAAGGAACCTGCCTGTAAGAAAAGCTCAAAGAGCTGTGAAGAGAGACTACCACTTTGCTGTTTGCTTTGCTGGGTTGGCCTGCAGTTGCTTCTTTTGTCTTTGGTGGGGAAAGGACTGGACTGTGCTTTCTGCATCCTAAGTATCTCCAAGTGCTTGATGTAGAAATTGCCTCCTGTTAGAAGACTCAGGAAAATCGAAGGCTTCAACATATTCTGGGCCAGTTTTTGGAACTGGGTGTTTCAGCTGCCACAAAGAAGAAAGGGTAACCCGACATCGTCAACAATGACGCTGCCTGATCTGTGACCTGAAGGCACTGCCGCACTTCTCACTGCAACCCTGGTCTCACCTCCTCCGCCATCCGATGCCGCCGCTGAGCCACTGCTTGCACTGCGACCTATGGGCACCACACTCCGCATTGCCTCCCTTCACCGCCGCCCTGTTATCCACACAACGATGCGACGCCATCACCAATGCTGCTTCCTGCACTGCGATACCAAAGGGGATGATGGACGGAGCATTTGAGCAAATTTAACCCTCACGCCCAGTCAACTGATCTGGGTTTAATCCATCATCATTCTTTAGCTCACTCCACCACCCAAATTCAGACATGACCATATGCAAATCAGTCTGACCCTGTGCCTCATGGGAACAGTCCAGCCCGAACTGCCAAGCCATGTATTCCCTGGACCGGAAACAAGCATCCTGGGACCAGTTTGGCGTTCATAACCCTCTTCAGCCAGGCTATCTTGAATCCAGTGGCGAACTGTGGACACCACTCATGGAGAATACGGAGCACCAACCCGCTTCAAACTGCAGCCCTGGTCCCACCAACAACGCCACTCCAAGCTGACATTAATGCAACTGCCTGCACCATGGTTTGGGGGCACTGTTCCTAGGTTACTCGATGCACTGACCCTGCCCACACCACAGTCTGGGTCCATCGAAGCCAGCTATTAACCAACTGATTGCACAAAGTTCCCCTGGGGGTGATAACTGTGTTAAGGAGAGTGAACTAGCTTCCTCTCTCTGAAAGGGAGGTTGTATCTGGAAGTCAGGGGCGATTGTCCCTTTTCGGAATTTAGGGAAACCTCACACAACAGGTTGGTTCTATGACTACTGTCGCATTCCCAACCGGTCGCTTCGTGTCATCATCCGCTTCCTGCTCCTGCGTCAAGCCGGCACTGCAATGCCTGACGGGCGGCACTTAGTGCTGCTGCTTGACCGACCGAGATTCGCCGGCCGGACGGACGTAGGTTTAGAGGCTCCTTCAGATCGTGATGAAGGCTACTAATTGTTCACGCAGGTCCTACTAAAGTAGCCCGGGGACAACTATCTACAACGACTGTGGGGCGGAGAACAACACAGGAACTCTTCCTGGTTCCAGATCCTGACCCCACAGGTTGTATCTATTTAACCCCGCAGCCCACAATGGGCTTCTCTTTAAGTTTATGAGCACTTCCTTTGGTCCTGATGAATTGCCTTGATGGCACGAAACATGTCGACCAGATCACTTGTTGAGGGTTGAATGGGCTTCCCACACATAGGTTGGCTGAAATCCCATACCCCTCTTAGTTTTAATAAAGTAGGTAGCTACAGGAATAAAATACCCAGAGTAGACTACACTAACCTTTTTTTAGAATCACCACATGTCACGCTCACTACTTCACGATTAGGGCCCCTCACACCCACTCAAACATCGGCTTTGGAATAAAAGATCTCCGACAAAAGTGCAGCACTAAGTGCCGCCCGTCAGGCATTGCAGTGCCGGCTTGACGCAGGAGCAGGAAGCCGATGATGACACGAAGCGACCGGTTGGGAATGCGACAGTAGTCATAGAACCAACCTGTTGTGTGAGGTTTCCCTAAATTCCGAAAAGGGACAATCACCCCTGACTTCCAGATACAACCTCCCTTTCAGAGAGAGGAAGCTAGTCCACTCTCCTTAACACAGTTATCACCCCCAGGGGAACTTTGTGCAATCAGTTGGTTAATAGTTCGTAGGGACGTGCACACTGGACCCCTATAAATATTGTCCCCCAATTGTCCCCCTTTTGTTGTTAATCCATCGAAGCCAGCGCCATCTACTCCAGATCGTCAAACGATGCTGCTGCTTCCATTTGCGAACTGTGGGCCCCACGCGACACCTTTGGGTCTACCGACGACAGCCCTTCAGCATCTACGATGTCACTGCTTCCACGTGACCTGTCAGCACTGCAATGAGCACCGCTCTGCTTCGTATCACACCCCTAGTCTCATCTATGCCAATGGAGGACATCACTGAGCCACTGCCTGCCACTGCAACCTGAGGGCATTGGACGTCACACCGTTTCACACCACAACCCCATCACCTGCCGACACTGGCTCTCCTGATTTCAACCTCACTGAGTTTGACCTGCCACGAGTGTGACTTCAAGGGCGCAACGACTCTTGCACTGATATCTGTAACTGACAACACTCCTCCTGAGCTCACCGCAAGGTCTGACTCGCTGCATCTCCAAAGGTAATATTTTAGGGGCCTCCCCGATACTGTAGTTTGCCTGCCATTCCCAACCGGTGATAACTGTTGGATTTGTTTGATCACAATGCTGTGATAGCCCTGGACAGAGCTATCAACTTGAAGGAACTGTATATAAAGTCTATATTTGCCTTATTCATATTTTGATCACTGCATATTGTATTTTTATCATTTTGGTCTTGTTTTACACAGATAAATATTGGATATTTTTCAAAAACTGGTGTGCTGTCCATTTGTTGTGTTTTCACACTATTACTCTTGGTTATGTGCAAATGCTTTACACTCTGGAATAAGCATGGCTGCTCATGCCAAGCTAACAAAGGGGTGAACAGGGCTTATTTTAGACTTGTAATCCCCTTATCCTGACTAGAGTGGTGGATTCTGCCTGGCTTAGGTGCAAACCCTAGCCAACCAGAAAACCCACTTCTAACAGGTAGGTTCAGAAAGATTTAACATGAAATTAGGCCAGAATTTCATTGAGCAAAGAAGTGTATCCCCTCAACTAAGAATATTATCTGAGTTGCATTTTTCTTTTTCCTTTTAAAGGTTTGAGGTCTCTCGTTTATGACGTCGGTTGTGGGTTTGCGGTGGTCTTCTCTGTTTTCTCAAAAAATGTATTCTGTAGTGATGTAAGACTTTTACTGTAAACATGAACTTTCTGGATGTGGAGCGGCCATGTAGCTCATGTGCTCTGGAAGAACCGCAAGTATCTTCCTTGGCCCTTGCTACACATGGGGAACAGCCATTACAACGCGGGTTTTACCAAGCCTTGCTTTTACATCGCATGCATTACAACGCATGTGATGTTACAACGCGTGGTAAAACCACGCATACCATTACATCGCTTGTGCTTTTACAACGCATGCGATGTAATGTGTAATGGCGGCGGCGGAGGCGGCTATTCACGTTGTTGTGCGGAAACTTAGGCTGTTTCCTCACAACGACGTGAAGCAAGCAGGAAGAAGCAAGCAGGAAGGAGGAAGCAGGATCATTAGGCGACGCTGGAGAGGAGAGAGGTAAGGGGGTTTGTGCATGGGGTGGGGGTTACGTATGTAGGGTTTAGGGTAGTTTAAAAGTAGTGTGGTAATGTTTGTGTTGTGTGTGTTTTTTTTAAACGATTTAGTGTGTTGTGGTGTTGTGCTTATTTAGTGTAGTGTATTAGGGAGGGTAGTGTAGTGTTTATGTAGTGTAGTGGTTTAGGTTTTAGGGTGGTGTAGTGTTGTAGTGTTTGTTTATTGTAGTGTATTAGGGTTTAGGGTAGTGTAGGGGTGGGAGTAGTGTGGGTAGCATAGTAGTGTTTTAGGGTTTAGGGTAGTGTAGGGGTGGGAGTACTGTGGGTAGCGTAGTAGTGTTTTAGGGTTTAGAGTATTGTAGGGGTGGGAGTAGTGTGGGTAGCGTAATAGTGTTTTAGGGTTTAGGGTAGTGTAGGGGTGGGAGTAGTGTGGGTAGCATAGTAGTGTTTTAGGGTTTAGGGTAGTGTAGGGGTGGGAGTAGTGTGGGTAGCATAGTAGTGTTTTAGGGTTTAGGGTAGTGTGGGGGTGGGAGTAGTGTGGGTAGCGTAGTAGTGTTTTAGGGTTTAGGGTAGTGTAAGGGGGGGAGTAGTGTGGGTAGCGTAGTAGTGTTTTAGGGTTTAGGGTAGTGTAAGGGTGGGAGTAGTGTGGGTGACGTAGTAGTATTTTAGGGTTTGGGGTAGTGTAAGGCTGGGAGTAGTGTGGGTAGTGTAGTAGTGGTTTTGGGTAGTGTAAGGGTGGGAGTAGTGTGGGTAGTGTAGTAGTGTGGCAGTGTTTTTGGGTTGGGGCAGTGTAGGGGTGGGAGTAGTCTGCTGTGTAGGTGTAGGGATAGGGATGTAACTTACCTTGCATACTTTTACCATAAGTATAGCTTTACCACGCATGCCTTTGCGTTGTAATGGCATGTGTGGTAAAAGCATACTCGTGGTAAAAGTATGCGATGTAATGTCATGCGATGTCATTGACATCAAGTTGTAATACCCGCGTTGTAATGGTATGCGTGGTATTAGAATGTGATGTAATGGCATACATCCCTACACATAGGACGCACTTTTCCTGTTTGCGCCATGGTGCCCCTTTAAATAGGTGTGCTGTGCGCAAACAGGAAAAGTGTGCCCTATTACAGATAATGTGCTGCCCTCATGGCACCCACGAGCCCATGCTACACTGGGGGCAGCGCATTCAACTCAAATACAGAGCGCCTGCTTCAAAGCTTCTCTGTGTTTCTCTGTGCAGGCGGCAACCCACCTGCACTTTGAGCAGGGATTAGAGATCCCTTTTCAGGCGGGTGCAGTGAGTGACTGCAGCCACCTGCAAGGGGGTGTCTTGGCTGCCCCTAGGACCCCCCTTTCCCACCTCCAGAGGGATGCCACGAGGGGGTGCATTGACAGTGCGCCACATTTTTGTGACACACTTTCACTGAACCTCCTGACAGCTTTTTAACCTTTGTGCCCTCATCCATATTACAGAGCAGGCAGAGAGGCAAAGAAATTCCCTCATTTGCATGAGGCCACACCACCATGCAAATAAAGGCATGCCCTTTCATGTTAGTGCTCGCCCTTTATATGTACTAGCGCTGTCAGTATTACAGAAGGGGCGGCACAAGTATCTGCACACATTAGCGTGATCAACTATGCGGATGACACGCAGCTGATGATTTCTCTTGATGGTGCGCATGCAGAATCACTTGAGACATTCCACACCTGCATGCTGGAAATGGCAACTTGGCTAAAAAGCAATTCACTACAGTTTAACAGTGGCAAAACTGAGATAATGCAATGCAAAGTGGGAAGAACCGCCAGAAACCTGCCTGTTGACTTTTGGCCTCTAGATTCAGGTGAGCCACTGACACCAGTAAAAGCAGTGCGGAATTTGGGGTCAGCTTTAATGACAACCTGAGTTTGGAGACCAACGTCAACAAACAGGTGAGCAGCTGCTTCGACCTAATGTGGGGCCTCCGAAAGCTGCTGCCTCTCCTTCCAGCACAGACTAGAGCTACCGTAGTCAGGAGCACTATTCTCAGCCGCCTGGATTACTGTAACGCTCTGCTACTGGAATCTCCTGCATATTTGATTTCCAGACTCCAGAGCATCCAGGTGGCGGCAGCGAAAATGGCACTCTCTCGAGGACGACGATCCTCCACCACCCTAGCACTGGCCGAGCTACACTGGCTGCCCGTGCATCAGAGGATCCTTTTCAAATCTCTATGCAATGTCTTCAAGGCAGCACACGGGATGGGTCCCAAACCTCTACAAAACAAATTCAAATGGTATGAGCCCACACGGACCCTCCGCTCCTCATCCACTAATCTCATTAGCATACCTCGGATCAGGAAAGCTACTCACGGTGGCAGAGCCTTTAGCATAGCGGCAGCCCATCTCTGGAACAGCCTCCCTATTGCAATCAGGAAAATAAGTGAACTGATGCCTTTCCGAAAAAAGGTAAAGACATGGCTCTTTCCCAAAGTCTAACTGCCCAAGAGTAAATTTCTCACTTCCCCCTTCCTGCCCCATGATGCTCAATTCTTAGTTACACTTTCACAGCGCCAGGATGCCCGTAGGGTTGCAGCGCGCTTTAGAAATGGCTTTAATAAATAAATAAATAAACAAAGTAGGTGCACGTGCCCGGTGCCCCACCGGGGCCCTTTCTCTAATGCCCCAAAAAAGCACATTTGCTTGCCCGTACTGTAGTGATCAGTCATAAAGGGTCTGATGATTTCATTCCGTTCATCCTCTCAGCCTGCTCTTTTGCACTCATGGCATTTGGTGCACATTCCTCCATCTGATACATTTACAGTTGGAGGCCGGGCTGCAGAACTTCTCCTACAAAGTCTCAGTTCTGTTGACTTGCATCCGCTTTAAGTGGCATTAGCCTTCGCTTCTTAGCTTGCACAAAATGTCCGTTCTGTGATGAGTGGGTAATTCAGCTCCGGTCAGACAGTAAACTGTATTGTTCTCAGAAATAATTACAGGTTTTGTTTGTCTTCCTGCAAGTGCTTATTAATGGTTGCTCACT